>NC_139539.1:79039198-80403053 GCF_965153285.1 Podarcis tiliguerta
TCATCCATATTTATAAAAAAGAAGGATTAACCCACTCTACCCACAAAGGAAGCCACAGATAATTGAAGGCCAAAGGCCTAGCAGAAAAGGAACATTTTTGCCTGGCACATGGAGACAGGTATTGATGGAGTCAGGGATGACTTCCTGGGAAGAGCATTCTACAAGCAAGGGGCCACCACTGAGAAGGCCTGTTCTCTGAGAACCTTGGGTGATGAGTGCAGGGTTGGGGTTGGTTCATGTGGGGAGAGGTAGTCCTTGAGGTCTTGGGGTCTTGAGTCACAGAAGCCTTTATAGGTGAAAACCAGCACCTTGAACTAGGCCAGGAAGCCATTTAGAAGCCACTGCAGCTTTGTCAGAATTGGTGATGTACGTTCAGATCCTTTTGCATAGGTCAACAATCTGTTTGTGGATTGAGCACCTGCTACCATTTCTGAACCACCTTCAGAAACAGCATTGCAGTAACCTAACCTAGAGGGTACCAGAGCCAGTGGCGTAGCGTGGGTTGTCATCACCCGGGGCAAGGCAAGTAATTTGCGCCCCCTAACCCGGGGCAAGGCAAGTAATTTGCGCCCCCCCGCTGCACTGTCCCTCCCCCAGATAGTCCCTCGCTCTCTCTCCGCACCACAACGCACGCCTGGCACCCTCCCCTCCACAGTGGGCGGCGACCCGGATCAGATTCGCACAGCCACCACTGCAGTGAGAGAGAGTGAGTGAGCCAGGTAGGGGCAGAGAGCTGCGAGTGCGAGCGCGCCCACCCCCAGATGTTGCGCCCGGTGCGGCCGCCCCCTCCCCTGCACCCCCCACGCTATGCCACTGACCAGAGCATAGGCAACAAAACCTAGGCTGCTCCTGTCCACAGAAGGTTACATTATTATTTCTTCACAAGTACTACTGGTAAAGGAATGGCAGCACTTCCACAATCCAGAGTCACCAATGTTATATTATCATCATGCAATTTTTTCATCTGTGTTCATCAGGGGTGCTCATCTGGATTTTTAAAGCCACATTCCTAGTCTTACAAGGTTTCTCCCATGAGGGCAATGCGGACTGTCGTGGCTGGAAAAACAAGGAGGATAAGTGAAGATGATATGTACACTAATCAAATGCCATAGGAACCTAGGTTCCCCCAGCTCAGTATTGTCAGAGAGGCACAATGAAGCATATACTCAGGCAAGTGTGTGTATATGAACACAGCCTAAAACCTTCTAGTAAACGTTGCATTTTTTTAAAAAAGAGAATATTCTTGCTTTCTGTTATGTGTTCAAACACATTGAGGTCAGTTTGCTGGCTGCTGCTTCAGCACAGACCGCTGCAGAAACACCACCAGCAATGTGCTATTGGGGAGAGGCTGAGAAATTAACTCCTCATATGGCAAGCAGACAAGTGTGTCTCGTCTGCAGGAGGAAAACTGGACTGATTCATTGAATCTGCAGGCAGCTGCTTGTAGGGGCACTAGTTGCGGAGAACTTTGGTGCGGGGCACCTTCTTTGCAGCAGCTCACATCTTGGCTACGTTCTTAAATCAGCACCAGTTCTTCATGATCACTAGGAGTGATTAGTGCCCGTCGGGTATATGCCTGGGAGATGGGAGATGGTACAGGCAAAGCCAGTGACAAGCAGAGCCACCCTCTGACTGGTTGTAAATAGGATGGCAAGGGGTTGGCTGTGGCCATCCAGAAGTTGGTAGGGTATTGGCCACCTTTAGCGGAGGACCTCAAGGTCCACAAATGACAACATTTTGGAGGTCCCAGGTTGCAAAGTGATTAGATTTGTCTCAACTAGGGTCTTTTCAGTACTGGCCCCGACTTGGTGGAACGCTCTGCCACAAGTGACTAGGGCCCTGCGGGACTTGACTTCTTTCTGCAGGTCCTGCAAGACAGAGCTGTTCCACCTGGCCTTTGGTTTGGACTCAGTCTGACCCTTATGTTTCCCTCCCCTTATGGTCTTGATTTATCGGCTACTTTTAAAATGAGGCTGCATTTTAAATTGCATTTTAACCTGTATTTAATTTTTTTCCCTTTTTTCCCTTTACCCCTATTATGTTTTTTACTGTGATTTTATTGGTGTTAGCTGCCCTGAGCCCAGCTCTGGCCAGGAAGGGAGGGGTAGAAAGTTTATTATTATTTATTATTATAAGTCAGCTTCCACACACAACTGCATCTGATATTTTAAAAAGAAAAGGCGGAGGGAGATGGTGCTGTATTGATTGAACTAGGGTTGGGGAGATCCGGGTTCAAATATTCAGTCATCCTTCTGAAGCTCACTGGGTTACCCTGGACCTTATCTCTCAGCCTAACCTACCTCACAGGGTCATGGAGTGTGTGTGTGGGGGGGGGGTCAAACAGAGAGGGACGTGTGCTAGTGTCAAGGACTGGGCAGAGGAGGAATGGTGGAGACCGCCTCCCCACCCTGACCATTCCAGGGAGGAGGAAGAGGAAGACAATGTAGACTTACAACAGTGGTTTGAGGGAGGTCACAGCTCAGAGGCAGAGGAGGGGGAAAGTTGGGAAATAATAGGAGAGGAGGGGGAGGGGGGAGGAGGAAGCAGGGTGACAGCTGATAGACACGGTATCATTGGAAAGCCTTCCAGACCCCCAAATGTAAGGAGAAGGAGAGGAATTTCTTCCATATGTGGTGGAAGTGTATAAAGGTTAAAGCCTATTGGGACATGATATATAATGAATTGAAAAAGGTTTTTTAAATACACCTTTAATAAAAAAAAAAACAGAGGCGTTTTTGTGAGGCATAATTGGAGATGAAATTCCTTAAAAAGATAAAAATCTGTTCATGTATGCTACAACAGCAGCAAGGACACTCTTGGCCCAGAAATGGAAGCAGCAAGAACTTCCAACATTGGAAGAATGGCAGGTCAAAATGCTGGAATATGCAGAATTGGCAAAGGTGACGGGGAAGATCCGAAATCAGCGCGATGAACTGTTTGAAAAGGGCTGGAGTAAATTTATACACGATATGAAAGAACGTTGTAAACATTTGAAAACGTTTCTGGGTTTGAGTTAAAATATTTTGTAATGTTAATATTGGGAACTGGTTTACAATTAACAAGGTAAATTTTATTAAGATAGAAAGAAGGGAAATAGGTGGTTATAGAAATGCTAACATGTAAGTGAATATTTATGAAAGCCAGAGAGTGGGGTGGGGGGAAATTGAAGCTCAGTTTGAGCAATGTTTTTGGTGATGAGATTATTTAAAGGATTGTGATTATTGTAAAATGTAAATTTAATAAAAATTATTATTAAAAAAAGGAAAGCCTTCCAGACCCCCATCCTTCCCAGAACCTGGCGAGCCTTGAAAGTAGGAGAGCAAAGAGCTCAAAGGCAGGGCACGTAGCAGCACCCATAGAAGTGACGGATGAGGAAGTGGGAGAGACAGGGGTGGAGATTCACTTGGGGCAACGCCATTATCCAAGAGGCTGGGTTCTATAGCCTCTCTCTGTAAATATTGAATAAAAAAGGATGGTAGGAAACCTTCCCTTGTTTTATACTTTCCTGGGCAACCAGCCGGGAGCCGCTGTCAACATCCTGACAGCAAGCTTGTGCTCTTTAGAGGAAAAGCAGGATATAAGTAATAAATAATATAAAATAATGAATAATGGGATCCATATATATATATATATATATATATATATATATATATATATATATACACCCTTGTTTTAAATCTCAGTCTGCAGAAGTTGTAAGGAAACAGAACCACTTGTAGTGATTTGGATATGTTTGTGGAGTGGGAAGAAACCCAACGAAAGACACCACAAGGTGTTTCAATGCTAAACGTCCAGGATGTGAGAAGGGAATGCTGAGAAGAAGCCAAGGCAAACCAGAGCCCTGAATGGCGCTCAACGCCTGGCAACTACGGACAGAGGAGGAATCCTTTTATAAACGATACGATACAATACGATACAATATCTTTATTGTCATTGTCCCTTGCGGAACAATGAAATTGAAAAACTACATAAAACTACATAAAAACTACATAAAACTACCACAAAACTACATAAAACTACATAAAAGCTACATAAAACATTCAAAAACCCCTAAAAAACTCTAAAACCCCATTTTAAAATACACTATACTACAGAGACCCCTTATGCTGCATTTAGAACCAGAATTGCATTAGTGTAGAAACTGTTTTTCAGGCGGCAAGTCCTGGCCTTTATAACCCTATACCTTCTTCCAGAAGGCAGAAGCTGAAAGAGATCATTTCCGGGGTGCGTACTATCCTGCGCTATCTCTGCCGCTTTCTTATGGCACCTGGCAGCATAGATTTGATCTAAGGTGGGAAGAGTGCCCCCAATAATTCTCTCTGCAGTCTTTACAACCCTGGATAGCATTGTTTTTTCCTTGGCCATGCAGCTCCCAAACCACACACACAGACCATAAGTTAGTACGCTCTCCACAGTGCAATGAGAGAATGCCATCAACAGGTCCTTTGAGAGACTGTTTTTCCAGAGGATTCTCAGAAAATATAACCTCTGCTGTGCTCTCTTCACCAGGTCTTTGCTGTTCTCTCCCCATGTTATACCATGTTTATACTCAGAATTTGGCTGCTGGATATGTGCTAGGCATTGCATGGCGTTCCAACCCAATCGAGCTTTGCTTACATCAGACTTTCTCCTACATCAAGAGCACACTTGCCTCTGAGATGCATGATCTTTAAAACAAAAGCCTGTTTGATTACATGCAAAACTGTATACAAAAAGGTTTATCATATGCAAGATGCATATAAAAGAGTCAAACCCGGTGCAGTATGTTTCCTCAGCAAAAATGCCTTACATGCATACTTTTTGAAAACCTGGACATATATCCCATAATATATGTATTATAATGTGTATAATAATGCATGCAATATATAAAAGAATGTTTGTGCTTTTAGCAGAACTGGGGGAGAGGGAAGGAAGCTCACCTCACTGAGATTAAGGAAAGAGATGGAAATGAGGAATATTGATCAACACCAATATTTTCAGATTAGAATAAGAAAATGACCACATTAAATTCTTTTGATGAGTAAGCAGTGATTTGGCACAAAGCGTTGTACGTTTGTCAATCATGAGATTTTTTTTATGCTTGGCTCTCATTCATGCGCAAAAGATTATTGCTAGAGTAGATAACATTCAATATACCTACTGTAGCTGCTGCCCAGTGCTCATTCACAAAACATTCATGCTTCAAACACACATCCCCACTCCTGGAATCTGGAAGTGCAGCACCTCCACAACCATGGCCACAACCCCTCAGTCAGATCACCCCTTTATTTTATTAGAACATTCTGAAGCCCTCCACTCTGAAGTGCAAAAGGGCTTTGGACAGAAAAGCAACATTTTTTAAAAAACAGCAACACAACACAATAAAAGCAAATAATTGTTTTAAGAAACAAAGTTAACAAGATACACTGCAATCAACAGCAGTGTCTGCTCAACAGTTGTGGGCCTTTTTTTTGTTAGACTGCAAGTCAAGAGCAGTTGTAAACTTCATCGGGAAAGTCATTCCACGCTGTGGAATCCACAGCCTTGGAGCAATTGCAGGGAAGGTCTTAATCCTTGCTGCACACAGATGTCCTTATGGAGGAGGGACTACTGGGCAGAACATAAATAGAGACAAGACTTTATGGAGTCTCCACCCCAGAAAAGCTCTCCTGGCCCTAGGGATGGACAATGTCCATTTTAGTTTCTCTCAGCTTCTCACTTTTTTCAACCTTAGTTTCAGTTTCCACATTTCCACATCAGATTTCGATTTTTAAAAAAGAGAGAGAGAAGTCCTCATGAAAATTCATCGGCTTTTCAGAGTTAAATTATCTCAATATAACTTTTTTTGGGGGGGGACGCGGGTGGCACTGTGGGTTAAACCACAGAGCCTAGGACTTGCTGATCAGAAGATCGTCAGTTCGAATCCCCGCGATGGGCTGAGCTCCCGTTGCTCGGTCCCTGCTCCTGCCAACCTAGCAGTTTGAAAGCACATCAAAGTGCAAGTAGATAAATAGGTACCACTCCGACGGGAAGGTAAATGGCGTTTCCGTGCGCTGCTCTGGTTTCACCAGAAGCAGCTTAGTCATGCTGGCCACATGACCTGGAAGCTGTCTGCGGATAAACGGCGGCTCCCTCGGCCAATAAAGCGAGATGAGCACCGCAACCCCAGAGTCGGTCACGACTGGACCTAATGGTCAGGGGTCCCTTTACCTAACTTATTTTTGCATGCAATTTTGCCTAATGTACACATTTTCGCAAAGCAGTTTTCTCTAATACAGGCAACAACCATAGCACATGTATATTGCTATGGAAGTGGCAGGAAAAGGAGGCGGAACAGGGGCGGGGCAAAATGGGGGCGCGACTGCCTTCAGTACATGATTGACAGCCCGTATTTGGCTTCGAGGTTCACAAGTTGCTCCGATCTTCCTTAAGCATTTAAACTTCCACATTAGGACATTCGGCTGCCATCCCTTTTCTTAGGAACTGAAATTATATGTCCACTCTGTTGCAACCCCGTGTCCATTGTGAGAGTTTCCCATTATCTGACCCCCATTATATCAGGCAATTAGCATAGCATTGCTGCAAAGGCCTCCTTCATTTGTGGTTTCGTTTTGCCGACTTCTGTTTTTCTTCTTTGGGAGGCTGCATAAAAAAAGGAAGAGGGTGTGCAGCGCTCTGTGGTTTAGTACGCGAGTTCTTCTCTGTGGCGAAACTCGGTTTCCATAGCACCAGCATGCTAAAGGCATCGACCCACTCTGTGCTAAAACCACAACTTCTCCAGGGTAGTCGCGAGCTTCCTGATTCAAACCCTGTGCTACAAACTCAGAGCATTTATGTTACCTACGTTTGCTTGTACCTCAGATGACAGTAAGTTGCCCTGTCAGGCCCAGATGAATAAGAGTGGATCCACATACTGGTTTTTATTAAAACCAGGCCTATGTTGTTGTGTGTGTGTTTCTGGTGTCTGGTGTGTGTGTGTGTGTGTGTGTGTGTGTGTGTGTGTTGCCTAGCCTGTAAAAGAAACTTCTCTTCCCCTCTCTGGTTGTTTCCTCCAGAGCTCAATGGGAACTGGCCTTTAGTCTTGCCTGGGGTAGGAAGCCATAGCTGCTGTTTTGTTCTTCATAAATACATACAATTATTGGCGTTTTCCTGACTCCTGGTGCTTCCTGTCTCGCCAGAGTGATGCAAGCTCTAGTT
This sequence comes from Podarcis tiliguerta, assembly GCF_965153285.1. Lineage (NCBI taxonomy): Eukaryota > Metazoa > Chordata > Lepidosauria > Squamata > Lacertidae > Podarcis > Podarcis tiliguerta. Next base: position 79,046,375 of record NC_139539.1, read on the forward strand.
ATGTCCTGCTTGGACTACTGCAATGTGCTCTACGTGGGGCTACCTTTGAAGGTGATCCGGAAACTACAACTAATCCAGAATGCGGCAGCTAGACTGATCACTGGGAGTGGCCACCGAGACCATATAACACTGAAGGATCTTCATTGGTTCCCAGTACGTTTCTGAGCACAATTCAAAGTGTTGGCACTGACCTTTAAAGCCCTTAATGGCCTTGGACCAGTATACCTGAAGGAGTGTCTCCACCCCCATCGTCCAGCCCAGACACTGAGGTCCAGCTCCGAGGGCCTGCTGGTGGTTCCCTCACTGTGGGAAGTGAGGTTACAGGGAGCCAGGCAGAGGGCCTTCTCGGTAGTGGCACCCGCCCTGTGGAATGCCGTTCCATCAGATGTCAAGGAAATAAGCAACTATCTGACTTTTAGAAGACATCTGAAGGCAGCCCTGTTTAGGGATGTTTTTAACGTGTGATGTTTCATCCTGTTTTAATATTCTGTTGGAATATTCTGTTGGTCCCAGAGCTAATCCCCAGCATCTTAAGGTAGGGCTGGGAACTCCCCCTGTCTGAAACCCTGGTAATCCCTATCATCCTAGGTAGAAAAGTTTCCCCAATCCCTGGGCTAGACTGTTGGCCTAGGACTGGGAAGAACAGCATTTAAATCCCCAATCAGCCACACTGGGTGCTCTAAGGCCAGTCACCAATCTAAACTAGCGTCACTTGACATGGGCTGCATGCACACACCATTCATTTAAGGCACATGGCTTCCCCCTAAGACTTTTGGGAACTGTGGTTTGTTAAGGTACTGGGAATCACAGTTCTGTGAGGGTTAAATGACTGTTCTTGGGGTTCTTTAAATTATCTCTTTGAATGTATGTTGCATATTCAGCTAGTGTGAGATTAAAATTGAAGGGTGTGAGAGAATTATGTACATTGCCTCCAAACGCTTTGAAGGAAGAATGTAATTAAGCGCTGTGGGTTAAACCACAGAGCCTAGGACTTGCTGAACAGAAGGTCAGCGGTTCGAATCCCTGCGACGGGGTGAGCTCCCGTTGCTCAGTCCCTGCTCCTGCCAACCTAGCAGTTTGAAAGCACGTCCAAGTGCAAGTAGATAAATAGGTACCACTCCGGTGGGAAGGTAAACGGCGTTTCCGTGCGCTGCTCTGGTTCACCAGAAGCGGCTTAGTCATGCTGGCCACATGACCCGGAAGCTGTATGCCGACTCCCTCGGCCAATAAAGCGAGATGAGCGCCGCAACCCCAGAGTTGGCCACGACTGGACCTAATGGTCAGGGGTCCCTTTACCTTTTTATATTTTAATACTTAAAAGAAGGGTGGTAATATTACAGGATGGAATCTCTCTCTCTCTGTCTCTCTCTCTCACACACACACACACCCAGACACACACACACACACACCCATTATGAAACATTTTCTTTGCTGTGTGAGTGAACTTTAACCACACCATAATTAAATTTTGGTAGAGCCACTTGGAATCAGATAAAATGCTTTGTGGTCCAGATCTGGTCTCTGTGTTGCTAATGGACTGCCCCTGATTCAACAGGCAGTACAGCTTCTTTAATTTATCATTGTCTGTGCAGTAAAAAAAGTGGAGAGGAGGAGTCAGATGGGGGACACATGGCAGTCTTCATTCTGAACAGACAATTCAGACTTATCATTGCTGTTCTGCAACAGCAACGCCGTTACAATGCAAATCCTCTCCCTGCTGTAATCCTTTGAAGGCTCTGAAATGTCCAAAGCAGCCAAGGAATGATCTCAGCGGCAATAAAGATACCATTACAGCAAGGTTCGTACAAGAACTTTGTTTTCCAACAAGCTGTCACTCGGGATCCCACCATTTCTTGTTCCGAGCTTAATGGAACCTTCAGCAGCCCTTGCTGTCTCTGCATCTGATTCCCAGCCATCGTGTCACCAGCAAACAGGGCTCTCTAAACCACATTGCCAGTCTTATCTGTTTATCATGACCCAGATTTCTGAAGAAAGTACCTAACCTTTGCTGGCTGATAGATATCTAGCACCTGCTCATTCATACAAAGGCACAGTGATGGGGTTAGAGGAAAGATATCATTTTACCCTCTTGCAAACATCCTAGGTTTCTCAGCCACAGCAAACCAAGTGCAGCAAATTTATGGGTTTTGCCTTAAAATACATAAATGGCAGACCCTCCAAGTGCCCCTATTTTCCAGGGACATCCTTGATTTAGAGAAGCCGTCCCAGTTTCTGATTTCATCCTGGAAAGTCCCGCTTTTCCTTAGGATGTCCCTATTTTCATCGTAGAAATGTTGGAAGGTATGGAATTATCCCATCCCCTGAAGGCAATCCTATATTGGGAAGTTGTTGTTTTTTAATGTTTAATATTTTATTATGTTTTTATATATGTTTGGAAGCCGCCCAGAGCGGCTGGGGCAACCCTGTGAGATGTGTGGGGAATAAATAGTAAAATTGTCATTATGGAATGGGATGTCCCTATTTTCATTGGAGAATTGTTGGAGGGTATGAAATGGGCATGAACCAGTCAAAGCAAATCATTTCTACTTCTCATGGATTTCATTGAGACAAGTAGTAAAGGGACCCCTGACCATTAGGTCCAGTCGTGACCGACTCTGGGGTTGTGGCACTCATCTCACTTTATTGGCCAAGGGAGCCGGCGTACAGCTTCCGGGTCATGTGGCCAGCAGGACTAAGCCGCTTCTGGAGAACCAGAGCAGCGCACAGAAACACCATTTACCTTCCCGCCGGAGCGGTACCTATTTATCTACTTGCACTTGGACATGCTTTTCAACTGCTAGGTTGGCAGGAGCAGGGACCGAGCAACGGGAGCTCACCCCGTCGTAGGGATTCGAACCGCCAACCTTCTGATCGGCAAGTCCTAGGCTCTGTGGTTTAACCCACAGTGCCACCCGCATCCCTGAGACAAGTAAGCATGTGTATAATAGCATACCTTCCAATATTTCTCCAATGAAAATAGGGACATCCTATTCAACAACAACAACAACTTTATTTTTTATACCCCGCCCATGTGGCTGGGTTGCCCTGGCCACTCTGGGCAGCTTCCAACATATATAAAAACATAATAAAACATTAAAGTTTTTTAAAAGAAACTTCACTATACAGGGCTGCCTTCAGAGGTCTTCTAACAGTTGTATAATTACTTATCTTCTTGGCTCAGGGGTCACATAACTCCATACCCTCCAACATTTCCTACCCACCAATACTTTTCCTAAGGAAAAATCAGATACTCCGGGATCAAATCAGAAACCAGGAAAGCTTCCAGGGACTGTCCCTGGAAAATAGGGATTCTTGGAGGGTCCGTAATAGTGTGTGTAAATATTTCTCATTGCAATTAATGGGACATTGTTCCATAAAGAGATACAGATATCTACAGTCACAAAAATTATTTTGAAAAAAAAAAAAACTTTTTCTAAAACTTACTGTAGCTACTAGTTCAATCATATATATATAAGCTCAACTGATAAAAAGCACAATTAACAAGAAGAAAAAGCACACTCCCTTAAGAATCTTATCCAATGAGTTGCATTTTATTTATTTCCAGTGCTTTTTTTCTGGGGGGATGCAGGGGTACGCATATCCCTAAACATTTTGCGAATCTAAGTTTGGCCTCATTGAAGAGCAGTATTTCAATATGAGTAGGAAAATCAGAGTACCCCTAAACATTTTTTTTTGGGGGGGGAGCACTGTTTATTTCCATACTTTGGCCTGAAAGACTGCAGCAGGCGAGGGAAAATAAAAGGTTGCTTTTTTAAAGCCTACTTAGGTACAGAGTCTGTAAGAGTGGCCGAGTCTTTGAACGTCAGCTGTGGACTTTAAAAAGCCTATACTTTAGGCCCCAGATAAAGCCTTCGGGCAATAGCTGGGAGAACATGTGATTACATGCTCCAGTTACCCTCCTGTCTCAGAGACAGCATTGAGGTACATGAGCTAGGGAATTCACCAGACCTGTAAACATCTTCCCTGACCTTGACAACAAGCTATTTCAGAGGTGTACAGTGGCATTTCAGTTATTACCGGTGAGACAGGGAGAGAGAGAGAGAAAGAGAGCAAACTAGTACAAGGAAGAGGACATCAGTGCTATTTGTTTTATCAACAAAACAAACCTCGGTTTGTAGCTACAAAGCTAAATGTTTGGCAGTAGCGCTAGCGGTAAGACTGCCAAGAAAATAAACCCTGATAAAATGCTACCATAAAACAGCAAAGGAACATCTGTGGAGGACTAAAGTTTTTTCCTGACTATCCTTAGCAGGTAAATCTATATATATTTATATATTAAATGGTATTCACTTCTTTACAAATTCTCGTCTTAATGGACTTGCGATGCTTCTCTTCATTAAAGCTGAGGAGGTTTGACTGCAGGCAACTCTGATTCAAGGGAACAGCTTCAAGCAAATCTTTCTCGTGTTAGTTCCCAGTAAGAATGTGTGGGAACATTCGGTGAAGAGCGCTTTGCTCTTAAAGGGCAGGCCTGCAGAGCTGAGGAGCTGCTATATGCAATGCCTCCTCCAGGAAATGATAAAACTCTTGCTTTTCCTGTTTGCTCAGCGCTGGAAAAAACCAGGGGGTGGGGAGGTTGTTAAACACCCAGCAGGCCATACAGGTGCCCTGGGGCTGCATTCTGATGTGGAGTTTATTGGGTTAGTTTTGCTGATGGTAATGCTAGCACTTCTGTCCTGATCCCTAATGTCCCTTCTACAGTGGTACCTCAGGTTAAGTACAGTGGTACCTCAGGTTACATACGCTTCAGGTTACATACGCTTCAGGTTACAGACTCCGCTAACCCAGAAATAGTGCTTCAGGTTAAGAACTTTGCTTCAGGATGAGAACAAAAATCATGCTCGGGCGGCACGATATGCCTGGTACCTCAGGTTAAGTACATAATTCGTTCCAGAGGTCTGTACTTAACCTGAAACTGTTCTTAACCTGAAGCACCACTTTAGCTAATGGGGCCTCCTGCTGCCGCCGCACCACTGGAGCACGATTTCTGTTCTCATCCTGAGCAAAGTTCTTAACACGAGGTACTATTTCTGGGTTAGCGGAGTCTCTAACCTGAAGCATATGTAACCCGAGGTACCACTGTACACTGCGTGTGTGACATCCTGATGTCGCACACCTGAGCATGTCAGAGCATTGCACCTCCCTCCCTAAGCTGGGAAGAAGCTTCCAGGGCTTTGGGAAGGAGGCACGAAGGGAATATTATGGGGACTATCCTAATTCTCCTAGTTCACGGACTGCACACCACCGCCAGTAATCTGTTGTGTTACAGAACAATGGCTTTTAGATCAGTATAGAAACGTGTGCCAGTATATCACCCCAAATTTGAAAACACTGCAATTTTCTGAGTTGATGGGGTTGCAAACACGTCCCCCCCCCCCCCGCCCCTGGAAACAACGCAGAAATGAGTGATAAACTATCACTAAATTTTCAGAAGCGGCTGTCATGTTGCGTGAAAGATTGCACAAAATGCAGAAATTATCAGGTATGGAAATGTAAAGGAAAAGGTATTTTCCAAATGCAGCCTGCCTTTGCCTTTGTTGCCTTTATGTATTTATTTAATTCATTTACATATTTGCAATTTACGCTTTCATAAAAAATATATATCCTGGTGGTCTGTAACATAAAAGGATGAAATCGGCAAAAAATTATCCAGGAAATCTTACTTTAAGAAATCAATAAAACGTCAATAAATACGGATTCATTAAAAAGAGAAAAGTTATGTTGCAAGGCCTTTTCTGAATGATATGGTTTTCCAAAAAGTTGTATGGAGAAAGGGACAATAGAGGTTGCTGCTGAACCTCTATTGGCAGGGAGTTCCACAGGCCTTCTCACCAATGTTGAACACTCCACTCCCTCGTCTGTCTATTTTGGTCCTGGTATTCGGCTGGGTGTTCTGGGTGCTGATGGGGAATGCCATCAAAAGCCAGTACAAAACAATTAAAAAGCAGACAAGCAAATGGCTTCAAGTTAAATAACTGTAATCAAACAAATATTTCAATTCAGTGCCAGGCACAGAGCAATTTGAAGTATCTTTCCTGAAGGATAAAAAGGTAAAGGTAAAGGTACCCCTGCCCGTACGGGCCAGTCTTGACAGACTCTAGGGTTGTGCGCCCATCTCACTCAAGAGGCCGGGGGCCAGCGCTGTCCGGAGACACTTCCGGGTCACGTGGCCAGCGTGACATCGCTGCTCTGGTGAGCCAGAGCCGCACACGGAAACACCGTTTACCTTCCCGCCAGTAAGCGGTCCCTATTTATCTACTTGCACCCGTGGGTGCTTTCAAACTGCTAGGTTGGCAGGCGCTGGGACCGAACAGCGGGAGCGCACCCAACCGCGGGGATTCGAACCGCCGACCTTTCGATCGGCAAGCCCTAGTCACTGAGGCTTTAACCCACAGCGCCACCCACATAGCTTTATTACCTGCCTATATATTTCCTTTTCCAACTCCACAAGTAAGAGGGTTAGCAGTATGGACAACAGTGTAGCCAATGTTATTGTCTAAATCCCATTCATTTCAATGGGTTGGCTATGCCTTCTTTCTTTGAAATCAGTGGACCTTACAAGTGCTTAACTTTGGTTGGATCGCCCCCCCCTTCTTCTTCTTCTTCTTCTTCTTCTTCTTCTTCTTCTTCTTCTTCTTCTTCTTCGCTCAAAATTGAGAGAAGGAACAACCAAAAAATTGCCAAAGGGGCCCAGTCCCTACTCCTACTGAGATGAGTCACCTTGAGAGTTAGCCTCTTCCTCTGCCGATTAAGCTTACTAAAGAGGACAATCAAGCATTACTCAAACTTTTTAAGTTTTCAGGAAGATATTTTAAATTTTCAGTTGTCTGTTCTGCAAAGCTCTGGCCTTGCTTTGCAGAAGGAGGAGGCGGAGGAGAAGGAGAAGAAAGAATTCCATTGGCACGTCACCAGTTCACAAACCACTTTGCAGCTTTTGCAAATAGTTCCCGCCTGAGCACAGTACAAGGAAGTCCTGCTCCGCTGCCCAGATGTAAATAAACAGGGGAAGGGTTATGCATTTCGGTAAAAAGCAATGGGGGGGGGGGAATATATCACCTGCAGGTGGGTTCTATAATCATTTAGACAACAGAAGATACACACGCATTCTTACAGCTTACTTAGATTACTGTAGATATGAAATGAAAATAATATTTGGTTAAAATATAAAGTGGGACACTTTAAAAAAAAATGAAATGAGGAGCTCAAATGGAGGAATATTTCATTTTCACTGAACACTGCACTGAAGAAACAACTGTAGTTTCATATGTGTGTATGTGGTTCTTCGCATGTGAACTGGTTTTGTTTCCTGACACATGACTTCTAGCTCAAACGGCGAAGGGCTGCCGGATGTGGCTATGTTAATTTTATCTGCCGCTTGCAGACCCTACGCAATTGTAAAGAGCATGTGTCAGCTTGCAGTCCTTAGCAAGCCGTTGTCTCATTCCCACATTCTGCTGCTTGTAAGCTCACAAATGAATAAATATCTTTGACACTGAGGCGGGTAAATTGCTGCAGTGTGCCAGCACTTTAAGGTTTCATGAGAAGGGTGTCCAGGAATGAAACAGCCTGAAGCTTACTTGCCATTCATGCCATGTGATGGTTGGTATAAACACAATGGAAGTCCTCATCAATTGCACCTTCTCAACCCCAGTCCATGCAATGAAATACATAGTTCTTGTTAGAAGTGCAACACCAGAGATATGTAACTTAACAGTTAATTTTGAATGTGTTCAAGTCAACTAGCTAAGAGCAGAATGGCTGCTGCTTAGCAACCACGCTGAGTGGCGTGATGCTTACTGAAGTGGCACATGCCCTGATTGGCTGCGTAGTTCTGTATGTTCCCCTCTGTATGTTCGGCTGAATGACTTCCTGCTACGTACAAGGCCTGAAGTAAGAAAGACAAAACCTCTGTGTTCCTTTCACCTCAAATGATATACTGTTTTTGTTCAATTTACCCAATAATGTATAATCAGGTTCTTTTCTCTCTGGACTCCACCAAGTGACCATGCTAACAATTCTGACTATGTATAGTTCCTCCCTAACACGATTACCATTTTTATGGCAACCTGATACAGAAAGTAAAAAAAGCAAAGAGGAGGGGGGAGAGGAAGCAAAAGAAAATGTGGAAATAATGGGTGATTTTTTGGGTTCCTGGGGGCTCTAGGCATGATAAAGCAACAACTCAGGCATGCCATCAAGCTGCAAGAAAGCCCAATACAGTGGTACCTCTGGTTATGAATGCTTCTGGTTACGAATGCTTTGGGTTACGAGCTCCGCTAACCCGGAAGTAGCTGCTCCTGGTTGCGAACTTTGCCCCAGGATGTGAATGGAAATCGTGCGCTGGAGGTGCATGCGCATTGGGAGGCCCCATTAGCGAAAGTACGCCTCAGGATAAGAACAGTTTCAGCTTAAGAATGGACTTCCAGAACGAATTAAGTTCGTAACCAGAGCTGTCACTGTACTAAAATCTAAAGGGGAAGCTTTTGAAAACTGGGAAAGAAAGACAGTTTAGTTAAAGCTAAATGTTACCATTTAGGAGGGTTTATATGATGGTTTACACTGCATTTCAAGCAGAATGTGAGGGGTATTTTATAATACTATCATGAACAACTTCAGGATGTGACATAGGCCCATTTTCACAAATGGGAGCTGAGATGGAAAACCTGTTTATTGATGGTACCACTTCATATTCTAAGTGGGAGCTCACATGATTGAATCTTCCAGCATTTCAAAACAAACAAAGCTGTCACAGGTTTCATAAGTTGTATGAAATAAATAAAATAAATTCAACTAGGTGGTCTTAGAGAGACAGCTTTCTCTCAGTCTGAGCCCAGATCTTCAATATGACCCCCTTAGAGGAGTTGATGTAGCATTACAAATAAAACACTTCATGTTGTGAAGCCATTATATAAAATACTGTATTCATTTAAGTTCTCGCATGGCTTAGTTAACAAACAAATTGGCTCCCAAACGCTGAAAACCTGGAAGTAAATGTTCTGGTTTTTGAACGTTTTTCAGAAGCCAAACATCCAACACAGCTTCCACTTGAGTGCAGGAATGGATTACATTCGAGAACCAAGGTACCACTGTATTTTATCATTATCGTGGGATGATCACACAGTTCTGACCCTTGACAGTTCTCTAATCTGTCGCAGGAAGGATGTGCTAAGAAAGGAGGAACTTCTAGGTCAGAGATCATTCTATAGTCCCTCCCTAATATAGTTGTACCTCTGGTTATGTACTTAATTTGTTCCAGAGGCCCGTTCTTAACCTGAAACCGTTCTTAACCTAAGGCACCACTTTAGCTAATGGGGCCTCCTGCTGCCGCCGCGCCACCGGTGCACAATTTCTGTTCTCATCCTGAGGTAAAGTTATTAAACCGAGGTACTACTTCCGAGTTAGCGGAGTCTATAACCCAAAGTGTTTGTAACCCGAGGTACCACTGTATCATGGCATGTGGGTGTCCCTCTTTCTAAACATTGCAGTTACTGCTTATCTGCTGAAATACTCCATCTGTGGAGACTTGCATTACACTTCAAATATAAAGGCAAATCTACTTAATTCATACTTTCTGAAACACTCTGTGAAGCAGACTTAGAAATTTGCACTTTTATAAATTTCGCAGTGCAGATCAAGTAATGTGCACACGGAAGCATATGCTAAGTTGAACTGTGCATTAAAAATCATGTATTAGTGAAAGTTAATATACACAATTGCATTATATTAGGGAAAATAGAAATATTCGGGGAAATATGCAATGTTGCGTACAAAATGTGTATATTCAGAAATTTCAGTGGATGAATTTTCATGAGGATTTATTTTTTAAAAAATCACAAAGGGATGTGGAAATCTGATCGGAACTAAAGATGGGGGGGACCCCAGAAAATTAAAAGAAGCAAAAATCGACAGATTTGTCCTTCCTTGCTGAAGATGTACCTTTTACACCTGAGAGAAAAAGAGAGATTTTAGGACCAACCCTATTCTTCTGGTTGCAAATTGCTTTCACTGTTTTAAATAATGTGTTTTTATGTACTGTTGTTACCTGCTCTGGGACCCTATACTTAAGGGTGGGTAAGAAATCTAAACAACAATATTTTTTGTGGGTAAAAAAAATAAATTACATTTGGTGCAAGTACTTGATCAAAGCTTCATGGGCAGCAGCAGAAAATGACTGCCACAGACAACAAAAGCACTAACATCACAGAGGCTGAGGCACTGTAGTTAAAGCAAGTGGGCCAAAGTTAGCAGTGCCCTGAAAATCAGGAACCTGAGGTGGAGCCATGTTGCAGAAAGCTGAGGAGGAAGTAGGGCCCAAACGAAACTGAGCATAGGACAGCAGAAACTTGGTGCTATTTTCAGAAAGGGAAGTTTACAAAACTGAAGACTGGAGCCCAGGTAGGGAACAGGGCATAGGTATGTTATATATAGATTCTATACAGAAATATTTTGCCGGTTGTTGCTTCTACTGTCAATACAACGCTACTCACAATACCGTGAGCCTATTCTAAGGGGTCGGTGAGGGGGGAAACAATATGAGTTGGCCCACTAACCCTTTGGTTGAAAGCTTCCAGAAGCTTCTTTAGTGCCATGATTCTCACACTCTTTTGGTATGGACCCACAAGCCTAAATTTACTTCGTGTGATGACCCATCGGATTTTAGTCACATGAATTTTGGGCCTTAGGTCTTCTCTCCCGCCAACCACTGGAGAACGTTCTCTGGTTTTTAAAAGCTAAGGCTCGAGCCTTTCTGAGATTCGGTTACAAGTGGCAACACAGCTTTATAATAGGCCAACAAAACAAATAGTTTTAAGAGGCATTCATCCTACCGGTTTAAGATTATAGGCAATAATTATTTGGGGTTTACTTGTGACCTACAGGTTGGGAAACACTTTTTTGGGGGGGAGGAAATGGTTTTTTGCTAGCAGCTGTGGTGGGGATTGGGTCTGACTGGTTACCTGGAATATTTTTCCACTTACCCCAGGTGACCAGGAAAGTGACTAATTGCTTACCTGCCATATAGTTAACCCACTCAAATATGAAATATGGGCTTTTTTCAGTGGGTTGTTATTAGTGCAGTATTATGTACACTGTAGAGGGACGCGGGTGGCGCTGTGGGTTGAAGCACAGAGCCTAGGACTTGCCGATCAGGTGGTCAGCGGTTCGAAACCCCGCAACAGGACGAGCTCCCATGGTTAAGTCCCTGCTTCTGCCCACCTAGCAGTTCAAAAACACGTCAAAGTGCAAGTAGATAAATAGGTACCGCTCTGGCGGGAAGGTAAACAGTGTTTCCGTGCGCTGCTCTGGTTCGCCAGAAGCAGCTTAGTCATGCTGGCCACATGACCCGGAAGCTGTACGCCGGCTCTCTCGGCCAATAAAGCGAGATGAGCGCCGCAACCCCAGAGTCGGTCACAACTGGACCTAATGGTCAGGGGTCCCTTTACCTTTACCTATGTACCCTGTATCCCTGAGGTTATTACTGGTCGGATGGGGGCAGGAGATCCATTTGGGGCATGGCATATCGTGGTCTGCTTGAATAGATGAATAGTGCAGGGCAGAGACTTTGGAGCACAATGTGATGATAGTGGCTACTTTCCGGGGCTGCAAAAATTTCCAAAGCCTAGATTTAGTACAGAAATGTCTGCCCTTAGTACTGGATAAATATATGACAATAAGGGAAGTGTGATATTCATTGGGCTGTCACCATGTTATATTAAAATAGGGGACATGGTTGAGCTGTGACAGTTCATCATTTTCTATGGAATGGTGGGTTCTTTTAAATTATGGACATCTCTTAATACAGGGGGTCAGGCTGACAAAAAGGGAGACATTAGCACACCAAGCAGAAATGTGAGCGCTAAAATGGTTTCGTAATACCCAGTGCAATTCGTTTCTTCTTTAAAAATTCAAAGTAGCACCCTCAGCCACGAATGAGTCATTCTTTTGCATTTTAAAAATCTTAAAATGAGGACCCTTCGATGTAAAAATCACACTAGTCAGAGTGCCCTAATATGTGGGCCACTCTACTGTCAAATTAGTTACTAGGCAAAAATATCTACGGAAGGTCTACTATTGTTTGGCTCTTGGTGATATCGTTCTAGTGCAGACTTTGGCAAAGTGGCAGTAGTTTTATTTCAGGAGAAGATGGGAAAGACTGGGCTTTCCCCATCTTCTCTTTGGAACGTTCAGAAACAGGAAGGAAGGGAAAAGAACAGGAAGTAGCATGACGTTAAAGCAGGAACAGGAAGCTCACTAGTTTGTAAGTGGGACTCTTTCGGGTTGCATTCAGTCAGATTCACCTGATTCAATGCTCTTATCCCATGCAAAAACCAAAAGAAACCCCTGCTTTACTATGGGCCAAATGATTTATGCAAGTCATAACTCTGTAAGGGAATTCCACAACTTAGGGGCTGCCACGGAGGATGCCATCTCCTGGGCCGCCACCACCCCAAATTCCTGAGGAAGGTGGAACTACCAAGAGGGTCCCCTCTACCATTCATAAAACCTAGGGAAGAAAGCCACTTCCGCAATCAAACAAGGAGGTGGGGTTGCAGGCGTCACGGCCCTTCCCCACAGTCACAGGGGCTGGCTCCAGCCCCGCAATACCTAGGGAATCCCCGCCTGTGTCATACCCCGGACCAGCCAATCGGCTGGCTCCGGGTGCTGGGCCTCGGCTATTTAAACCTGCCGAGGCTCCTCCTCTTTTCCTCCGCTGCTGCAGCTGACCCGGTTATCCTGCCTAGCCCACCCCCTTTTTAGGTTAGGTTTCTGACGTTGCTATGAACTCTGGTTGGTCGCCGTCAAGGGGCCTGGTAGGAATTTTCCCAAATGGCAGATTGGCTCCAGCCATTTGCCTACCTCGTAGCAAACCGTCACAACTCTTCGGTATTGGCGGTTAGGCATTGGTAGGGGTACTGTCCTATTGTTATGCAAATGAAGGGGGAAGGAGCACCATCACCTTCCCCCCAGGTGAGAGTAGTCCAGTAAAGGATTCCGGGGGCCCTGGCCTTGTCCTAAGCCTTGGGAGGTGTGGGCCCACGGCATGCCCCCACGCGGTGACGCCCGAGGGAGGACCTAGTTGACGTGCCTCAGCAGGACCCCTCCCTCTGGTGATTAACCCTTCCAGCCTCTAGCCGGTTAGTAGTTAGGACCAGTGCCTAAGCCAATACCGCTCAATTCCTGTAATCAATAAAGTTGTGGCCTAATTCGACCCATTAACCTGAATTATGGTGTCCTGTGTCTTTATTTCCTCGGGGGGGGGGGGGGAACTCGCCATGCAAGGTGGTCTTTCCGATATTTTGGGCTTAATTTATTTAGGCTTTAAACCCTAGTGTGAACTAGATGTTAGGGAGAAGGGTTCTAGGAAGATATCGGGGGGGGGGGACTATGCTAATTAGGACCAGGGAAACGAAGCGAGCAGTCGTGGACAACGGAGCATTGTCACATAGGCCAGATTACAGAAATACAGGTGTTCTTTTCCTGACAAACGTATGGCAAGTTGAAAAGCTAAAACCGATAGTGATGATAAGAAAGATGGAGTCAATCCAAGCCATTCAGCTAAGTAGTGTAGATACAGTAGTTTTCTAAGGTCAGCACTGCTTTGGAATGTTATGTAAAGCCCCCCACACCCTTGCACATTGTGCTTTCTCGATGTGGTTGAGGTGAAGGGTCTGGGAAGATCAGTCAGGCATGGGATGCAAAATGTTAAGTATGCCTCCTGTAAAAATAGATAGATAACACCCTTGTATCCCATCAATGACTAGACACAACTGATGGAGGCAGGCTGCTGCATCCACACTATGTCACTGAAAGCACATTTCCCCTCAAGGAATCCTGGGAACTCCAGGTTACGTTTCTCTGGGAAGCTAAAATCCTCAGCACCATTACCAAATGACATTTCCCATGATTCTTTGGGAGTGGGTGGAGATGTGCTTTGAAAGCATGGGGTGAATATAGCCAATATGACAATTGTCAAAGAAACATATGTTATCTTGAAGAATCATTTCTGAAAGTGCTCTGCTCATGGAAACAGAAGTGAGAGTACATCTGTGGGAGTTCTAGGCAGCATACGCGCCATCCATTTAAATCACATTCTCCCCTCCAAAACAAGAATAATGGGAGCAGTAGTTTGTTAAGGGTGCTGGGAATTGTAGTACTGTGAGGGGCAAACTACTTGAACCAGGATTCTGTGATTTAAATGTGCTTTGAATGACATAAGTCACTTCTCCATCTGATCCTTGTACATGATAGTGATCAAATATTATAACATTGATTTTTAAAAAATATTTGCTTATAAAAAGCAACACTGCAATATCTTATCATAGAATTATAAAGCTTTATTTTCTGTATTGCTTAATTTTTGCTGGCACTATATAGATAAATTTATTCACTTATCTATTTATTTTTGGATTGATTAGATCTATACCTGGGCAGATAATGAAGATTCTCCCTTGCATGGACTAGATGACCCCGGGGTCCCTTTTAACTGTACAATTCTGTGATTCTATTATATACTGTACAATAGAGCATATACTGAATCACTACCAGAGCAATCTTGAAGTCAACAATTAATCATGAAAAGAAGACAAATGGAGCTTCAGCATTTTTATTCCTTTTCTTTATTGTTTAAGAATAAAGACCTCCTGACTCTTGTAGCACTGTCTGTATCGATGTAAATGAATTTCCTGATTCTAATGCAAAGTTCCAGTGGGTTTGATATGTCCTCTGCTGCACTCAAAAGGGATGTCTGGGCCATTTTTCATTACTCAGTAAAACTGCCAACTTCTGTACCTTGAAAACAACACAATGTACATACCTCGTATAAATTCATGAAACAAGAACCATTCCTCATTAGACTGTGTGACTGGTTGACCTGAATGTCCAAAACACTCCTTTTTCCTACAAAGCCACTCCGTCTTTCCTATTGTCCATTTCAATATAAAATCATTAGATCCCCACTGCCTTGCACATATATGCTAAATCCCATTTCCTTATTTAAAATGTTGACACATTGTGGAGTCTATTGTGCCATGACTCTCTGTCAGGACAGCAGCACTTCTCCTTCTGCGGTGCTCATCTCAAATAGCCTGAGAAGTTTACAGGAAGTGCATTAAAGGACTCTGAAGCTGGGAAGCCCACAAAGAATGACCTCATCCGAGCTCAGCAGATACTCAGCAAGTCTAAAACCACAAAGGCCTAACCTTATGGAGGCTGAGCTGGACTCAAATATGTCTTGATGCACTTACAGTCAGTTAAGACTTAACCAGCTCGAAACAACCAAGTGCGATCTATGCAATCAGTAGGCTGAGAAAAGCAAAGGAAGAAACTAAAAGACCTAGAGCTCAGAGGAAGCTATGAAGCTGTGAGTCTCCTGTGATACTATAATTAACTGCCTGGTAGCAACTTGCCCTTGGAGGAACTGAGATTACCAAACCAATCATGTGATAAGTATAGAGGGAATGCAGTTTCTCAGCAGTTGCAATAATGGGTGGCTCCACCACACTTGCTGGCTGTACAAAATTGCCTCCAATGATCACACAAAGTACAGGGTTTTCTGGCTATGAGACATTATTTGATTATGCCCTCCTTGAGTCCGGGCATGCAAGTTGTTAGAGACGCAGCAGTCACACACCGTAACACCAGGTGTATTCAGGCCCTGCTGAACTAGCGACGGAGGAGAAATTTCATTCAGGTGAATCTGCCAAATCTGCGCTTTTTGAAACAGTTTGTGAACCAAAGCACAGCCATGCCTTGAAATTTGTACTTCTCCGAATTTGGCAGTGTGCTTCTCCAGCCGAGCCGTTGTGCATAAAAATGCATATATTTGTGAAAATAGCTGCATACAAAAGTGTTTTTATGAGGAGAAATTAGCTGGTGAATTTTCACGGGGATTTTTTTTTAACCCACTAATTGTTACAGAATGTGAGGAACTGAAATTATGACTGAGAAAATGTGAAATTTGGGGGACCAAAACTGACGGATTAGTGCACCCCACGGGAGCATCAGGGACTGAGCATCCTGGACAAAACACATGAGGATTGTTGGGGAAGGTTTGCAGGCATATCCCTAGCTTCCATCCACTAGATGCTGGTACCTAAAGACAGCTTTACACACAGTTTGGCCTAGTTCTCCATATCCCCACATATGGCTGGGTGGAAAGGAAAATCTAAAGAGACAGTCACTGGTCTCTTCTGGCATACTCCATCCAAAATGACTGTCTATTCCTTGCTTTCTATGGCCCCTTTGGACATTATCCATGCCATGCTAATCCTACGCTGAAACCAAAGGGAACAATTTTCAAATTTTGGTTTTTCAAGTGGGCTCTTGCTTCTTACAAAAGATCAGACCAAACTTGGAAGAGCCCTAAACAGAGAGCATGACACCATATCCTTCTGTGCTTCAATTTATTGACGACCCAACCAATCTCCTTCCCTCTAATTACTTCAAAACACACTTCACTACTGAGGTCCATCAAAATACAAACACCCAGAAACAGCATAATTAATATCTGTGTTCTTCTTCCAAACCCATCTTGGTAGGAGCAAATTGTGTTCCCAGCATAAATTTCCCTAATAACATTTTGCTTTGTGATCCATCTAGTTCATTTAATGAACTTTAGTTGCTATAGGTAATACAGAACGTGGCTTTGATCGGCTGCCCTTCTCTCCTCACCTACCAGTTCTTCGGATGTTAGTTTGGTTTTTTTCCTTTCCCCTCCACCATTTGTCAAATAAAGCATATTTCAAAGGCGATTTTAAAAATTGCTCTGCAGAATCTTTTTGTGAGAGTTTTTTTTGGGTTTTTTTTTTGAAAAAGAGAAGAATTCATGCCCCCTACATACAATAAAAGATATGGCTGACGCTAATAACTTTCTCTGTAGAGTTGTGAATGAGGAGCAAAAGGATTATAAGTCTTTGAATCTACAAAATAGAAGCCAAGCAAGCATTCCAACCGAGGACATGTTGACACAGAGGGAATAATGGCAACCACAGAACATTGAAAGAGGGAATTATCAAAAGGAAAGCTAGAAAATAGCTCCTTTTTCAGTATAACATTATGTACA
The DNA here is from genome assembly GCF_965153285.1 of Podarcis tiliguerta. NCBI lineage: Eukaryota > Metazoa > Chordata > Lepidosauria > Squamata > Lacertidae > Podarcis > Podarcis tiliguerta. The sequence continues at coordinate 79,063,455 of NC_139539.1, forward strand.
TTGTGGACTGGTCTGAAACACTCACAGCTAGTTTTTTTTTATATTAAAAAAAAATCCTGATACCCGGGGCTGCAATTGGCTTTTATTTCAAAGACTGGAGGAAATGTCTGAAAATAGATAAATGGTTTAGCAGTTCTTGAAAGACCAGCAAGCATGACCTGTTTGCAAGGGTTCTGTTTTATTGATATATGCAGTTGGAACTCAGCAGACGGCACCTCTCGCTAGAAATTTATTATCCAGCTGTGCTTTCCCGTTTGTACCTTATGACCGCCTTTTCTCTTGGACTCAGAAAACCCCTTTAAAGTTAATAAACAGGATGATTTTTTAAAATGATATGGAAATCTGCGAGAGACACAGGAAATCTGTCTGCATCTCCCCAACGCCACACTGCCCTCCTCCACATTTGCAAACAGTGTTGGTTTTTTCCTGGGGGGGACGCAGGGGTACGCATACCCCTAAACATTTTGCTAATCTTTGTACTTTTGTTCATTTACTGTATTTATTTTTCCCAATTTGAAATATAAAATGGTGGGGTTTTTTATTGACTTAAGAAAATTATACAGACAGCAAAAAACAGACAGCCTAAATTAACATTGCCTTCTACCAATAAGAAATAATAATAACTATTACAATAATGAAAATACTAAAAATACATTCACTTTCCCTTTTGAACTTCTATTCTGGTTACAATAAATTACTATTCAATAAGAATCTATTATATCCTTTGCTGTACCATATATTATTTTATTTCCCAAATTCAACCTAACCCTCCCCTCCTCTTGAGCCAAAATGAGAGTACCCCTAAACGTGTTTTAAAGAAAAAAAGCACTAGTTGCACATATAAAATTCCTAAAGTCAGAAAGGGCGGCTTTCCCATCATTTAATATCTGTATCTATATAGATATATACACATATACTCACACCTTCTAGCAATTCCATATTTTGCTATTCCTGAGTTTTGCACCACTGCACAAAGACGTGTGACTTTGGCGTTGAAATTTGTATATTAAAAATTCCAGCCATATGCTAATTCCCCTTATTTAAGGGAAGCAAAATGGCTGAAAGTCAAATAATTCTGCTGCACACCAGAGGCAAATGCAGTAAATGCAGCTCTTACCATCATAAACCCTGACAATGGTGGAGATAAGAAGGGCATTTGGTTTACTCCTTGTGATGTCATCGGGTGGTTAAGTCTGTAATCCTGTGCCCATGTACATGGGAGTAAACCCCATTGAACTGAATGGGACTCACTGGGTGAGAAGGCATGTGGAGGATTCTGCTGTAATAAAAAATGGGTGTTGGAAGTGCAAAACTTAAGCAGTGTGTACTACTTATATCAGCATCTTAAAAAGCAGAGACATCACCTTGCCAACAAAGGTCCGTATAGTTAAAGCCATGGTTTTCCCAGTAGTGATGTATGGAAGTGAGAGCTGGACCATAAAGAAGGCTGATCGCCGAAGAATTGATGCTTTTGAATTATGGTGCTGGAGGAGACTCTTGAGAGTCCCATGGACTGCAAGATCTTACACATCCATTCTGAAGGAAATCAGCCCTGAGTGTTCACTGGAAGGACAGATCCTGAAGCTGAGGCTCCAATACTTTGGCCACCTCATGAGAAGAGAAGACTCCCTGGACAAGACCCTGATGTTGGGAAAGATGGAGGGCACAAGGAGAAGGGGACGACAGAGGATGAGATGGTTGGATAGTGTTCTCGAAGCTACCAGCATGAGTTTGACCAAACTGCGGGTGGCAGTGGAAGACAGGAGTGCCTGGCGTGCTCTGGTCCATGGGGTCACGAAGAGTCGGACACAACTAAACGACTAAACAACAACAACAACTACTACTTGTATATATTCTGTTCAAGTGTGTGTGTATGCGCGCGCATGTTAACCATAAGATGGAACATTTCAGACATTTCAGCCTGTGCACCACAACCAAATTAAAGGAGGGGGCCACCAGGGAAGGAGCCAGACCACCAAGGAAACCTTTTAACATCCCTAGACCAGAGCAGGTATCATGCAGGGCCCCACAAATTCTAGAGGAACTGAAAGCCAGCCATTGACTCTAGGGGTTAGTCAGGCTCAGCCAACAGCAGCCAATGAAGTGGCATGGATGCAGCCCAATTGCTTTCCAAGACACTGGGTTGCTGGAGCTTACCAAGAGGGCATGGGGAGGGGCAAGGAAGGTGATGGACTCTCCTTCATTGGAGGTTTTTAGGCAGGGGCGGGATGGCCACCTGTCATGGATGCTTTTGTTGAGATTCCTGCATTGGACTAGATGAGCCTCAGGGTCTCTTCCAGCTCTACAATTCTGTTATTCTATGAGGAGCTTTGCCCAGTGCAGTGCATGTCAGCTGAGCCAATCCAATGCTCCCGCTTTCAGCTTTCTCTCTTCATGCTCCACAGAGGCAAAGTGTTGGGTATCTCAGTGATGCACCTATGGATCAGGAGGTGAGATACCAAGAGCAGAGGTGGCAGCAGTGTGTTAGTTACAACTGCTCCCCTCTAGTGCCTGATGCTGAATTGCATTACAATACACAGCCTGACAGGGACGCGAGTGGCTCTGTGGGTTAAACCACTGAGCCAAGGACTTGCCGATCAGAAGGTCAGCGGTTCGAATCCCCGCGACGGGGTGAACTCCCATTGTTTGGTCCCTGCTCCTGCCAACCTAGCAGTTTGGAAGCACGTCAAAGTGCAAGTAGATAAATAGGTACTGCTCCGGTGGGAAGGTAAACGGCGTTTCCGTGCGCTGCTCTGGTTCGCCAAAGCGGCTTAGTCATGCTGGCCACATGACCCAGAAGCTGTACACCGGCTCCCTCGGCCAATAAAGTGAGATGAGCACCGCAACCCCAGATTCGGCCACGACTGGACCTAATGGTCAGGGGTCCCTTTACCCTTTACTTTACACACCCCGACACCATTTTGAAAGATCACTTTCTTCCTTCTGCTTTTGAAAAATACATTCTTTTGGTGGAATCTGCTAGAAATATTAGTCAGAACTACATTCCCGGTCACTATTAGTGGCTATATTTGTGGCCCTCTGATCATGAGGTACTGTTTTGCTGTATTTGTGGCCCTCAGATTATTCCTGATGTCTGTTTTACTCAGCATCCTGAACAATGAAGTTTCTTTCCCACTATTTCCTGTGGGACAAATGGCCTCATCTTCTCCCTGACATAGCTCTTGTTCTCTGGTTCTCTTTCCCCCTTATTCTCTCTTGTTCTCTCTCTCACACACACACACTTTACAGAAACTAGGTATGATATATAAATATTATTGCACCAGGCTCTATAGCTGCTTCAATAGTTCTCAAGTATGCAAGCCATGAAACACAGCAAAGGGGAAGGAAATTATGCTCGACTTCCGTTTCTTCACACACACTGCTCTTGCATCCCCCTTACCAAGGTAACCACCAATGTGGCTCGAAGGACTCTTCATCCTTTTACTGTAAACGTTCAAAAGTTCAGATCCTGATTTTCGGCTTTCCATTGGCATCTGAGTGGCCATTGTGAGAACTGGCTTTCAGACTAGATGGGTTCTTGGACCGACCCAGCAGGCTCATACCATATTCTTATTTGAGGCCATGCCCTACTCACCCCCCTTGCCAGCCCCCTCCACCTTCCCCCTATTTACCCTCAAGTGTTTCCCCTTCCCACCCTGTGTGACAGCTAAGCTCGCTTTTCACCTCCCCAAGCCCATTTCCGAAGCCTCTTCTCTCGTCTATTCTACAGCCATGTTTTCGCTTTCAAGCCCGTGCCCGTGCCTCTGACTCACCTTCCACACAAACCACCCTCATGGAAACCTACATGTTCCTCCTCTCACAGATTGCAACTGCTAAGCAACGGTTTCACCTTCTGTCCAGTTGTCAAGCCACCATCCCCTCCTGTTCTTCAGATCCTTTCGTGCCCCTGGTTTCCCTCTTCAACCCCCATCCCAGTGCCTCCTGCTTCCTCCTTTTCCACAACCCCCTTTGCACTCACATTTTCACCTTCGCTCCTTCCCTCCCCCTCCGCCTGCTTTCAGCTGTCCCTTGTGCACAGACCACCTGGTTTCCATGCCTTTTCAGCTCTCCTATTCTTCAGCCCCCTTTGCACACACACACACACACACACCATGCTGATGTATGCAACATCATTTAAGATGAATACACTTTTGAGAGAAAGCATGGCAGTTGGCTTGTTCAGTTAGAGAAGGTGGAGTTCAATTAATGGACATGGTGCACGTATGTGTGCTTAGTTGTTAACAAAACATCTCTTCTAAATTACTACACTGAAGCTAGAACTTCGGGTTGAATACAAAACATGGTAACAGGAATTAAATACATTCTGGGAAGGCACTATGGACTATTTGGGGGCTCTTATCTCTCACACATGAGGCAGCTGCAGAATGAAAGGGAAAAGTTTAAAACAGTCATTTCAGTGTGCCCCCTTTCTTGCTGTACTCAAACAAGAACAGAAGTGTGAATAAGGTGAGAAGAGAGTAATACAGAGACAAAAATTGTGGCTTTAAACACCTTAAAGGTTTGAGATAAGCAGGGGTGGAGAGACAGCGAGGAACTGTTTTTTAAAAAACAAAACACAAACCAGTTTTAACAAGGAGAAAAGCAGAGATGGGTACAATGGGACTGGCAAACGATCAGTGTGTATTCTGCTGTATGTGTGTGAGTGCGAGTGTGTGTACATGAGATATACAGAGGTATCTCACCTCCTCAATTAACTCCCTTTCCTCCATCCACACAGTGCATAGAGCTCTATGGCTGCTTCAATAGTTCTCAAGTATGCAGGCTTTTCCCAGTTCCCCTCTCACTGTATTTGGCAATTGTCACTTCTTCCCATGTCAGCCCCTGCTCATTCTCTGCTCCAGCCTCTGACATTGTTTCAAATCACCACTTTTAAAATAGTAATTCATTTATAGTAGTAATTATTATAAATGTTTTCACCCACTCTGTTTAACCAACCCTCCCCTCATCCAAGAAAGCAAAATAGAAGGAAAGAACACAGGGCAGAATAAGTTCAGAGAGTGAGCAACTAATCTTGATTGCATTTGATTCACTTTAATTTCCAAAAAGAATTGTGGATTGACAATAAATCTCTGGCACGACCTGAAATATCTTTGATGAGGCCCAGGGAGATGTAGAATTTGTTTTACTTTCATTCAAGGATTCTGGAGATATTATCCACATTTACGCATGGATTTGGGGTGTTCTAGTACCCCGAAGTCCAGCCCAGAATGACCTCCACCAGCTTATACTGTATTCTTCTTCAATCTTCTTGGTGAATTAGAGAGTGGTGTTTGGCTCCACGAAAAATGGAAACTTTTTTCACCCCACGTAAGGGAATGTGGCACATTATTTACATAACGAAAGAAACTGGTCTGACCATGGTGTAAATTCCTCCCCTTCTGGGGACTTTAATCTTAACAGCTATAAATTCGGAGAGGTGGATGGGATTGGTTGATGCATTAAAAAAGAAAGAGAGAGGGGTTCACGAGTCTTAGCAGAACATACAAAAAGCCCTGCTGGATCAAGCCAAGGACAGATCTGGTCTAGCATCCGGTTCCCACAATGCCAAGAAGACACTTCTGAGAAGCCAGTAAGCAGGACCTCAGTGCAGAACCTCTTTCCCTACTTCTGATTCTTGGCAGCAGAGTCTTAGACAGAGGCCTGCTGCTTTGGACAGTGGAAGAAGAATGTGGTTATCATGACCAGTGGCCATTGAAAGCCTTATCGTCCATGAATTTGTCCAATCCTTGCTTAAAGATAAAGTTGGTGGTCAGTGCTACATCTTGGACTCCACAGTGTGAAGAACAGGCACAGCCTCACTGGTGCACCTCAACCATAACAACACTCTATCTGTGCAGCACCCACAAGATTCTGCAACTGTGTAGCATTTTCCTTCTTTTTTTAAGGGGTTAATGGGTCTCAGCAGAATACCTCGGGTTAAGTACTTAATTCGTTCCCGAGGTCCGTTCTTAACCTGAAACTGTTCTTAACCTGAAACACCACTTTAGCTAATGGGGCCTCCTGCTGCTGCCACACCGCCGGAGCACGATTTCTGTTCTCATCCTGAAGCAAAGTTATTAACCTGAAGCACTATTTCTGGATTAGTGGAGTCTGTAACCTGAAGCGTATGTAACGTGAGGTACCACTCTACATGACCAACCCTTCAGTTATGCAAAAGCCACATTCCCACAACCAAAGGCAAAGCGACAAGACATCTACTGAACAAAACAAATTAGTGATCTGCTCAACGAAAGTTTATCTACTTAACTAAGTAAACAGGATGCGGAACATCCTTTATTATATAATGAACGTGTCTAAGTGTTAAAGAAATGAACAGTGCAGAAACAATGTATAAGTTCCGGGGGCAGGGAAGGGGCATGAACAATTTTACTTTCATATATGGGACTGGACAAATTGGGAGGTTCGGGAAGGAATCCAGACTACACACAGGATGACGAAGTATGGATTTGCTCATCACTAATTGTGCATAGTTAAGTGGCTATTAAAACTGGTGGATGGGCATGGAGGATGGCGAATGATCTAGCATTGTAGCTCGATGCCTACCTCTCTTCCCCAAACTTTCTGTTCATTTCCCCCTCACAGCTCTTCCCGCCACACACACACACACCTCCATAGTCCTAACTGTTCCATCTATTCAAGGCACATCTTCTCAAACCTCACCTTCTGGATGCAGCTTCTAGAGCTGCGAACATGCTGGGTCCACCTTGCCACTTTTGGGAAAGGGTTACAATGCTAGACCACACAGTGGCCAGGAAGCCTTCATTCTCCCCTCCCGAGAGAGAGAGAGCAAAGGAAGGAGGAGAGTACAGAAACAAGAGAATGCCATGCATTCACACTTAGGTTCCTACTTAGGTTTGCAGCCTACATCAGGGAGATTCCTTAAAGGATCATTAAAGTGTTTGTGAATGTAGGCATGCTTTTGGTGTTACTTTCCATCTCTGGAAACAGTTGTGTCAAGCCCTTTTCTAAAAATAAAACCAATTTTCCACAGCACCTTTGTATATTTTCCTTGTGGCTTTGTCAGGAAGAGAAAGTGAGGTAGCTGTCTTTGCCTTCTCCACTTCCGCCATATTTGTTGGGTTTGGAACACAGCGTGGAGAGAGAGAAATGCAATTGGACAAGGTGAAATGACTCAGTGAAGGGCACAATACTTCTTTACCTCCCTTCCCTTCCCCTGCATCACCTCTGCCACCCTAAGCACACAGAGCTTTGTGTGCTGTGTAGATGGAGGACAGAGAGTTATTTGAGGAAGTGAGATACCTCTGTAGGCCTCACTCGCGCACATACACAGATACACACTGATCATTTGCCAGTCCCATTGTGCTAAACCTGAAGCATATCAAAGTGTTTGAAGTGAGGTGCTGGCTGATATAGCTATATGTATACCAGCCCCTCCACGTGTCCCTATTTTCCAGGAACAGTTCTAGATATTTAGGAGCCATCCCAGTTTCTCATTTGATCCCAGAATGTCCTTTGATCCCTTAGGGTGTCTCTATTTCCATCGGAGAAATGTTAGAGGGGATGGAGTCATGCGATCCCCTGAACCAAGGAGATAAGTAACTATACAACCTTTAGAAGGCATCTGAAGGCAGCCCTGTATTGGGCCTTTTTTAAGGTTTAAGGTTTTATTATGTTTTTATATATGTCGGAAGCTGCCCACAGTGCCTGGGGCAACCCAGTCAGATGGGTGAGGTATAAGCAACAAAATTGTGATTATTATGGAATAGGAGGTCCCTGTGTTCATCGGTGAAATGCTGGAGAGTATGATATACATGGCGGTAAAGGGACCCCTGACCATTAGGTCCAGTCGTGACCGACTCTGGGGTTGTGGTGCTCATCTCGCTTTATTGGCCGAGGGAGCCGGCGTACAGCTTCCAGGTCATGTGGCCAGCATGACTAAGCCGCTTCTGGCGAACCAGAGCAGCACACAGAAACGCTGTTTACCTTCCCGCCGGAGCAGTACCTATTCATCTACTTGCACTTTGATGTGCTTTTGAACTGCTAGGTGAACAGAAGCAGGGACCAAGCAACGGGAGCTCACCCTGTCACGGGGATTCGAACCACCGACCTTCTGATCGGCAAGTGGTTTAACCCACAGCGTCACCCACGTGTTTGCAAATGTCCTCTTGATATACCCACCCTAATTTGTTGGCAGAGTTGTTGGCAGCACCCTTTCACCAAAGCTCTCCAAGGAGAGGAGGAATTTTCCAACGGCTTATTCCCCCCACTTTCTTCTTCCTTTGCTGCTGCTTCAATTGGCAACAGCAGCGACATTTTGGGCGGCCTAGTCTACCATTGTGCATTTTTTCCAAGGCCCCTGATCTCACGTTGCTCTGAGGCTTGGTGAGGGGTGGTGAGCTGGGAAATGGCAGCTGCCACAAAACAAATGGTGGAAAATACCTCGAGAAAATTGGCAGATGGAAGAGTAGAAGTATCTCTTTTTCTTCTATTTCTACTTGTCTGCTTTTTCTTCTTATTTAGTTTTTGATATTTTTAATTAATGTTCAATAATATTACTTGTACGTATGATTTGAGTGGCATGATATGAAGGTACAGAGAGAAGACTGATAGAAGATATCTGTGTGAGAGACAAAATAGAGTGGTATGTCTCAGGGTATGAGGCTGAGAAAGATGGGAGCTGTCCCAGGTGGGAGCTAGGAAGATGGGGATCTCAGTGAATTGAAGATTAAGATAGGAGGCTGATAGAATATAAAATTGTGTGTTTGTGTAGGTGCGTTTCTTTTTTTCCTTCCCTGCCCCACTCTCTCTTCGTTTTATTATTTCCCTCTCTTTAGATATTACCTTTGTTTGGGTTTTTATTGTATTATATGTTGGAAACCTTTAATAAAATTGAGTTTAAAAAGAGAAAATACTGCAAAACGGACTTCTTTTTTCTAGTTGGGGAAGTGGGAGGAGGGAGATAAATCTCAGAATTTTTCTCAGGGCAGAGTCGGGGGATTGAGCTCAGCACTAATATATGATTTAGCTGAGTAATTTAGCCTGCAGTCCTAACCCCTCTTCTCTGGATGAGCTTCTACAGAATTCAGTAGGGCAATCCTCTTAGTAGACCTAGTTAGGATTGAGCTGTACATCTGCAATCCTATGCACACTGGGCTGGGAATAAGCCCTTGTGAGCGCTGTCGTGTTTACTTCTGAGTAAACACACATAGGGTTCTGCCGTGCCAATAATTTCACACACAAGCCTCTTTTACATGAAGCTGTCTGACTGCCTGGGAAGAGGTACGAAGGGCGTTATTTTTAGAGAATAAAACACACACACAGTCCCTGAAAAAAAGGCAGGTTGACCTGCTTAAGAACAAGCACACTAGGTAAAAATATCCCCTTCAAAAAAGGACTGGTAACAAAGGGGGAAAGTTACCTTCTTATCTGCTTCACAGTTGTGAAATAATGTAATGCTCTTTCAGCGCCGCAACATTTCCTAAATCTTGGTAACTCTTAGGATTTCTATAGCAACAATTAGTTAGGATAGCACATGCCCCAGGCATCTACCTCATGCAGGCAAAGGAGATGAAAATCTGTCTTTTGAAGAAAACTATTGTCGCACACTCTCCCTTCCAGCCCCCTTCTATGCCTTCTCTGTTAGACATTGCATAAAGTAACAAAAGAGGTGAGTTGCCGAGACAGAACCTAGCCTACTCTTTCTAAAGAAAGGAGAACAGCAGTCAACTGTAGGAAGTCAGTTATAAAAATGAAGAACAGCCACAAAAAAAATTCACAAGAAAAGAATCCTGTTCTTTAGCAGCTTGGTGTGTGTTTTTTATCATATGCAAGAGTTACCTACCATTTGCCTCTATTTATTGCTCTTTTAATTTTTAAAAAAGGGAGGAAATGTATGCGCATAAATCGAAGTGAGCACCCTAACTGAGAATGGGCATCCTAAGTCTGAACTTCCATTTTGCATAAATGCTCAGAGGAATAAATACCGAGTATGAAAACGGTGACAAACCATTCCCCCCCCCCCCCACATTTGGTCTTTACACTATTGGGGATTTAAAAAATAAAATAAAAATGAGAACCTTTGTTTTAAATGGATGCTGGTTCAGAGACCGCTGTAAGATTTGACAGAGACGCAACATTTTAAAACCCAGAAAATCTAAAACATACTGCGACTGACAGCTTCGGAAAGATAAAGCATTCTTTCTTTGTTGATAAAGGGAAAGCTGTTGCTCTGTATAGTCATGAGCACAAATGGCAGAACCTCTTTAGTGTCTGTATGTTTTTAATATGCATATGAAGCAAAAAAACACTAAATTCCACTGTGTTTGGCAGTAGCTGCTGGACAGAACTGGGCAAAGTCTTTTCCCCATAATGTTAACTTTGGGGGCAGAGGGTAGACACGGACTTACTTACCGGGGAGAATCAATAGGCAGAAATGCCGTGCTTAACCCTTCCTCTCCCTTGCAAACTGCCTTTCCCCCCACAGCTAAGCTTCAAAACTGGAAGTGAACCACACTGGGGTGGGTGAGTAGGTGGGGGAAACCAGATTCAGGAAAACCAGCAGATTGTTTGCATTCTGTGCCCACTCACTGTCACTTCCCTACAAGTTGCCTTCTTGAGTTTCATTATATTAGCAAAATGCAGAATCAGGCCCATGTGTACTAATTTCCACCAGTGTTTATTGTAATCTCAGACTTAGAATTAATAATAATAATAATAATAATAATAATAATAATAATAATAATATCTTTATTGTCATTGCCCCCTTCGGGGACAACGAAATTACTTGGCTACTCCATAAAAACACTAATTAAAAAATATAGTAAAATACAGCAAAGGAGATTTGATGACTTTCAAAGTCCGGGCTTCCCATTCAGGGCCGAGATTGCTCTGGAGAAGAAGCTGTTCTTAAGGTAATTAGTTTCTGGGCCCTATTCAAACTGCTGGTTTTGACCTCTAAAGCCTTAGGTGGCTCAGGACCACGATACCTCAAGGATTGCCTCTTCCCATATGAAGCAAACCAGACCCTGTGATCATCATCTGAGGCCCTTCTTCATGTGCCTCCTCAGAGAGAGGTCCAGAGGGTGGCAACAGGAGAACGGGCCTTTTCTGCAGTGGCTCCCCATTTGCAGAATGCTCTCCCCAGGGAAGTTCAGCTGGCACCTTCACTATACAACTTTAGGCAAAAATGCTCCTCTTCAACCAGGCCTTGGGCTGATTAATATTCTATGTCTTTTTAATTGTGTTTGTGTGTGGGGGGGTGCTATTGGTTTGCTTTGTTTTTGCTCGTTTTTATTATGTAGTTCGTTTTGTATTTTTATGCTGCAAACCGTCCTGAGGTCTTCGGGTGAAGGGCGGTATATAAATTTATTTACTAATAATAATACATCTCTACTACTTCCCTGCCATATATTTTGTGGTAAGCTGTGCAGGTATTTCCTAAATATCGATATCTTTTGCCCCAGCAGAAATATCACAGTCCCTTCAGGTTAGGGGGGGGCAGGTGGCCTTCTAGATGTTGAGAGACTCTGAGGTCCAGCGCCGAGGGCCTTCTGGTGGTTCCCTCACTGCGATAAGTGAGGTTACAGGGAACTAGGCAGAGGGCCTTCTCGGTGGTGGCGCCCGCCCTGTGGAACGCCCTCCCAGCAGATGTCAAGGAAATAAGCAACTATCTGACTTTTAGAAGACATTTGAAGGCAGCCCTGTTTAAGGAAGTTTTAATGTTTTATTCTGTTTTTAATCTGTTGTGAGCCGCCCAGAGTGGTTGGGGAAACCCAGCCAGATGGGTGGGGTATAAATAACAAATGATGATGATGATGATGTCCCAGCCAACATAGTCAGTGATGCAGGGATGGTGGAAATTGTAGTCCAGCAACATCTGGACAACCATGAGTGGAAGAGAAAGCAATTTTGTCTCCCTTACTGGCCATTGGCTCACCAACTATGGAGGCTGAAGCATCCCCAAAGAATCACAACTCCACTGGGATTTCTGAAAGCGAAGAATAGTTTCGACATCCCCAATTATTGCAAGGCCCCTGTTGTCAAGACTAAACTATGCACTCAGCAGCAACCCTGGTCTGGAAACCTGGGCTACCATTTTTCTGCTGCAAAGCAGAGCACCGTTTCCAGGGGAGACACTTAATACGTACTCCCCCTCCCCCATTGCTTTCCTCTTGCAAGCCCATCCATCAGGTAGGCATCTCCGCAGCGAAAATTCCCCAGTGCATGTTTATTTACTTCTTCTGAATCACCCTGGGGTATTTTTGCATGGAAGACCTTAACCATCCATTAATAAAGTAGGCGAAAGAGACTGTTACTTGAACCTTGCAAATCATGACGACCTCCAACAGCTTTGCAGCAAAGAAGCAGTGCCCTGGGTTCCAGATCTCCGTTTACAAATAATTTGGTGCAGCGGAAAGGGACTAGGTAGCAAGTAATGTCGAGAGAGGTAGGGTGCATGGAGGAGCCCGAAAGGTGGGAAATAAGCAGCACAGGGAATATAAAGGGAGTGGGGGTTCTGTTTTGGAAAGGCACAAGGCGAAAGGTCATAAATGGAGAAAGAGGGTGCAAGACATGTCAATGACTACGAAGCTGATGACTGAATGAGGTTCCTTGAGCTCTGGGCAGCAGTACTGTTAGGACCCGACTTCAGGACAGAGGTAATCATAGCTTAGTGGAAAAGCACATCGTTCGTTAATTCATTCCAGAGGTCCGTTCTTAACCTGAAACTGTTCTTAACCTGAGGTACCACTTTAGCTAATGGGGCCTCCTGCTGCCGCCGCGCGATTTCTGTTCTCACCCTGAAGCAAAGTTCTTAACCCGAGGTACTATTTCTGGTTTAGCGGAGTCTGTAACCTGAAGCGTCTGTAACCCGAGGTACCACTGTACTGAGCTAGATGGATGAGTGGTTTGCCTTGGGATAAGGCAGCTTACTATGGTCCTAAGTCCAGGGCCCCACTCAGCAGAATAAGCAGGAGTCATCCTCCCGCCCCGACCGGCACACACATAAATGCAGAATGATTTTATTACCACCATCTGAAGCACACTGTCATCTAAAAAGGGGGGACATTAAAACAATTAAATCCAGGGACTCAAATTACCTAACTGGACCACTGGCTCTGGGAATCTGTAATTATATCCAATACCGCACACCTACAATCTGATAGTATCAGTTGAACACATTAAAAAAGAAACTTCGATGCAGTAGAGCTTGAAATTTGAGGAACTGAATACAGGATCTGAGATCAGGGAGTGGCTCAGAAGTTAATGGAGAAGTCCATTTTAAAGGGGAGGAGAGATAAACCCAGCTGTAATATCATTGCTTTAGAAAGTCTGAGAAAATGAAAAGAAGGTGTTTCCTTATGTAACGTTAAAGCGCAATCCTGTTGAGTCGTATGTATTATTTGAAAGAAGTGACTTGGTTCTGCAATCCTAAGCATTCTTTATAAAGTTGTCCCAGTTCTAAGCATTTTCAGACTTGAGTGCTAAATGCATCTATTTATTTTTTTAGATAAAAAACTATATATTGAGGCTGCAATCGTATACCCACACACCCGGGTGCAAATCTCATTTAACTCAGTGGGACTTCTGAAATGTGAAGCATTTCAGAATTTGCATCATGGGGAATCCTTGCTCGCCACGTTCAAAAGGAGTGTTGCCTTGATTCATTGTGACTATTTTCACAACGCAGACAACCCAAACTCCAAATGAAGAGGGACACTTAATATCACTACTTGGTTGACTACCCAAGATTCAGGATGGAGGGGAATCTGGCAATGAAAAACCAAACAGCGTGTTTGAGATTACCATTGCGCAGGTTATCTTAAAGCAGCCATTTTCCAATAGCTAACTCCTAACAAACTATTTCTGTGTTGAATTGTTAACCCAAGTAACTGCAGAGGATTCTGTGAACCTACTACAGGAGCTGTCACTAAGTGCTGGACAGACCTGAAGGTCTTGTATCAATTACTCCATCTCAACTGAGTGTGAGGCAGAAACTTCTTCCTACCCAGTGGTAATGATGACTACGTCACCATTCAGATAAATTAATTTGCTGTAACTGATATTCTTAAGATTCTGACACACCTCAGTCATCGTAGGCACTCAGACATATGAGATCCACAGACCTAAGACGTTAGACCCAATCCTTAGATCTTGTCAAGATGGGTTTAGGATAGTTCTTTATATAATTATAATAATAATAATAATAATAATAATAATAATAATAATAATAATAATAATAATAATAATTTATTATTTATACCCCACCCATCTGGCTGGGTTTCCCCAGCCACTCTGGGCGGCTTCCAACTGAATATTAAAAACAATACAGCATCAGGCATTAAAAACTTCCCTAAAGAGGGCTGCCTTCAGTTGTCTTTTAAAAGTAAAATAGTTGTTTATTGCCTTGACATCTGCTGGGAGGGTGTTCCACAGGGCAGGCGCCACTACCGAGAAGGCCCTCTGCCTGGTTCCCTGTAACCTTACTTCTCGCAATGAGGGTACCGCCAGAAGGCCCTCGGCGCTGGATCTCAGTGCCCGGGCTGAACGATGGGGGTGGAGACGCTCCTTCAGGTATACAGGACCAAGGCCGTTTAGGGCTTTAAAGGTCAGCACCAACACTTTGAATTGTGCTCGGAAACGTACTGGGAGCCACGTTTCCACGATAAGCAAAGTGAACAAACAAGTATCTGCCACCTACCTGAGTCCTGTCCATCCACAACGAGGGCCAAGCCAAACGCCAAGAGTTTAAGCCACAAAAACATGGTTACATCCAGGGCTCATGTGTATCCTCACAAAACAGCATGTGTGTGTCAGTCTCTGGAAAGCAAAATAATGGTTATCGCCCTGTGCAAAATGACTTGCCAAGGTCCAAATCAAATGTAGAATAGGCTATGCGCACGTACATTGCAATGCGTCCTTATCATTCAGGGAGCAGCTTCCTCTGAAACCCAGAGACTAAGCACACACACACACACACTTCACAGCAAAGTGATGTCACAGACAATTTTTGCCGACTTCTCTAAAACCACTCTTCTCTCTTTTTCTCTCTTGACTTCAGTTTCCAGGAAGTCAGAGGTTTTTCTGAGGCTGTTGCACTTGTTGCGACTTCCTGGTTGAAAAGCAGATGCCACCAGAATTTCTGAGGAACTGAGACGGGTTTCTCTGTCAAATGCTGAAAGAGTTAAAATGCTCGTGGCTGTGGAGAACGTCCCACCCCTACAACGATGTCGGGTAATGTTAAGAAAATTGCATGCCAGTATGCTTAACTGATGAGGCCACCGTTGATCATAGCTAATATCTCAAGTGTTCGTTGCTTTAAAACAGACCTGGAGAAGTCCCAGATGATGCAAAACGTTCTCCTTCTCCAAAAATGGCTTCCCTTAAGGTTTGATCCGTTGAAGTGTGAGTGCCACACCTGCACACAGAGGGATGGCCATCAAGAAGAAGAAGAGTTTGGATTTGATATCCCGCCTTTCACTCCCTTTAAGGAGTCTCAAAGCGGCTAACATTCTCCTTTCCCTTCCTCCCCCACAACAAACACTCAGTGAGGTGAGTGGGGCTGAGAGACTTCAGAGAAGTGTGACTGGCCCAAGGTCACCCAGCAGCTGCAGGTGGAGGAGCGGAGACGCGAACCCGGTTCCCCAGATTACGAGACTATCGCTCTTAACCACTACACCACACTGGCACAGTGTACTTCCTCCACCATGGAGGCCACTATGGGGATTGGAAGGTCCATGTGTATCTGCCATATCATGATACAACCTTCCCTCTGCCTAGGTACAATTGTCTTATAGTGCAATCTTATATATGCATTTTGGCTGGTAGGCATGGAACTGTAGCCTTAAGCTTGGAGAATGTGTACCCAGCCTGAATGGGGAAGGCTGAATGGGGGTACAGAGAAGGCAAATATAGACCTCTCATCACCATAATGACCCATTGACCCAGCCTGCACGTAACACTAAGCCAAACTATGGCTAAAGGTAAAAAGGTAAAGGACCGCTGGACGGTTAAGTCCAGTCAAAGGCGCCTATGGGGTTACGGGGCTCACCTCGCTTTCAGGATGAGGGAGCTGGTGTTTGTCCACAGACAGCTTTCCGGATCATCTGGCCAGCATGACTAAACCGCTTCTGGCACAACAGAACACTGTGACAGAAATCAGAGCAAATGGAAACGCCATTTACCTTCCCGCCACAGTAGTACCTATTTATCTACTTGCACTGGCGTGCTTTTGTACTGCTAGGTTGGCAGGAGCTGGGACAGAGCAACGGGAGCTCACGCTGTCATGGGGATTCAAACAGCCGACCTTCTGATTGGCAAGCCCAAGATGCTCAGTGGTTTAGACCATAGCGCCACCCGCGTCTAAACATGAATGAGCAAGTGTAACCAGAGCTACCCAGAGTGAAGCCAGCCCTAACCCTAAGAAAAAAATATTGACTAGTTTCTGGTTTGTTTGGAGTGAGACAAACAGTGAGTCTGGGTGCATATATGTAATGCTAACCCAAAACGTGGCTGAGCTCTGAGAGGTTTGGCAGCAACAGACTGGTGAGGAATGAAGCAACTGATTTTCACACTTGCTTGCCCAAACCCTTGCTCATCCATTCTTAGCCACAGTTTGGTTTAGTGTTGTGAGCAAACCTAGCCACTAGGCCATCAAAATGTGGTGAAGGAATTTGAGGTTTATTGCTTGTAAGCCACCTTGGGATTCATTTGAATGAAAAGCATTAAAGCAACCAAGTGTTTTTCCAAGAAGAAAATGCAGACATATGGTATTGTAAATGAGGTATAATCCAAACAGGAGGGTTTTTTTGTGTATGAAGCATCCTAGGAACATATGTAAATAAATTGATAGATTTCTGTCAGACAGACAAAGGAAGGTGCCATTTGATACACAAAATTATATAGAATCAGAATTTCAGTGGTGGTACCCTCTGTGGTAAAGGTAAAGGGACCCCTGACCATTAGATCCAGTCATGGCCGACTCTGGGGTTGCAGTGCTCATCTCACTTTACTGGCCGAGGGAGCCGGCATACAGCTTCCGGGTCATGTGGCTAGCATGACTAAGCCACTGCTGGCGAACCAGAGCAGCGCACGGAAACGCCGTTTACCTTCCCGCTGGAGCGGTACCTATTTATCTACTTGCACTTTGATGTGCTTTTGAACTGCTAGGTTGGCAGGAGCTGGAACCGAGCAACGGGAGCTCACCCTGTTGTGCGGATTCGAACCGCCGACCTTCTGATCAGCAAGTCCTAGGCTCTGTGGTTTAACACACAGCGCCACCCGCGCCCCTACCCTCTGTGGTTGATGTCGATGTCACCAAATCTACCCTCTGTGGTAGATGTCACCAAATCAAACAGCACTTTTCTCGCCTTTCTTCCAGACACCTACCCAGATCATGAGATTCTTACAGTGTTTAGCACACCCATAGCATTGAGTTGAGTCACAACCAGGGTTGCAAATCCAGGACAGTGTATGGTTTGCAGTCCTCATTTGGACAGCAGGTGCAAACTGTAGTTTGCAGCTTCAGAAGCTATTGCAAACTGTGGTTTGTGGATGGGATCCAACTAAGTTGAGAGCCAGTGTGGTGTAGTGGTTAAGAGCAGTAGTCTCGTAATCTGGTGAACCGGGTTCGCTTCCGTGCTCCTCCACATGCAGCTGCTGGGTGACCTTGGGCCAGTCACACTTCTCTGAAGTCTCTCAGCCCCACTCACCTCACAGAGTGTTTGTTGTGGGGAAGGAAGGGAAAGGAGATTGTTAGCCGCTTTGAGACTCCTGAAGGGGAGTGAAAGGCGGGATATCAAATCCAAACTCTTCTTCTTCTCCTCTAAGTTGTTGTTTGCATGACACAAGGTTCACTTCCACCATGGGATTGCCCCCTCTCCTTCCCCTATCCCCCATCCCCTAAATCTCATTCCCAGTGCACATAGCCCACTTGCAGCTACACTGAATTCCACCCCATGGTTTGGCCTTTGAAGCAATCCTTAACACCCACCTGGGGGTTGTGGGACCTGTAGAGGGAGTGGAACATCAACATCTCCCTGCTGACTTGAAATGGTGGCGCTTAGCTAGGGAAGAGCTACAGTGGTACCTCAGGTTACATACGCTTCAGGTTACAGACACTTCAGGTTACAGACTCCGCTAACCCAGAAATAGTGCCTCAGGTTAAGAACTTTGCTTCAGGATGAGAACAGAAATCGTGCGGCGGCGGCGCAGCAGCAGCGGGAGGCCCCATTAGCTAAAGTGGTGCTTCAGGTTAAGAACAGTTTCAGGTTAAGTACAGACCTCCAGAACGAATTAAATACTTAACTCGAGGTACCACTGTATATGAAAAGTTATCCCTCACACTTGACAGAGTTGGCTCACCCACATTTAGTTATGCATCCCTCATCAGGGTTCCCTACTGAGGATCTGTTGTGTTAAATTGAAGATGGCCCAGTTCATTCAGCCTTGTGTCTTGCTTTCACATTTCCCTGTGTGGTTGCGACAGATACTTCCAGACTCCACTTTTTGTTTGCTTTTCAACAATTCCTATGAATTTTTACGAGTTTATTCAGCCAACAAATTGTCCACATTGGCATGTTCGGTGGCAGTTATTGTGTACGCATAGCAACTTTATGAGTTTAGAGCATGTTGTTTATTTTCTAATCTGGAATTTTCATTTCCTTTTTTTGCATTCAAAGCATCTTCTTGTAAAAGTCACAGAAAGTAACTCAGGAAGGATGGAAACGAAACTTCAGACTCTCTGGAGTTCATCCTAAACCAACCACATTCTCCTGAACAAACCCTAAAGTTCTGTAAACCAAATTTATGGAAGTACCTTCCAAGCATCATTCAAGAGGGCAAGGCTGCATTTCTATCCACACTTACTGGGCAGTAAATCCCAATGAACTGTATTCGTCAGTAGACATGTATAGGATCACACAGTTAAATGATGGAATGGTGGAAAACTTCTCCAGTCTCCCTCCCTCCCTCCTTCCTTCCTCGCCTCCAGTTGTCAGGTGCATCAGGAAAAAGTAGATTGCTCCTTGATGCTGTCAACTATTCTGTAGTTGACACATCTCCTGCATTTCTTCGGTGGATGTGTGTGAACAAGCTCACTACAAGAGATTACAAGCTTCCACATGCACACATTTCTTCAGCCAGCAAGTGAAACTTGAAGAACAGTATATGTCCATGCTGATTTGTTCCACCCAGAATGCTCTTTGTGGCTGCCTGGAAAGAAATCATATGTTTATTTATATTTATATTATTTATTTTAAATTTATTTATTTGGTTTTTCAGATTAAAAATTTACAGTCACATATCCAACATACAACATAAAAATGAGATTCCAGGGAATCTCTTGGACTTCCCTCCTCCCCTTTGTGGGTCCTATTCTTAATCAGTTCCGCCTGCATCTTTTATGGCCATCCTAATCTTTCACCTCTCCATTGTGTCCAAAATTCACCCTTAAGCTACAAGTGACATTCCAATCCTACTAACGATTTTAACTGTTTACAATGGTCTGTAAGATAAGTTATAAATTTTTCCCATTCCTTGTTAAAATTTTGGTCTTCCTGATTTCTGATTCTTCCAGTCATTTTAGCCATTTTGGCATAATCCAGGCATAGGCAAACTCGGCCCTCCAGATGTTTTGGGACTACAACTCCCATCATCCCTAGCGAACAGGACCAGTGGTCGGGGATGATGGGAGTTGTAGTCCCAAAACATCTGGAGGGCTGAGTTTGCCTATGCTTGGCATAATCCATCAACTTGATCTGCCATTCTTCTCTGGTAGGGACTTTTTCTTCTTTCCACCTCTGGGCCAATAACATCCACGCAGCCATGGTCACATACATAAATAGTCTTTTCTGCTCTCTTAGGATTTCGACACCTGGAATTCCTTAAAGGAAGCCTTCAGGTTTTTTAAGAAAGGCTATTTTAAACATTTTTTTCCAACTCATTATATATCATTTCCCAAAATTCTTTTACTACCTTGCATTTCCAACACATATGATAAAAGGTGTCTTCTTTTTCCTTACATTTCCAGCACATTTATTTATATTTAGCTCTGAGCAATGATTCATCCCAAATCTGGTGATCCTTGGCTCCTACCAGATCAGTTCAAAAGCTGCTCCACTGCCACCTCTCAACCACCAGTCTGCTTCCATGTTGGCTCAAGTAATCCATCAGATGTAAGTCAGGTTGCTATCATTCCAAAGGGGGAAGGGGCACAGCTCAGCAGTAACGCACCTGCATTGGGTTCAGTCCCATGTGTCTCCAGCTAGGCTAGGAATGTCAGCCAGTGTGGAAAATACTGAGCTAGGTGTACCAATGGTCTGACCTGGGGCTAATCTACACTGGTTAGATACCGTATTTTTCCGTGTATAAGACGAGCTTTTTTGACCCAAAATGAGGTTCAAAATTTAGGCTCATTTTATACACAGGTAGTGCTGAGGGGTGACGCATGAATGGTTTTTTGGCACAAGCCCGAGATTGTAAGCTGTGATTGGCCGCTTGATTTGTGATTGGTGGCTGCTAGTGGCGATTGGGAAGCTGGTAGGTGGTTTCCGTTTGCCAGCAGCCACCAATCACACTTCCGCTTGCTGCGACAAGTGCAGCTGTCTATTGGCTGCCACAGCGGCAAATAGGAGGGCCAATAGTGGCGATCAGGCAGCTGCGACGTGAGCGGTTGTGTGCTGCGTTCCGGCGGGTGAGCAATTTTCAGCATTCCCGCCAAATAATCCTCCCCAAAAGCTCCACCCCCTTATTTTCTAAATTTTGAGGCCCCCAAAATAGGGGGCATCTTACAGATGGAAAAATACGGTATAACATCAAAAATATATTATGAAAATGTGACACCAGAGGCCGCTGTAGAGCAGTGATCCACCATCAATGGGGAATTACATTGAGAGCTATATTACGTTTGGCATTTTCTTAAAGCATTTTTTCAGTTCAGTGTAGATCCAGCCTTTGTGTGAGGCAGATTCCGATGTTCCACCCTGAATCCTCTTTCTAAGACACACCGAGAGAAGACAGCTGCGGAAAGATGGGGAAATATCTTAGAAGAGAAGGCAAGGAGAGGAGATGGACGGGCCCATAAGGGTCTGGAAACCAAGCCTTACAAGGAATGGTTGAAGGAGTTGGGTATGTTGAGCATGGGAAAGAGGAGAGTGAGAAGAGGTATGATAGCCATCTTCAAATATCTTGAGGGCTGTCACAAGGAAGATGGAGCAAGCTTGTTTTCTCCTGCTCGAGACTAGGATCCAAAACAATGGTTTCAATTTCCAAGAACTGAGATTCTGACTAAACATCAGGAAAAAAACTTTCTGGCAGTAAGAGCTGTTTGACAGTGGAGTGGACTCCCTCAGGGGGTTGTGGGCTCTCCTTCCTTGGAGGTTTTTAAGTAGAGGTTAGATGGCCATGGGACTCTTGAGAGATCCCATGGACTGCAAGAAGATCAAACCTATCCATTCTGAAGGAAATCAGCCCTGAGTGCTCACTGGAAGGACAGATCCTGAAGCTGAGGCTCCAATACTTTGGCCACCTCATGAGAAGAGAAGACTCTCTGGAAAAGACCCTGATTGTACTAACGCCGTTGAAAGAAGTTATGAACAACATTTTAAAAGAAAGAGACATCCCAGAAACTTGGAAAGAAGCATTTATTACATTTTTACCAAAACAGGACTCAGACTTAACCCAAGTTAAAAATTATAGACCGATATCATTATTGAACACAGACTATAAAATATTTGCAGGAATACTTGCGAAAAGATTGAAAAGAATATTACAAGATTATATTCATAAAGACCAAGCTGGTTTCCTTCCAGGCAGGCAGATGAAAGATAACATAAGAAATGTAATTAATATAATAGAATATCTGTCTGTCAGGATTGATAAACAAGCCATGATGATGTTTGTGGATGCCGAAAAGGCATTTGATAATATAGCTTGGGATTTTATGTTGAGAAATTTAGAATATATGGAAATTGGTGAAGAGTTCTTCAATGGAATTAAGGCAATTTATACAGAACAGAGAGCAAAACTGATAATAAACAATGTTATTACAGAAGAACTGAAAATCTCTAAAGGAACAAGACAGGGATGTCCACTTTCACCATTACTATTTATAACGGTGTTAGAAGTCCTTCTGAATTCTATAAGACAAAATGAAAATATAAAAGGGGTAACGATAGGACAAAATGAATATAAAATTAAAGCGTTTGCAGATGACCTGGTAGTAACAATAGAAGAGCCAACAACGACGGCCAAAGAAGTTATAGAGGAAATGGATAAGTTTGGAGAAGTGGCAGGCTTCAAGTTAAATAAGAAAAAAACCAAAATGATTGTTAAAAATATGGATCAAAGTGCAATCGAAACAATGCAACAACAAATTGAGATAGAGGCAGTTAAAAAGGTGAAATATTTGGGAATATGGTTAACTCCAAAAAACATTGACTTATTCCAAAATAACTATGTACCAGTGTGGAATGCAATTAAAAAGGACCTGGAAGTGTGGGGAAGAATGAAATTCTCATTCTGGGGAAGAATTTCTATAATTAAAATGAACGTGTTGCCAAGAATGTTGTTTCTGTTCCAGACTATCCCCATAATTAAGGGGATTAGTCTATTTAAAGAATGGCAAAGAACGATCTCAAGATATATATGGCAGGGCAAAAAGCCGAGAATACAATTTAAACTTTTGACAGATACAAGACAAAGAGGAGGCTTTGCCCTGCCTGATTTGAAGTTATACTATGAGGCGTCATGTCTTTGCTGGTTGAAAGAATGGATAAAACTAGAGAACAAGGAACTGTTAGATTTAGAAGGATATGATAATAGATTTGGTTGGCACGCGTATCTGTGGAAAGATAAGAAAAAAGTGCATAAAGGTTTTGGTGACCACATTTTCCGGGGGCCATTAATTGAAGTTTGGGATAGGTATAAAAACCTACTGGAATCTAAAGTACCACACTGGTTATCACCA
This sequence comes from Podarcis tiliguerta, assembly GCF_965153285.1. Lineage (NCBI taxonomy): Eukaryota > Metazoa > Chordata > Lepidosauria > Squamata > Lacertidae > Podarcis > Podarcis tiliguerta. The sequence goes on from NC_139539.1 coordinate 79,086,400, forward strand.
TTAGAGGTTATGAGTGTTAAGAGAACCAATATGAGAGGTGATTGGGCAACATATAATCAACTATTAGCGAAAGAAGGAGGAAAATGGAAAGTGAAACCATATGAACAAGTCAAAAAGTATGTATATGATTGGTTGCACTACTATCAGGTAAATGAAATGTTTAGGAAAGATGTAAGAGAATGGGGCTATGCAGACAAAGATTCAACATTCCAGACAGAAATAGTAAACAAGGAGGGTAAAACTCTGTCAAAAATGTATAATTTGCTGCTAGAATGGAATTTAAAAGATGAAGAAGTAAAATCGGTTATGATTCACTGGGCCAGAGATTTTGGTTATAACTTACAGTTGGAAGAGTGGGAAAAACTATGGAAGGAGAATTTAAAATTTACTGCTTGTATGGCACTGAAAGAGAATGTGATGAAAATGTTTTACAGGTGGTACATTACACCGGTAAAATTGGCAAAAATGTATAAGACCTGTAATAAGTGTTGGAAATGTAAAGAAAAAGAGGGTTCCTTTTACCATATGTGGTGGGAATGTAAGAGAGTGAAAGATTTCTGGGAAATGATATACAATGAGTTGAAGAAGATTCTGAAATACACTTTTATAAAGAAACCAGAGATCTTTCTGTTAGGTATTTTGGGAAAGGACATTAAGAGAAAAGACAGTAAATTTTTCCAATACGCAGTGACAGCAGCAAGAGTACTACTGGCACAAAGATGGAAACAACAAGAAATACCGACAATAGAAGATTGGAGGTCCAAGTTGTTAGACTATGCTGAACTGGATAAAATGACTGGAAAGATTAGATACTTAAGAGACCAAAAGTTTACAGAAAACTGGGGGAAGTTTGTTAAGTATCTGGAGAACATAAGTGATGGCCAAATAACGCTAGAAGGTTTTAAAAGAGCACTGTGAATATATGAGAGACATTGTCAAAAGGAAGGTGAGGGGAAAAGTTGGACAATGACAGTGGTTAAAAAAAGAAAGGCGGAAATTAATAATGGCTATGAAAGATTTACGGAAAAGCTGAAGGAAGTCCAAAAATCAAAGACTAAGAAATCAAAATGTGAAATGTGAAAATAATGTATGTTTTGTTTGTTTTATTTTGTTGTAAATTAATAAAAATTATTTAAAAAAAAAAAAAAGACCCTGATGTTGGGAACGATGGAGGGCACAAGGAGAAGGAGACGACAGCGAACAAGATGGTTGGACAGTGTTCTCAAAGCTACCAGCATGAGTTTGACCAAACTGCGGGAGGCAGTGGAAGACAGTGCCTGGTCCATGGGGTCACGAAGAGTCGGACACGACTAAACGACTAAACAACAACAACAAACAGGTGGCCATCTGTCAGGGATGCTTTAGCTGAGATTCCTGCATTGCAGGGGACTAGATGGCCCTTGTGGTCCCTTCCAACGATTCTGTAAGGAACTCTTGCCTGGAAAGATATTCTTTGACATGCAGTGCTCATGCCTCGTTGTCAACAACCCTCTAAGATTCTTTCTTTCCTTACTGCCCACACTTGTTCAAGGGCATAGCTGACAAGCAAGGGTAGCCGTGCCCCAGATGCCATTTCCTTTCTGCAGAAATCCTTCCCGTAATAAAATTACAGCCACCGAGGTTGCATTTCCCTTTGAATTTCACTTGGGGGGAAGGAACAGATCTCTGATGCGTTCGGCAAAAGGAACGGCTGCCTTGAACAGTGAGGAAGCAGAAGATGCCAAGTTCGCGCACTCTTTGCTGTCAAGTTAGATAGATTTTGGCTCCTAGTGGTTGCCAAGGGAACCCTTCTCTACATATGAAAATGCACTGGAAATTTGTGTGTCGCCTCGCTAACAATGCCTCCCACACAAAACTTAAGAGGGCTAAGACAACAGAGGTCATCGCAGGTGAGATTTTAAGAGACAAAGAAATTGTACGCTCCGAATGAGTGGGGGAGATAAGGCTTTCGATTGACTAAATCCATCCTAAAGAAAGAGACATGGGTGCAATGGAAAGTAAACATAAAAAACAGAGGGGGGGGGGAAAGACACACAGAAATGAGAAACAATTCAAGGAACTAATGAGAGGGGAGCTGAAAAGAAGTGGTATTGCACACCAGTTCCAGATTTTGGGGGGCTCCTAGCAAGATACCCTTAGCGAGCTTTCCTCCTCTCCTGCTGCCTACTTCCCTGTCCTCCCACTCTGTGCAAGGGATGGCAGCAAAATTCAGTTCAGTTTGCACTTAAAGGCAAACCTGCCTTCTATGCACTTTTCAAAACGGTACACAATTTGCAACCAAGTATGTGTACCAAAAAAATGAAGGTCTTGGGAAAAGGTGTACACAAAAGCATCCATTAGTGAAAACAATATTTAAAAATGCATTATATCGGAGAAAGCTGCTTTGGAAACACATATATATTAGGCATAAGTGCGCACAAACAATGTGTGTGTTGGAATAAATAAAGAGTGTGGCGGTGGGCCCTCTGTAGAAGTGTGGGGCTCACTAGATGCCTTAAAGTGCTTATAGTGGTACCTCAGGTTAAGAACTTAATTCGTTCTGGAGGTCCGTCCTTAACCTGAAACTGTTCTTAACTTGAGGTACCAATTTAGCTAATGGGGCCTCCCGCTGCTGCCGCGCCGCCGCCGCACGATTTCTGTACTCATCCTGAAGCAAAGTTCTTAACCCGAGGTACTACTTCCGGGTTAGTGGAGTCTGTAACCTGAGGCATCTGTAACCAAAGGTACCACTGTACTTCTTTCTTTTTTCCGTTTTATATGCTTTATTGAAATTAAAGAAAAGTATGGTGTGGGTTACGCTGTGGTCTAAACCACAGAGCCTAGGGCTTGCTGACCAGAAGGTCAGCAGTTTGAATCCCCACGACAGGGTGAGCTCCAGTTGCTTGGTCCCAGCTCCTGCCCACCTAGCGGTTCAAAGCATGCAGTGCAAGTAGATAAATAGGTACCGCTCCGGCGAGAAGGTAAATAGCGTTTCTGTGCACTGCTCTGGTTTGCCAGAAGAGGCTTAGTCATGCTGGCCACATGACCTGGAAGCTGTACACCAGCTCCCTCAGCCAGTAAAGCGAGATGAGCGTCGCAACCCGAGTCGTCCATGATTGGATCTAATGGTCAGGGGTCTTTTTACCTTTTTATAACAAACAAATGTATGAAAAATCCAAGTGAAAATACAAAAGAATATTGATATTTGCTCATTCATATCACCATAGATTCTTGTTAAAATTCCTATGACTTCCAATTCATTGCAATCAATATTCTTGCTGCTACTGTCACATACAAGAATATTTCTTTCGCATTTTTATGGTATGTCTGGGCCCAGATCCCAAGGAGGAAAGCCTCCGTGTGTGTTTTTTAGAAATGATACTTTGGTCATTTTTTAAAGTTCATCATAAATAACATTCCAGAATTCCTTAATTTTCTTGCAGGTCCACCACATGTGTAGCATGGGACCTTCCGCTTCCCCACACCTCCAACATTTACTTGAAACATTTTTGTACATTTTAGATAATTTTAGTGGTGTTAGGTACCATCAAAATTGCATCTTCATAAAGTTTTCTTTTAGGGTATAACATGCAGTAAATTTCATATGAAATGAAATGAAAAATACAGCGCTTATTTCTGACACTAGCTCTGTTTGTATCCTTGGACAAAGAATGGGAGGGATGCTCTAAAGGGTACAGACAGAAAACAGGATACGTACAAAGAAAAATAACCCCCAACCCGGAAAGAATTCTCATTCAGAACAAAGCTGTACATGGACCTGGCGTATATCCGCATGCTAAATGTCATAACCATCAATATATTTTGTTATAAAAGTGTTTGTAGCACTTTGGCAAGGTCTTAGGCAGACAGACAGATCTCCCTGCCCACCAAGGGGATAACAATTTCACCATTAGGGATAACAAGAGATGTTGGGAATGAAAGGAAGAAGAGAAGAAGAAGAAAGAAGAAGAAGAAGAAGAAGAAGAAGAAGAAGAAGAAGAAGAAGAAGAGAAGAGTTTGGATTTGATATCCCGCCTTTCACTCCCCTTCAGGAGTCTCAAAGCGGCTAACATTCTCCTTTCCCTTCCTCCCCCACAACAAACACTCTGTGAGGTGAGTGGGGCTGAGAGACTTCAGAGAAGTGTGACTGGCCCAAGGTGACTGGAAGAGGGAAGAGTAACAAATGGAGAGATGAAAGGGGCAAGGGAGCCAAGGAGATAGAATCAAGAAGCGTAGAAGGGATCACAGTGGTCTTCTAATCTAACCTTCTGAAACTTTTGCCCAACGTGGGGCTCAAACGCCTGACTCTCAAATTAAGTCTCACACAGAGTTACAGAAGCAGGGTTTGTTAGAGGGGGGAACGTGCAGTATTTCCTGTGATGGCAAAGTTTAGAAGGTGCTGTAACAGGAATCTGAGGCGTGAAGCCAATGAACTTTACACGTCTCTTTGCTACTGTTTCTACAACTGATCTCAAAAGAGTTTGCAACTGACATTGAAGCATCCAATAAAACAATCCAGAATAAAACATTACTCAAAAGTAAAGCATGCAGTCAAAGCAACATAATCAAAATTAAACATTGCAAAATTGGTCAACGACGTAATGCACTTTTACAAACCCTCCGACGTTCCACAGAAGAAAAATGAGAATAATAATGGCTAACATGGCATTCCAAACAACAACATTTACCATTTAAAAAACAACGTTGCACACATGTGAAAGAGGTGATGAAAAGTATCAACAATTTGTATAATATTAAAGCTGTGCTGTAGTACATTATATGGGGGGGGTTAACATAAAAATGGCAGCAGATTTTGAAACCCACTATTGCTCTTCAACTCCAGCTTGCATCCTCAAGTGGTTTATCTCTTTGTGCAGCTCCAATATGTCCTCATGCAAAGAATGATAGACTTGTAGAGTTGTAAGGGATCCCAAGGGTCATCTAGGCCAACCCCCTGCAACACATGAAAAAACTCGGTAACATTGGTAACCTTCACCACTGCTATACAATTAAAGGTGGTAATTTATTTATTTTAATGATAAGGGTACATCTGTGGTCATTTCTCACTTACATGTTTAATTCATTTTCCTCTCTATGCCCAATACGATTGCCTGGGCTTCTTACAGATGTGCACATCTGGCTTTCTGTTAGAGGTTCTGTCTGCTCAGCCACATCCATCGTCATGTTCTGTGGCCCATAGTTTTCATAATCTAGAAATAAGTCAAAATACTTAGTATGGAGCAGTCTTATTTATTTATGTTTATTTCATAAAATGTATATGCCGCTTGGTTGTAGAAATAAAAAATAAATTCTCAAGGCAGTTTCCAAAAAGAATAAAAGAAATTAAACACAAATAATTAAAACATTCAAAAGATAATTAAAATCAATGATAAACTAAAGACAGATTAAAGCAATCTGCAAATGTGGGTAGGCTTGTCTAAAGAAAAATGTTTTCAGCAGCCACTAAAGAGTCCAGTGAAGGCGCTTGCTTATGTCAATAGGCAGGGTTTGAAAAATCAATTTCATACAAATACAAAACAAGTATTAAATGGCATCTGTAACAATGGGTGGACCTACACTCGTTGTTTATAACGTTAAAGAGGCGTTATTAAAATGTGGCACAAGGGGGTGCTGCAGAGCAGTGAGCCATCGGCAATGGGAAACAGCAGTGAGCCTTATATAACATTATATTTAATAACGTTTTACAGGTCAATGTGAAACGCTGACAAAGAAGTCCATAAAAGAGCATACTGCCCAATCAAAATCTTTCAAATTACATTAAAGCAATTCAGATTACTAAAATCAGTACCACAATAAAAGTGATCAAACGTAGAATCAGGAAGACAGAACCTTAAAGGTAAAGGTAAAGGTACCCCTGCCCTTACGGGCCAGTCTTGACAGACTCTAGGGTTGTGCGCCCATCTCACTCAAGAGGCCGGGGTCCAGCGCTGTCCGGAGACACTTCCGGGTCACGTGGCCAGCGTGACATCGCTGCTCTGGCGAGCCAGAGCTGCACACGGAAACGCCGTTTACCTTCCCGCTAGTAAGCGGTCCCTATTTATCTACTTGCCCCTGGGGGTGCTTTCGAACTGCTAGGTTGGCAGGCGCTGGGACCGAACAACGGGAGCGCACCCCGCTGTGGGGATTCGAACCGCCGACCTTTCAATGGGCAAGCCCTAGGCGCTGAGGCTTTTACCCACAGCGCCACCCGCGTCCCTAAGAACCTTAAGTTGCACTAAAAGCTTAGTGAAGAGGGTGGAGTCTCAGCAGCTCTTCTTGAAGCTTAAGAGTGAAGTCAGTGGCATATTAGCCACTTGGCAGCACAGAAGTAGCTATGGGAGGTTCATCAGGCCAATTCCCTGATTCTCCAATGCCTGCATGGGTCTGTGAGGAACGTTTTTACCTTAGCATGCTTCAGGGTTCAGTACTGCTACCAAGGCATTGTCATGAGCTAGGCAGAAATATCAATTAAATACTTGCCCTTGCCAGAAGTAGGAGAATACCAACCTCTGTTAAGAGGTTGCATAGGTCCATCTTGATCCCTGTAAGAAACATAAACAGTTATGAAGGATGAGAGCAATGCTCCATGTTACTGAAGCTTCCTGCAACCAAATTCTAGGTATCTCCAGCCAGGTTGACGAGCGAGATCGACAGGCTCATCTCTGGTTTGGTCCTTTGTTGGAAACAGTGTCCTTAAATATCCTTAAATCGCTTAAATGTCCACGAAAACCCAGACATATTGGCTAATTTTTCTTTTAAATATGGCAACCCTACTATCAGCCAACTTTAGCATGAGAAGGAATCAGGAGGAGGCAAAGGGTTCACCTGGCCTCTAGCAGCGCCACTGCAGTTTACAGAGAGCGAGAGGGGTGAGGTGGCAGAGAGGAGCTTCCGTACGACTGAGCTGTAATGGCTCTCCTCCTCATCGTATCTTCAGAATCCATCAACCTCTGCTCCAATGGTGATTAACTACCTAAGCCTTTAATGAGACTTCAGGCATGCTCCCATTACGCAGAGTACCCGGACAGCAGCAGAAGAGCCAGAAATATGTGCTACATTGCTACGTTTATTTCTAACTGCGCAGGACAGAAAAGAATATGCGTCTGCTCTCTGTGAGAGACAGAGAACAACAAGAACAAAGAAACAGGAAACCAGTAACTTCAACATCCGTTTCCCGTCCCCCGTGAGACTTCCTACAGTCTGGAATGTAAACAGAGTCTTGTGACTCCAAAAATGCACAGTGGCATAACATAAATCTAACAATTGCCACAATGCAGATGCACTGGTTGTGCCCAACTGGTTTCACCAGTGCATTTGCACAGCCTTGACCTCCCTGGTAAGCTGCAGTGATGGTGCTGATGGGAGGCCATGAATGTCTTGATGTCCTTCCTCTCCAACCACTCCCAGGAGGAATTTTCACTTCTCTTTATCTTACTTTACACTTGGTTCCCTATAGTTATCACTGGAGAAGTAAGCAACCAACAGACCATGGTCAAAGGAAGCCACTGTGGAGCAGGGGTTAGATGGGTTGGATTGGGACCCTCGGAGAACAGCGCTCAAATTCCTACTCAGTCATGAAACGCTCTCTCTCAGTCTAAGTCACCTCGTAGGGCTGTTGCAAGATTTTAGAAGGGTGATTCCAGGGAATCGGCTCCGTTCCTCCCAGCAGTAGATAAGCAGAACAAAGGAAAAGGAGTCTTCTTACCAGTTAGAAACTTTAATCACAGCAAGAGAACAAAGAACATCTCCTAGACATGGCAGAGCTCCCAATTAAGTTATCCACCTCCTGCCCTCTATTAATCTACGTCACTTTTAGGTCTTGTAATCTGAGTTTGTACCCTCTGTGCTTTCTGTTCTGCCACTTTCTGGGCTCTCCGTGACTTTGGAGAAGGGAGGGTGAATGCTTTCCAGAAACTGTGAGTCTGTTAACAGTGCTTCTTCTCCTAGCTGTTCCCAATCCAGTATTTCCCAGCTTCTGCCTTCTGAACTATGTCCCTCTGCAAACCACTTCTCCAAATCTATACTGTCCTCCTGCCCCTGGGAAGATTCAGGATCTGGAGCAGGATCAGGGGGAGGGGGAGGGGGAGGGGGAGGTTTCCACCATTCCTCCTCAGTGCAGCCCTCCTCAGCATGCTCCCTGACAGGTGAGAGGAAAACTGCTGAGAACTCCTTGGAGCAAAGTTGGGATATAAATGTAACAGGGAAAGAAAGAAAGAAATCCCACACCATCACACATGATAGCAAATGAATTGTATCTTAGCCTATGCCTAAGAATAAAAATTAGGGGCGTGAGTGGGGCTGTGGGTTAAACCACAGAGCCTAGGACTTGCCAATCAGAAGGTCGGCGGTTCGAATCCCCGGGACGGGGTGACCTCCCGTTGCTCGGTCCCTGCTCCTGCCAACCTAGCAGTTTGAAAGCATGTCAAAGTGCAAGTAGCTAAATAGGTACCACTCCGGCGGGAAGGTAAACGGCATTTCCGTGCACTGCTCTGGTTCGCCAGAAACGGCTTAGTCATGCTGGCCACATGACCCGGAAGCTGTATGCCGGCTCCCTCGGCCAATAAACCGAGATGAGCGCCACAACCCCAGAGTCGGCCACGACTGGACCTAATGGTCAGGGGTCCCTTTAACTTTTAAGGAAAAAAAAATGTTGCGGTGTTCTCATCTAATTGCATATACTTAAGAGACGAAAGGAAGGGAAATAACCTGACCTTGAATTTTTTATGATAAGGTTGTGGATTTTATGCAGAAGAAGGAGCAAAGCCACGGACTTCCCAGTAATGAGGAATGCCAAACACGTCACTAGGTTTCCATAATTATTTACAACATCTAAAAAGAAGAGAGGGAGAGACAAGCTATGTTGAAAAGATTTTAGAAAATGTTAGCAGAAGTTAGTTCTGGCACATCTCTTCACTTTGCTTTCTGCATGTCATGTCATTTCTTACTCTGTGTTTTAACCTGTAAATTAGGTTAATCAGCAAATTAAAAGAAGCAGTTGAAACTTTAGCTTACGTCTTGTTCTTATTGGGTCAGAGATCACAGGGTCTGAGGAATATTTCCCATTGTAGAAAATAACCTGATAAACAGAAAGAACAGGGAATGCTGTTATTTTATTAGTCCAAAATGTATCACCACAAACAGTGTTGCAGACCTTCCAAACAGTTTTCCACCTAAACCAAAGAAGTGATATCATAAAGAGAGCTATAGTGGTACCTTGGGTTACGAACTTAATTCGTCCCGGAGGTCCGTTCTTAACCCGAAACCGTTCTTAACCTGAGGTGTGCTTTCGCTAATGGGGCCTCCCACTGCTGCCACGCCACCGGCACACGATTTCCATTCTCATCCTGGGGCAAAGTTCTCAACTCAAGGTACTACTTCCAGGTTAGTGGAGTTTGTAACCTGAAGTGTTTGTAACCCGAAGCGTTTGTAACCCGAGGTACCACTGTACTTTTAAACAAATGTAGGACGGTAAATACTTTGGCCACCTCATGAGAAGAAAAGACTTCCTGGAAAAGACCCTGATATTGGGAAAGATGGAGAGCACAAGGAGAAGGGGACGACAGAGGACGAGATGGTTGGACAGTGTTCTCGAAGCTACCAGCATGAGTTTTGCCAAACTGCAGGAGGCAGTGGAAGACAGAAGTGCCTGGCATGCTCTGGTCCATGGGGTCACGAAGAGTCGGACACGACTAAACGACTAAACAACAACAACAGGACGGTAAGGAGGTCCAGCAGTAGGTGGAGCCACTTTGAATGGCAGGCAGAGCAAACTAATTCTCGTTTTGTCTCCATGTTCATTTCTGCTGAGTTCTACAAGAGACAAAACTGAGACTCAAGAGCTGACTGGGGGCAGACTGAGGTTGATGGGGCAGTGCTCCACTTGTGCTCATAGACCAGCCTCTACTGCTTCTACTTGTGGGTTAGGTAATAATGGAAAATGTTGAAGGGGAAATAAAGTCATTTTGTTTAGTTGTTTATTTCTTACAACGGGATGTGTAGTTGGAGAAGGCTAAGGGATCCAAGAAAACAGGCATTCAGGTGGGTGAGTTTGGTGAAACTAGAGCCACCCTAATGCATAGCTGTCAACGTTTTCCTTTTTTTAAGGGAAATTCCCTTATTCCAAATAGGAATCCTCGCAAGAAAAGGGAAAAGTTGACAGCTATGCCCTAATGGGTTCTACTGAAGTACCATGTCTTTTTCTAAGGCCAGGAAGAATATGGCAGCTCCAGAACAACTGGTACGCATTGTGCCTCAAATTTTTGCCCTACTGACTTTAGAGGCAAAGGAGGTAATCTCAAGGAGATACAATTGGCCATTCAGTAAATCCCTAGATGAATCTTATGCTCCACGATTCATCCCGCAGGGGAGATCAGAAAGAAGATGGAAATCTGTGTGCATTCAGCCAATCTTTTTATGAGAGAGGCTGCTCTAGAGAAAAGTTGCCCGAAAAATCTGCCTGGAAATTAATAGAAGAGCACATCATTCTGTTTAAGAAATACTCATTCAGATACAGCTAATGGTCCAGGGGTGGACCAGAACAAAGCCTGCTCCACTCCAGTCCACTCTCTGACTTCTTCCAGGTCCAAAAGGACCTGCATATTGGCGATCACACGTCACTTGGACACACCTAAAATGGTCGTTGCCTGTAAGGTAAAGGTAAAGGGACCCCTGACCATCAGGTCCAGTTGTGACTGACTCTGGGGTTGCGGTGCTCATCTCACTTTATTGGCCGAGGGAGCCGGCGTACAGCTTCCGGGTCATGTGGCCAGCATGACTAAGCCGCTTCTGGCGAACCAGAGCAGCGTACGGAAACACCGTTTACCTTCCCGCCGGAGCGGTACCTATTTATCAACTTGCACTTTGACGTGCTTTCGAACTGCTAGGTTGGCAGGAGCAGGGACCAAGCAATGGGAGCTCACCCCGTTGCGTGGATTCAAACCTCCGACCTTCCGATTGGCAAGTCCTAGGCTCTGTGGTTTAACCCACAGTGCCACCCACGTCCCAGGTCGTTGCCTGTAGCTGACTGTAAAAGTTAGAATTAAGCAATTTACCTTAAACTGGTATGTTGTCGAATGACAGAGGTTTATAACTTCAAAGTAACATCTTTCGTTAGCTTTAATCATGGTCTCCGTGCCTAAGAAGTACAAATGATATTCTTCTTGAGGACCATTTATTTGTTCTGGCTCCCTGCACTTGATCTTAACAGCACTGATTTCTTGGTTTAATGGGTCGACTTGCAGTTCTCTCACTGGTGTTGGCTCTGTTTAAAAGAGAAATGGTTGATATTCATAGTCTGCATGCTAAAGCTTTTAGATCTCATGAATACATTAATAAAAAAATCAGTGTGGGCTCTGAAACACTAGGTTTTTAGTTTTATTTTCTTCTGAAAAAGATTGCTTTGCAGAATCTTTCATCCCTGTTTGCTGTGTGAGGGTGGGTAACCCTCCTTTGAAATCTCAGGACCCAGACCTCTTAGACTTGGAGGAATATGATAATCAACGGGGATAGCACACGTACTTAGCCTATGGGAAAGCAAAAGTTCACAGGAACTTTTCAAACTATTAGGAAATCCCTAATGACGGTTTGGGAGAGAGAGAATTTTCTCTCTGAGAGAGAATTTTCTTAAAATGCAGCATCGGTGGTATTTAACACCCTGGAAATTGTCCAAGATGTTCAAAAATGTCCCCAATAATTGCTGGAGGTGTAAAGAAAATCCAGGTACTTTATTCCATATGTGGTGGCAGTGTAAAGAAATCAAGGTGTTTTGGGAGGATGTCCACATAGAACTGGAAAAAATGTTAAAAATATATTTTAATAGGAAACCAGAAGCTTTCCTTTTGGGAACCACAGACTTGGATATTCCTAAAAAGGCTAAAGAGATCTTCTTATATGCTACAGTCACAGCAAGAGTTCTCATTGCAGCAAATTGGAAAAGTGATAAAGTTCCATCAATATTAGAATGGATTAAAAAAAACGACTGAATATGCGGAATTAGATAGCACATCAGAAAAGATGAAAAATAAACCAAAACAGGTATTTCTCTCAAAATGGAAAGTTTTTAAAATATACTTGAAAAATAATAGTAGTAGTTTAAGGTCATACGCAGCATTCAAATAATTTCAGTAGCAGTGTTAAAAATGTGGTAAAACCAATGAATGGATTAAGGGATATTGAAATTGAACAAAACTCGTTATGCAGTGGCAGCAAACAATTAATACAGATTCTGTAATAAGGAATAGACGGGAAAACTGGCACATAGAAAAAGACCACTTTTATTTTATGTATTTAATGTTTTGAAGGTTATTAGTTGATGTATTAATTCTCTTTTTTTCTTTGGTGGTTATGGAATTTATTTTCTTTTTCTGTATGGTGTGTTAATGTGAACGGTAACAATAAAAAAAATTAAAAAGAAAAAGAAAAGAAATCTCTGGAATCAGTAAAGGATTAGGGTTTAACAGTGGCGGACCAAAGCTGTTGAGCTTTTCTTAGGGGAGCCCGCAGCACCTGAGATACCCAGCAACCGCCATGCGGCCCTCCAGCTCCTCTGCCACTCAGAATCCCACCCCTGATGCCTAGCAGTGATCGTGCCACCCTACAAACCCCTTTGCCGCCCTACAGGACACACCCATGCCTAGCTACACTATTGGGATTTAAGAAAACCTCTCTTTTTCCCAGGTGCAGCAAAGGGTGAAAATAACACAGCCCAGCTTCCCCAAGAGATCGCTCAAAATATAAGCCATCCAGGGAACAGAAGGGCAGAGAGATAAGTGATTAAAGAAACAAAAGACTATGCCAAGCAGCAGAGGGGCAAAGCCTCTCCCCGGGCCCTGGTCTTCGTTAGTAACAGGCCTACAGTTTACCTGAAGAGGGTGAGAGAAAAATCTTTGGAGTCTAGGAGTGGCAAGATGGAGGAAGCAGAGTCAGAGACTATCTGAGTTTGACTCCAACATGGCGGCCATGGCAGAGACAGGACCCTCTTGGGAGCTGCATGCTCTGAACTTCCCCCTATGTAGGTTCTATTTCTAGAACAATATCAGCTTCATATATTTTGATTCATCAGCCTGTTACATCCTGTATTCACATCAAGCTACAATTCTCTTTTAAAATCTGCACAATAATTTTCTTAGGAATAAAAATGCAGTATGGTGTCATTCTGGTTGCTTCCTCAAATAATATCCAATGCCCATCAGGGTCAGCTTCAAAGATCACTATCATTGGGTACCTACTGATGCCCATGCTCAGCAGATCAACAACTACCAGTTTCCTCGGTCCTGTATACCTGAAGGAGCATCTCCACCCCCATTGTTCAGCCCAGACACTGAGATCCAGCGTCGAGGGCCTTCTGGCGGTTCCCTCATTGTGAGAAGTGAGGTTACAGGGAACCAGACAGAGGGCCTTCTCGGTAGTGGCGCCCGCCCTGTGGAACACCCTCTCTTCAAATGTGAAGGAAATAAGCAGCTATCCTATCTTTAAAAGACATCTGAAGGCAGCCCTGTTTAGGGAAGTTTTTAATATTTAATGCTGTACTGTTTTAACACTTGATTGGGAGCAGCCCAGAGTGGCTGGGGAAACTCAGCCAGATGGGCAGGGTATAAATAATAAATTATTATTATTATTATATATTCCAGAAGTCTGGGATTTGCTACTCCTCTTTCTTGTTGTATCTGCCTGCTAGGGATAGAGGGGGAATTGGTTCAGCCTGCTCTTTGCTACTGAGTGAACCAATTCAATGGTCCCAAACTTGCTTTCGGATCAGAATGCAACTTCCAATCTGACAGTGGGCATCACCCGATTTTGCAATGCACTCCCAGAGTGCAAACAGGTCACATGAAATGAAGTATTGTTGTGGTTAGGTATAAAAGACATGCTTCTTGGGAAACCATGTTGTAAAGCCTTGAAAAAATATGGACTCTGGGGAAATATGTGCCATAATGTAGATTATTTAAATGGTAACCTTTCAGGCATTCTTTGAAAAAAAAATCCACGCGAAATGGGTGGGATGGACTTATGATCGAGTGCCAGTGAAAATGTCCTCTGAGTGAAAGTGTAGTGACAGGAGTAAGGAGAAAGAGCAGGAGACTCTGCTTGTGGCTCCCTTTGGACTACCATGCAGTTTTGTCTCAGATCAGGAAGGCCATAAATTAAACAGTGGGGAGAAGAAGGTGGACCCAGCTGGAGAAGGGGCCCACAATGGACATCTTACCCAGGGGCCTCCAAACTTGGATCAGGCACTCCTGCCCAGATTATAATCTGTCACGGTAATACATTAAATCCTATTTGTATGCTTTTATTTATATGGGCACAAAGATACCCTTCATCGTTGTAAAAGTTTAGTTTCTGGGATGAAGGCAAGTTCATAAGTGACTAAGCATCATGTTGTCATACTCACTTCCATAATCTGTTGTTAGCTGTTTGCTGCCAGTTTTCACATGTTTGCCATTAAACCATATTTCTGATGAACAATTGTAGTTCTTGTTGGGTGATAAACCTGTCTCTGTACAACCATTCTGCTCTTCAGTGGTCTGAAAATTCTCACCTATAAGAAATTTCGAAACATCATTGCTCCGTACTCCAGGCATCCAGAAGCATCTATGCCATGGATGGGGAATCTTTTGCCCTCAAGACTCCCAACATCCCTTACCATTGGCTGTGCTGCTTGGGGCTTTTGGGAGATGAGTCCAAGAAGATATGGAGGGTCATGAAGGTTAGCTCTGATTGACAAAAAATCAAGAACATGCTACCCACTTTCTTGCTTCTTTCCCCTGACCTCACCTCCACGTGAGCTGCTATTTGACTGTAGCTATGTGTTTTAGGTCCACCCTAGCAAGCAGTTCTTTGGCACCATCCATATCAATGTTTCACACAAAATATTGCACCCTTGTTATCTACAGTAATCAAACCTGGAGAAACTATCAACAACTTGTGATTTTTTAGGGACTTGAAACCACTCGTGTACAGTAAGAAACTTCTGGACAGCAGGAGGTATTTCTTCTTACTATTTCATTAAGGTGAGAGAGAGGGGGGGGGGGAGAGAGAGAGAGAGAGAGAGAGAGAGAGAGAGAGAGAGAGAGAGAGAGAGACTCATACCTTTACCAGACTTGTTTGCCTTTCCACCTCTCTATACTTAATTCTAAATACGTTCATACACAGGACAGAAAAGCAAAGGTCCCCAATAAAGTGCATTTAATTCTCCAGCCAATAAAGACAGAAATTCAAAACTTCTAAAATCTCCTACCATTAGGAACACAGTAACACAAATATCTTAAATGGCAACGATGCTTATCATATCCACGATTGTTCCAAGATAAAGTCACACTGGTGTTACTTTTCTGTGGTTCTTCCAGTTTCCACTTATGGGTTTCTTCCAAATAAAGAAAAAGGAGAAAAATATCACAATGACATTCTGTTCAGTATTTCTTTTTTAGTTTTAAAAGCATGCTGGATAATATATTGCTTAATGGGTTGCATCATTTTACCCCAAATGAGTACCTAACACAGTTTTCAGTGTTCATCTATTCATTTTGAATTAGCGTACTTTTATGTGTTAGATGACTATGAGATACGATGGAAGGAGAAATAAAAACATTGCTTAGCTTTAAAAGCCTGTTGATGAGAGAAATCTAGTGAATTATCAATCATCTAGACTTGAATCAAGAGCACTGGGCACAAATCAGCCACAGTTGAGCATTTTAAAATCCTAATAGATTTCAAAAGGTTTAAAATTCCCTGCTGAGATCTATGGGATTTAGTGGTGCTTGTGGGTTATTTGTCCAGCACTTACTGTATTTTTCGTTCTATAAGACGCACCAGACCACAAGACGCACCTGGTTTTTGGAGTGGGAAAACAAGGAAAAAAATATTCTGAATCTCAGAGGCCAGAACAGCAAGAGGGATCGTTGTGCAGTGAAAGCAGCAATCCCTCTTGCTGTTCTGGCTTCTGGGATAGCTGCGCAGCCTGCATTTGCTCCATAAGACGCACACACATTTCCCTTTACTTTTTAGGAGGGGAAAAGTAAGTCTTACAGAGCAAAAAATACGGTAATTCTAATCATTACAGCATCATTCTAGAATCACTACAGTCCTTCACCTCTCGCCAGCTTCATGCATTCACTTAGTTGGCATTGCTCATGACTCAAGGGGCACAACTGCTTGCTGTTTTCAATATAAAACCAATACAAATCTGAACACAATAACTTGAAAGAAAATCTCTTCAATTTTGGTGGTGCATGACAACGACGTTTCCGATTATTAGTTGCACATTCTTTTATTCTAAATAGCATAGAGAAGCCATCAGAGTTACTATGCGATTAACAGTGGTTGGAAACCATAAAAAAAACAGAAAACCAGTATATTAGCTGACAGCAAAAAATTTAAAACTGACTTCCCGCACCCTCTCTAGCCCTCTGACATACATTCTCCCAATAGCTTAGCACTGGGGGGGGGGGGACACAGCTCATCAGAGTGGCTGAAAAACAAGAAGGCAGATTTTGCTTAAATAAATGAGAAGTATCTGATCTTACCAGGGGGGACATGAACTGATAATGTTAAATCATCACATCCATTAAAAGATGCTACTATCTTGTATTCGTCACATTCTTGAAGTCCAGCAAGTGTGCTTTGGTCCTTGTCCCAAGTACAGTGGGCATTCTCACAGCTAACATTTTGCAGCTCTGGCTTCTTCGTAACTTTAAGTTCTGCAGTGGCACCCTGTGAATTGTACTCATAACGAACCACTGAAATGGATCTACGACCTAAGAGAACAAATCAATGTTAAAAAGCTTGTTGCACTGGAACGTTTTAAAAACAAGCAAACCGCAAACAATGTTTAATGTGCATTAACAGTTTAAAGAGAGGCACAGTATGTGCACTACAGGTGAGACAAATTGTCCTTCTGCTGATCACTTAGATCTGCAGTTGCCTGTTTTCCTTCAGTTCATACTGGTAATATTTCAGTTCATTAACCAGATCTGCCCAACCTGTGTGACTCACCAAGCCAAGCACAGCTCATCAGCAATATATATAGTGGCCCATCAGAACACCTTGGCATCAGGCTGGGGTGGTGGTGGAATGTGATTGGGTGGAGCATACAGTGGAGGCTCGGGTTGTGAACGTGATCCATGTGGGAAGCACATTCGCAACCTGCAGCGCTGCGTGTGTGCACATGCGGGTTGCAATTCGGCACTTCTGCACATGATTTAGCGCTTCTGCTGTTGTTTATTGCCTTGACATTTGCTGGAAGGGCGTTCCACAGGGCAGGCGCCACTACCGAGAAGGCCCTCTCAGCAAGGGAACCTCCAGAAGGCCCTCGGTGCTGGACCTCAGTGTCCGGGCTGGATGATGGGGGTGGAGACGCTCCTTCAGGTATACAGGACTGAGGTCGTTTTGGGCTTTAAAGGTCAGCACCAACACTTTGAATTGTGCTCGGAAATGTACTGGGAACCAATGAAGATTTTTCAGGACCGGTGTTATGTGGTCTCGGTGGCCACTCCCAGTCACCAGTCTAGCTGCCGCATTCTGGATTAATTGCAGTTTCCGAGTCACCTTCAAAGGTAGCCCCACGTAGAGCGCATTGCAGTAGTCCAAGCGGGACAAAGTTGGTTTGCATTTCTAATCAGAAGCCAAAAGCTGCATTTCAGCTGGATGAAGATCTTGTTAAAGTTCATTGTATTTCACAAGTTGGATGTATTCTATAAATAGCAGACCCATTGAAATGAATAGGTATGATTAACAGTGCAATCCTAACATAGCTGTCAACTTTTCCCTTTTCTTGCGAGGAATCCTATTCAGAATAAGGGAATTGCCGTTTAAAAAAAGGGAAACTTTGACAGCTATGTATCCTAACTGTGTCTATTGAGACACAGGTACTACTGAATTCAATGGCACATACTCCCAGGTAAGTGAGGTGAGAATTGCAGCCCGCTATTGTTTTTGTTTGTTACTATGGGATGTATGTTTGTGTTTATATATTGTAAGCTGCCCTGTAATTAAGGGCAGTACGAACTTTAATAACAAATAAAAGCAAATAATGCTAGGTTTGTTCATTTCAGTGGGTATACTTCTGAATATGACTTAGTTGAATACAACTCCTATGCTATCGCTGTCAGCTGCTCCTAAAATATTTATTATTATTATTATTATTATTATTATTATTATTATTATTATTTATTATTTATACCCCGCCTATCTGGCTGGGTTTCCCCAGCCGCTCTGGGCAGCTTCCAGCAGAATATTAAAATACAATGATTCTTCAAATAGTAAAAGCTTCCCTAAACAGGGCTGCCTTCAAATGTCTTCTAAAAGTCCGATAGTCGTTTATGTCCTTGACATCTGATGGGAGGGTGTTCCACAGGCTGGGTGCCACTACTGAGAAGGCCCTCTGCCTGGTTCCCTGTAACTTGTCTTCTCACAATGAGGGAACCGCCAGTAGACCCTCAGCATATTGATTATGTCATGTTCCACTGCTTTTGGGGTGATATATATAAATATGTGGATATGTGGATCAACACAGCTCCTGAGTAACCGGGGGAGAAACTTAATAAAATTAATAAAATTAGAGTCACATTCGATCTTCAAGGAAACAATAAACTTACTGCAGTCCATGGGAGGACCGTGCACACCTTTAATCGAAGAACCCTTAGACATCGGAGGCAAAGGTGGCCCTGAAATTACATTCGCAACATCCTTTAGTGCCCTTGAATGCAGCCATGAAGCTCTGAATTCATTTAAAGTAACTAGGAGCTGAGGAGTCTAGAGGAGCTGGTGTGCCTTGCCTGACCACCCAGAGTAGCAGAAGAAGGGTCTGTGAAACTCACACAATTTTTGCACACACACCCCGGGCCAACCCGACCAATTGCTAAGTCAACCCCTGGTTATCAACATCATGCCCTAACCAACTGAGCTATACAGTGATTTTCAAACATCCAATTCCCAACAAACTCTTTCCACACATAAGTATTTGTTCAGGAAGAGAGAGGGTTCTGTGGTCCTGTCTATTGGTGCTCTCAATTTAAAAGAGTGCTGGCCAGACCTGAAGGCCTTATCTCAATTATTCCACCCCAACTGAATATGGTCCAGAAATTGTTTCCCACCCACTGGTAACGATGAATATTTTACCCTTAAAAGAATTACTGGTGCTCTTCTTTTCAGGAAAAACCCTCACTAAGATTTTGACACACCTCAGACCTAAAATTTCAGACCCAACCCTTAGATCTTTTCTAAGTGATTTGGGCACTGTAAGAAAAAGGACACTGTTTTATAAGCTGATTTTTTATAAAAGTATTGAAGAGAAAATTATCATTCAATGTTACACACAGACAATTTATATACTGCTTAATGCCAATAAAGGCTGCAAAGTGTTTTACAAAATATAAAAACCAATCAGAAACTCATAAAGATATAAACATCCATAATTAAATACACAATACAGCAATCTCATTAATGTATTAAAACCTAGTTAAAATTCCCTATGGTCCCTATAGAAATTAATTTTATTAGCTTGGGCCCAATTCCCTGGTCATTTTGAATTTTGATTCTGTCTTCTGTGGTATTAGTTACTCCTCCCAGTTTTGTTTCAACTACAAATTTCATGAGCATCCCCTCAATTCCTTCAACCAAGTCATTTATAAAGACGTTGAACAACAGCGGGCCATGTCTGAACCCTGCGGCACCCCACTTGTCACTTTTTTCCAGGGTGGCAAAGGAACCATTAATGAGTACTCTTTGGGTTCAGTCAATCAACCAGCTACAAATCCATCTAACCATTACCTCGTTCAACCCGCACTTTACCATCTTCCTTGAGAGAATATCATGGGGAGCTTTGTCGAAAGCCTTCCTGTAATCAGCAATTCTCTGATCCACCAAGTTTGTAATTCCATCAAAAAAAAGAAATCAGATTGGTCTGGCAGGATTTATTTTTGAGAAACCCATGCTGGGTCTTAGTAATCACAGCATCCTTTTCTAAATGCTCACAGACTGATGTTGAATTATCTGTTCTAGGACCTTCCCTGGTATTGATGTCAAGGTCACTGGCTGGTACTTACCTGGGTATTTGACGTAACCTGCCTGGACCCAGCCTGTAGGGAATTACAGTACAGCAATACAACAATCTCATTAAAATATAACCATCCATAATTAAAATACATATGTAACATCAGACCTTTTGTTCTATGGTTGATTGATTCTTTTTCATGGTATTTGAATATAAATACAGATTACAATACATTACACTGAATACTGTTGACTCAGAACTTGTTGTGTATGGCGAGGGTCAGGTTCAGAGATTGTGCATAAAGCTGAAATCGTGTATATCTGGAAGAATCCTGGAAACACTCACGCCTGGCACAACCATCTGTATCCTTCTAGAGATGGCATGTTTAGTGGTGCCCTACCCACACCAAGCATGGCAGAAAGTCTTAAAGCTGCTGACATTTTTCAAAGGCTACTACCATCATGGGCAGTCCTGTTCTGATTTTTCCAGCGTGTGTGTTCACCAGATAAAAATCCCTGAAATCAGTGTTCCAAGCTTCGGCAGGCAGACGTAAAAGGCCAAGCTACTAGCTAACTCATGGCCGCATTGGGTCTCCAAAGGATCCCAACTCCTGTTTGATGGAAGTGAAGAATGGTTTTGGTGTCCCTGGTTGTTGCAGGGTCTTTGGGGCCAACAGTATGCTCAGCAACGACATTCGTCTGGAAACCTAGGCTATCATTTGTTTGCTCCACAGTGGAGCAAGGTATGGTTTCCAGGGGAGAGGAATCAGATGGAGATTTAATTTTTTTCACACCTAATGACTTGAAAGCCCATCCTTCAGGTAGGCTTATTGCCCCTACTAGAATTCCCCAACACCTGCTTGTTTCATCAAACTTTTTTTAACTTCTTGTGAATCATAGAATCACAGAATTGTAGAGTTGGGGGGTACCACAAGGGCCATCTAGTATAACTTACTGCAATGCTGAGATCTCACCAAAGCATACCTGACAGATGGCCATCCAACCTCAGCCTTAAAACCTCCAAGGAAGGAGAGTCTGCAACCTCCTGAGGGAGACCGTTCCCCTGTCAAATATCACTTACTGTCAGAAAGTTTTCCCTGATGAATAGTCATAATCTCCTTTCTTGGAGCTTCAAGCCATTAGTTTGAGTCCTACCTCAGTGGCGGAGCTTCATGCTCCAGCACCGAAGGGCGGAGAGCAGGCAGGGGCGGGGCTCCTGTGAGTCCCATGGGCGTGGTGCTCATCCTGGGGGCGTGGTGTGCTGCCCATAGGGGCATAGCACCCAGCACAGACGGGGGGAGCCATGATGGCACCTCGCCAGGATCACTCTGCCGGGGGCGGTGCGCTCCCCCCGCACACCTCTTCCTTTGCCAGTGTCCTACCTTCCAGAGCAGGAGAAAACAAGCTTGCTCCACCTTGCTCCACCTTCCATGTGACAGCCCTTGAGATATTTGAAGATGGCTATCATATCTCCTCTCAGTCTCCTCTTTTCCAGGCTAAACATACCCAATTCCTTCAAGCACTCCTCATAAGGCTTATTTCCCAGACCCTTGACCATCTTGGTAGCTCTCCCCTGCACACCTTCCAGCTTGTCAACATCCTTCTTAAATTGAAGTGCCAAGAACTGGACACAGTATACCAGGTGTGGTCTGACCAAGGCCGAACAGAGTGGTACTCCAACCTCATCTGGACACTATAGGTCTATTGCTAGAGCCTGGAATAGCAGTCACTCTTTTTTCTGCTGCATCACGCTGTTGACTCATGCTAAGCTTGTGGTCCACCAAGACCCTTAGACTTTTTTCACAGGTACTGATAGTAAGCCAAATGTCACCCATCCTATACTTGTGCATCTGGTTCTTCCAGCCTCAGTGCAGAAGCTAGTTGAAATTCCTTATTGTACTTATAGAAATTCATTTTGTTAGCTTGTGCCCAATTCCCTAGTCATTTTGAATTTTGATTCTGTCTTCTGTGGTATTAGCTACCCCTCCCAGTTTTGTTTCAACTACAAATTTCATGAGCATCCCCTCAATTCCTTCAACCAAGTCATTTATAAAGACGTTGAACAACAGCGGGCCATGTCTGAACCCTGCGGCACCCCACTTGTCACTTTTTTCCAGGGTGGCAAAGGAACCATTAATGAGTACTCTTTGGGTTCAGTCAATCAACCAGCTACAAATCCATCTAACCATTACCTCGTTCAACCCGCACTTTACCAGCTTCCTTGAGAGAATATCATGGGGGACTTTGCTAAAACCCTTACAGAAATCAGCATTTCTCTGATCCACCAAGTTTGTAATTCCATCAAAAAAAAAGAAGTCTGCCATGACTTATTTTTGAGAAACCCATGCTGGGTCTTCATAATCACAGCATCCTTTTCTAAATGCTCATGACTGACTGTTGAATTATCTGTTCTAGGACCTTCCCTGGTATTGATGTCAAGGTCACTTACCTAGCTCTTCGTAGTCGGGGTTAAGATTTGTCTGGACCCAGTCTGTAGGGAATTACAGTACAGCAATACAACAATCTCATTAAAATATAACCATCCATAATTAAAATACATGTATAACATCAGACTTTTTGTTCTGTGGCTGATTGATTCTTTTTCATGGTATTTGAACATAAATAGAGCTTACTATACATTGCATTGAATACTGTTGACTCAGAACTGGGGAGGGGGTTCAGAGTTCAGGTTCAGAGATTGTGCATGAAGCTGAAGTCGTGTATATCTGGAAGAATCCTGGAAACACTCACGCCTGGCACAACCATCCGTATCCTTCTGGAGGTGGCGTGTTGCGTGGTGCCCTACCCACACCAAGCATGGCAGAAAGCCTTAAAACTGGTGGCATTTTTCAAAGGCTACTACCATCATGGGCAGTCCTGTTTGGATTTTTCCAGAGTGTGTGTTCACCAGATAAAAATCCCTGAAATCAGTGTTCCAAGCTTCACCTGGCAGAGGTAAAAGGCCAAGCTACTAGTTAACTCATGGCAGCACTGGGTCTCCAAAGGATCTCCAATTCCAGTGGGATTGCTGGAAGTGAAGGATGGTTTGGGTGTTCCTGGACTTATTTTTGAGAAATCCATGCTGGGTCTTAGTAATCACAGCATCCTTTTCTAAATACTCGTGACTGACTGTTGAATTATCTGTTCTAGGACCTTCCCTGGTATTGATGCCAAGGTCACTGGCTGGT
Organism: Podarcis tiliguerta; assembly: GCF_965153285.1. Classification (NCBI taxonomy): domain Eukaryota; kingdom Metazoa; phylum Chordata; class Lepidosauria; order Squamata; family Lacertidae; genus Podarcis; species Podarcis tiliguerta. Next base: position 79,109,553 of record NC_139539.1, read on the forward strand.
ACTTACCTGGGTCTTCGAAGTCGGGCTCAAGATTTGTCTGGACCCAGTCTGTAGGGAATTGCAGTACAGCAATACAACAATCTCATAAAAAATATAACCATCCATAATTAAAATACATATATAACATCAGACCTTTTGTTCTATGGCTGATTGATTCTTTTTCATGGTATTTGAACATAAATAGAGCTTACTATACATTGTATTGAATACTGTTGACTCATAACTTGGGGGGGTCAGGTTCAGAGATTGTGTATAAAGCTAAAATTGTGTATAGCTGGACCCCCCCCCCCAACCTGGCACAACCATCCGTCTCCTTCTGGAGATGGCACACTGAATGGTGGCCTACCCTCACCAAGCATGACAGAAAGCCTTAAAGGTCACTGGCTGGTACTTACCTGGGTCTTCAAGGTTGGGGTCAACATTTGTCTGGTTCCAGTCTATGGGAGCCCCACCTTTTCTTGAAGAATTGTCAAAGATAATTAAAGAAGGATCTGAAATTACATCCACAAGATCCTTTAGTACCCTTGGATGCAGCTTATCATGCCATGAAGATTTGATTTCATTTAAAGTAATGTAGCTACCAGCTGCATTCCTCTGCTGAGAAGTCAAAAGGATCTAGCGTGCCTTGCCTGACCACCCAGAGCAGTCTAGGGAACTCACACAATTTTTGCACACACACCCCCTGGGCCAACCTGACCAATTGCTAAGTCAACCCCTGGTTATCAACATCATGCCCTAACCAACTGAGCTATACAGTGATTTTCAAACATCCAATTCCCAACAAACTCTTTCCACATGTAAGTATTTGTTCGGGAAGGTGGAGGATTCTGTGGTCCCGTCTATTGGTGCTCTCAATCTAAAAGAGTGCTGGCCAGACCTGAAGGTCTTATCTCAAGTATTCCACCCCAACTGAATATGGCCCAGGAATTGTTTCCGAGCCGCTGGTAACGATGAATATGTCATCCTTTAAAGAATTACTGGTGCTCTTCTTTTCATGAAACCCTCACTAAGATTTTGACACACCTCAGACCTAAGATTTCAGACCCAACCCTTAGATCTTTTCAAATGAGTTTGGGTAGTTCTTTTAAAGAAGATTCCAAAATATGCAAATTGAACAAATAAGTAGTTGCCACCCACCTGTGTCTTGTGCATCCACAATGAGGGCAAAGCCAAACACCAAGAGTTCAGTCCACAAAAACATGGTTACATCTAGGGGTGTGTGTCCTCACAAAACAGCATGTGTGTGTCAGTCTCTGGAAAGCAAAATAATGGTTATTGCCCTTTGCAAATGGCTCACCAAGGTCCAAATCAAATGCAGAATAGCCTGTGCACATATATAATGCAATGTGTCCTTATCATTCAGAAATCAGCTTCCTCTGATACCCGGAAACTAATCACACAGATACACCGCACAGCTAAGGGCTGTCACGTATGATTTTTACCAACTTCTCTAAAGGCACTCTTTCTCTCTCTCTTCTATCTTTAGTTTCCAGAAATCCACAAAAGGTTGTTTTGTTTTTCGTTTTTTGCCATTCTTGTGACTTTCTAGTTGAAAAGTCTAGGAACTGTGAAGTGTTTCTCTTTCCATAGTTGAAATAGTTGAAGCGCTCGTGGCTGTGGAGGACACCACACTTCAACAACAAAGCAGGATAATGTTCAGAAAATGTTATAGGATGCACGTACAAACAGCTTTTCATGGGCTCTCCCTCCGAATGGCTCTAGAAGGTGTCTTTTGCCCTGGGGCATCCTGGGCTCTCTACCATCTGGATAATCATTAATATGTTCATCCTCATCCCTGAGTGATGATTTATCCCAAACCTGACATTCCTCAACAACTGTTGAATTTCCCCCCTTGATCAGTTTTTCAGCTGCTCCGCTATCACCTTGCAGCCACCAGTCTGCTTCCATTTTGGTTCAAGCGATCCATCAGCTCTTAGATGTAAAGCAGCTTTCTGTCCTTCCAGTGGAAGAAGATCATAGCTCAGTGGTAGAACACTTGCATCTTCTAGTAGGGCTAGGAATATCCTTTCTCCAAAAACTTGGAAATCCACTGCCAGGCAGTGTAAAGAAAACTGACCTGGCTGGACCAATGTTTTGACTTAATATAAGGCAGATTCCTATGTTCCATCATGAATCCTCTATCTAAGACAGAGTGAAAAGGCACCTGTTGACAATTTTATGGAAGATGGGGAAATATGTTGAAAAAGAAGAGAACACAAGGAGAGGAGATGGATGGGTGAAGAAAGAAACATCATCTGCAGAAACATTCCTTGACATAGTCCTCAGAGCCAGTGTGGTGTAGTGGTTAAGAGCGGTAGTCACGTAATCTGGTGAACTGGGTTCGCGTCTCCGCTCCTCCACATGCAGCTGCTGGGTGAACTTGGGCCAGTCACACTTCCTTGAAGTCTCTCAGCCCCACTCACCTCACAGAGTGTTTGTTGTGGGGGAGGAAGGGAAAGGAGAATGTTAGCCGCTTTGAGACTCCTGAAGGGGAGTGAAAGGCGGGATATCAAATCCAAACTCTTCTTCTTCTTCTTCCTCAAATAGTCTTTTTTTCTTTACCTCCACTAGTTGTCCCAACACTTGTTCAAGTGCATATTTAGGCAGTATTCAAACAGTGCTACACGTGCCATATCCTTTCTGCAGTAATCTTTTCTGTAATAAAATTTCAGCCATTTCCCTTTGGATTTCAGTTGGGGGAAGGAATATATCTCTGGTGCATTTTGCAAAAGGAGTTGAACAATGCTTTGAACAGTGGGGAAACGGAAGATGCCAAGTTCATGCACTCTCTGCTGTCACGTTAGACAGATTTTGGCTCCCAGTTGTTGCCAAAGGAACACTTTATACAAATGAAAATGCATTACAACTTGTATATTGCCTCCCTAATAATGCCCCCCACAAAACTTAAGAGGACTAAGAGAACAAAGATCATTGCAGGTGATATTTTAAGGGACAAAGAAACTCTGTGTCCTAAAAGAGTGGGGAAAGAAAGATTTCACTTGACAAAATCTGTCTTTATGAAATAGGCAGGAATACAACTGAAGCTAAAGATCAAAAACAGAGGGAAAAGGAGGCACAGAGAGATGAGAAACCTGCCCTACCACTCTAGGCAACTTACCTACTATGCACTAAAACCTAAACACAATACGCAAACCAGAACACAAAGTTGCACTTCTCTGAATTTTGCAACCAAGAAATGTTTACAAAAAATTCATCTACGAGGGTAAAGTGTGCTTGAAAATGCATACATAACTGCAAATAATATACAAAAATGCATTGTGATAGATTAAATTGCTTTGGAAAATGTGCATATTAGGCAAAATCACATACAAAAATGTGTATATTGGGAGAGATTTGCAATGGCTGGAGAGTTGCATTGCAAAAATCAGAGAAGTGCAAATTTCAAAAGATGTCTGTTTCAGTTTGCTTATTGTTGTGCAGCATGAACTGAATCAAACTTATTCTGCTCCCTCTCTCTACCCAAGTTTGCAATGTTCCCAATGCTGGGTTTACTGTCAAATAGCATTTATTTCCGCCCTAGTTTTCCAGGTACTTTCCAATCTGCCATATGACTGATTTCACTATATCTGAAAACTACCACCCCCCCCCCAGCAGCATGATTTCATTTGGGTTTATGGAAACTCCTTATTTATGTGGACTGTAACCTGTGGATAGGAATGTGTTCCCCATGGCAGTTTCCAGGCATTACAGAATGGAGGCAGAAAATGCCTTTTAGCAACAGTACTCGTAAGCATAAATCCCAGCATTTACATGGACGATCAGTTTGCAGTGATACTTCCTGGCTGGCATGCGAGAGATCCCTTCTTCTGTTGACATGATCATTCTCTCTGGGGATATCCATTTGAGTTAGACAGATGTCAGTGAAGATGGGCATGGGGGAGGCATTGCTTCTTGCTCAGTGCTTTGTCAAAGATGTATCATTAGTTAAGGGATGGCAACACAGAGGTTGCCCAGAAGCTTGTCCGGATCTGAATCCAGCAAAACTGAAATTATAAGGCTGCAGTGCTTTCGTGGCTAGTTCAGAAACTCATATTTGTTACTAAAAACATACTGTATCAGGTGAAAACCTGCACTTGTGAACACCACACATTCAATGTCATATAACCGCAAATATGTTGTTTTTAAATGGATTCAGCTGCCAGTTATGAAGTGTAGAACAAGCAATTAATGCATGGATCAGCTAAGAAACTGCATTGTTTCTTTCACTGGGGTCATCCCATCATTTAATTCAAGGCTCCTGAAGGTTATATTCCTTGGCTGAAAAGACTCCTAAATGCATAAGTTATTTAACCCTATGTGCTGAAACCAGCCAACAGCTGATGGAAACCAAAGCATGGCTCTCTACAATCAAGGCCTGGCTGAAAGTCCACTTTAGAACAACATCTAACTCCTTCTTAACCTCTATGCTTGAAGACCACATCTCATCCAAATGATATAGAGCAATTTAAGACAAACTCCGTAGTTTGGGCATTTTTCTTGAGAGTCTTGAAGCATGTGATGAAAATCACATAGAGGTACCTCAGGTTACAGACGCTTCAGGTTACATACGCTTCAGGTTACAGACTCCGCTAACCCAGAAATAGTACCTTGGGTTAAGAACTTTGCTTCAGGATGAGAACAGAAATTGTGTGGCAGCGGTGCGGTGGCAGCGGGAGGCCCCATTTGCTAAAGTGTGGTACCTCAAGTTAAGAACAGACCTCCAGAACGAATTAAGTTCTTAACCTGAGGTACCACTGTATTCCAATTAATCAAGCAGCGGCTCTACGACCACAAAAGACAGCGCTTGTTACCTCACACTCTGAGATCTTGTTCTCCAGTGGCCTTAGGTATTACAACACCCTATGGAACTTGTGCCAAATACCTAAAGGATATGCTCATGAAATTAAATGCTTTCCCTTCTGCAGCAACTAAAGGCAGATTCGTACACACTCCACCATATCAAGTCCGTTTGTATGCCTGCAGCCAAGAAGTACCAGATTCAATGGACCACATTCTCCTAGATTGCCCTTTACATAGCAGACCTTGGCAACTGATGCTGAGTAAAATGTTGGATCTCCGGCCAACAACTCTGAGAAGAAATCAAATGAGGTTTCTCCTGGCAGATCGAGACAAAGATACCACTGCTCTAGCTGCTCCCTTTTTAGCCAAAATTTTACCCTTCGGGAAATAGATTGGGCATTGCAGAACATCTAAGTGCACATGACCACAGTATGACCCTATAACCCTTGGCAGCTTCGCCCTTGTCCTTTTAATTATCCTAATGATTTGAAACAGATTATCTTGTGATGCCAATAAAACTATTTAATTTGACTTGACTCCTAAATAATTTGATAGAACACTAATCATCTTGGATGCCTTCCTGCAGACAAGATCAGGCTCCATCCAGATTTCTGTCTGGTTTGCAATGCGTCATGGTTTCACAGTCATGCTCTTGGGCAATAGCTGATACCAACAACCTACTAAAACCAGGATGTGTTTGTCTTTGTGACTTAGGATCTCCATCTGACAATACTGGCAAGCGGTCTGAGGTTTAATCTGTTAAAGGATTTTGCCTTCCCTACCATGGTCAATCTTCCGAGGACCACATGCCAGTGGAGGGCGGGCCAGAGGCCAAAATTGTTTGACAACAGTGGCAAAAGTGGGTGGAGCAACTGATGTGGTCTTTTCTTTGGACAGTAGGGTGTGTTCCAGCCATACACAAAAGCCAGGAGCATTATTACAGTTCAAGATGCAGGCCAGCTGGGCAGAAGCACCCAAGGGGGCAATAAATCAGGATGGATGGGTGGCGCTTGGGGGGGGAATTGTCATCCCGCCACTCCTTGGTGTGTGGAGTGCCCCAGGGTGCAATACTCTCCCCGATGCTTTTTAACATCTTTATGCACCCCCTCGCCCAGCTTGTCCGGAGTTTTGGGCTGGGCTGCCATCAGTATGCTGATGACACCCAACTCTATCTGTTGATGGATGGCCACCCTGACTCGGCCCCAGACACACTGATCAGATGCTTGGAAGCTGTGGCTGGATGGTTACGTGGGAGCCGGTTGAAGTTAAATCCTTCGAAGACAGAGGTCCTCTGGCTGGGACGGGACGATATGGGATTGAGGGGGCAACTCCCATCTCTAGCGGGGGTGCAATTAGTGCCAGCACCGTCCGTTAAGAGTTTGGGTGTAATCTTCGACACCTCCCTCTCCATGGAGGCGCAGATTGCAGCTATAACAAAGGCGGCATTTTTTCATCTCCGCCAAGCTAAGCAGTTGGCTCCTTACCTCTCTCGCCCTGACCTAGCCACTGTGATCCATGCGACGGTCACCTCCAGACTAGATTATTGTAACTCGCTCTACGTGGGGCTGCCCTTGAGACTGACCCAGAAACTCCAGAGGGTGCAGAATGCCGCAGCGAGACTCCTTACAGGGTCTTCACTGCGAGATCACATTCATCCGGTGCTATACCAGCTGCACTGGCTCCCAGTGGAGTACAGGATCAGGTTTAAGGTGCTGGTTTTAACCTTTAAAGCCCTATACGGCCTAGGACCCTCGTACCTACGGGACCGCCTCTCCTGGTATGCCCCACAGAGAAACCTACGCTCGTCAAATAAAAACATCCTGAAGGTCCCAGGCCTCAGAGAGGTTAGGCTGGCCTCAACGAGAGCCAGGGCTTTCTCGGCTGCGGCTCCAATCTGGTGGAACGCTCTGTCACAAGAGACTAGGGCCCTGCGGGACCTGACATCTTTCCGCAGAGCCTGCAAGACAGAGTTGTTCCACCAGGCCTTTGGTCAGGTCCCAGCCTGACTCCCTCCTCTGGCAACCTGCACAGAATTTTGCTCAACGGTTGCCATTAATTTGACTTTAATTAATTTTTATAATGGAATGTTTTTAGAATGTTTGATTATTTGATTGTCTGATTATTTAATTGTTGTTAGCCGCCCTGAGCCCGGCTTCGGCTGGGGAGGGCGGGATATAAATAAAATTTATTATTATTATTATTAATGGATAAGTGTGGTGGTCTGGGGAGAGAGGTTGTGGCCTAGAGGACCTCCTGAGGGTCGTTGAGGACCAGAAAACCACATTTAGGCCTGAGGATCCCTCCCTTCAGTTAATGTTTCCGTTGTATGTTGCCATCCTTTCATGGCAGGTCATGCCTTTTCTAAATCCCTGCTCTTAAGGCATTCTGCTGGTGAGGTCTCTATATCTTGACTTATTTTCAGATCAAATAAGTGAAGATTACTGCCATTACTGATATCTAGTAAGCGGCAAGCACTCCTCACTGTTTGAACCACCTCACTATTACCTTGAGTTCTACCATCTCTTAAAGGTACATGGAAAAATAATCATCTGCAGTTGGCTTAGGCCAGGCATAGGCAAACTTGGCCCTCCTGATGTTTTGGGACTACAATTCCCATTATCCCCAACCACTGGTCCTGTTAACTAGGGATCATGGGAGTTGTAGTCCCAAAACATCTGGAGGGCCGAGTTTGCCTATGCCTGGCTTAGGCATTGAACCTTAGTGGAGCATGGTGTTGTCTGGAGGGCAAGTATTGTAATAAAGGGTTAACCCTTAATGCAAGGTTACAGAATGAGGACATTTCATTTGGCATAAAAGCAGGGAATGAAAAAGGTACAATCTAAGAATAAAGCCACAACATAGAAAAGTGAAAAATCCTCTTTAAAATCTGCCTTAAGAATCTGGTAGACAGGTCTTGCTAGCCAAGATTTCTGAGTATAACATCATATTGTATAAAGCTCCACTTAAGCAATAGGGCATTAACTACGAGCATGTAAACCGTATATTGTGCAATCGTGACATCATTATTTAGCTGTTGGTGGTTTCTGATCATATGCTGATTGCCTAAACACTGGGGGAGGGAATCTTTTTTTAAAAGATGATAGAATGGATAAGAAAGCTCTTGCATATGACAAGCTTTCAAAACAGGGAAGAGTCAAATTAGCAATTGAAATCAAATTAGTGGCCCACTAATAGGAAACTTGGATAGGATGCACTCTTGGTATTCATCCAGATGTTTACAACTATATTTATTATGTTGATGGATAACTTGTCATTTGTTTATTTATTTGTTAGCTGCATTTTTCTAGCTGTCCCATAATAGGAAGGCAGCCTACAAAGCAAAAACACCCCAAACAACATAGAAGAATAAAAATTATACAGCATAGAAGAATAGAAATTATAACAAATGATTTTCCCCCTTTGGGTGTGAAACTGTTGTGGTTTTTTTTTTTCCTCTTTTGCACGATGAGATGAGCTCCCATTGCTCAGTCCCAGCTTCTGCTAACCTAGCAGTTCAAAAGCTCACCAGTGCAAGAAGATACATAGGTATCGCTGCGACAGGAAGGTAAACGGTGTTTCTGTGCGCTTTGACTTCTGTTACGGTGTTCCATTGTGCCAGAAGCGGTTTAGTCATGCTCGCTACATGAACTGGAAAGCTGTCTGTGGACATATGCCGGTTCCCTCGGCCTGAAGTGAGATGAGCACCACGACCCCATGGTCGCCTTTGACTGGACTTAACTGTCCAGCGAACCTTTACCTTTTACCTTTTTTATTTTGACTATGCTAGAAAGGTATTCACGTGGAACCATAAAGGTCACGAAAATGGCACTAGGTGAATCTCTCTGGGAAGCCTATTCCATAACTAGGGCCCCACTTCTGAAAGTGCCCCCTCCCTGGTGATCACTGCCATGCATCATTTGCTAAAGGAATGATGAAAAGGAGATGTAAATCTGGGTGTCTTCTGCATTTTGATAACACCCGTGACCAAATCTCTGGATAACCTTTTACCACTGATAGATGTGAAAAAGTATGAGGAAAAGAATGGAACACCACAGAACTCCAAAGCATGACTGCCAAGGGGTCAAACAGTGCTATGTGGTGGAATTGGCCATTCAAGCAAGAGGGGAACCATGACCAAATTGTGCCTCCCATATCCAACCCGATAAGCCTATCTGGAAGGATACCATAGTTGATGATGTTGAAAGCTGCCAATCAACAACTCAAACTCCCCCTGTCTTTCTCCCAGCAAAGGCCATCCCACAGGACAATCAAGGCAGTTTCTGTTCCAAACTAGGTCTGCAAACCAACTGAAATGGATCTAGATTATATGTTTCATCCAAGAGTGAAAGGAAATGGCTAATCACCACTTTCTCAATCACTTTGTCCAAGAAGGGAATGTGAGCCACTGTCCTCTGCTTGTTGACATCTTCTGGGTCCGGGCTACTTAAGTTTCTGCAGAAGTGGTTGAATTCACAACCCTCAACCTAGTGCCCCCACTATATCTTTTGGGGCTCCATCTCCCATCAGTCCCAGCTATCCTGGCCAATAGCCAGGGGTGATGGGAGTTGTAGTCCTTTTTCTGGATGGCAAGAAGTTGGGGAAGGCTGGCCAGGTTATGACTTATTTCCACCTTTCTCAGCAAAGTATTTACAACCTCCTGATCGATATGCACTGAAGTGGGAAGGGATGATATTCTTGTTTTGCCATTTGAAATTTGCACACAAAAATGACAAAACTGTTCTTTTTTTTTTCAAAAGTGTGCTTAGAAGTATAAGAAAAATGTCTATTTAAAAACTTCCTCAAATGGCAGAACCCTCACAGCATTGCTCTGGAGTATCAAAGTCTGATTTATCTAGTGTTCCACATGTAGGCTGATATGTGTGTTGTGCCTCCGTTTCCTTCCTCTCTTTCAGCAATCAGAGCTTTGCACGAAGTTCCCCTGCTTCGTAGTGCAGGCCATCATAAATAAGCTTGGTTTGATTGCATGGGTTTCAGACCACAGAGCAGAAATGGGAGGAAAAATACCCACTTGATGATGTACAAGGCCCAGGTACATCAGCAGCTTATTTCCTGTTCACTTAAGATGTGGCTCTTCAGTCAAACTCTTTGCTGAAGCTAAGAGTCATTATAGCCAACCAGCTGTAAACCTGTGAAATGAAAGCCGCAGGGTTTCGGTTTAGCCTCAGTTGGGACTTCTGTGGGCCAATTCAGAAGGGCACGGGGGCAGCCGACTCAGCATGCTTCTGCCTTTGCATCAATCCCCTTCTAGCTGGGATGGAGAATCTGTGGCCCTCCAGAAGGTGGTGGACTGCAGCTTCCATCTTCCCTGACCATTGATTGGCCACAAATAAATACAACCTGAGCCTGCTTATGAATTGGATCACAGCACCAGAACCCCAGAACGCACCAGCTTATTCCATCAGCATCCTTTCTTTGCAACCTCTCCTGCTCTGCAGGGCAAATCCTAGCTTAACTGTTCCCAGATTCATAGTGTGGGGAGTGCTGGGGGTGCCGTAGCAGGGTTTCACAAATATTACTCTAAACCGTAGAGAAAGAGTAGTACCCTATGGGCTGTGATTCTGAATTCTTTACCGCTGGTGGAACGAGTGTTGAGAAATGCTCTCCCTGCTGAAATACAAGTCAACGCATCAACACTGTAATTCTTCCAGCTCCTGAAAACACACCTGTTTGAGGAAGTATTTCCCTGAACTGAACTTGTGATTCCATTGTTATGACCGTTTTAAGCTTTTTAAAAATTGCTATGCTTTTCAATTGATTCTTTTATTGTGCATTTTAATTAAGGATGTTTTAAAGTCCCAGTGGGTCTGTTATTGTGTATTGATTTGATAGTTGTTGTGCATGTATTGATTTTGCAGTTGTAAACCACTTGGAGGCCATTTCTGCATATACAGTTGTACAGCGGTGCCTCGCAAGACGAAATTAATCCGTTCCGCGAGTCTCTTCGTCTTGCAGTTTTTTCGTCTTGCGAAGCACGGCTATTAGCGGCTGAGCGGCTTAGCGGCTATTAGTGGCTTAGCGGCTTAGCAGCTATTAACGGCTTAGCGGCTATTAACGGCTTAGCGGCTTTAAGAAAAAGGAAAAAAACTCGCAAGAACTCACAAGACGTTTCGTCTTGCGAAGCAAGCCCATAGGGAAATTCGTCTTGCGGAACGACTCAAAAAACGGAAAACTATTTCGTCTAGCGAGTTTTTCGTCTTGCGAGGCATTCGTCTTGCGGGGTACCACTGTACCTCGGTTTCCGAACTGCTTAGTTCTCAAATGTTTTGGCTCCTGGACACTGCAGACCTGGAAGTGACTGTTCCAGTTTGCAAACTATTTTTGGAAGCTGAATGTCCGACGGGGCTTCTGCAGCTTTCTGCAACCAATCAGAAGCCGCACTTTGGTTTTCCTAATGTTTTGGAAGTCGAACGGACTTCGGGAATGGATTCCGTTTGACTTCCAAAGTACGACTGTAAGTAGTATATTAATTAATTAATATCAGCGGTTATTAATCTGTCACGGCTCAAGCACACATACAAGGCAACAGCTGATGCCATCGTCGAGAAATAATGAAGGCACACATAAACACATCTTTCTTTTTTGTTTGTTGGACTGAATGTAGATTGAATATGATAGGAAGGAACATAGCTAGTAATGTGTAGGTTGTTTTTGTTTTTTTACAAAGTGGTGGCAGAGAGCCAGGATAGTAAAAGGCTATTTAAAATGATGTGTAGTGGGGAAAGGCAAACCAGAAACTGGGAAATGAAACACTTGGAAACTGCAGGCTGTGCTTCTTGAATGCTGTGATTTTATGCTCTCCTATCATTTCATTTCATTTCATTTTATTTTTTGCAATAAATTCTCAAAGAGCTCTGGCACAAAGTTTCTTTGCAACTGAGAGATGCTTTTAGAGATCCATAACAGTGGAATCCTGTATAATTGCAAGAGAGAGTTTGGGTGGATCACAATTAAACGGGCGAAAAGGAACACAATTAAGCATGTTTTTAAAAAGGGTTGGGTTTTTTTTTAAAAAAAATGCTATAAGCAAAGTTATAAAGATGGTCAGAATATTATTGTGATTTGCATGCAGATTAAATCATCAGTTTCTTCAGGTAGGGCTGGGAAAGACTTTCATCTGAAATCCTGGTCAGTCTGTTTAGACATCGCTTAGCTAAGAACATAAGAACTGTTTCCATCCCAGATGGTTGTTTTAAGAACTGCAACTAATGCTTGAGCTGCTTTTCCCCAACCACCTCCTCCTCTTCCTTCACCATACCTTTTTCCTTGTGTGTCATGACATTCAGATTGATCACCTGAAGAACAGGGGCTGTCATATTACTGAACCTAGTAAGCCCCTGGGAGCTCTTTTCAGCTAGAGCAAGGTAAAAAGACTGGGGCTAATGTAGGTACTGGGGGCTATGTGTAGTATAGAAACCATGTTTGAGAGAGGTTGCTTAAACAGTTTCCCCCTGAAAATGTTCCCAGGGTCAATTGAAAGCAGGTGTGGGGGAACGTTTGCCCTCCAAATGTTACTGAACTTCCATCATCCCTAGTCAGTGGCCATACTTGTGGGGCTGCTGGGGGGGGGGATAGCTTTGTGGGGCAATACATTTTCAGGGAGGGTTGTTTGACACAAAGAATCATAGAACTGTAGAGTTGGAAGGGACCCTGAGGGCCATTTAGTTCAAACTCCTGCAATAAGGAGTTGATCATCCCAGCCACCAACCAACACACACACACACACCCTGTTAGTTTTGTTGATGTGGACTGGAACTGAACAATGCTTATTTTGGAGTTGGCTGCACTGGGAGCATTTAGTTTGGTCTTTACACTTAGACACTTAGAGCAGTGCTTTTTTCTTTTCTTTTCTTGGTAAAAAAATGAGGTGCCAGCACTTGTATATCGGTAAGAGTGCCAGCACAAAATGGCTGCCATGGGCAGCAAAAGATAAATAAATAAGTGCCAGTACTTTATACTGGTGAGCAGGGCTGGCCCACCCATGAGGAAATTGAGGCTACTGCCTCGGGCAGCAAGATCCGCAGGGGCAACAGATTCTGATGTAGATCTTCACTCTCCCTTCTTCGCTAGTGGGGAGTGGGGCACCATTCTGTGGTTTGCCTCAAGTGTCAAATTATCCTGGGCTGACCCTGCTGGTGATTATTACAACAAAAAACCCCCTCACAAAACCCCTTCCTGCTTATGAGTAAGCTAAGAGATGACTGCTTAAGTCTGAGATGCATCATCATTCCCATTGGTTCCCACCCACAAGCATCAGGAAGCACTATTTGCATATCTCACTATGTTTCCTGTTTCTACTAGTCTAGCGGTGCTATACTTCAAAAGATGTACAGCATTAATTTTCTGTCTCTGTTACTTGGGGTACGAATCCTTGTTCTTCAGCTGGGAGAAAATATTTACTGGCAGTGGCAAACACTTGTAAGAGGGTGAGAAAAGCAGGGTGAGGCGAACATCCCCTTAACCTTTGCAGCAGCAAAATTGTTATCAAAGTCACTTAAATCACACAAATGGAGTCCACAGAAAAAAGAAACTTATAATGCTTCACTGGGTAAACTGAACAAAAGCAGTACACAATATAATACGCAGGGAGGTGTTGTCTTAGTAGTTCAGGCCTTGTTCATAACAGGAAGATATTCGGCATCACATACAGAGGGGAAATTCCCTCAGAACTAGCAACCAATCAGAACTCGAGTCAAGGATTATACAATTCTGGCTGGTTGCTTGGCAACACCTACACCTACCTACCTACGTATCTACCCACACCTCTCTCTTGGTTGGTTGACCAACTGTAAACAGAATTAGCCCTTGGGTTACTATAGGAAAGATCCCTAACGTTGTCCTTCCAACAAAAATGGCATTACTTTGATATTGATATTGATATTCATAGGATATGGCTTTTTGAAAAACAGTTTGCTTAAGAAACTTGTCAGTGCAAAACCTCAAGCAGCTTAGACCAGGGGTGGGGAAACCGTTTCAGCTCAAGCACTGCATTTCCTTCAAGGAACCTGTCAGGGAACTGCCATCGGAGCTGGAGGCGGAGAGGGTCCCAGTAGAGAGAGAGGCAGCCCATCCGCTGGGGAAGGAAATCAGCGTAACACCAGTGGAGAAGGGGGGCAGATGGGGGAATCGGAGAGGTGGCTCCAGGACTCCTCGCCGGAGACCAGCGGAGAGGGCACGGGTACTCCGCTGCCCACACCCTCTTTGCACAGAAGACTCCCGTGCAGGCAAAGTAGGAGGAGACTGGGTGTCAAACAGCTTCTATGCTGGAAGAGGTTCAAGAAACGCCCACTGACAGATTCTGCCAGCGACTGAGGCAGCCACGGAACTTGAGGCTGTCCAGACAGAAAAGGTTCAACCAGGCAACCTAGCCAGGAGTAGCGGCAACTTACGCATGAGCAACCCCTAGAACCATTACAGAACCTTTTGGAGTTGATGGTGCACGGAGTCACAATGCAGGAAGCATGGTTAGAGTTCATATTCCAGCCAGGCAAGGACAGGGCAAAGCTGGGTTGGTGATGGGTTTGACGGAGAGGGATGTGTGTCCTTCAGACAGTTCCAAGGGCCATATAGACAGCTCTGGGGGCAGTGGCAGACATTGAGCTCTCAAATTTCAGCACCACCTTGTGAGAGATTAAAATATGGTGCCCACACCTCTCACAGCATTGTTCTATAGCGTTGTTATGGTGCCCCCTGCAGCGCGGCCAAACCAATTGTGCTACCGTAAAACCGCCTCTGCTGTAGGGTTTCCTCTCCCTGTTTTAGACCAATGAACCATCCAACAAAATAATTGCACGTTTGCTTGTTACCGAGACAATGGGAAAACACCTTTTCCAGTCCATCACCAGCTCTAATGCTAATGCTGATCTTACAAGCATCCCCCTTCATGTCGACCCAAACCCTATGGCCCTGTCCACAGTTAATCCTTCCAAGGTAAAGGTAAAGGTACCCCTGCCCATACGGGCCAGTCTTGCCAGACTCTAGGGTTGTGCGCTCATCTCACTCTATAGGCCGGGAGCCAGCGCTGTCCGAAGACACTTCCGGGTCACTTGGCCAGTGTGACAAGCTGCATCTGGCGAGCCAGAGCTGCACACGGAAACGCCGTTTACCTTCCCGCCAGTAAGTGGTCCCTATTAATCTACTTGCACCCGGGGGTGCTTTCGAACTGCTAGGTTGGCAGGCGCTGGGACCGAATGACGGGAGTGCACCCCGCCGCGGGGATTCGAACCACCGACCTTTCGATCGGCAAGCCCTAGGCGCTGAGGCTTTTACCCACAGCGCCACCCGCGTCCCAATCCTTCCAAACTGGAGCATAATTCCGTTTGTGGCATTAGAAATAAAGTCATCCCAGAAGGCAACATACAATTTTGCTTATCCTCTGACCACATGGATCTCATAGGTAAGCTTCTATAGCTACTGCTGCCTTCCAAACCTTTTTGGACCAACAGCCTATGGGCAGCTCAACAGAACTTTCCCAGTGCCTAGCAGCATTCAAGGGAAATCATACAAACAGAATTACCAAACTTGTCTTTTGTTTACAATTGTCTTTCTTGCTCCTGGGGCCAAGGCATGAGAAGAGGGCCTGCATCTCTTGCCGGTGTGTTTTCTGGTTTTCTTTAAAGACCCACGAGGTACTGATATTGATACTTCCATTACAGCTTTTGGCTGAGGCAAATGAAACCTGATTTGTGTGGTAGTAGCTCAGACAAGGAAAGTCAGTGCCTCTTTGATAACTGGAGGTTCAGCATTATTATAGTCTGCGGAAACTGGGTTCAATCACAAGCAAGCCGTTAAACAGTGGCTTGAACAAATATATGAATAAACAACTGTTGACAGAGCCTTACCAGTGCCTGGGACCAGAGCTGCATCTTAACTGATTTACGATAAAATCAGGTCTGTGAATTACCCCTTCTTAAATTGTTTCTCTCCCGCTCTGTTGGGAAAACAAAAGATACATTGAAGGGCTCCTGCTACCAACACCTTCGTTTAAAATTGTCAGACATCATGGAGCCAAATTTGCACTTTTGTTAAAAAAAACACCCATCCTGTCAGAGCAACTGCCCTGTGGCTCCTCAAGGTGTGACAAGGAGAATTGTCCTCCTGTATATTGTTTTAAAGAAGAATAAGTTATTGAGGGTGGTGTATGTATGTCTGGCTCCAAAACTCATAAACACCTCATGAGAATCTTGAGAATCCTGCCAGGTGCTGAAACAGTTCCTTATTTATTTAATTATTATATTTGTTAACCACCCTATAACATGGTTTTGGGGGCACTGTTCAATAAATTTTTTTAAAGAATTTTAAAAAGGCAAGAATACATCTAAATACCACAATAAACAGCATAGTGTGGCAGTGTTGTTGTTGTAGGATTTGTTTAAAAAATCCTAATAACAATGGCTCTCAGATTCACTTAGTTGTAGGGAAAGCTGAAATAAACTCGTAAGAACTAAAAATATAAGAGCAGCACAGCCATGAAAAAAGCCAAGGCAAAATATCAATATCAGTCTTATACAGTGCTAATTAAGAGTGAGAGGATGTTAAAAGAAGCCAAATATGCCCAGAGGAGCAGGAAACTATTTGCCTGTTAATAAACATGGGTTTTTATCCAACTCAATTCTACTTAGAGTTTCATGGGTTTCCCCTGAGCATGACTAATGCTGGATGCAACCCCAAGATCGCAATCCAAACTAACTATATCCACTCAGAAGTAAGTTCCACTGAATTCACGAGGACATATTCCCAGATAAGTAGGATTAGGATTACACCCTAAGAGACATAACCAAGTGAGTTCTAGTCAGAGTAGGCTCACTGAATGAATGGACCTAAGATAGTTATGTCCATTAATATCAACAGGTCTACTCTGACCGACTGGATACAATTTAACTTAGAAGCAGCAGTGGAATTTATATAGCATATGTCAGACTTGAAGTATTACAGCTGTGTGTCATCTCCATCCTGAAGTCCCCACACTCTGTATCCATGGATGACATCCCCCAACACCTTCGAATACATCGGGGATGGGGTACTTCAGGTCCAGGGGCCAAGTAAGACTCTCCAGGCCTCTCTTGGAACTTCTCTAGGCCACGCAACCTCACCAGCCCCGCTTTGCTCCCTCCTTGAGTATTGGGATAGGGATTTTGAGGTCTTAGATATATGGTAATGTTGATAAGTGTACCAGCCAAGCATGTACATAGATCAGCACAGGAAGACCAACCTGGAACCATTTTGATTCCTAAACTGAGCAAATGTTTTCTCTGCAAGGTCAAAGTGGGAAACCTCCCCATTGTCTCTTTCCTCACAAATCCTGTCTTAAGGGCACATTTAAGATATGAATAGGGTGTGAGCCTGTGACCTGGCCCAGGAACTAAGTATTTATCATTACAAAAGACTGGCCAGGCTTCCCAGGCAATCCAATCAAGTAACCTGCCAGACAGGAGATAATCAATGACAGGAGAAAAACAACATTCAAATTTCTGTTGTAGACCACCTTTTCTGTGATATAGGTGTGATGTTTGTGTGGGGGGGGTAGTCTTGGGTTACATCCCTTCTGTGATGCATGTATGATGTATGGAGGAGTGGTCTTGAGCTCCAGGGAAGGGAATTTAAAATGTCTATATAGGGGCAGGCACACCTTGGTTCTGGGTTCCTCCTCCTTTCCTGTGGGTGAGGGGAGCATCCTATTGCAATAGATCAATAAAGATCAAGCTTACTAGCTGCTTTGCTTCTCAATATTCTCTGGTTGGCCTAGGTTATTTTCTCCTACCAATAGGGAACCTACGTAAGGACTCTATATGGGCTCTTGGATACCCCATAAGGGAAAAGGGCAATTTTTGTTTACAACAGTGTTTTTGCTTCAACTGGCTGGATGAAGAAGAGTGGTGGGAACTTGCCTCCCATGGAGGGCTCAGAAGATGGAGCCTGGTGGTGAGACACTGAAGAGCGGTCAGCAGAAAGGATGAGATGGGAGTTGATAGAAACAGGAGACTTCAGCAATGAAGGAGGGCCTTCTGGGACAGGATTAGAAGCTGAGAGTTGCAGAGTGTGTGCAAGCAAGCCAAAGAATGGCCTACAGGTCCATGATGCAGTTCCACTGCTGAAACTAAGCAGGTTGGGTCCTGTAATCTCTCTGAAAGGGATTGAACCTGAGATCCATATATAAGGCACCCTGAGCTCTGACTTTCCCCAACTTGTTGCCTTCCAGGTGTTGTTGAACTATGACTCCCATCATGTCTTGCACTGGCTGGCTGGAACTGATGGAAGTTGGGATCCAAAACATCTAGAGAACACCAGGTTGGAGAAGCCTGGTGGAATCGAATCAGTGACAGACCAGTCACCCTCATATCTGCGTCAGAGACAAAGGAGCATGAATGATGTGCCCCTCTGCTGATTCAAGCAGCCGTGAGTAGCCATAAATTTCTTTTCCCCCTATTATAAAAGAAAGGAGAGGAAAGAGAAAGGGGACATTTCAAGCATGCTGATTCAAACAAATAACAAAGATTAGCTCCTTTGATTTCAATCGTAGTAGTGACACTCTATCTTTTGGCACAATCACGAGGCGTTAGCTCTTTGTGGCTTCTGCCCACGGTGTGTTTTGTTATCTGCTTTTTGAGCACATTTAAAATAGTATCTCCAGGAGGAGTGGGGTGGTGGTGGGGAAGAGATAAAAGAAGCGGATGAACAGGTAGCTCCATTTGAGCAGTTCACAAAGATGATGGCTGCACAGACAAAATTCTGTTCCTGTTGAAATCAATGGGAGCTTGGCTCCCGACTTCAAAAGATGCACAATTTTGCTCGGATTCTTTTTTGTGTGTGTGCTTTTTTTGTTTTGTTTTAAAGCAACTAAATCTTTATTTATCCCACAATACTTGCGGACGACGGCGCTGTTCGCTATTTTTATGTTTCTCATTTTATGCGGGAACGGCCTGAGGATGTTTTAGAAAGAGAACAGGGGAGAGGTGGAAGAAAGGCTTTGAAGTCATTGTTCCAGGACTCAGCAGGGAGCTCAGAATACTATCAGCAACCCCAACCGCCAGCAACACGCGCTCACAAACTGACGGTATAACGGACAAATCTGGGGTCTCTTCCCTGATGTGAAACTGCCTCTAAGGAGTGAATAAAGAACATTTCACTAGGGCTGGGGGGGGGGGGTCATAACAAATGCATCCAAAGTTTTATATTAAAGCCACAGCTTTAAATTTTGTTTGATGGTGATGTCTTCCAGTGAACGGTTTGCAGTGTCGTGCATACAATCAAGTCTATACTCAACTTGAAATAATTTAACAAGAATTTTAGACTGGTGGGGGGAGCAAAATGCCACGTTTATTGAATTCAGCTACGAGGGGCAGGTGAAGGGCAGGGCCGCCCTGGGTGGGGGAAAAGGGGGAGCGGAACGCAACACAAGGAGTCTTGATTAAAAAATAAAAACGCTGTGTGCATCCATGTCTAATCTTGCCCCTTTCTAAAATGTATCTATTGGGATGTTTTTATTTTTGTAAATCTACCAATGAATAAAGTAAAATCAGGATTAAGGAGTTTTCTGAAGAAGAAGAAGAGTTTGGATTTGATATCCCGCTTTATCACTACCCGAAGGAGTCTCAAAGTGGCTAGCATTCTCCTTTCCCTTCCTCCCCCACAACAAACGCTCTGTGAGGTGAGTGGGGCTGAGAGACTTCAGAGAAGTGTGACTAGCCCAAGGTCACCAAGCATGTGGAGGTGCAGGGAAGCGAACCCGGTTCACCAGATTACGAGTCTACCACTCTTAACCACCACACCACACGGTGGAGATCATGTGTGCTGTGTCCCATTGGTGTGGTTGTGGCGCCACTCACCTTTCTTCTGCTCTATGGTGGGGATGACAAAAAATGGAAAGGTCAGGGAGGGTGAGTTGGGGGGAGTGAGAAATGTCCCTATTTTCATTTGAAGAATGTTGGAGGGGATGCTGGCTCCATGCCACGCTATCACACTTTTGCCCAAAAAGTTTGGCCAGCTCTGCCATACAGCAATTCTATAATGCAGTCAATTTTATCCCTCAAATTACAGCTGAGTGTCAAGGACTGAGACTGAAAGCTGTTTGCCTAAGGCCCCCTTGTGTGTCCACAACGGAGGTGAAATCTGAACTTGTGTCTTCCCAATTCATTATTCAGCGGACCGTACGATACCATTTCCCTTTAATGCACTATGAAGGTCACATCTGGACCCCGTTTTTTTAGAAGTGGCACTTACAAATTGATTCACAGATGCTTTTAACTTCACTTGGTTACCACATTGCTTGAGTGCCTAACAGCACTTGACTGCTTACGGCTGAATGTGTGGGATTACTCCATAGAAAAGCATTGTGACAGGGAGGATGTGAAGCGTCAGACCCTTCTCATGCTGCTTGACCTGCAACAGCTGCATTTAGACATATGTGATTACATTGTGGTTACATTGAGGATCCAAGATGGCTGCCGAATGCTTGAAGCAGGGTTTTGAGCTCTAAGGCCAACTCTAAGGCAAGTTTCTGCTCCATAACCAACTCTTAGCATTTGTTTTTATCCTCTCTCCCATTTTATTTCTTAACTCCTTTTAGTGCTTCACTTTGTTGTTTTAATTTATTGTTTTATCTCATTGTTTGATTGTTCTAACTCCCCTAAACTGTGAGGCTGCATGAAGCTGGGCTGGGCTGAGGACTTTGCTAGGCAGTGCCAAACGCAAGGTCGAGCCAAAGTTTACGAGATACTAGTTATAAATTTCAAGGGAACACAGAGCCTAGGGTTTGCCGATCAGAAGGTCGGCGGTTCGAATCCCCACAACAGGGTGAGCTCCCGTTGTTCAGTCCCTGCTCCTGCCAACCTAGCAGTTTGAAAGCACGTCAAAGTGCAAGTAGATAAATAGGTACCGCTCCAGCGGGAAGGTAAACAGTGTTTCTGTGCACTGCTCTGGTTCGCCAGAAGCGGCTTAGTCATGCTGGCCACATGGACAAACGCTGGCTCCCTCAGCCCATAGAGCGAGATGAGCACACAACCCCAGAGTCGGTCACGACTGGACCTAATGGTCAGGGGTCCCTTTACCTTTAGTTATAAATTTAGACATATGCTGTCCTTCAGTCCTTCAGTCCTTCAGTCCTACGACTATGTACAGGCCCGTCCCTGTCATTAGGCAGAATCGGGCACCCATTTCAAGCAGCAGATGTTGGGGAATATTGGGAAGCAATCATAGACATTCCTCTACAAGCCCAGAGGCATTTCCCAAGTTGGAGAACAGCTGTATATGCCACATGGCAGACCCTACTCTCACTAAGCTAGTCTTCGCTATCACATATGGTGGAGGATGCTGTCCCGTCAGCGGTGCTGAAGTCAGATTCAATAGCTGCTCCAGTTGACAGCTATTGCAGCTATCCGTACCAGGGTTGGCTCAAGACATTTTGCTGCCTGAGGCAAAGGACGAGATGGTACCCTCCCACAAGGCACACAATCCAAGTGGATTGCCAGTTGAATCTTACTCTGATAACGATGAAAGGAAAGTCTCTCCCACTGCACTTGAGGGTAGCCAACTAGCATAGGAGGTTCAGGGCAGGCCATGTGGCACTCACAGCTCTGTCCTCTCCCTGTCCCTCAGCACCTGCCACCTGAGGCAGCTGCCTTACTCTGCCTCATTGTAGGGCCGGCCCTGTTCTGTACATTGAATCCTGTCCTTTACCTCAGGAAACAAAATGTCTTGGGCTGGTCCTGAAAGAAAACTATTCTGGGCTGCAGGATTCTCCCGGTTAATTCCAAGAGCTGGAGTCTGTAGCTTCAAGCAATTGTTAAACGGAGTTTAGCGTTACATTTGTAAAAGAGAGTCTTTCTTGAATAGGAAAAACATAGAGAACACAAGCAAAAAATACTCTTATGAAAATTGGGACTGTTTGGCATATGCATCGCTTCTTGGGATATAATAGGGCACCATTTTCCTCCACACCCTGTGATAATCCCAATCAGCATTGTTTCCGTTCTGTTGCAGTTTGACTTCTACCAAATACTATGCTATTCGTCTTGCTGTTGACTGTGGCAGCACTACAGAGTTTACATAATTACATTGCCACTGTGTTATTCCACGCCATTTATTTCAATGCAAGGGAGATGCAGTGCAAACAGGGGGAGGATTTAATCAAGGAAGTATCATTTGCAGACTGAAAGCAACAACAACAGTGAATACCACTTATATTTGCCGGATTGATTTCTCTTCTGGACGTGGGATGAATAGGCTAACATCGGCAGTTTCTGCTTCCATTTCTGTTTTTATTGGAATTCTGCAACAACCCTAATTACTTCAGAAAACCTGAGATTGGTGAGTTATCCTGTTAGCTCATTCTAAAATATTATTTAAGGCAGGTTTACAACCACCTGCATTAGGAGCCGAGACTTGGAAGAGGGAAGAATATCATCATCAAAGTTAAAGAGTAATGTTCCCTTCAGGGCAAATGCATGTAATTGAAAGATCTTCCATTTGAAGACTTGCCATGGAGAAAAGTCAATGGGGTTTCGTTTAATTTTGCAGAAATTTCAAGTGCTACCATTGTGCAGCCTTTTTTTTATGAGGAATTACTTTGTCATAAGCACAAAGCTTCCTTTAAATATAGATGTAATCTTTTGAGCTTTTCAAAGCAACCCATTTCCCTTTGTGAGACTTCCATTATCACCTGTCATGCCCTGTATGAGAAAAGATTTAATATCCATGATTGCTGCTACCTTTGACTGCTAAGGCAGAGCAATGCAAATACTAATGATGTTCCAAAATGGTTATGCAGCACAGACAAAAGATTCGTGGGTGACACATATGTGGATAGTGTCATTAAGCCAGTTAGTCACTAGGTGGCACTGGACTCAGAGGAGTGGGTGGAGTCTGGGTAGAATCAGAATGTTCCTGCTACAGTTCTTGTCAGTTTTTCCTATCAGATTGCAGCATTATTATTACTATTTTGAAAGGATGCACAAAAGGGTCATATACACATTTATCCTAAGATATGAGTACCAGCTGCAGTTTGTGAACCATCCTCAAAGGCAGTCTCATATATGATGAATTGCAGAAATTACTAAGCACCATGAAACGGACCCCCCCCCCATTTCACCACCTGTGAATTTGGGGTGCAACTGCGGATCCAGTTTTAATATTCCTTAAAATTAATTTAATAAGAAAGCAATGCAATTGATCGTTACTCCTTCCAGTTCTCCTTTCCTTAGCCCAATGTTTCCTTCATTCGCTAATAAGATAAGAACTAAAAAAAATAGTTTCATCCACTACGAAAGCAAGCAAAAATAGTTTCCTAACCAACGTTCAAAAATTCTCTTTTCCGAGCTCCTCCCGAACTGTTAGAAAATGTCAATCCTCTCCCTGGAGAATATTTGGCAAATTTCATCACCCACAAATAATGCATTCTGAGAAACAATTTTAATTAGCCCTACATTTTAGTGGGGCTAAATTGGAGGCCGAGCAATCCAAACTCCCTTTGTGCCAGGCTGGGTGGGTGTCTGTCTGCCCAGCCCTGCCAGCCTCCCACTGGCTTCTGCCCACAGAGTGATGCCAGCGTTACTCTGCTGGTGAGAAGGTTCCCCTTCTGCCCACTGAACATACAGGTAAGTAGAAGTGTTGCCCTAATGATTCTCCAGGGTGAGCCTCCACCTACTCATCACTTTAGCGCTGTGGGTTAAACCACAGAGCCTAGGGCTTGCCGATCAGAAGGTCGGTGGTTCAAATCCCCACGACGGGGTAAGCTCCTGTTGCTCTGTCCCAGCTCCTGCCAACCTAGCAGTTCAAAAGCATACCAGTGCAAGTAGATAAATAGGTACCGCTCCGGCGGGAAGGTAAACAGCATTTCTGGGTGCTGCTCTGGTTCGCCAGAAGCGGCTTAGTCATGCTGGCCACATGACCCAGAAGCTGTACGCCGGCTCCTTTGGCCAGTAAAGCTAGATGAGTGCCGCAATCCCAGAGTCATCTGTGACTGAACCTAACAGTCAGGGGTCCCTTTACCTTTACCCCTGCCCACAGGGAAATGATATTTATTTCCCTTTCCTCCTCCTCTGCTGTCCCCCCCCCCCCCCTTGAGCTATCCTTACTCACCGCTTGAGTAGCTTCAACCTCCCATCCCCACTCCCCAAGCTTATGATGTTCTGGAGTCTGCCCTCAATGTTCAGCTGTTTGTTTGGTTTCTCTTTTTGCAATACTTATTACAGGTCATTTTGCAATAACATCTACACACAGAGAGACAAACAAACACACACACACTTTCTTGGAAACTCTGCAGTTTTTGCCAAGCACAGCTTTTCTGTCTGTTGAAACTTTTTTTATTATTATACTGTAACTATCAACTTTTATATTAAATGGCAGTAAGGTCCCACAAGGCCAATGATATGCTGGTTGTTTGTTAAAGTCACCATCTGGTGGGCGAACCCTGCTGCAAGTGAATTTCATTTAGTAAGAATAAAAAGGCAGCGCTGAAATTTCAATTTCGTTGCACAAACTGCTGTTCTTCCAATGCTGGGAGCTGCAAAATCAGATCCAGCCTTATCGTGTCTCTCACATTTGGGATACTGTCGGTCCCACCTCAACAATCTTACAACTATTGTATGCCCCTCACAGATCTAGAGTCTACCCAAAAGAGCAGAGCAATTTTAACCCCCGATTTCAGCATATCAAGCTATGGAAGTACCTTAACTAGGCTGATATCACTGTGACGCAGAAACAGAGAGAGAGAGAGAGATATCTGCTTTGTGTGTACATAAAGCACTGTAAGGCAGAGACACAAACGCCAAGGTCAGCCAATCCAGTGCCGTTCAGATATTGTTAGACTCCACTTCCCATCAGCTTGCATGGCCTACGACCAAGGATGAGGGGCGCTGTAGTCCCACAAAATCTGGAGGGCATCATGTCTCTTAGCTCCGCACTGAACTGTTATTGTGCTTGTGTGGAAGAAGAGGAGGAGGATTTGGATTTGATATCCCTCTTTATCACTACCCGAAGGAGTCTCAAAGTGGCTAACATTCTCCTTTCCCTTCCTTCCCCACAACAAACACTCTGTGAGGTGAGTGAGGCTGAGAGACTTCAGAGAAGTGTGACTAGCCCAAGGTCACCCAGCAGCTGCATGTGGAGGAGTGGGGAATCGAACCCGGTTCACCAGATTACGACTGGACCCTCCTGAGAGTTTCAGCTTTCCTTATACTGGTTTTGTCTAGGAAAGCACGACAATGTAAAATATACCCGTATCTCTGCTGCCAACTAGGGATAACTGTCCATGCTTGTAGATTTAGGATGGTAATGGGGGAAGCACTTGTGATCTAATTAGGTTAGATATGGCCCTTCTGCAAAAGACCCCAGAAATCCTCAAAGGTATCATACTCAAATGGAAATTCAAAATGAAAGCAATTAGCAAAGTCTGTTTCTGGCAATAATTGGGATTTACAGGTCCCTCGTAAGGCAGAGGCATCTATTCCCTCCTTTCAGTGCCCCCCCTGCCCTGCCCACACACCTGAGGAAGAGATTGTTGTAACTTGAAAGATACCAACCACGTTATGAACAGTATAGGGTCCTAGTAAAAAAAAATTGGGGGGGGGGCAGTGGATTTTGTTCTCTAAAGCTGTCTGGGTCTGCACTCCTCCTTTCAGCACCAGATATATGTTAATCCTGGTATCAGTCTCACCAGCAACACCCTCCTCAGGGCCATGCCATATCTTTTTATGGTGCTGGTCAATATTGGTGCTGACCTTTAAAGCCCTCAGCCCAGTATAACTGAAGGAGCGTCTCCACTCCATTGCTCAGCCTAGACACTGAAGTCCAGTTCCGAGGGCCTTCTGGTGACTCCCTCACTACGACAACTGAGGTTACAGGGAACCAGGCAGAGGGCCTTCTTGGTAGTGGCATCCCATCAGATGTCAAGGAAATAAACAACTATCTGATTTCTAGAAGACATCTAAAGGGAGCTCTGTTTAGGGAAGTTTTTAATGTTTGATATTTTATCATGTTTTTAATATTCTGTTGGGAGCTGCCCCAGAGTGGTTGGGGAAACCCAGCCAGATGGGCAGGTATAAATATTATATTATCATTACTATTATTATTACTACTACTACAGTGGTACCTCGGGTTAAGTACTTAATTCGTTCCGGAGGTCCGTTCTTAACCTGAAACTGTTCTTAACCTGAAGCACCACTTTAGCTAATGGGGCCTCCTGCTGCCGCTGCACCACCGGAGCCCAATTTCTGTTCTCATCCTGAAGCAAAGTTCTTAACCCAAAGTACTATTTCTGGGTTAGCGGAGTCTGTAACCTGAAGCGTATGTAACCCGAGGTACCACTGTACTACTATTATGGGTACTGATGCTGGACCTGCTAAGCATACAGTATAATCCATGCCCATTAGCATCCTTGTTGCTATATTTTGAACCAATTAAAGCTTTCAGACAATCTTCAGATGAAGCTTCACATACAGCACCTTCCAATAATCGAGTTTAGAAGTCACCTTTACGTCAATAATTCCATGGAGCTCAGGGTGGCGTAGAGTCACAACAACCCCGTGTAGCTCATGTAAAAGAGGGAAGTAGGGAGAGTCCTACAGTGACAAAGCTAACACTTTGTCCATCTCCAGCTCTGATCGAATCCTGAGCTAGAGGCAAATGCAAGGCGTTCTAAAGGTCCCGTTTCCTAGGAGGTGGGCTTTCATCCACCGACGTTCTTTGCCAAGCATCCAAGAAAATGATTTCGTCGCACCACTGTAAGGGTAAGGATGATAAGGAAATATCTTGCACATTCCAGAGAAGGAAGTCTGGAAACCTGAAGCCCTGTTTTGCAACAACAAACCAGTGCAACTGTGTTCAGATCTGCAAGTGCATTCATATTTGAAACACACAGGGACTGGGGCATTTTTCAAGGCATGCTATCAAATCCCAAGCCTTGCACCTCCTGGCAATGTCCTTATGATAGCCTATCCTGCTCTTCAGTTCATTGCCCTAAGTCTTCCAGGCCTCTTGCCATGGTGGTGGCATTCACAGCTCACAGGGACTCCAAAGTCAAGTTCCTCTCAACAGTGATGTTCCCACTGTTGTGGGTTTGGCAAGGAATGCAGGCCTCCCCTCTGCAACCTTCCTGCGGCCGTGGCGGCATTGTAGGACACTGTTATACTGCCAGGCTTCCTTAGGACTGACCTGAAGGGGAGAGGGTGGAGTAGCGTGTTGCTCCCTTGTGGTCGCCGCAATCTACGGTCTCTATGTTTCCCTTCCACCACCCAGATGCTGTGAGAGAACAGACTATAAAGGCCTCAGTGGCGCTCGGCCCCATGCTAAGAAACACAAAAGAATTTTTGTTCCAAGAATCAAACAGGATGTGGTTAGAAGTTAAAGTGAGAAAAAGCCTCTGCGAATAGGAGGAGAAACAGGACGCAGTAGGAGTCCGGTGTTGCAGAAAAGCAGCCTTAGTCGATGTGAAACTTCGAGACTTTTGCATTTCTGAGGTTCATACCTTTATCTGTTTGAAGAAGTTCTCTTGGTTAAAACAACAGCGATGGTTGGCCTCGTTTTGGTAGAATTAAACACACACAAACACACACACACATGCAGGTGTTTGCACAACCTTTTTCCTTTGGCTTTGATAACTTGCACTCAAAACAAAAAGAAAGCACATACAAATGCCCTCCCCCCCAGCTAGGCTCTTTGGCATCCTGCTGTTTTGACCCTTTCATCGTTGTATGAAGTCTGAAGCGTTGCATCTGTATTTGGAACAAAGGCTGCCTCCACTAACGACTGCCAATTTATGAACTTGCTAATGCAGCACACCTGCAAATGACTTAAGACCCAATAAGGCTGTGGTGGTTTCAGAGTGGAAGGCTCACTTCCATTTAGCCTGCCTGTCCCTGGACTTGACATCTGAGGTGCATAAGCCCTGGTAAAGTATCTGCCACTTTTCAGACATGCCGGATGGGAATTAGTTAAAGAGCTCTTAGTGCTTAACTTGTCTGTGGTCAGGAAATGGCTGTGGTGCATAAGAGGAACCTTCCCTTGTGATCTGGAGTTCTGGTTACATGGGAATTCCTTGAGGGGGTCAGGCTGAACCCCTGGGCTGTACTGGTCAGCAATTGACTGGGAAAATATGCAAAGTGGTTGTTGTTCTCCCGTTTTAGGCTTTCATTTTCTCTTTTACATTTTTATCCCC
The DNA here is from genome assembly GCF_965153285.1 of Podarcis tiliguerta. Taxonomy (NCBI): domain Eukaryota; kingdom Metazoa; phylum Chordata; class Lepidosauria; order Squamata; family Lacertidae; genus Podarcis; species Podarcis tiliguerta. Next base: position 79,137,520 of record NC_139539.1, read on the forward strand.
AAGGGAGGTAACTGGGAGGGCTGCATTCTGCTGTAGAAACCATTTTTTCCAGCTGGCCTGCACTTCCCCTTTTTGTATCATAAAATGCAGTCATTTTTTTATTTCTTAAAAAAGAAATGTGACAGTAACTCCTCCAAAAATAGAGGCTGCTGGGTGCTCTCTCACGTCTGTGAGAGTCACAGGATCCAAACCACTGAGGGAGGCTCCGGCCTTGCTTGACAGCTTTGCAGTGGTGTTCTTGGTCTCTTGGCAAAAGGTCTCGCTGCTGAGGTGCATGTGTGCTCACCTAGAGGCACCACATGCGTGGCTCACCCATGAGGTGATGTTAAGTGTCCGACTTGTCCTTCTTCTCTTACAGTGTTTTATAATGATGTAATTCACGGGCAAGGGATGTGGGTGGCTCTGTGGGTTAAACCACAGAGCCTAGGACTTGCCGATCAGAAGGTCGGAGGTTCAAATCCCCACGATGGGGTGAGCTCCCATTGCTCGGTCCCTGCTCCTGCCAACCTAGCAGTTCAAAAGCACGTCAAAGTGCAAGTAGATAAATAGGTACCACTCCAGCGGGAAGGTAAACGACATTTCTGTGCGCTGCTCTGGTTCGCCAGAAGCGGCTTAGTCATGCTGGCCACGTGACCCGTAAGCTATACGCCGGCTCCCTCGGCCAATAAAGCGAGATGAGCGCCACAACCCCAGAGTCGGCCACGACTGGACCTAATGGTCAGGGGTCCCTTTACCTTTACCTAATTCACGGGTGAAGAACCTTAGGTATTGAGTCCAGGCCTTGCTCTTTGCCCCCCTCCCCCGCTCCCCAAGCCATGCTCCCGCCTCAGCCACAATGCTCTTTCACAGACCATGTTTCATACCCTTTTTCTGTGGTTTGGCCTGGCAGGAGAGGGTCAGTTCACACCCCCTTGTCCCTTGTATATATATTTTTATTTATTCGTTGTCTCTGAACCTCAGGGGGGGAAATGTGACTGTGGGGATAGCCTGAAATATGTGACAGGCAATTATGCCACCACAGGGCACATTTTGTAACCCCCACATCCCAGGAATCACTTTGTAGGTGTTGGCATTTCACACCTTTCACATAAATTCTACTTTAGGCAGGGTTTCGGTCAGCCTTCCTCAGTGTGGTGCTCTTCAGATGTTTTGCGCTACAAGTCCCATCATCTGCCCCTGCCAGCACAACATCTGGATGCCACAAAGTCTAGATAGTAGCAGTGCTTGGCATGTTGCCACTGGTTCTGGCACAGAAAGGTAGATTCAACACATGCGGCAAATATGGGATAACGCTGATGGGCGTTGAATTTGTTTAAAATCTAAACGTGCTTCTAGACAATCATTGTTTCCTGAGCATTCATCCTGATACGCTTGTGCAGAGCTTATGTGATATTGTGTCAGGTTAATGTCATCCTGTGCTTTCCAGTGGTTTCACCTTATTGCAAAAAAAAAAGTCTGATCTCTTGGGGAAGCGGGTTCATTGCACAATCAAGGAACCGGCTGTACTTGTATTACCAGAATTTGCTGGTGTGTTAATTTCCCACTCGAAAATAGCAATGGTCTGAAAGTGTCCTGGGACCTGCTGGTACTCTAATTACTTTTGCTCTTAAAAAAAAAAAAAGGTCCACAAATATTATGGACAAACACAGGCATCAGATTTTCAAAACATTTCAGTGATCCTGTATAAACCAGAGGAAAGGAGAACTGGTCTGCTCGCCTCCCTTACAGCCACCTCCCAGAGCATGAATCTCGCTTCAGCAAGCTTGGGCAGGGCAAAGTGAATCCTCTTAATGTTGACACAACAAGACACAGCATAAAGTCCCCTTCCTCTTTCCCAGTCACCGCACAGCACCTCTGAAATCAAGGAGCCAGAATGACGAGCCAGTCTCAGGGAATCCAACAGCTTTTGCAGGCTGAAAAGCGTGCCAAGGACAAGCTTGAGGAAGCCAAAAAAAGTAAGTTGTGCAGCCCCTGGGCTGACTGCATTTCTTTGATGAATGTCAATGGAAAAAGCACAGGAATTTTTATTTAATGTATTTTTTTTTAGTTTTAAATAAGTCATTTACACATAAAGAGGCATAGACAGAAAGTCATAACAAATCTATCTGTTTAACATAAATTATACCGAGTGAGTAACTAAATTTGTAGTATTGTTATAAGTAAAGTTATCTCCTCGTCATATTATTCCTGCAGATTACTTCCAACACATATTTTATATCATTCTGATCATTTGTTTTCTCATTCCAGTAGCAAATAAACTTATACCAACAATCCACAGATTTTTATTTTTGCCCACTTATTCTTCCTGTCATTTCTTATAATAGTCTGTCGTGTGTATATTAGTCCATTATATATATATATATATATATATATATATACACACACACACACACACACACACACACACATATATATATATATATATATATATATATACACACATGCGCATGTGCGCGCGCGCACACACACACACACACACAAATATATTCTAGGCCTCAAATGATGAGTTATTTTTGTTCCAACTAATGGCCACTAATATTTCCACTGTAACTAACATATTTCCCATGTTTATTTTTATATTGGATCAATATTAACCGAAAATTAACCCATATTGTGTTTTAATTTGTTGGAAGCCGCCCAGAATGACTGGGGTAACCCAGTCACATGGGTGGCATATAAATGTTGGTGTTGTTGTTGTTGTTATTCCCATCCACCCAAGAACAAAACTGTGGGCTTTTCCAATTGCCCTCAGTTGCATTGATCACATTAATACAGAGTTGCTTTGCTACTTTACATTCCCACCCAAATGTGGTTAAAATCTTGACATCTTGCTTCTTTCTCCAGACTAGCTATTACAGTAGCTAGTACATTTTCCTTCACTTATGAGGAGTATGAAGTCATAAATATAAAATCATATGCCTTTTTGTTTTGCAGCAACATCTGTAGAATAAGCATAGGAATTCTGGCGCTAGTTCATCTTTACTCAACATTTTAACTTCTGCTTCCATTTCTCTCTTAAACTCTTTCTCCTTACTATCTTGGGATGTATCTGAAGCTGGGCTTTCAACCAATGAAATTGGCTTCAAGTCCATGAAATGAGAGTTTTGCTTGCAGTGTTTTTTGTTTGTGGTGTGGTTTTTTTAACCCATTCAGAGCTATGCTCCTTCTCCCTTCATTCACTTCCATTAAGTACTACTGTAGTTGACTGTAACCCACTTGTGGCCTTCGAGAGGTGGTTGGACTCTCAAGTCCCATCTTCCTCAACCAGCATGGTCAGCGATGATGGGAGCTGTAGTCCAACAACACAGGGTGTCTGCATTGACCCAAAGGCAAACTCTTCTGGAAGCACAGCGGACGCCATCTTGGTAGTCAAAACCCCTCCACAATTAATTGGTAGCTGTTATAGCAACGAGCTCATGTATATTTATATTCATTTGCTTTGATAATTGGATTCCTTTGATACTATCCTTATATGGGGGCTTGGGGTGCTGAGCTCTGAGTCCAGAAAGGGGAACTATCTGTAAGATCTGGGTATTTGCCGCCTGTGCCCTCACCTGGTCAGGCGGAGAGATGGGAAATCCAGGCCCAAGTGGCATATGCTGCTTTGTGTATAAAGAATGCATGAATGTTTGCTTGGGTGCAGATAAGCCATCTTCTTGCTGCTGCATCCATCCTACATCAGTAAACCCTGGGAGACCTGGCAGGCTGATTTGCTGTAAGTCTACACCTTTCCTTCATAAGGCACTAGAACTGATGACTCTGGTGTTTTGGACCTCCTTCTTTGGTATCCCTGCACCCAGCCACTCCCACAAGCCCTCCTTTGGACCAGCAGTTCAGAACAGCGTCGCACGGTGTAATGGTTCTAGGGGCTGCTCGTGCGTAACTTGCCGTTACTCCTGGCTAGGTTGCCTGGTTGAACCCTTTCTGTCTGAACAGCCTCAAGTTCCGTGGCTGCCTCAGTCGCTGGCAGAATCCGTCAGTGGGCGTTTCTTGAACCTCTTCCAGCATAAAAGCTGTTTGACGCCCAGTCTTCTCCTACTATCACTGCGCGGAAGTCTTCTGCGCAGGGTGGGTGTGGGCAGTGGAGTACTCGTCCCCTCTCCGCTGGTCTCCTGCGAAGAGTCCTGGAGCCACCTCTCCGATTCCCCCATCTGCCCCCCTTCTCCACTGGTGTTATGCTGATTTCCTTCCCCAGTGGATGGGCTACCTCTCTCCCTACTGGGACCCTCTCCGCCATCCCTCTGGAGCCTTCTCTCCGCCTCCAGCTCCGATGGCAGTTCCTTGACACACGGGTTGGCCATCTCCACTGCAGTTGGTACAGTTGACTCAGTTGGATTAACCAGATTAGCTGCAGACCACTCACCCGAACGGGCGAGCTGGTTTGCGAATTGCTTATACAGCCCCAGAGGTTTTTATGTTGCATTGTGGCCTGCAGAGTGTGTACAATCCAAAATTGCTTCCTCACTGAGTGCTGGGCTTTTAATTAGTAACCTGCAGACCAGTGGCACCCACCTCCATAAGCCCTTCCTTCAGAAAGCACCAGTTCCGAGGCAATCTGTTCCAGCCAGTTGCAGTCCGCCCTTGTTGGTGCTGGATTCAGTTGTCAAGCAAAACATTGAGCTTGCCCTTTCTCAACAGAGAAGGGCCTGACATGTTAAACTGGAAAACATGACCTTCGTTTTCTTGCAAAGAGGTTGTTGTGTGTTGAGTTTTTACAAGCTTCACCGATTGCTGCTTTTCTGTTCTGGGGAAGGAGGCAAGAAAAGGTATTTCTGAAGCCTCTTTTAAAGGCTTATGATCTTGCTGTTCAGCTAAGAGCTAGTAGATTGGAGGAAAGTTGGGATATGAACACCATGCTAAACATGTAATACTAACAGGCCAGGGAGGCCAAGTCATAGTAATAACAACAACTTATTATTTGTACCCTGCACAATTGACTGGGTTGCCCCAGCCGCTCTGTGCAGCTTCCAAGATATATAAAAACATAATAAAGCATTAAACCTTAAGAAGCTCCCCCATACAGGGCTGCCGTCAGATGCCCTCTCAAGGTTATGTAGTTACTCATCTCCTTGACATCCTTCCCTTATCTAATTTGGGTTGCACTGTGAGTAAGCCATGAGACCTTGTGCACAGGCCAGTGGGACATCCCTGCTGGCCTGTCATTGTGTAGTCAACTACCAGATGGCTCATACCTTCCATCAAACCAAAGCACTAGGATATTCCAGTGAACTGAACAGGCCTAACCTTTCCCCGCTGGTTCTGTTGTTCACTAGCACTGCCTCCTCCCTGCCCACTACTGCTGTTATCTTCTCTAACTGGGTCAGTCCTCAGGCACCTAGTGGTGTGTGCTTCTGCCACATGGGGGATGAAAAGGAGAAGGCAATAGTGATCAACGTGTGGAAGCAGAGGTACTTGGTGATCATTGGGGCCAGCAGGAAGGAGAAAGGCTTAGAGGCTTCAGCCAGCATAGATGTTGCTGCCATAGCTATCAATGCAAGTTTGAAGGTCAGTTTAGATCACATCTGGAGAACAGACCTGGAGATAGATTTTGATTCAACTTGTTTTTATTATTGCTTGTAAGCTGCTCTGAGCCCAGACTTGGCTGGGGAGGGGGGTATAAATTATTATTATTATTATTATTATTATTATTTTATTATTATTTTATGTCCACAGACCTGAAGAGGGGATTTGTTGAGCCAAATGCAGCTTTTCCCTCAAATTTTATGCCCAAGCTGACAACACTGCAGGCCCCAGATTGCATCCACATTAGATATATGTAAAGAAACCCTCTTATGCTTGTGGGTCGAGAGCCAGTGTGGTGTAGTGGTTAAGAGCGGTGGACTCGTAATCTGGTGAACTGGGTTCGCATCCCCGCTCCTCCACATGCAGCTGCTGGGTGACCTTGGACCAGTCACACTTCTCTGAAGTCTCTCAGTCCCACTCACTTCACAGAGTGTTTGTTGTGGGGGAGGAAGGGAAAGGAGAATGTTAGCTGCTCTGAGACTCCTTAGGGTAGTGATAAAGCTCCAAACTCTTCTTCTTCCTTGCTAGATGGAGATCCTGCTGTTACATTTCTTCTCCATCTTTCCCAGAGCTTTCTCCTAGTAATGCGGTAAAGCAATATACAGTGTGATCTGCGCTCCCAGAGAATGTGTGCAAACGCAGTGTACACATGAAGCTTCCATGCTTCCGCATAGCTTTGTCCCACACTTTTGCAGTAATATTCAAAAACCTCCACCATAGCGACAGAATTGGTCATATAGGCCCTTCCCAGCCAATCAATGCTTAGCAGGAAGAGAGGACAACGATCAGCCCAAAGGGAGCCACCCTCTTGCCAGCAGCATAGGATTAAGTGAGGCAACTCCTGTGCAACGTTGCTAAGGGATTTTTCTCACCCATTCAACACGTTGGCAGAAACTATGATTGGGTGGGAAAGGCAAGCTTGAATTGTCCCACATACACGGGTGCTTAATTGACACACACACTCCCAACTAATGGGTTTATGTGATGGGGGACTGCTATACCTCATTACTGGGTTTCTACCCTGACACTAGGGATGCGGGTGGAGCTGTGGGTTAAACCACAGAGCCTAGGCCTTGCTGATCAGAAGGTCGGTGGTTCGAATCCCCATGACAGGGCGAGGTCCTGTTGCTCGGTCCCTGCTCCTGCCAACCTAGCAGTTCGAAAGCACGAAGTGCAAGTAGATAAATAGGTACTGCTCCAGCGGGAAGGTAAATGGTGTTTCTGTGTGCTGCTCTGGTTTTCCAGAAGCGGCTTAGTCATGCTGGCCACATGACCCGGAAGCTGTATGCTGGCTCCCTCAGCCAGTAAAGCGAGATGAGCACCACAACCCCAGAGTTGTCCGCGACTGGACCTAACGGTCAGGGGTCCCTTTACCTTTACCTTTTACCCTGACACTAGTGATGGGAGTATGTGTGTGAACTTATTCCTCTGGGGCAAAATATTCTACCCACTGTGCGCACCTAGATAAGGAAAAGGGGGGGAGGAACCCTGGAAGAAAACTATTCTGTTGTGAGAAATGTATTGATTACATGATTATTATTTTTTGCATGGTTGTAATATATAGAGCAATCATCATCTGGCATTCAGCCTACTCACTTTCACCTATTGCCATATTAAAGCTCAGAAGGCACTGAACCTAAATTCATATCTCTGCCACCACCTCTTGCGTGATGAGATCTAGACATCTGGTATGAATCAAACGTCTGCTATATCCCGACCCTTGATGTCAGCTGTGTCCTTGAGTGACCAAACAACAGGCCCTTGTTTGTGCCGCTTAGTGCGTAAAAGAAAAGGTTAATGCGATCCAAACCTTTCATTAATTTTCGCTTTGCCTTGTGTAAAACAGCAGGTTTAGATCTAGGTCCTGTCATGAGACGCAATCAGGTGTAACACAGCCCAAGCCAGAGAGAGACAGTGGTTGAATCCATCCACAGCGCTGCAGTGCCGCTGCCAATTTACTCACAGTGTCCAAATTCAGTGAAATAAGAAACAGCAGGTCGCTGGTGTGACTGGACCAATGGCCGTGTGGGAAAACTTAGAGGCTGCTGTGCTAGCATGACATCCAGAACTTCGTAATATACACACCGTGCGTCAAGCACACCTTTTTTGATTTTGCAGGGTTAAAAACGGAAGCAATGTCATGAGACTACAGCTGAGAGTGCCCAGCGCTGCTTCAGTAGTTTATTAGACAATGTCGAAATGACTTATTTCTCTTAATATTTTTGAGGTGTTTTAAGAGGTCACATATTGAGGCCCCATCGAAATGGTCAAAGACTTAAGGCCTAGATTAGATGTGATGTTATAGCACATAAAGCACTTGTCTCTTTCGGCAAACCATGAATCTTTGCATCGTGTGCAAAAGGCATTTCCCATAATCAGTGGTGTAGCGTGGGGGAAGGGGTGCCGTGGCCCCGGGGCAGAATGCTGAGGGGGTGCAACCCAGTGCCCCCATGATGGATTCCCTCGCTGAGGCCACGTGATGGCCACCTTCCAAAGATGTGAGTTGCTCCTGGGCCAGGCCTTTGGGGCTGTGGCCGCGCCTTCTCCTCACAGAGAAAGGATGCCCACCAAACAGCCAGGACTCATCCTAGGCCTGCTGTGGCTCTGGCACTGCTGGGATGCCACTAGACCAGCTAAGGAGTGCCAGCTGCTGCTCTCACTGGAAGCTGAGTGGGCAAATGTGACCTCCCTGAGGAGCAACCACCACAGGGGCACAGTGAATGCCCCCAAGGAGGTTAGGGGATGCAATCCTTGCCTTGCCCCGGGTGCTGCCAACAAATGCTATGCCACTGCCCATAATAGTGCCTCTTCTGTTGAAATGCACTCTGAAATTTTGTCTCCTATATTAAGTCTGAGGAGTGTTTCCACTGATTGTATGAATGATGAATAGCTTTATGTCGTGCTAATGTTCACAGCCACCACCTTCTGTTCCCATTCCTTGGTGTGACTCTGGTTATCTTACTTCCTTCTCTGAAACCATAAGCTTTTAAATCTCAAGGGAAAGGATAGCACATTCTCTCCGATTCTACAGCTTGCCATGGCTCCACAGCAGCCAGTTTGTGTTATGCCACATTACCACGTAGCAAAACCTCTATGTCCAATAGGAACACACCGTCCTCATATTGAGGTTTGATAGATAGCATGAGCCTGAATCAAAATATTTGATTTCAGGCATCATGAAACATTTGCAGTGAGTCAGCCCAACTTCCAGGCCAGCGGCTGCTGGAGGCTTCGGCACAGTTGCTGAGCACATAGAAGCTCAGTCATATTCAATGAATGTTAACCCTGGGAAAACATGCACTTCAGGCTCTTTGCAGAAGGGGGGAGGGCGGAATAACTCTTCAAAATAGTTTGTGCCCATCTGTACATAATCCAAGAGATCACCCTAACATATAGAGTCTGGCAACTGCAATTAAATAACATGGGGTAGGCAGAAGAATGAGCATCCCAGAAGTTGAAACGATATTCAATAAATCCATGTGGTTCCTCGCCAGATTGTTTCTGCACTGGCGAGGCTTTGTATAATCACACTTGATCTCTCTTTGAATCCTGCAATAAGCGGAGTCAGCAAGACAAATGCCCGTAAATCGACTCAAGGCCTCAAAAGGTTTTCCTTTCGTTTGGTGTTCCCCGCAGCTTAAATCTACTCACGGAGAGACAGGTACTGACATGGGACTGCGCTGCCCACCGAGCGGATAATTTACCGCTGGATCAGTCAGTTCCATCCAGAGTCGTCTCAAGTCACAGAACCACGGACAAGACTAGTTTTTCCAAGCGTCATCCTCATTGCTGTGCCCAGAGGAGTTACATTGCTTCGTGTCACTTCCGATACAGCTTCACATGTGCGCTGCAACCTCATGCAATCCAACGTGGCGTGGCAAGCCAGAGAAAAACAGGGTGGGGGTGAGCAATCGCCTCAAGTCTAAAAGCTAAGCATTCATCAAATGTGGCTTCGTTAGGGTCTGAGTCTGATCCTTCTTACAGTGCTTCCACCCTCCTGATATTCGCCCAGAAACCTCCAGAGTTACACCAGTGGAACAGATACAGAAATGAAAGCCCGCCATTTCTCATAAGATGCCTGAAGACAAGAAACAGCATTGTGTGTGAGGTGATTTCAGTGAGCTGGGCTCGGTTAACAGGATTGCTTTCCTCTGGATACAGGGGAGAATTCCAGTATCGGAGTGCGGCTGGAAGGAGGAGAAGCTGTACTCCAGCTCTAACATATTTCAGACCCTCCAAGTGTCCCTGTTTTCCAGGGACAGTCCCAGATTTACAGAAGCCATCTCGGTTTTTGGTTTGATCCCGGAATGTCCCACTTTTCCTTAGGATGTCCCTGTTTTCTTTGGAGTAATGTTGGAGGGTATGGAGATATGTGTCTCCTGAGCCAAGGAGGTAAGTAAGTAACTAACTATACAACCTTTAGAAGACATCTGAAGGCAACCCTGTATAGGGAAGTTTTGTAATGTTTAATGTTTGATGATAATTTTTATTTTGGAAGCTGCCCAGAGTGGCTGGGGCAACCCAGTCAGATGGGTGGGGTATAAATAGTATCATAATAGTATAGTATAGTATAGTATAGTATAGTATAGTATAGTAATAATAATTTATTAAATAGAATACCCCCTGCCCGTACGGGCCAGTCTTGGCAGACTCTAGGGTTGTGCACCCATCTCACTCAAGAGGCCGGGGGCCAGCGCTGTCCGGAGACACTTCCGGGTCACGTGGCCAGCGTGACAAGCTGCATCTGGCGAGCCAGAGCCGCACACGGAAACGCCGTTTACCTTCCCGCTAGTAAGCGGTCCCTATTTATCTACTTGCACCCGGGAGTGCTTTCAAACTGCTAGGTTGGCAGGCGCTGGGACCGAACAACGGGAGCGCACCCCGCCGTGGGGATTCGAACCGCCGACCTTTCGATCGGCAAGCCCTAGGCGCTGAGGCTTTTACCCACAGCGCCACCCGCGTCCTGTATTAAATAGAATAGGAAGTCACTATTTTCATCGGCTAAATGTTAAAGTGTATGCATATTTCCATCATTAGATGGCTAAGAGCATGGGTAGGCAAACTAAGGCCCGGGGGCCGGATCCGGACAGTCCAGGAATCAGTGTGTTTTTACATGAGTAGAATGTGTCCTTTTATTTAAAATGCATCTCTGGTTATTTGTGGGGCATAGGAATTCGTTCATTATTATTATTTTTTCAAAATATAGTCTGGCCCCCTACAAGGTCTGAGGGACAGTGGACCGGCCCCCTGCTGAAAAAGTTTGCTGACCCCTGGCTAAGAGGATGAAGTCTTTAAAATAGATTAAAAATTGGGCTTTGGAAGTCAAACCTCCCAATTAGAGATAAACCTGCTAGAAGGCAATGTTAATGTGTTGTCAAAGATATATAAGATGCTAGTAGAATGGGAAACAAAAAATGAACAAGTGAAATCTTCAGTCATACATTGGGCAACTGGTATTAGTAATAATATTGAGATAGGTGCATAGGAGCAATTGTGGAATAATGATACAAAATAACTTTTTAATGCACATATATCCACATGCATGCATGCACACATAAAAAGGAAGGTGATCCGTTTTGGAAGATGGGGCAGTATCCTGCTAACTTCAGTCTCAACTCAGCCAGCACCACCTGCCTCTCTTTTTATTTACATCTGGTCTAGAGATATGGCCCTGGCTGTCAGCTCCCTCGTCCTTAGTGTCTGTGTTGCCTTTGTAGAACTCAACCAAAAGTACCATATTTTTTGCTCTGTAAGACTCACCTTTTCCCTCCTAAAAAGTAAGGGGAAATTTGTGTGCATCTTATGGAGCAAATGCAGGCTGCGCAGCTATCACAGAAGCCAGAACAGGAAGAGGGATTGCTGCTTTCACTGCGCAGCGATCCCTCTTGCTGTTCTGGATTCTGAGATTCAGAATTTATTTATTTTTCCTCCAAAAACTAAGTGCATCTTGTGGTCTGATGCATCTTATAGAGCGAAAAATACGGTAATATGGGGACAAAACCAGAATTAGCTGCCTCTGCCTACTGCTGGGCTGCAAACACATTTACAGTGGTACCTCGGGTTAAGTACTTAATTCGTTCCGGAGGTCTGTTCTTAACCTGAAACTGTTCTTAACCTGAAGCACCACTTTAACTAGTGAGGCCTCCTGCTGCTGCTGCCGCGCCGCCAAAGCACGATTTATGTTCTCATCCTGAAGCAAAGTTCTTAACCTGAAGCACTGTTTCTGGGTTAGCGGAGTGTGTAACCTGAAGCGTATGTAACCTGAGGTACTACTGTACAGCATATTCAAAGCACATTCCTTCCTTCCAAAAATTCTGGGCACCGTGAAGATTCCTTTGTCAAGCCCCCAACTCTGATCACGTATTACCTTGAAACTGCAGCGACAACAGTTTCACCCCCAGTAATCTGGTAGCAATCCTGTGGCAATATTTACGTTCCGTTTCATCACTAGCAGGACTATTGCACTCGCAGGATTCACTTTGTACCCTCTAAGTATTTGAAGCAGCCAAGAAGGCTGCAGAGAATCAAAGGCTGTCTTGTAATCAATATATGCTGCCGAGAGATTGTGCTTTCCCATTTACGAGTTCACCAAGATCACAGCATCCGCAGCGAGCTGATCGGCGAACCAAAACGCATAAGAGTGTGCTCTCATTAGGGGATTTGGGTCTGTGCTGCTCTTCTTGCACCTCCTTTGTGTTCCCATGTCATATTAGATGGTTTTAAACATCAGTTGTACATAGAATTGACATGGGCGGGAGGCAATTGTGCCAGCCTCCAAGCATTGATCCTAAATCTGCTGTTTATATAAACCGTGTGCGTGCATACTTTCTCCATTTGATCAGGAACTGATCTCTGCTGAAACAGCTTGGGATCGGGATATCTTAAGGAGAACCTGAGCCAAGTCCAGATTATCAATGGTCCACCTGGAGCAGGTACACCAGGGCCCGGTCTCCAAAGGGGGGAAGACTCTGAGCTTTCCTTTGTAAAAAGCAGCCGTAAGTTAAGGAGCCTCCTATTAAGAAAGTTAGGAAGCAAAATGTGCAGATAGATGAGCTAGCCTGGTTTCTTCCCCTTTCAGTGACACGGGTGGCGCTGTGGGTTAAATCACAGAGCTTAGGACTTGCCGATCAGAAGGTTGGCGGTTCGAATCCCCACAACGGGGTGAGCTCCCGTTGCTCGGTCCCTGCTCCTGCCAACCTAGCAGTTCGAAAGCACGTCAAAGTGCAAGTAGATAAATAAGTACCGCTCCGGCGGGAAGGTAAACGGCGTTTCCGTGTGCTGCTCTGGTTCGCCAGAAGCGGCTTAGTCATGCTGGCCACATGACCCGGAAGCTGTACGCCGGCTTCCTCGGCCAATAAAGTGAGATGAGCGCCACAACCCCAGAGTTGGTCACGACTGGACCTAATGGTCAGGGGTCCCTTTACCTTTACTATCATAGAATTGTAGAGTTGGAAGGGTCCCTGAGGGTCATGTAATCCAACCCCCCACAATGCAGGAATCCTGCCCACAACTGTCCCTGGGTGGGCTCGAATAATAATTTAATAATAATAATTTATTATTTATACCCCGCCCATCTGGCTGGGCTTCCCCAGCCACTCTGGGCGGCTTCCAACAAAATATTAAAATACAGTACATTCATACCTCGGGTTGAATGTGCTTCAGGTTGAGCGCTTTCGGGTTGCACTCCGCTGCAACCCAGAAGTAATGGAGCGCCTTACTTCCGGGTTTCGGAAATGACGTCATGCGCATGCACAGAAGCAGCAAAAGGACAACCCGCGCACGCACAGACACGCCATCGCGTCTTATGTTCCATTCAGGATGCGAATGGGGCTCCAGAACGGATCCCGTTCGCATCCCGAGGTACCACTGTAATGCATCAAACATTAAAAGCTTCCCTAAACAGGGCTGCCTTCAGATGTCTTCTAAAAGTCTGGTAGTTGTTGTTCTCTTTGACATCTGGTAGGAGGGCATTCCACAGGGCAGGCGCAACTACTGAGAAGGCCCTCTGCCTGGTTCCCTGTAACTTGGCTTCTCACAGTGAGGGAACTGCCAGATGGCCCTCGGTGCTGGACCTCAGTGTCTGGGTAGAACGATGGGGGTGGAGACGCTCCTTCAGATATACTGGACCAAGGCTGTTTAGGGCTTTAAAGTTCAGCACCAACACTTTGAATTGTGCTCAGAAATATACTCGAACCACCAACCTTCTGGTTAACGAAGTCAGAGCTATGCTTGAAGAGTGAATTGTTTCGGCACATGGAGATAGGAATCCCTTTGTCCTAAAGAGCTGCTCTTTTCTCCCTTCCCTTTAGTATAATTTCTTATTTCCCGGTCCATGGAATCTCTGCAGTTTGCCCAGGCCCAGTGACAGTGGTTAGTCAGGTCAGAGGAAACGATGTTCATTTGTAATTAATATAGTATAGCCTTGTTTATCTGATGTATCTCTCCCCACCTGCTACCCCGCCCCACAAACAAAGTAATTAATACACGGGGAGAGAGTTTGGAGGTTTGGGAGCAGGAAGTGATTTGTAGTGTTCTGTGTGAATGAAGTAGAGTCTTTGATGAAGTATAATGTGAACAAGGGTTGCATGTTAAGGTTTGTGCTGGACTTCTGTGCAAAGCGACGATGGTGACATGGATGAGGAAAATAGATGGGTGCTTTTAAAACTCTGAGGTTTTATTATTGGTTACTGATCTTTGTAAACCACTTGTGTTTTGCTGGAATCTCTGAAACACCAGAGGCCCATGGTATTCCTTGTAGTCTGCAAAAATTATACCATTGTTATTATTTAGTCTTTAAGATACCACAAGACTTAATCTGGCCTTGCCCAAGCAAGCAAGCCTTTTTATCCAAGCCTGATCACTGATATTGTCCGGAGCAGTGCAGACAGTTGTCCCCTGTATTAAAAGCCTCAATCACTTTCAGGCGTTTCTTGATGACATTTTTATGTCACTGTTTAAAATCTTCATGAGTAGCCAGTCATTTTGATGGTTATTTTGTTCTATTTTTAATGGTTTACTTTTCATGTTTTATCGTTGTATGCTGCCCTGGTATTTTATGAGACGGTGGAATAGGAATTCTTTTATAATTAGCTGTTTGCAGTGTTCCCAATAGCATATACAGAGCTTATGTGCAGCACAGGGGAAGACAGGAAGCAAGGTCCTGATGGCTGCCTCGGCTGTGAGACACCAGCTCCATTGGTCTTTCCATCCAAGCTTGCACTTAAAGGAGCTTTGTGATTTTAAGAATAGGTGTCTTGAGTTTGATTCTTTTCCTCATGCTCTACTCTCCTCATCCTCCTTTTGTGTGAGAGAGACTTTCTGATAGCTATACCGACTTCTGTTATCTCTTCGGTTTCCATAACATGGAAAATTTTACTTCTAGTGGGGTGATAAAAAGTCACGTAGCACTTTCAGGGTGAGTCACTACTGTAGACCCGATCTCTCCCCGCCCCCCAGTAAGTTTTGCTTTCTATTTCTTCTTTTTGCTCTTTCTGTGGTGCCTTTTTTTGTTTCTTCCGTTGCATTTGACGGGCATTTTGTTGTTGTTGCAGTTGTGCAGTCAATGTACACATACCAAGAAAATGAAGGCCCTCCTTCTCCTGACAGGATTGCCACGTCTCCTACTTTCCAGAGGAATCAAATGCAATATGCAAGTCAACTCCTACGAGCCAAGGTCCTTTTGCCCACACTCCCCCTAAAATATCTTTGCCCACACTCCCCCTAAAATATCTCCCCCTTAGAAGGGGACCATCCCTTCTAAGTTGATGGGCATTGCCATTCAAATGGTGTGTGTGCATCACATCATTGTGATCATTAGGGATGGGCCTTACCTCCCCCCCCCCCCATATTTTATTCAAGTTGGCATCCCTGTTGCAAGTGATATGCAACTGGCCACCCTAAACCCTAAGGAGCTTACAGCCTAAATTCTGACAGGAGGAGGCAAATAAAAGTTGTAGGAAACAAGGGATGAATGTGAGTGGGTGCACGTGGGCCTCATTTTAATTATACACTACTTAATTCATGTCGTCAGTTTGCATTTCTTAGTGCAGAAAGTATTGATCTGATGTGTAGAGATCTTTCCTGTTCTAATTGATTGAAGTGAGTTCTGGAAGCTTCTAGAAGCTTCTCTGTGTGAGGGAAACAAGCAGAAGGTTCGTGATGTTTGGGTTATTCCTTCAGAGAAGCTGAGTACAGCTGGTTTAAACTGGTTCTGTTATCTCTTTCCATCAAGATCATGCTTACTATAAAAGTAAGGCCAGAAGGAGCCTGGGTTTCACTTTCTCTTCCTACCTCTTTTCCTTCTGATGTGGCATTCTGTATATAGTGTTAAGTTTCATTTCATTTCATTTTGTATTTGTATGCCGCCTTTCCACAGTTAAAAACAATGCTCAAGGCGGCTTACAGCATGACAAGATTTACATGTTGCAAGTCTAAAATAAGTTTTAGACTTATTATAAGTTATTGTAAGTTTAAGTTAAGTCAGCTTGAAACTGGATTTCTTGTGGACAGTGCCAGTCCTGAATATATCGGATTTGTGACCACTATGCTCATTTGCCTTCAGTAGCAGTAAAGCTCTGCTGGAAGAAATATTAATCGCCTCTGGTCTATTTTGGGGGGAATCCTGCAACATGTTTAAGTTTTTATTCTGCTAACTATACGTTTGAGTTCTACTCTGGGTCAATATTGAGTAGACTTTCAATGACACATGTCACATTTTCAAAGAAAAGATACACTATCTGAGCAATCCTTAGAGTAGCCCTGTGAGCTGTGCCTGAGAAAATAGTGGCTTTCTTTACATCCTTTGGGCTGAGGTGAGATTCAAACTGGTGACTTCATAGCTCACAGTCTTCAGCCACAACAACAGCTCTCAACATCCACCTGCGACTTGCTCCTCTAAGCTGATACATTACAAGGACATGTGTGCAGCACTGCACCATAACATCACATCCTGTGTGAAGCGAGCTGTGCTGTTTGAATTTGCTTGTTTGCCTCTTCACGCAAGTGGGAACCACCTTGCTACAGCTCTTAGCTGCTGTCGTGTTACACCCCTTTTATGAACTGCAGGACTGTGCCATGAGTGGACTGACTTATGGGATCAACTTTATGTTTTAGCTTAAACTCCAAGATCCACCAACCAGGTACAAAATGCTGGCTGTGGGGGTGGAACCAATCATCTACTGCGTCCTATAAGCCAGGAATAGCCAATGTGGTGCCTTCTAGTTGTTGTTGTTGGACTACAGTTATCGTCACTGACGATTGGCTGTGTTGGCTAGGGCTGATGGGAGTTGGAGTCCAACAACCCTGGAAGATCAGCCCATTGGCTATTTGTGCCATAAGCCATACACTGGAATAGCCTGCATGCATGTGTACAATTCTGCAAGGGTTTTGAACACAGAATTCTAAAAACTGAAGGGAAAAAGCCAGTCCACAAAAACCAAACAATTTTACTTCATATTACTAAATTTTTGGGAGTCATAAACTCAGCAAGTCACCGAAAGGCTGATTTGTAGAACATGTTCTGTCTCATGCCAACCCCAGTCTGTGCTACTCTTCATGTTAAGAGGAATGCAAGAGGCTGCCATGAATTGTCAATCACTTTTAGCCCACAGAAGCAAACTTCATATTAGTAAACAATCCAGTTTTCCCTCCTGTCCTGGGCACTTATGTCCTGTCCTGGGCATGTCTCTGCCTTTTGCAAATGGAAGGGTTCTCCCCTCCCTGCTTTCAGTATAGCTTTTATTAAAGGGATCTTACCCAGTAAGATGGAGCACCCAACTCTCCACTAGGGATGGGGGAAGAAATCCAATTCAGTCCTCATTCGAAGGTGAACTTACCAGATTTGCAGTATCAGAAATAATATGGAAACCGAAACACAGCTATCCTTTGAAATTCACACTTCTCTGAAGTTTGGCGTGCAGGTCTCCAGTCAAGTAATGTGTACAAAATTGCATATACTGGGATAAAGTGTGCATATAATTGTGTGTATTAGCAAAGAGTAGCATATATCAACACATTCTACTGGTGAAAATCGCTTTACACAAAAATAAATAAATCATGGAGACTTTTTTTAAAATCGCAACTGATGTAGAAATGTGGAGAACTGAATTTCAGATTGAAAAAAAATGAGAAACTGAAATGGACATATTTTTCCATAACACAGATTTCCCTCCCTTGCTGAAGAGGCCATGGAAATGGTTAACTCTCACCAGGGAGCCAGAGGTCCATTTACTAGATAGATAGATAGATAGATAGATAGATAGATAGAGATGATAGATAGATGATAGATAGATAGATAGATGATAGATAGACAGATAGATAGATGATAGATAGATAGATAGATAGATAGATAGATAGATAGATAGATAGATGATAGATAGATAGATAGATAGATAGATAGATAGATAGACAGATAGATGATAGATAGATAGATAGATAGATAGATGATAGATGATAGATAGATGATGGAGAGATAGATAGATAATAGATACAGACAGATAGCCACGCATCTGACTGGGTTGGCCCAGCTATTCTGGGTGGCTTCCAACAAATTATAAAACCCCAGTAAAATATGAAAGGAATCCCTGAACGCTATGCTTTCAGGTTCCAAAAAAGTCATAGGATTTATTTTTAAGATTTCAACCTACCAATCCAAGTAAACAAATGCAATTCACTCAGGAATGTGGGCACTTACCTGAGGCTGACCCATGATAGTTTGCTGCCTCAGATAAAGGACACAATGGTCTCCCCCACCCCAGTTCGGCACACAGAACCAGTTGAACCTTACATCGACACCAGTGGAGGAATAGCATCTTCCACTACACCTGAGGCATCAAACCAGATTAGGGGGCTCAGGACGGGCTACGTGGCAGCAGAGTGAAATGTCTGGAGAGGCCAGGAGGAATGGTGGCCTGGGAATGCTGCTACTGCATCACCAGCATCTGCTGCCTGAAGCAGCTGCCTCATTTTGCCTAATGGTAGGGCCGGTCCTGTAGTAACCCGGGTCTTTGCAAAATTTACAGTGCAATCCTTTTTAGAAGTAAGTCCTACTGAGTTCAATGGAATTTGTTCCCAGGTAATGGGATGGCGGCCTTGTTTTTAGTGTTCCCTAAAGATTACCTTTAAGATCGTCACTTTCCCGTCCTTCATTTCGTGATTTGTTCCGCCCCTTCTCGACTTTACCTTCGCTTTCATGTCGGCGGCATATTTGTGCTAGAAACCTCCTTTGATGTCCCCACCCACCTTTGCATTTAGCAAGTGTTGAGAAAAGGGAGGGGGGAACCCCATAAAATGTAAATGTTGCAACTCAGCGAGCGGCTGAACTGTATCTTTGTAGTGCCTTGGAAATCTGCCAGCATTAAATAGAATCCAGTTGGTGTTGACTGAAAGGCTCCTGGCTGCAAATCAATATGGCAAATCTTGCAGAATAATGTCTTTTCTCATCAGCGACAACTAAAATCTGTTCTCTGGCTGTGGCTGTTGGAAATTGGGGGGGGGGGGAGAGAGAGAGAGAAGAAATGTTTGATTTGAAGCTGAAAGCATGATAGGGAGTCATCAACGGTTGCACCAAGGAACGCATTGTGACAGTGCCCAGTGCCTTTTCGGTTAGGGAGCCTGGGAACATTTGAGTTGCTGATGTGAGAGCTAGTAAATAAAGAGTTCCTGATCATGGAGTCGGCACATAATCAAAATGCCCAGTAAACTCCATACGAGTTTCCTTCCTGTAGCCAGCAGGTGGGGAACAGAGGAAGAAGACAGGCTCAGTGACAATGGAGGCAATTGTGCTTCCTCTCGGAAGTTTATGTACGTTGTTAAAAAGGCAGACTCACTATAGAACTGATAGAAAGGACTGACAGAATCCAAGACCAGGGAGAAGAGACGGTGGAAGAAGATTGGGGGGGGGATTTTTAAACCTATTTAGAGAAATATTGTAAAATTAATGAACGTTGGGAAATGTTGGGATGAAATTACATGACTTTAGTAGAAACATTATAAGGAGTTAAGTATAAATAAATTTTAAGGTTTTGATGGTAAGATAATGTTAAAATAAATTAAGATAATTAAATGACAGAAAGCAGTGAAAGAGGGAAAGGATTTGCTGATATAGTTAATAACTGGAATACAAAAAAGGGAGGTGTGAGGAGGTCGAGGAAATAAGTTAATGAAAGATAAGGATAAATATTGGATGTGTTTTTAATTGTTTTTGTTTTTCTTTGTGTTATGATGTATTGTGTTTTTTGTTCTCTTTTTATGTATTTTTTACTTTTTCTCTCTCTTTTTTTCTTCTTTTCTTTTCTTGTGCTTTTTTTCCGTAACTTTTAAACTTCTAATAAATATTTTTTTTAAAAAAAAGGGCAGACTCAATAATAACAATAATAATATCCTCCCTTTAAATAAATAAAAGAAATAAGACACTATGCGCTGCCTCAATAGCTGATCTCAAGATGAAAGATTCACACAGTTCAACAAATTTAAACCGGGCTGAGAACCTGTGCTCCTCCAGACGCTATTGGACTACAAATCCCATCATCCCTGGAGTCACTGGATCAGGTGTAATACAATCTGGAGACACGTTACATTAATTGATGAGAAGCCATTTTGGACTTTTTGAGTGACAAAAGAGGAAGGTTGGGCCTGGAAGGGAAACATGGGGAAAAATACCACTTAGCAGAATAGCACAGAAACTGTCATTTTTATCACAACCAAAAGTTTTCTAGGAGTGTTTATATGAAATCATATAAACAATGGTAGTATTAACAATGGACAGAAAGTATTGTAGAAGTACTTTTCTTTTATGACTATTTCACCCAGCCTTATTGGAACTCTTATTATTTACATAAACTAGAGATTATATCCACAGACAAACGCCAATTAAGGGATTGGTGCCACTGGACAGAATCACTATGTGATCTGCAAGGATCAAATTCTCTAAATGTTCTCCTTGGTTTCCCCTTCTGAAAATGGTCCATTTTAGAGCCAGTTACCTGTCAAATCTCTAGCCAGCTTCACTTAAGATTCACTTATACTGAGCTGTGTTTTCAAGCTTTTACTAGCTGTGTGCAGCCTGTTTTTGTGCCTCCTGTTTCATGAGAGGGGAGCCTGCCATAGCAGGAGGGAGGACACACCTATGACTGTTGACCAGCCTAACTCATCTCTACCTCTTGGCCTCCTTCCTCTTACTCACCTGCTTCTGCCTCCGATTCTTGACTTCTCTCTGCCACAGACTCTCCCCGCTCACTAAGCCAAGTTACCCCGTCAGCATCCAACACCACTCTTCCCAGTCTTCTCCCTGCAACCGCTCATCATTGCCCTACCACTGCTCCCTGGGTTCCGAGCCTTCTTCCCTTCGTGGTTCCCCGGCTGGTTCCTCCCACCACTCCTCTGTTGTCCAACCAGCCCATGACATCTTGCCTAATCTGCCAGAGATTCTACTGCGGCTCAGACTCATCTCCTGTCCTTTATCCATCCCAGTTTCACCAAGAGGAACAGTGTTTTTGAAATCAAAAGTTAGCAACCCTGGGTTATTGATGTGCACACCAGGCAGAGGAACAGGAGAGCTCGAGACTTGCTCCCATGTCACTCAGATACGAAATACCAGGAGTCTCTGTGAAATAGCCCTGATAAACTAACGCGGGTGGGGAATCTCATTCCTTATCTCTACACTGGGAGCAAAGATAACTTGTAGTAGAAATGTTGTGTTGCGCGTTGAACTCCGGCCGTTGAATCCATTCTCCACAAGGTGGTTGGTAACCTAACAGGTTTATTTGCAGGGTTATAAACACTGAATGCAAGCCCGCAGCAGAGTTTCTTCTAGTCCAAGGGGAGGCTAATGCTCAGTTCAAAGGGGTGGCGAGCAGCAAGTTCGCTGTGTTTGAATACAAGGATGGTGCTCTCTGTGCCCTTTCTAAGCCGCAGGCTTGAGATTTCCAGGCATGGAAGAAAGGCTATGTAGAAATAATACTAACTTGAGAGCCAGTGTGGTGTAGTGGTTAAGAGCAGTGGACTCGTAATCTGGTGAACTGGGTTTGATTCCCTGCTCCTCCACATGCAGCTGCTGGGTGACCTTGGGCCAGTCACACTTCTCTGAAGTCTCTCAGCCTCACTCACCTCACAGAGTGTTTGTTGTGGGGGAGGAAGGGAAAGGAGAATGTTAGCCACTTTGAGACTCCTTAGGGTAGTGATAAAGCGGGATATCAAATCCAAAAAAACCCTCTGTAATAATAAAAAAAGAAATAATATTAACTTGTACTGCAATGCCAGCTGAATCACCTCTCCTTTTCATTTTCCCAGGAAAGGGAAAGAGACTGAAGCAAGCCAAAGAAGAAGCTACAGCAGAGATTGACCACTACAGGCTACAAAGGGAAAAGGATTTCAGACATAAGCAGTCCAATGTGAGTAAGAGTACCAAGGGAAGATTGGATAAATTAAGGGTTGCTTCTCACACTTACTTGGCTGAGGATAGTCTCTCTGTGGAATGTCAACGAGCATGTGTATTTCACCTCTATGCGTGACTGGTTACATGCACCCCAGATGCTTAGATGCATAGGTCCAGTTCCCACAGTGCTTCCTGTTCAAAGACCCAACTCACATGCTTGCAGCTAAAGATACTTTCCATTTGTTTCCAGACACACTACATAAGCTAGAGCATGGGTAGGCAAACTAAGGCCCAGGGGGTGGATCTGGCCCAATCGCCTTCTAAATCCAGCCCGCAGACGGTCCGGGATTCAGCATGTTTTTACATGAGTAGAATGTGTCCTTTTTATTTAAAATGTGTCTCTGGGTTATTTGTGTGGCATAGGAATTTGTTCATTATTATTATTTTTTCAAAATATAGTCCGGCCCCCCACAAGGTCTGAGGGACAGTGGGGCCCCCTGCTGAAAAAGTTTGCTGAGCTAGAGTAATCACTCTAAATACATCTTCCATGCACATCAAACCATTGTGGGTGTTTCAATTCAGGGGTCCCTGATGCCTGACGTTCCTTCTGCAAAGCCCAGCATGAAAGTGAGAGACCATGGATGGAATTCCAGTCATTATTTGTAGTCTACCAGCAATTCCTCCCCTCTTCCAATTCTTTTCATGTGTGAAACCTTGGTAGGCTGAGATAAGGGACCGAACTCAACTAACACAGTGCGCTAGTACTCCCACTAGAGCAGCAGGGCTCCCCCCTCTCCTCCCTCTGCACCTACCCCAAATCTTCTCTGGTTGGAAGAAGCCCCAGAACAGCATAAAGGGATGCGAGAGGGGAGACCATTTCTTCTGGCAAGCAGAAATGCTTTTACTGGTGGAATGACCAACTAGCACAACCTTGAATTCCACCCATGGTCTCTCGCTTTCATGCTGGGCTTTGCAGAAGCAACATCATACATCACTGTACACTACGTGTTATGGAAAGGGGAAGCACTGGGAGAGATTTGTGATGCTCCTTTCCATAGCTTGGTTTGTAGCGAGAGAAGATATCCGCAACTCGCTTCCTCCATGTTGAGTGTATGTGCAGAAGACTAAGGGAGGAGGTTTCTCTTTCTTGTTTTGGGCCTGTCTTTCAAGAAACTGGCACAAGCTTGTTCATTTCTTCCTGTTTCGTTTACGGGACATGTCTTGTTTTGCCTTTGTAGATCATGGGCTCTCAAGGGAACCTATCGACAAAAATAGATGAAGAAACCACAGCAAAGATCCGGGACCTCACTAGTAACTATCATAAGAACATGGAGAGTGTGATTGGACGCCTCTTGAACGAGGTGTATCACATCGACCCGGAACTCCACGCAAATTATGCATACACCATTTAAATCCTTCCATGGAAAAGTTCCCAAAGGAGCAATGCCATCCCTACTATTTGGCAGAGTGAATATTTCCAATTCAGGTGGCAGATTTGCGGGTACCGTTCCAGGGCAGTGTGCTGTCAATCATTACATTTTAAGCACTGGTGAGAACTGGGCAGGAGCCATTTGGATTTTCTGCCTCTGACACCACAGCTGTCTTGAGCTGCCTTTGATCAGAAAGCATAATTTCCCTGCCTTTATTGTTTTCTGTTTTCCATTGTGCCTGCGATATACACAAAAGCCCAAAGCATGTAGATGTTTCTAAGACATGTGATGTGACCAGTTCCTGCAAGGTTTCGCGCAAACATTTGGTCGGATGGATTCTCCCCCACCTTCTCCTCCACCACCCGTCCACACATACCCTTTTTTTGGTAGCAAAGAATGTGTCACTTAAATATGGGCAATGGCAGAATAAAGAATTGTTTGACACCAGCAGCTTTTCAGTGGGTGTATTTTACTTCTGTACTTATGTTCCCCACTACTTAAAACGTGTTTGCTTTGCATGACTTGGCCTGTTGCAGGAAATCTGTTTGTCACAATATGTGGAGGGTTTAAAATAACCGAGTGTGCCATCAATATTATAGATATATAATTAGTTTTAAAATTAAAAACATTTGTTTCAAGTGTGGCTGTGGTGCATATGGAGAGGCAACAATCATCTACACTAGGTAGCCTTACAGACCAGACAAAATTGTGTAGAAATGATGTAGGACAAGAAAGTCGTGTCTGTGGCTTTATTGGTAGTTAGAATAATTGCCCTTTCCCCTTTTATTGTTCTAAGACAGGAGTCTCATAAGACCTAACATTGATAGGCTTCATACTAGGGATAGATGGATCACCCTGCTCCAATCTGATTCCCAGCCGAATGTGTGAATTGGCCAAGCTGGTCAGGCATCTGCAAGCTAGTCTAGGAACTTCCAGGTACAGCTTTAAAACTATGTTCTGAAACAGGAAGCATTCCAGCAATGCCAGCGAGCCATCCAGTTCTGATGTAAATATAATGTTGAATATCTGGGTATAGGTTTTCTGATTTTGCACCCCCATTGCTCCTTTAAAGGGAGTCTTCTGCGGCAGTTATAGATTATCCATGTTATTGATCAAAGCAGGCTTTGTTCTCCTGCACTACGATGCATAGCAGCTGGTCTTTCCATATTTAGTCATTATTTTGTGCTTTTCGTAAGCTGCCTAAAACAGCATATATGCATGAGTAGCCAACGTGCTGCCCACCAGATGTTGGACCACAGCTCCCATCATCCCTTGCTTTTGGCCATGCTAGTTGGGCTGATGGGAGTTGTAGTCCCAGATATATATCACATTGGCTACCCCTGCTGCTAAAGGGAAGGTTTTTACATTGGCAAGACAAGGAAGAAGGAATAGGGGTCAGTTGGGAAAGGTTTTGAGGGAGGGCAAGATTGGTGCTGCCAAAAGAGCAGAGATTATGATGTTGATGCTGACAATCTCTTGCAGGCTAGATAATCTAATATGTCACTTGCAATTTTAAAAAGGAGCAGCCATCTCTCAGACCCACTCGCGCAATACAAAGTTAATAGAAGTGGATTACATTCGCCTAAGAAGCATCAGCAAAGAGATCATTATTACTTTCATAATGTTATGTTTTGCTAATATCAGAATGAGAACAGGTTAGTCCCAAGCCCCAAGGCATGATGATACAAGTCACCTTTGATAAAAGATCCCAATAAAAATGGGGAGGAATGGACATCAATGTGTGAAGCTACAGGGTGATGCCGCAGCCAAAAAAAGCTAATGCTATTCTAGGTTGCATCAAAAGAAGTCTAGTGCCCCAATCAAGGGAAGTCAAAATCCCACTCTGTTCTGTCTTAGACCACACCTAGAGTACTGTGTCCAGTTCTGGGTGCCACAATTTTGAAAGGGCTTTGAGACACTAGATGATGTGGAGGAGAGGGCAGCCAAGATGATCAAGGGTCTGGAAACCAAACGTTATGAGGAAGTTGGGTATGTTTAGCCTGGAAAGGGGGAGAGGAGATAGGATAGCCGTCTTCAAACAGATAAAGGAGTGTCACATAGAAGATGGAGCACGTTTTCTCCTGCTCCAGAGGGTAGGACCCGTACCAATGAATTCAAGTTACAAGAAATGAGATTCTGGCTAAACACCAGGAAGAGATTTTTGACAGTAAGAGCTGTTCTACAGTGGAACACACAAGCAGTGGTGGCCTCTCCTTCTTTGGGTGTTTTTAAGCAGAGGTTGGATGGTTATCTATCATGGATGGTTTCACTGAGGTTCTTGCATTGCAAGGGGTTGGACTAGACCTCTTCCAACTCTGCAGCTCCATGTTTCTAAGAAAGGAATTTGCCCTGGCTGTGCCTTATGCATCCATCTCCTCACAATGTGGAGAATCTGTGTGGCTCTCTGAGAAGAGCTGGAGGGAAGAGATTGGGAGCTAATGTCAAACGAAGTGGGTTGGTGTGGTCACCTGCTGGGCAGAATAGCAAATGAGATGAAGTACTTTGAAATGGGGTGAGCTTGCCCAGCTGGATTTGAGGTCCCTATTGCTCATTCTTCCCCCAAACCCTGCCGTGACAAGACAAAGAAGTCCTGTATGAGGGTGATCATGAGGTTTGTACTGGGAGTGGCTTAGATTAGAAAAGGGCAGGGGAAATTGCCAGAAGGAAGGAGAGTTCAAGAGACTTCTTCCGGAGGAAGAAGAGAAGAGTGGCTCGAACCAAAAGTCCGTGTTCCCCTGTATCCTCTTTTCAACACAAGCCAACAAGATGCTTCTGGGAAGCCCATAAACAAGGCGCAAAGACAACAACAGCCTTCCTCTCCGGTGGGAACTGATGTTCCGGTTCCATCACGGCTAATTCCCACCAACAGATTTACCTTCTGTGAATGCACCTTTTTCATTCATTCATTCATTCATTCATTCAGACTTTATTGGCGTAATGTAGACAACAAAAAAACCCCGTCCACAAAACATTAATAGTCCAGACATATTAAACACATAAAACATCTAAAAGACTCAGTAGCCATCATTAAGTCAGATTAAAAAGTTTTAAATTTGTCTTTAAAAGATCTCAACTAAGTATCCTGAAACAATATCATCCCTCAGCAGCTATTGGATGACAGATTCTTTGCATTATATATATACAGTCATACCTCGGGTTACAGACGCTTTGGGTTGTGCGATTTCGGGTTCCGCACTGCGCCAAACCCGGAAGTACCGGAACGGGTTACTTCCGGGTTTTGGAGCTTGCGCATGTGCAGAAGCGCCGAATCGCAACCCACGATGTACCCAATCCCCTCAAAATCACTCTAAACTCAGAGCTCCTTAATCACCTTCTAGCAGAAAGTTTTGGAAATCTTAATAAAGAAATAATTATTACAAATTTAGCCACTGAGGAACACCTTAATGGGATCAGGGCAAGGGGAAGAGATTGTCTTTTACTGGCGTGTCCCATTCTTGTTTTAGCTCCCATTTGAACTCCAAATAATTGAAATATGTTGCCACCACAAACTAAACATACCTGGAAAACCTACCCTCATCCTGCTAGTTGAAGAACTAGAGGGCACTGCCACCAATGGTTCCTCGCTTGAGCCCAAGCTCTATGAAAAAATAGAGACATTGTGGAATTGTTTCCCCAAAGCCCAGTGGATGCAAAACTAATGGAATCTTGAGAAATATTTGCCACTTAATTTTGCAGCCTTTGCACGCGGGGAAGATTTTAGTGAGAAACTCTTCTTCAATGAAGCCAAATATTCAAGAGAGGTTTATTAGGGACAGGGGGCAGTGGAGGGGAAATGGGGAAGGGTGCAACTGTGCACAAGAGGTTTCAAAACATGTGCAGAGTTCCATGCAGGTACACCAAGAGATTCTGAGAGAGAGCATCTTTGGACTCCTGGTCTCGGTGTTTCCAAGGAGACAAAGGACTGGTGTTAGTGCTGCTGGTAAATGAAAGCTGTAACACACACAGGCCATAAATAAGGGGAAGCAGGGAAATCTCCCTTGCAAATAAAATAAGCCCTGCTATCAATTCAGGTGCATAGTATGCCTAGCTTTGCAACCTTACAGCAATCAGTGTGGGGAAAACATGAACTGCTCAAACCTGTTTAAACACGGTAAAAGAATCTGGAAGATCAAGAGAAATATAAACATGCTGAGGTTCTACAAATCACTGCGTGTGGCGTTTGCTTCCTCTCATTAAGCAGCAAAGAGGCAAGCATGCTCTGTTTTGTATATACACGGCAAAACAAATCTATATAGGTTTATAGGACATCGCAAACAGATCTGCACCTAACCACGGTTTCAAGATCACTTCAATTCTGTACTATCTATATTTATAGCTACCAGTGGCCTCTGATGCAATGTTGTTTTCTGGCCATTAACAGAGTGGCTCGCCCTTGTTTACAGTGCAGTGTCCCTTATTTTGAGACAGCAAATGCTTCAAACCACTGCGCTGTGAGGCACATAATCATTTGTTGTGAATACACGGCTCTTGCAAAATGCTTTGAATACCAGGACTGGGAGTATCATTCCAAAACAAATTGTGGGCATGCATACAGAGTTTTGCCCTGTCTTGCAAACTTATTATCATCTCTGAGGTTTCTGCAAAGCCCCCTTCCAAACCTCTGCAATGCAGGAATATACAGCTGTCCCATGCGGGGATCAAATCTGTGACCTTGGTGTTATCAGCACCACACGCTAACCAACTGAGCTATGGCTTGATGCCTTTTGGAAGTTAGGAGATGGGCTACTTCAGTGTTAACTACTGCTGGATACCACCCTCTCCGTGCCAGGCAGAAAATATTCTATAGTTTGTGCATACAGGGGGAGATGGGACCTTTTCCCTTTTTGAGGGGAATAGAGAATAAAATCTTGAAGTGGCAGTTTGGCATAAATGAGCCTTTGCATTGCAGCATCTTCCACTGCTCCTGAAGGCAATTTTAGGGTCCCAGGACAAGCTATGTAGTGTATGCAGATTTGTCCTCCAACTGCCAATATGGTGGTGGCATGGACAATGCCTAAGGAGCAGCAGCCATGGGGACTGCTATTGCTGCCGCCTTACTCCCAACATCTGCCACCAAAAGCAGTTGCCCATTTTGCCTAATGGTAGGGCTGTTCCTCAAGCTTCTAGAACATTCTAACTTGGCAGAAGATGGCCTTTTCCACCGCGGACCTCAATGGGAAGGAACGTTCTCGGTTAATGCGATTAATGCTGTGTGAATAACTTTGCAAAAGACATCTTCTGTTTCTAGCATCGTGTTCCATTTTCAACCACTGGGAGGCTGGTGAAGCAGAAACCGATAATCCAGAATCTAAAGCAAACTCGCTTACAGAAGAGGCATTATCTTTTCCTCCCATGGAAAAAGGTAGCAGCAGCGCGTTCAAATGGCCACTCTGTTCTGCCATGCTATTGTCATGTGCCAAATTTGGAGTAGCCATTTCTTCAGAGGGCAAACTTTCCCAGGGACTTTTCAGGGCTTTAACAGAACTGAGGGAAGAAGTCTTTTCTTTCTTTTAAATATAATTTTGCTTTTCCAGAACAAAAAAAATATCACTGAGAATTTCCACTCCCCCAAAAGAAAACTGGTCAGTGTTTTTCAGCTTATCTACCTACCTATCTAGGGATGCAGGTAGCACTGTGGGTTAAACCACATAGCCTAGGACTTGCCGATCAGAAGGTCGGCGGTTCGAATTCCCACGACAGGGTGCGCTCCCGTTGCTCGGTCCCTGCTCCTGCCAACCTAGCAGTTCGAAAGCACATCAAAGTGCAAGTAGATAAATAGGTACCACTCTGGCGGGGAGGTAAATGGTGTTTCCGTGCGCTGCTCTGGTTTGTCAGAAGTGGCTTAGTCATGCTGGCCACATGACCCGGAAGCTGTACGCCAGCTCCCTCGGCCAATAAGGCGAGATGAGCGCCGCAACCCCAGAGTCGTCCACGACTGGACCTAATGGTCAGGGGTCCCTTTACCTTTACATCTATCTATCTATCTATCTATCTATCTATCTAATCTATCATCTATCTATCTCACACTGATATAGAAGTATTTATTAATAAATCATTTATTCAGGATCATTAAAGTGGGATAGGAACATAAGAAGCAACCTTATACTCAGCCCATTGGTCTATTTATCGCTCTCGACATGGACTGGTATCAGCTTTTTGGGTTTTCAGACCTGGGTCACTTCCCCAGATCTGCTGGAGATGGCGATCTTCTGCACGAGGCTGCCAAAGTGGGAGAAAAGGAAAGAAGGATGCTTGGGCCAGACTCCATCATTTCTGCCTGAGGTGTGTGATGGCATCCCACCTTGTGTGGAGCACTGAAGGCAGCGCCGAAGAACATGTCAAGGCAAGGTCCAGGGTGAGTGAGAATTAAAGAAAAAAAGATAAAATCCAAAGACGCCAGACCCTCCAAGTGTACCTATTTTCCAAGGAAAGTCCCGGATTTACAGAAACCGTCCCAGTTTCTGATTTGATCCCAGAATGTCCTGCTTTTCCTTAGGGTGTCCCTATTTTCATCGGTGAAAATAGAAGACATCTGAAGGCAGCCATGCATAGAGAATTTTAAAAAAAAAATGTTTAATGTTTATATTATGTTTTTATATCAGTTGGAAGCTGCCCAGAGTGGCTGGAGCAACCCAGACAGATGGGCATGGTATAAATAATAAAATTATTATCATTATGAAATAGGACATCTCTGTTTTCATCGGAGGGTATGAGACACTGAGTCACTGTGAAGAGGAGCTGTATTTAAGATTGAAATATACTCTGAGTCAAGAGTGGATTTCATGCTGTTTATTCAGCTCACAGTGGTGAGGAGGAATGGATGTCCCCTCAAAGTATCTGCTTTATATACATTATTTACACAATGGGCTGCACGTGATTGGCTAATTCAGGAATTCTCCTGTAGGCCAATCAGGTTGTGGATTCACTTGAATCTGGATCCGGATTGGGTGGCTCCTGCAGACCAATCATACTGCTGCATTGTTCTAGGACCAATCAGACTGCGGCATTCTGAATCCTATTGTTCTAGGACCAATCAGACTGCTGCATTTTGGATCCTATTCAACTCAGTACATAACAAAGATGGTGACCAATGCCTTCTGTTTTTGATGCTCACTTTGAAATGAGCATATTCCATGAAGCAGAACTTTTTTTTTTTTTCCTGGAAAATATTATTCCTCCTTCTCTTCCTCCTCATTCATGGTTCAGTTTCCTATCTCTGCTGCCTTCCTGGGGGTACCTTCCAACTGTGGTTGCCTTGCTTTTACTGTATGAATTTAAAGCTCTTGTTCAGGCATCAGTTGCCTCCACTGAGAAATACAGAGAAACTAAAATATCTACTCTGTTCATCTCTTTGTTCTTCTGCCCTTAATTCTCACGTAATATATGTACACACCATTACCTGTAGATGAACTGCTTTTCTGGGTTGTTGTTTTTTATCCCACAGATAAAGAGGAAACAGAAGTAAATATTGCAGTTCACCATTAGATGGCGCTGCGGATTTAGCAAAGTCCTAATCTCCTCACTTGTGTCCATTTCACCCAAAGAAACAAGAGGATATTTTAGAAATTATACACTGATTTGACATATTTTGACATGTATAAATTATGAAATGAATCTCTGTGGTGCCAGCTTTCTTCTGCCTGCCTCCCTCTCCCTCTTTCTCTTATAAAATAGCCAGTGTGTGGTGGATCTTTAGCAGTGAGGTTCACCACAACTGCTATACCAAAAAGGCCGCTGACTACATTCTTGGGGACCTATTTCGTTTTCTCACCTTTAGTTTCTTGGTTTTTCCCATTCCTCTTGGTTAGATGTGTCTCAGAAGAGCTCCCATGCCTTGAAATGGAATAGCAAAGGAATTAAGATACGATAAGTAAGCCTGTAGACCACAGAAAAGTGGAAGCCATTCGGCATTTGCTTCCTCATTCTCGGAGTCTCTTGATTTGGGCTCAGGAATTGCCATTTCTCTCAATTCCCCTGTACTCCAATCTTAAATTCAATTAATTCTATTTCCACAGCAGTTTGTGATTTTTCTAAAGCCTGCACAAAAACCAGCCAGCATTTTATTGATTCTTTTGTGCGTGTTTTTCCCCAATTCATATCTCACCCATCCTCGCAAAGGAGCCCAGAGTGGTAATTTTTATACACATTCCCCCTCACATACACATTTTGTATGCAGTTTTGCATGTTTCTGCAACACATTTCACAAATACATGCATTTGCATGCGTGCTTCCGGCTAACGTGCACATGTTTTCTTGCAGAATGTGGAGACATGCTTACTAGCCCCAGAGGAGGCGTCCTTTAGGGAAACGGGTGGCATGACTGAACTGCTTCTGGCGCAATGGAACACCGTGACGGAAACCAGAGTGCACGGAAATGCCGTTTACCTTCCTGCCACTGGTGTGCTTTCGAGTTGCTAGGTTGGCAGGAGCTGGGACAGAGAAATGGGAGCTCACCCCGCAGAAGGATGGCGGTTCGAATCCCCGCAGTGGGGTGAGCTCCTGTTGCTCTGTCCCAGCTCCTGCCAACCTAGCAGTTCGAAAGGACGCCAGTGCAAGTAGATAAATAGATACCGCTGTGGCAGGAAGGTAAACAGCGTTTCCGTGTGCTCAGGTTTCCGTCACAGTGTTCCGTTGTGCCAGAAGCGATTTAGTCATACTGGCCACATGACCCAGAAAGCTGTCTGTGGACAAACGCCAACTCCCTCAGCCTGAAAAGCGAGATGAGTGCCGCAACCCCATAGTCGCCTTTGACAGGACTTACCATTTACCATTTCCTAGGTTCCACTGCAGTGATAAACTTGTGTGTAGGCTGTTCTAACTCCCCTCACATGGAAAATTAACAGAATGGGGTATGGCTAGGCTAAAAACCTGATATCTAACTTTCCAGATGCGGGGTTTTTTCCTCTTGTATATAAGTATTCAGGCATATGAACCTCTACCTGTGATCAGATGTAGAATAGCCAGGATACAGATTTAGCCCCTTTGTGACAGCTAGGCCATTTTGCCCAGTTGCATGCATGCTTCTCAGCCCAACGATGCCAGGAAACAACCCTGTGGTTGCTGTAGTAATCTGGCAATTGAATCCTGGAAATAATTGTGGGGCTCCTGAGGTGACCTTAAGGATTTGGAGAATTAAAGCAGATGTTTCGAGACTTGTTTGGACCCCCAGTTGTAATTAGAATTGCGCTGCTATAGCATAATTATTAACAACGCAATCCTATCTATATCTCCTCAGGAGTAAGTCCCAATGAGTTTAGGGAGGCATAGGGAAGTGTGTATGCAGCCTACAAGAATAAGCAATCAAAACAATTATTTGACATGGCATTTTACCCCCACCAACTTCTTCTAAAATGCTCCACACAAGCGTACATGTCAACAAAAACGTAAAAAAATGACATGTGGCCATAGCTCAAAAACTTGACCTGACTGAGCAAAACCAATGTGATTTTTGGATTCAGCGCATCAGATTCGTCCTAAATCATCTGAAAAAACGCAGACAACAAATTTGTTGTTGACCAGTGTAATAAATCATGAAAGTTCATCAGCGTTTTAACACAAATCTCTCCCAATATTTGTGTTCATATGGAATATAAACATTTCTGGGGAGCAATTTCCTCTAACATAATGCATTTTTGAATGTGATTGTCACTCAAATATGCATTTTTACGCCACACTTACCTCAGTATATGCATTGTTATGCCCAAGAACATGGCTGGAGAACTGCTTTACAAAACCTGGAGAATTTTGAAGGATGGCCATGTTTCAGTTCTTGTTCTGGATAGTGTGAACTGGGTAGAGTCACATTTAAATGTGGACTGAATTCAGGGCCGGCCCATGCATGAGGCATGGTGAAGCAACCACCTCAGGCGGCAGGATCTGCAGAGGCAGCAGATCCCAGTGTTGATTTTTATTTCCTCCACCACCACCCTTGTTCCTGATGAACACCCTCACTTACCCTGTCTGGCCCAAAATGTCCTGGGCCAGCCCTGACTGAATTGAATCTCTCCCCCATCTGTAGTCAGGATGTCCCTTCTTCAAATCCCAGCCCTGCCTTTAGGCCACTGCACCCATGTTTCAGCTGCCTGGCCTACCACCACCTGGTTTGTGGAATGAGGTTGGAGGTAGCAGCCAAAGGATTACTGACATAGTGTATATGAAATGCTTGGAGCACTAAGGAGAATTGAAGGACCAGTGTAAACAGTGATGTCTGCACTGGTTGTTGGGAGTTAGGATTTCCTTATCGAAAATTCATTTCCAGGGCTTTTTAGACTCGTCTACCCATGTACAATGGGACGTGGGTGGCGCTGTGGGTTAAACCACAGAGCCTAGGACTTGCCGATCAGAAAGTCGGCGGTTCGAATCCCCGCGACAGGATGAGCTCCCGTTGCTCGGTCCCTGCTCCTGCCAACCTAGCAGTTCGAAAGCACGTCAAAGTGCAAGTAGATAAATAGGTACCGCTCCAGCGGGAAGGTAAACGGCATTTCTGTGCGCTGCTCTGGTTCACCAGATGTGGCTTAGTCATGCTGGCCACATGACCCGGAAGCTGTACGCCGGCTCCCTTGGCCAATAAAGCGAGATGAGCACCACAACCCCAGAGTCGGTCACGACTGGATCTAATGGTCAGGGGTCCCTTTACCCTTTACCTTACCCATGTATTATCTGAAACCAAAGGGGTGCATTGGTTGCCATATTTGAATTCTCCCCCCCCCCCAGCTCTCCTAGCCCAATAAAAGTCAAACAGCACCATCCTAGGCATGTCTACTCAGAAGTAAGCCTCACTAAGTTCAGTCATACTTACTCTCAGTGATATATATATTCAATAAATAATAATAATAGTAATAATATACAGGACTGCAGCCTTAGTTATCCTCTGTGTGGTTTAGCTGCTCTACATAGCTCAAAAAGCATCGATGCCGAGCAGGCTAATGTGCAAAAAAAGATCGCTAGGAAGGAGTAAAGCCTTCTTATCTGCAGTTGTCTTTGAGATACAGAGGTCTGGCACTTAAAAGATTTACTGAACTACTGGCCAAATAAACTACCTAATGGCTTGAATGCTCACCTTACATTTAAACTACTTTAAAGAATTTTGGGAACTGCCGTTTGCAAAGGGTGCTGGGAATTGTAGTTTGGGGGTTAAGCTACAGCTCCCAGGGCTCTTTGGGGGGAGTCATATGCTGTAAATCCGTGGCGTGTGTGTATGCAGCCATGGTTTTATGTTCCTTTGGTCTTCTTGGGGACCTCATTCAATTCAATTACTCTGAGCTTGGGTACCCAAGACGCAGGCTGAACGATGCTGGCAAAATGACTCCCGTCTCTCTGCCTACCTAGCTGACCTCAGCCTCCCTTCCTCCAGAAAAGCACACACACACACATCACCCACTGATGCTGAGTGTAAGAGGAGATGCATATCTTCCATGGGTGCCAAGCTATACACAAGATGAGCTCGCCCACCATCAGACTGTGCTGTCTTCAAAGATATAAGCTTTGCACTTTCCCTATACATCATGTAGGTGTGTGACGCCCTTCTGCCCATCTGTTACTTTGAGGCTTCCTGCCCTCCTCTCCGCCTCTAGAAATTTTCCTTAAGCCTTCACCAGAGTCTCGTATCCCAACACTGACATTTATAGGTTAACTGGATCCCTTTGCATCCCAGGATTTTTGTGACATCACATAATTGTAATAACTAGCTGCGTTGTGTTGCATCATTATAGCCTTAACCCTATAGACATCTACACGAGGCATTTAATTTCCCCACGCAAGGCTTGAAGAGGGAGATATAGTTGAAAGCCGTACAATATGCAAAGTGTTAACCTCTTCCGATTGTATCAGGATCTTCTTTGAATTTTCGTTCATTACCTCCAGGAAACGAAGTGATGATAAGCCTGACGTCTGAGATTGCCAAAGACGGAATCTGTAATGAAAGCGGGGAATGCGGTAAACAAATTCTCTTTACAAATTGTCTCATGAGGGACTGTCTGTGCCCTAATGAGGCCATGCATACTATTGAATATTTTCCCGGGCAACCCTTTCCACCTGAAAAAATAAAATAAAGGTCAGCCCATGGTCTCAGAGGAGCATGAGTCCATCCAACCACAAGGCATCAACTCAAAATCGGTTGGCCGGATCTGATCAGCCAAGGTGAAATCATGTTTTGTTTTGTTTTAATTGTAGCAACCCCCCCCCCACCCCCCACCAAAGCCTCGCTTACTGGGGTTATGCAGCGGCTTCTGGCGAGATCTCACGAGAGTTCCATGAGATCTCACAAGATCTCATCAGAACCTGCCGCAGCGACACAACCCCAGCAGTGGGCACGGTGCCTGAGGGAGCATTGCATAAGGAGCTGACAGATGAGCTGAGATTTCAGAAGAGAATGCATAAGAAATGGAAGAAAGGGGAAATCGCAAACGAAGAGTAAGAGTAATATTATTATATTAATTCAGAAGACATCTTAAGGCAGCCCTGTTCAGGGAAGTTTTTAATATGTAACGCTGTATTGTTTTTAACACTTGATTGGGAGCCGCCCAGAGTGGCTGGGGAAACTCAGCCAGATGGGCAGGGTATAAATAATAAATTATTATTATTATTATTATTATTATTATTATTATTATTATTATTGAAATTGGCTTATACCAACTGGAACAAGGAAGGAAAGAAACATCAGCCACAGCATCCTATATCATCTCTACACAAATCTGGCCCCGTTGAACTCCGCTGCTGCGTAATCATGTGATGCGCTGCCGTTTGGCACCAGGAAAGAAAGGAAGGGGAAAAAACCCACTAGGGTTTCACCAGGTGTGTTAAAAGAAGATGGCGTGTGTAACACATCACCAGATGCTTACGGCGAGATGATGTTCAACAAGAGTAGGGTGCCTTCGTTGTTCCGTTCTGAAAGAAGTCACAGGCCAGCCATCCTTATTAGAACTCCATTTTCACTTTCGACGGAGTTCAGGTAACAAGCCGGACTTTCTCTCTATTACGGAAGACCCTCCTTCATTCCAACAAAGGAAAGCTTTCCGGGGAAACTGCCCTTGCTCCGCTTCACCTAGCAGCGTGGGGGTTTGTGGCGAAAGAAGCAATTCTCACAAAGAATAAGCTGTGAAGTGCATTCCTTAAAAAGTGTTTTATTGCTGTTCCTTTTGGGGAGCCCCAGGTTGGGGGTGCTCATCTTTCCGCGACACGCCGTCCCATGTGCCACCGAGCAGGGTGACAGCTCGAGGGGGGTGGGGAGGCTGCAAATTGGTTTTTGAGATTTGAGAGAGAGAGAGAGAGAGAGATGCCATCAAAGAAAGCATCTATATATTTTGAACGCAATGGTTCAACAAGAGAGTATCAAGAACTCCGTCTGTTGATTTCGAGAGTAACTGTGTCGTTTTTAATAATAGCAAAGTTGCAAGGTAAGGGGCAATCTGTTTTGTGGTGTGAGATGCAGCTGCAGAAGCTTGTGAAATTTATGTTCACAGTGGTGACTCGTTCCGTTAATGTTTCCCCAAGCACTCTGAAATTTAATTTTGCTGTATATCTTTGGTCACCCAAAACTAGTTTGCATTGCCAGGGTTTATGCCCTAGGTCAGGAATAGCAAACCCTCAAGGGGCCAAATGTCCTCTCTGTTATGTACTGAAGTTCTCACCCTGGGCCAGCAGAGGGATACTGTAGTTTTCACTCAGGTCCACATATGCAAATAAGGGATCGAAAGTGACGTTCAGTGATTGGATAGTTACAGAAAATGGTTACTGTTGCGTTCTAGTGGAGCTCTATATAAGCAGGCTGGCTGAACCCTTCAGTTCAGTTCCGTTCTGGCCTGTGAATAAACAAGAGCTGTTTAAAGAATCGCTGTGTCGTCTAATATGTTCACCCACAACTTAACACTCTCTGTCTGGCCGTTGGGTCTCTTGCCCAGGTCATACTAGCTAGAACGACCAGTAGTCCGAGATGGTGGGAGTTGTAATCCAAAACAGCTGGAGACCCAAGTTTGAGAAAAACTGTTTTAGACCTTCCTCTTTCCACCTAAGGCCACTGCCACTACAACCAAGCAGAATGAAGAACCAGCCAATGAAAAGAGGTGTCACTGGACACCTGACCTCCCATTAGCCACATTGCTGTACTGACACGGTGCCTCACTCCTCCCTGACAGTCACCCCAGTGTATGTGAGAGAGTAAGTTACCCCTCTGGGACTAGTAAATTCTTCCTCTTAGACACTCAAGAAGTCAGCTTTTGGGGGGTAAACGAATGAATCGTGCCTCCAATTTTAACTCGGAAGAAAGTACAGCTTCTGAGATGGTGACTTAATGCCTGTTCACTTGGCTACATCAGTCAAACAAAATCATAGAATCATAGAATCATAGAGTTGGAAGAGACCACAAGGGCCATCGAGTCCAACCCCCTGCCAAGCAGGAAACACCATCAGAGCACTCCTGACATATGGTTGTCAAGCCTCTGCTTAAAGACCTCCAAAGAAGGAGACTCCACCACACCCCTTGGCAGCAAATTCCACTGTCAAACAGCTCTTACTGTCAGGAAGTTCTTCCTAATGTTTAGGTGGAATCTTCTTATTTCCTTTCCTTATTTCCTATTCCAAATCTTGGGGTTCCTTTCCACTCTGCCAAATCCCGCCCAATTCCTCCCGGGCTATCCCTCCTGGCAACCTCCTACCTATCGTCACAATCTCAGGAAAAGGGGCCCTACTGGACGCCCGCGCCGTGCAGTGCCAGATTGGGTGATCCCTGGATAGAGTTTTGAACCGAAAACCCCCCTTGCTTTTGGAAGCGGGCTCACGCACGATACACGTGTTACGTGGCACAGACCAGTGCGGCTGGGATTGAGACAGAAAGCAAGACCCCTTCCTGCCCCCTTGCTGGGCGCTAGGGAAGTTCGGAAAGAGAGCTCCAACCCCTTGCTTTCAAATGAGATGGCTGTTGCGGTGAGTCGGCTGTCTTTCAAGCCGGTTCTCTCCGTCTTACTTGGGATGCCAACTTGAATAAGATATTGGAGGGGCCCGAGTAAACCCCACTCCACATAATCAATCACATGACGCAGTACACGCACACCATTTGAATGGCAATGCCCGTCGATTTTGAGGCCCAGCCCCCTCAAATATTTTATTGGCGGGTGCCAAAAGACCTCAGCCTCTATGGTTCCTATGCTATGTTGAGAGCCAGGCCTGTTCTCCACACTGTATTGAGCAAGGAACTGGGTGGGTGGGTCATTTGTTAATTTCAGTTTCTCATTTTCCATTCTTCAGCTCTAAAAGTAAAGGTAAAGGGACCTCTGACCATTAGGTCCATTCGTAACCGACTCTGGGGTTGCGGCGCTCATCTCGCTTTATTGGCCGAGGGAGCTGGCATACAGCTTCTGGGTCATGTGGCCAGCATGACTAAGCCACTTTTGGCAAACCAGAGCAGTGCACGGAAATGCTATGTACCTTCCCGCTGGAGCGGTACCTATTTATCTACTTGCACTTTGACGTGCTTTCAAACTGCTAGGTTGGCAGGAGCAGGGACCGAGCAATGGGAGCTCACCCCGTCGCGGGGATTCGAACCGCCGACCTTCTGATCGGCAAACCCTACGTTCTGTGGTTTAACCCACAGCACCACCCGTGTCCCATTCTTCAGCTCTACATATTTTTAAATCAGTTCACATGTTCCATTAAAAAAAAAAATAGTCAGAAAAATTCATTGGCATTTTACTGAAAAATTCTCCATAGATACACACTTC
The DNA here is from genome assembly GCF_965153285.1 of Podarcis tiliguerta. NCBI lineage: Eukaryota > Metazoa > Chordata > Lepidosauria > Squamata > Lacertidae > Podarcis > Podarcis tiliguerta. The sequence goes on from NC_139539.1 coordinate 79,176,558, forward strand.
TGTATCCAATCTACCTGATGTACAGACTTCCTCAGAGCAATTTCCCATAATGCAACACACTTTTGTATGTTACGGGCATTTCTGTGCACGCTTTCTGTGCATTTCTGCCCACATTACTTGGCCAGAGAACTGCCTTGAAAAATTAAGAGAAGCGCCAATCCCAGACGATCGCCGTGCTTCAGTTTCCGTGTCCACCTCTGAAAGTGTAAATTAGTTAAATGTGCCTGTTCTGAATTTCTCTCTCCCTCCCCCCTCCACATCCCATTCAGAATCTGATCTCTGAATCTGTGATCTCCTAGCATTGCGTAGACATGCACTGCATTTCACAGACATTTCCCAAATTGGACCGACTTACTTTCTGCAAGACATCTCAAGCCTGATCGAGCCGCCCGTACCGCACAACACGGACTTGGCTCCATAGATGGATGAGCTGGCAGGTTGGAGCTGCTTGCAAGTTTCTGTCACTACTATTATTTCCCAGTGCCTGCAGCCATCTACTGTCGCCACACACAGATGCTCAAGACACCAGAAGGTGCTCTACCATTGAAAGGAGGGGCGAAAGGAATGCCCAACCGTCACCATAGTAACGGAAGCGCATGCCAGGGGGAAGGTCCATGCGCAAGAAAGAAGTGCATTATACCAGAAATACGTCGCCATAACAACAATGTAACTCTGATGGGGGGGTATGTATGTATGTATGTATGTATTTGTTTATTTATTTATTTATTTATTTAAACAAATAAAATAATACAGTGGTACCTCGGGTTAAGTACTTAATTCGTTCCGGAGGTCCGTACTTAACCTGAAACTGTTCTTAACCTGAAGCACCACTTTAGCTAATGGGGCCTCCTGCTGCTGCCACACCGCTGGAGCCCAATTTCTGTTCTTATCCTGAAGTGAAGTTCTTAACCTGAAGCACTATTTCTGGGTTAGAGGAGTGTGTAACCTGAAGCGTATGTAACCCGAGGTACCACTGTAAATCGGTCCAGGAGTGCAATGGCCCACAAGGGAAGCTGGCTGGGACACCAGTTGCCGGCTTAGTTTTTATAAACTAAAGATGATGCATAATAATTCGCACGTCGCAGACTGTTACAGCCACTTTAACGTGGCATGGAGGACATTCAGTAAACAAAAAAAGCTTAGAACTGGGTGCAGAACTTGCCTAAATAGGGAAGGGCAAGCCAAGACCAAAGCATTCAGTATATAGAATTTCACTCTAGGAAAGTTGTGTTGTGGATGAAAAAGAAACCCACGTATTGTGGGTTTGACTGAGTACTGTAAAAGTTAAAAACTCTTTTCAAATGCAATGAGCAAGAGTTAAGTATCCGGTTACTGAATCAAAGAGTCACCTGGCTGTGACAACAAATGCTATATAAATTTTATTATTTATACCCTGCCCATCTGGCTGGGTTTCCCCAGTCATATATATATGAATGACTCAGGAGCGGCAGAGGAAGGGCACAGGAGGCTAATAATTATTTGATGTGGAGGACAAATTTAGCTTGCTGTGAGCTCCCGTTGCTCGGTCCCTGCTCCTGCCAACCTAGCAGTTTGGAAGCACATCAAAGTGCAAGTAGATAAATAGGTACCGCTCCAGCGGGAAAGTAAACAGTGTTTCCGTGCGCTGCTCTGGTTTGCCAGAAGCGGCTTAGTTATGCTGACCACATGACCCGGAAGCTGTACGCCGGCTCCCTCGGCCAACAAAGCGAGATGAGCACCGCAACCCCAGAGTCGGCCATGACTGGACGTAATGGTCAGGGGTACCTTTACCTTTACCTTTATTACAGATAAAAGTGGATGACTGAAGACCGATTCAAATTTTGACTGACAAAACTCCAAGCTGAGCGTTTTGAGTTAGATGCTTTTCAGTTGCCATCTTTCAGCAGGCTTAAGAGATCATAAACTGTTTGTCCTGTTGAAATATTTAGGGCTGTATCCAATTCTCCACTAGAGGAACCCCACTTTAACCCTCCTCTCCCTCCCATCCTCGCCCCACCCAACTCAGCCCCAAAGGGTCCCCCAAACCTCCAGAGGTAATTCTGAGAGTGCATGGAGGATGCAGGAGATAGGAGAGGAAGGGAAAGCTCACTTCTGCAAGCTGGATACTGCCCTTGGCATGCTTTCCATGATATGAGGTGAACTATACTAGGATTACTTCTCCGCCGTCAGATACGATGTACCATTGTTACCCAAGATGTAGAGTGCCCAAATTACTATTGCCAAATAGAATTAATCAGGTCTACATGTTAAGTGCATGCCAACAACCCAAGGCGATTATTTCACTTTTATTTATCTCCTGGTATGCCCCACAGAGGACCTTAAGGTCCATGAATAATCATAGTTTAGAGGTCCTGGGCCCTAAGGAAGTCAGACTATCCTCCACCAGGGCCAGGGCCTTCTCAGTGATGGCTCCGACCTAGTGGAATGCTCTGTCCCATGAGACCAGGGCCCTGCAGGATTTAACTTCCTTCCACAGGGCCTGTAAGACAGAGCTATTTCGCCTGGCTTTCAATTTGAACTTAGCCTGATATTTTATCCCCCTTCCTTCCTTCTCTTCCCTCCCATTTTATGAAGATTACCTGCTCTGGGATCCCACAGCTGATTCTCCCCTGGTCTCCTTGCTGGCCCAAATAGGACTAATTTAGCCAGCTAGCCCTGGTGATCATCTAATGTTTATTGGATGGATTTCCCCCCTAAATTGATTTTTGAATTCTGAATTTATTGTTATTCATGTTTTATACTGTATTTTATGCTGTTTTCTGTTGCATCAATTAAGTGTTTTAAATTTGTTGTTAGCCCCCCTGAGCCTGTTTTTCTGAACCGGGAAGGGCGGGGTATAAATAACAATTTATTATTTATTATTATTCATATGTCTATTTGAGGTTATAAAAAGGAATCACAACAAAATACTAATTTATCTAGTATGTAGATACACACAAACCTTTTAACTCTTGCTAAAAGTCATATTTTTGCCTCTGAAATTTGAAAGCGACACTCCCAGACAGTGCTCATGCGGGACATTATGCTCTTTTTCATAGAGCTGTTAAAGTCAGAAAAACCAGTCCTCTTTTTCTTCATCCTGTGCTAGGTGTGTGAGCCCTTTTCTTCCAAGTGTCAAGTCAGAATGTCTGCACGGCAGAATGAGACCCACAGAGAGCATTGTGGGAGATTGCCTGGCCTTCCAAAGCAATTCCTTTCCCTCCAGGGATCTTTTGCAAGTGGCCTTCCTAGAACTGGGAGACAGCATGTACTCAAGTGTTATTCTGCAACTTGAGGAGTGAGATGTGTAGAGAAAAGAAAGGGAGTAAAAAATGTTGAGTACATGGCAAAAATTAGAGGGACGCTTTACCTCAGTCTGCTAGTCTGGGACTGGAGTAGCCAATGTTGCAAAAGCTTTAGGATGAGAGGAATTCTCACCGTGTATATGGGCTCCAGGCACAGATGGGTCCCAATGCAATCAAAAGCAGTGCTGGAGAAACAATATTCTGTACAGTGAGCTGCCGACCTATGCAACGCCACAAAGCAGATCAGGTAACACTCAAAGAACTCCCAAAGATTAGTGAGACATGAATTACCCTGGTGGAAGGCATGCTTTTGCTGCTTCACCAAGCCTCCCTCTTCAAAATTTATTTATTTGGTTTTTCAAACTAAAATATTACAGAAATGTATCAAACATAAATCGTAAAAACAAGATTTCAATGAATCTCCTGGACTTCCATCCTCCCCTTTGTGGGTCCTAAATTCATCATTTCCTCTCGCATATTTTATGATGATCCAAATCTTTTACATCTCCATTGTGTCCAAATTTCACCCTTAAACTTGTTGTTGTTGTTTAGTCGTGTCTGACTCTTCGTGACCCCATGGACCAGAGCATGCCAGGCACTTCTGTCTTCCACTGCCTCCCGCAGTTTGGTCAAACTCATGCTGGTAGCTTCGAGAACACTGTCCAACCATCTCATCCTCTGTCGTCCCCTTCTGCTTGTGCCCTCCATCTTTCCCAACATCAGCGTCTTTTCTAGGGAGTCTTCTCTTCTCATGAGGTGGCCAAAGTAGGAGCCTCAGCTTCACGATCTGTCCTTCCTTAAACTACAAGTGATATTCCAATCCTACTAACAATTTTAACAGTTTACAATGGTCTTTAAGATAAGTTAAAAATTTTCCCCATTCCTTGTTAACATTTTGGTCTTCCTGATTTCTGACTCTTCCGGTTATTTTAGCCATTTCAGCATAGTCCATTAACTTCATCTGCCATTCTTCTCTGGTAGGAACTTTATCTTCTTTCCATCTCTGAGCCAGTAACATCCGTGCAGCCGTGGTCACATACATAAATAGTCTTTTCTGCTCCCTTGGGGTTTTGGCACCTAGAATTCCTAAAAGGAAAGCTTCAGGCATTTTAACAAAGGTTATTTTAAACATTTTTTTTTCAACTCATTATATATCATTTCCCAAAATCCTAGCAAAAATGTGTAAAACATGCTCAAAGTTTGGAGCATTGTCTCTGGAAGACGAAGCTCTTACTACCTCCACTACCGGAGGCAGGAAGTTTCTGATTCCTGGGGTGGATCTACACACAGGGGTGGAAACCCCACTATAAATAAGTCAGAAATTAAATCATTATAGCAGGCATGTCCAACTCTCAAGAGACTGTGATCTACTCCCAGTATAAAAAAAACCACTGATAGTGATCTACCCAATGTCATTGGAGGGAGGAGGAACGTGCATGGGGTGGGTGGATTGCCCAGAGTTGTTGAGCTTTTTGGGGAAGATCCCACGATCAACTAGGATCAACTGGGGATCTACTGGTGGATTTACTGGTTGGACATCTCTGCATTATAGCACAGAAGCCAATAGAACAGGAATTAGTGGGAGTAACTCAGGAACGCTGGTCGAGAGAGCAGAGTGTGGCTGGAAGCTTTCTGGGAAGAAAGACCAGAGCAGATTGAGGATGCAGGAGGAAATCCAGTTGAGCAAGGTGAACCGAGCAGTTGGATAAAATTTGCAAATGAGGAAATTGAAGATGTAGAGGATTTTCTGAGAAACCCTCATGTTCCTGGGGACATGGCCCTGAAAATCGAGGGAAGGGTTAGTGCTGATCTCATCCCGGAAGAATTTGAAGTCAGAGGCTATGAACTTGTATCACCTGTTCTGTTTCCAAAAGAATTGGTTTAAAAAGCCTCGCTGTACGATGAGGCACTGCTGACGCCGATTCTAGATGAAGATGTCGTTGTTCGGCAGCTCCATTTTAACCTGTCAATATGACATATTAAGAGATGGACTGTTGTACGAGAAGCAACAAGAGGACAATCAAATGCCTGTGACTTGGAACCACACAGAGAATGCATTCCATGGACTTCTGTCTTTTACTGAAGCTGGGCTGTTTGAATTTTCATGCACAAAAGCAGCAAATAATTCACTTTATTAGAGCAATAAGTGTGGGAGGGGGAGCGGAGAGTTCTGAATCCAAACTTTTGCATAATTATGCAGCTACGATCGTAAAATGTTTAGCGGTTCTTTCATTTCCAATGATTTCTCCACCATTCCCTATAGTAGTGGTTTTCAACCAGTGTGCCATGCCTGTAACACTGGCCTCTGTCCCTCTTTCCTTCTCTCCCTCCTCTGATGCTCTCTTGCATCTCTGTCTCCCCAAGGCTTGCACAGCTGTTTGTTGCAGCAGAGTTGTTGCAGCAACTCTGGCTACAAGCTCCACAGGCGAATGGTGCCTCTGGGTGCTGGTTGCCAGGAGCTGAGGCAGCCTTGGAATAAGCAAGCGGGCGAATAAGCAGCTAGTCCACCAGCCCTTGCTGTTGGGAATGGGCAAAGAAGTCCCAGACCCTTGTGGGGCAGTGTGAGGAGGCACCTCTCTTTGGGGTGGAGTGGGGGGCAGCTCAGAGACGAAGGGCCGCAGCAGTGGCTGACTGGAGAACTCCCAAGGAGCAGGGATAAGAGAGGAGGCTGAGGGAACACTCCACAAGGGAGGGTGTCCAAAAACAGGTAAGAGACTGCTAGCTCTGCAAGCAAGGGGTGACATAACTGGGCTCCTGAGCCCCACAGGGCTGCCGCAGAAAGAAGAGTCAAGAGAGTCGTGGACTCAAAAAGGTTGAAAACCTCTGCCCATAGGAAGCTTTTCATATACAGTGGTACCTCAGGTTGCAGATGCTTCAGGTTACAGACTCCACTAACCGCAAAAACACTGAAAGACAACAGGACTGCTTAAGGTGCCCTAACTACAAAATTGTAGAAATCGGGAGATATATAGCTGCACCAGCAGCATATATCTTTTTTCTTGTATTCAAAAATGCAAGAAGGGTTTTTACACTTGCCAGAAGCTTGGCTCTGCCCTAGTCAGTCTTGGAAGGATCCTTTAAAAAAGTCCCATATGAACAGAGAATTTGCGCCTGTCCTTTGGGGGATATAGGAAGCCCTGAACACATATTTTTTAGATGTCCCTTTTACGATGAGGCACGAAGAGAAACCATTGACCCCCTGCTGGTGAGGTTTGCTGACCTCCCGGTAAAGCAAAAATTCAATCTTCTCCTGTTAGGCAAAGACCACAAGATGACCTGGATTGTCGCCAGATTCTGCGCACAGATCTATAGGCGCAGACCATCATCTGATTCAATCTAGTTTGTTAAGAAAATTCCCAAACCCAGATCCACAGGCGACTTTGGGTCATTCCTCTAAGGCAGTCTATTTTAAAGTTTTTATGTGTTTATGTGCACTTTTAAACTTAAAATCCATTGTTGTATATTGTTTTAAATGTTTGTTTTGCTATTGGGATTGTAGTTCCATTTGTGTTTCTCAAGCTGGTCTCTGACCGTAAGAAATTTCATGTTCATGACTCCACTAACCCAGAAATAGTACCTTGGGTTAAGAACTTTGCTTCAGGGTGAGAACAGAAATCATGTGGTGGCAGAGAGGCGGCAGCGGGAGGCCCCATTAGCTAAAGTGGTAACTCAGGTTAAGAACAGTTTCAGGTTAAGAACAGACCTCCAGAACGAATTAAGTTTTTAACCCAAGGTACCACTGTAGGCTTTGACCACTGTAGGGACGCGGGTGGCGCTGTGGGTTAAAGCCTCAGCGCCTAGGGCTTGCCGATCAAGAGGTCGCGGTTCGAATCCCCGCGGCGGGGTGCGCTCCCGTTGTTTGGTCCCAGCGCCTGCCAACCTAGCAGTTCGAAAGCACCCCCGGGTGCAAGTAGATAAATAGGGACCGCTTACTAGCGGGAAGGTAAACAGCGTTTCCGTGTGCGGCTCTGGCTCGCCAGAGCAGCGATGTCACGCTGCCCACGTGACCCGGAAGTGTCTCCGGACAGCGCTGGCCCCCGGCCTCTTGAGTGAGATGGGCGCACAACCCTAGAGTCTGTCAAGACTGGCCCGTACGGGCAGGGGTACCTTTACCTTTACCTTTACTTACCACTGTAGGCTTGGTCCAAAGCACTGTGCAGCTATTTCTGCACATGTCCTAGGATTCTTTTAGCCTTTGTCTCTCCATGTCCCTGGAATAGATGCTCATTATTATGAATGCAATGCGGCTACCTCAGTTTGATAATGAATTATATGCAAAACAGCTTACAAAAACAAAAAGGTAAAACAATAATCTGTTAAAATATACCCAAAACACAATGGATCTGCATTGCCTGGCCTGAGAGCTCCTCTGTACTTCCTGGGCATCAAAGAATTGCCTGGCTGAGCACTGCAGCACAGGGGACACTGGTAAAGGTAAAGGGACCCCTGACCATTAGGTCCAGTCGTGGCCGACTCTGGGGTTGCGGCGCTCATCTCGCTTTATTGGCCAAGGGAGCCGGCGTACAGCTTCCGGGTCATGTAGCCAGCATGACTAAGCCGCTTCTGGCGAACCAGAGCAGTGCACGGAAACACCATTTACCTTCCCGCCGGAGCGGTACCTATTTATCTACTTGCACTTTGACATGCTTTCGAACTGCTAGGTTGGCAGGAGCAGGGACCGAGCAACGGGAGCTCACCCCGTCGTGGGGATTCGAACCGCCGACCTTCTGATCAGCAAGTCCTAGGCTCTGTGGTTTAACCCACAGCACCACCCACGTCCCTTGAGGGGAGACTGGGACCCTTCCTCAAATCAGGGAACATAAGAATCTGCTGCCAGACCCTGGACGCTCAGTATAGTTGCCGCTGATTATCAACAGCTCTCTAGGGGTAATGGCGAGGGTCTTTTCCTGCCGTACCTAGAGATGCCCACGACAGAGAATCTTTTCTAGTGCTCAGCCCCTGAGCTATGGCCTTTCTTCAAAGGCCTCAAGACACGACCGGTTTTCAGGGAGCCAGAGTTCTGGTACACACAACTTTGAAGTAGAAGAGAAAACTGCTAGGCCCAGCAGAATTTCTCTGTCTCCTCCACACCACCCAACGCTTTGGTCAACTGTAGTGGGATGACTGCAAGAAAAGTCCACATTGTGAAAAATCCAAAGCGGTTTTTTTTCCTGCAGCCTATCACCACAGTTCAATTACTCGCAGCTTTAACACGGCCAATTAGCATTCTTCAGAGCTAGATTTCTTTGAATGACAGGTAACCATGGAGAGCCACAATCCAGTAACCGACTTTCCGTTTTCTTTTTAATGAAGGGTAAGATATTTGCACGGGCCATACCTGCTATTGTTTCAGGGTTGCCAAGCTAGGGAAAGCATTAATGCTATATCAGGGGCAGGGGTTGTTTCTGATTTACGGAGGAATGAAATCAGGGGGATATAGAGGGAGAATATTTCTGTCTATGCATTTCATGTCCCTCTCTCCACTCTGCTCCCCTCCCCTTTCCAGGCAACGATGTACAAAACTCTAAATGGTAGCTGTTTCTCTGGGGTGGGGTGGAGAGGGCTCTCAGACGAAATGCGGGGCTATTCTTCCCACATCGCGGGTCTGTCCCAATTTATTCTGCTTTCTAAAAAGGCCTTTTGTTAATGTTACCAAGGACCACACTCAAGGAAGAATTACCTAGAAAACCAGTATGTTTTGCAAAGCATTCCCTCCGCACACATTCAGCTCACAATAAGAATCAGCGGCATTCTTCCTCGGCTGCCGCGTGATGAAAAGAGAATGGCGAAGACTATGCCAGGTCACTGGCAGCAGGAAACTGCGTACTTAATTGTGGGATGTGTGAAGTCATAATGAAGAGACAGCTTTCCTGAGCATGTACAAAGGACTGTAGGGCAGGCTTCTTGAAAGATGAGCGCATGTTTTGTTTTAAAAAAGAGATAGTCTTGATTGTCTGGCGTCTGTCTCAGGTTTTTTGTTTTAAATGGAGGCCCCTATTTTCACCTTATTTTGTCTTTTAAAACATTTGCTACTGTGTTGTTGATTTTGTTGTTATCGTTGTAATTATTATTATCATGCCACCCATCTGACTGGGTTGCCCCAGCCACTCTGGGTGGCTTCCAACAAAGTATTAAAAAACACACAAAAACCTGCAAACATTAAAAACCTCCTTCTTCTAAAAGTCAGATAGATGTTTATTTCCTTGACATGGAAGAGTATTCCACACGATGGGCGACTCTACACATACACACACAAACAAACAAACAAACAAACACACTGGGGTTTCCTTTATTCGTGTCTCAGAAAGCGCTTGGCAAAATGGCCTCCCAAGATTCTCCACACTATTTGTGGCTGGTTAAGTTGGGGATGGGTGAACATTTTGCCAAACAGGAAATTCTGCAATGGTTCAGAAGCAGATATAGATACTGTAGATCATAGATGATAGATAGATATAGATAGATGATAGATAGATAGATAGATGATTGATTGATTGATAGATAGATGATAGATGATAGATAGATAGATAGATAGATAGATAGATAGATAGATAGATGATAGATAGATAGATGATAGATAGATAGATAGATAGATAGATAGATAGATAGATAGATAGATGATAGATAGATATAGATAGATGATAGATAGATAGATAGATAGATAGATGATAGATAGATAGATAGATAGATAGATAGATGATAAATGAATTGCCATAAAATTATTTCCCAAGAAATTTGGGCCAGCCCTCAACTCTAGTCTCTACAGGGAGAGCAGGGGAAAGGGCCTCCTTCCTGCCCCAGAACTGTTCTCATCACCCTACATGAATTGGAGGGTGACCCTTTCAGAACCTTTCAGGGGTCTAAAACTCTCTTGGATGCCCCCTGCCCAAATACTGGATGCTCCCGGCTTCAGAAATTTGCCCTATGTCTTGCAGACCCTCCAAGTATGTATATTTTCCAGGGACAGTCCTAGATTTACAAAAGCCATTCTGGTTTCTGATTTGATCCCAGAATGTCCTGCTTTTCCTTAGAAAGTCCCTATTTTCATCAGAGAAATGTTGGAGGGTATGGAGTTATGTAAACCCCCGAGCCAAGGAGATAAGTAACTGTTCAACCTTTAGACATTTGAAGGCAGTCCTGTACAGTGGTACCTCGGTTTTTTAATGTCTCAGAAGCCGAACGTTTCGGTTTTCAAACACCGTAAACCAGTAAGTAAATGCTTCAGTTTTCAAACACACCTCGGAAGTCAAACATGCCACGAGTGCAAGATCCGGAGGCGTATTGAGGTTTTGGTTTTGGAACATTTTGGAACTCAAACAGTATTCCGAAACAGATTACGTTCAAAAACCGAGGTACCACTGTTTTAGAAGGTTTTTCAATGTTCAATGTTTTATTATATTTTTATATATGTTGGAAGCCACCCAGAGTGGGTGGGGCAACCCAGGGAGATGGGTGGGCTTTAAATTATTATTATCATTATTATCATGATGATGATGATGATGATGATGATTAAATAAGGTGTCCCTATTTTCATTGAAGAAATGTTGGACTATGATCTTGCAGAGGGGAAAGGGAACAATGACAGGGGACGGGAGCAGAGCAAGGGCGCTCGGCTCATCACACACTCTTGTCTGTTTACTTTACTCCATGGATGAAGAAATTAAAAGACGCCTGCTTCTTGGGAGAAAAGCAATGACAAACCTAGACAGCATCTCAAAAAACAGAGACATCACCTTGTGAACAAAGGTCCGTATAGTTAAAGCCATGGTTTTTCCAGTAGTGATGTATGGAAGTGAGAGCTGGACCATAAAGAAGGCTGATCGCCGAAGAATTGATGTGTTTGAATTATGGTGCCAGAGGACACTCTTGAGAGTCCCGTGGACTGCAAGAAGATCAAACCTATCCATTCTGAAGGAAATCAGCCCTGAGTGCTCACTGGAAGGACAGATCCTGAAGCTGAGGCTCCAATACTTTGGCCACCTCATGAGAAGAGAAGACTCCCTTGAGAAAGATGGAGGGCACAAGGAGAAGGGGACAACAGAGGACGAGATGGTTGGATAGTGTTCTTGAAGCTACCAGCATGAGTTTGACCAAACTGCGGGAGGCAGTGGAAGACTGGAGTGCCTGGCGTGCTCTGGTCCATGAGGTCGGACATGACTAAATGACTAAACAACAACAACAATGGATGAAGAATTTGTGAGGAACCTACAGGTGTTACTGAACTCCCAACTCCAACTCCCAGAATGGCCAAGGGTGATGGGGACTGTAGTCCAGCAACATCTGGCAGGCCACAGGTTCCCTATCCCTGCTATGCTTACATGGAGAACAGCTGAAGAGAACTTTGGCTGTGAGGTCTGTTGCTTCTTCAGACTTAGATGAGCAGAAGGGATGTTTTCCGATGCATCACCAGCACCAAATGTCTATGCCTGAATTCTGCAAGTTTCATTTACTAGCAAACACACACAGAGAGAGACACATACAAGCAAACAAATATTGCATCCTCGAAAATGAGCTCTTTTGAATTTCCTCCTAAAAGGAAACCAAGGTTTTAATTTTATTTTTAAAATTTGTGTCACACTGTCACATTTCTAGCAGGCAGGAACGTGGCTTTTAAATGCAGATGTTGTATGTTCAGATTCATGCGGGCTTATTAGCAGAATAAGACAAACCTACGCAACAAAGCTTTCTGCCAACGGAGAACCCTGAACGCAATGATGAAGAGCTTTGAAAGGCTTGCTTGTTATTACATTCAGAAGAAACTGGTACATGTATTATTAATTCATATTATGATAGTGCCTCTAGGATTCTAACTAGGATAAGATCTAAAGCTTTGACAAAATATTTGTGACTCCCTGTGAAATGAGAAATTAGAGAGAAGCAGAGAACTATTTTAATTGACCTTTTAGAAGTTTAACCATACTCACCCACTCTGGAAGAATGGCAGATGAAGGTGATGGACTATATGGAATTGGCGGAAATGACCGGCAGAATCCGAGACCAGGGAGAAGAGTCAGTGGAAGAAGATTGGAAGAAATTTAAAGACTATTTACAGAAACACTGCAAAATTAATGAATGTTAGAATGATGCTGGATTAAGTGGGGTGGGGTTTTTTAGCAGCAATGTTAAGGAACATGTAAAAATGGATTGTTAACGGGTGATAATCTAAAGCTATAATATATTAAGATAAAAGATTAAGATAAAATTAAAGAGGGAAAGGATTTGCTGAATTAACCAACTGAACTAGAATACAAGAAAGGGAGGTGTGAGGAGGTCAGGGAAACAAGCAAATGAAAGATAAGATATGGAAAGACTGATTTGTTTTTAATTGTTTTTATTTTGTATTTTCTTTTTATTCTTTTTTAATTTTGTAATATGTTGAAACTTCAATAAATATCTTTTTTTAAAAAATAGTAGTTTAACCATACTCACCTACCTCAGAGGGTTGTTGTAAGGGTTGCTGAAAAGAATTGTGTTCCAAAATTAGAGGTGATGGTAGAGGAGTGGTGTTGTGTTGCATGTTCTACAGGAAATCTCTTTTGGAGTCTAAAAGTGGAAAGGGGGAACAGAAGTAAAAATGGAAAGATCATAAGAGGAGTCTGCTAAATGAGGCCATTCTAGTTCAACATCCTTTTCTCACAACGACTGATCGGATGTCTATGGCTAACCATCCAAGAGTCTCTATTTTCCAGGGACAGTCCTGGGTTTACAGAAGCCATCCCGGTTTCTGATTGGAACCTGGAATGCCCCAGTTTTCCTTAGGACGTCCCTATTTTCATCAGATAAATGTTGGAGGGTATAGAGTTATGTGACCCCCTGAGCCAAGGAGATAAAGCATTTGAAGGCAGCCCTGTATAGGGAAGTTTTTTTAAGGTGTTTTATTATATTTTTATGCATGTTGGAAGCCACCTAGAGTGGCTGGGGAAAGCCGATGGATACAAGAATGGATACAAAAACTTATGGAATATGCAGAAATGGCGAAACTTACCAGGGGAATATGAAATCAAGATAACAAACTTTTTATAAAAGAACGGAAATGGTTTATTGAATATTTACAAATAAATTGCAATCAGATAAAAACATTGACAGGATTATTGTAATAACCTGAAGTTTCATAAGAGTATATATTTAAAGTAGATAATTAAATGACCAAATTCAATGAATTTGGATATGCAGAAGATAGTAAAAAAATAAATTTAAGGTACTGAAAGAGGGGGAAGGAAGTCAAGCTTTGAAATGTTAAAATGATTGTAAAATAAAAAGCCAATCAGATGGGCGGGTATAAATAATAAAACTATTATTATTATTATTATTATTATTATTATTATTATTATTATTATTTAGGACATCCCTATTTTCATCATAGAAATGTTGGAGCGTGTGACACCCACAAGTTCTAATAATATGAGAAAGAGAGATCAGGGCAGGAAACTTTTCTCTATCCATCTTCTCTGCACCATATGTAAGGTCCATGTCTCCTGTTAGTCACCTTTTCTTTAAACTAAAAAAACCCAATTGCCACCACCTTTCCTCATGTGGGAGTTCTTCCACCCCCCTGGTCATTTTGTTTGCCCTTTCCCAAACCTCTCCCAGCTCTACAATATCCTTTTTGGGTGCTGTGCACAGTATTCCAATTGTGGTTGCACCAGGGACACAGATAGCGCTGTGGTCTAAACACTGAGCTTCTTGGGCTTGCCAGTCGGAAGGTCGGCGGTTCAAATCCCCATGATAGGGTGAGCTCCCGCTGCTCTGTCCCAGCTTCTGCCAACCTAGTGGTTTGAAAGCATACCAGTGTGAGTAGATAAATAGATACCACTGCAGCGGGAAGGTAAACAGCGTTTCCATGCACTCTGGTTTCCATCATGGTGTTCCGTTGCACCAGAAGCGGTTTAATCCTGCTGGCCACATGGCCCGGAAAGCTGTCTGTGGACAAACGCCGGCTCCCTCGGCCTGAAAGCAGAGATGAGCCCCGCATCCCATAATCACCTTTGACTGGACTTAAACATCCAGGGGTTCTTTACCTTTATCATTACCTGTGGTTGTACCATAGATTTGTATTATTTATTTATTTAAATATTAAATCTGGGGTTTTTTAATTAAAAAATCTTATCAATTAATTTTTCACAAAAAAATGTACATATTTCAACATAAACCGTAAGTTACTTTATTAATTGACTTCCCTTCCTCCCCTTCCATGGTTTCCACATTTACCCTTAAATGCTGCATATTCAATACATCCAAGTTAACCTGTTTATCTTAATAATTCACTCTGTTCACATCTTACAAATCCTACTTGCCTTTTCATCTCACTGGAGCAGTTCTTTCAATACTCAATGACAAGTTTCCAGTCCTCAGTGAATTTTCTGTCATTTTGGTCTCTGACCTTTGCTGTTCATCTTGCCAGTTCCATACTCCATCTTTTTCAAAAGCCAATCTTCCTTTGCTGGAACTTCACCTTCTTTCCATCTTTGGGCATACAGTGGGACCTCTGGTTATGAACATAATCCGTTCTGGAGGTCCGTTTGTAACCCAAAACCGCTCGTAAAATGAGGTGTGCTAATGGCTTCTCCCACTGCTGCCATGCTGCCGGCACGCGACTTCTGCTTGTATCCCAGGGCAAAGTTCGCAACAAAGGGGCATTTACTTCCGGGTTAGTGGAGCTCGTAACCCGCAGCGTTCGCAAGGAGGATGGTACATAACACGAGGTTCCACTGTACAATATTCAAGCTCCTGTCGTTGTATAAATATATAAGTTAAGCAGCTCTTTTGGAACATCATTAACTAGATTCCTAAAAGAAAAGCTCCAGGTTTCTTGGGAATCATCAACTTAAACATCTTTTTAATCTCATTATATATCATTTCCCAACAGCCTTTTTAGCTTTTTTGCAAGCCCACCAGATTTTACACTTCCAACACATACTTGACTTAGTTTCATACATTTTGGCTAACCTATTTGGTGTTAAATACCATCTATAAATCATCTTTGTATAGCTTCCTTTTAAAGTACAACAAGCTGTAAATCCTAGATTACTCTTCTACAACTTCTCCCTATATTATATCCCACATCTCTTGCCCAGTGGATCATTGTCGCTTTCACTCAATTATATATTAAATTTGTAGGTCTCAGGGTGGTTCACGACACAAGGAATGGCATTAGGGTATAGGAGGAAGTGTGATGTAATTAATAAATAATATATTTTCAGTTCCTTTCCTAATAAACTCTAGCATGGAATTCACCATTTTCACATCTGATGCATAGCACATCAACAACTTAATTGCGTTCATAGTGCCTATTCCAAGGACAGTATAGAACTGACAGGTGATATTGGCTCAATCAATAGAATCGCATTCTTAATCTTAGGGTCGTGGGTTTGAGCCCCACGTTGGGCAAAAGATTTCTGCAATTCAGGGAGTTGGACTAGATGAGCCTCATGGTCCCTTCCAACTTTACAATTCTATGATTGCATCTTTGCTGCTTCCCATGTATATTTGGGATGCGGGTGGCGCTGTGGGTTAAACCACAGAGCCTAGGACTTGCCGATCAGAAGGTCAGTGGTTTGAATCCCCGCAATGGGGTGAGCTCCCATTGCTCTGTCCCAGCTGCTGCCAACCTAGCAGTTCGAAAGCACATCAAAGTGCAAGTAGATAAATAGGTACCGCTCCGGCGGGAAGGTAAACAGTGTTTCCGTGCACTGCTCTGGTTCGTCAGAAGCGGCTTAGTCATGCTGGCCACATGACCCGGACAAACGACGGCTCTCTCGGCCCATAGAGCGAGATGAGCGCCACAGCCCCAGAGTCTGCCACGACTGGACCTAATGGTCAGGGGTACCTTTACCTTTATCTTTGCTGCTTCCCATGTAGGTAACTGTATGTGAGAGATCCGTCAGCATCAGGCTTGCTGTTTGTTGAGGGAATAGTCAGTCTGTGAGAAGTTAACTACTGAATCGGTCTTCACCCACAATACTTGAGAGTCCCTTCAGTGAGAAAACAAAGTGATATAATTTTTCTGATGAGTTCTGTTATTTTGTCAGTCAGCCTCTGCTTGGGTCAAGGAAGGCAAAGAAGTCGCTTACATGTTGTGCTAGCAATGTCCCAGATATGGCGAATGTTGATCGTAAATGTGAATTTTGTGAACGCTTGAAAACAGATAAATGTTTCCAGACTTTTCATAAATACGCTTATGAAACATGGCAGTCCCATTTGGAAGACTATCAAAATTTAACAGGGCCTCTTTAAAGTTTGGGTATTTTGGTATAGTTTACCTGGGATTGCTATCCTCCTAAATTAGATGTCAACATTCATTTAAATTGCTGATTACCAGGAAAAGTTGGGCCAAGTTTTCATTAAGAAATCTACCCGTCTCGCTGCTTAGACTGGCTCTCTTTCGCATTCAGGCAGAGGCCCAGTTTTTAAGAGGATCTCATCTGGATCACAAAGACATTCATGTACTGTGAAATACACAAAATCATGCTTTGATTCTGTCCTGTCTTGTCCCTGTCTGGGTAAGTTTTCTGAAGCTGACAGAGCCTTTACAATTTAATTGGTGTTGACACCTTTTGAAGCAATGCCTCCAGGCACTAGGAGTCATTGTCTACTTGTTCCTGTTTGTCTCTGGCTACCTTCAGTTGGCTACTTCGCAGCCTGTGATGCTGCGTTGGCCCCTGCACTTTTCATTCATGTACGTACTTGTTCTGGGCCCTCTTACAAGAACCCTTGTTAAATGCCCAGCAGGCAGTATTGAATAGAGATTTTCATTATCTGAGATTTTTCAAGGCCTCTAGCAACAACAGAAAAATGCACTGGAAAATACAAGAAAATGGGGGGGAGAGAGACATCCTAGCTGCAGTCATTGTTGAGGCAGCCTAGGATATACACTAGAGCCCACTGTGTTTGTTACGGCTGCTAAAGTACAATTTGGTTCTTCTAATTTAGGAACGGATAAATCAACCTGTTTCTCCTCTGTACGGTTTTTGCACGTGTTCACTCCTAAGTCGGTTGCACCCCAGTTTCATGCTAATCTGCAGATACAAAATCAGCATGATAAGGTGAAATATTAACCTTCCTCTTTGTAGGGATGTGTATAGATGTTAGGAGACGATATATTTCTTAGATATTATCCTTCCTTCCTTATGTTTGTGAGTTCTGCAGAGTGCATCCCTTTGCCGTTTAAAAGGGAAGCTTAGATAGCCCAGGCCCTGTAAGTGTCCCTATCTTCCAGGGACAACCCAGTTTCTGATTTGATCCTGGAATGTCCCGCTTTTCCTTAGGACGTCCTTGTTTTCATTGGAGAAATATTGGAGGGTATGGAGATATCCAACTTCCAATAAAACATTTTTTAATGTTTTGCTATGTTTTTGTATATGTTGGAAGCTGCTCAGAGTGGCTGGGGCAACCCAGTAAGATGTAGTAGTAGTAGTAGTAGTAGTAGTAGTAGTAATGGGCATGGATTATACTCTATGCTTAGCAGGTCCAGCATCAGTACCCATAGTAGTAGTAGTAGTAGTAGTAGTAATTTTATTATTTATATCCTGCCCATCTGACTGGATTTCCCCAGCCACTCTGCGTGGCTCACAGCATATATCAGAATGTACTAAAACATCAAACATTAAAAATTTCCCGATACAGGGCTGCCTTCAGACGTCTTCTAAAAGTCAGGTAGTTGATTGTTTCCTTGATATCTGAAGGGAGGGCATTCCACAGGGAGGGCGCCACTACTGAGAAGGCCCTCTCCCTAGTTCCCTGTAACCTCGCTTCTCGCAGTGAGGGAACCGCCAGAAGGCCCTCAGAGGTGGACCTCAGAGTCTGGGCAGAACGATAGGGGTGGAGACACTCCTTCAGGTATACTGGGCCGAGGCCACTTAGGACTTTAAAGGTCAACACCGACACTTTGAATTGTGCTTGGAAGCGTACTGGGAGCCAATGAAGATTCTTTAGGACTGGTGTTATATGGTTTCGGTGGCCACTCCCAGTCACCAGTCTAGCTGCCGCAGTGTGGATTAATTGTAGTTCCTGGGTCACCTTCAAAGGTAGCTCCACATAGAGCGCATTGCAGTAGTCCAAGCGTGAGATAACTAGAGCATGTACCACCCTGGTGAGACAGTCCACGGGCAGGTAGGGTCTCAGCCTGTGTACCAGATGGAGCTGGTAGACAGCTGCAGTGAGCACAAAATTCACCTGGGCCTCCGTGGACATGTATGGGGTATAAATAGTAAAATTATCCCATTATGGAATGGGACGTCCCTATTTTCACCGGAGAAATGTTGGAGGGTATGAAAGCCTAGTTTTAGCCTTTTAGTTTAAGTAATCCAGTCTGCTTTAAGGCAGACTGGATTCTCCTGGTATTTCCCCCTTTTCTCCCTTTAAAACAACAATCACACAAACAATCTTGTAAAAAGTAAAAGAATAACATTTACTCACTCAGAACACTTGTTGAGGAGTAGCAGATAACAGCAGCTTTGTTCAGGCAGGCTTAAAATGGCAATGCAGCTACAAAGACATGCTTAAGTTTATCTTAAGGTGGTGTCTGAGCAATGGAGTTCAAGCATGCAGATGTTCTTACATTTCTGGCTTGGTGCTGAGGTGAAGAGAGGAAAGCTAAGTGCTGGGCCAGGTGAGGAGATCATATATGGCCATGCCCTCCCCCCGTCAGTGCGCAGTGGGAGTTGGGGGAAGTAGGCTATATGCTGAAGACCCTTCTAAACTGGTAAGAAATCAGCAAATATTTCAGAAGGCATTGAATATCTGGGTATTTACTGAGGAGAATTGGGGGTGGGGTTATGTTCAGCTGTCCACCACACGTAGAAAGGCAGTCCCTGCTAACACAGGCAACCTGCAATATTGTTTCAGCTCCTTTTGTACTATGGATGGGAGTCACTTAATGAGTCCCACAAATGGAAGCTCATGTAAGGACTTCCACTAACGCAGGCTTCCTCATCCTCGGCCCTCCAGATGTTTTTGGCCTACAACTCCCATGATCCCTAGCTAGCAGGACCAGTGTTCAGGGATGATGGGAATTGTAGTCTCAAAACATCTGGAGGGCCGAGGTTGAGGAAACCTGCACTAACGCAATGCGGCTTCCCTCCCTCTCCTTCTAACTGCCTCGGGGGGGGGGGTAGAGAACAGGATAACCCCAAAAAGCATGTGAGGGGAAGGCAGTGGAAAGCAGAATTGCTTGCACTGATGAAATGATGACCATAACACTATGTTGAATTCTGGGGTGTTATGAGGTGTTGGGAAGGAGTAGTAACTCTGGTGAGGGACATGTTATGCTCCTTCTGGGGTGGTTTGTCCACCTTTGGTCCCCACCCTGCACCCAGTTCCCACATGTGGCTCCTACAAGCTGTCAGTATGTGACAGTGGCCGCCCCCCTGGAATGGCTTTGACTGGCTAGCTAAACCAGGTGAGGGTAGTCGATGGGTCTCAACCCCTCCGTGAGTTAGGGACTTTGCCTGCATGTGAAGACAGGCTCTGGTGGGTTGAGCAGACGGGTCTAATGGTGGGATCCAATGGTCAAGAAGGTGGTTTCTGCACAAGCCGTGGAAGAAAGTGAGGAGCAGGTGAGGCTCATCAATCTGGAAAGGCAGCCCTTCTAGGAGAAGGAAAACTCTGGTCCTAAACCTCCACTGCTTTGCAGGACATCTTCAGGAGAAGAAAAGGCTAAGGCTACACAAATCTGGAGTGGAAAGCCTAGGACAGTTGGATAGTGGTTTGTACGCCTCCTTCTGGAAACTCCTGCAGCCACGCTGGTGCCACACGTATTGCTCTGCCTTCCTTTGAACCACATCAGTGAGGCCATGAAGCAGGTCTTGTCATCTGGGCAGCCCAAGACCTCCATACACACTGCCCAGGCTTGCATTCCGGAGAGGTCACTTCATTGCTGCTAACTGTGATGGCCTGGGAATCTGATTCAGAGGCTGAACTGGAGGAATCTCAGCCTGCACAGGAGTCCCCGCCTCCAGGGCCGGCTGAGCTGGGGCAGGGGCTTGAATCTGAAGCGCCTGCACCTGTGCCGGATCCTCAGGAACAGACACCAGATGAACCCACTGTGGCTCCGGAGGTGATTGAGGACCCATTGCCTACAGGTGCGCCTCTCCCAGCCCTGTCAGGGGAAGGTGAGCCTCCCCCTGGGTCCAGTAACCCTCCAGCCTCTCCTGAGCTGCAGAGGCTCAGGGCAGAGAGGTGGAGGGAACTGGTTTCTCTCAGAAGGAGTGCTCGCCTCCAGGCCAGGAGAGGCGGGTCACCTGTGGGCTGGGACCATCCCTGGCCTCAGAGAAGATAAAGGCCAGTCAGCCGGGTCCCAGGTTGCGGGAGCATCGACGTTCGGAACCTGTTCCTGCCAGCACCCAGACCTGTCTTTCCGGAGTTCCCGACCACGCTCGGCTTTTTGCTTTGTCCCCTTGGTGGACAGTCTCCAGACCCTCGGCCCAGGACCGGACTTTGACCACGCCTCACGGTAAACCCCCCCCCCCCCGGGACCAGCACACTAACTCAGTGGTTTGACTTCACCCTCAGAGCAGCACTCCATTGTCTCTCGAGACAGACAGATGCCAACAATGTTTAATTCCTCCCCTATGAAAATAAGTATGTAAAGAGGCTTCCAGGCCCATCCCTATACTTAAAAAATAAATAAATAGTTAGCTGGCTAGCTACGGCAGTAAGTAGGCCTGTGGTAGTGTCTGTGAAGTGACTTGTTTCCTTGGATCGATTACCAGCATTGACGCTGCATTGTTTTGAAGCCGGTCTCCTTTGATGAATGGTACCTCAGCAGCGCTAGAGAGAGCAAATGGTAGCTAGAGCTGAACAGCGCAGAGGTGGCTTCATGCGTGTCTCGCTAGTTGCTTGATAAATCAGCAGGCCCCAGAGAGAGACTCCAGAGTGTGGAAAGCAGGGAGGGGGGAGTTGGAATCTTTTCATCTTTCTCTTTTACGGCGTTCCTTGCTCCATTTATATTTGTCATTTTAGAGACTGAGCTTTATTACAAACTATTAGCCCAAGGCAAAGGACCGGGGAACTGAGACTTCACAGTGTGACTGAAGCCGGCAAAAGCGAGAACGCGCGAAACAACAAGAGTCATTGTGGCTTGTTGTCGAAGGAGTTGCAGTTTGGCTTTTGGTTCAGGGGGACGGTGGTCTTGATGTCGCTAAGAGAGACCATCAGCTCCAAATGTGTCTGCAGAGAAGTCACAGAACTAAACACGACGCAGAAATGTTGTTTTCCTTTTGTGGGATGGAGGGGGCAGGATGGAGAGAAGCCACCACCGGTAGCGTAGCGTGGAGGTGCAGGGGGGCCGGCCGCACCGGGCGCAACATCTGCTGGGGGGCGCGCTCTCACTCGCAGCTCTCTGCCCCTACCTGGCTCACTCACTCTCTCTCACTGCAGTGCTGGCTGTGCGAATCCGATCCGAGCCGCCGGGTCGCCGCCCACTGTGGAGGGGAGGGTGCCAGGCGTGCGGTGCAGTGCGAAGAGAGAGCAAGGGACTATCTGGGGGAGGGACAGTGCAGCGGGGGGGGGCGCAAAGTACTTGCCTTGCCCCGGGTTAGGGGGCGCAAATTACTTGCCTTGCCCCGGGTGCTGACAACCCACGCTACGCCACTGGCCACCACCACCACCTTTACAAGTACTGATTTTTATATTGCAGTGGCTGTTTAAACTTGACCCTGGTGGATAGTGCTCAAATGGCATCCTTTCTCCCAATCTGCCCAGCGGAATAGAACCGCCTTGCACCCTTTGCCATCTTGTGCAGCTCCAATCAGCGCTTGCTAACACAGTCATGGCTTTGGTTGCCCACACCGTTGTCCCATCAGTGTTTTTCTTTACAGTGGTACCTCGGGTTACATACGCTTCAGGTTACATACGCTTCAGGTTACAGACTCCTCTAACCCAGAAATAGTACCTCGGTTTAAGAACTTTGCTTCAGGATGAGAACATAAATCGTGCTCCGGCAGCACGGCGCCAGCAGGAGGCCCCATTAGCTAAAGTGGTGTTTCAGGTTAAGAACAAGTTTCAGGTTAAGAACGGACCTCCAGAACGAATTATGTACTTAACCCGAGGTACCACTGTAGATAAATAGGTACTTCTGTGGCGGGAAGGTAAATGGTGTTTCCGTGTGCTGCTCTGGTTCGTCAGAAGTGGCTTAGTCATGCTGGCCGCATGACCCGGAAGCTGTATGCTGGCTCCCTCGGCTAGTAAAGCGAGATGAGTGCCGCAACCTTAGAGTTGTCCGCGACTGGACCTAACAGTCAGGGGTCCCTTTACCTTTTTATACTGCTTGATGCCAAGACAGGTTTCAGATCGCTGCAATGCACTCTAGACAGGGCCACCATGGAAAAGTCTTAAGGAGCTTCAGTTGGACCAGAATGAGACTGCAAAGATGTTAGATCCATGGCTCCATGTTACACCAGTGGCTTCTGGGTACAATTTAAATTCCTAAATGACTTGGGTAAAGCATACCTAATGGACCTGCCTACTTGCTCCCTAAGACTAAAGAGGAAGCTCTTCTCCGTTTCTGATCAAAGAGGAAGGCACAGTTCCTGGTGTGGAGAGATGTGGCCTTCCTGGTGGTTGTCCTAATATTGGGGAATGTTTTGCCTTGCGAGGCTTCAGATACCATCCACTGATTAGTGTTTAGTCATTTAGCCGTGTCCGACTCTTCATGACCCCATGGACCAGAGCACGCCAGGCACTCCTGTCTTCCACTGCCTCCCGCAGCTTCATCAAACTCATGCTGGTAGCTTTGAGAACACTGCCCAACCATCTCGTCCTCTGTCGTCCCCTTCTCCTTGTGCCCTCCATCTTTCCCAACATCAGGGTATTTTCCAGGGAGTCTTCACTTCTCATGAGGTGGCCAAAGTATTGGAGCCTCAGCTTCAGGATCTGTCCTTCCAGTGAGCACTCAGGGCTGATTTCCTTCAGAATGGATAGGTTTGATCTTCTTGCAGTCCATGGGACTCTCAAGAGTCTCCTCCAGCACCATAATTCAAAAGCATCAATTATTCGGCAATCAGCCTTCTTTATGGTCCAGCTCTCAGTGAAGACATTTTTATTTAGCAGATTGTTTTTCAGCTGGAACTTATTGGAACTCAGTTCCAGTGCCTGGGTGCCATTGCCATTGCCATTCATGGTGGGTTCCAGCACCTCTTTTTCTAGAAAAGTAGTACTGGCTCCATATGAAGTGTGATGTAACTCACCCATATTAAAGGATGCTAGTTAGTGAACCATGAGGAGAATACAGGGAGAAGGGAAGGTTCTCCCTTTCTAGAGCTTAGCATTAAAGTCTGAAGGACCTCTCAAGGGATGCTTAACAACCCAACCACTTTGCAGAGATCCCAGTCACTCCTTTCCATTGCCTCTTATGTTCTTCTCCTGCCCTGCTCAGTCTGTAACCAATGGGCATTTTTAATCCTCATTGGGCTGGGGTTTGTTTGTTTGGTTGGTCCACCCATCCACGGTATTGCCCCCTAAATATTTTGTGCACTTTTGCAAACCTTGGGCTTCGAAGCCTGCTGGTACCTCTTTCTTCAGGATGGGTGCTTCTGTTTTGGCCACATGAGCATCAACAATGAAAACAGAGGGGATGACAATATGGAATATTAAGAAGCTTTCTCATGCCATGTAAGCTACAGGGAACCAGGCAGAGGGCCTTCTCGGTAGTGGCGCCTGCCCTGTGGAATGCCCTCCCATCAGATGTCAAAGCGATAAATAACTACCTGACATTCAGAAGACATCTTAAGGCAGCCCTGTTTAGGGAAGTTTTTAATGTGTGATATTTTAGTGTATTTTTGGTTTCTATGGAAGCCGCCCAGAGTGGCTGGGGAAACCCAGCCAGATGGGTGGGGTACAAATAAATAATAATTATTATTATTATTATTATTACTACTACTATTATTACTATTATTACTATTATTATTATTTTATTATTATTGCTTTCCACCCTCTGGGTTACAATTCCAATTTACCATTTCAAACTCTTTTTTTTTTAGCACTCATGAATTGCCCTGTTTTTTAAGCAATGTCTCGTCATTATCTTTCCCAGTGGCTAAGAGCGGTATTTTTAATTGACATTATTGCCTGGAAAACCTTCGTCAAAACTTCCCCAGTCATGTGGCAATGAACATTTCCAGCAAACTAGATTTACCACAGGGATTTCTTTCCATTCTGTGCACAGTCTTGGGAAAGATGGACTAAAATACACACTCGATATATTGGTCACTCACACTACAAATCTATTTCCTGAGCATCTCGGGGAGAGTTCACAAGTTACCCTTATCATATGATAATTTGATTGCCCCAAGGTGTGAAGCTTTTCTTATCACCTCAGAGAAGTGTTGGGAGGCATGCTAGGAAGTGATGTGTTTGCTATAACTTGAGATAATTGTGTGAGATGACTTAATTTAAAGTTGCTAGGCAAGTGGCTAGGCCTCATGTCTGAAAACTTGCAGGCACTTTCTGAAAAGGAAGAATAAGACCAGGGCCACTTCCTTCTCTTCCTTGGCCTCTAACAATTTTCACCTGCGTTTTCTTTCAGGGCTATCACTTATCTTCGGTTGAAACAATGCAGTCATTATTAATAGTAATAATTCAAACCCTCCAAGTGTCCCTATTTTCCTAGGGCAGTCACCGATTTACAGAAGCCATCCCAGTTCCTGATTTGATCCTGGAATGTCCCACTTTTCCTTAGGACATCCCTATTTTCATCGAAGAAATGTGGGAAGGTATGGGATTGATAATTTACTGATACTGCAGACCAACAGCAGAGTTAAGCAGTTTAGCCTTTTCTACAAGGCCATAAGAACTTCCCCTGCTGGATAAAACTACAGTCATACCTTGGGTTGAAGCAGCTTCAGGTTAAGTATTTTCAGGTTGCGCTCTGCGGCGACCTGGAAGTAATGGAGCTCATTACTTCTGGGTTTTGCGGCTCGCGCATGCGCAGACGCTCAAAATAACGTCACACGCATGCGCGGAAGTGGCAAATTGCGACCAGCGCACACGCAGATGTGCAGTCGTGGGTTACACTCTACTCAGGATGCGAACCAAGCTCCGGAACGGATCCCGTTCGCATCCAGAGGTACCACTGTATAGGACTGCGAGACTGAACCATATTTGGGAAAAGACTCCTCAATGAGAGTGAGGAAAAAAAGATATAAAGATAGACTAAAGATATAGACTAAAAGAAAAAAATATAAGTAGGGAGTCCCATTAGTGATCTACACAGTGCTTTTTTTTTCAGGGCGGGGGGGGGGACGTAGGGGTATGCATTCCCCTAAAAAATTTGTGAATCTAGGTTTGGCCTCATTGAGAGTATTTCAATATGCGTAGGAAAATGAGAGTATCCCTAAACATTTTTTTTAGAAAAAGCACTGGATCCACATAAATTTTCTGCACTCTGTTACCAGATAGTTTTACAAATTGCTAAGGAAGACATGGGGGATGCGGGTGGCGCTGTGGGTTAAACCACAGAGCCTAGGACTTGCCAATCAGAAGGTCGGCGGTTCGAATCCCCACAACGGGGTGAGCTCCCGTTGCTCGGTCCTTGCTCCTGCCAACCTAGCAGTTTGAAAGCACGTCAAAGTGCAAGTAGATAAATAGGTACCGCTCCGGAGGGAAGGTAAATGGCGTTTCCGTATGGTGCTCTGGTTCGTCAGAAGCAGCTTAGTCATGCTGGCCACATGACCTGGAAGCTGTACGCCAGCTCCCTCGGCCACTAAAGTGAGATGAGCACCGCAACCCCAGAGTCGGCCACGACTGGACCTAATGATCAGGGGTCCCTTTACCTCTACCTTTAAGGAATATATACGTGCCCTTACCAAGCCAAAACAATCAAAAGAGTCTCAGCAGGCTCCTGCAGCCACAATTCAGGGGTGCTAACTTTCTCCAAATATTTTTTTTTTCGTATTCCCCCCCCCCTTTTTATTTTTAGGTTAGATACAACTGTGCCCCTATGTTATTAAGGGTGAGTCAACTGAAGGGCATTCTGCCATTATAATGAAAAAAGTGAGAGGGGAGGTAGGTTCAACAGCTTGTAGTCTGAATATGATTCAGTGGACTGATTTGAAGCTTGGCTGTGCTGGAGAGATAAGTTTGAGGATGATCCATGCTGATTTTAGGTTAGAAATGACTTATTTTCAAGGAGGTTAATGCATGATGAGTGACTCTCAGAAAATGACAAGTGGTGTGTTTTTCTTCTTCTACAGACTTTGCTGGGCCGGTTCGTGGTTTGGTTCTATTCTGTTTGTACTGTGTCTTTGGGGAAATTCCTTTGTGTGTTAGGTCAAGGCGAACATTGAGTATGTGCCGTTTACCTGCAAATTGTATAGTTTTTCTTTTTAAAAAGGCATTTTTGTGGTCAGCGTTAATCAAGGAGAGTTCATAAGGGTGCCCCTCACACATGAATCTGTTGCAAGAGAAAGTTATATTCGTGGCAAAGGGATAAATGGGATATTGAGTGAGCAACAGGCAGAGGGAGCCAGTTGGAGTGAACAGATGTCTGGAATTTAGCTCCTGTCCTCTGCCATCCAGCTCCAAGATAGTGATGAACTTGGAACTAACCACAGGATAGCATCCCATATCAACATTGCCTAAATAACACATCTGCTAAGGGCGTGGTCCTTAGAGCTACAATTCCCTGCCATTTTGGATTTGAGTAAGCATGGCTGAACCCAGAACCAAATAGGTAACCGCCAAGGGTGCAGACCTCTAAGGGGCGCAGTACCAACCTTTGAGGAGCACAGTTTTCTACAGATTAGTTTTTCTTATATCTGATAAGTTTCTGTTGATATGTTACTTGCATTTTATATTTCGAACGTAATTTCTCAAAGCTCAAACTTATAAAAACTCGCTTGAAAGTGTTGCCTAAGAGACTAGTTGGCTTGGCAACTCTATCAGTTGAACACGCCCAAGTATCCCCTGACCTGGAGGAATTTGTGATAAAATTTGCAAAGGGAAAGGCACATAAAATGAGATTTTGATATGCCTGAAATGGAAACTTTTAAGAGATCTGAAAGTTCACAAGAGTATCCGAAATGATTTGTGTGCTAAAAAATGTCCTTTTTGTATCTGAAAAAGACAATCAAAGATGGTTGCATTGCTTATTCCTGCCATTTGAAATAAATTTAGCGGTTTCAAGTTTCGTTGCTTACCATTTTTTCGACAAGACACCTGTCTTTGATAATTGAAATTAGTAATTTGGGGGTTGGGATCAAGTAGTTAGCCTTGCCTAGGGCACAATATAGCCTGAACACAACATGTTAAACTGAAAGGCTTCTTTAAAAAATGGAGTTCGTCTTTCTAACATGGGTCAATAAAGCAGAAGCTGTGGCAGAATCAGGCCCGTTCTTACCGTTAGGCACAATGAGGAAGCTGCTTCAGTTACGGATGACAAGATGTTGGAGGACTGAACGACCTGTGTCCCTATGGCCTTATGCACTCATGGGGTCTTGACCAAGAACGGACTGACCCAAAACAAGACTTTGGGTCCTAGTGGATAGCGCAATCATGGGTACTTAAACAGAAGAAGCTTTTCGTTTACGGCGTCAAAGAAGCTATCTCTATTATCTTTATATCTATATCTGTCTCGATATAGACATATACAAACACTTCCTTTGAGGGAGGGAAAGGACAATTAATACCCTTCAGCTTCCGACAATTGATTTTTATAAAGCAATTTACAGGCTTCTGGGGTCACAATTATCCAGCCCTCTGGGTGACAAAAAGGAAGCAGGTTTTCAGAAGGAAGAAACACATGCTTATTTGCCCATCAGCATGGTTAGGATTTACAGATTTCTGCCAAGATTACCATCCTCCTCCCTCCCCACCTCACAACACCCCCCCCCCTTTCTCACCCCTCTCTTTCTCTCTCTGGGATTTTAGCTATGCTGTCAATTGTCCAGCTTGGAATTAACCCATTAGCTCCCGACTACAGAGCAGAAGTGCACCTCGCCTGTCAAATCCCTCTTCCTTGCTCGATGAGACCAAGCTGGATGCTCAGCTGAGAATATACCCCGTGTCAGGAAATCAGCAACGGCTCGTATATCACATTGGTCATTAGCGGGAGATCATTCTGGACCTTTGCCCATAGCACCTTGCTATGGCAGGAGAAGGGCTATAAAACCCTAGGCCCTGTCAGCCATTGTCATTTAGGTGAGAATTTATCTGGTCTCGCGATGCCCTCTGACTGGATGATTATGAATAATGAATGAGGCTTTATGCCACGCCGACAGATTAATAAGGCTGGGGAAAGTCCCTTATAACAAGGAGGTGGCAAATTTCTGCACTAGCAAATTCGCCGGTGAGGCTACAGTGTTCCCCGAGATTCAGCGAGAGAAGCGAGGCCTGCATTTTCTCTTCTTTTAAACTGAATAGGATTTATACTGCTTTTGAACCCCGGCAGAGGCTAGTTGCTACCATATTACTGTATGCAACAGGGACTAACGGATCTGTTTTGCAGCCATAAACAAAATGATGTCTGACTGTCCGTTCTCTCACACTGTGTTCTCCACACTGTTTTCCTCCATTTACACAAGCAGCGTAACGTTGGTCCTCACCGTGGCTCTTTTCCTATACCCTTCAACATTTCTCTGATGAAAACAGGGACATCCTACCGTACCCTCCAACATTTTTTCCCAATGAAAATAAGAGGCGTCCTAAGGAAAAGCGGGACATTCCGGGATCAAATCAGAAACTGGAATGGCCTCTGTAAATCTGGTACTGTTCAGGGACACTTGGAGGGTCTGCAGTAGGTGGGACCAAATCTGCTGGAGGAGACTCTAGAGTCCCATGGACTGCAAGAAGATCAAACCTATCCATTCTGAAAGAAATCAGCCCTGAGTGCTCACTGGAACAACAGATCCTGAAGCTGAGGCTCCAATACTTTGGCCACCTCATGAGAAGAGAAGACTCCCTGGAAAAGACCCTGTTGTTGGGAAAGATGGAGGGCACAAGGAGAAGGGGACGACAGAGGATGAGATGGTTGGATAGTGTTCTCGAAGCTACTAGCATGAGTTTGACCAAACTGTGGGAGGCAGTGGAAGACAGAAGTGCCTGGCATGCTCTGGTCCATGGGGTCATGAAGAGTCGGACACAACTAAACGACTAAACAACAACAACACTTGCTGCAGCTTTTATGAAAGGAGAGCGAGATAATCCACTGCCCAAGCTTGTGCCCCAGGGAGGTCACTTTGGTGCTGCTAACACAGCAGTTTTGACTTCACCCCCTGGAGGCACGCTCCATTGTCTCTTGAAACAGACAGATGGCAACAACAACAACAAACAGCAGTGGATTGATAAAATTTTGGGAACTATAATTATGTACAAACTTACTCAGCAAGTGCCGCAAGCAAAGGAATCCCAATATTTAACAAAATATAATGGCACCATAGTGTCCATGTAGTTCCTTTGTGGAAACCCAATTTCTGCCCAGATTCTGGTCAAGTTCAGATGCTTACACATTTTTTCTGGCCTTGAGGCATATGTCACTTTTAGCTTATAGTCAATTTCTATGTATGCTATTTTGCTCTAGTTGATCCGTAAGTATGATAAATACTCAGCATTGTAAATGAGGGCAGTTTCTTAATTTCTTTAGTGGACTTCTCATATTTTATATGTGTTCATTGTAGCTGTGGTTGCCCTTGCCAGCACTTTGGACTGGCTGATTTATAAACATAACTTTTCCGTTTTTATAGAGTGAGGTCCCAGCAATGAATGCCTTTTAAGTATTTCTTTCTTTCAGTTTATTTATTTAATGAATGGGTGTGAGGGGGCAGATCAACTTGTGGCAATGGCCACCACATAGAGAGATTTTAAGAGTTTACAAAAAGTCCAGCCATGAGTAATATGAACTCTAATGCATATGAAGCTGGCCTACATTCTCATAAAATCATAGAAAATTGTAGAGTTGGAAGGGACCCTGAGTATCATCTAAGTCCAGTCCCCTTTAATGCAGGAATATGCAGCTGTTCCATACGGGGAAAGAACCTGCAACCTTGACATTATCAGCACCACACTCTAACCAACTGAGCTATCATGGTCTTGGCATTGTGACTAGCAGGGAGTGCCTGGCACTGCTCGGGAATTGTTAGAAACCAAAACGTATTGTGATTTTGTTTAATGAACATTAATATGGACCAATCGTGCAAAAAATAATAATGAGTGATGTCACACCAAAGTCGTGTTTCATTCCACCATCTTGAATCAGAAAGGTGCCCAGTGTTCAGACACCTCCACCTCGAGAACCCTCATGCTGAGTTTGGCAAGGATATCTCACAAAGGCAAAGCATAGCTGTCAACTTACAGATTTGAAAATAAGGGACCAGCAGCCTCGAAAATAAGGGATCAGCAGCCAAAATAAGGGATTTTAGTCAACCAGCTGAAATACGAAGTTAAAAGGGACCAGATAATTTGGGAGAGCAGCGCCGGTTTTTAGCCCTTCACTTCCAGAGGTTGCTGCTCAAGACACCAGCTGATGAAACACTGCGATTAAATAACTACAAGCAGCAACCACTTTTCGCGCAAAACGAAGTCCAAGTTACGAAGATGCTGCTGCAGTTCTGTATCTTTTCTCTCGTGCTCCATCTGCAGCTCTCAGTTCCATCAGGCAGGGCGGGAGGAGGGGGGGGAATAGCGCCCAAAGTAAACCCGCAGATCAGACCATCTATGCTAGTCTACCACTACAAATCTATGGGAGAAGCGCTTGCGGTCCTTCCTCCGCTTTCCCCCTCTATGGTTAGCCCTTGGAACACCTGCCCGTGCCTCTGCCTCCTCCTCCTCTCTCTGAACTGCTTTCTCTATGATTGCCCTCGCCCTCCTCTCAAGGCTCCTCAGTAATTCATAGGCCGCGCCAGGCTGCCCATCTCATCCGGGTCCTTCGGCGACGCAGCCGCAGTAAGGCCTAGCGGGAGCAGCGGTGGCAGCAGGCAGAAGGGAGGCCCCATGCAGAGAAGCTCAGTTCGGCAGCCATGAGGAGGATGGCAGTGGAAGGGCCCGAGGGTCCTGCCAGTCCCGGCAGGGAGGGGCTCCAGGGGGCTGAGGCTGGTGAGAGGAGGCCAGAGGGGGGTGGGGCGGGCAGCCAGCCAACACAGTTGGAGCCTTCCTCCTCCCTGGCCAGCAGGGAGGGAGGGAGAGGAGCTGCTTCCTTTGAAACCAGGAAATTTAAGGGACATCATCAATAAGGGACAGGTGAGGGACACGGCGCTGTGATAAGGGAGTTTCCCGCCAAATAAGGGACGGTTGACAGCTATGGGGCAAAGTCATGCCAAAGTCATGTTTTGATGTCCGCCATCTTGAATCAGAACAGCACACAGCATCCAAATGTCAACAAAGGTTGCCACCCCACCTCGGGAACTCATACTTATTTTGGCAACAATGTCTCAAGAGGCATCCGAAAGCATAGAGTGAACCGAAAAACCATTTCCCAACATATAGAGTAGATATGAACTGATATAGGTATACAGTGGTGCCCCGCAAGACGAATGCCTCACAAGACGGAAAACCCGCTAGACGAAAGGGTTTTCCGTTTTGGAGGTGCTTCGCAGGACGAATTTGCTATGGGCTTGCTTCGCAAGACAAAAATGTCTTGCGATTCCTGGGGGTTTTTTCCCGCTCCCTACACCCTTTATCTAAGGCACTAAGCTGCTAATAGCCTTTTAGCAGCTAATCCGCGAATCCCTTAAGCCTTTAATAGCCGCTAATAGCCGCTAAACCGCTAATAGCGCTAATCCACTAATCCGCTAATGGGCTTGCTTCGCAAGACGAAAAAACCGCTAGACGAAGAGACTCACGGAACGGATTCTTTTCGTCTTGCGAGGCACCACTGTATATGATATATGTAACTTCATGATATATGTGACATGATATATGTATCTTTACAATTACACACACATATACACACAAAAACATACCTATGATAATATTTCACAGGTTGATTTCAGAAATAGATGGTTGCTGGCTGACATAGACAAAGTTGGTTACCTATTATTGGGTAAATGTACTAGCAGCTAGACAGTTACAGGCAACTTTTCTGACCCAAACAGGGTGAGCTGCCAAGGGGATTTTTGTCTAGTTTGTTTCTATTCTAATAGCCATTGATGGAAACAATGAAAAATCTGGCTAGTGCACAGATTTATTTTTGATGGTGGGTACCTAGGAGGTCTCTGGGGTGGCTCTTTTCTATACCTGTATCAGGGGATGAAAACATATGTCTACAATGATTGTAACAAAAATAGCTTCACTGTAGGAGTTCTAGTATAAGGGCTACAATCTATTATTTCTTTTCAAATGCCCTAGTTTTATCCCCGGGGAGTTGGGAGAGCGCATTTCCTGGCCAGTCATAAATGGTGTTCAACATCATTATCACTTTCGTCTAGAATCTCTACAGTATTTTTTCATGTGTAATTTTTTTAAGCAAAATTTGTCTCAAAAGCAAATTGTCAGAAAGTTTCCACTTAGTTTTGACCTTACCCCTTTGTCCCCAAATATCTGAAAGCTCAAAGTTTTTGTTAAAAAAAAATGTTCCCCCCCCCCAACCATTCAGAACTAACCATTTTTATTTCCAATCATCAAAGCAGGTTTTTTAAGGTGTAGGTAGGTATTTATGAACAGGTTTTCTTCCACTGGAAAATTCCAGCTGCTTCTCTGAGGAACTTGTGTATATCTGTATTTGGATAAAGCTAAACCCTGTGGCGATTCCGTGCGCTGCTCTGGTTTCGCCAGAAGCGGCTTAGTCATGCTGGCCACATGACCCAGAAAAACTGTCTGTGGAGAAACGTCGGCTCCCTCAGCCAGTAAAGCAAGATGAGCACCGCAATCCCAGAGTTGTTTGCGACTGGACTTAGCTGTCAGGCATCCTTTATGTCCTGTGGGAGACATGGAACTGCCATTAAGAAGGTCATTCTTCTGTTGAGGTTTCCTGCTTCAGAACACCTGGTATCATGAGGTTTTGCTCTGCCTTTCTCCTGATCCACATCATTGGTAGTCATTGGATGGTGCAGGGAAATGCAAAAAATCATGGGCAGAACCCAACTAATGCTTCCCGTCAGTGCAAGGGCTTCCGCTTGCTCAATGGATCTCCCCAGTGGCGTAGTGTGGGGGGTGCAGGGGGGCCGGCCGCACCGGGCACAACATCTGGGGGTTAGGGTTAGGGGGCGCAAATCCACGGGTTAGGGGGCGCAAATCCACAGGTTTGGGGGCACAAATTACTTGCCTTGCCCCGGGTCTGACAACCCACGCTACGCCACTGGATCTCCCTCTGCCCTGTGCTCACTAAATTGTTCTAGGGCTTCCTCCCCAAAATTCTGGAGCAGATTTGGGGGGGGCACATGGAGGGAGGAGAGGACGTTCAGTTGTGCAAGGGGGAATCCTTGCCCTGATAGGACATCTTAGTTGGATACCACACCCTTGATGGTTTAGTGGTATTACACATTACAGAGGGTGAAGAATGACAGAGGGGTGTCATTTTTGGCTGTATCTCCCATAGCATCTCTTTATACCCTCGCTGTGTAATAGTTAAATTCGCAAAATATTGATCAAACCTTCCTTCAAGATGCCTTTAGGTTTATGAAACTCTTCTAGCGACAAAACCAGGGTTGATTTCTGTCACCATTCTTTGCCTTTGTTGTGCTGAAATGTTCCTGAAATGGCAAATGTGTTCTTAAAAAACTGATTAGCTTCAACTGTACAGTGGTACCGCGCAAGACGAATGCCTCGCAAGACGGAAAACCCGCTAGACAAAAGGGTTTTCCGTTTTTCGGTGCGCTTCGCAGGACGAATTTCCCTATGGGCTTGCTTCGCAAGACGAAAATGTCTTGCGAGTCTTGAGATTTTTTTTCGCTCCCCACCCCCTTTTTCTAAGCCGCTAAACCGCTAATAGCCTTTTAGCAGTTAATCCGCTAATCCCTTAAGCCTTTAATAGCCGCTAATAGCCGCTAATAGCCGCTAATAGCGCTAATAGCGCTAATCCACTAAGCCGCTAATGGGGTTGCTTCGCAAGACGAAAAAACCGCTAGACGTAGAGACTCGCAGAACGAATTAATTTCGTCTTGCGAGGCACCACTGTATTTGTTTGTTACTGCTCCTGGGTATATGTGTGTACATGTATGTGTTTTAGTATGTCACATCAAAAATGATCACACTTCTAAATTCCATAGTCCCAGCCCTGAGACCCCCGGGTATAGGGCAGTATATAAATTTCAATAATAATAATAATAATAATAATAATAATAATAATGTGTAAAAAGCTTGAGTCACCTTAACTTAAGCTTAACCGAGGCACTTTCTCTACTGTTCACTTCTGAATTTATGTTTATTTTGGCTGTATAAGATAATCCAATCCCCCACCCCCACCCCACTTTGGCCTTTGTTAGTTTCTCTGCAAGACAAGAAACCAAAAGGTTTCCCAAAAATGACAGAAGCATCTGCTCAACAGGGAATTGGGAAAGTACCAAAGCGATGGCAGCCATAGATTTGTTGTGAACCGTAGTTTGCGTCGGTGACCCCGTTCGGTGTGTTCAGACCTCATTTGGTTGGAGTCACTTGATCAAAGAAAAGTTATGCGTGAGAGACCATGCATATCACTATCCCTGTGATTTATAATATATGATCTCTTGCTTGAAGGACTGTAAATAAATAAATGCAATATGAAGTGGGAGGCAAAAGAGAGGGGGGGAAACAGGTTGTCATGGAGCAGTGCATATGTTAGATCTAGTGCAAACAGCATATAACCCCCTCCGACTGAAATCTCCGGTTTCAAAACAAGTGTAAACAGAATACAACCATCTCCAATTAAAAGCTCCAATTTCAAAAACATACACAAATGCAAGCCAGTTGATACCTTTTATTTTGCTCATCATACAGGTTAAGGCGGATAAATTTTGGCTCAATGTTATTTCTGGAATGTTTATTCATCTCAGTAGATAACACCCGGCAACTACTGTAATATATATATATATATATATGAATTGAAACCTTTGTTCCCATCACCTATGATCTGAAATGGTACAGATAACAAGAAGAGATACAGATCATTTGTTTTCACTCTAACGTTACTGGAGTAGTTTGTTTATTTGCTGCATTTCTAGATCCCTCTTCTGAAGGCAGTGGCGTAGCGTGGGTTGTCAGCACCCGGGGCAAAGCAAGTAATTTGTGCCCCCTAACCCGGGGCAAGGCAAGTAATTTGTGCCCCCCCCCCCGCTGCACTGTCCCTCCCTCAGATAGTCCCTCGCTCTCTCTCCGCACCGCACGCCTGGCACCCTCCCCTCCACAGTGGGCGGCGACCCGGCGGCTCGGATCGGATTCGCACAGCCAGCACTGCAGTGAGAGAGAGAGAGTGAGCCAGGTAGGGGCAGAGAGCTGCGAGTGCGAGCGCCCCCCCCCGATGTTGCGCCCGGTGCGGCCGGGCCCCCCCTGCACCCCCCACGCTACGCCACTGTCTGAAGGTGCCCAGGGTGAAGCACAGTAAAATACAAGCACAAGGTACAATTGCAAATAAGATATAATGCTAACCAACATATTCGATTGACCTGCTCCGATAACCTCTTCCGATAGATTTATTGCTTTATTGTTCGGCGTCTCGAGGCACAGAAGGTTAACCCTTCACTACACCCAACAAACATACTTTAAAATATCTAAGGAACTCAGAACCATTTTAAAACACAGGGAAAGTTACACGTGAAAGCAGTTTCTTTATAATGATTTAATGTATAGACGCGGGTGGCGCTGTGGGTAAAACCTCAGCACCTAGGACTTGCCGATCGTCAGGTTGGCGGTTTGAATCCCCGTGGCGGGGTGTGCTCCCATTGCTCGGTCCCAGCGCCTGCCAACCTAGCAGTTCAAAAGCACGTCAAAGTGCAAGTAGATAAATAGGGACCGCTTACTAGCGGGAAGGTAAACGGTGTTTCCGTGCACTGCGCTGGCTTGCCAGATGAAGCTTGTCACGCTGGCCACATGACCCGGAAGTGTCTTCGGACAGCGCTGGCCCCCGGCCTCTTAAGTGAGATGGGCGTGCAACCTCAGAGTCGGACATGACTGGCCCGTACAGGCAGGGGTACCTTTACCTTTACATGGTGAGTTTAGAATATAACATATTCTATTCTATTCTATTCTGATTTTCCACCCTGGTCTAGGTCAGGAGCTTGAACTGATTTGAGGGGTAACTTGTCTGGGCTGCACTTGTACACAGTCCACTCCTGTTTATTCATCTTATTTATAATCTGCTGTTTATCATCTGGTTCTAGGGCGGAGATACATCACCACCTCAAAAATAGAAGCACCATATAAAATGCCAACAAATTAAATATAGCACCAATAACCTATTAAGGAATAAAAACATAACCAAACTTTTAAAAAAAAAAAACCTACTGCAAGACCATCAAATCTTGCACAGTCTAGGGGATGTTGGTATAATGTGAACAATGAGTTGAACTACACAGTACTTGGGCTCATGTCTCGAGGAGCACATCCCCCATGCTTGGATGCTCTGAAAAAAGGGTGCCAGGTGCACTGGGTTACCATAGCAACACCAGCGAGGTCGAGTGTATGCCTTGCTGAGTCATTGACCCTCCCATTGGTTCAGGAAATATGCCTATGTGTAGAGATGGGTACAATAGTCACTAGGTCATTGCTTTCATTGTGGTTGTGTCCTGGTCTGGCCTGTCCTAGTCTGTCCTGTCTTGTCTCTTATGTCCTGATGCTGTACTGTTTGTGTGTCAGGGTCTGACTCTGAATGTGTGGGAGTCAGGGGAAGAGGCTGTGGGTTTTGCACAGCAGTGTTTGCTAGCAGGGTGATAGTGTTAGTGGATCTCCCTATACCTATTTATCTTTACTTTGAATACCAGAAGAACAGCAGATAGTATTGTTTAGCTTTGCCTTGTGTTTGGAGACAATAAACACTTTGCTTGTTTTTTAACTGTGTGGGAGAAGAGTTTTCCCCTTTACCAGGGACTGAAGAAGAAGAAGAAGAAGAAGAAGAAGAAGAAGAAGAAGAAGACGAAGAAGAAGAATTTATTATTTGTACCCTGCCCATCTGGCTGGGCTTCGCCAGCCATTCTGGGAGGCTTCCACAAAGACCAAAAATACACTAAGATGTCACACATTAAAAACATCCCTGAACAGGGCTGCCTTAAGATATCTTCTGAATGTCAGGTAGTTATTTATCTCTTTGACATCTGATGGGAGAGCGTTCCACAGGGCAGGCACCACTACTGAGAAGGCCCGCTGCCTGGTTCCCTGTAGCTTTGCTTCTCACAATGAGGGAACCGCTAGAAGGCCCTCTGCACTGGACCTCAGCGTCCAGGCAGAACGACGGGGGTGGAGACGCTCCTTCAGGTATACTGGGCTGAGGCTGTTTAGGGCTTTGAAGAAGCTGTTCTTCTTAGAGCAGGAGATCTCTAAAGACTCTGCTGAGGCTCTACATCTTCTACTGATACATCACCCTGGTTGAGGAGTGGTGAACAACTGACGTCCACCAACAGGGGATGTGTACAACGAAATTGTCCCGTTAGAACTTCTACTTTTGCAATGGAACTTCCCCTTCTGTTCTGGAGCAGTTTTGGTTGAGACACAGGGAAAGGGGAAGGTGTGGAAGTTCTGTTGTACAAGCAGAGGTGCTTGCATGAATTGGACAATTCTGTTGGATACAACTGTATGTAGTGATTAAGATAATAGGCTACATCCAACTGGTGTCCCTACACTGTCAGAAGACTCAACTGATCTAAAGGAGCCCTCCTTCAGTGGAACAGGGAAGAAGATTATCTTTGGTGATTTCCCCTTGCCTAACAGCCCCACCATCCATACTCTTCTGGAGGGTCCCCAACAATCCAGAATAGATTTCTGGGGCGCATGGGGACTGCAATAAAAGGAGTAATTGCTGAAAATCCCTGTTCTGCTGGCAGAAGGTACTACCAACGGATCAAAGAACCTTCTTCCATCAGAGGAATTGCACTAGTTGGGTGCAACCCAAAATACTTCCCCTTCCCTAGCCCTCATTATGGCTCAAACCAAACGTTCCTCAGAATTCACATGCATTAAAAAGTTTAACATTTCCTAATATGTGGATTTGCGGGTTCCATTGGGGCTAGACAGAGGACGAGGAAAACAAAGTAGTTTGCATGTTCTAATTCTTTTCTAAGGAATATTTTTGCCCCCTAAAAAAAAATAAAAAACCACCCCAAAACCACCAGGATTTATTTCCAGCTACTTTTGTTTTCCTTGAGGGACTTTTGAAACACTATATTGCTACTTTTCATGTTTTTTATTTGCCCTTTGGAACAATAAAAGCTCAAAGGTTCATAAATATGCATTCTGTAAATGTATTATGCTGACAAAGTGTTGCTCAGATAGCTGCTTTTGCCTTCGGGGGACGAATAAGTTTACAGCATGCTTAAACAACGGAGGGAAGGGGAAGAGAGCTGCGTCAGCGCATGGGCTGGAGGTGGAACAAAAAGATCTCTCGCATGCACACAAGGAGGACCAAAAATAAAGTTTGGATGTTGATGTGTCAAGGTGCAGTAATGAGAAAGGGTGGGGAGTGTGATGCGCTAATGGTCTGGTGTTGGTGGGGTTGTTATTTTCGTTGAGCTACAAATTGGTCTCCTTCAAAGGGCCCAGCTCAGTTGAGCTATGACCACACACACACACAATCCCTAACTTAAAATCTCTAATTTTCTCAGCAAGCTTTCAGGAGAGCGGTTTTTATTCCAGCGCAGGAGAAGCTTTCTGGCAGGGTCCAGCCCTCATTAGTTTCAAATCCCCACGGACCATGATCTAGTTCTGCTCAGCTCCCTTTCGTCTCTTTGGGTAGCTGATGATCAATGTTGGAGTTGTTTGAATGGGTCGGAGGGAAATGCTTCCTCTCCCGTCCTCTCCTCCCAACCCAGGAATGGAAAAGACAATAGACACACACACACACACCCTGAAAAATCCATGATGCGCCTTGCTTAAGCAAAGCTGGAGTGGTGATATATTAAAACAGCCGGATTCCTAACAGCCAGGCTTTTATAATGTATCACCACGCTGGAATTTATTACAACAGCATGACTTAGCGAGGCCATGATGCAGGCAGACCAGAACGTCATTTCTCAGAAAAGCTGTAAGAGGGAGAAATAAACATTCGATTAGGATCAGCATTCATCTGGTGTGCATCGGCGAAAAAAAGCAGAAATGCATCGCCGACGAAAAGATGGTAAAAAGAGGGAGCCTTGTGTGAAATTTGCATGTGCTGATTTCAGACAGGGAAGTAGATTTAAAAATAGGTAAAAGGTAAAGGTAAAGGGACCCCTGACCATTAGGTCCAGTCGTGACCAACTCTGGGGTTGCGGCGCTCATCTCGCTTTATTGGCCGAGGGAGCCAGCCTACAGCTTCCGGGTCATGTGGCCAGCATGACTAAGCCGCTTCTGGCGAACCAGAGCAGTGCACGGAAAAGCCTTTTACCTTCCCGCTGAAGCGGTACCTATTTATCTACTTGCACTTTGTGCTTTCGAACTGCTAGGTTGGCAGGAGCTGGGACCGAACAACGGGAGCTCACCCCTTTGTGGGGATTCGAACCACCAACCTTCTGATCGGCAAGCCCTAGGTTCTGTAGTTTAGCCCACAGTGCCACCCGCGTCCCTAGATTTAAAAATAATTATCATTAAATAGAAGCCCAGTTCATCTCACCCTAGTGGGGAAGACTGTGTGGCCTCGTGTTCTGTGTACCTGCTCGCTCACTACCAACCTCACATCTGCACCAGCCTTGATGCCATCGTTGGTGCAGATCTTGGGCAGTGTCAGGGACTGGCTGGATGAGGAGCTGCCCACCCAAGAGCCCCCAGGGAAGGCAAAGAAGATGGTGACTTAGATCCCGGATCCTGCCTTGGTCAGACCACACTTGGAATACTGTGTCCAGTTCTGGGCAACACAATTTAAGATGGATATTGGCAAGCTGGAATGTGTCAGAGGAAGGCAACCAAGATGATCATGGGTCGGGAAGCCGAGCCTTGTGAGGAACGGTTGAGGGAATTGGATATGTTTAGCCTGGTTAAAGAGGAGACAGAGAGGATATATGAGAGCCACCTTTAAATATCTAAAGGGCTGTTACCTGGAGGATGGAGCAAGTTTGTTTGCTCCTGCTCTGGAGGACAGACCCGAACCAATGCATTCAAGCTACAAGACAGAGAATTCTGACTAACCCGCAGGAAGAACATTCTGATGGGAAGAGCTGTTTGACAGTGGAACGATCTCCCTCGGGAGGTGGCGGACTCTTGGAGGTTTTTAAGCACAGGTTGGATGGCCACCTGTCATGTATAATGTAGTTGAGATTCCTGTATTGCAGGGAGTTGGACTAGATGACTCTTCAATTTTATGGGCCTATGAACATGCAGAGCAAGGCTTCTGGGGCTGCAGTGTACACACTGGGCTGAGACTATTTCCATTGAATCAACTGGGCTGATTTCTGAGTAGGTATGCATGGGGTTGTGTTAATGGTTGCTGACATGTTGGTGATTTCAGATTTGTATTCTCGGCCATAGAACAGCTGCTAAGATAGCAAGGGAATATTTTCAGTCTTTCGGTTTATTTATTTTTAAGGCATTTCCTTCAGTCAAGCTGCAACTTCTTATAAAGTGGAATGGAGAAATGAAAGGATTGGTTCCTCATTCCTAGGCACTGCATGTCACTGGATTGCAGGCTGAATGTGCAAACTTGCATACTTTGAAAAACATGGTGCTTGAGTTGATATGAGGGCTCTCCCTGAGGTGATGGCCCATTCATACGTATCAGTCCGTCCTGGCTTTTGCTGCAGTGAAACTGCATATTTGAACCTGCCTCGAATGACTCCCAGCTGCATAATAAACCATCCTTAAGAATATTAGCAATCACTGAGACTTAAGACGAAAACAAAGTAGGACTTCCATTTATCTCGGTTTGGCAGCTGCTCGGTGATAGAGCACCTTCTTCCTATGCAGAGGGTCTCAGATTCAATCCCTGGCATCTCCATCTGAAAGCCCAGAGAGCGGCTGCCAGTCAGTGTAGGCAATACTGAGGTAAATGGACTTGATATAAGGAAGGTTTCTGTGTTCCTAAAGTTGTGGTTGGCATCTGTCTTTCTCAAGAGACAATAGAGGGACGCGGGTGGCTCTGTGGGTTAAACCACAGAGCCTAGGACATGCTGATCAGAAGGTCGGCAGTTCAAATCCCCGCGACGGGGTGAGCTCCCGTTGCTCGATCCCTGCTCCTGCCAACCTAGCAGTTTGAAAGCACATCAAAGTGCAAGTAGATAAATAGGTACCACTCCAGCGGGAAGGTAAACAGCGTTTCCGTGCGCTGCTCTGGTTTGCCAGAAGTGGCTTAGTCATGCTGGCCACATGACCCGGAAGCTGTACGCCGGCTCCCTCGGCCAATAAAATGAGATGAGCGCAGCAGCCCCAGAGTCAGCCACGACTGGACCTAATGGTCAGGGGTCCCTTTACCTTTACCTTTACCTGGGGTAAAGTCAAACTGCCATTTTAGCAGCACCGAAGTAACCTCACCGGGGTACAAGCCCGGGCAGTGTGTATGGAGGTCCTGGGCTGCCCAGAGGACAAGACTCCCCTCTTGGCCTCGCTGATGTGGTCCAAAGGAAAGCAGAGCAATACATTTGGCACCATCAAATGGGACAATGGGACGTGGGTGGCGCTATAGTGTAAACCACTGAACATTGGGCTTGCCGATCGGAAGGTCAGTGGTTCGAATCCGCGCGATGGGGTGAGCTCCCGTTGCTCGGTCCCAGCTCCTGCCAACCTAGCAGTTCGAAAGCACATCAAAGTGCAAGTAGATAAATACGTACCACCCTGGCGGGAAGGTAAACGGCATTTCCGTGCACTGCTCTGGTTTCACCAGAAGGGGCTTAGTCATGCTGGCCACATGACCCAGAAAAACTGTCTGCGGACAAACGTCAGCTCCCTCAGTCAGTAAAGTGAGATGAGCGCCACAACCCCAAAGTTGTTTGCAAGTGGACTTAACCATCAGGGGTCCTTTACCTTTACTTTTTTGGTTGCAGGAGTTGCCGGAAGGAGGCATACAAAGCATCATCCAACCGTCTTAGGGACTCCACTCTGGATTTCTATAGTGGTTTACTCCTTAGCTTTTTCTTCTCCTGAAGATGTCCTGCAAGGACATCTGTGTATGCATCTTTCCTTGAGATTTGACCCTGAAGCCTTTCTCACAGATGAGCATATCCACAAGCCAGCGGATGTTTTAGGACCAGAATTTCCTTTCTCCTAAATGTGCTACCTTTCCAGGTGGATGAGCCAGCGTGGTGTAGTGGTTAGGAGCAATGGACTCGTAATCTGGTGAACCAGGTTCGCTTCCCCGCCTCTCCACATGCAGCTGCTGGGTGACCTTGGGCTTCAGCCCCACTCCCCTCACAGAGTGTTTGTTGTGGGGGAGGAAGGGAAAGGAGATTGTTAGCCGCTTTGAGACTCCTTAGGGTAGTGATAAAGAGGGATATCAAATCCAAACTCTTCATCATCATCATCTGCCTCTTGCTTCCCTTTGCAGCACATGCAGGAACCACCTTCTTGACCATCAGACCCACTATTGGTCTTGTCTGCTCAAATGCCAGAGCCTGTCTTCATGTGCAGAGGAAGTCCCTAACTCACCCAGGGTTTGAGACCCATTGGCTACCTTCATCTGGTTTAGCCAGTCAGTTGAAGCCATTCCCAGCGTGTGGCCGCTATGGGATGCAGACAGCTTTTAGGAGCCGCAGGTGAGAGCTGAGTGCAGGGTGGAGGCCAAAGGTGGACAAACTACCCCAGAAGGAGCACAACATGTCCCCCACCAGAAGTACTACCTCTCCCCTAAAACCCCATATACCCCATAGATATCCCTAAAGTGCCATGTTAGTAAAAGATAATATCATTTTTACATGCATCTTTAGTAGCAAATGACTCAGTAAGTCAGCTCAGGCTGTTGAAAAAACAAATAGGCCCTGTAGTTCTAGAAAGGGACTGTACATACATTGCTAGTCCATTTCCTTTGAAGTACAGTTGTACCTTGAAAGTCGAATGGAATCCGTTCCGGAAGTCCGTTTGACTTCCAAAATGTTCGGGAACTAAGTTGTGGTTTCTGATTGGCTGCAGGAAGCTCCTAAATGAAACCCCAGCACCTACAACACTATGAGTAGTACTACTGGAAGGGTCCCAACTGCCTTTGCAAAACATCTTCACAAGTAAAAAGTAAGGGACAAATCACACCTTGCATTAATCATGTGATTTGCCCTAAACTTGTGGGCCTTAACTCCCAACAAACAGCAAGACTTTGGAATCAGCTATTAAGCTGCAAATAAAACGTTTTGTGTGTTTTTAAAGTGCATTATACAAATGTGACACTAGATGGCGATGGTGAGCTGTGGCAAATTCAATATATTTTTCAAAACGTTTTTGAAAAAGCATTTTCACAAAATTTTTTTATATGTGTCTGGATTCCACCTGCAAGCAGATCAGGATCCTATGTGAGGATTGCAGGGGTCACCCTTTGCCCCTTGCTGTACTCTTGATCTTGGCTCCTGCATCTGCTGTTTTTATATAGTTTTTTTGGGGGGGAGGGGTGTTAAAAAATGTTTCCATTCACGATCAACTGCCCTAGATGAAATATCTATAGATACAGATATAGATATAATTTCTGACAGGCGGAAATAAAGTACACAGGCTCATACCCTGTTCCTTTACGTCGATCTTGTCTTGCAAAGCACAATTGACAATCATTTTCTGCTCTTTTTATCCATTGTTAGGAGTTTTTTCAACTGCATAAGTGTTTCTTAATCAAAAGAATGGGTTCCACACCGTCCTTGACATCAAAAGAGCGCTTCTTTTTCTTTTTTCTTCTTTCCCCCTTTAAAAAAGCGATTACAGTATCAAAGACTTGTTCTGTGCGGAATCTGAGGTGAATCTCCGGAACAGTCCTTCTGGGATACAGATGAAAAATGCGGCCTACGTGTTGGGAAGAAGAATCCAAGGCAATCAATTGGGGAGGAGCGGGGTGTGTGTGGAGAAATAAAAACTGCTGGCCCAGGAGCTCCCAGCTCCCATTCTCTGCTTTTAGTCTTCTGTCGGGCCTACTGGACTACCCAGCCTCTCAAATAGCATCCTTTG
Organism: Podarcis tiliguerta; assembly: GCF_965153285.1. Taxonomy (NCBI): domain Eukaryota; kingdom Metazoa; phylum Chordata; class Lepidosauria; order Squamata; family Lacertidae; genus Podarcis; species Podarcis tiliguerta. The sequence continues at coordinate 79,220,924 of NC_139539.1, forward strand.
CCAAAAGCGCCGGAGCTGATTAGCAAGGCATGGGAGGAAACAGGCTCCTGTGTGCCAGGAATTCCGATCCTAGGAGCCGAGCCGAAACCATGTAAGAGCTCGAAAGGAGTGTCAACGTAAAATAACAGTGGTGTAGGAGCAGTGACCAGGATGAGGTTGCCTGATAAGTGCACTCAGAAAGGTTTGCTATTAGCAGAATCTCAATATGTCAAAGCCAGTTATTGGAGACTTTTCTCCTGACTCCTCGGGACGTGTTTGTCATCACTAAGTATGGGTAAGAACGGATCTCCGTCTCCCCGACCCCCTGACGTCTGTAAGCCTTTGGGGCCCTTTCTTAATTAGCCGGAATCAGTGAGATTTGCAGATTCCCATCCCAGAAGCCTGTTCTATCCCCTGCTTTGAACAAGTGCAGAGGACAGGGGTTTGTTTTGTTTTGTTTTGCATTCAATTGGGAGGTGAATGAATTTGAATGGAGACATGCAGGAGGGAGGAGGCAGCGACTCAAAACAGCCATCTATCCTGGTCTGGAGGTTGTTAACATGCTGCTGGACCTTGGCAGCGGCTATTTTGCATGTGTAATTTTTGGTTTGTTTGCCAAGTTAGGAACAAAGGAATCTGCCGTACATCGAGCAAGACCATTGCTTGATCTAGCTCAGTATCGACTAAACCAGACCCTCCAAGTGTCCTTATTTTCCAGAGAGAGTCCCTGATTTATAGTAGCCATCCTGGTTTCTGATTTGATCCTGGAATGTCCTGCTTCTCCTTAGGATGTCCCTATTTACATCAGGGGACGCGGGTAGTGCTGTGGGTTAAACCACAGAGCCTAGGACTTACCGATCAGAAGGTCGGCGGTTCGAATCCCCGCGACGGGGTGAGTTCCCGTTGCTCAGTCCCTGCTCCTGCCCACCTAGCAGTTCGAAAGCACGTCAAAGTGCAAGTATATAAATAGGTACCGCTCCAGCGGGAAGGTAAATGGCATTTCCATGCGCTGCTCTGGTTCACCAGAAGCAGCTTAGTCATGCTGGCCACATGACCCGGAAGCTATACGCCCGCTACCTCAGCCAATAAAGCGAGATGAGCGCCGCAACTCCAGAGTTGGTCCTGACTGGACCTAATGGTCAGGGGTCCCTTTACCTTTACCTATTTACATCAAAGAAATGTTGGAGGGTAGGGAGTTATCCGACTCCTGAGCCATCTGAAGGCAGCCCTGCTTTTTTTAATGTTTAACATTTTACTATGTTTTCATATATGTTGGAAGCCTCCCAGAGTGGCTGGGGCAACCCAGTCAGATGGGTGGGGTATAATTGGGTGGTGATGATGGAAGAATACGTCCCTATTTTCATCAGAGAAATGTTGGAAGGTATGGCCTAAACTCACTGACAGCGACTTTCTGGGGTTTCAAGCAGGATTCTACCTCCTGGCCTTAGCTGGGATTTTTTTTATACAGTGGTACTTCGGGTTACGTACGCTTCAGGTTACATATGCTTCAGGTTACAGACCCCGTTAACCCAGAAATATTGCTTCAGGTTAAGAACTTTGCTTCAGGATGAGAACAGAAATCGTGCTCCGGCGGCACAGCAGCAGTGGGAGGCCCCATTAGCTAAAGTGGTGCTTCAGGTTAAGAACAGTTTCAGGTTAAGTACGGACCTCTGGAACGAATTAAGTACTTAACCCGAGGTACCACTGTGCTGTAAATCGCCCTATGATCTTTGGATGAAGGCCAGTATATGAATTTAATAAATAAACAGTCAACAAAGATTGAAGCTGGAACCTGGCAGAGAATCTGTGTGCAAAATAGATACACCACTGAGCTAAAGTCCTTTTAAAAGGCTAGATTGCTCACCGGTGCAAGACAGTTTGAGCATATTACACCGATCCTGGTCCGACTGCACTTGGCTACCAATTAGTTTCCGGGCTCAATACAAAGTGTTGGTTCTGACCTATAAAGCCTTAAATGGCTCAGGACCACAATACCTCAAGGACCGCCTCTTTCCCTATGAACCTACCCATACCCTGATATCATCTTCTGAGGCCCTTCTTCATGTGCCTCCTCCTCCTTGAGAGGACTGGAGGGTGGCAACACGAGAACAGGCCTTCTCTGCAGTGGCTCCCTGTCTGTGGAATGCTCTCCCCAGGGAAGTTCGCCTGGCACCTTCATTATACGCCTTTAGGTGCCAGGCAAAAATGTTCCTTTTTAAAATAAGAAGCCGCAATAAGGTGGAGGGAAGTCACTTGTGAAGAAGTATTGATTTCATTTGGTTTATATTTATGTATAAGTTAGTTTATTTTGAAGAAAGAATGGCAAATGTATATAATTAATCAATGCAAAACTCAATAAAGAATTTTTTTTTTATTTTTTTAAAGTTCCTTTATAGCCAGGCCTTGGGTTGATCTGTTTGACATCCTATGCACTTTTAAAATGTGGCTCTTTCCTTGGTGTGTGTGTTATTATGTTGTTGTTTTTATTCTGATTACCGTATTTTTCGCTCCATAAGATCCACTTTTTCCCTCCTAAAAAGTAAGGGGAAATGTCTGTGCGTCTTATGGAGCGAATGAGTGGTCCCTGGAGCCGAATTGCCCAGGGACAAAAAGCAGATCATGCTCTCTTTTTTGAAAGAGGGAAGTGGGTGTTGAAACAAAGCCACTGATTGACAAGCAATCGGGAGAGAGATAAGGGACAAGATAAAGGAGGCTGCCTGAGAGTGGGGAGGTAAAGACAGCGAACTTGCAAGGAGAGGAGACAGGAATACTAAAGCAATGAGGAGAGAAATTAGAAGAAAAGGAGGAGCAAAAAACTACTCCAGCTAAGGAAAAGACTCTAAGGCAAACAAGAGGGAAGGGGGTGTTGAAATGAAGCAGCTGATCGGCCGATGCTTTTGATCAGTGCAGTAAACTATATATCCTCAGCTTAGGCAACTTCGTAATGTTATATGCTCTAAAGAAGTAGAGTCATTAGATCAAAGTTGGATCTTGCAGATTCATTAAGGACCTACTCGACTTAATTCTCACCTCTTAAAGCTGTCTGGACTTGGGACTACTGCTGTCTAAATTAGATCTGTAATCCATTTAGTTTTACTGCTGCAGCCATTAAAAAGGAAAGGGGGGGGGGAAACCATACAAACACAAAACAAAGACCTTCCTAAATAGAAACAAGACTGGGGAAATCAAAAGTTCACTTCAGTCTGGCAAGGCAACTCAAACCCGGGAGTCGGCTGCCACAGGAAATAAGTGTGTGCTAAGGGAGCCTTTACTAGTCCCGGCCATGTAGGGGATTCCTTAATCCTGTATACTTAAAGTTATAATTAGGAAAAGGACAATCTGAACAGATGGTGTTGTTTAATATACTCATTAATGATGTGGAAACAGAGGGTGAACAATTTGCAAGTGACATAATTATTTAGGATAGATATAATTAGAGGAAAATGGGCCTTAAAAGCCAAATGAGTGGTTCGATAGCATAATGGCCAATTGGCGGTGTGTGTGTCTGATGGGGGGCGGGGGGGGGATCCATATTGATCCATTCAAAGTGGCGTACATAAAAACAATAATTTGAACCACTTGCATCCGGTGCCGAGACTCAATTTGCTGGTACCCAAATCAAAGCAGAGATGCTGACATGATCGTGCCACTTAACTTGGCAAGCTGGAGAGCTGGTTTAAATGTGAATAAAGACCTAGGCAAGGGTTCTAATGCTTTGGCTGGTTTCTGCTGCATTCATAGGTGCCAGTAAGGGTATTCACACACGGAGATGCGTGGGTTTGTTTTGTTAACAACAACAACAACAATAAAAACACATAGTGAACATATTTAAACCAGAACTTAGGCTCTGTGCATTGTGGAGTAAATGGATGCAGAGTATGTGGTCCTTCAGATGTCATACTACAACTCCCATCATCCCTTGTCACTGGCTGTGCTGGCTGGGGCTGATGGTAAAAGGAGTCCATTGGCTGCTGGGGGAGCCAGCCAGTGGCATAGCGTGGGGGGGGTGCAGGGGAGGCCGGCCGCACCGGGCGCAAAAGCTGGGGGGGGGGCGTTCGCACTCGCAGCTCTCTGCCCCTACCTGGCTCACTCACTCTCTCACTGCAGTGCTGCCTGTGCGAATCCAATCCAAGCCGCCACCCACTGTGGAGGGGAGGGTGCCAGGCGTGCGGTGCAGAGAGAGAGAGAGGGACTATCTGGGGGAGGGACAGTGCAGCGGGGGGGGCGCAAATTACTTGCCTTGCCCCGGGTGCTGACAACCCACGCTACGCCACTGGAGCCAGCGGATGTTGGAGACAGAGTACGCCACAAGCTTAAACAGGTGTAAGCTGATTCCTCACCTCGGTGAAGATTTCGAAGCAGCTGTTTGGGAATCAGATGTTCCACAACCTCAGTGGAGCACCGTTCCTGTGATTCTTGGAGCTGGGTGGAAATGACAGTGAAAATTGGTCTAAGAACAATATAAATCTGTTGTGAGTGGATGTATTCTAGAGGTGGATCTGCACATCTGGTGATCTACGAAGATAATCACAATTCAGGGATGTTGAACCCCCTCCTTGGGGGCCTGATCCAGCCCTCTAGCACAATGTTCTCTGGCCCTCGCAATACACCATTAATTTGGGTGGTAGCAGCAAAAGCAGGGATAAAGTCAACACAGGACTGGGGTGGGCAGTGCCCAATGTCTTTATGGGGATGAATATCACCACCACCCTGGTCATCAGACTCATGAGTGGAAAGCACAGGGGTGCCCACACCTGCTGCCAACATGCAGGCCCCCAGAGGATTCAACAAAGGTGAATGCGACCGTTGAGCCAAGAAAGCTTAGCCACCTCATCAGTCGGGCCTTTGGTAATGTGGCACCCTGACAGAGGACAAAACTTGCCGCTACCCCTAAATATTTCTTATTTTCACAATAATTCTTTTTGAATATATATTGTGTCCTCCCTAAAAGAGGGCATGTGTTGCGATGAGACCTAGAGACTGACCTCTTGGTTGTGGGTGGGTCCATTGGATAGCCACAACACCCGATTGGTAGGTCCCTTGCTGCTGGGTTTCAATCTGGCCAATGGGGTTGCAGTCTTAACGGACTGAGGGACCTATATAAACCCATGCACATGACCCAAAGCTTCCTCTTTCGGCTCGTGTATCGGAACACCCGCCCACCTCTCCCTAATTTTAGGGCCTTTTGCGATTGACCTTGCTATGCCATTGTGTGTCATCTGTCATTGGGACAGGGGCACGGCAGGAATTTTCCCACTTGGCTGATTGGCTGTTGCCATTTGGGTTTCGCCTGCCGTGTAGCAATTCGTCACAACTTGTAAGGTTGTGGATAGGCACTGGTTCAGGTGATAGGGATGGGAGAACGGTCTCACCATCCCTATGTGAAGGGTATTCCGTTAAAGGAATCCAGGGACTCAACTTGGTTTGGCCAACCCCCAAGACGGGGTTGTGCCCATGCCTGAGTCCAGGGGAGCATCTGGGGAGTGAACAGAGTCTGCTCCCAGGCTTTTCACCTTCCTCAGGTGTTCACTCTTGGCTGACCTATGATAGAGCTCTGGGTCAGTGCTACCTGCACGGGTGTAGGGAGCTAGTTGAACCAGAGCCTATGCAACCACTCACTTTTCTGTAATCAACAAAGTTGTGGCCTAAATTCTGCCAAAAACTGAAATATACTCAGAGTCGCAAAGTGATTTCATGCTCTTTATTCAGCTCATAGTGGTGAGGAGGAATGAATGAAAGTCCCCTCAAAGTATCTGCCTTATATACATTATTTACACAATGGGCTGCACGTGATTGGCTAATTCCGGAATTCTACTGTAAGCCAATCAGGTTGTGGATTCACTTCTATCTGGAGCATGATTGGGTGGTTCCTGCCAACCAATCATACTGCTGCATTGTTCTAGGACCAATCAGACTGCTGCATTCTGAATCCTATTGTTCTAGGACCAATCAGACTGCTGCCTTTTGGATCCTATTGTTCTAGGACCAATCGGACTGCTACAGTTTGGATCCTATTCAACTCAGTACATAACATAAACCAAAACTAAAATTTGAATCAAATGTGTCTTTATTTAGGAGGGAGGTCTCTGGGTCTGAACACACAATTGCTTTGTTTTATTTTTTAGATCTTCTCAGTAGGTTGCTGGTATCCATCTGTTTCGGGAGACAATGGAAGAGTACAAATTCATGGGTAAAGTCAAACAGAAAGTTACTGTGCCTGCTATGGTTGAAGAAACCAATATAGGAGAGACATGTTTTATTCTCAGTAGGTACCCGTATAAATATAGGTTTTAGCACGATCGTTCTTATTTTGCACCCTCTCGGTTTGGCGCCGTGTGTGGGAGAATCGCTCCCACTGCTCTAAATCCAGCTCTGCGTATACATAAAGGTGGTATCACACCACTTTAAATAGTCATAAGGAGACATCGCTTTCCCACAAAGTATTCTGGGAACTGTAGTTTGTTAAGGGTTCTGAGAGTGGTTTAACAATCAGTCTGTCTTCCCAGGGAATTCTGGCAATTGTAGCTCTGTGAAGGGAAAGGGCGTCCCCCATTGACCCTCAGCACCCATAATAATCTACGGTTCCCACAACTTGTTTCAAATGTTCAGTACAAATGGGGCATACATGGAGTTAGTAACAATCTTTCTGGAAAGGCTTCCATGTCTTTCCTTTACAAAGAAGGTGAAGCGTCATCTGGTATGGATTCTGGAGGCTATTTTGTTCCTTATGATGGAGAATAAAGAAGCCTTTTTTCCAAAAACCCGAAAAACAAAAACAAAGGGTAGTTGGCTGCTTATGAAAATGATCAGATTTCCTTCAGCAGCTCAAAAATATCCTGAGGGCAAAGAAGGAGGGAAGAGTTGTTGCTGTAAAAATTAAAAAAAAAAAAAATTGGCAGGAGGTGTGAGAATACTTGGCATTTAGCAGCTTTATTTATTAATTAAAATGTTTATATCCCACCTTTCAGCCCCAAAGGATCCCCTAAGGCGGCTCACAAAACGTTAGTCAAGAACCGCAACGAAAAAGGAACATGAACAAACCTAGACAAACCTCCTAACAGCACAAGCCTGTGCATATTTACTCAGAAGTAAAGCTTACACCCTTGTAAGTGTATTTGGGCTTGCTGCCTAAGAGACGCTGTTGTACATGTTCAGCAACCTTCTCATGGGTTTTCAGTAACCCTTGCAATAGTTCTGCAAGAGAAATCGGGATTACTCCCATGCTGCAGATGGGAAGACTGAGACTTTCTGGGAGAAGCCCTCTAGTATCCTTAAAACGGTTGAGATTCTTTGAGGGAAGCCATAGAATGCATAGAGCAGACAGGGCCAAACTCTTTTCTTTCTCTCCCTGCCGTTCTTCTAAGAACAATTAACTTAAGGGCACTTTAAAATAAGACACAGTTGTGTATTTCCTCTTTATGTCCTGTAGCAGAGCAAAAAGAGAATGTCCCCACTATGCTTTCTACAAGGGACAGCCATCCTGGCATTCACATAAATTACTTTAAAGGAATAATAGATCTCCAAGGACTCTCTCATGGATTAAGTGCCGGGAATGAAATATTGTATTGTGGCTTCGGTAGGACATTAAATAACAGTGAATATAAAAGACAATAATCACGACCTCTGGAAAATGGAATTAATTTATTGCCCTCTTGAACAGCCTAAGCATTTTAAACTGATTACATTTCTATGGTGTGGGGCATTAAGGATTTAAGCACATACCGCTGGAATTATTTTAAATCAGTGGTTGAATTGCACTTTAAGGGTATCAAGGAGGCAGTTAAATTAGGCCAGAGATGGGGAACATGTAGCGTTCTGGATATTTTTGGATCACAACTCCCATCATCTCTGACCACAAGCCCTCCTGACTGGAGCCAATGCAAGCTGGAGGGATTCCAGACAGGCCTTTATTGTGGGAGGGACTCCACCCCACCCAACTCTTTGAACATGCAATGTCCACACAACATTTCTGGCATCAAAATGCTAGCCCATGCCCCATGCCTCACTTTATTCCTTTATTTCATCCATATCTCACCTTTCCTCAAAGCAGCTTAAGGTGGAGTAAGTACAGTACACAGATCTCCCTACCTGCCCCTCTCATTTTGCAAGCCGAGAGACTGAGGCTGGCCCAAGTTTACCCTGTGAACTTCGTTGCTGCACGGGGATTCGAATTCTGGTCTCCCAATTCCTAGTCTTACACTCTAACCATACAGTGGTACCTCGGGTTAAGTATTTAATTCGTTCCAGAGGTCTGTTCTTAACCTGAAACTGTTCTTAACCTGAAGCACCACTTTAGCTAATGGGGCCTCCTGCTGCCGCCACGCCGCCGGAGCACGATTTCTGTTCTTATCCTGAAGCAAAGTTCTTAACCTGAAGCACTATTTCTGGGTTAGCAGAGTCTGTAACATGAAGCGTATGTAACCTGAAGCGTATGCAACCCGAGGTACCACTGTACTACATTACATTCATTCATTCATTTGGAATTTCCATTATTGGGGGGCAGGGAATCTGATGATGATGATGATGATGATGATAACAACCACAACTCTGTTGCCCGTTTGTGATATCCGAGCAACCTACTTTCAAATTAAGCCATCTTCTAGAAACACACTTAGGGTTCAGCAACAGCTGGAGGGTCACAGTCCCCCCCCCCCGCATTAAATAGACCATATATTGATCAGATAAGCCACAAAGCAAAGCAGCATGATTTCGGAAGAGATGTAGAAATCTGCCGACCTGAGTGCAGGAAATAACTCAAAAAGAGCATGCATTTTTATGTATGCATGTATCAGATTTTTGTGCAACCCTCCCCTCCCCCCCCCCAGCAACAAGTTCCTAGCCCATAGGATTAATGAAGATATGTTTTAATGTTAGCAATGTCTGGTGAAACATCCCAAAACCAGTATTTTGAGGGACAGGGCTTCAGTCCCCTACGTAGTTCTTGACTCCTCCATGTGTAGCAAAGCCAGAATAAATTCTGTAAATATGTGGAGGGGGGGGATTTAAAGTAAATTTGTGTGAGCCATGCAGGTTACAGAACTGATGCAGAATCTGAATTCTCTGAGTACAGAGAATGGCTCCTAGCAGGAAATGATGATCAAAAATATCAGGCTCTCGGCAAGCCTGACTCTGCAAGGAAGCTCTCCTTCAGTCTATATTTCCCATCCCATGGGAAGGGTAAATTTGCATGAAGGCAGGGGGGTGATGAGCAGAGAGGCTGGGGCAAGGCAACTCCAGTGCCTGCGGTTTGAAATGGGGCATGGATTTCTCCATTCCAAATCTGAATTTGCACCATTACTATTTCTTACATACAGTACCTACCAGACAAGAAGGACATTCTGCATGGAACAGCATCTGAACCAGCCTTACATAGCTTTCAGAAAAGGGCTTGGGGGGGAATAAAAAAAGGGGGGGAGAATCTATCAATAGCTTTGTTGTTTAGTCGTTCAGTCGTGTCCGACTCTTCGTGACCCCATGGACCAGAGCACGCCAGGCACTCCTGTCTTCCACTGCCACCCGCAGTTTGGTCAGGTTCATGTTTGTAGCTTCGAGAACACTGTCTAACCATCTCATCCTCTGTCGTCCCCTTCTCCTTGTGCCCTCCATCTTTCCCAACATCAGGGTCTTTTCCAGTGAGTCTTCTCTTCTCATGAGATGGCCAAAGTATTGGAGCCTCAGCTTCACGATCTGTCCTTCCAGTGAGCACTCAGGGCTGATTTCCTTAAGAATGGATGCGTTTGAACTTCTTGCAGTCCATGGGACTCTCAAGAGTCTCCTCCAGCACCATAATTCAAAAGCGTCAATTGATACCTAAACACAACCCCTATTTGCATTTTGAGGACAAATAGGGAATGTCAAACACCTAGACATCAGCTTGTGAGCTTTGTAGGCCATTGGCTGGCTGGAGATGGAAAATGGATGCTGCAGAATATACTCATTTACTGAGTAGTAAACCCATATAAGGCTCAATGGGCTTACTTCTGAGTAGGTTTGTATCAGACTGTACTGTAGAGAAGACTTCAGTATTGTCCAGCAAGGCAGATGTGTAAAAATAATAGGTGCTTTTCTTTAAAAATAACCACTTTTCTTTAAAATCAAAGTGCATGCATTCCTAAATTTCAATTAGTAATGTATATTTTTTAGATTTAAAAAGCCACCTTAATTTTTAAAGGAAAACCCCCCTATCCAATTTATCCCTTTAGGTCAAGTCATTCTGGGGGTAGAATTGGAACCTTTCTTATTCCTATGGCGAGGAGGTGGCACCAGATAGGACATTAACAGGCACACAGAGGGCTGAAAGACGAATCCCATTAATTAGATCCGTCTTAGAATTTAGGCATATGTAACAAAGAGCTGAAACCGCCGCAACCCTCCCATGGCTGGGACTTGATTTACAGGGTTAGCGGTCAGACTGACAATTGAAATCAAACTGCACGTCGGTTTCTCGACACTCCAGGCAAGTGGGTCAATTCTTCCGATTGGTTATCCCAAGAGAGGAGTAAAGGCTGGGCGGGGGGAGGACATATTGTGGCGTAGTACACCTGTGCTAGCTGTCGGATCAATAGCCTCTATCAGCAGGGCTCTATTTAATGAAGCCTGAACTGGTGTCACAGGCCTGCTAACAGCTGCAACTTAACACCGATACCAATAGAAACAGCCTGCAAGCCCAAATAATTGCTTCATTCTCCCCCCGCCCCCCACCAAAGAGATTTATGAACATATTGTATTGTGTGCCTAAGACGGCCGGCTGTCAAGCCCTTGAAAGTTTAGGGAGAAATTCTCAGGTCATAAGGAGGACAGTGAAATACAGCACCGAGATAGGAGGCTGTGCAGAGAGCAGTGGCTGGCTTCCTTTCTCTCTCCATATAGATACAAGCTAATGTTGGTTTTATTTATGTAGCTCTTCTAGAACACAGCTCCGTGCCCCACATATGAAAGGGGCTATCCGTATAGTTAAAGCTATGGTTTCCCAGTAGTGATGTATGGAAATGAGAGCTGGACCATAAAGAAGGCTGATCGCCGAAGAATTGATGCTTTTGAATTATGGTGCTGGAGGAGATTCTTGAGAGTCCCATGGACTGCAAGAAGATCAAACCTATCCATTCTTAAGGAAATCAGCCCTGAGTGCTCACTGGAAGGACAGATCGTGAAGCTGAGGCTCCAATACTTTGGCCACCTCATGAGACGAGAAGACTCCCTGGAAAAGACCCTGATGTTGGGAAAGATGGAGGGCACAAGGAGAAGGGGACGGCAGAGGATGAGATGGTTGGATAGTGTTCTCGAAGCTACCAGCATGAGTTTCACCAAACTGCGGGAGGCAGTGGAAGACAGGAGTGCCTGGCGTGCTCTGGTCCATGAGGTCACGAAGAGTCGGACACGTCTAAACATTAAACAACAACAAATCCTTTGGGGGAAGAGCTCAGTACTGGATCATCGGTTTTTCTTTCAGAAGTGGTCCTGGATGAATCCTCAGCTTCTCTGTTGAGCTAGACTGTATGAGGTAGCTTCCTATGTGTGAAAGGAAATTCTCAGAGATCTCTGATGGCTACACAAGGCTGTGCCCTCTGAAAGGGAAAAGGATACAGGGCTGCTGAGTTCTTATTGTTGGCATCCATCTGTCTTGAGACAGTGGAGTGTGCCTCTGGGGGTGAAGTCAAACTGCCGCATGAGCAGCACGGAAGTGGTCTCTCTGGGACGCAAGCCTGGGCAGTGTGCTTGGAGGTCCTGGGCTGCCCTGACGACCCCCCTCTTGGCCTTACTGATGTGGTCGAAAGGAAAGCTGAGTAATACGTTTGGCACAAGCTTGGCTGCAGGAGTTGCCGGAAGGAGGCATACAAGTCGCCACCCAACTGTCTTAGGTGCATGGTCTCCCATCTTTCAGTCTGCTGGGCAGATCAGGATGGTTCTTAAAAGATCAACCAGTTATCCTCTTCGTCTTAAAGGTACCGAAAATGTCATGCTGCATATATATATATAGAAATGAAGAAAATGAAAGAAAAAGAGGCAAGAGGAAGGAAACTACTAAAAGTAATATCAACATGATGCTGGAATGGAGGGGGGGGTTTAAAAAAACAAAGAAACGAAAAACTTGGTGTTTTACTCCAGAAGAGCAAAGAATGAAAGACCATGCCAGGACTACAGTTCCTCAAAGGAAGAAAAAGATAGCATGTTGTCAAAGGGTGACAAGACTGCGAATGGGAAGAGGATGGATTGGTTGTGTTCACCAAGACAGTCATCCAAGGGAAACTGGCAGCTGTGCTGAAAGATGGGAAATAGTGGGATGCCAGGGAAAAAAGTGCACGCGGAGCTGTGAACACAAAAACACAAAAATAGCTGAGAAAGAGAAAATGCACTTTCCTTGGAAAACAAAAAAAAGATATGGTGCTTTTTTTGAGGGGGGGGGGGTTTGCAGCTGTCAAGGTAGCATCCTTGTGGAGCCATTGTGTCAACTATAATAGGGCCACGGTTAACACATTTTCGAATAGACACTCAGCTTCAGCACCACTTTCATGCATGCACAGGGTGGGTATTTCTATTTTGCTCTGCTCATGACCTTCCCTGAGATATCTGGTTGGTCATTGCTGGAGGCAGAGTACTGAGCTAGGTGGACCGCCAATCTAATTTGTCAGAGGGTAGTGCTACCTTCTCGTTCTGATCCCATCACATACTACAAAATATCATGGCAAGGAAACTGGTGGTCTGAATCACTCCCATCTTCACCTCCTGGGCTTTGAGTAGGTTGATATAGTGACCATTACAGCACAGTAGCATCTCACGGAGTGGAGTTTTATTAGCAGTATTCAATACAGCGCCTTTTCTGAAGGAGACAATGAATTGTGGTTGTGGATGTGTTTGTGTATCTATTTGAAATGGTGTAATTCATAAAAAAGGATGCAGGTGACACTGTGGGTTAAACCACAGAGCCTAGGACTTGCCGATCAGAAGGTTGGCGGTTCGAATCCCCGCGACGGGGTGAGCTCCTGTTGCTCGGTCCCTGCTCCTCCCACCTATCAGTTCGAAAGCACGTCAAAGTGCAAATAGATAAATAGGTACCACTATGGCGGGAAGGTAAATGGCGTTTCCGTGTACTGCTCTGGTTCGCCAGAAGCGGCTTAGTCATGCTGGCCACATGACCCAGAAGCTGTACGCCGGCTCCCTTGGCCAATAAAGCGAGATGAGCGCCGCAACCCCAGAGTCGGTCACGACTGGATCTAATGGTCAGGGGTCCCTTTACCTTTAATTCATAAAAGACATATCTCCTTGTAACTTGAGACCTGGCCATTTACAAATGGAACGTTGATGCCAAACACAGGATCACTTTTGACCCAGTTTTTTCAGATGTAACTTAAAAAACACAACTATGATTACCTCAGAGTACACTCCCATCTTATGCCAAGAGGACACAAGTGCACACAAGTCCTCTTGTACAATGCAATTAGCTTGCAGGGTGAATGGAACAGGAGGCAATCAGCTTCACTGGCATCTCATCAGTATGTGATGAAAAAGTATACCCAAAGCACTGCATTGTAAGATAGAACAAGCTACACACACAAAAATACGAAGAGCATTTGCAGCTAACTGTGCCAGACCAGCAACTAATCAGTGGCAGTTATAAGCTCTTGCAGCAAACACAATTTGTACATGAAAACACTTGGTCCAGTTACACCACTCTATTCAAGACAGAGAATAGATTCAGAGTTATACCTCTCGACTCAAGATAGGATACAGAAGGAGAAAAATGGGATTTCTAGAGGACCAGGACATCAGTGGACATTATAGGTATATATTCCTCTCCATGCAGGATAATTTATGCTGATCTGTTTGCCTATTATGTTTATCCACCAGGTGCTCAAGGTGACACTGAGTAAAACAACCATAAAACCAAGCTTGCAATTAAAAGCCCTAACAATCAATTTAAAATGATATTAAAAAAGAAGCAGCAATTAAAAATAATCACTATTGGACAACCCCATCAAAATCTAAGTGGGGAACAAGAAGGTTCTCACTCAATAGTGGGGAATCTGCACAATTTATAGATTGAATAACTCAGCATTCTTGGCACAGTTTTTTTTAAAACAAACAAATGGAATATAAAGATCAGGCTGTACATAGCTCTGGCCTTGGTTTAGGGTGCTGGGAAGGACATGGTTCAATGTTCCCAGAGTTTAATTATGCAGGTGGTGGTGAGGTCCAGAAGCCACGTTGCAAATGGCAGAGGAGTTGCTGTGGCCTCTATAGATGCTGTTATGCAATCCCTGCATGTACAGTGGTACCTCGGGTTACAGACGCTTCAGGTTACAGACTCCGCTAACCCAGAAATAGTGCTTCAGGTTAAGAACTTTGCTTCAGGATGAGAACAGAAATCGGGCTCTGGCAGCGCGGCAGCAGCAGGAGGCCCCATTAGCTAAAGTGGTGCTTCAGGTTAAGAACAATTTCAGGTTAAGAACGGACCTCTGGAACGAATTAAGTACTTAACCCGAGGTACCACTGTAGTTTTTTTTTCAAACACATGTTCAGTATTCACAGGCTTCAGTGGCAGGCTGTACCCCTGCTGCACGTATGTTTTGCTGCACATCTGCAATGTGCAAAGACATTGTTCCATTGGGAAACTTGCAAAGATGTCTGACAGACTGCACTGGAGGGAAAGCTGGGTGGGACGGACCTATGAACATCCTACTTTGCAAGCATCCTTTGAGCCCACGGAGCACTTACCTGTCTGCAAATGTTTGAAAAGAACTGTTGTTTTTTGAATTAGCGGTCATTTTAAGGGGGTTTTTTAAGGGACACGGGTGGCGCTGTGGATAAAAGCCTCAGCGCCTAGGGCTTGCCGATCGAAAGGTCGGCGGTTCGAATCCCCACGGCGGGGTGCGCTCCCGCTGTTCGGTCCCAGCGCCTGCCAACCTAGCAGTTCGAAAGCACCCCCGGGTGCAAGTAGATAAATAGGGACCGCTTACTAGCAGGAAGGTAAACGGCGTTTCCGTGTGCAGGTCTGGCTCGCCAGAGCAGCGATGTCACGCTGGCCACGTGACCCGGAAGTGTCTCCGGACAGCGCTGGCCCCCGGCCTCTTTGAGTGAGATGGGCGCACAACCCTAGAGTCTGTCAAGACTGGCCCGTACGGGCAGGGGTACCTTTACCTTTACCTTTAAGGGGGTTACAGAAGATGGTTCCGAGTACTCAAATATTTATGTTGCTTGGATCTGCCATCTTAAGTCAAATTCAGTCCCCAATAACATTTTCAGTAAACACATCACCTTGCACATTCTTGTAAATAAACCTTGAAGGGCAAAAAAAGGACATCAAAGTTGTTTCACTTTCCAATTTATTTAATTTGTGTAGCCTTTTTATATTAAGATATTGTACAACATAGATTTCCAAACAAAGAGTACAATTCCTTGTGCAGAGAGTGGGTGCAAAAAGCACAACAAATATTATTTGGAATATTACAGTACAACTGAGTATAAGGCAGCAGAAAATTATACATGTTTTGGTTATTGATTAATACATTCATTTCAAAAGAGTCATCTACACAAATGTCTATTTTCCATGAGTGCTGAAGATAAAGTTAAGGCATTTATTAACTCGTTATATATAAGTATACACTGTCAGAAAGATTAGCCCTAGGTGACACTGAGTAAGAAGTTCTATTTTACTCTTATCAGGAAGCGTAGACTGGCCTTTGATTAGAATTGAGCTTGGATAGAATGAAGTTCCAGTGAAAATAATTCCACCTCTGCTACACCTGAACCTATACTGTCTGCGGCTAGCTTTCTTTCGACTCTTTTCCTCAACCCTTCCACTTTCTGATACCTGGCAAGGAACCAGGCAAACAGGGTAAGATGATTCGGCAGACTGCCAGCCCATCCATCCACCCTGCCACTATCTTCTACACACATTAACAAGCACCAGGTTTTGTAGAAGCGAAGTCACATAACTTCATCTCCTTTCCACTATCAACTATGAAGGGAGCTAATGAGAGCAAGATGAGATATTGCACAGATGGAGGGAAAACCAAAGTGTGAACTGTAGCTTGTTCATCAGTTTTGACTGCTCCAGTAGCATTTAAAGGAAGACATGCTTCTGCTTGTGGCTGGCGATACCAACATGGGAAGTTTCCACCTTGCCAACCTGAAATATATAATGTCATCCTTCCAGTGTTACCAGAACAGTGCAAGAGAAGGCATGCCACTTCTAGGGACTTATGAATAGGTCTTTTTCTTCCCTAGCTTTTATTACAACTTGTTAAGTGGGATTCTCATATTTACCCTTTGGTTGCTTCCAAGTCCTAGAAGCCCTGGCAAGCAGAAGAGATTATGAACAGGCTGCTCAAGTGCTCCATTGGCAGAGCTATCTTCATTACAATGAACTTGTGTGGCGTAGCAAATCGTTTTGCCATTGCAGAGTGCCTGAATGGCATCGGTGCCCAGCCCGACCTTCTTAATATGACGTAAGCTTACCAAGCATCTCACCAGAAACGTTCTTTATGCTGGCTTCTGAAATCAACTTAATTGGTCCTTCGACAGAATGCATCTTACATTATCAACACTGGAAGTATTTCTTTCATTGTTATTATTTTTTAAACACCTTTATTCTGTAGGCATATTAGCTTAGCAAGCTTCATAATTATTGCCAACACTATTTTCTTCTAGAAGCAGGTTTTGGCTTCCCAAAAGCATGCATTTTGTAATAAAGGTACACATGTGAAATTTACAAAGCTGCAATTTGTGCCACTGACTTGGGAGTAAGACCTACAGAATTCAGTGCGACATCCAACTAAACATGCAAAACACCTGATGAAAATCATATTACTATGTTAAACGTAGCAGTCCTTCTCCATCGGACCTGTAAAATGACCTAAAAGGAGGTGGAGGGAGATGGGGTGAAAGAGACTTAATGAAAGGCTGGAATACTTTTGCATAGTAGCAATTGGCAACGAGGATCAAGAGGTTGTCCTACGCTCTTTTTAGCAAACCTATTTTTAGCCTCATTCAGGGTGAAAAAAAGAAAAGTATTACAGATCATCCTAACGGAAGTGTTCATATTGCATTCACTTTCTGAATTTTGTAGGCTAAGGCAGCCGGACATCATTTCAACTTGCTCAATCATGGCTCCATGCAAAGCCATGTTGTGCTAGGACCCCGATCTAGGAGACTGGGTGCACAGTGGATCCCACTATTGCTGTGGACATTCAAGTGGCATGACACGAACAATTAAAAAAGCTCTGGATTAGGCCTGCCTAAATGGTGTCCACCAAGCCAAATGCACCCCACCGACTATGCACAGCAACCCACGAAGGGACTTAGTAAACCTTTCCATTTTGCTTCGTGGTCAGGAGTAGGGAGATCTGGCCATGCCATGGCGTGGCTGCTTGCTGCTGTTGCCACTTATTCACTGCACCCATGTCTCCCCACAGACGCATCTTGCCCAGTGGTGGAAGGCAGCAGTTTTGATTACTGAAGCCAAACCTGCCTTTGGCTCTGCTCAGTGTCAGGTGACTGCCACATATCAGATTCTCCAAAATACCATGCCTGGCTTCACTGTTAGGCATTGCCTCCTGAGGAGTGCGGGTTCCACTTACATTTTTCTTTATTATACATAGTTTTCCGCTGATGAGCCTAACTGCACATGGCTGCATGGTGAATTAGTAAAATTTGTTGGTTTAATGTGCAGAAAAAAATACTGTATGGCGTCTTGTTTGTTCTCAGAGATAAATGTGTCACAGTGGGATTAAAATTCTACCTGTCAACTCCTGTAACAACCCACTTTGACACGTCATAGATTTGCAGGCTGTCCGGTCAGGATTTTAAAGGACTATGTAAAACAACACTTGTAGCTTACAACATAATGCTTCTATGCTCCACAACAAATACCCCGTTCAGGGCCTTGAATGTTTATTCAATTAATTATGAATTTCGCTTTGGAATATAAGCTAATGCAAAAAAAGAAAGAACAGAAGAAAACTCTCCTTTTAAAATCTCAAGTGAACATTTTCGGGGAACAAAATACCCTTCTAAGACACATAAATTATTTAGGAAGCAGATGTCTGCATTGTAACGGACAATTCATATCAATGACTGGCTGCCACATAGATTGCCTATTCCTTTGAAGCTTCGACTCTAGGCAGCCAAAAGCCATTCCTGTTGCTGGTTTGCTGTGGTGTAAAAAGGAAAAGAAAAGAGTCCTCTGATTCACCCTGGGAGCATCAACGCAAGGAGAAGCTGCCATACTTAGGACATTCCAAGCATTTGGCCATTTTATATAATGTGTACCTTATACTGAATGTTGCTGGGTGGAAACTAGCCCAGCCCTCCCCAGTCTGGTAATATCTGCATATTTTGGACTACACCTTTCACCTGTATCAGCCTGGATTACCTTGTTGGCCGATGGGACTTGTCCTCCAAAACATTAGGCGGGCAACAGCCTGGGGAAGGCTGAACTAGCCTTTAAAACCAAGTCAATATATAGCATGAAAGATTATCTGAATAAATTCAGCCCAGATTAGGCACTTTGTCACTGATATGACGTGCTTAGCAATCCACCACTGAATGAAAAGGGATTTGCAAATGATTAACTTTGTGGAGCACCATCTTGAGCACCTACAGATTGTGGCAGTGATGCTTTCAGAATCCTAGGCCCTTTACAAATACACCACTCTTTTCTGTTCGCCCAGAGGCTTGGAGCAGCAAGGCACAGCATAATACAAATACATGATATCAAGTTTTAGGAGCAGGGGTTAAGGTACTGTACAAGGATTTTAAAAACAACAACAGCTGACCAGATTTATTCTTTTTTCAGTGTTGGACAATTTCTGAGAAAAAAAATAAAATAAAACCCATTCTTTTTCACATTCAGCAGCTGCATCAAAGCTCAACAGCAAATAAAATGGTTTCTATCTACATTTATCTTGATGAGGAAAACCGTAAACTGCAAAATTCCTTTAAAAAAAAAAAAAATCCTATTAATTAATTAATTGCCTCTAGGGAAAAGGAACAATATATTCACTAATGAACAATAAATTCACCAATTTGTGCTGATTCATCACTTCCACACATTACTGAAAACAACTGAGGAGCAGTTTCAACAGTAATCCTTTAAGGAGTCCACTGTTGTGCTCATATGCAAAACCGCAACTCTGATATGTAGAACAAAATATTATTCCCATGTAAAATCATTGCTCTTTATGTAGAAATATGTGTGAAATTGCAGCTTTCAGAAGTCAGAAAGGATTGTCGATTTTCTTATTCTGTCATGTTTAGAACTGTTCCATGTTTTCCATTAAAAGATTTTTTTAAAAAAATAATACTTCATTTTAGGTTATTAGCTCTGTGACAAAACTGCTAAACATTCTCATTGCATGTAACTAAACTTTAGGTGACGCAGACAAATGGGAGAAAAGGTGGAAGAGGTTTTGCACAACAATACTTGAATGATTCCGGTGGGTTTGTTGTTTTTTCCTTTCTCTTCATAAGCTGCCAAGTCTCTTAGCTGGTGGCGGTATGTGCATGCATACGTTTTGCTACATCATAAACATAGGTGATGTCCGGTCGCTTCTCTGGATCTGGGTTGATGCACATATTAACTAATTGTCGCAGCTAGGGGGGGAAAAAAGAATATTATGGACATGAGGAACAAAAAAAGAAAAGAAAAAAACACTGTGTGACAAAGTTATTAGGGCCGTCCATCTCTCCCTCCTCCAAACTTCAATTAGGAGTACTGGAAAACTACAATAGTGTGGCACTAATGCATACGCAGGGGTGTAGGGGGGGTTAGGGGAAGGGTAGTACCTCCTTCTGGGGTAGTTTGTTCACCTTTGGTCCCCACCCTGCGCTCAGTTCTAACATGTGGCTCCTTTAAGCTGTCAGCTGTTTCCCTGGGAAACAGCTTTGATTGGCCAGGTAAACCAGGTGAGGGTAGCTGTTGCGTCTCAAACCCTCAGAGTTAGGGACTTTCCCCTACATGTGAAGACAAGTTCTGGTGGTGAGCGGATGAGATCAATAGTGAGTCCAATGGTCAAGGCAGTGGTTTCTACATGTGCTATAGAGGGAAGTGAAAGGTAGAGGTGGGGCTCATTAACCTGAGAAGGTGGCCCATCTAGGAAAAGGAAAACTCTGATCCTAAACCTCTGGCACCTTGCGGGACATCTCTGGGAGAAGAACAGGCTAAGGAGTAAAGCCTAACAAATCTGGAATGGAGTCTCTAAGACGACTTGTACACTTCTTTCCAGCAACTTCTGCAGCCAAGCTGGTGCCAAATGTATTGCTTTTTCTTTTGAAGAAGAAGAAGAAGAGTTTGGATTTGATAAGGCGGGAGCCTTTCACTCCCCTTCAGGAGTCTCAAAGCGGCTAACATTCTCCTTTCCCTTCCTCCCCCACAACAAACACTCTGTGAGGTGAGTGGGGCTGAGAGACTTCAAGGAAGTGTGACTAGCCCAGGGTCACCCAGCAGCTGCATGTGGAGGAGCGGAGACGCGAACCTGGTTCCCCAGATTACGAGACTTAACCACTACACCACACTGGCTCTCAGTGGACCACATTGGCAAGGCTGAGAGGGGTGTCTTGTTGTCTGGGCAGCCCAGAACCTCCAAACACACTGCCTAAGCTTCAGTGCTGCTAACACAATGGTTTGACTTCACTCCTGGAGGTGTACTCCATTGTCTCTCGAGACAGACAGACAAAATACATACAACAGGAGTGGCTAACCTATGACCCTCCAGATATTGATGAACAACAACTCCCAGCAGTCCCAGCCCACATGGCCAATGACTAGAAACCATGGAAACTGTAGTCTAATTACACTGAAGGGCCACAAGTTAGCCTCCCTGGCAAACCAGTTTAAAGTATTTATTACTATAATCATTGGTATTCATTGAGTCATAGGTGTTAGAGCCACTCATTTACTCTAACCTGTTGCCTTAGAATAAACAAGTTGGAAGAGACCCTTCAAAGGCCATGAAGCTTTGTGGCCCAAAGTCTTATGAGCTGAATATTCCCTTCAGTTCCTCTGGCAAGATTCATATGTAACCTGGTCATGTCATGTGATGGACTCAGCAAGGGATTCCTTTATGAGCAACATATACTGAACAACCAATATAGTCCCACGCAGATAAATCTGATTCCACTACCTGCATGGGGATGAACTGTGCCCATGGTTTTTAATATACTATATATTAGTATATAGTATATTAGTATATATTAGTAATATACGTATACTATACCTGGCTTAATCCCAGGTAAGTTGGTGCAGGGTTGCCGACTAAGACGTACTAAACACAAGGTAGTGCTGCAAGGTCAATGTGTGTGGGATGCTTCAAATTCACTTCTATATTAATCTCACAATGGAAGTCACTGAAAAGGAAGCTGCAATCCTATGCACACTTACCTTCAAGTACAGTGGTACCTCGCAAGACGAATGCCTCGCAAGACGAAAAACTCGCAAGACGAAAGAGTTTTTTTGTTTTTTGAGTTGCTTCGCAAGACGAATTTCCCTATGGGCTTGCTTCGCAAGACGAAAACGTCTTGCGCCTTTTTCTTAAAACCGTCAATGCATTCCTATGGGAAACCGTCAATGCATTTCCTATGGGAAACCGTGCTTCGCAAGACGAAAAATTCACAAGACGAAAAAACTTGCAGAATGTATTAATTTCGTCTTGCGAGGCACCACTGTATGTCTCACTGAACTCAGTGCATGAATAGGATTGCATTCTTAATCTCTTTTTTTTTTCTTTTACCTTGTGCCTAGCATGTGGAAAACTTTTATTTCAGATATATTAAAATGGGACTCCAGACTTCTATGAAATCACTTCCACCCCCCACTGCCCCACTTTCCATTTTCAATGCAGAGTTGCAAAATAAAGGAACGGTCCTATGGGGATGCATGTTCTTTGTTATTAAGAGTGCGCGTTCAGTTTAAGTGAGGCTTAACTTCAAAGTTCACAAATCCAGAAGGAGATGACCCAAGATGCAATAGGAAAGCTACATGATCTGCCACAGGAAGATGCAAGGGGTTGATGATATATTGCAGTCGACAAGAGCAGTGTATTAGTAAGCTTAGCCAAGAGGCAGTCAATGGCTGAACGCTTTGCAGACTGCTTACATGGCAGGCAGGCAAGAGATTTCTGAGAAACGAAGGTTTCGGCTCCGCAAAGAGAACCCTTTTGGGCAGATCCTGAAGGAACTTTGTAGTATTTCATGCATGCCACAGGTATTTTATCTACGGATGGGTTGCTCCTTGTAGGCTGCTATGCAGAAGAGGAAATATATATGCGTAAAATTAATATTGTAGGACAAATTGAAAAGTGTCAGGGGTTCCTTTAAAAAAAAAAAAGGTAAAGTGTAAAATTATTTATTCATAGTTATTAATTATTAATGCATATCAGGAATGTTTCCTATAATCTAGATAACCTGAGTCTGCAAGGGGAAGCTTGTATGTATATATGTGTATGAATGTATTTATTTCCTGCTGATCAAGATGGCTGATTTATGCTGAAGCAGCAGCATGGAAATGGGAAAAAATAAGCCACTGCTTACTCCTGTTTTGAATATCTTAAACACGGACTTGGGCTGGGGATGAAGCTCCAAACCTGGCATCTAAACTGCAGAAGAAACTGAGACTTTGGGTAGATGCCATGAACTCTACAGGAGAGAAAGTGATCGAGGCAGGCTCCCCTTAAATCTTTCTAAGTATGAACTCTGAAGTATTTGTCAAAGCTGAAAAAATGGCTCCCATCCTATTGCCCGAATGCACGTTACTTCCATGAAGCATCTTCCCTAAAAGCACAAAACACGGCAGAATGTTCTTTTCTGAGGTGTGTGGAAAGACGACGACTTCTTGCTGAATACGGGATTGCAGTGCCTTTGCCTATTGTCAGGCATATCCATTTCCATAAAGTCGGGAAGGTTCCCTATTTAATATGGAGCTAGTAGCATCCATTGCATTCAGCTGACCTGGGGGATGCTAATGTGAATTAGGCTGAGCCGAGATGTCAGGACAGCAATATATTCTAGTCTGGTATGGGATGACCAGCATGCTCTACGAAAGGCAGACTGGGACAGTACCTAAGACTGGGAAGGCTCCTGTTGCATCTCTGAGCAGCAGTCTCCTTCGGCTTGGCTTATTCTCCTTAACCTCCTCTGTGAACTTAGCACAATGACAGTATTTTGCCTGGAGCTTAGCCTGGTAGTGGGGAGCAGCGGGACACATTTCTTTTTACTTTAACAGGTTTGTCAGACTCCAAGGGTGGGGGGGACTCAGTGTCCCTCAAGTCGTAAAAAGGGACCAAAAAAAAAAAAGGCTGACACAGGCAAGCCAGTGTTTGGAAACGCCTGCGATGGCGGAGAACTTGGATTTAAAGCAGAAAGAAACATTGCTTATTCCTAAGCAGAAGATATTCACCTAACGTATTACTCCTTAAAAAGATGCTACTAAGGGTCTGGTTTCACCTTCCCCCTGTCAGGCAGCAGAGGAACCAACCCCCATGGCAGGTTGCCAGAAACGGATAAGAAAAGTCCTTACCACCTGCTTTTTATTCAATATTTACAGAGAGAGGCTTGGGAATACAGTGGTACCTCAGGTTACATACGCTTCAGGTTACAGACTCCGCTAACCCAGAAATAGTACCTCAGGTTAAGAACTTTGCTTCAGGATGAGAACAGAAATCGTGCTCCGGCTGCGCAGCGGCAGCAGGAGGCCCCATTAGCTATAGTGGTGCTTCAGGTTAAGAACGGACCTCCGGAACGAATTAAGTACTTAACCCAAGGTACCACTGTTGAACCTTTTGGAATAATGGTGTTGTCCCAAGTAAATCTCCATGGCCCTTCTCTCCCACTTCCTCTTTTGTCAACAGCACCACCCCCTTGACAGTTGCCGCTTAGGGCCATCTGTCTTCGAGCTCTTTGTTCTCCTACTTTTAAGGCTCGCCAGGTTCTGGGAGATGGTGGGTCTGGAATGCTTTCTGGTGGTAACATGGCAGCCAGCTGCTCCGGCTCTGCCTCCTCCTCCTCCTCTCCCGTTATTTCCCAACATTTCCCCTCATCTTCCTCTGAGCTGTGACCTCCCTCAAACCCCCGTTGTAATGTCTTCTTCTCTGGAAGGGTCAGGCCGGGGAGGTGGTCTCCACCATTCCTCCTCTGCCCAGTCCCTCACACACACACCTCCACAACTTTTAAGCATACTAATATATGAAGCTGCCTCATGTCAGGTTAGACAATTGGCCATCTAGCCCCAAACTTTCTATTCCAAGTGACAGTGGCCCTCTAAGGTCTAAGACTGAATACATTGCCATTCATGACAGAATGGAACCTACAGGGCATTCTGCACGTAACATATATGTTTTATCACTAAGATGTACTACACACACACACAGAGAGAGAGAGAGAGAGAGAGACTATTATGTCCACTCAGGATGGGGAGGGGAGCAACTTCTGTAGGGATTTGTGAGTTATGATATTGTGATTCTGAGTAAAATTAGAGACTTTGCCTGGAAAAGAACCAACCTGACATTCAGAATAGTAATTCAAAAGTTCTTAAGAAAACCATGCCCATTCAGTTGTTGGGGGGGGGTGTTAGAATTCCTGCTCCGTGACTGCAGTCATGGGATTGTTGTCTTTCACATGACGGTGTATGTATCTTCATTAGAAGCCCACTGAACTTTGAACCAATACAAAAACAGAATATTGCTGGGCATAAGAAAGTTTGTCTACTCATATTCTCACCAGTACAAGCATAAGAACGGCAGCTAATGTTACAAGGCTCTGATCATTTGGTTTTTGATAGGATAAATGTCTTGATCTGAAGCTAACAGGTGTTTGGCTACATACTTCATAAGGGAAAAAATGTTTTGAATTGAAGACTGAGCCAACGCCAAAAAAGCAAATTCAATGCCAGAAGTAATTGAGAAAGCAACTGGGAGACTACCAGTAGTGCAATAGCCCAATGCAAATCTGTGGAACGGCCATACTTCTGCTGCACAATCGTGTGCACAGTTCTGGTTGCCACATCTCTAAAAGCGACACTGCAGAGCTGGAAAAGGTCTAGAGATGCTTAACCAATAACATCAGTGGGCTGAATCATCTTCTCTTCAAGGAAATGGTACAATGTCTGGGCCTTTTTAGGTTAGGAAAAAAAGGAAAGTAATGGGCAAGGCATGACAGAATGGCATGCATGGTTTAGGAAACATACATAGAGGTAAAAGTTTTTTCCCTCTCTCTTACAATATTAAAACTCTGTGCCATCTAATGAAATCGAATAGGGGGACGTTCAGAAGGGAAGTGCTTCCTTAAAGAGCGAATGATTTATGGAACGCATTACCACAAAATGTGCTGATAGCCAGTATGGTACCGGTTCTTGGTCTGCAATATCTGGAAAGGGATGTTGCTTGTGGACTTCCATCTTAATATTGCTTCTATCTTAATGTTGTTATTTGGTTGGGGGGGAGTGATGTTGGGGATATCTCTCTCTCTTGGGAGCTCCTATTATGCCCTCAAGACCTTTTATGGATGATTTCTGCTGGTTTTATCCTGATGTGTTTTATAGTGTTTGAGGAGCTGATATAGTACATTAACTGTATTTATTGCAGCTTTAAAGGTTTTCTGCAAGTCTCTCCTTGAAAGGATTTGTATCCACCATAAATAAGCTGGTTGGCCACTATGGAAAACAGGAATCTGGACTAGATAAACCTTTAGTCTGATTTAACAGGGTTTTGTGTGCTCAAGCAAGATCACCTCCCGCCCCTTGCAGTTTCTCCAATATGCAGCTAAACCTCACCTGAGCAGAGTCAGATGCCTAATCACACAAATGCCTGCTCTGCATGTTCCTTCTCCTTTATGGAAGGGGAGGGGGAGGCTGAACATACTGAGTACTTTTGCACACAGGTGTCTCTTGGCCTTTGATAACTATCAATGCTTGTTCCACACAGTGGTGAGGGGAAATGTAGGTCTGTTTCATTTTGGGACCCCGCGCTAGGGACACACATGTATAATGTTTTCCATCTCCGAAAGAGCGTCATTAGCAATTGACTGGTTGGCAGGTAAATTACTAGATTTGCCATCTGTCATTTGATTGCGCAACACTTAGCTGAACATGTGAAGGTCTCCAATGAAATGTATAAACGAATGAAACAAAAGACCACTGTGAGGCAGTTAATCTGCGATTGCTCATTCACACGTACAGGTCATCACTTGTCATCAATGCATGTATGAGAGAACCAGCTTTT
Organism: Podarcis tiliguerta; assembly: GCF_965153285.1. Taxonomy (NCBI): domain Eukaryota; kingdom Metazoa; phylum Chordata; class Lepidosauria; order Squamata; family Lacertidae; genus Podarcis; species Podarcis tiliguerta. The sequence goes on from NC_139539.1 coordinate 79,247,110, forward strand.
ATCTTCTGTGCATTAACAACCAAGTGCTCTGTTTTGAAGAACTCCAACAATGTCCTAAGGCAATTGTTCTTCCTTTCCCTCCCTCCAAGCTAAGTTTTTGTCATTTCTGCATGGTCATATCAAAGGTTTTATGGTCTGTTTTAGCACTGTGTGGTTTTTCAATATATTGGCCAAAATTGGTTTTCAAATCCGATCAGAAGGTTGGCGGTTTAAATCCCCACAATGGGTGAGCTCCCGTTGTTCGGTCCCTGCTTCTGCCAACCTAGCAGTTTGAAAGTACATCAAAGTGCAAGTAGATAAATAGGTACTGCTCCGGCGGGAAGGTAAACGGCATTTCCGTGCGCTGCTCTGGTTCGCCAGAAGCTGCTTAGTCCTGCTGGCCACATGACCCAGAAGATGTCTGTGGACGAAACACCGGCTCCCTCGGCCAGTAAAGAGAGATGAGTGCGGCAACCCCAGAGTCGCCCGCAACTAGACCTAACGGTTAGGGGTCCCTTTACCTTTAGCAATAAATATATTGCTCCTCATGCGAGGGAGAGCAATTTCAAGGCACCGCCGATATCGCATGATAATCTAAGTTGCCTTCCCTCATGCTGAGGGAAAACAAGGCAGCTGATCATCCTCATTTCAAGACACCAGGCACTACCTTCCCCTGGCACTGAGGCGGAGCAGATTTTCTCAGTCAGCAGGAAAGCCGCAACAGCCACAGTGGACTTGCATCTTCACTGGCTGCCCTGCTGACGGCGGCTTGATGCACACCCCCCCCCCCACTCAAACCATGGGGTGGAGATGACTCCCCTTCCTCTCTTCACCCCCACCCACCTGATCTCTGTCACTGCTCCTTCCCTCATCCCCAGTCTCCAATTTCAGACACTGTGATATATCAGAATATCATGATGTTCAGCTGCCGATAGATCACAATGTTGAAAACCAGGTATCGCTCAACCCAAGTCTGTTTTTAGTATACCTAAAATCTTTTGCTTACTAGGGGCTACCCCACATTTTGTTCCAAAAATTGCTTTGCAGAGGTATGATTATTTTATTATTAATTAATTAAATTTATATACCGTCTCAGGGTGGATCACAGAATAAACTACTGTAACTAACATAGCTATCAATTGAAAAATAGGGGTTCTCAGTAATTAGCTAATTGGGAACCACTGTCTGAAGTAACTTAAACGCTCCTGCCGAGGTCCACATTGCGAAAGCCACGTGGTCAATATAACGGATAAAATAAGAACAGCACAATATAAAAGAGAACTGTAAACTTTGGGTAAAACAATCTCACTGCCATCAAATTCTTCCACATCATCATTGATAGAGAAAATAAAAAGGAAAGGGTCCCAAAGGCAGCCCTGGCAGACTCTTCTGCAAGTGGAATTCTCATTAGTATCTAGGGTAGGGTTTTTTCATTGTATCTATATATTTATTTGTTGCAGTCAAAGCTAGCTTTGGAATATGTCTTACTAGGATTGTAGAAAAGGGATGTTTCAAATTAGTACTCAGATTTGTAAGAAAAGACTGGGTTTTCCCCAAAATATGTCCCACCCCCACCAAATTCACTGAAAGCAAAGAACGAACAAAATCAAAAAGCAATTTGCAGATTTTTGAAACCTTTGTGGCAATTGGATAAGCTTCAATATACTGAAATGAGACCTCTCCATCCTTTTGATTCAGCAGCGGTGGTGTTATGGAAAGCCTAGGAGCATTCCAACCACTCAAAAAATAAAATAAAATAAAATAAAAAGTAGTTCTCAGCATGATGGGTTTAAGGAACCAGCCGAACTTTTGGCAGGAAGGAGTTCAAAGAAGGAAGGAGGTAACATTGCCACAACTGAGTTTGCAAACAGTGTGCACTGTCATGGCATGTGAAGAAGGGTGCTAGTAGACCAAATGGATTTGTATTAACACAAGCACACACATCAGATCCAAAACCCAGAGAAAACAAAAGCAACTGATGATTTCACTGCCAAAAAGGAAAGAAAAAAAGGATATCTGTTTTAGAAACTGATCTTAAGAGTACTATTCTGTGGTTAAAGGGTTTATTTCTTTTTTAAATGTTCTTCTATGAAAGCAGACAGAAGCTGATGCAAAGTAATTTTATTCCTTCATAAAATTTATTCGCATAAAAAATTCAAGTGGATTTCGTTGTTCAGTGAACCCTGAACTCAGCAGCTCAACCAAGTGCACTTTTCAACCTGGATAACGGGTTTGAAGTCTAAATTTTCGAGAAGTCTTTAGGATGCTGCTGCTGCTGCAGTCTGGCAGACACACTTTAGCCTAGTTCCTCCTCTGCAGTTCTAAATAAGACTTTCACAATTAAAACTATATTATTAGAGGCAGAGGGAAAAATCTTAAAATATATTTCATAAAAAAATGTTTTGTACCACACTTGATTTTTAAGGGACAACGGGTTCAAAGCAACACCTTCTGCTCCGAAGGCCACTTCTTTTCTTAAGAAATTATTTATTAATGGAACAGCACAATTTGCTCTCTTTAGTGCTGTCGGATGGATAAATGATTTTTTTTAAAGGGTGTTAATGTAAATCTCCCTCTTTGTGCATGGGGGAAATATACAACATGGTTGTTGTTGTTGTTGTTGTTTTGTGTGTGTGTGTGTGTGTGTGATTCCACCCACCCTTTCCTAACCTGGAACTATGCAAACTAAGTTAATAAAAAAAAAAAGGTGGAATCTTATTTCTCTTTCCCAGTACCAAGACCTTCTATCAGAGCCGGACTTTGATATTTGCCCCTTGGCTGAGAATCCATATATCCAACTTCACACTTAGCTGCAGTGAAGTAGCCCTCCAGGCAGGCCGACTTCAACGAACCACTAGTGGCATCATCATTAAAATCCTGCTGAAGGTCACCATGGCAACCGCCTGCTGAGGCTTCACTGCTGCACTCGGCATCTCCTAATCAGCTACCATGTGAAATGCAAATTCAGACAGTCTGAAAATTAGTCAAGAAGAATAGAGGATGAGGATGCAGATACGTGAAATATTCATGCGCTTCGTGGAAAAAGGAAGACAGCATGAATGACACAACAAAGAACGGCCCCTGACATTCTTGCTATCATTTTGCATTATTGTTCACACCCTACTGTATTTCTAGGCCTCCGGTTCTGAAGTTGCCTATATGAAGTGCCATATTTATATTCCGCAAAAACGTAATAATTAAAAATGGCCACTGGAAAAAAAGAGTTAATTGGGAAGACTACATTAAGGAAAGGTTTCGCAAATTAATGGGTGGTAAATCTCCACCTCAAAAAGTAATTCTAATCATCTTTCTAAAAACACAACAACAAAAAACCGCCCTGTGTTCCAATTGTCACTATAATAAAAATACAAATTGTCACCCTATATATGACAAAGAATGTTTAAAAGACCAAAAATTCCTGGACTGCAATCTTTTATTAATAATCAAAATCTTGAAAGCAAGAGGATTCAAGGTTTTGAATTACAAGTTACTCCCCATTCTGTAAGCAGCGCAAAGCTTTAATACTTACAAAACATATTTCAGAGAGGACATTTATGTGCATTTCAACATAATCTTTAATTCATGTACATTGAACTAGAATAAGTTACTGTAGCCTCTTTGTTGGCTTGCGGCTGCTATTATCTTACCTAGTTCAAACTTTGAGAATATTTCATTACAAGATAAAAGAATTACGCACACACAAGCATACACACACTTTTTCATATACTGAAGAAACGTATGTTCTTCCTGGGTCTTCTTGCATTAGTTAGCAAGAATGTGTTTTACATATGCTTTTGCTGCTAATCAGTATTTTGCAATCCTCACCATCTAAATCAAAATCAATTATCAGTAGCACAAGTTCACCACTATGGGAACAGCAATACGGCCTTAATCCTTGACTCTCAGTACAAGGTCCTCTCCTGAGAATGCAGAGAAGCCTCTGTATCGCAGACTGGAACCCTGTGTTTTCTACAGGTATACAAAGACGTATGCACATTCTGCCATAGAGAATGGAAGGGATACACAGGGTTCCCATTCCATGTCCAGCACCTTCTCTTGGTAAAGGGACCTGAGCTCTGAGATTAAGCTCCTTGACTTTCCTTGACAGGAAAGTTTTGGTCAGGAATGAGAAACTCGCATTATGCCTTATGGTAATCCATATGGCTTTAGGGTAATCCATGCATGGGGACTAAGCCTGTGCAGGTATTATTCCAACAATATCGAATACAAGCATTCTTTATGGGGTTCAGGGGAAACATGGCTATGACATGAGAATGCCTAATTACTTTTGGATCACATCTATGTTGGCAGGTGAACTGGTGGGGAGTCTCATTCCTCCATGAAGTTATCAGAAGGGTGATTAGTTCTCACGAGAACACCAAAAGAAGATGAATTCCGAAGACACTTGCTAGCGCAAGATAATACCAATGCTCCCATACAGGTGAATAAAAGAAAATCCTGCTGTTCATTTGTAGCAAACCGAAGCAGATGGTATTAAGGGTTTGGGTTTTCTGCATCCACTGTGAGTGGTTTCTCCTACACAGCATCATTCAAATTTTAATCTCTTGTATTAGGAGGAGGAGACAGGACCACTCTAAAGTATTATGTATTGCTTTACAGCCATCTCCTTCGACTCTTCTGCATGTGAAAATTTCAGCTTCAAACCTGCCACAGTGTTGAAAGCACACCATTCTCTTGAGGAAGCATATTCAGGGATCAAGGAAAAAAACTGGCACACTGTTGAGCCCACAATACAAACAAGAAGGTCATGAAGACGTTCTCATGCATAAGCTATGCTTGTGCAAGAACATACCCAGATCCCAGTATAAACTGGAAACTTTTTTTTTTAAAGGCACTATTCAATATTCATCAAGTACTCATACCTCTACCTTCAAATATACCACAGAGAGTGGTGCTACTTACCTCTTCTGAGTAGTGATCTGATGGAAGAGGTGGATAGTCACATTGTTCAATCTTTTTACATAAGGAATACAGGTTCATTTTGTCACCATAGAATGGACTCTGCAGTGCAGCCATCTGTGTGGAATTAAAACAAAATAAAATGTATCTTGGATTTTTTTTGTGTGATTTTTAATTTGTGTGTGTGGTTAGGAGAAATAAGTATATTTTCAAGGAACTACTTTTTGTTTTGAAAGGCCTAGTTTAATTTTTAGATAGAAAACATGTTACATCAACTTCTTGTGATCTTCACTGCCCTTAACTTCATTCTATTTGTTTCTCAATCGTTTTTTGAAGGGTGTGTGCCTAATGCAAGTGAAGCTGGTTTCTGTAATGTTACAGTCTGTTTATATATTTAACTGACATGTCTTTCTGAAACCAGATTATTATTCACCAATACTGACTTTGTAAGACTCACCATACAAATAAAGATCTAATTTTTAAATGAGAATTCTGATCAGAATCTAAAAGAACTGTGCAACAAGTTCTGCTCTAGGCTTGCGTTTTTCAAATAGCACACAGCCCTCCCTACCCACCCACCACCACCACCATGGAAAATGGAAAACTAATTCTGAAACAGATAGAGTTCTCAAAACCAATTTGTGATATGGCATGATGGCTGAAAAATGTTTAAAATCCCACTGGGGGATCCCACTGTAACCCCCATGAGTACACCTAAACTGTTCTTTGGATCCTGACCATATTCCTCCTAAATGATCACCTATGCTTTAAAGAATGAAATATTGCTGCGTAGTCTGCAAAGCCATAAAGTACTTTTGTAAACTATTTATTTCCGTTTGGAGCCCACCTTCTTTTTGGGAACTTTGTGCAAGTTCCAGTTTACAGAGGACACCGCCATGGGTGAGTAAGACCACACTGAAATAAGTTGAGTCATCCATGTTTTGCTTGAACTCCCAATTGCTTTTGTAGACCCTGGACAACCCATCAATCTGGGAAGGATGCTGCCTTATACTACATCAGGCTGCTGGTCTATCTAACTGAATGTTGTCTGCACGGACAGGTAGCAGCCCTTCAGACAACAGACTTTCCCATCCCTACCTGGTTATGCTAAGGGCTTAATCTGAGACCATTTGCATGCAAAGTAGATGCCTTACTACTGAACTATGGCCATTACCCAAAGGATACAGTCTCTGGCGATTGTGAGGATAATGCTAAAATCTATCCTGAGTCTAATCTTTTGGCTGGTTTCAGAAACTTTAACCCTTTTGCTTTTTATGCATATACTACTCTCTTTGTTACCATTTGGCTTTTTTGAATTTGCCATTTCACTATCTGCTTAGTTCTTTAAAATGTAATTTCTAAATTTAAGGTAAGACAGCAATTTTCATTCAAAACTGGTTTCAGCAGAATGAAATTTGGTGCAGAACTGCAGCTTCTGTCCTCTGTGCATACCAAACCCCAAACACATATGCTGGAAGCAGAAATGCAAGTTGATATATGCATCAACACTTGATTTAATATGAATACAAATCCTCACAAGCATGCTATGTTGCAGGCATAATTCTGGTTTCATGTACACTTAAGAAATTTACCATTATCTTTTGGCAAGGAACCTTTAAAGTAAGAACTTTAAAATATCATTAGTGCACCTAATGTTTATTTGAAGATAGCCCGACTTTACAAAGGCAAACAAATACTGTGGTGGGATTGCTAACTTTACAGGGATTTTTTTTTATTATTTAAAAAAAATGTCCGTACTGCCTTCCAAACGCTTTAAATCTCTGAACCGCAGCGGTGTGAGCACTGCTTGGAGTGCGATGCTGCCCCAAAGTCAGTCACCCTTTTCTACATGTGCTAATAAGTTTGATTTTGGAAGGACAATGTGTACATTCCCCAGACAGGCAGAGTGTGTGTGAAACACGCTAGTCCATGCTGTGCTACTCAGTGAGCTTCAGCAGGGACAGGACAAGCTGAAAATGGCTCTCATCTGTCTTGTGGTCTTCCAGATAGAACATTTAACTCCTTCGCAACCAAAAGAAAGCTGCAAAATATTAGCCGCGGCATTATTGATAAAGGAGACTTTGGGAAGGAATCTTCCGAAATGGACATGAAGGCAAGGATTTTACAGCAAGGATCTCAAAATCCATTACAGCTGTGCGTGCACTAATTGGATACCATAAATATTGCATTCTCTTTTTAAAACCCCTAAGAGCAAAGGGATTAAGGCTCTCAAGAAAAGCAGTTTGCCCCATAATATTAAATCTTGAAACAAGGTAATTCATGCAGCCTTTTTTGCCCCCTTTATGTGCAACAAAAAAAAACAAAGCCAGGAATTCCGACAGCAGAACCTGCACGAAATGCAGGAAATTCAAAATAAATGCAGAGATCCTGTGTGTTGGTACGCTAGGTGTTCATTAAAAAGTACTCTTGTTTGAATGCTGCAGAGTGTTAAAAAAGGGGGGGAAAGAAAGAAAGAAAAGCTGAATGTCCCCTAAGGAGTTAAAACAGGAATACTATATTTTCATGCATCTCCTGCTTTGACAGATGAAAAATGTCAACTGTCCTGTTTTTATTTTCAAGCTTTTGCACTATTCATCTGGTTCATTAGTGCATCTCGCTGCTGCCCCTGACAGCTGCTCGCCCTCTCCTCCCAGCAGCTGAATTTTTCAGGCTAATTTGATCCTCCACACTGAGACGATCGCTAGAATGATTGACTTGCTCCCTGACCTCCAGGGTCTGACTTTCCTGATTAGTATTCTGGGGGTGTCTGAGGGACGAAAGCCCACTGTCTGTCTTCAGGGCTGGTGGCAACGTGAGCTCTCTCTCTCTCTCCCACTCTTTTTTTTGGGGGGGAGCTGTAAGCCACCAACCTACGACCCTGTAAGAATGCAATTGCTGCACTGAACAATAAAGGAAATGTGTAAAACCTACTTTTCCATGTAAAGGTCCATGTAGCAAAAGCATGGCATCTTGATTTTAATTAGTAAAGTCTACTTTGTTGCATATCAATTAAAACCGCAGTGATTAGAGTGTGTTTTGGGGTGGTTATTTAATTATTATTTTTTTTTGATATCTCAAGCATATTTGAAAGTATAATTTTCCTGTTGTAAAATGAACCTTGGAAGAAAAAAAATCTTCATAATAAGGAAAGTCAGTAATTGTTATTAAACTGTAAGTGATCCGCCATACAGCAGCCAGAAACAGAAAATAAACCAAACATTAGGTTTAGCTGAAAATCCAATCAACTGCCACAAATTAACTAGTGAAACATAGTCACTTGGCCCTTTATGGAGATTTCATGAACAGTTTCCCTATCTTTAATCTGAAGATAAACATGAACAAATGCACCAAACATGGAAGTAATTAAAACATTTTAAAGGGTATTTTATGTAAGACAGGTAAAAAAAAAATCAATTTCAGAGAATTGTTGAACTGAAATACTCATACTTTATCAGTCCCATTGATGGTAATAGACATAAACTGGCTAAAATTAAACTGCTCTCGATTAACTGTTTTGTGGGTTAGCCATTCTTATTACAAATGATTATTACAAACAGGATCCTTATTACAAATAATTGGAAGCACTGGATTATTCCATTCAACGAGATCAACAGCTGAATGAATTTCAAGTGAGTAAAATCTGTTGATAGCCAAATAAAATTGGACTGTGGATTAATTTTTAAGAGAAGAAGGAACAGATCTTATAATCATGGATCTTAACATTTGCACCTGTTTGTATACCAGCACAACATTTGTATTTACTCTCCTACGTGGCAAGGATCCTCTTGCTAAATCAGTAAATCTGAGGAGTGATTTCACTAAAACCTGAAGCTTATTATCAACCTATTGCCATCCTTCATAACATGACCTCACTAATTATATCCTAACTATCTGCAGTAATACAAAACAAAACAATCAACACACTGCAATGATAAATGAAAAAAGCAATGAAAGTACTGTCAATACAAAATGCAGTTGTTAATTTCATTAAAGGTCACAATTTTATAACAGGAAGCATAAGAGAAAACAGGGGTTCACAAAATCCCTATCCTGATCCACATAAATGTCTAAAGGAATTCTTCCATGAGGCTTTTATTTGATTAGAATACATTATTTTGATAAATATTTTAAAATCTACATTAAATTCCATTCTACACAGCCAAAAAAGCCTTTTGAATTCCAAACCAAATCATACAGCTTTCCATTTCAAAAATCGAGGCACATTCTGGATCAGAAATTAAAATCAAAAAGATGTGAGTGCACAATATGTTTTCTTAACATTTTTTCTACTAAAAGAATCACACCAGAGTAAGCTGCCAGTAAGTTGCACAGAGGATGCCATTTCTTTGAGCATCCACTAGGTTCCCTATGGGTGCTGCTAAATCAGTATTAAGAAGAAGAGTTTGGATTTGATATCCCGCCTTTCATTCCCCTTCAGGAGTCTCAAAGCGGCTAACATTCTCCTTTCCCTTCCTCCCCCACAACAAACACTCTGTGAGGTGAGTGGGGCTGAGAGACTTCAGAGAAGTGTGACTGGCCCAAGGTCACCCAGCAGCTGCATGTGGAGTGGTTCCCCACGAAGAGCAGGGTCCTAATACTGTTTGTTTGGTTTTTTTTAATGTGAAAACACCCAAGCCCCAGTATGAAAAATTCAAATCTCAAAAGGTACTTGAGGTAGCCACTGTTTATATGATTAGAAGGGGCACTGAGTTGGTTACAAAGAAAACAATAACGTTTGCCATGGATATAAAGAGACAATTCACAAAATCCCAATTCTGCGTTAGCAGGTGTTTATCCTGATGGATAGCTTTAGTGAGTTCTGCTGAATCATGGAGGCAGGTGGTTTGTTACTTCACCTGGATGCTTTTGAGCTGGGAGGGCCTCTCTGGAGAGCATTTGGGTAGAAGTTGTAAAGCACAGTGGGAGAACCTTAGGAGCAGCTGTGCATGTCCTGAAGGATTTGGTTCAACTTGGTTATCTTGTTGATTCCTGTATAATTAGTATTAAGCCACAGGACCGTAATTATCATGTGCATGAGTGAATGATTGAATGAATACCTGCTCATAGTGTTATTTTCCTGCTTCTCTTTTAGGAGGTATGCTTACCAGATATATCAATTAATCTGACAGTAATTTTGTGGCTTTAATAACTGCAAACATTTTGACAGCTCCTTATGCAACTCTTAAAAGGTACAGTTCCCCATTGCACCCACCAATCTTAACCAGAAATGATCAGCAACTTTTGAGAATGCAATATTTTAAAGGTTCAGTTTTTAGCAGAATTTTTTACACTGATTTAAAAAGGTAGGCTGGTATAAGCAGTGTTAGTTCTACTACAACCTTAGTGTGTTCACTGGGTATGGTGGGCAGGTTTCTGTTCACAGCTAGCTAGCTATGCTATGGAATGTGTGCAAGTCTAAGGATGCAGTGCCAAGAATAGATCATTTCTAATTCAGGAGGTGAACCATTCTGAGCTGAAATTTATGGCAAAATTCTGCAACAGATTCATTCAGGATTGAGGAATGTATTTAAATTTTATCATGCTCAGCAGTAAAAGGTTAAGTTTCTACACTTTTGCTTAATACTACTTTATCACCAAGTGGTTAATAGACATAAAAATGAATAGCGGGATCTTAAGACAGATACAGAAAGACTTTTGAAAACATCACTCACCAATAAGTAAGGTATACAAGTTTAAAAAGTATTACCTCATACAAGAGACATCCTAGAGACCAAATGTCTGATTTGAAGTTGTACCCATTTTCATGGATTCTCTCTGGAGACATGTAATAAGGTGTTCCCACTGCAACCAATATGGAAATATAATTTTAAAAAATGAACACTTAAAACTTCATCACAATGCTTTCAAGCAATATACGTTCCAATATTTTGGTTGAAAAAAAATATAATTGCACAATTATTAACAAATATACAAAGAGACAATACGGAGGGATATTGTAAATGAACTTAATCTCATTTCAGACAACCTTAGCCCTATTTTATAGAGTCGACCTCTATGATAAGCTGTTTTAAAAAATGAAGATAAAACTTGCAGAATTATCAGGAAGTGATTTAGCAATTCAGACCTTTATATAAATCAATATTAATGTTATGAATTTCCAATCTCTTGTAATATTTTTCAGTATCCTATCCCTGCTGGAACAACAGAAGTATTTTTCAATTCATCTGCTTTCTATCATTCAAGTATGGGGCATTTTAATAATAATAATAGGGGCTGCAATCAAACACATTTACAAGGGAGTATGCCCCACTGAACACAGTGGATCCTACTTCTGAGTAGACACACATAGGATTGCACTATAAGAGTAACTGAAGTATTGACAGGAATGGTAAGGGAAAGGAAAGGAGTGACAACAGGATTTTCCAAGGGAAAGTGGCAGGACATGTGCCTAGAAAGAACGGGACAGTCAGAAAACCACTTTCTAGGCATGGGACAAGCAGAAGTGTGGATGAGCCTTAAGACAAGAGTAGAACAGCACAGCTCAAAAGTGGATTAGAAATTCAAAGGTTTCATAGGTTATGGATAAGAAGAAGAAGAGTTTGGATTTGATATCCTGCCTTTCACTCCCCTTCAGGAGTCTCAAAGCGGCTAACAATCTCCTTTCTCTTCCTCCCCCACAACAAACACTCTGTGAGGTGAGTGGGGCTGAGAGACTTCAGAGAAGTGTGACTGGCCCAAGGTCACCCAGCAGCTGCATGTGGAGGAGCAGAGACACGAACCCGGTTCACCAGATTACGAGACTACCGCTCTTAACCACTACACCACGCTGGCTCTCCAGTGTGTTCTGAAACGCCAAGAATAACTAACTAATGAAGTCATGGTTCTTGGCCCCTCAAAAGTTTGTTTACATACTTCCTAAAAATGTATGAACAGTGCCATTCTATGCATGCCCTCTCAAAAGTAAGTCGCATTAAGTTCAATGGGGTTTACTCCCCAGTAAGCATATATAGGACTGTATCCTAAAACAATATTGGCACGTAGGGCTAGTTTACATTTCAGGGCATGGGTGTAGATCTCCTTTTAAGCCACCCTGCATTTCCACATGGCAAGCCGCTCATATGCGGAAATTCCTCACTTGTGTTCCAGGGCTGCTTGTCCCAAAACGCTAAAAGAATTTAGCAGGATGATCTGGTGTGATGAAAAAAAACCCAGCTTTATCTGTTTGCTGATCCAAACACTTCACAAAGTGGCAAGAGCTGCCATGCGCAGCAGTGTAAAAAGACTGTAATGTGTAGACAGGCCCCTGGGCCATTTTATGGGCTTTCATATTCCAGGAGGTTCTGATGCTATGTCAAAAAGAAACTGAGACATTTAAATGACACTGCAATTTAGCATGATAAAACTGCAGCATTCTTAAAATTAACTTTTTTGATAGTGATTTGAGCTGGAAAAGACTACCGAAAACTGATCTGCTGATAAAGTCACAGTTGTTGCTGTGTTTATGATACAACCTCCAATGACACAATTTGCTTCACAATAACAATACTAATAGCAGATCTGGCTTGTAACAGGCTACATATCTGCTGCTTACAGGGTGAGGAATTGGTGGAGAAAGAATTTGCAGACTCTACAGGGGGCAGCTGCAAGCACTAAGGCTTGGAGGTTTGTAGTTTACCAAAAGCAAAAGTTCCTTTAACCAGTAGTTCTCAGAAACCTGCTGTTACATTAGGGGGTTGAGATGAGTGTGAAAGATTGATGACAGGGGGAAAGAAGAACAAATGCTTGAATTCTGCAGAGTTTAGCCTATTCTAACACTTTAACTATAATACAAACTGAAGCATTTAAATAAGAACCTTCTGACTTCACACAATAAATGGGGTGGGAGCGGGGAAGAGCTGATATGTCCTACTGAGGCAAGTTTAACAAAAAAGACAACTTGGGCTTTTTTCAAATGTGCTTTCTGTCACTCTTCTTTGAATACCAGAGGGTGTGGGAAGGCCATATACCAAACCCGGGTGATGCCATGGTAAAAGTAAAAGCAAACCTTTCTCCATCCACTGCATAATTAACCATGGAGTTCGTTGCCACAAGAATGGATCTTGTGAAGGCTACTAGCATAAAGGTACCCTTTAAAGGCAAGTTATGTTAGCTCTTCAAAACATCCAATGGGGAAAGGTCTATCGATAGTTGTTAACTAGAAATGAAATATTTGCATCTGGAGGAGAATATGCTTCTGATTACCAGGTATGGGCATAATTAAGTAGTGGGGAGAGTTTTCACTATCTAGCCCTGCCTGTGAGCTTTTTCAAGAGCATTTGTTGTACTAGTCAGGTCTTGAACATAGCTCTGAATGCCCGTTCTTATTATCTTTTTCTGCTGGACTTTTTCAATGCGCCAATGCCAATTAGAGGTGAATTGTAAAATGCATCCAACATAAACTCTCTGCTCTATGATCAAGAGGAATCCACCGCAGGTCTGTCACCCCGAGAAGTCCACCACTCTAAAGGAAAGCAAAAGAGGGAACACTGTACAAAACGAAAGTAGGGTAACCTGCAAGGAAGAAGCAGCCTGAGGTTCTTACTTGCATTTCCAAATTTAGATTGCTACTATGCAATCTAAAATAAAATAGGAGAGTCCCTCTTGGGGCCCACCCGAGTCCTCAATGCAAAAGTTGTAGGGTGCTGTTGTAGGGGTTGTTATGAGCCACCTCTTCTATATGGGAACTGTATACACAGTGGCTGCAAGAAACCTCAAAAACCACCACATCATCATCAACTACTATGATTCCATGGGAATGCCTCACTTGACTGACAAGGTCCAGGATTTCAGTCCCTGAAATGAGTGTCATCCTCTGCAGGGCCACTTCCTCTTGGTGACCCTTCCAGTAATTAATGTGGGGCGGGGAGGGCCATTTACTGGTGTGAACATACATCATTTTACAATCAAGGAAATCTCTCTGACCTAAAGAATGAGCAGCCGTGGTTTTAGAGCTGAAAAACCTTCCCAATCCAAGATCACCAAGTTTTACTACTCCCGTAGCTGTAATGAATACATTTGCTGGCTTGATATCTGTAGAAAGAAAAATATTTCAACAGGTGACAGTAGAATATCCATGACTTGCGTGTGAGTGCTCATCTAATTTTGCTTAAAGTTAAACATATATGTATTGCTTTAAAATATTTAAAAATACCAATTATGCATACTCAACCCCCATAGGCTAAATTTTATTTTTTTATTTTTAGCTATTTTTATTATTTCATTATAATTTATTAAATTTCTATACCATCATTTATCCAAGGCTCACAGGCAGCTTACAACATAAAAACACAAAAAATACATAATGTCGTAACATTACCCCACCTCCACAGTTTAAAAGCCATAGATGGTTTAATCATCCATTTAAATGAGCAGCATCAACCTCAACATACTTGAGATCAAAATGTAAATGTTTTAAAGGTAAGTTTTAAACAGGAGCTTTAAATTTAAGCCTCACTGATTTCAAGAGGAAGTAACATAGAAAAACCTGCTCTTAGGACTCAGGGACTGTCATGCAAAATTTGGTTACATTATCTTAAGAGGTGTCAAAATGTACAGGAAACAATTTCTCACAACTAGCCATGATCCTCTGATTTCCATGAATGCAATGAGATTTCAATGAGCACTAATGATCATAGTGCTATAAGTCAGTCTCTCAAATGCTCTCCCATGTCTCTGAAGGTTGATACAGACAAAGAGAAAAGTACCGTATTTTTTGCTCTATAAGACTCATTTTTTCCCTCCTAAAAAGTAAGGGGAAATGTGTGTGCGTCTTATGGAGCAAATGCAGCCTGCGCAGCTATCCCAGAAGCCAGAACAGCAAAAGGGATTGCTGCTTTCACTGCACAGCAATCCCTCTTGCTGTTCTGGCTTCTGAGATTCAGAATATTTTTTTCTTGTTTTCCTCCTCCAAAAACTAGGTGCGTCTTGTGGTCTGGTGCATCTGGTGCAAAAAATACAGTAGTTTCCCAGTTGTTTTTTGGCAGGAAAATAGTCATACCTCCCCCTTGGAGTTTTCTGGTAGGCCAGTCTCCTATACTTAAAGGGAAGTTGTGTATGTGTTTTTAGCTCCCCCAGGTTAACAACATCTTTTAAGCACATCTTATTAAAAGTATATGGGTGCTAGGCCATGTTATTCATACTCAAGAGTAGAACCACTGAAATCAACAGGAGCTGATTTACTGATTTCAGTTGTGAATAGTCTAGATATACCTAGCAATGGACATCGTCCTGGGTATATAAGAAGTGTGACAAACCTAGAGATTGTTGTCCTGGAACCAGAGAGCAGAAGGAAAGCACACTCTGTTTTTGCCACCTCCCAGGGCACTAAGTAGCCCTGACCAGTTGCACTTCCTGCCTCCCAGTCTGCGGCAGTCTGCTCCCATCCATCAGCCAGACAAGGAAGCAGCTGCAGAGAGCATACTACCCCTTCCCTGCCAGGAAAACACTCTGCTCCCTGCTGCCAATTACCCTCCAACCGCAGAGCCAAAGGGAAGCGCACACTGACCCTATCCATCAGCCAGAGGGATAAGGGCTGCTAGTGCGTGTGTATGTGTTTGGTTTTTACTATTATTACCTGAATTATTTTGAGAGGCGCATAATCCAAAGATGCAGAATAAGTCTTCAAAAATAAATGATTTTTAAGAATCTACAGCATGTACATAGCATGCATATGAATTGTAAGTTGTTCATTTTAACCCATAATAAAGTCTTCACTCCAATGTACCAGCACAAATATGTTTTAATGTGTTCTCGCTAAAGGGGGGACTCAAGATTATTACTCTATGCACAGAGCAATATTTATCAAGTTACCTATCCCGAAGAGGAAAAGCAATTTGTAAAAAGCCATTGCAGTAATATGCACACTCACACAAAATCACATACACTGGAAATATATTTTTCTTTCAACCTCTACACTGGAATGACATTAGCTTGATTAAATGCAATTGAGTTACCTCGATGCATGACGCGTCGTGAATGCATGTGCTCCAAGGCACTGCAGAGCTGAACAAAGTACTTCCAAACTGTCCTTTCAGGAATCAGTCTCTTCTGCTTCTTGAAATGCTTTAAAAAAATAAGAACAATAAAATTAACTGCTGCCAAAGCGGATTTGTGAGTAGCCCAACGTCGTAAAGCAATGATTTGGTTAAAAATTATTAAAAGGATAGGATTTTAAACAAAATATTGCTACCCACCAAAGGGTCATGTTTAACCAATGAAACAAAAATCCCCACTGGACACACCCCCACACACTTAATATAAGTAGATACAAATAAACCCAGCTTGCACCCTAAGGAAAGTTTGGCAGGTCAGGGTCTGATTGAGACCCCCCTCGAATTTGAATTTAACCTACAGCTTCAGGGCTGGAAGGCAGAGCTTTTGATGATAATGGCTGCCCCCGATCCCTTTCAGAATATGATTTTACATGAGACCAGTTTTGGCAGCACAGTAAACCATGGTTTATCACAACCGGAATAAGCTGCAGAGAGCCACCGTACGCTCCACCTCCAGCATGGCATTGAAGGAGACCCTGAGGCATACTGCAGTTCATGCCTATCATGGTGCCTGAACCAGCTCATTGGAACACATTTCAGACTACAATGCTATACCACAGAAATACTGCTTCCCAATGAATTTATTGCAGTATTTTCTATTATTTGTTTAAAACTTTCTCTTCCTCCAAGGAGCATGCAGGGTTTCTAGGTCTGTCTAGAAACAGTTATTTGACCAAATAAAATGGCAGGGTGTGTGTGTGATTTATTTCAGTAACTGTAATGCCAGGACTGCAAAACAACTGCATGTTTTTCTTTTATTGTTGGCTGAGGATACTATTACACTGCCAACTCTAAAGACCTGCAAGCGTGGCAGGTGTAAGGCGGCTGTCAGAGCTATGTTCAAGCTGAGAAGAAAACTGCCACCCATAAGTCTGCCACTGATCTATCCTATTTATATGACATCTTCCTCTTCCTTGACAGGACAAGGTTAAGGTGGGATAAAGAAAATGGCTTTAAAAGAAAATTAACAGCTGTGTGCTAACTGAGTCAACCAATATTTGAAAGAAATGTAATGCAAACGACAATGGCAACATATGTCCTTTAGGTAACAAAACCTTGTTGCCAAGGTATTGAAGCTGCACCCCCACCTCCATTGCCCCCAAATCAGTTAAACATGCACTCACTGAATAGCAGAATCTGCAGAGTGTGGCACTCTGAGCCCAAACACATTTACCTGGCGGTAGTATTGATTTATTTGGAACCGTGAACAAATTGAAACATTAAAAAAAACAGCAGAAGGTACTGATATTTTAGCATTAAGTGGGAGGTTATATTTTCAAATGCTTCCCTGTGTAAAAACAAAATATGTTGCAAAACACAAGAGGTGTAGTATTAGGATAGCCCTGATGCTCTAGCCTTTTACCTGCAGTCTTAACGTTTTATCACCACATTCATTCTGAAGCATTAAAGTTCACGGGGGTGGGGGGAGAGAGAGACCATATAATTTCCCTTAATGTTTTAATCAGTTCTCAATTCCAGATAAGGTTTCATGCAAAGGCGAAGAAGCCATATAGTCACCATTTATTTAAAATCCAGAAATCACGAATTCATTGAGAAATGTGTTGCTGTTCAGAGGCTACTAGTGCGGTTCCTTCAATTCGCTGGCCCCATTTTATTATTTATTACGTTACATACCACTTTTATGCCAAAATGGCTTCTAAGGAAGTTTACAGCTATAAAATCAATAACATCAATCCATAATTAAAACACATCACAGCATCAAAACATCCGTAATTGACACATACAATTAAACAAACAATTAAAGACATGGCAATTAAAACAGTTTTTTCCTTAAAGCTAAAATAATAAAATCAGAAGTTCAGTTCAGGGGAGGGCTTGCCTAAACAGGTGTGCCTTCAGGAGCTAGCAGAATGCCAACACTGAGACAGCCTCTCGTATTTCACCAGCACTGACTCTAACAATGGGGAAAGCTGCTTCCGTGTTATCACAAGCCAATACTCATCAGGCCTTGCTGAAACTGATTAGATGATTATAGTCCCCTTCCTGGACAAGTGAAGGAGAAGGTATTTCAGGTAACCTGATCCAGAGTTATTTAGGGCTTTGTATGTAAGTAGCGGGACGCGGGTGGCGCTGTGGGTTAAACCACAGAGCCTAGGACTTGCCGATCAGAAGGTCAGTGGTTCGAATCCCCGTGACGGGGTGAGCTCCCGTTGCTTGGTCCCTGCTCCTGCCCATCTAACAGCTAGCACATCAAAGTGCAAGTAGATAAATAGGTACCACTCTGGTGGGAAGGTAAACGGCGTTTCCGTGCGCTGCTCTGGTTCGCCAGAAGCAGCTTGGTCATGCTGGCCACATGACCCGGAAGCTGTACACCGGCTCCCTCGGCCAATAAAGCTAGATGAGCACCACAACCCCAGAGTCAGTCACAACTAGACCTAATGGTCAGGGTTCCCTTTACCTTTACCTTTACCTTTAAACCTTGTTGGAAACAGTGGGGCTGACTTTTGAGAATTTCATTGATAGTTAAAGCAGTGACATCCTGAACCTAAAAACGACCCAAAACTTGGGTCACAAAGGGTGCAGCCCTAACTGCACTTATCTGAGAGTAAGTCCTGCTGAATCTAATAGGACCTTACTTCTGAGTAAACAGTAGGACTGCAGCAAGAAACACAGTTGGGAATTAGGGCTTTCTGTTTTAAGTCTCAACCAGAGAAAAATATAATACTGGCGATTAGGGAGAAAGGAATATGAATAGATTGGGGGGAGGGGGCTGACGAGAGACCACAGGTAGCAAGGCAAGGCACGCACACAGTTGCTTGGGGTGAGGACTGCAGAGGGACCATAGTTGGGTTGTGCGTGTGTGTTTTTCAGAAAAACGTAGAATTGGAAGGGATCCTGCAGGTCATCTAGCCCAACCCCCTGCAATGCTTTTTAGCTTGCATTGATCTCAAAAACCTTCAGTGCCTTTTTTTTGTTGGATAGGCAATTAACAGGCTTGTTTCACAAATAAGGGAGAAGGAGGGTTGCTGGCTTGGTTTGCCTTTGTTATAGATTTTAGCATGTGCTTAGTATTGTAGTTTCAGGCTGTGAGCTGCCCTGATATGGGTGGAGGGCAGTAGTAGTAGTAGTAGTAGTAGTAGTAGTAGTAATGGTGATGATATTTTTTGCAGGGCTTGAGTGGGTGATGGCCAGCTGCTGGAATGAATAGGGTCGGTGCTAAATGGTCTGGCTTGCTTTACAACCCCATGGGACCTTGTTGGGGGGGGGGCAGAGAAGGAGCCCACCCCTGAAGAAGAAGATGAAGAAGAAAAGCGAAGGAAGGAGGCTTCCCTTCCCCAGGATAGAGTTGCCCGTAACATTAAACACAGGGCACAATTTCAGGAGGAGAGAGAAACCAAGGCAGCAGCTTCCAATACTTCCAGGTTTGGCACGGTACACAACCCAAAAACACTCAACCTCTAACCCGAGGTATGACTGTATGCTGAGACACACACACTTTTAATTTCCTCAAAATATTTTCAAAAACTGAAATGATGCAATGTTTGAATGCAAGCTCCTTAAATGCTGCTTTCCTCAGACCTGGACTGAATCCAAAACAAACTCTGTATCTATTCTCCCCATAGCTGGGATTTGCATATCAGAGGACTGTTTGATGTCAACAAGATAGATAGATAGATACCGGGTTTCTTTTCATTTAGAAACAAATACACAACTTCAAGTATATGCATAGAAAGCACATTTTATTGTTTTTAAAATGAACCCTGAAAAGACTTTTAACAATGTATTTTTATACAAATTTCTAACAAAACTCACTGTACAATGCCAGCTGTTCCTATATGTTCTACACTTTACTTGTCTCAAAATGTTCTCAAAAGTGTTATGTGCACTAATGAAATCAAATTTTCCGAGATTTGGTGTGGTGTGGTATGCTAACGCTGGGGTTTAATTTTTTTTTGCCTCAATGCAGAACCAAGTGGAGAAATGTATCTGCTCCAGAGCTTACCTGGAGGGCTTGGACCTTCCAAAGACCGGGTGTCTCAAGGTACATGGTGAAGACACTTGACTGGAAGAAGGTAGGTGTTTCAAGGACTTTCTCAGTCCTACCAAGGGATGTCAGGGCCTAGATCCAGGACCTTTTGAATGCATAGCTCTAGTGCTGAGTGGCCCTTCTGCTATGGCATGGAATTATATGGTATACAGTCGTACCTCGGAAGTCAAACGGAATCTGTTCTGGAAGTCCGTTCGACTTCCAAAATGTTCAGAAACCAAGGCACAGCTTCCGATTGGCTGCAAAGAGCTCTTGCAGCCAACCGGAAGCCGCAGAAGTAGCAACGGATGTTCGGGTTCCAAAGAACGTTCGCAAACCAGAACACTCACTTCCAGGTTTGTGGCGTTCAGGAGCCAAAACGTTAGTCTCGCAAGACGTTCGAGTTCCAAGGTACCACTGTATAATGAAATGAGAATTCCTCTATTACACTACACCCTGTGGTTTTCTTTGTAGCATTCTTTGGAATTATTTATCTAAGGTGTCTGCCTGCTTGCCTTTTTACAAGGGTATAGAAGCACAAAACATAGGATCAGATCATTGCCACATCTAACTCACAGTTCTCTACACTGACTGGAAGCATCTCTCAAGAGCTTTTTTTAAAATTGAAACACACATTATTTAATGGAGCTTAGTTAGCTAGTTGTTCTAGTGTAAATGGTTTTCTGTTCTTTCGCTGTGTTTACATTATTGATTTTATAGTTTTTTGTTTATATTGGCTTAATTGATTAATTTGTTTTGTTTTAAAGTGCTTTTATTGATTGCAAGCCACTTTCAATATTGGGGGGTTAAAACATCAAAGCTACTCCTTTCCAGAATAAATTCAAAATAAATCTGGGGAAGCCTGCTTTAACCTTTAACAAGTTCCAAATCTGCTTAGAATAGCCCAGTTCGTCTTGAGATTTGCAAAAGCTAGTGGGACATAAAAAGTATTACACAAAACTTTGTGCAAACTGAGTAACTTCTCTTGATTTGGGGGTTACTTTTCTTATGGAAGCAGACCTTCTTTGGTAGAAGATGCTTTCTGCTAGCAGGGCATTTTTGAATCAAATTTGTAACAAGAACTTGTCTTATAGTGAGATTTTTAACAACAACAATAATTTATACCCCACCCATCTGTCTGGGTTTCCCCAGCCACTCTGGGTGGCTTCCAACAAAATATTAAAAATACAATAAAACATCAGACATTAAAAACTTCCCTAAACGGGGAATTAACTAGCTAACTAGTTAGCTATCTATCTTGATATATCCCTAGCATTGCTGCAAAATACAATATACCACGAGTAGACCAACCATGTATTTGGAATTCACTTGCCTCTCATGAAACCTACATGGGCATATAATGAAAGTTATAGGGAGGTATTAAAGAGTCTTGAGAGTCTAATAAAGGCTAAAACAACAAGGCAAGCTTACCTTCCCCAGAAAAAAAAAATATTTAAGTAAGGTTATGATGATTTCCAAAACATTTAAATAAGTTTTTATGGGGGGGGGACAACAAAGAGTTTTGGGGTATCCTAAAGGCAGCAGTTTAGTACGAGCCTTTGTAGGCTAGAACCTTCATCAGATTAGAAAAGAGGGGTTCAAAGGCTAGCAAACAAATGGAACAGTTACATTTAAGTCTTGTAGCAGAACTAAAAGATAAAAATGCAAGAGACTGCAGTTTGTGTCCCAATCACATTTAAGAGGACGGAGTAATGCAGAGCATGGATGCATTCATGATCCAGATCAGATTTAGATGTGTTCCACTTTTGTCAGAGGACACAGACTGTATCCCATTTATCAAGAAACCAGTGGCGTAGCATGGGGGGTGCAGGGGGGGCCAGCCGCACCGGGCGCAACATCTGGGGGTTAGGGGGCACAAATCCACGGGTTAGGGGGCGCAAATCCACGGCAAGGGGGCGCAAATTACTTGCCTTGCCCCGGGTGCTGACAACCCACGCTACGCCACTGCAAGAAACAGAGCAGTTCAGTGTAGGCATTAGCAAAGACTGAACTTTCCAAGCATCCCTAGGTGGGAACAAAGCTATTACATTATCTGGCAACCAGCAACACTGCTACCAGCAAGTGAAAGCAATTGAAGCAGTTTTCCAGACAGGAGTGCTTGCAGGGTTGCAATTCCAGTCCAACTGCTGTCATGACAGCTCCAACCTGCTACTGCAGCAGTGCTGCTGGTTCTTAGAAACTGGAAGAAAATAATGAGTTACAACAAGCACACACCCCTAATATATATATATATATATATGCTCATAGATATTAGTAGGGCTTTTCAGCACTTGGTGTCAGAGAGTTTGCATCAAGAATGATAGAATATATCTATATATATATTTTATGTATGTATATGTATATAAGAATGAAAGGGGGGGAACCACCTGAAATTACAAAGAGTAAAAAAAATGACACAAAATAGGTACCACAGGTAGCTTCAAAACTTTTAACAGCAAACATAGGTATAGTCAGTTCAAAGCACTGCTTTATATTTCCTTTAGGAAGATGCTTAATAAAAAATATATTAACTCGAGACTTTGTTCTATAATTAATCTAGCTAGTGTTGCCTGGTGTACTGTTGAAAAATATTGGGTTTTTTGTGTGTTTTTTTTTAAAAAAAAACAGCCTTTAAAAACTAATAAGAAAAGCTCAGAGGAGAAAGGTGACATAATGGCATCTGTAATGTACCATCTCAATGTTTGGATAATCAGTATATGGTACATATCAAAAGCATTTTTCAGTTCACAGTAGTAGCAAATGTCTTTACTCTAGCATATGCGGAAGTCTCAAAGAAAAATTAAATTTTTAAAGAAAGTTTTTAAAAATAAACTTCAGTGTTTAACAAAAAAAATGTTGAATGTGTAGATTTGGTTGGCTGCTCTCATACAGTCGTACCTTGGTTGTCAAACTTAATCCTTTCCAGGAGTCTGTTTGACTCCTGAAATGGTTCAGAAACCAAGGCACGGCTTCCTGCACTCAACTGGAAGCCGCAGAAACCACGTTGGACATTCAACTTCTGAAAAACATTCACAAACCAGAACACACACATCTGGGTTTGTGCCATTCGGGAGCCAAAACGTCCAAGTACCAAGGCATTTGACAACCAAGGTATGACTGTATTTAAGAAGAGGCAAGGGAAAGAGCCGTTTCTTTCCTTTTGTTTCACTAATGCATTTCTGGAAGGACAGATCCTGAAGCTGAGGCTCCAATACTTTGGCCACTTCATGAGAAGAGAAGACTCCCTGAAAAAGACCCTGATGTTGGGAAAGATGGAGGGAACAAGGAGAAGGGGACGACAGAGGATGAGATGGTTGGACAGTGTTGTCGAAGCTACCAGCATGAGTTTGACCAAACTGCGGGAGGCAGTGGAAGACAGTGCCTGGCGTGCTCTGGTCCATGGGGTCACGAAGAGTCGGACACGACTAAATGACTAAACAACAAACCTTCAAGGAACCCAAGAAACGGTATGTGAATGTGGAAACAGACTGCCCTCTATTCTAATCCAATTCTCGGTGTTCACCACACACTTCCCTAGCAAACATCTGAATGGAACCAGATTGGGAAGGCTGCCTTAAAGACCACAATTGAGGCTGTCTAGTTGTCCTGGTGTCCCCACCAGCTGAGGAAAGGTGGTTGGTGTCTAGAGAGAGTCTTCTCAGCTATGACACACTCTTATGGAATTACTTCCTCATTGAAGTTAAGCTTGTGCTAATCCTAGTACCTTTTTTGCACCAGGAATTGTTAAATTTTCCATTATTTTCTTTGTATTACTATTTAAACCATCAACTATATTTTGCTTTTGTATTTATCTTGTTTTTGCAGATCACCCTGAAAGTATTGCTGGAGGACGGTATATAAATCATTTAAATAAGCAGAACAGAATAAAACGGACTCTCACCTTGACAATGTAGCCATAATACAATCTAGCAGGATTACCTTTCAAGTTATTAGTCAAGACTCTCACCCCAGTACAGTGCCATTCACGCAGTACCATGAATTTATATGAACAAGTTAGGGTATAAATCACATCCCTGTTCTTCTTAGTTTTCACACCAGGCTCAAACATTATCATGCCTTCTGTAGCTTCAATCCTGCCTAGTCCTCACTCTGGAGAGAAAAGAGTTATTTTTCTTTACATGCTATGATTATGGTCTCAAAGTTTTGAAGTGGTTTGCAAATGTTCACAGTGGGCACTTGAGCATTCTCCAATATAACCTAGAGATCCATCTAAAGGACTCCTTTAGCCACTCAAAATTGCTCCTCCAGCCAGTACTGTGCAGATACGATGATGCTAGGAAAGCATTCCTTCTTAGCTGCTGTTACTACCACAATATAAACTATAAAGTGAACTCTAAACTGTGTTTGGTCACACTTGATTCAGCTTTCCCTCCACATACATCTGGCGATCATCCCAACCAATTCATCATCTCCAAGTACTTGATGTACAAAAGAGCCAAGACAGTTATATACAGTGGTACAGAGTGCTTAAAAATCATCATGTCTACATAACAGGTAATTTCTGAATTCTAGAATGTGATTGAACAGGAATGAGAAGCATGCTAACAGAAAGGACTCTCAGGAATCTAGTAGCAATCATCCTTTCTGGTTGAGAAATTATATAACCTGCTGCACTTGTTGAGTTAGGAGCATTTTGGAATGACTGCAGCAAAAATCCTGGCCCGTAAAAGATATGGCAGTCTAAGCATGTGTGTTGAAGTCTCCCCAAACCACTGTTCTGTGGCTCCTCAAAACCAAAAACAAGACCAATCCCAGCAAGGAGATTGTTAGGCAGCAGGATGATATATGCAATAATGGAATTTCAAACTACAGTGGTGCCTCGCAAGACGAAAAGAATCTGTTCCGCGAGTCTCTTCGTCTTGCGGTTTTTTTCGTCTTGCGAAGCAAGCCCATTAGCGGATTAGCGCTATTAGCGGTTTAGCGGCTATTAAAGGCTTAAGGGATTAGCGGATTAGCTGCTAAAAGGCTATTAGCGGCTTAGATCAGCTGATAAGCGGCTTAGATCAGCTGTTAAGCGGCTTAGCGAACAGCTGTTAAGCGGCTTAGGGGCTTGGGGAAAAGGGGGGGAGGGGGGGAAACCCAGGAATCGCAAGACATTTTCGTCTTGCGAAGCAAGCCCATAGCAAATTCGTTTTGCGAAGCACCTCCAAAACGGAAAACCCTTTCGTCTAGCGGGTTTTCCGTCTTGCGAGGCATTCGTCTTGCGGGCACCACTGTAAGTGCCTAATATCAAGTGCAAACACTCGAAAACTGAATTTGATCAGACAGGAAGCTGAAGAGGGAGATGGGATAGAACAGTGACCACCTCCTTCCTAACCATCAAGTCTGGGTCAGCATTGCAACAAGAACCCAAGCAGACAAGCTTGGAAAATCCAAGTCACTCACCCATCTCACTGATGCAGGTCAACAGCACAATTTGGGATTAAATCCTGGATGACAGCAGGAGCATCTCATCCAGTAGAATGGAGCTGCAGCCATGGTTTTCCAGCAGCAGCACTGCTGCTGCTTACCAGAACAGGGAGGGGAGAAGCATGGTGTCAGCAAAGTCAGGACTGTGCAGTCTGTCAGTTGCGCTCTAGAACACTTTTTGTTTTATTTGGGGTGATGGTCATTTATACTCAACAGGCCTGGTGGACGGTCCTGGTGAACTGAATGTGCATTCTCAAACGTAGAATCTTATATCCACTGCAATGCCTAGGTAGTTCGTACACACACACACACACACACACACACACACAAATGTATAGGACGATGGAATATAAAATGAGATATTAAATAAATTTTAAATGATGTGGAAAGGGGTCTCTGAGAGTAGGAAGTTGGGAAACCACCAGCCTGCATGAATGACCTTATTCATAGGACTGCCAATATGGTGGCACCATCATAATGAGTTACCCATTTAAACTTTTAGACATCAGATTCTTTTTTGCTCATTAGAGTAAAGCGCTCAATAGCACAACACTGTGCTGAAGATTCATCTGTATTGTCTAATGAAAAGAGAGTCAGTAGCCACTATTATCCTTATTGGATTCCAAGATCTTGCGCCTGACTCCTAATTACTGGGTTTCTCACTGCTCGTATAAAAAACAGCACACACACACACATAGTGAGAGAAATGTTCTTATTTTTCTGTTGTGTTCTCATTTAAAAAAGCGAGAGCTGGGGATGCATTCATTGTACTTCCCTCCTTCCCTCAATCTTTGTATACCTAAAATAAACTCATGCTGATCCCACTACAAGAACTATGAAAATATGAGTATAGTGTGACACCTTATACATATTTAATCATAGCCTGATAGGCTGTCATTAACTTCAAACAGCAATCCGAGTTCACTACATTAAACATGATGCCTACGTTAAGAGGACATCATAAACTACTCTCAAGAAAAAGATAGGTAAGAAATAGCCACACAGCCAAATTGCATTGCAGGCAGTTTTGGACATCTCTAGGGTAAAATCAGAAGAAAATGCATAAACTGGATTCGCAAGTAGATTAAATTATGACTTCAATAATCACAGATTTAAAATTGTGGTTTCGTTAATAACAAAAAACTAATTATAAACCAGAACTGGTCTCTCTGAACAAATACTGGGTTAATGCCACTGTTGTAAGCTATGTCTGGCCTTCCGTGAATCTGTGTGTGTATAAAATGGTTTTCAGTGCTAAAAAGGATATATTTGTATTTCTGTTAAAGGGAAAATGCTGCCTTGACTAAATATCCGCCAAATGTATCACCGGATTTCAAATGCTAGAATGCAAGGAGTTAAATGGACAGGTTTGACAGTCCTAGGTAAAATAAAGGCATCAATAGGCCATAATGAAGTCTGTCACAGAAAAGGAAAAGGAAGAGAGGCCTCATATTAAATGTTATGTCAAATTGGAATATACAGAAGAGAAAACAAAACCTTCATATTGTAGCAAGTGTAAACCTACAGAATTATTAATTCATAAGCAAAATATATACAATTTGGTTATAAATATTAACAGGACATTGTCAATCTTTGTAGCACCACATTTTTCACCCTCTTGGCTTAAAAATGTCATCTTGGCAAGGAATATTATTCAAAGCACAAAGATGCAGTTTCAACTCTATGCTGTAAAGCAAAGTTAATATTCCTTCTAAGAGTCACAAAAATATTATTTTGAAGGCTGAGGGTGAGGACTAATTAAAAAGCACACTTTTTGTATCCAATAAACCTGAGACGCTTACAATGCAGTGAAAAACAACAATAATCTAGTCTGGAGAACAAAGGAAAGTCTATTAACAGTAATGGAAAATGGCAATCAGTTGGTCTTCCTAACTTCCTTCCCAGCCTAAAATGCTCATGGTCTTGTTCAAAGTTCAGTGCACAGAACAGTCATGTTCACTTCAGCACAGCCAAATAGTTCCCATTCCTTTCCCTAAACATTACAGGAAGAAGAAGAGTGGCAAAACAAAGCCAAATAGGTGGTGGTAAGCAGACCTCTGATACCACCCGAGACCTTTATTTCTGTTCCACTGGAATAGGTTAAGCGTGACCATGTGCCTCATTAGGATATCAGAATATGACTCAGGGTTCCAAAAATCTCTCAGAAAACTCTTGTTGCTTTATGGTGAATGAAGAAATGAATGTAGCTTGTGGAAACAACCTCGAATTCCATAGAAATATGCCAAGAGTGTTCACTGTTTATACATTCATAAAAAGCACTTTGACAAAGGGTCATCTGCGGGCACACATGGGCCTGTGCCGGCTTTCCTTCAGAGTCCCTTCCCACTGTTTGAAAGAAGCATTCTGTATAGAATAGGTTGTAGTGCGAGCTTGGTTCTGGGTGTGTGTGTACATATAGAATAGAATTGTAGTGCGAGCTACATAGAATAGGTTGTAGTGCAAGCTTGGTTCTGGGTGTGTGTGTACATATACACAGTTTCGCTGATTTGCAAATATGTTCAACAAGTCCCAACAGGTTGACCGTTCCTGTATTTTATTAATCAGAGCAAATATACCCCAATTAGGTCCATTTAAAAAATGACTCATAACTTTTCCCCAGGGTTTTCCTAGGGTCAGGTTAGGGAACAAAGCCCTAGAAACTAACATGGGTGCAGATTCCTCATGCCCTAAACAGGAGAAGCGGAACAAGCCCTCCTGGCTGTGCCACGGTTATTTAGTTTAGTGTGTACAAATGGTGATTTGTAGTTTAGTTTCTATTTGGTTTATTTTCTATTCATTTAGCTTCTACAAAAACGAAGGGTTTTAGTACAGGGGCACCAATATTTTGGAACACTGCTCCCACTGAAATCGCACAGGCACTCACAATTCTATCATTTCACTGCCTGTTGAAAACATTTCTGTTTAGCCAAGCATTTCAGTGTTGTTTTTTATGATTTTGTAATTTTATGGTTTTTTTAAAAAAAAAATTCTTGGAGGCCATATTTTTTTAATAAGTTGGTGGTTTAGAAATACTCGAATAAATGAATGGCTGGGTGAATGAATGGACAGAACATCTCAAATGGTGCATTGTGGAGGGACTGCTACAAATATTCTTCACAAGCTTGTACTTCTATCATAGCACTTTCAGTTTGGTGCCAAATCACCCAGCCAGCATTGCAACTAAGAGCATAGCAGCCTACTGCCTGGTTTTTGAGAAGTCACTGGTCTAAGTTCTTTCCATATTATCACTGCGATGACTTGTGGGTTCATTCCTGTTGGCAAAAATCAAGCGTTATGGAAGCAGCCTTCATAGGCTCCAAGGGCCTTTGATTGTTTTGCTTTGTTTTCACAACTTCAGAAAGAAACATGTTCTTACATGTTTGGATGGTCAGTACCAACATTTAAACATACAATCTGGTTTTACAGCTGAATTATTATGGTAAAAATCTCAAAGGGGAGAATTTATAAACAGAAATGCCAACATTAAATATTATTAAATATTATGGCTGGCACAATGCCAGATTTGGAGTATAATGATGATCTCCTCATCTATGTTTCCTTGCAATCATGCATAGCATTTTAAGATTAGCAGCAAACTTTGAGATATAAATATGGACACCTCGATAGCTTGGAAAGGATTTACAGAATTGAAACCTGGAGTAGGATTTGCAGCAATCACTTATAATTTAGGGTACCTGAGGATCCAGAAATAAAACCAGAGTAATGAGAATCAAAACAAAATATGAAAAATAAAATATGATTTCTATTTATTTCAAACAATGAATATATTAAAAAAAGAAAGGAAACTCTCTGTTAAGAAAAACACTTACCTTGATCATTCTAGATAGGTCTCCAGCATCTGCTAATTCCAGTACAATATTTAGTTCATTGTCTTCAATAAATGATGCATAGTATTTGATTACATTTGGATGATTCAATTGCTAGAAAAAGAAACAGATACTTCAGTCTACAGTACGTATAGCCTCAACTATTGGTTTCCGCCATTTAATCCTATATACACAGGGGCAGGGGAGAACACCCATTTCTGTACTAAAAGAAAACAACATTCATTTGTTCATTATTTGCATGCATTATTTTATATAACCGTGAACCAAGTCTAAAAATCAAACTTAACAAAGAGGATACCAGCACCTTGTACTAAGCCAGGAAACAATACAGCAGCTAATACAGCATGTCTATGTTTTTTTTTTTGGGGGGGGGTGGAAAAGAAACCCCCTTAATTAGCTAGGAATGGGGCACACAAAGCTATCAGATGGCTTATGCAAGAAAGCCAAAGAACATGCCATTTAAGAAAGAAGAAAAAACACCTCTTCAACTTTTAATTGTCCATGATAAAACAAAACAAAAAACTTCATTAGTTTCTCAACCAACGACCATTGTAAAACAAAACTAAAATAGAATTTGAAACCAGAAGAGGTTTTGCATTCTACACTCCACTCACAGGATTAATAAAGGTACCACTAACTTCCAAATGCCTCCATTGGATTATTCTAAAATGGATATATTTGCAGTATTTTGCTCTTTCTCAGAAAATTATTGAGGTTTTTAAAGCTGAATGCCTCCAGACAGACAAGAAAAACTCAGCAAAGCAGACTTTTGGCAGGCTTATGGCCAGATCAAGAACAGTGTTGACGAAAAGTAATAATAACAATCCACATAGAATATACATTGAGGAATGTAAAAAAACTTATCACACTGTCTTAAATTTTGCCTCAAAAGTTGAGTTTTTTTAAAAATTCTATTTTGTATTCAAAGCATATAGCTACATATCTCTTCAGCACAATGATCATGAAACTGAACTGAAAAGCTATTTCAAGGCGTGATTATCAATAGGTGAAGAAATGAATGCAATGCAGCTATAAGCTTTTTCTAGTCCCTACTCTCTTACAGCAATGCTTCCTATTATGTTTTTTGTTCCTGCTGCGCAGAATCACATGGGGCTCAGTCTGACCACACAGGTAGCCTAGGCTACTACTTCCTAGGTGCACATCTGACCAAGGGTGGTTTCTGTATTCAAATCCATCATCTGCTCAACCACAGAGGAGACATCACAGAGAACCTCTCCCATACAATATCTTCCATAGACATAGCAAGGTCCTCCACAAAGTTGTCAGTAAGGTGCATGGAATTTTCCATATGTGCAATGAGGCATCTCCTACCAAAAATACCCATGTTCTATCTAACAAGGCACTCCTAAAAATATAAAGGAGCAGTTGCTAGTACAACACAAAGAGCTACGGCTGGGGCAGAGGGGGAGCAGCAGGGTGGGAAGTTAGGTGCAGACACCTAAGTAACCTTTAAAATCACAGGTAAGGTTTGTTATATTTTTAAAGCAGAGAGTAAGCACAATAATAGTCGTCGAGAAACAACATGTGTCACTTTCTGCAATCACAAAGACCAGAAACTTTCTTTTTAAAGCCCCCAAAACCTAAAACCTGGGAATTTTGTCAGAGCATCTTTCTGGTTGGCAACAACAAACAGGAAAAGAAGAGCCACGTTCACTCCAAAGGAAAGCTCCCTCCTGTAAACTGTAACTCACCTTATTTATACGTCTCTTTGCATCATTCGCAATCAGTATTCAGTAAGGCACTTTAGAGGAACAAAAAAGTTTGTGTGTGCACAGACAAGGCTTTTGTCCTTGTTTTACAAAGTGCATCTTCTCTGGATCACACTGCAGTCTGCTTTCGAAAACTAAGGATTTTTGTATGGCAAGTCTTCACCCCCACCTACATAACAAACCTCGTTCAAAAACAGCTGTTTCTGATATAACTTGGTAAGGTGGCGGAAGGTGGGGAGTGGAGGCCAGCAGTTCAAAGGGAAAATCCTACAAGGATAAGCTCTCGGTAACAACTAGGGCAGCTCTTGGTTCCCACTTTAAACTTTAAAAAGGCAGCTTACAATGCAATGTGATATGGATGGGAGACTGACACACATAAAAGGAATACAAAAGCATTGTATCTTTGTGTGGATGTGTGTGCACATTAAGTGTTCTATACATATATTGTAGGGGAGGGGTGGTAGCTCAGCAGCTGAGAAAAAACTTTACATATAGCAGGTCCAACCTAAAAGGATTGCCAGGGGGCAGTCTTAGAAAAGCCCTCTTTCTGCCCAAGGCCGTGGAGTGACAGTCAGAATGAACAGTACTGAGCTAGATGGTCAAATAGTCTGGGCAGCATCCTAAATTCTTAAGCACAAGGCATAAATACAGTACAGTGGTGCCCCGCAAGACGAATGCCTCGCAAGACGGAAAACCCGCAAAACGAAAGGGTTTTCCGTTTGCAGAGGCGCTTCGCAAGACGAATTTCCCTATGGGCTTGCTTCGCAAGACGAAAATTGACGAAAAATTTTGAGGGGTTTTTTCGCTCCAAAACCCCTTTTTCTGAAGCGCTAAGCTGATAAAAGCTTTTTAGCAGCAAAACCGCTAATCCCTTAAGCCTTAAAAAGCCGTTTTTAGCCCTTAAACTGTCAATAGCGCTAATAGCGCTAATCCGCCAATGGGCTTGCTTCGCAAGACGAAAAAACCGCAAGACGAAAAGACTCGCGGAACGGATTCTTTTCGTCTTGCGAGGCACCACTGTATATGCTCAAGAGAGCCTTTTTTCCAAGTAAACAATCGTGAAGATCAGCGGACAAATTCTGCTCCCAAGTTCCATCTTTGACTGAAGTGAGGGCAGCTGGGATGAAGTGAAGGATATCTTTTCGGTAATGGGATGCTCATTATGGAACTCCTGAGAAATTCATTAGGCCAGTTCTATTTTTAACTTGTTCCTTGGGTTCTTTTCTACTTTCAGCAGATATTTGAGATTATGGTGCAATTTATTTTTTTTAAAAAAACAGCAGTTGACCTGCCACCTGTTTCATGAAATAGTAATCTTATATATTTTGTAGCAGGTTTTTTTTTTGAGGGGGGGCAGGAATTAATGAGGCTAAAGCTAGAATATGTTCCTATCATTTTAGTTTTCATTTGTTATTTATTATGAACCTTGTTGCTGTTGTCTGTAAGCTGGCTTGAAGGGCAGTGAGATACAAACCACAATGTCACACACCCAGAAGTAAATAAACGTATCAAGTAAGTACTGCTCTGGTTATTAGCTATGGAGAGTCGAAATGCAACTCTATTGCCTCAAATATCAGCTGAGGATATGGAAGTTTTGCTGCAGCTGCATTTAAAATACATGCATGCCCCTCTATCATCCCAAATCCATAGTGAAGACATTTTACGTGCGCCTTCTCCCAAATCTTTAGACTTGGGAATAATAAAAATCTGAACAAATATATGCTAAAGTTCACCTTCATTCAAGTAAAGAAAGAAAGTCGTTGTACATATTTACCTTAAGAAGATCTATTTCTTTGATGCAATCAGCACGGGCTTTGGCATCCATTAAATCAAATATCTTGTTTAAAAAAAGGGAAAAAGGAAAAAAACAGGATATATATCATCAATGTTTGCTTTAATTTTGTGCCCTAAAAGTAATGTTGCATAAATGAGAAATCCCCAAACGATGTGAGATGAAATATGCATTAAATTAAATAATTAATACCTGCTGTGAGTAGTACCCATTCACAATAGTACAGTGGTACCTCAGGTTAAGAACTTCATCCATTCTAGAGGTCCGTTCTTAACCTGAAACTGTTAAGAACATATATGTTGAAATTGTTAATAAAAAAAATTATTTAAAAAAGAGAAACTGTTCTTAACCTGAGATACCACTTTAGCTAATGGGACCTCCCGCTGCCACCACGCCACGATTTCTGTTCTCATCCTGAAGCAAAGTTCTTAACCGAGGTACTATATCTGGGTTAGCAGAGTCTGTAACCTGATATCTGGGTTAGCAGAGTCTGTAACCTGAAGCGTCTGTAACCTGAGGCACCATTGTACATAAACACAGAAGAGTCCCCCTGCTGCATCTCTGAATGCTACGCTGCTCTAGCTTTGCCTCTTCTAAACAGCCCACACTGGAGGAGTGGATAATTCTACAGCATCTCCATGGTGGGTGGGTGATTGCATCATTCAACCACTGTTCATGTAGAGAAGCAGCAGCAGAATGACACATTCTCAGGGGAGGCTTTCTGTTGTGCTTCTGCACAAGCCACTTGCTCTAAACTCATCTCCTTCCAATCACATGGCACGCCCAGATCAGCGACTCATACAGAAACTAGGCTGCACCATGGGTGGATATTTTTTTAATATAATTTACACACGCTAAATGTAAACCCTTGGGAATACAAGAAGTGTGCCTTGAATTTTAATTCAGAGAAAAAGCGTGTTTCAGCTATCTGACATTTCAGAAACATTGGCATAAAATGAACTGTGACATTCATTTTTTAAGCGCATCTGGCGTGATGAAGATAATCAAGATAGTTATACAAGTCTAGATCTGGAGCTGCATTTCTGTACATGCTATCTCATTTCAGAGGACCCCTAATGTCTATGTGACGACAGCTGCTTTCCAGGGAGTCAGGACCTAGAGAGAAACCCCTAAAGGTCAGCACCACAAGAGAGTTGCATATGTCCCCTGGAAATCTGCTCTTAGGCAACATGTTCGTGTTCAGTGGGTCTTCCTGGCAAACAAAGCAGTGTTTCTTCGGCAAGGTTTTTCAGTGTGGTTGATGGGTGTCGTCAGATACATGGTGATATGTGGATGTCTGATGGGATTGAAAATTGCAGGTGTGCTTTTTTTTTGCTATAATTTGAAGTGTCCACATATTGTGAAAGCAAATAAACAAACAAATGAAAGGCTGTCTCTGAAGTATAAAACAAGAGCACTGAGAAGCTTTGCAACCCCCAACCAGCAATGCACTTTTCCATCATCACTTAGAAGCCCTCACTAGAATTAAGGTAGCAAGGACAGTGGTCCTGTCAATCATTTTCCCATTATGACTTTCTTCCAAAATCTATGCTCATTTGGGGAAGTTCTCTTACAGAAGCAAGGTAATTTTAGTTGTCCCCATTTTTGTCGTCCCAAAAAAATGCCCTAACTATGTTGAATACACACGGCCAGGGAAAGCAAAAACAAACAGCTTTGGCAACAGATGTTAACCAAGGAATCAGGATGCTGCGTAAATCTCACAGGACAAATATATTTTAACCAGCCAAATTGCTAAGAGAAGCGGAAAGACGAACTTTAGCAGGAACACACCCCAGGATTCTCACACCTCTGGGCATTGCAAATGCTGAGATGATAGAAAGCAAACTCTCTGTGCTGCAAGTTATGATTCAGGAAGGAGACTGAGTGGCAAAGCAGAACGATAGCAAGATAAGTCACATGAATGGAATGTTATGACAAAAAAAAAATAGCATCTGACTAATAGAGTGGGGAAGGAAGGTCTAGCACTGTATAGTCAGTTTTGACTAAATATTGAAAAGCAAGCTGGTGTTGATGGAAAACACAGAAGCAAAAGTTTACGACTTGGGGTTTAGAACATGCCTGGCAAAAGAGAAATGTTGCAGCCCTCAGCTGCTATAAGTCTCGGAGCCAGAATGAAAAACACACTCTCTTGCTTAGATCACCTTGGCATTAAAATCCCAAGACTTGGCACATGTGATTAGCTTCCAAGAATCTGATTGCCTTTGGGAAAACACAGCAGGCATGTTCATGGTTTTTTTAAAAAAACTTACCAGACAAAAACTTCAACCCACCAGGTACTTCAAGTTCCTATGTGCCCTGTCCCCACCACTCATCCTTGTGAGACACCAACATTTGATCCCTGCTGTATCACACGGAAGGGGGCAATTTACGTTATTGCAGACCCCTTCCCTTCCTGGACACTGTGGTCAGGTTGAGTGGTAAGCAATAATGTCTAAATGTCCCCAGTGTTAAACTCAGCAACAGAAGCATCTATTTGCAGAAAACAGCACCCATCAGGGATTTTTATTTTTTATTTTTGCAGGAAAATGGCATGGGTTACCTCAACCCTGCACCATGATCCCAAATGGCACCAACCCCCTCCAACTGCTTTTTGTTAAAAAGAGACATGGCAGGTCTCAATTACTCTAATAAAAAAAAACCCTGAAGTGAAATGTATAGTTTGATCCCAAACCCAGAAATAAATTAGGAAGAAAGGACCTATATAAGAGAGAAAAGCAAATAAATAGTAAGTTAACTAACAGTGAAATTCTCAAAAGTCAGCCCCACTGTTTCCAACAAGGTTTAAAGGTAAAGGGAACCCTGACCATTAGGTCCAGTCGTGACCAACTCTGGGGTTGCAGCGCTCATCGCACTTTATTGGCCGAGGGAGCCGGCATACAGCTTCCGGGTCATGTGGCCAGCATGACTAAGCCGCTTCTGGCAAACCAGAGCAGCACACGGAAATGCCATTTACCTTCCCGCCAGAGCAGTACCTATTTATCTACTTGCACTTTGACGTGCTTTCAAACTGCTAGGTTGGCAGGAGTATGTCTAGGAGTACAGCCTAAAAAATTAAGCAAGTTGACTAAGTAAAACTGGACAGCTATGGAAATTTACCTTAAAATGTGCAGCATTAATATACAATATTTTACAATATTTCAGAAATACTGACTCACCAATTGTCATCTTAGTTCTTTGTTTTAACACCTAGATCTTATGTTGCACATATTGCATCCTATATCTTATGTAAGAATGACAGCAAAGTATCCTTTGTGTCAACATTTGTAACTTAAGTCTCCCACCTCAAAAGCTATGGCAATGGCTTCTGAAGTTCATAAGAGCCTTGTTAGAGAAACAGCAGAAATTATTTGGACGACACATATAATGATTTGTCCAGCTGCAAGTATTTAAGCAGCCGAGTGCTTGTTTTACTGGGTTATTTGGCTAATTCACAAAATTACTGAGGAGGTCATTATTGGGTTAGAAGCTTGCATTGCACTAATGGATACTGCACTCTTGTGATAAAATAGCTCTGCACACAACTGCTGGTTGGTAACAGAGAGCCACACTTTGCACAAGCATGCTACCATATTATGCAATAGTTTTATGTATTACTCTAGTTGCCTAGAATTATGGAAAGGAGGTGTGCTGAAGGCATTTATGTCAACCCAATGC
Source organism: Podarcis tiliguerta (assembly GCF_965153285.1). NCBI lineage: Eukaryota > Metazoa > Chordata > Lepidosauria > Squamata > Lacertidae > Podarcis > Podarcis tiliguerta. Next base: position 79,283,523 of record NC_139539.1, read on the forward strand.
AGTTGTTCCGTGAACTAAAAGGGTTTTATGCTCTGGGATCTTCACATGAAGGGTGGTATACAAATTTAATTAACAACCACCACAACAACATCAACAATTATTGTCAGGAGCTGCTGGAGCTGTGTGACACTCATCTATGTGGTGAACCACTAAATTACACACGGTAGAAGGATTCCACCCTCCGAGGTAGGCCATTGGATCCTTCTGGGCAGGAACGAACGAACAGGGCTTCCTATTCCTGCTGAGCCTTGATTGAGCAACATGGTCTTCCTAAGCTCTGGCATGTTCCTGTATGCTTGCTCTTCATTTGTACTCTTCTAGACTTGCTCTTCAGTCCTGACTTTTAACTTGTCCAACAGCTTCTGGGTCCTGTCTCAGACTGCTACTCATGGCTAGCACTCGCAGGGTCCTTCCATGAGCAAAACTCTCCTTCTGTCCACAAAGCAATTGTACTGGATGCAACCCACTGTATACTTTCCTCCAATGATTTCAACAGCTTTGAATTGTGCCCACAGTCAACACCACCCAAGCTCCAATACTTACATGCAATTTGTTGGAGCCAGCAGGAGAACATAGCCCCCTTTATGAAATATCACCACAAGGAAACATTTGTTTCTGAAAAGTGAATAGTTCTGAAGAGAGCTTGATGGTGTCGTGAAGATACTATTACTTGGTAACGAGTGTTGAAGAGACTATGGACACAATTCAGAGAAGCGTACAGCTAACTCACCAATTCAGTAGGGCTTTTATCTCCTCTCCTCTCTCCTCTCAAGTTACATAATATAGTTCATTTTAAGTTCGCCAGAAGCGGCTTAGTCATGCTGGCCACATGACCCGGAAAAACTGTGGACAAACACCGGCTCCCTCGGCCAGTAAAGCAAGATAAGCGCCGCAACCCCAGAGTTGTTCACGACTGGACTTAACGGTCAGGGGTCCCTATAAGTTCATAGGGGATTCAAAAGAAGTTTTCAATACAGAGGAGTGGAGTTGCTGTTTCAGAGGGAAAAGTGAAAATCCCCCTCTCTGTGTGTGGACAAGCTGTACTACACAAATAAAAGCTTCACCGAACTGTAACTACACTATGCCAAATTTAATGTTTTGAACAACACACCATTAGCAAAGTGAGCAACTATGTTCCCATAGGGCACATAAAACAATTTTATATCTAAAATTGGGGGGGGCGTGTTTGCTACTATAAAGCAGAAAACTGAAAATTACCCCAAAACAGAGTCATCAAGGGATGCTGTTTACCACAGCTTACATACATTGTTGTGTAACACTATTTTTTCAAGAGAATCTGAAATTATGTCCCTGTGGCCTAAAGATACTATGTGCGACTGATCCATATCAAAGTCAAGTCCATGCTTCTCTTGCGATCATTTTTTCTTGTTAGATTTAAGTTTTGTGATGGACATGATCTTTGCCAAATCTTTCCCCAGTAAGAAATGGTTATATAGTCTTAAGTGCAGGAGAAGGAACAGTACTAAAATGATCACATAGGGGGGGGGTGGAATAAGAAGTTATTTTATAAAGGACATTCTTTCAAGTTTGTCCAAGCAACACACAGCACCTGGTACTGATTAAATTGATTGCCTTAGGGAGAATTCCAGAAGCCCAGAGTACTATTTAAGAGTTGGTCTTTGTTTGTGTTTTACTATGGAAGAGCCCATTAACACAGTATTAATAAGGTCGGGTTCCCCATTTCCCCTGAACAATCCCCAACTATCGCAGCCCAGCAAATTTATGACAAATACATCCATTCTGGTTGGCTAATCAACAACTAGAAGCAAAGGAACTTCCATGCTAATGGAAGATATTTGTTGTTTATTTATACAGAACAATTTACTTTTCCCTCAAAGGAAGACAATAATATTGGTGGGGTGGTGACATTAGATAGCCTTAAACTGGATATTGTACTACTCAATACCTGATTTTTTTTCTTCCACAAGAGGTTTTGTAATCATTAGTACCCTTAAAACAAATTTGTACAGTGGTACCTCGGGTTAAGAACTTAATTCGTTCTTGAGATCTGCTCTTAATCTGAAACTGTTCTTAACCTGAAGCACCACTTTAGCTAATGGGGCCTCCTGCTGCGCCGCCGCTGCACAATTTCTGTTCTCATCCTGAAGCAGTTCTTAACCCGAGGTAATATTTCTGGGTTAGCGGAGTCTGTAACCTGAAGCGCCTGTAATCTGAAGCGTATGTAACCTGAGGTACCACTGTATATTCCACTTAACGTGCACACTTAATGTTTCCCTAATAGCATATGAACAAACCTCTTTGCAGTCCACATGCAGCCACATCACTCCTTCTTTCACATGAATAAAACAAGGCAGGAAATATTTGGTTACCTACAATTTCCCATTGCATCAAATTGGGAAACCATGGTTAATGGCTTTGGAACAATCCAAGGATATCAACCAGATTCAAACCATGGTTTCACATCCTGACATGTTCCAAATTCATTTTCTATTATAGACAATTTGGGAAAGAAAGGTTAACAATAGTTAACTGAATATTTCCTGGCTTGTTTACTTGTTCACCCAAAGGAAGAAGCCAAAAGGCTATGTGCAGGGTACAAGGCTCGTTCATATCTCAGTTGATTAAGCGGATATCATCCAGACATGACCAAATAGCCATGTACTAACAAGAGGGAACAACAAGGATGTTTTTACATTTTACATTTCTCAAGACAATGTGTTATCAATATACGAACACTGATGAATTACAAGTTTAACATTTCTTTTGGTACCTGTACATTGCAAGGGAAAACTACAAATATAATAGCTTCTGCATCCAACAAAATTCTAAGACTAAATCTTTTCAAGGGCATTTGTAATGACTAAGCTAATACCCAATCTTTGTCATTTTTATTAACTGAAAACAACTGTCCAATAAACTGGTAAATGATTTGAAAACACTTAACAAAAAAGTAAGGCAATCTTACTATTCTGTTCAGAAGTCCATGTACTTGCATATACTACACGATGCTTAAAGCTTACCAACAAATGCTTCTAAAAGGACCTTGAAATCAATTTCCCACTCTAACTACAAAGTGTTAGAGCCCCAAAAGGTCCATTAAAAAAAAAAAAACTTGGGGTGAAAGGGTTTCAGAAATCTTCCATAGCTACATGGGACTTTTAAAAAAGTGTTTTTCATTTATTTCCATTTTTAAAAAAATATGATTTAGAGAGAGAAATCTAGTATTTTTCCTGGATAGAAAAACAGACAAAGACTTTCCTCACAAAAGAGGAAGGCTTATACCAGGCTCCCTCAACGTCGGCCCTCCAGATGTTTTCAGACTACAATTCCCATCATCCCTGACCACTGGTCCTGCTAGCTAGGAATCATGGGAGTTGTAGGCCAAAAACATCTGGAGGGCTGAGGTTGAGGAAGCCTGGCTTATACAGAGGAATGAATTGATTTGTGCAAAAGAAGTATTTTCAGTGTGAGACCAGGGTAAAGCCTGAGGAATGTGGACATCTTGCTAGACTGGAAAAGGGTATGGTTTTCCATTTAGGTATGAGGCATGGAGGAGATTAGGTATGGGTTTGCAGAATGTAGGGAATCTGAATGGCAAGTACAGTTTTCTGGATTGGAATATTTAAATCTTTTGTAGACTGTAAAGCTAAACATGGTTTAAACTTTGTAAAATGTTTAAAAAGCTAAAAATCCTGCTCTTCATCCAGCACCAAAATGACACCAACACTGGCACCAAACAAACCTCTTAGGAACTACAGCCCAATGCAAAGAAGGCTTTCAGAACTTCGCAAATCCTCCCCACATACCCCGCTGCTACACATAGAACTTATAAAAAGAGAAACAAAAGATCTTTCTTAAACCAGGAACATGTTTGCCAGTCATTACTGGTCATGGCTCAGTTGGTTAGAGAATGGTGCTGATAACACCAAGGTTACAGGTTTGATCCCTGTGTAGGACACTGAATATTCCTGCAATGCAGGTGGTTGGCCTAGATGCCCCTTGGGGTCCCTTCCAACTCTACAATTCATTCATTCATTCATTCATTCATTCATTCATTCTATGTTCTCTGGGGCTGAAGGGAGCTGTAATCCAGAAACCTCTGGAGGGCCACAGGTTTCCCAGCCATGCTCTAGTCTAGCACATCCAAGGAACCCAGACACATCTTCAAGTTTTGGGACTTGCTCATTACATAGCCAGCCATCAAGTCAGACCTAATCCATTGAATTCATGTGCATCTATTGACTGCACCACCAGTTAATTGGCAAAGGAAACACAGCTTTCTATCTGGAAAATGTGAAGAAATTGTGGCAACGGGATAGAGATAGAAGAGATATATTAAAGGAGGATAGAAAGTTGCTGAAGAGGACACCAAAAAGCCTCAGAGGGAGAAGCAAACAGGGAATTAGAAGATGGGTTCATGTTTTGTTTTTGTTTTTTCATGGGGCCTTAAGCCAAAGGCAAAAAATCAGCATGGGGAGGTGGCCGTTTACATGTTGCAGGTGGGGCGATGATCCTTAGAGGTGGTGCTAAAGCTGGGAGCAGTAATGGGATTAAGATGAAGAACCAAGCAGAAGGGAGCAGAAAGATGGACTAGCCCTCTTAAAACAGAAAGTCTCCCCCCATTAAATTCTCATTTCTGAATTTATTCGGCATTTATTTCTCTCAGTCCAACAACTAGACTTTTGAAGTCTATAAAATAAGTCAGTTAATTCAAAAGGATGCTTCTTTTGAAACACTCCAGCTACAAGCTATTCCCCCTGCAAAATGTAATACTGCTCTTAAGACCATTGGTGTTTGATCTCAGAGAGCAAATAGACTTTTTTATTCAGAATGTATGAACAGCACTCCGATCTTTGAAAAAGTAGTCTCTTTTGAATCGTGGAACTAAATGTTTTCAATATAGCGTATTTAATAAACCACAACCTGCAGAACCATAAAGAGCTTTGGCAAAACAAACAAATAGAATTCCCTACAAATGCAAAAGCAATAAAATGATTACCAACCAGGAAAGTAAAATGGCCATAGTTTTTTTATAGCATAAAATAGAACTTTCTTCCTTAAGATTAATTAGTTCTAATTTAATCCTGAAGAAGCAATTCGCTGACAACGCACAATGAATAATTAATCCATGTGCCAGATAAAAAGAATCCTTTTATGATCTTCTAACACAAGGTATTAAGAGTTGAAATGAAAGGGGAAATGCATGGAACTACTTAGGGCACAAAATGCAATGGAGCTTCTGGAAAGAATTCTAGCAAAACATTTCACCCTAACTCCCATGTAGACCAGGCTAGCCAGAAGTTCCATAATTGCATGCATTCTTAAAATAACAACAACAACAAAATAGTTACTGTTGCTGGGCAATTCAAAAACCTATTAAATTCTCAAGTTTAAAAATAGTACAGTAACAAACACACACACAAACTACAGTCTTCATTTAGATACACTTCTTTTGACATTTATGCTGCAATTTAACACTATCCTGCTTCCTTCTCTGCTGACCCTCGCACCCTCTGGCATTTCCATATAATAAAAGAGCTTATATTCTGCTAGGTAACTTTTTTAAAGATGGACGCTTTGAAACATTAACATGGCCAAAAAAAGTTTAGGAATCCGAATTACTTTAATGCCCCACGGACTTCCAGGCAGAAAGCATGCTAGCAAGTAATATAATGCAATGTAAATTTTGAAATGTCGTTGTTAAATAAAAGACAGCATTTAATCCTAATCATAATTGGCCCTGTAAAGTATTTAGGATGGGGTGCAAGAGCCACTCCACCCACATTTCATTAAGATATACGGCAGTGTGGGAGCAAGCATCACAAGCTAGCCCTGGGTGCCTTGTAACAGGGTGGATTTGCACAGGACAGCAGAAGGACTAGGAAATGACTCACTAATACAGATAACGAGTCAGGACTTTCCACTGTTGTGAAGGCACTTTTCAAAAGTTACTCATTGTAACACAGTGCATAGGACTTGGGAGAGAGAAATAACCCACAGGGGAAAAAAAGAGGCAATACTTGCAATACTTTAACATTAAGAAAAACAATCCAATCTAACAAGGAAAACCTTGCAAGGAGACCTTGCAACAACACAGACAAGAGAGATCCCCTTCATTGCTGCACTCACGGCAAGTTTGGAGAGAGCAGGAAGGGGCTTGCTAGCCCTTCTTATGCTCAAGTAAGGTCAATGTCTCCCATTCAAGTGAAGAAACTTATTGCTCTAGAACAGCCTTGCCCAACCTAGTAAACTTCAGGTGTCCTGCAGTACAACTTACATCAACCACAGCTAGCATGGCCAATAGTGGGGGTTGCAGTTCTAACCATCTGGGGGCAATCAGACTGGGGAAATCTGTTCAAGAAGGTCCCATACTGTAGACTGTGCATAGATAATACTCCGCAAAGAAGAGCCTGTTATGTTTTAATGGCCTTGGGACTAACATTTGGCACAGTAGGGTTTCTGACGAGAGTCAATGGACTGGCTTTACTTTTAAAAAAACGTTGCACATCTCTTTTGAATGCATCTCTTTAACACTTGTACTTCTTTTTAATGCATTTCGCTAATACAAGCTAGCAGTTCAAAATCTTCTGCTCTGGAATGAAGCTCATTCTTTTAAAAACAGCACGCAGAGACTGCAGTTAGAGGCAGGGAAGGGAAGGGAACACATGCACAGCCCTTAAAACCTGGCAGCTTAAACTTACAGCTTCACAATGCCACATGAAGAGGACAGAGGTGGTGCTATTGTATTCAGGGTTAGAAAAGCATTCAGAAATCCTTAGGTGGCAGCGGCAGAAGCAGTACAGCCAGCCTTGTCATCCTATTTTTTTTAAGGCTCAAGTCTGAAGCATTTTTTGATGTCTAAAGTTCATTGCACAATAATCAGAGAGCCAAGATATTTTGAATCCTATGTCTGTTACAAAAATGTTAGATCTTTCTTCCATTTATCCATTGCATAGCATCATAGCCACCTATTCCTACTCAGGACTTGGCTGCAGGTTTCGAAGGATATCTTTGAAGGATATCTGGTGAAGACAGCAGCCGCAGTGCAGCAATCCATGCTAGGCGGCCTAGAGTCACCATTTATATTTCCCACAATGCCCTGGGGTGACCCGGGGGCCATTGTGGAAAATTTAAATGGTGCCTCAGCAGCCTCAGGACAGGTGTCAGTGCAGCAATAAGCCCTGACAGAATCCTGATACCACAGTTGCCTGCAGGTGCCACATGCTGATGCTAGGCTTCTTCAAGGCAAGAACTGCCACAAAGGTTGCGGCTGGTGAATGTTAGGTACAGGTACCATCAGACAAAGGCAGCACTCGGAAGTGAGAGACTTTGCTGCCTGGGTAGATCTCTGGGTAGTGGATGGTGGATAAAAGTCCTGTGTGAACTGGTCCCTGTTCTCAGTTTGGACCATCTTCACCTGGCCTGAGAGCACAGGACACAGAATGACTCCAGCTATGAAAGTTGCTGCTACCTAGAGAGCATCAGAGTGGGGGTTGTTGCTGTTGCTCGGAGTCAAAATTTAGTTTTGCAGATGCGTAAGTTATGTTCTTGTATTTTTATTGATAGATCTTATTAAGAATTGTGAAGCTGAGGCTCCAATACTTTGGCCACCTCATGAGAAGAGAAGACTCACTGGAAAAGACCCTGATGCTGGGAAAGATGGAGGGCACAAGGAGAAGGGGACGACAGAGGATGAGATGGTTAGACAGTGTTCTCGAAGCTACAAACATGAACCTGACCAAACTGCGGGTGGCAGTGGAAGACAGGAATGCCTGGCGTGCTCTGGTCCATGGGGTCACGAAGAGTCGGACACAACTGAACGACTAAACAACAACATTAAGAATTGTTATCAGTGAATTGTACAATTTTATTGTACTTTTATTAATATGAGAGTAGCCAATTTCTTATGTGATTATTTATATTTTGTTATGACTTGTGAATTATGTAATCATTTTGATGTTGTGATCTGCTTTGAGCATAGTTTACTGTGGAAAAGTAGTATAAAAATAAACAATTATGATTACTGTTTTTATAAAACGGTATTTCAACAGTTAGCAAGGTTCTAAAACAATGCTAACTCCAATTGTTTTAGAATCAGCAGTGGACTTAGTGATAAAGAGGCAGAATGAAAATGAAAACATAAGGATCCACAAAAGGGGGGCAGAGAAGTCAAAGGGGATATGATGTCTGTATTTTGTTTCTTTTTTGTTATGGTTTGTGAAATGAAAAATGCAAAAATAAAGCAAAAAAACCCCACAAAGGTTCTAAAACAATGGTTACCTATTGACTTATATATAAAACAACATTAAGCAACCTTACCAAAAGCAGTAGCCAAGTTTATCATTGCATTGCTCAAGACATCCTTACCTGCACTTTTTTTAAAGCTACTGGCACACCGTCCAACAAACATGTGGCTCTGTAAACTTCACTAAATTGTCCACGGCCAATCTTCTTTTCTATTCGGAAGTTTGCTAAAGTATTGTAGCCCATGTCGGGTCGTAAGGCTTTCTGCAGTCAAGGATACAAGAAAACATAAGGTATACTTTACATACTGGAGGAGTATGTGCAATCATACTTTCCCCCCGTCCCAACAGCCAGTTGCTTATACCATTAGCTTTAAGAACATGAATGTGAGATTGGCTGCACAAAGTACAGAGGCTTTAAAAAGGCAAGCATGTGTGCACTGGCAGAAAGAAGCAGTACTCAGTCACAGTGTTCGAAAAACTATATGGGTGTATTTGTTCTGAGTTTCCTTATGTTTGCTTTGGAACTGCCTAGGTTCCTAACCCTGGAAAGTCAGTATGCATCCAGTTTGGAATGGATTCTAAGTTACTGGGTTTGAAAACTGAGAACTAACCCTTTCCTAGCTCCACCACATCACCAAGTGTCTGTGTGTCAACACTGCACTGTCACTGGTTGGCAGTTTTCTTCTAGACTCAACCCAAGGTCCTGACTTTGAACTTCAAACCCTTAAATGGTTTTAGGTTCCACTCCTCCCAAAATGTTCCTAACCAATACCTTCAAGATTAGGTAGGTGCACTCAGAAGAAGGCCTTTTCAGTCTGTCAAGAGAGATTGATACTGTTCCCAGGTGAGGACTGAGGACAGTTTTATTTGTGGGGCTTTTTAAAATCATGGTTTTATCTGCCTTCATATTAAACTGTTGTTTCTATTGTTTACTTTCTGGGTCACATTCTAATTAGGTTTTATGTAAAGGTACCTTGTGTGTTTTTTGTAAAAAGAAATATAAATGAATATTAATATTTATACACAAATGCAATTGACAAAAATAAATGAAAATTACATCCAACCCTATACATGCTTACTTAGATATACATCCCAGTGAGTTCAGTGGGGCCTATCTCCAGGTAAGTGGGCATAGGATTGCAGATAAGAGTTCCTGTCAGTGGCACTTAGACCTACAGTCCTTCCCCTACTGTCGACAAGTCCTCTGACAAGTCAGACTAGGGTGATAAGTTGTGATCAATAACACTGTTTGTTCCCATTTCACCTGATATCTTAAGTATTCCTTTTAAGGATTCAGGTCTAGTCCTCATATTGTTAAAATATACATGTATAGTTGTGGACTTTCAAGAGAAACATGATCATGTATGTGCTTCTGAGTGTCAGCCAATTTAACAGTGTCTACATAGTTCCTAGGCTTAAGTGGACATTCTAGCCAAGAGGTATGAGAAAACTTCCTAGTGTCCAGTACAGATGAGGAGAAAAGGATGGGAAACCCAGGCCAAATTATTTCTGAAAATTGTAGTTGAAGAAGATGGATTAGTACTGGCCTGGAATCAGAGCAAGTTCTGTCTGCATTGAAGGCATGCACCTGCAATGTTATCTGTGACCAATGCTTTTATCTACTACTGAGATATGGAAACTGAGCAACCGTTAACAGATTGCTTTAGAGATCTGGAAATTGATGCAGAAATGCAGAGTTCTAAGATCCACAGTTCTTGATTATATTTAACTGTTTGTATTCTGAAGTTGGATATGCTCCATTTGATGTAGAATATATACCTGTAACTGGCTTCTCCTGTTTTTGGAGGAGACAGCAACTATTGTAAGAGAGAAATCCGAGAGTCAGTGATACTCCAGGTTGTTCTCTGTTCTGTATCCCAAGCATTTTATATTTCAAAGTTTTGCATACTCTTGTGACATGCAGCATCCAAACAAAAACAGTAACAAAATGAAGGACGGCAACAATTTTGTCATTTTGTGCCCTTGCATTTCAATTTAAAAGCAAAAACAGCAGCAATTCTAAATGCTGTAAGTACGCAATTAGTCTTCTTTGAACTGCAGCGGTTGTTAGAAATGATTCTAGGGCTTTTGCCTCCCCGATGCTCAGTTACACAATCAAAAATAAATTATTGTTCCTTAGAAGCACCTACATTCAAATATGTTGCTGCTTCGATAGTGATGGTATTGCAGAAATCCAGCTATGTATATTCAAAGTGAAGCCTATGCAGATTTAATGAGGTTATCTGCAGCATTTAGAGTAAAAACAGAGAAACTTGGTGGAGTTCTCTCTTATTATTCAAATGTTCACGTTGCAGAGAACCAGGAAGTGGCTTCATTAAGCTACGGGGTTTTGTGGTTGTTTAACCAGCATATATTTCAAAATTTGAATTGGGAATTGCATCCTCTGTCTGCGCAGTAACTTGACAAACATTAGCGTGAACTACTAAGGCAGTGTGACAACCGCATGCTGAGAGCAAAGTCTCACTAATGTGTTTTGGCATGCAGGTTTGTAATCACACATTTACATATGCAATGACCTACATTTGCATGTCAGATCACACACTGTCTGGCTTTATTAAGACTGGGCACCTCCCTGTGTTTGGCGGCCAGAGTGGCGAGAGCGGGCCAGAGGGCGGTGTTTTTTTGGCAGTTGAGGGATGAACTGCCACCGAGGATTAGACTGATATGGCCTGAGCATTAGACACTTCATTAGAGGTAATCTGTTTAACAGTGGGCAGTGTATGTAAACTTCACAGCCCATTTGCAGCACCTCCCCCCCTGCCTCCCCAGCCCCAATGGCCTTTCTTCAAAGGGCAGTGTGGCTGACTGACAGCTTGTCTCATCTGCTCCCTTGTCTTGTCATACAATTTAGACGTGGAGACCTGACATGAGAAGGAACATAGCTGCACATCTCCCAACTATCACCCGGGCCTCCCTCCCAGCCACTATGCAATTTGGGAAAGCAATAAACTCATGCATAATGGGAGCATCAGTTGGTCAGAGAACATATTACATACATTTTGGTAAAGATCACACTGCATCTTAGGTCAGCACATTAAAAAGAAAAGGAGTGGCAACAACTTCTACATCTCAGCTGGGGTGTTGCTTTTGGCATAACAGAATCCATCTATTGAGCTAGATTATCGGGGCCCTAACCATTCTCTCCCATGTTCTGGGCAGACTCAGTGCTGGCTCCTTGCAAACCGCAGTTTGCAAATCAGAAGGCAGTCACTGGAACATGCTTTGGATTATTTATTTATTTTATTTTGTTGTTTATTAAACATATATCCCTCACCTTCCATCAAAGGAGCCCAGGGCAGCAACATGTCAATGCAAAAATAATGCAGTTAAAACTTCTAAAACAGTTCAAAACTAAAAGCATTCACCTACTCACAAAGCTATTAATTTCAGTGTTCAAATTATTTCAGGATTGGACACCTACACCAATGTGAATTATGGTTAATGCTAGCCTGAGTGGGTTCCCTTGTAACCAGGTCTAGAAACAAGGGTGTTTAGAAATCCTGGTTATGGACAGTACCTTCAACTGGTATTTTGGTATCCTCAAAGTGAAGATGTGCACATACAAACACAGTGTGTGGACATACATCAGACAGTCATGACTGGCTAAAAAAAAGTGCACATCATCTTTGAAAGCATACATCTCCCCATCACACTTTTTAGTGTATGGGCGACAAACCACTGGTGTATAGCAGCGGAACATGACTACCACCTGAGGTGTAAATAGGCTCAAATTCCAAAGCAACAGCTGTGCTGAAATCTGTGAATGTTAACAACTTTCCCACTCCCAGTTTGTAACTTAAAACTTGTTATGTATCAGAAAAACATTTCATCCTTTTAATTAGACTGTTTTTCGCTGCTGTCCCGACACTCCGCTGAAAAACAGGGTTACACAAACTCATTCTTGGTATGCTTTTCGAAATCCAAGAAGAAACTTTGTTCTGCTACTGTTTCTTCGTTTACTTCTGAATACATAATTTGCACTGACGCAATTATGATTTAGCAAACTGCATTCTCTCTCAGGTCACTATTTGATATTAGCATTCCCATGGAGCTACACAAAAAGATTATATGATACAGGAATTTGAGTTGTACTGGCACATCTGCGCTTCAAATTTTAAGGGATGTTCTTACAGCGCTGTCCACCAACTAACTCCTAAAGCTCTTACTGGTGGCCTCTCTACCAATCTCAGTCACCACCAAAGGGTTACCCAAGAACCATATTGCCCTGAGGGGACAAGATAGAGCATCACAGAGAGGAGCTCTAGCTTCATGACTTCCATCTGAGATAAATTGGTCGTCCCTCAACAACTGGGTGGGGACGTGGGTGGCGGTGTGGGTTAAACCACAGAGCCTAGGACTTGCCAATCAGAAGGTTGGCGGTTCGAATCCCCGCGATGGGGTGAGCTCCTGTTGCTCAGTCCCTGCTCCTGCCAACCTAGCAGTTCAAAAGCACATCAAAGTGCAAGTAGATAAATAGGTACCGCTCCAGCGGGAAGATAAACGGCGTTTCCGTGCGCTGCTCTGGTTCACCAGAAGTGGCTTAGTCATGCTGGCCACATGACCCGGAAGCTGTCTGCGGACAAACGTCGGCTCCCTCGGCCAATAAAGTGAGATGAGTGCCGCAACCCCAGAGTCGGTCACGACTGGACCTAATGGTCAGGGGTCCCTTTACCTTTACAACAACTGCCACCACAGGGCTTTTCAAAATCCAGCTTACCTTCAGGGTAAAGAGGAGAAATGTAGTTTTGAAAAAGGTTTTTCTATTGTTGTTGAATCTAGACTAGTGCTTATTGCGTTAGTGTTTCTACAAGAACTGATTTGTGATTCACCTTAAACATAGTATAGTTACAAACAAACAAACAAACAAACAAACAAACAAACAAACTGGAGTCCAAGTTGCAACAGTAAAAAATAAAAGGAAAGGAAAAAAATCCATAGCACCATTCTAGGGCTACAGTATGTAATGGAAATGAACAGAATAACATTGGCAAAATGTAAGTCAGAGTAAGTTCTCTGGGCTTTTCAATTCTGAATTAATGTACCCCTTCCTACCTAGTCTGAGCAACTACTGCAATGTCCTACCTGTGGCTGAAATTGAGGAACAGGAGGGCCTGGCATGCCTTGAGATTGCTCATCCATTGTTTCAAATCACAACACTTTCAAGTGACCTGTACAAAAATATGAATGACCTTTATAAAAATACGACACAATGAAATATTTTTGAATATAACCTTCCTCTTTGGTTTTTATTTCCATAGCATCATTAGCTTACACAGGAATTTACAGGGCAGGACAAAGGACTTTACCATCTATTTATATGGCTGGTATGTTTTGTTGTTGTTGTTTTTCCACTGATGTTATATTTTTTGAAATATTAATGTATTATATGAATTCCCCCCCCTTCCCCCTCTGCTATTATATATTGTATATTTTTCTTTGAGGTAAGTTGCTTGGAAACCTTTGGGTGACAAGCGACTAACAAGTTGTTTTTCTTGTTACAGTATCAGACCACAGAAATATGTAAGCAGGGGGAAAATGTGTGCCCCTGAAGTTACATTTTCTTGGTTCATGTAGGGAAAGATGAGGATTAAGGAGTTAAACTAAGGGGGGGGCCATTATGTCCTCATACATTCAAGTCCATTACGTGACATGAAAATACTCTTTAAGTCAGAGCTTTACCAACTTTTCATGTTGGTGACACACTTTTTAGACATGCATCATTTCGCGACACAGTAATTCAGTTTTGCATCATAGCGCAACACAGCAATTCAGTTTTACTAGCAAACCAGAGGTTAAACTAACCCCTTTCTAGCCCCAGGAGGAGCGTGGGGAACGTTTGTACGATACACACCGACACGTTGCAGCTGACACTCTAACATGTCGCGACACACAGTTTGGAAAGCTCTGCTTTAAGTGGTCAACCCTCTGAGGGCAGGTTCACACATGAATGCTCATGAATCAATGAAATCAACACTTGCCTGACAAGTGATTTCCAATCTTTTCAGACCCACAACCCACCTTTAGCCCTAACATTAATTTGGGGACCCATTTCTTGCCTTTCTTTCTTTTTTAAAACCATATAACTGTATATAACATACAACTGTATAGCAGCAGTGCTTCTGCTGCGACCCACTTAGGTGAGGATGCAACCCAACTCACCAGCTGTAAACCAATGGAAAAGACAGTCACAGATAAAATAATTCCCCCCATATATATATATATATATTACTCATTTACTATCTTTTTTTAATAATACAAAAAACCAAAATCAAAAACCAAAATTCCCTTTAAAAATCCTTTTCGTCAAATGCGCATTTCCCAGGAGCAGAGTGTAAGAGAAGATTAGGACTCATTTGAAAGAAAGAAAATTGACTACATTTTGTAGCCTGTCATTTTCTCTCAACATCGCTGCTTCTATTCATGTAGGTCTGAGATCCGAATCAAATGTGAAAGCATTCTGATCGATATAAAAAACCAGCTAGCTACAAAGAACAAAAAAGCTTCTCTACAGATCCTTATTAAAACAAAACCAAAAATGCAAATATTTTTAACCTAGAAACGCTGAAGGAGTCTATCCAATTGGGAACCAGCATCAAAAGGAAAACACTTTTTAACAGACAAGTTACTTAAAAAAAAAAATTTAAAACTGTTTCCTAACCCAAAGTTTTGGACATAGTGTAAATCATCTTACTTCTTTAAATGTCAGTTTTATGCTTTTTCTCTTTCCAGGAGTTTTTAAGCTGTGGAAATCGTTCAGAATAAGGGAAACATCAATATTTTGCCCTTTTAACTCTTAAACCAGAAGCAAAGCTTTTCTACAGAACTGTTCTTATTGGTCTTTGCCCTTTGTTGAATAGTGGCAATAAAACTGCTCCATAGCAAATGCTTTTCCCATCTACTTTGCATCTCAAAAAACAAATGTCGCTAGCATTTTTACAATGAATTGAATAGCACACATCTTTAAGATAATAGCTGGTACAGAAGCTGAATTTACCATCCATACAATCCAGCTTCGTTATGCATTATCTTTGTCCTGGCTGTCATGTAACAGTTTTTAATTCAAATAACAAAAGCTCCTCTTTAAATATTTCCCTCCTCTTAAAATAATAATAATAATCAACTTTCAGACTAGTTTTCAAACTGCGTGCTGAGAAACCCCACAGGTTCTCTGGAAACTTATCAGACGATCATTCAATTAGAACCTCGTGACAGAGTAACTTTCTTAAAAATCACTGCGCATGCAAAACACTATCAGATAGGTTTTCGAACACATGGTTTACCCTGTCAGTCATGTAGGTCAATGGTGAGTCCAACAAGCCTGGCTAAAATCCCACATATACTGGGAGACCACACCTTAGAAGTGACCCTAGAACTTCCTGCAATCTAAACAGAACCTGTTACAGATACAGAGGGCATTCAAGGAGTTGGGGGCAAGGAATCAAAATGGAAATTGTTCTTGAAGGTCAGGCTATAGTTTCCAATGCTCTTATTTCAGACTTTTTGGAAATTAGTGCATCCCATTCATACATACTGATTCACTTCCTCAGTGCCTGCTAAATAAGAAGGAATAGATAAGGGCAAGCATTGGCTTCAGACTTGGCACAACCAACACTTTAAAAAATAATTCTGCCCACTTATTCAAAAGCCTAGAAGTCACAATCTTTCAAAGGACATCCTGTGTATACCCTCTGATTACTTTATAAATGGGGAGGGTTTTACCAAGAATCTCTTAAACATTATTGTACCCTTTAATTCCTAACTGACAGGAACACCAAAGATTTAGTAGAACACCTAAAACACAGAAAAAACTGAAAGTGGCGATAAGACCAAAATATTGCTGGCAGCGACATTTTTTTCCACAACGCTTGGCAAACACACTGTTATTTAGGATGCATGATGAGGTCAATGTTGGCAACTCCTTGCAAGATCCCAACAAGTTTTTGAACGTAAGGCTCAAAAATACAAAGAAGTCTTAGTGCAGTAATACTACATTGGAAAAATTAGATCTCTGTCTAGGCAAGTCTGAAAAAAAACACAGAATTTAAATGCCCAAGCAGTCTGCAGAGGAATTTAAGGCCACAAGTGTCTTAAACTGTGATGTGGATATCACTAATTGGATCTGATACCTTATTATGTAAGCTTGCAGTAATAATCTCACATTTCTCTTTTAAAAAATCTTAATCAGGAAAGAATGACACCAGTGTAGCACAGCAGAACAAGTGCTAGACTTTGGGGGCACCTGGGTTCAAATCTTTGCTTAGCCACGATGCTACCTGGGAGTCCTCCAGCAAATTTCTCTTGGCCTGACCTACCACACAATATTACTGCTAGCATAAAATAAGATAACCCCATGTCAACTCCAACATGAATCTTACAATATTATATGTCTGCCACTAATAACATAGCTGAAGACTATAGTGAGTTTGGACAATTCATCTCAATTTAAGCTGAAACATGTATGCACCTGTTGCTTGCATACACACCAAGTGTTGAAGTTTGCTTACTAGCTCAGCTTATTCCAAAGCTGTTAACCATAGTTTCCCAGATGAAACCGGAAGCTATGAAAGACTTCCTGGATTGTTGGTTGGTTGGTTGGTTGGTTGGTTTGCTTCCTTGCTTGTTCATGTGAAAGGAGGAGCAAAAGTCCACGCTCAGCAAGAAAGCCCATTAATATCTCAGCTAATTACACGTTCACAGATATAGTTCTTTTAAATTTCTGGTTTAGATACAATATAAAATAGAAAGAAAGAACTTGTATAGGCACAGAAGGCAACAAAATCAATTCTCACCATTTAGCTGTATTCTTAGCATTTAATAGATGGAGTTGATTTCAATTTTCTGCTATAAAGAGGTAGACTAATATTTGAACTAAACAACAATCTGCTAACTCCTCTACCTTCCCATTATCATACATATTAGAGTAACACCTGTACAAAGCAGCTATGCTTTGTAGTATGGCAGACCTACATTTTAGCAAAATAAATACAACAAATAAGGTGTGCGTGTTGTTAATTCCTTCATTGTTTTCGCAGGTTTAAGGACGATGCTTTGTATTTACAACTTGCCACTAGCAAATCACAGAACACATTTTATTACTTCTGTTTTACATTTGTTTTAGGTAACCTGTTGATTTTCAGGCTTTCTTCAGCCAGAAAACCCTTTTCATTTTTGACTCGTTAAGAAGGAGCAACTTGTTACACCGTACCGCCAACCACTGACACAAGGATCACACTGGACGTAACACAGGAAACATACAAATGCATATCTCTATCTTTCTCCCCCCCCCAAAAAAAAAAACACACAAAAACTTACAGGTAGCAACCGCTAGACGATGCAGCAGATCCAGATCAAGACCTCATATTGGGGAGAGAGAAGTTCAGGATTCTGGTGAAAACTGCACCCTTAGAGGCCGTTTGCCCAGATACTAAAGACTTACAGGCACAAAGGCTATTATCCCATAAGGTAAAGGTAAAGGTACCCAGTCTTGACAGACTCTAGGGTTGTGCGCCCATCTCACTCAAGAGGCCGGGGGCCAGCGCTGTCCGGAGACACTTCCGGGTCACGTGGCCAGCGTGACATCGCTGCTCTGGCGAGCCAGAGCCGCACACGGAAACGCCGTTTACCTTCCCGCTAGTAAGCGGTCCCTATTTATCTACTTGCACTTTGATGTGCTTTCGAACTGCTAGGTTAGCAGGCGCTGGGACCGAACAACGGGAACGCACCCCGCCGCGGGGATTCAAACTGCCGACCTTTCGATCGGCAAGCCCTAGGCGCTGAGGCTTTTACCCACAGCGCCACCCGCGTCCATATTATCCCATATGTTACACCTAATCTTAGTTCTGCTGAGTGTACATTACCAACTTAGGTCCATCAATTTCTTTGCAGAACTCAGATATAACCCTATGTATTTTCAATTGTAATAACTAGTATTGAAACACAGAACACATCCAACACCCTTCTGTAGCTGCACACTGCAGGAAAAGATCAGTGTTGAGAGAACCAATATCTTTCAGGGGGTCTTGCAAGTTTTACTGATCTTACCACTGAGGAACCCATGTCCAGGTTTCACTTGGGGAAGTTGGGGGATTCCCAGAATGCAATGCCACCTATCGAATCCACATATTCTCAACATGAGGATTGCAGGTCAAAGCTAGAGTATCAGAACAAGGGAACAAACCATATGCAACCAAGGCTAGCCCCCGAAAGGCCCCTAACTACTGATTTTAATCCATTTGTTAGGTTATAAATTCTTTGGAGGGGGTGTCATTTTCTTTAAAGCTGCACAGTGCAAACCATGCAGAGAACGTGAACAGTCTGGAGGCATTAGCCCAACCTAAAACATTAAGTGTCTAAAATGAGACTTCAGGGTTTTTTTAACATATTTGCATGCAACCAAAATTAAGGCTGCACAATTACTGTGCTTACACTGGGGAATGGGTTCTCAAAGTGACTTGAATGTCTCAGCATAATTTGGGACAAGCAGAATTGTATTTGTTTCCAAACCTCATTCTTACCCCAGGAAAGTTATAGGAAATTTAAAAGCACTGGGGATGAATGTTTTACAGACTGCTTACTATTTAGTATCAGTTCAATGGTTGTGTTCTCTTCCTTTGGGCCCACGGGGCCAGCAAACACTTATTTATCTTATAATACACATACTAATAGTGATCTCAATGTTCAGAGAGTCATTCTTTGTGCAGTGAAAACAACACCATCTATGCATAAGAGGGAGGCGTCACCAGGCTTGGGGGAGCCCATATATTTGTGCAAGTACAAAGAAACTTTGGGAAAGAACCCAAAGGGGGACACACCCACCCACCCCCAAAAAAGCTTAATGGGCATTGAATATGCCTCATTGTTACAAAAGACTGGATCACCGTTGTGGATGGTGGGGGACTCGGAAAACTTGGTGGCAAGGGAAACAGAAAATCCTGAACCTAAGCGGGCCACGCTGCAACATTTTGTTGCAGGTACCACTCATTTATTTTGTAGCCTCTCTTTGTTAAATGATGTAATTCAAATCAGCACACATGAAGCACTCAGGTGGTCTCCTATCCAGGGAGTGACCAGACCCAGGCCTTCTTAGGTATCACTTTTAATAAATCCCATTAGAAGAAACACCTAGCAGCTTTCTGCCCATCTTCTGCTATAAACGTATCTATGCTCCATTCTCAATAGCAATAGTAAGACAAAACCAGGTACTGCAAGAGGGCAGGCCTCAAAGAAACAGAGGTGCTTCCTCTTCCTTGAATTTAGAGCTACCGTGTGAAACAGTGAGCAGTTCTGATTCAGAGGCCCAATCAGCTACACCTGGAAGCATTTTGAGAAGCTCAGATGTCAAACAAGGAAAGAAACCCACCTATCTACACAGCCTGCTGGGGGGGGCAGGGGTGGATTCAACACTGACATAACAAGACTAGTCATTCAAATACATGTCTGGAATTTTATTCCAGATATGCACAAGGTAAAAAAGCCTCTATTATTCAAAAAAGCACTACAAAGTTAAACACAGGTGGCAATTTAGCAGTGTCACAACAAAGAGGTCATCTCTTGATGTATACTACAAATTGTTATTAAATAGCTTCTGTAAGACTAAAGAGATTATAACTCCCTCTTCTAAAAAAATTTCAAAATCATGCTAAGTATATTTATTTTATATTATTTATTGAATTTATATAGTGCCCTATACACACAGGTCTCAGGGTGGTTCACAGGATAAAATCAGAATATAAATCACAAAATACATAATAAAAAACCGCAATAACCCCCAATACCATTATCCTGATGAATAAGTTTAGTGTCACTGATGAAAGTATCTTACATTACAACAAAAAAGTCACACTGGGCACAATCCAGCAAACAATGGTGCATAAATGGGGGTGGATTGACATGAAGAGGCATTCAGTCCACCTGAGCTCTTTGGTTTGAGCAATGTAGACTTTTAAGGTTCTGCAAATGTCCAGGGAATGCCAACTATGTTCTCCTCTCTCAAGTTCTTGCTGCAAGTGGAAGATAGCAGCGACTTTTAGGAAGGAAGGCTGGGTCGGTACAGATGACAATGCTCTCTTTGTGAAAGGTTCAAGAGTGCTCTTGAAGTGCAATTCTGAAAATCTGCAAGCTGAAGTGATGGCCACTAATGAGGCAAACTTGAAGGTTGGAAATTTGAGGGAGACCTTCCCCAGTGGTTTGAAGGGAAGCTTCCATAAAACACCTTGTGGAGGTCCTAGAATGGGAATCTGTGGCTGGTCAGGGGACACTTTAGAGTTTCCTCTCTAAGGAATCGTTTTCAAGAGCAAATGGGAAGAGAGGCGGGCAGCGGATGGTCATGACATGATGGGGGAAAGGATGGTGGAAACTTCTGGTTTCTTGTAGGAGTGACTTGTGGACACACACAAGAATCAAAATGGTATCTAGGTGGGTTGATATAAGCAGGGGGTGGGGGCCTCTTGGGGTGTAGAAGCGTATCAATGAGGTCTGCAGGTAAGTCCAGCTTGGTTAGGCATTGCAGTTCAAACTCTAAACAGTCAGCTGGAGCCACCTGAGAGCTGGATGAAGATTCAGGCTCTGAAAGAGGAGCTCTGTTCTGTAAAGTGTCACGGAGGGGAGACTGCCAGGTGGAGTATTTGAGGGAACCAAGGGTGCTGAAGCCAGAACGGTGTAATGAGGGGAACTCTTGCTTTCTCTTCTCTGATTTTCTGACCCTCAGAATGATGGGGAGAGAAGGAGTAGAGAAGACCTGGTGGCCATGCGGAGAGCAGGGCATCCCATGCCTCCACTGACGACTGGAGATGACGATTCCAGTCTAAGGCAAATAGGTCCACTTGACATTGGCCAAACGTTGACAGCAGCTGTTGAAAAATGGATGTATGCACTTTGTCCAATTTCCTGTGGCTCAGCCAGTCTGCTTGCATGTTCAGGAGACCAAAGATGTGCTCAGCTGTGATTGACTGGATGTTGTATTTTGCCCAGCTAAGGAGGAGGGATGCTTCTGCCTGAAGCTCCCAGATTGGGTGTTTCCTTGTCTGTTGATGTTGGATTTCACTGTGGTTGATTCCGTGCAAATTAGGACATTGCCGAGATAGAAAAGAGGAGCAAAGTGTTGTAGGGCTAGGTGAGCTGCTCTCAAAGCTCTAGCCAATTGATGCTCATTGACACTTCCACAGCAGACTATAGGCCTTCAGTGTTTAGATCTTCACAGCGAGCTCCCCCACCCTGTGAGGTTGGTAGCAAGAAGAGCAGTGGCAGAGATCTGTCCTGTCCTTCCTATGTCCATTGCCATGGGGATGACCACTTGTTCAGAACCAAGTTAATAACTCCACTGAAAGGATGTTTAGTGAGAAAAATACCGTCAGTGCATTTTGAAGGAGGATATGATTATTTGGACCAAATCTAGTAAACTCTTAGCTGCAGTGATAATTTTTATATTTTCTTTCATGTACTAAAAAAAATGGAAAGGTGTGCATCTGTTTCTTCCTGTACCACTGCAGGCTACAAGACACAAGCTTAGCTTCTCAATTGACCTTTTGTACAAATATAAGTGACACCCTGGTCAGCAGCCCAAGACACAAAAAATGCTTGATCAGGATATGACGGTCCCCCAGATCTGATGTCAGAGCAAGTACCCAACCCAGCCACTGTAACCTGGGGAAAATGTTGTTTTGATGTCAAAATACAGTGGTGCCTCGCAAGACGAAAAGAATCCGTTCCGCGGGTCTTTTCGTCTTGCGGTTTTTTCATCTTGCGAAGCAATCCCATTGACGGAGTAGTGCTATTAGCGCTATTGGCGATTTAAGGGCTAAAAACGGCTTTTTAAGGGGTGGGGGAATTAGCGGTTTTGCTGCTAAAATGCTTTTAGCAGCTTAGCGATTCAAAATAAGGGGTTTTGGAGCAAAAAAAAATTCAAATTTTTTCGTCATTTTTCGTCTTGCGAAGCAAGCCCATAGGGAAATTCGTCCTGCGAAGCGCCTCTGCAAACAGAAAACCCTTTCGTCTTGCGGGTTTTCCGTCTTGCGAGGCATTCGTCTTGCAGGGCACCACTGTATAGTAATAAGAAGCGTACATGAAATAAAGTCCACATACCCAATCTTCCTAATATTTTCTTAGCCCTTGAGTTGCACAAATTAAAACATCCTGTTTCTACTTGTGGTAGACAGCCAGTGGGAAACAAATATTTATTGAAGGAAATTACAGCAAATTGAGACTAGCGGAGCCCCTGAGCAGTTTTCAAACCAGGTCCCAGGCAGCTGCATTTTCAAGCATTACAACTACTTCATCATTTTTCTCATCTTTCCATGGCATTGTTGTGGGGTGGGGGGAGGGGACTCAGAAAAACAGCCCCCTTCACCACAGCCAGTGGAGAGAAACAGACGATGAGAGTAAACAATAGCAGAAAATCAGTGGCAACAATGTCTGCCTTTTTGTAAAAAGAAAAACAAAGTTTCACAATGCTTGTCAGGCCTGACAGGCATCGTACGGAATACAGAAGCATTGGAGCCATGGCACTATTAATCCCCACCCCCAAAATTGCTGGACCAGATATGACTGGGTCATCTTGAGCCTATTGCAGTCTCTCTCACCTTGATCTACCCCACAGGGTTGTTGTGAGGATAAAAAGGGCAGGGGAAGAGCAATACATGCTGTCTTGAGCTGCTTGGAAGAAAGGAAGGTTATAAATGCAAGTGATAATAATACCAAGTGGTGTAGCACCATTCACTGCAATGGAAGTAACTGGTATTAAAGGAGAGTATCTTAAAACTTTTATTTTAAGGGGAGTGTTTTTTTATTTAATCTCAACCATTTCTCCTACATGCATTTCATGTTCTGCCCTTTCCTGTCAGGTACATTTCAAGAAATAAACATTGTTCGGTTCACAAGCCAAAAGCAAGCAAACAAAACAATGATTTTATGTCATTCAGAGGTGTCAAAGATATGAAATGCACACTTCTGGAAGTATGGTCTCCTTTCTAAACAGATAGAGCCTGTAGAGGTTTTTTTTTTGTCTGGGCGGGGAAGATGCAAAATACCAAGTAGCCAACTATCATTATTCCAGTGATATTAAAATATTATGCCACACATATATGCAAGCTATTTAACATACGCTAAAGCACATTTTTGGTCACATAGATATTTAAATCAAATACACAGTGAAGAATTATTCACAGTGCTAGGGCTTCATTATTATTTTTTCTGCAATGGTATTCCACTGCTGAAGAGAAAAGTATGGTTTAAAGACTGGCTTCTCTCTTCAGGGGTTGGACTAGATGACTCATGGTTCCTTCCAACTCTACAATTCTATGATTCTGCAGTGGAAGCAGCTGAAGTAGTTAATGATGCTCTGCAAGTGGTTCTCATTGATATATGCCTATCACCTTTTCCCCTCAGGTGGAATGATGTATCTCAGTGTTGAACAGCACATGGACGGTTGCACATTGACACAAGTTTCATTTCACATTAGATTCCTCTCTGCATTTTTTAAAATTAAAAATGGAATTTTTCTATTAGCTATTTTCACACCAACTCTTCCACCATTCCCAAACTTTTTAAGCACAGTAGACACTCAGTAGGGGCGCGGGTGGCGCTGTGGGTAAAAGCCTCAGCGCCTAGGGCTTGCCGATCGAAAGGTCGGCGGTTCGAATCCCCGTGGCGGGGTGTGCTCCCGTTGTTCGGTCCCAGCGCCTGCCAACCTAGCAGTTCGAAAGCACTCTCGGGTGCAAGTAGATAAATAGGGACCGCTTACTAGCGGGAAGGTAAACGGCGTTTCCGTGTGCGGCTCTGCCTCGCCAGAGCAGCGATGTCACGCTGGCCACGTGACCCGGAAGTGTCTCCGGACAGCGCTGGCCCCCGGCCTCTTTGAGTGAGATGGGCGCACAACCCTAGAGTCTGTCAAGACTGGCCCGTACGGGCAGGGGTACCTTTAGACACTCAGTACAATTCAGTATATTCTACTCATAGACTAGAGCAGAGATAATAGAATCATAGAGTTGGAAGGGACCCAAGGATCATCTAGTCCAACACCCTGCAATGCAGGGATCTCAGCTAAGGTACTGAGCTCAATGAGGTACTATAAGTGTCGATAGGATTTCTGCCTAAGTACAAAACATATGTGTCTCTAGTCTGTATCCCAAAAAACCTAAAAATAAATAAATAAATAAAATTCAATCTAGAGCCTTTAAAACTAATCGAAGTCAAATCCCTGAATTCAGTAGCATAAAACTTGTAACCAACATAAATGTGCATTAGCTTAAATCCCACTTAAACCCAAAGAAGGTGCAATGGTATGCAACCAAGTGCTGAGTCTAGGCTGAGTTTTCTAGCCCTCATGAATGCAGGAATAATTAAAAAAAAACAGAATTATGGTGATGGTGTTTCCTGCTTGGCAGGGGGTTGGACTCGATGGCCCTTGTGGTCTCTTCCAACTCTATGATTCTATGATTCTATGATTCTATGAAATAGTGTGGGAGGCAAGTAACATAAGGGGATAAGATTCTTTACCTTTTCCAACTCAGCTGATTTGCCAAACCATATAACAAGGTAATCTCAAGGACTGGCTCAAGGACATCTACGTGCAGAAAAATAAAATGTATGTTGTCTACTAATTGTAGTTTGGCACGCACATGAAATCAGTTATGCAAATCACATTAATTATCTGCAAATAAGATATGCAAATTAGCTGCAGCCGCCTTTTGATTCATGATATATTTACGATGTGGCCCTCAGCACAGAGGAATTTGGCTGCCTTTTCTGATACAGTGATACAAAGGGATGTTTTTCCGCTCCTTCCAAGTTCCCTACTGTGGAGTTGGGCAACTCCTCTTGTACCCAAGGGCTGCAATCAAACATCACTATAAAACCAGATCCCTACAGCTAAGATGTACATGTAATTAAGTCCAGATACCCACAACTAGTACGTACTTAAAAGTAGCATAAGATGCAAGATTACGATCCTTGCTTTAATTTGGAGAATGCCAGGCTGCAACTCTTGAATGCAGTCTGCTTATTCCATAATAATATTCACTTGGAATTTGAGAAGGGGGGAAATCTCAAGTCAACTTCTCAAAGAGATTCTCTATATTTATCCTACATCTGAGCTTACACTGTGAACATGTTTTTCAAGTTGAGCTCTGCTAGAAAGTATTGCTTAAACATTCTGATTTTCTAATATGGAGCTAGGAACAGGGGCTTATCCTCCTGAATGTTTTATTTCTGAGCTCGGGTTCCTTGCTTGCTGCTCCATTTCACTTAATCAAAATAGCCAGGGGGCCTGGCTTGCTGCACATGTAGCTTGGGGATTTTCCTAGGGAGGCTGTTAGCTCTGCCTTCCCTAAAGCAGAAGTCGTTCCTCCTTTCCTCAAAAGCTCCTCACTTTAGTGCCTCAGGCCAGTGACCACTGCCTTCCCCTCCACACCTCATAAGCAATCCCAACATTGCATTTAATTGCTAATGGCAACATCAAGTAGAAACACTTTTCGGTATTAATGGCTCCTCCCTCAAAACATATGACTTTTCTGCTTCTGATTATCGTCCCTTCTCCCTCTCTCACTTGCAAGGACAAATTCATGGGAGTTATTCACAGAGCTATCAATGGCTATAGAGTACTGGAGCAATATGCCTCTGGATACAAGTTGCTGGGGACCATGAGTAACAGAATACTATTGCATTCAGTGTCCTGGTTAGTCACTGTGAGATTGAAATGTTTGCAGTGAACCAAAAGGGCATCTAGTAGGGTTCTTCCAAGGTTTCTATTACTTTGAGGAGAAGCAGAGAAAGTCAACTCCATGTTATATGGGTTTTAACTTTAATTTAAAAAAAAAAACTAAAAATGGGGAAAAGTAGGATATATGTGTGTGTGTTTAAATTTGTATTAATGAAACACTGTTACATGTAACTGTGTATTTTTGTAATATTTTGTTTAAATTGTCTGCTGTTGCTTCAGTTTTCTGTACACATCTTATATTTTTAATAATAATTATAATTTTAAAATAAAATTATAATAATAATTATAATTTTATTATTTAACTAGCTCAACTAGCTAGGTTTTTAATATGTTAAGCAGTATAGAATTTAAATAATCAACCAATCAATTCCTAAAGGTCATTTGGCTATGGAAAAGATCTGCTCATCTGTAGTTACCGTATTTTTCCGTGTATTGGATGCCCCTAAGTATAGGACAAAGGGATGTGGGTGGCACTGTGGGTAAAAGCTTCAGCGCCTAGGGCTTGCCGATCAAAAGGTCGGCGGTTCGAATCCCCGCGGTGGGGTGTGCTCCCGTTGTTCGGTCCCAGTCCCTGCCAACCTAGCAGTTTGAAAGCACTCCAGGGTGCAAGTAGATAAATAGGGACCGCTTACTGGCGGGAAGGTAAACGGCGTTTCCGTGTGCGGCTCTGGCTCGCCAGAGCAGCGATGTCACGCTGGCCACGTGACCCGGAAGTGTCTCCGGACAGCGCTGGCCCCTGGCCTCTTGAGTGAGATGGGCGCACAACCCTAGAGTCTGTCAAGACTGGCCCGTACGGGCAGGCGTACCTTTACCTTTACCTATGTATAGGACAACCCCTATTTTTGGGGACTCCAAATTAAGAAAATGGGGGGAGATTGACCTGAATTGTTGACGAAAATTGTTCGCCCGCTGGACCAACGATGACAGCCACGCGCCTCTAACAAGCCGTCTATCAGCTGTTCCCTCGCAGGCAGAGCCAGACAATCACTGAGCTTTTTTGGGGGGGTTGAGCTTTCGGAGGGAGGTGCCGTTACCCAGGAGGGGCGCAAGGCGCGAGGTTTCTATGACAGGAAAGGCGTGAAGGGCTAATATTACTTCGATCGCCGCAGCCAACTGGAGCGGCAGCGACGCTCGCACTTAGCCGGCCGCAGACTCTGCAGGGCACAAACGGACCGCCTTCAGCCTCCCTCCCAGCTGTAAGGCGGGCTCAGTGGGAGGAGGCAAGCAGACTACGGAGACCCCGTGGCTCGCCACTGTGAGGAGCTGCAACTGTCAGAGCATGTATGGTGGCAAGTACCATATAGTGGTACCTCGGGTTACATACGCTTCAGGTTACAGACTCCGCTAACCCAGAAATAGTGCTTCAGGTTAAGAACTTTGCTTCGGGATGAGAACGGAAATCGTGCTCTGGTGGCGCGGCGGCAGCAGCAGGAGGCCCCAATGGCTAAAGTGGTGCTTCAGGTTAAGAACAGTTTCAGGTTAAGTACGGACCTCCGGAACGAATTAAGTACTTAACCCGAGGTACCACTGCATTTATTTATTTATTTATATATTTAATTGCTATATTTCATGTATAAGATGACCCACGTTTTCAAACTTTAAAAATGGGGCCTCATCTTATACACGGAAAAGTATGGTATTTAGTGCCACTCTACACTAGTTTCATTTACCAATTTTAATGCATGTCCTCAGTTTTCAAAATCAACAAGAAAATCTGTAGCACATGGTCCAACTGCATTGGCTAATAGTTTCCAGGCCCAATTCAAAGCATTGCTTTATACCTATAAAGCCTTAGGTGGCTCAGGACCCCAATACCTCAAGGTCTGCCATTCACCACATGAATTGACCCAGACCCTGCAATTGTCATCTGAGGCACTTCTCCATGAGCCTCTGGAAAGTAGCAACCCAAGAACAGTTTTTTCAGTGGTGGCTCCTCACTTGTGGGATGTTCATCCCAGGGAGGCTTACCTGGCGTCACTACATATTTTGCCGTGCAAAAACGCTTCTTTTTTGCAGACCTTTGGCTTTTAATTACCTGCGGTCTCATTCAGTGCATGAGCTGTCTGAATTTTGCCTTTTACAAATAGGGTTGTCTTTTGGATTTTTCTAATTTTATCTGCCGGTTTTAATGTTTGTGTGTATTTATTTATTTACTATAAGTCACTTTAATTTACTTTCATAAAAACAATTAACAGGTTACAATAAATAATAATAAATGGTTTGAAATGTTCTGCATTATGTGCCTTGACTCACTTGTGCCTTTTAGAACTATGTGATCCTATTCTTCCAGCGCCCAAGTGATTAGTTCCTTCTCTCTCTTCCCTACTGACAGGAGATTAGACTGAACAACTTACTGGCCATCAGTTTCCTCCTCCAATATTGCGCTAACATAAAATTCTATAAGTCAGTTCACATAACACAGTAAGTCAAACTATGGTTTAGTGAGATCACACAAATGTGTAGGCTCCCAGAGAAGAGTTTGTAGCCACTTTTCTACTCCTCAGTCCTATTTACTGCTATGCCATGCTAAACTAAGCCAAGGTTTGGCATAGCATGTTGTTCAGTCTAAACCAGGACCCCTGGTTAACCTCTCTCGGTACTAACCACAAGCCATAACCAAGAAGGAACTATGGCTTAGTGCAATGCAGTAAAAAGGACCAGAGAAGAACTAAGTGTGAGCTCCTCTCCAAAAGCCCACACAATCTCACTGACTAAGTAAGTAGTTTAGCTTACTGTGTAGTGTGAACAAGGTCTATGATTGCTTTGCATCAGCTTTATTAATTAATTTTAGTACAAAGCTGCAGGAGTGTAGGATAGTAAATGAATTTAAACACTCAGTTCTAGTGGGAACCTAGCGTTTTCAGCACTAGTATTCATGTCCCAGAAGTTATGAACTAATAGTTTTTAAAAAGAATACCTTTGAACATGTGGTTTATAGGATTTAATTGGGTCAGTTTTCACTGCCAGACCCAAACATCAGAACATGTGATGTGATAGACGAAATAAGAATATTGCAAACATGTTTAACGGTGCTTTCCCCACATCTATTTGAGTATCTTGAAGGATATGTCCTTGTGAACATAGAATGCATGGGCACAAGCAAAGTTATATTGGGTTTAAAAAAAACACAACCCACTAAAGTCTTTAGCTTATAATTTAGATAACTGTGATTTGAACACCTACATTATTCTGTTAGACAGCCAGTCCTTCAGATTTTGTCGCCCGTCCTTCAGATTTTGTACAATTCAAAATATGGCTTCAAACAAAAGAAATTAATGGCTAACCAGGAATTTAGGATATTAGTAATATGTGAAGCTGACATATAGCAGGACCTGCTCTTTCATGCAACCACAATGTGATACTTCTTTTAATGAGATTATCGTAACACTCTAAAAAAAAATTGATGTCAAAGTAATTTATTTTTAAAAACACCTTTGGCTAAGCTAAATTTAAGGCTCCGAAAGTGAGACGGTTTTTGCAGATTTCAATTTAGTTTCTAAGCCATAACTCAAAACAATCATTTATTTACTCTTACATCATTGTGGGTCAAGGCTTCCTTGTGCAGAACACAGTTGCATTTTACATTAGTGGCAAGACTGGAAAAAAATGACTTAATTAATGTAAACACCATCTCAACAATTTTTAAAAACTTATACAAGCACTTTCACTGTTACAGAGTAAACATAGGGGACTCAACCTACGTTCTTTACTCACTGTTGGTGCCAATGGAAGTTTCCCTCTGAAGGCAAACAATAATTGCAGGAGGGAGTTCATCAAGATGATTTTTACCTGCTTCCTTGCACATAGTCTCAATACCTCCCCAGCAGCAGCTGGTTACTCCTCCTTGTTTAATTATCTAGATTGCTAAATGCTGGTGTACAGTAGTAGCTAAAAGACTAGGCTATGAATCAAGAAATCCCCACTTTGAACCTTATCTCTGCCATGAGTTTCCTGGGTAGCTTTAGACAAGCTACACACACATTCGGCCTCAATCTCTCATTTGCAATATGGGAATACCAATACTGTCTTAACTTACAAAGCTGTTGGAAGAATTACAACAAGAAATTGTAAATGAAGTGCTTTGAACAGTCTAATCACATTATATAAATGCTAAATATTATGATTAAAGGCATCCCCAGGTTAAAAAGAGCCATGGACCTTTTGGGGAAAGGTAATGATGAGCACTGATACTTCAAAAGACTGTCTGAAGCAAAACATAATTTTTTTTGGGGGGGGGGGGGATCTTACAAGCCCAAATCAGTGGGTGTTTACTCTGAGGAAAGCCCCACTATATTCAGCGGGGCCTGTTCTCAAGCTCAGCTTGATTTTGGAAACCTGGAAGGTTATTAAATCTACATCTCAGGATATTAAAGCAGCTAGCATATGAAACAGGAGGTCAGTTAACAAAAATTATAGGTAAATCAATTATGTGCAAGGGAAGATGCTGATGACTTACAAAATAACAAATCTACAATCCTATATTTAAGGAAGGGAACAAGAGAGCAATACATGACTCAGCAGATCTGTTAGTTTGACCTGTACCCTAGGACAAATGTTAAAATAAATATTCAATTGAAGACTTGCAAGAATATGAAGGCTTGCCTCTCTCCCTATGCTCCTATTCATATATTATGACCCATTTATTAACTGGATGGTCTTCTGCAAGTGCCATCACCATACGAGATGAGGTCGCTGGCTACCAGAGCCCCAATTGGGGAACACCTGCTCCAAAGATGTTCATCTGATACCTACAGTTTTGCTAAGCTTTTTGGATACAGTTTTATTCCTGCAGTTATAATCTACTTCTAGGATTTTGTAGCATTTGGCTTATTGTTATTTTTGTATTTATACTGAGCAGAACTTAGTTGGATACAGTAGATGCACTGAAATTTATAGACTTAAGTTAGCCATGCCCATTGATTTCAGTGAGTCTACTTTAAAGATAATTAACGTTGGACCCAACCCATTTTACTTGTTTTACTTTTGTTAAACCACACTGTTAATATAACATAAAGAAGTACATAAGGCAAAGAGCTGCCCCACTGCCTGTCTACCCCTAGTCTTGTGTCCTCTACATCTTCCACCTCTCAACACTACTTCCCTAATATACAACCTTTAACAATTTATATAAGCTGTTCTCTATAATCCAAATGAAAGCACACTGTAAGGGTTCATCTTAGTTCTTAAACTGTCAGACTTAAATGTTTATTATTTAAGAGCA
Organism: Podarcis tiliguerta; assembly: GCF_965153285.1. Classification (NCBI taxonomy): domain Eukaryota; kingdom Metazoa; phylum Chordata; class Lepidosauria; order Squamata; family Lacertidae; genus Podarcis; species Podarcis tiliguerta. Next base: position 79,314,706 of record NC_139539.1, read on the forward strand.
TGTGCCTGTTTATACATTAGCAACATAGCATTGAACTCATCTTCTTAGTTGGCCCCAATCTACAGAGAAAGAGGTCTTGGACTGGGGAGGGGGGGGGGACCAATGGAAAGTTTCGGTGTATAAAAGCCAAGTTGTAAACAAACACAAGACTGTAGAATGTCTTTACTGATTATGAAACATAGAAGTTAAGACAGGCAGCTTAACACAATTTCCATGCCTTTTGCCGCACAAGTGAATTTGTAAGCCCCTTATCTCCTGGCTTAAGCTAAAGGGGTTTTAGTCAAGAGTCTATATGCCTATAGAAACAGAAATTACACAACTAGTTCATATTCATACCTTCAAGTTTCAGTCTCTGAGAAACTCATCTCTGTCAAGTAACTTTCCTATGGTGAAAGTGTGCTTGTAAATTCAGCATTACAAGAATACTTAGCAAAAAATTAGTTTCTACCCTAAAAAATATTGGCTTCAAGTAAAAAAGTAATCCAAAAGGACTGCTGCAGGGTACTGAACTCTTATTTCCCATTTGCTAAAAAAAAGGAAGACAGCAAAGGGTGGGTGCGATAATATCTGTAGTTAAAACAGTGACAGAAATGCCCAACTGCATTACATTAGTGAAGTCTATTTATTCCACCTCTAGAACTGTTGCATTTTATGGTTAGGATTACGTCAGATACCTTCCAGTCTTCTAAAACCTAGCTTACTGTTGATTTAGCAGTCAACCGTTTCAAATGAGTACACAGCAATATTTTATATTTGAGTGTATTCCAGACTCTGCAGCCCTAGAGACTTTTTCATTCAGGCACACACAATGTGGCAACAAAGCTAAATGCTACCCACCTGCCATATGTGGTGCCCCACCAGGGGCTTGATAAACCCATTTTTGCTGTCTGTCTGAGGCTACAAAATAGGGGGCTGGCAGGCATCTGGCAGTCCGCAATGCATGAGTAGTGTGCCGTGTTCAGGTCTGAGGGCAGGGTCACAAGTTGCCCAGCCTATTTAAATCTATTTGTTCCCCAACATCTTATGTGTTAATACAAACAGTAAACATTAGGGTCCTTCAGCTATTGTTTATTTTCTAACTTCTACAGGAAATAAAACTTTCAGTCTGCTTTAGTTACTGAGGGTTATAATGTAATAGAAAGTTTAATGCAAAGAAAACCTATTCATTTCCTCACCAACAGTACAGATATTATGGGGAATAAATGACCTTGGGGTGGAAAAGAAACAACACAAGTAGCAGTAGGTAGGAAACTCATTAGCTGAACTAAAAGAACACTGAACAGTACTCCTGCCATGCATCAAAACTTTCTGGAGCATCCAACTGGAACATACAACAAACCTGGGGGTGGGAGGGAGGCTTGGAAGACTGGGGAAAATAATTTAAATCTTCAGCATCTAAATGGCAATCAATCTAAAGTGTCTTGGAGCACCAGTAAGATGCTATTAATATATGCACTGTGATAATGTTACGACTATAAACAAAAGGCTACCAATTCTAAGAGTTCCAAAGTTTCAAAGGCCTTAAGGCATCCTGAAAATTATCAAATACACTTGTTCACTGGAAAACTAATTCCCATTAGTACCAAATAAATGAAGTAAGGGTCGCATTCATAGTCGACGTTCCACTATTCGCACTAAGACAACTAGAGACTCAATACAGTATTATCATCATAATGAGGAAAATACTTTTCATTTCTGAAAAGGCAATAAATGATGGGCTGATTAAAGATGATTAATGGACTTGGGCTTCAATATTTTCCTTTGTTTCTCTGAAACAGAGACACAATGAAATATATTTATCATGTCAAAAAAAAGTCTGTGGTTTAAGAATTTTATAATTGGATGAAAAACAGCACTATTGTCACACAAAGAAAGCTGGCAACACATAAATCATTATAAGGAATTTAACATTTTAAGGATATTGGAGAAACCCTTAGGGCTACACGGCAATTTTTAGTGTTCCATTAGTCTGTTACTTTGAAAGGTTTTCCCCTTTTTGGTTGTAAATTCAAATAAACCAAGCTATAATTGAAGATAACATCTATAAGAATGCACACATGATTGCATCCAATATTGTACAATCTGTATCCCTGGTACAATTAAGGCTGTACCCCAATGCAGAATTAGGTGTGCCAAAACCTCTGGATTTAAAAGAGTAGCAATCCTAATCGTGCCTACTGAGAACTAAGCTCCACTGTATTCAATGAGACTTGCCCCTAGGTAAGTGTGTACAGGATTGCAGCCTTAGGCATGGCTAACACTGCATATGATTGGACTGAAGAGAGATTAGGTAAAATCCAGTTCTGTTTTGTTATAACATCTCTGCTGGAACACAGGCCTCTAATATTGTTGTACAATGATCCTAAATATCTTTGGGTGGTAGTCAGCCAAGTTATACTCAGAATAGACCCACGGAAATTAATGAACATGCATAAGTTTGATCTATTAATTTCAATGGGTCCACCTTAAATAAAACATAAAGGTAAAAAGGGACCACTGACCATTAGGTCCTGTGATGACCGACTCTGGGGTTGCGGCGCTCATCTCGCTTTATTGGCCGAGGGAGCTGGCATACAGCTTCTGGTCATGTGGCCAGTATGACTAAGCCACTTCTGGCGAACCAGAGCAGCGCACGGAAACGCCGTTTACCTTCCCGCCGGAGCGGTACCTATTTATCTACTTGCACTTTGACATGCTTTCGAACTGCTAGGTTGGCAGGAGCAAGGACCGAGCAACGGAAGCTCACCCCGTTGCAGGGATTCGAACCGCCGACCTTCTGATCAGCAAGTCCTAGGCTCTGTGGTTTAACCCACAGCGCCACCCGTGTCCCAAATAAAACATAGTTGAACATAATTTGTAGTAAATTAAGTAAACTATTAATTACTTTTCAGTAGTTTACCTAGTGAACAATTCAACTCTGTGTATGCTTACTTAAAAACCCCACTGAGTGCAAGATTACAATCCTATGCAATTTACTCAAGAGTTAGCCTCACTGAGCTTAGTAGCAGCATAGCTTCAAGCTGTAAGTTTTTTCAGTACCAGTTATAAATCCTTAGTTTTTTTTTTATTCCTGAGTTCCCACACTTACATCATAACACATTGTTGATATTTCTGGTTTTCCTCTCTGCCTTCTTCAGCTAAATGGGAACTTCTGGAAGGCTCATCTCTCACCAGAAAATGAGAGATGTGCTGTCACTGGAACATCTATTCACCAGGAACAGAATCCAAAAAAATGAAGAAAGTAAGAGCCAATCGTTTTTAAATACACTACCTTTAAAAGTGGTAGTAAGAGAATGGAAAGAAAGGGAATGGTGAGGAAAGAGGTGTAAGAAATCTCACCTTGTACCTCAACTGTTAGTGAAGTTAACAGACAACCATCTTTCTTAAAATGTTACAGAGTCCAGGCCCTTTAGTATCCTGCACAATCAAGAGTGTTCAGCCACCAAAGATGATCTTGCTTAAAGAAGCAAAGATGCTTGCTTAAAATGAATTTAAGGGTCTGCCTACACAACCACTTATAGTGTCACAATTTCCTGTCTTCAACTTTCCATTAATTTACATCATGTTTGTTATGCGCTAAAATTGACTGCAGCCAATTCGCTGTCTGCAACCACCAGCAGTTCAACAAGCCACCTGAGACTGAAAACGTGATTGATGGACTGTTTACAGCTTTGGTGAGTTACAATGTACATGATGAAAAAGCTACTCTAAATAAACTAGAGTAAACACAATTAACAAGTCATTTCCATGAGATCTTGAACCGAGGTACCAAGGTCATGAAAGAACTTCATCATGTGTACTTGACTTCCATGGAAGCATCTCAGAGATGACTCACCCTTCCGTACTAAGCAACAGGCAATCTACTTTATAAGCACGCATCTCAGAGGGCTTTTGGCTTATACTGGCAGAAAGCTACTGCCACAAAAGACTGTAGAAAACACTTGGAGTTACTTCTTTGTTTCCTTTGGTATTGGGGAAACAGGCACATCTGTATTTAAATACCACAGGTCTGTATAATTTTCAGCATCTTATGCAGCTCTGGCTCCTCGACATTTCAGAACGTCAATACCTTGTTTATAAATGGCAAAGTTATTCAGCTGATGCTAAAGCAAGAAAACTCGTGTTCTGTGCAACGAGATATAGAGTTGGAAGCTATGCATCCAGTAATAGGGCAAATTCAGCTCTTTATCAGTAACTGAAACATAGCAATAACTTGCAAACAGGAAGATGAGAAGTATGATTTTCCTCCAGATAAATAATTCACTGCTTTATACATGCACAAACAACACAGGATGGGTATATTTAAGACTGTACTTTACAGCATAGTCTAAGCTTATTGAATGTTGTAATCCTAACCTCACTTAACTGGAAGTATAACCCCACTGAATTCAACTGGGCTTACTTCAGACCAGGCAGTTAGGGCTAAACTGTAAGATCAGTAAAGTCTCTTGCTGCAGTGTAACCGCTAACCAGCGTAACATTGCTGGAGGTTTACATTAAAAGGGTTTTAAATACTACCACAGACATTTGGAACGGCACAATGCCACCACCAATCCTTATACCCTCAAGCCCAGCTGGGAAACTGAAGGGAAGGGTGGAGATATTATAATCAAAGAACTGTAGAGTTGGAAGGGACCACGAGGGTCATCTAGTCCAACCCCCTCAACGCAAGAATGTTTTGTGCAACATGGGACAACCCACAATCCTGAGATTAAGAATCCCATGCTCTACCGACTGAGCTATCCCAGTGTACATCCAGTGTATAACGGAGTACAAGCCCGTAAGTAAGCGCATCCCAATTTGGATTACAGGGCTACCTGGGAGGCAGAGGGGAGAAATTGCTTCCTTATGCATCTTAAAAAGCAGAGACATCACCTTGCCAACAAAGGTCTGGTTTTCCCAGTAGTGATGTATGGAAGTGAGAGCTGGACCATAAAGAAGGCTGATCGCCGAAGAATTGATGCTTTTGAATTATGGTGCTGGAGGAGGCTCTTGAGAGTCCCATGGACTGCAAGAAGATCAAACCTTTCCACTCTTAAGGAAATCAGCCCTGAGTGCTCACTGGAAGGACAGATCCTGAAGCTGAGGCTCCAATACTTTGGCCACCTCATGAGAAGACTCCCTGGAAAAGACCTGATGTTGGGAAAGATGGAGGGCACAAGGAGAAGGGGACGCCAGAGGACGAGATGGTTGGATAGTGTTGTAGAAGCTACCAGCATGAGTTTGACCAAACTGCGGGAGGCAGTGGAAGACAGGAGTGCCTGGCGTGCTCTGGTCCATGGGGTCACGAAGAGTCGGACACGACTAAACGACTAAACAACAACATGCCAATGCACTTCTGAGTCACGCAAAAAATAAATATGAATTTGCACCAAAGAAAAAGATACGACAGCAGGGAAAGGGCTGCTGGTGTCTTTTGTGAACCATGCTATGGGGCCCTCACCCCAACCCTGCCTTCTGGACTAGAAGCATCACCACCAGCACCAGAAGTCCTTAGGTTGCCTGAGGAAGAAATCATGGGTCTTGAACCTTGCTCGGTGCTTCACTGTGGGGGCGCCTCCACACGCCACACTTGGAAGTCTGCTGTTGTCCCACCAATCCCTTGGCACTGCTAACAACCCCCAGCCTGCCATTATAGGGCAAACAGACGCAACCCCCCCCCCCAAGCAAAAATAGTTTTGGCGCAAGTTCTTATACAACTTCAGTGCAGATGGCCTTCTACCAAGGTTTCAATACGCGCCTATTTACTTATGCAAGGGCCAAAGACGGAGCGGGGTGGGGGGAGGCGAGGAGGTGACTAAGGTTGACAAGTCCCCCCACCCCCAAAAAAGGAGGGGAGCCCCTATGAAGGAAGGGCATTAGGACCGCCTTCCCTTTTCCAGAGAACTCTTTTCTCCAAAGCGCGCAAGCGCAGTCGCTTCCTCCCCCCCCACACCCTCGTCTTACTTACAACTAGCGCGTGAAGCGGTGGGGGGGAGGGGAGAGGGAAGGAAACGGCACTGACGGCGACCAATGAGAGGAGGGGACGCCGTACGAAGCAGCCAATGGAGATCGCCCAGTGGGAGGGCCGCTCTCACGAGCAAGTCCCGGGCGAAGTATCTGTGGCGGAGCGAGCGCGCGGGCGCCGAGGCCAAAAAGAAAAAGAGAAGAGGGTTGATGGGGTTCTTTTTGAGGGCGGGGGCCGTTTACCAAGCGGGGCCGTTTCCTCGCGCGGCGTCATTTCTCCCTCAGTAGTAGCAGCAGCCTCCTCCACCCACCAAGCGCGCGCGCACGCGCCCCTCCGTCACCCCCCCCACTCGGTACTTTCGGTTACCTCAGAAGGCTGGGCAGGCGTCGGTTTCAGTTATTTTTTAAATCTCCCTCAGGCAGGGACGCGGCAATACGTGGGAGGGGAGGGTGAGGGTTTTGTGTGGAGAAGGAGCGCAGCCCTCAGCCCCCCTCTTTTTTTCCTCCTCCTCCTCCTCGCTCGCTCTCTCGCTCTTCTGTCTCCTGGTGCCGCCGCTGTCAAGGCTGTAAACATCCCGGCATCCCCGAGGACAAGAAGGCGGGGCCGGGCGCACCGCCTACCGGCCCTGCCTCCTTCCCAGCCGCCGGCCGGCCCGTCGCCCGGCAGGCTGACTAGCTGGCCGTCGCCGGCTCCCCGCGCGCGCGGTTACTACACACGCGCGGAGAGCCCGTCCTGGCCGCCGCCAGAGAAAGGAGGCAAAAAGGTAACCGTGACTTCGCCTTACAAAAAAGTTGGGGGCGCGAGAAAGGAAGGGAAATAAGCGCGGGGAAACGGCTCCACGACGTTTCTTTTCTCTGTCGCAGGCACACACATACACACGTTATGGGCTTCACGCGTCATCCTGCCTCAGTAAGGACTCCCTCCTCCTGATAGACTGGTTCTGTTCATGACCTAGGAACCGACTCTTAGGGGCCAAGGGGGAGTGTATAGAGCCACCCCAATAACGTATTCCCCCCAAAAAAGTTGCCATTCCAGTGGTGTGCGTGCACCACGTCATATGATCGATTATGCTGGGAAGGGCTCCCCCCCCCCATTATTTTATTCAAGTTGGCATCCCTGGATCATGACATTTAGAGCAGGCAGCTTGCTTCTCCTTAACCATCACCCCTACCCCAGTCAATACACACGTGATTGTCCCTCTTTGAATGTGTGCACTTTGCAAAGGATGCTTCCCCCCCCCCCCGCTAGAAATACAGTGGCACCTCAGGTTACATATGCTTCAGGTTACATACGCTTCAGGTTACAGACTCCACTAACCCAGAAATAGTACCTCGGGTTAAGAACTTTGCTTCAGGGTGAGAACAGAAATCGTGCTGCAGCAGTGTGGCAGCAGCAGGAGGCCCCGTTAGCTAAAGTGGTGCTTCAGGTTAAGAACAGTTTCAGGTTAAGAACGGACCTCCGGAACGAATTAAGCACTTAACCCGAGGTACCACTGTATCCCCAAATGCCCCATCTCCGCAGCAGTGGGTTCTGTCTCCCCAGTTTCCTGGCTTCAGAGGCAGATTGCACCTTACAGCAAGGTTTCCCAAACTTGGGTCTCCAGCTGTTTTTGGACTACAACTCCCACCATCCCTAGCTAAGCAGGACGAGCAATTGGGGATCATGGGAGTTGTAGTGCAAAAACAGCTGGAGACCCAAGTTTGGGAAACCTTGCCCTACAGTGTTTCTCAAACGTGGGTCCTTATCTGTTGTTCCCACAGGTCCTGATAGCTAGGGACGATGGGAGTTGTAGTCCAACAACAGCTGGGGACCCAAGTTTCAGGCAGTTGGAGGATTGAAAAAGTTCAGCCAACTCTTATTTCAGATCTGGGGTGTATTCAGTTTTACAGTTTCCCTTCATTGGACTAGTTGTGCACATCCTTCCCAGCAGTTTAAACTGCAGATACATTTGCTTTGGCTATGCCGCTGGTGATTTCTGTAGCAGCACAGCTGGGTTTTTAAAAGTGCAGTCAGCAGAGAGCCAGCTGAATGCAGCACAGTATACAAATATTTAGACAAGCAGGTCTGTCTCTCACATACTGCAAGAAAGACCTGTCTTACGTTATTGTGCCCTCAATAATAAAGTGGAGCTGCCTTCACATAGTTTTATAAGTCCATATATAAGTTTGTGTCTAAACCTATTGAAATCACTAGGCTTAAATTAGTCTAATTATACATAGGATTGAAGTCATAATAGATTGAGAGTGTGCAACTACACAACTATAATATATGAAGTGAATATATGCCTGTTAAGGTTTTTGTATGTGGCAGTGAGTCAAAGTCTCAATCACATGTATAAAATGGAACAGAAATACAGTTCCTTCAACTCTGTTGCACCATTTTTTTCAGCCTTTGGTTCTCAAATGTTGTTGAACAACAACTATCAGGCTCAGTCATTTTGGTCAATGGCCAGAGATGATAGGAATTGTAGTCCCAACAACGTCTGGGGACCTATGCTTTCAATGTATATACCATACCTATACCATATGGTGTGAAATGACCTTGTGACATAATGAACACAAAATAAATATGCTGAAATGCAGCTTCCAAGTTAACACAAAAGCAAGTATGTACAAATGTATACAGTGGATAAGCATACCCACCTGTAAAACATGTCTCCCTGGTGGTAACATTATTTATTTATTTATTTGTTATATTTTTATCCCCACTTTCCTCCAGAGAGCTCAAGACGGCATACATGGTTCATTCCCTTCCCATTTTATCCGTATAACAACACTCAGGTTAAGCCCAAGGTCACCCAGTGAAATAGATAGCTGAGTGGGAATTTGAACCCTGTTCTCCCAGGTCCTAGTCCACATTCAAACCACTACAGTTTATTGTACCTCTGCATATCTACGAAGCAGTTAACTTACCAGTAGAAGGCATGTGATTGAAGGCCATATCTGGAGAAAACTTGTCACAGCTTCCTTATGGAATAATGGGCCTCAGAAGCAAATTGTCCAACAACCAACTTTTAATTCATAATGAAACATTAATTCCATTGACAAGTAATGCACATTTCTCTTTCTTAAATCCGACTACAGGAGCTAATGAATAAAAGGAAGTAGTACTATGAAAATGAGAACTGTTTCCACTGCATTTTCAATTTAGCAAGCAAAAATAATAATATTTCAGTTCAGTAAGAGAAATATATTCCCCACAACAAAGCATCTTACAGATCTGGGAAGCATCACTGCAATTTTATTTAAGCAAGTTTGTAGAGAGATGAATGAATACCTTTCAGTATTTGAATGAGGTTTATTTCTTCACTTTCTCTCATGAAAATATCCCTTCTGGCCCCCTCGGCAACCTCTTTCATTTTTAGATCAGCTATTTATGCAGTATAAGCAGTGATATTTCTAACAAAGGCCCTGAGGAAATTAGTAAGTCAGTTGGTCTCTCTTCTCTAGAGTTACCAGAATCATCAATAATTCAGCAAACGTTCTGTTTAATATAGCATTTAGGTAATTGGGTACAGTTGGCCAAAAGAAATGGACTTGAACATGTTGAAAAGCACTGTGGTTCTGGCTTTAGAATGAGGTTCCACAGCAATATTTTAGAGAGCTTCTTCCTCAACTAATTCACAAAATTAAAGTGTACTTTAAAATCTGAATGCCACTGGTACAAAGAATGATAGACCCACATGTAGAGTCTCGTCATGCTTCCACTACAGTTTATAAAGATCCCACAACAGCTGATCAGCTACCAAGAATCATGAAAAATGGGCCACCATTGGTTCATCAATGTGGACAGCAATCTTAAAAACACCGAAAAGGCAGTAAGCTCTATTGAACACAGTAGGATTTACTTCCAAGTAAATATGCTAAGGTTTGTGCGGTTAGTTTCATTTGGAAATAACCAAAGAAGGGAGATAAAAAGTTTGAAGAATATTCTTTGGGTTTTTCCTTCATATATTTGAGTAGCAAGGGGAACGGGTGGCACTGTGGTCTAAACCACCTAGCTTCTTTGGGCTTGCGAATCAGAAGGTCAGCAATTTCAAGACCATGCAATGGGGTGAGTTCCCTTTGTTCTGTCCTAGCTCCTGACAACGTAGCAGTTTGAAAGCATACCAGCGCGAGTAGATAAATAGGTGCCGCTGCAGTATTTAAAAGATATTGTTTTGGAAATACAATAATTATATAGGTCTCGTGGAGGGCAGTTAAGTAAACCAGCAAGAAAAGTAGAAGTAGCTATACAAACTACAGGCAGTAATTACTGGAAGACGACCAGAATATCGGTTCGCCAGCTAGTGCTCCTAAACCTCTAAGCTAATTGATTTCAATAGGACTTAGGTGCATCTAATGCTTCTCTGGACTGGGAACAGAAAATATTGGAACTAGTAAGTAAGTCAGCGTGATATTAAATTGATTTCAAAGGGTCTGTTCCAAGTAGGACTTAGTTCGATATCACCCTCAACCTGCAGTGGGTCAAATCGTTTAAACGAAGCAGCATTGACAATGACATGCTTTTGTCATAATTTTGTAGTGATAAGGTCTTGAACAAGGCATTCTTCTCAGATAATGGCAGTTACTTAGAATTCTGTGCCCATTGTATTGGACAGTGATGGAATAATGACAGTAGTGGAAATTTATGAAACCTAAGGGAAAGGAATTTCCTCATAAATTTGTTTTGGTTTCTCAATGCCTGCGCTTGCTAGAACTTATTATGACATTACATTCAAAGTCTTGGATGCAAACAGTTTAATCCCTAAGGACTCAATACCAGTTTTGCTCTGCTGAATAGATGGCAGGCATGCTGGAGGAGCCGTGCAGTCAGTGCATATTCCCTCCACATGGCTAACCATGTAACTTCCATGATGTGACTAGCAATGTGAAACCTTGACCCTGTTCTTAAATGTGAATCTTTCTGTTTTGGAGGGGCAATGCATTAGGATAATAACAAATAGCACCTTAAGTTTCAATATGATATGCCATTACCATTAGGAAGTGGGCTAGGAAATGATTTAGAGGCATATATGGTGGAATTCTACTGCTACTGCTGTGTTAAGTATGTCCTGCAAGCTGCCTAGATAAGAGACCATTCAAATCTTCGAGTATAAAAAATAAGAGCAAGGTATACATTTGTGGCAGTGTAACCTGTGTACTGGAATGCAGAGGATTTCTGCTTAGCAGAGGATGAGATGATCTAAAATGCAGGGAAGGAGTGGCAGATTGAATCTACTTATCCATAATTAATTTTCTGCAATGGGACTGCATGGCTAGAATTAAACCCTATTGGGTGAATAATGGCTAAAGAGAATCAGTTTCAGGAACAAAAGCATTGAAAGGGTTCTGCACCCCATACCACCAGTCCATGCTGCATTGTATAGGAATTTGACGTGGGTTAAACCACTGTGCTGCTTGGGCTTGTCGACTGAAAGGTCAGCGGTTCGAATCCCCGCGATGGCGTGAGCACTCATTGTTCGGTCCCAGCTCCTGCCAACCTAGCAGTTCAAAAGCAGCAGTGCAAGTAGATAAATAGGTACTGCTCCAGCGGGAAGGTAAACAGCATTTCTGTGCACTGCTCTGATTTCGCCAGAAGTGGCTTAGTCATGCTAGCCACATAACACCCAGAAAAACTGTCTGTGGAAGCGGACAAATGCCAGCTCCCTTGGCCTGTAAAGCGAGATGAGCGCTGCAACCCCAGAGTTATTCGCAACTGGACTTAATTGTCAGGGGTCCCTTTACCTTTACCTATATTCTCAGTACTAGATCCTGATTTTGGGTGTCCTTCAGTGAGATGCACTAGCTGCCCCCTGGTAGCCCATCCCCTGCCACCAGGTCAGCTCGCTGCCTTCAGATTCCTCTGTCAGTGACACTTCAGAGCAGCATAATAATAATAATAATAAATTAGCATGGCTCAGACCAAGCAGTATCTCCATCAGACCCTGCTGCCAGGCACCTGAGTTTGAGCCCACTGCTGACTTTTGCCTCTGCTTGATGTGGAAAGCAATGTGGGTGTCTTACCTTACAATTTCCATGCTTTTGTGTTTGCCAGTTTTTGAGTGCCTTCTTTTTTCGTTTAAATTGAAAGGGTGGTGGTTGGGGTTTTTTATGTTATCATCGCTTTCATATAAATTATAATTAACCAGTAGACATAGATATGGAATCTTACTTTTTCCTACCTTTCATATGCAGATCCAGATACACAGAGAAGACATTTTAAAAAGACACTTTAGTAAAGATTTGCATACGCCCTTGATCTTGAAATTATAAAATTTGACATAAGGTTCATACTTCTAAGTACAATATTTAATGAGATGCAGAATTTTGAAAATGGCAGTGTTCACTAAAACATCTATGTATTGTGGGATTTGTAAGGATGTCTACTCACTGAGGAAAATTTATCTGTCAAAGATCATCAATCAGCAGGAATTTTCACATTTAATCATTATATTTGGTTGGCTAAGAGTGATCATCACCTTGAGATAAGACAATCAGTTCAGCACAATCTTACATGATAGAAAAACCTCCAGGATAACCCAGTGGTCTAAGATAGCCTTGGAGAGTGGTTGGCAAAAGACTAGGTAGAGATAGCTCCTATGCTTTTAACAGCTGCATGACAGATAGAAATATAGATGAAGCTCTTCCCATTACATTTATTATAGCAGCTATGATTCCAATTGCCTAACTATGGAATCTTTTTAAGATTCTTATGGTGAATCTTTTGCCACTTAATAATAAAAAAAAAACATACCCAAAACTTAAGATGGGTTTATATATTGGTTAAATTGACCCATTTCCCCAGACTTTGACTGCATTTCTCAATTATTATTTAAAATCACAAACACGAAAAGTGAACTTTAATAGCAGACTTTATTCACCCTTTTAAAATATGCCTCTTTTGCATCTTTCTGAAAGCGAGATAATCGTGTCATGTTCTGAACTGCACAATGATTGATAGTCTCAGTCCTTGGGTTGCAAACAATTACCTGCTTGAAAGGAAACTGAACAAAACCAGTGTACATTGACATTTAACTTATCTCTATGGTTACAATTTAGTTTTTTAAAATAAATGCATCAGTTTCTGTATCTGACAGTGCCCATTTAAACATACAATCCCATCTTAGAAAATCAGGAACTGTAAGATGTTTCCATATCAAAGGGGCTTTTAACAAAGGTAGAACTGAGGTTTTAAATGTCACAACTTAACTATCCAAGGCCTGGCATGTTTCTCTGACTAAGGTATTTGCATTTTATGAGAAAACACAGCACTGGAAAGCTTAGCCAAATCCACAACAACATGTACGGTACTTGCCTATGACGTTAAACAAAACTATATACCTAATTCACTTAACAAGGCTGTTTCTGAAGTAAATGTTGCTTTATTTACAGTTGGGCTGGTAAGTCATATGAGAAACCATTTAACTATGCCATATTTATGTATATTATGCCTCCATTAATCCTCTGCTCCAGTGGGTAAAATCCAAATGATATTTCCATACAGAAACCTAATTTATATAGTATAGCAAAACAGCCCAATAATGGAACTGATGAGCCCCACCTTGTGTCATAGAACCACAGAAGTGTAGAGTTGGAAGGGATCATGAGTCATCTAGTCCAACTCCCTTCAATGCAATAATCTTTTGCCCAACATGGGACTCCAGCTCATGATCCTGAGATTAAGAGTCACATGCTCTACCAATTCACTATCCCTCTTCAAAACATTCAGCTCATTATTAACTGCTATATAGCATGGAAAGCTCAGTTTTTTTACCAAGGACAAATTAGACACTACATGCAGATACACATAAGATTACAACAACATCCAGGGCTGTGGTGCTTGTGGCCCTCCAGATGTACTCCAAAGCAGCCCCAGCCAGCATCATCAGTTATCAGGCTGTAGTTTGTTAAGGCTACCAGGAATTGTAGTTCTGTGAAGCATCTCAACAACTTTCAGCACCCTTAACAAATGACTGTTCCCAGAATTCTCCGATCAGAAGGTGGGTGGTTTGAATCCCCGCAATGGGGTGAGCTCCCATTGCTCGGTCCCTGCTCCTGCCAACCTAGCAGTTCGAAAGCACGTCAAAGTACAAGTAGATAAATAGGTACCGCTCCGGCAGGAAGGTAAACAGCATTTCTGTGTGCTGCTCTGGTTGGCCAGAAGCGGCTTAGTCATGCTGGCCACATGACCCAGAAGCTGTACGCCGGCTCCTTCAGCCAGTAAAGCTAGATGAGTGCCGCAATCCCAGAGTCATCCGTGACTGAACCTAACAGTCAGGGGTCCCTTTACCTTTACCTTTTAAGAGCACTTTAAATATATGGTGTGGATATGTTCTGCAGCGTTCACCCAAAATTTTATTTTTATCGAGTGGTAAGCCATTCTGGGGACGCGGGTGGCGCTGTGGGTAAAACCTCAGCACCTAGGACTTGCCGATCATATGGTCGGCGGTTTGAATCCCCGCGGCAGGGTGAGCTCCCGTCGTTCGGTCCCAGCTCCTGCCCACCTAGCAGTTCGAAAGCACTCTTAAGTGCAAGTAGATAAATAGGTACCACTTTATAGCGAGAAGGTAAACGGCATTTCTGTGTGCTGCGCTGGTGCTGGCTCGCCAGAGCAGCTTTGTCACGCTGGCCACGTGACCCGGAAGTGTCTCCGGACAGCACTGGCCCCCGGCCTCTTAAGTGAGATGGGCGCACAACCCTAGAGTCGGACACAACTGGCCCGTACGGGCAGGGGTACCTTTACCTTTACCTTTAAGCCACTCTGGGAGCTTTTACAGCTGAAGATAGAAATGCTTTAAAAAAGGTACAAATAAAACCACCAAACTGTAGAGTTGGAAGGGACCCTGAGGGTTGTCTAGTTCAGCCCCCTGCAGTGCAGGAATCTCAACTAAAGCATCTATGACAGATGGCCATTAAACCTCTGCTTAAACACCTCCAGTGAAGGGGAGTCCACTGCCTTCCAAGGGAGTCTGTCCAACTGTGAAACAGCTCTTACCATCAGAACGTTCCTGATGTTTAGTGGTAATCTCCTTTCCTGTAACTTGAATCCGTTGGTTCAGATACTACCCTCCTCTAAAGCAAGAGAAAACAAGCTTGCTCCATCTTCCATGTAACAGCCCGTAGATATCGAAAGATAGCTATCATATCTCCTCTCAGTCTCCTCTTTTCCAGACTAAACTAAACATGCCAAACTCACCTAGATCCTTTTCACACGTACTACTGGCAAGCCAGGTTTTCCCCATCTTATATTTGTTCAGCTGGCTCTTTCTGCCTATGTGCAGATCCTTCCATTTGTTCCTACTGAAATTCATTTTGTTAGTTTGGGCCCACTTTTCCAATCTGCTAAGATCATATTGAATCGTGCTTCTGTCATCTGCGGCATTAACTACCCCTCCCACTTTGGTGTCATCTGCAAATTTGATGAGCATCCCCTAAATTCCTGCATCCAAGTCATTTATAAACAATGGGCCAAGGACAGAACCCCACTTCCCACTTTTTCCAGGATGACAAGGAACCATTAGTGAGCACTCTTTGGCTTTGGACAGTCATCCAACTACAACCCACCTAACAGTTACCTCATCCAGCTCACAGCTTTTCTGCAAGCATTTAATGGGGGAATTTGTCAAAAGCCTTGCTGAAATCAAGATACACTATGTCTACAGCATTCCCCTGACCCACCAAGCTTGTAACATGGAAAAAGAAGAAGAAGAACCGAGATTCGACCGGCATGTCTTATTTTTGAGAAACCCATGTTGCGTCTTACAGCATCATTTTCTAACTGCTCATAGTTTAATTATTGTGTGAAAGCTACCATATTCTGCATGGTGTAACAAGAGGTTGGGGAACACACCAGGGGACAGGCTGAAAACAGTGCCTTCTGTACAATCTAGAAGTTTTATTTGAGTGAACCTCAAAGTTCCTCCAAAGGTCATGATCTCAATTTATTTTTGTATAAATATTTTGTAGACACTTATTGTTACACAACAAACATGAAATAAAGAAACCAGTACAAACAGTAACCAGAGTAAATGGAGAGTGGAGTCTTTCAGCTCAGCTGATGTATGCGGTGGTTGCTTTGACCACATGGCTTCGCAACTACTTTTAAGACCTTTCAAGCCCTCATACATAGCAGAAGGGAGAATTCTCTACTATAAGGACAACACTCCTTTCTCTATCAGCACGGTTTCCAAAATCTCCAGTGATATATTCATGATCTGTGCACATTTTAAGTAAAGGATAGAATTTGGATGTTCAGTGTTGGATTAAGCACACAACTATTATATGGTATGCCAGTTTGGATAAATGCCTTCAACCAGGCTACTGAAAGACTGAAGCTTTCCTTTGAGGGGGGGATGGTGTACCAAATTGTGTCTGCTATGCTGCCCTATGTCTAGAAAGAGACCAAAGACTTTTAGTAACAAAAGTATGGCTGCGAATGTTTACGTTTTGGTTGTATCTGCATTATAGATCAGAACCTAATAGTCTTGCTGTGGCCATGTTAGCTCAGGATGGCTAAGAAGGATTGTGAACAAAATTAAACATATAGGTATCTCACTAAACTCCTTGTACTGCTTATCACAAAATCCTGCATTTGAGATAATTAAATGCAGATTGTTAGACAATGAATTTCAATAACTTAGTAGCCAAATCAAAAATAACTAGGGTTCCCCCCTGATGCCATTTTTACACCTGAAAACCAGGACCTGTCAGGAATTTTCCTGACGTATGGCAAGTCTAGAAATAGCATCTGTGCAAGGCTGGGGATGGTGCAATGTGGACAGCCAATGGCAACTTATCTCTCCCATTTGACCAACCCAAATCAACACAGGTCATACATGCTTGCAAGACTGAATGTGCTACCTTCGGCAATGCTACAGGGGAGATTCCAGAAAATACCACTTGCAGAGAGACTATGCACCTGTAGGCAGAGTCATATAGAATCAGTCATGCATGTTCTTTTGCACTGCCCCTTGTATCAGACGATTTGATCTAAGTTCATTAATCAGTTGGTTGTTAACAGGGAGTGGCATTCAGATGAATGTAAGGTAGCCTTCCTTATTTTTGCTCAGGGTGGGGATAGGATGGAGATAGTAACCAGGTTTCTGCAACAAAATGAGGATTAATGAATGTTATACATTATTTTAATCACTAGATGCAGATTTTGCCGAGTGATTTTATTGTTCTGAACTTTACTGGAATATTGTCTAGATGACAATAAAGGTTTGAGAATTGGGATAGAATTTGAAAGCACTGCAGCTGCAAGACTTACATCCCCTGCAATAGCTCTGTGGGTTTTCTGTTTGTATCAAGAAGGAGAAATACAGAAGTGTCAGAGCTGACGACTCTGCTGCATTTATCTAGAATCGGATGCCACTTTACCAGGACTGATACAATCCAGGTGATTTATGCCATAATAGCTGGAGTAATCCCATAGGATATGGCTACCAAGGCTTCCCTTGGTGATTCCTCTTTCTTTGTGATTCTGCTCCCCTTTAAACACAGGTTCAGTTCTCTGTAAGTTCTCTGTTCTCTCAGTGAACAGATCACAATTTCCAGGTAAATAATTTTCCCCCACCAAAATTGTCACCCATACATTATTTCAGTCAGCAGAGTACTCACAAATGTTTCCCTGTTCACATTGCTTTGAGCATTTGAGACATGCCACTTGTTTTGTTCATAATTCATTTCTTTAAAATTCCTGTGGCTGAGTCGCTAATGAGTTGAGTTCTTGACATTGCCGTTCTTTGAACGTGTAAATCACTATGAAAATATCATTAGAGTCTGTAAAAGGAGTGGAAAGAGAGAAAGCAAAAGCCAGGTATGACTTATTAATTAGGTCAATGTTAAGGATAAAATTGATAACATTGCCAAAAGTTTAGCAGCACTGGAGAAGAAGGAAACAAGTGTTGTGGATGGAACATGCATCCCTGTCCTTCCAAAATCCTGCCTGTCAGAAAAATAATTATTATATGAAAGAAGATGTTCACCTACTGAACTGATTTAACCATTGGTTTTTAGGACCTTTAGCAGTTCGAAAGCACGTCAAAGTGCAAGTAGATAAATAGGTACCGCTCCGGTGGGAAGGTAAACGGCATTTCCATGCGCTACTCTGGTTTGCTAGAAGCGGCTTCGTCATGCTGGCCACATGACCCAGAAGCTGTACGCCGGCTCCCTCGGCCAATAAAGCGAGATGAGCGCCGCAACCCCAGAGTCGGTCACGACTGGACCTAATAGTCAGGGGTCCCTATACCTTTACCTTTAGGAACTTGGAGCTTGGAAAGCCGCTTCTATGGTGGCTCACCTCAGAATATGGTGGCTGTTTTACCCCTTCACATGGCAGATAAACAGCACTTATAATATGTATTCCAGAGGTGATTTGGAAAAGAGATTGGTTTCTCCTGAAGTGCACAGAGGTAATGTATATTTCAACCAATTTCAAGCTAGAACTAGGGAAGACTTGGAGAGAGCTTGTACATGTGACTTCATTTTTATTTGGCAGTCCTGGGGAAGGAGAAAGTCTGGCTGGTGTATCAAGAGTTCCATGACAGTATGTATTTTGGATAATGCCCCACATATCATTTACTCTTCCTGTATCACTCTGGCTCTGGAACTATCCTGTGTTGCTTAGATCTAGGCTGTCTTAAAGACTATATTCCCTCATATAACCCTGCCTGGGTTTTGAGATCTTATGGGGAAGCCCCTTTTCAGTCCTGCTACCCTCACAGGCACACTTTATGGGGACATGGAAAAGGGCCTCCTTGGTAGCTGTTCCCAGACTCTGGAAATCCCTCCCTGGAAAAGCTAGACTGGCTCCCTCCTTGTTGTCTTCAATGCAGTTCTCACAACTTTTACTTAGAGGTAGCTCTTGCCAATTTCAGTTGGATGTCAACCTTCATGCTACAGCACCAGTGGTGAACCATCTAGTTAGTCCTCTCCTCTTGTCACTTTCCTACTTCTTGGCCTCTACTTTTTTCTCTCACTCTCCCTGCCTGCTTTTCGTGAATGGCAGAAGCAGATGCATAAAGGTGTACGGATGAACAAATCTGCCAGTTTCGGCTCTCTCCATTCCCCATTTGAACTTGGGACCTGTTGCATGCAAAGCACACACTCTCCCAATCATACACAACCCTTCCCAATGTTGAAATTAGAAAAACAGATGCGAAAATCATGTTTTGCCCATGAGATTAGAGATGGTATAGTGTCATGACAAAAAAAATGGCTTTCCACATTTGATCTGTTATACCCCATAACGGTAATACAGTGGTACCCCGCAAGACGAATGCCTCGCAAGACGGAAAACCCGCTAGACGAAAGGGTTTTTCGATGCGCTTCGCAGGACGAATTTCCCTATGGGCTTGCTTCGCAAGACGAAAATGTCTTGCGAGTCTTGAGGTTTTTTTCGCTCCCCACCCCCTTTTTCTAAGCCGCTAAACTGCTAATAGCCTTTTAGCAGCTAATCCGCTAATCCCTTAAGCCTTTAATAGCCGCTAATAGCCGCTAAGCCGCTAATAGGGTTGCTTCACAAGACAAAAAAACCGCTAGACGAAGAGACTCGCAGAATGAATTAATTTCGTCTTGCGAGGCACCACTGTAATTTTAAATTCTCACAGCATTTGTACCCTCAATTCACTTCTATGACCAAAATTTATAAGACCTCTGAGTCCAGCACTGGGTATGCAAAGCCACATCCAGATTATCAGATTTCATGGTTTGTAGGTGGACATGAGTATAAACTATTCCCACATTAGCATTTTCACTTACCTTGCTTTGCAGGTAGATTGCCCTGGAGAGGAATCGTGGGGAATGCCCTGCCCTCCTAACCGCCATGGATAGGCTGAATTTGAATTCTTGGTTTGGCGGGAACCCAGAAGCCATTGCAACGGCCAAGAGGCATGGCAACGGCCAAGAAGGAAGGGGCATGGCTGCAGTAGGATGGGGAGCCCCATGCTGGGCCACAAACATTGCCCACCATTGGATTGGTGAGCGGCCATTTAGGGCCTCTGAGGGAAATACTAACACTCTTATTTCCTAATTAAACACAAAAGTGTGAAATGTAACCAGATATGTTCACAGTATTTCTTGGGATTTTGATCTCGTGAGGTTAATCAAAGAAAAGGGTTATACAAATTAATTTTTTAATACATTATTTTATTTTATTGCTCTGTGTGCACAATAACTCTCTGGATTTTCCATTGACCCCCTTTTAAAAATCTTCAAGGAGAATATTTGACTCTGGGGTTGTTTCTTTACCTCCACTGAAGCTTTTTTTAAGAGACTGCTGAAGGTTTGTAATGATGAAGCAAGATTATAAAGAAAAACAGTCATTACTCTTGCAGCCCTTTTTTCTTCAATTAGTATTTCTAATCACATTAGACATGTTTCCAGTATCCAGAGAGGATGCCTGATCCCTACAGCTATCGTGAACCATTAACTTTAATTAAAATTTACAAGTCTAATGTTGTTACATCTGCTAAAAGCATTAACTGCCATGTTAATTACCAAAATGTTAATGTTGCGTTAAAATATGAATGTTCCCTTTTGACAGATCCTCTCTGGTCCCACACTCCACTCCCCCACCTTGCTGGAACGTGTCCTAAAAACTGCAAAATCTGAAGGAAAAGCATGAGCAGGAACTGAAATAATAAACAATACCAGTAAAAACTTTATCTGAAGATAAAGCTTCCTGGCCAAAGATCTGGCAAAGATCAGTGTCTAAAATAAATACGTAATGATTATTTCATGTCTGACATACTATGTTAAAATTGCAAAACTTTATTTAAAAAATACTCCATAAGGTTGGGATAAATTGCTCCATAGAGGAACTAGATACTTATACTGCATATTCACACAATGTGGATTTTTTGGTTTTATTTTGCAGGTTAATGTAATACATAAGACTTCATTCTCAACTCCTTACAACTTTTAGGGCATTTGAGTTCAGGAGGGAGAAAGAGGAAATAAACCCTCCTTTCATTTATATTACTTTGGGAGTGGGTCTCAGAATTCATATTTGCATGAATTAAATTATATCCCTTGTCTGGGATATAAAGAAAAGTGTATTTATGGAATGCATATTCAGATATTAGCCCTCAAGTGCAGGTCTGTTCACACAAAGTTGCAATTTCACAAACAGATTTCCTACGGAAAAGTTACAGAGGAGACTAACCTGGACCACTAGCAAGAGACGCAGACAAATCACCAGTTGGCACAGTTCCCACAAAGTGTTTGCACAGAAATGAACCTGTAACATATACAAAAAATAAATAATCATTATTGTATAAGCATGAAGTATATGCAATGTGCAAGAAAATTCCCTTTTGGTGTGGTGGATCAATCTCCATGCCAGATAAAGTAATGTGGGTAGCAGCCCATACTTTTCACCTACATTCATGTCTGAAGCTATATGAAAACCTAGGATCTGAGCTCTAAGATTGAATCCTTTTCTTTGCCGTTTTGGTCTACTGCAGAGCAAAGATATACACATGGAAGCTCAGGAAACCAAAACCCTGATATTCTAATTCCTTTTCTTCTGATTTTATAGGGTCATATGCATCACTTGATATCTAATTACTCCACAATTGATGGATTGCCACTGAATTGTTCACAGTCCATTGAAAGGCATTATGTTGAAGTAAGCAGAGGCGATAAAGTGAGGTGAGGTGATACAGTTGTTAGTGTCTGTTCTGCAATGACTTCCACCAAAATGGAGAAAACCTTACAGGTGCATAGGAACCAAGCATAGGAAACACAGGCCTCAGTTTATTCCTGTACACTTTGAAGCTATCCTCTAACAATGGTTTCCTTCTATGTCTCGACTTGTTCCTACATACTAGTTTCACTTGATGCCAAACCTTTAAATTATAAACAATAAATATGCATATATAAAACAGTCCTTAGTCAGGCATGAGATGAATTGGATCCTCTTGTGTTGTTGGACCAGCTCCCATCATCACTGATCATTAACCATGCCGGCTAGGGCTGATGGAAGCTGGATTCTAAGAACATCTGGACCGCCAAAGGTTCCGTATCCCTGACTTCCATTATACACATTGGTGTAACTGCAGTCTTAGATGTCACTTCTCTAAATGCATTCATATCTTTCAAAAAGTAACACGCAAAGTGATTGCGAGAGGAAAGTGCATTCTGGCTGAGGCCCAATGTGGACTTTAAGAAGTAGTAAGGGCAAAAGAAGCAAAATTTTCAGAAGGAAAAAAGAAAACCATTTCTCAGTCTAATACAGGCGGTGCCAGAGATGGTGTGAGATTTTGGGAAAGTACTGCTGGTGTTGTTGGGTCTACGGTGGCTCCTTCACACATCCAACCCATCACCTAATGCTGTGGTCACCATGTGATAAACATTCAGGTTTATCACCAGCTGTTAAATAAATGGTTGGAAATAAAAGTTGATATCCTCCTTAAAAATCAGCAAAAAAAGTCCATCAATTTCAATGTGATTATGTTGTGTGTTTTCAGAAACATTTCTTTTTTAAAAAAAGATTATTTGTGGTGCATAATAAGCCAACTCAAATCATGAGCCAAATGTGTGATTATTTTATTCCCTGTAAAGAACAATGAGACTGTCATAATGTAGCTGTTAAAATTAAGCAATCAAGAGAACAGGACGCTGAAGTGTACACTTCTGACAAGCAGCATAGAAGATCTACAGGCAAAATTAAGATTCACGCCCGTAAATTTAAAATATAGGATATGGCATGGAGTTTAACAGTACTTATTTGCAATCATACTGAGAAATTAGGTGGCATACTGTTAACTTCAGTCATTAAAATAATTATTCAACTTAGAAGAGATGTAACACAATTATATGCTAATTATGAAATTTGCCACAATCTTTAGAAGATCAAAGATTGAACACCTTCAAAAACTATAATACATAAACTCTAACAAATCTGTATACTAGGCCAAATGTTGTATTAGTTGCAAAATGTAACTTCTTTCTAATAATTATTTCTGGGTTCCATATTTCTTGCATATTCAAAATACAGGAAATAAATGGCTTGGGATGGATGGGAATCTCCTATAACTTCTGGTTTTGAGGAAGCAAAATCAAGTTACGTTCTGAGGAAGAAGTATTTTTGTGGATATTTTCTCAAAGCTCTCCTAGCATGGTATGATTGGGTTTTAGCACGGTTCAGTGGAGGCTGGTCCATTAGGGCAAAGTGCTCTGCTAACTTCATTCTGTCCTCAGCGATCCTCCACCTCCTTACCTCCTTACTTGCAAGCCCAGGAGGTCGCCCTGGCTGTCAGCTTCTTCCTTAGTCTCAATGTTGCCCTTGTAGAGCTCTGCGGGGAGATGGATGGGGCAAAGCTAGAATTACTTGACTCCGCCTCTCATTGGCTCTGGATCCACTTAATGTTGCTCTCACTGCCTTCTCCCTATCAGCAACAATGGGCACTATCCACCACTGGCACAGATGCTGTGTTGGGGAAAGGACTTGTGCAAACCACTCAACCTAAAAACTGGTACCTGGAAAAGGGATGCACTAACTTCTGTCCTGTTTGGCCTCCTTTCTTCCCTGCACTCCCTGTACTCAACTGCTGTATGTTGTATTTACAACAGGAGAATACATAACCAGGATGTTTAAATTGTTGTTGTTGTTGTTTAGTCATTTAGTCATGTCCGACTCTTTGTGACCCCATGGACCAGAGCACGCCAGGCACTCCTGTCTTCCACTGCCTCCCGCAGTTTGGTCAAACTCATGCTGGTAGCTTCGAGAACACTGTCTAACCATCTCGTCCTCTGTCGTCCCCTTCTCCTTGTGCCCTCCATCTTTCGCAACATCAGGGTCTTTTCCAGGGAGCCTTCTCTTCTCATGAGGTGGCCAAAGTATTGGAGCCTCAGCTTCAGGATCTGTCCTTCCAGTGAGCACTCAGGGCTGATTTCCTTAAGAATGGATAGGTTTGATCTTCTTGCAGTCCATGGGCCTCTCAAGAGTCTCCTCCAACACCATCATTCAAAAGCATCAATACTTCAGCGATCAGCCTTCTTTATGGTCCAGCTCTCACTTCCATACATCACTACTGGGAAAACCATAGCTTTAACTATACGGACCTTTGTTTAAATATGTTTAAATAGTTAAGACATAATTAATCTGTGTTGAGTGATCCTAAATAGGCATGCAAGAAGTGGTGCCGATGGATTAGGTTATTATCAACCGTTTCAGGGTTCTTTGCAAGAATTCAACTAGCAGCAAATCAGCTTGGCCCTCGTCATTTGTCTTTCACCTATGAAAACCAGATTTCTCGTTCTGTGCTGAAATCCTAATTGCCTAGCAGCAAACAATTATATATCCACAACCCATGGAACAAAATGACCTACAACTTTGACTGTTTCTCAAGTCTTGTCTGCAGACTCTTTATCCCTCTGGGAAAAAATGGTTTGCCAAATTCTCATTTTCAAATGGCTAGCAAATACCAGTGGTGACATGCTGGCAGAAGTTCCTCTTGCCCTGAAGAAGTGCAAGTGGAACATAAAGTGCCTTCTCCAATATTAAACCATTTGCTGCCTTCTGCCCTTTACGATCAGTGATACAGATCTTCTTCCATGTTCCATCTGGGCTAGGGAGTTCCATCTTAGCGCCCTTTCTGTACTGGCACCTCAAGTTGTACTGGAAATCAAGTCGAGTGCTGATTTCCACTGCCAATCATATAAAAGACACATCTAAAACACTGTTTACAGACATGCATTGGTGGATTCCTTTTCCATGGATGCAGCTTGATTTCTGTTGAGCTGTTTCTACAAAATACGGCATTGTGTTAATATTCTGTTTTGCCATGATAGAAATAGAAATCCATAATTTGATGGGTATATTGTCCAAGGTTGCTGCCAGATGACCTGTCTGTTGAGGGTCCATTCTGATTTGTTTGGACAAATTTCACAGGCAGTTTATATGACACTGGCTGTTCATTGAGCATCCGTCCTGGTTTGTTGGTGAGGAGGTTATGTAATGTCACGTCAAGCAGTTGTCATCCCATACTTTATTGTACGCTTCCCTGTCACTTTCCTTAACTGCAAAACGTCCCTTTTTTTAATGGAAGCAGGTTTGATACACAGGTGTTCCATATCCACTTCAGTTGTGCAAGCTGAATTAGCACTGAAACCCACCTGCAAAACAGCAACAGTCTGGAAGCACCCCGAGACACACAAGGGAGAAAATTCCCTGTTCACACACTTCAGTCCTGGGATTCATAGAGAAGGGATTTAAAGCACCAACAATCAAACATTCATTTAATCCTGGCTTAGGCAAACTCGGACCTCCAGATGCTTTGGGACTACAGCTCCCATCATCCCTAGCTAGCAGGACCAGTGGTCAGGGATGATGGGAATTATAGTCTCAAAAACATCTGGAGGGCCGAGTTTGCCTATGCCTGATTCAATCCCAAAATGCCACAGGCACATGCAACTTCCCCCCTCGTCTACTGTAACAACCCGCCTGGCTGGGGAAGAAAAGACTTGCAGGACAAAAAAGAAGAAGGTGGCTGCTAGAGCAAGGCAAGCTGTATTTACTAGTAATTTTTTTTTTTAAGAGGCCTTCGCAGAGAGCTCAAGCTTGCCCTACTACGAGATGCAATCACCCCTTTGCAGCTTCAGCTTCTGCTACTTCTAAGCATAAATCAGTTCCCTGAAAGCACCTTTTATTTATTCTGCTTGACTGGAATAATTCAATGGGTGACTCACTTCAGTGAAGTTACTTTGCATGTAGCCAGCCCAAACCCAAAGGCAATCTTCTCATGGGCTTCGCACAACACATTTTCCACTGAAAATGGTAACAACAATAGTGATTACCCTTTTTTTTCCTTTTAAAAAAATGAAATGGGTGTCTGAAAATGTTTCCTAATTTCATGCCAGAAGGCAGCTCACTTCTGTGGGCTTTGATTAGCTTGTGTACTGTTCACAGCCTGGAGCAATTTCTGTAAAATTAAGTTGGAGTTGGGCAGAGGAAAGTGGCCTCTCTCAAGACAAGTGCCAAGAGATGGCTTTTTGCTAACCCTCACCTCTAAATCTCATTTTGTAACTTGGGTACCAAAGATTTAGAAAAATAGTGGGCTAAAGCAAAAAGAGCACGTTTGCTACAAAATAAGCTCCATTCTGTTCCATGAAGTTACTTTGTTCTCAGTGGGAATTTATTTTTAATACCATTTAAGTCCCATCTTTTCCTCCAAGGAGCTCCAGTTGGCATACATATGGTTGTCCGCCGCCTCATTTAATTCTCACAACAACCATGTGAGACAGGTTATGCTAAGAGGCAGTGACTGGCTCAAGTCATCCAATGAAGTTCATGGCAAAGATAGGATTTGGGCCCTGTCTCCCATGTCCTCGTCTGACAGTCTAACCAGTACAGGCAAACCCCTCCTCCCACTTATGTGAGGGTTACGTTCCGCGTCATCACATGGGTATGCCTGTCCCGCTCTGTCCTCTTCCAGTGCCAATTATGGCATTTGTGTATGCAGTCACACATGCATTGAATGTGCACAAAATGGGAGTTGCCTGTATTCCACATTGGCTGGAATCAGTTGGAATCATTCCTTTGAAATGGGTGGCATGAGTGCAGTTTAAAATAGACTTTTTGGATACAAGCACTACCAAAATCTATGTAACTTACTTTTAAGTGGGTGTGCTTAGTTAGGGCTGCAATCCTGTATCCGGTCACCTGGGAGCAAGCCACATTGAGTTAAATGTATAGGATTGCACTGTAAGCTCAGGGCTTTTTAAATTTATTTTTATTGTCTTGGCTTTCAATTGCCTCACAACTGTTAAGCATTGCTGAAGGTTTTATTCTTCCCATGTTGCTGTATGAATTTCATGTGCAATAAACTGTCCTCCAGCAAATGTCTTTTCGTATAGATCAGTATTCCACAACCTGAGGTCCTCAGATATTGTTGAACTACAACCCACATATCCCCAAGTCAGCATGACCAATGGTCAGGGATAATGAGAGCTGTAGTCTAACAAAAACTCAGGATGAAAAGTTGGAGGAGGTTGGTTTGGGTTTATTATATGTATTGCTTCCCACTGCAAAGCGTCCCAAAGTGATTCACAAACAGAGCACAAACACAATAATTAAACAATTACGCATTGGCATGTTAAAAACATACAAACATCCAATTACTGGTGAAGCTCAAATACCTCTCATCAAAACAACTACAGAGTTGGGGCCCATCAATGGATGCACATGAAAGCTAAGTCACAATGCAGAGTGCAAGCTGCTGTTTCTAGAGACCCTGGGAAATGACACCTCAGGCGACTCACATTAACAAATGTTTAACAAGCCATTCTCAAAGCACAAAGTAAGGACTGTGATTAGCCAGGGGTAGGTGCTAGAAAATAACTATCCTGATAAACAGGGGCAGTGTGAGCATATGTTGTTAGGACAATGGACCCTTTGCTGATATTGAAGCCTAACGTTGCTGATCTTGAAGCCTAAATTTACCACCTTCTGAAGCCATTTCTGGAGGTGGAAGCAAAGGACTGGCTGGTATTCACTGTAAAGGTAAACATAAAGGGACCCCTGACCATTAGGTCCAGTCGTGGCTGACTCTGGGGTTGCGGCGCTCATCTCGCTTTATTGGCCGAGGGAGCCGGTGTACAGCTTCCGGGTCATGTGGCCAGCATGACTAAGCCGCTTCTGGCGAACCAGAGCAGCGCACGGAAATGCCGTTTACCTTCCCTCCGGAGCGGTACCTATTTATCTACTTGCACTTTGACGTGCTTTCAAACTGCTAGGTTGGCAGGAGCCGGGACCGAGCAACAGGAGCTCACCCCAATGTGGGGATTCGAACCACCGACCTTCTGATCGGCAAGTCCTAGGCTCTGTGGTTTAACCCACAGCGCCACCCACATCCCCTGGTATTCACTGTACTTGCTGCTTATATTCTCTCCCTCTCTCTCCCTCCCTCCCTCCCTCCCCCCCCCCACCCTATTCCAGTCCAGTCCTGCTTCAACAAGCAACAGCTGGAAATTACCACTGACGCTCCAAATTGCAGTGAGGGATCCCCAGCCGCTGCCAACTGAGCTGATGCACTCCAAAAAGCAGGCAGCTTAGGACATGTTTCCATGCTTTCCTCATTATAAGGCTGTGTGTTGGTGAAAAGGCAACTGCCTTTTTACAGGAACAAATTAAGCCTTACAAGCCTCATAATTTCTAATTGCAAACATTTGTCTCGCTTTGTTTCCTTTGGGCACCCATCTCTTCCCCCGCTCCCCCAGTCTTCATTTTGGCACACAGACTGACTTTGAAAAGCAAACTAGAAGCACCTTTTGCTTTCAGCAGTTGGTGGGATGGGACAGGAGAGAGACTGGTTGTCAGAATGCCGTCTAGTAGTATAATGCACTGGAGAGCCATGTTACTGCCTTGTAAAACAGTGAAGCCTTCCTATTACTGGTTAATTAAAAGGCCAAAGTAAGGACACACTTTTATTACCTCTTTTAAAGATATGTTCACAATGCATGTTATCAGGGAAAACTTCAAAGGTGCATAGTGCTCCCCCCCCCCCGCCACCTCCCACAGTATAAGCTTTTACTTGAAAACATGCTCAGAATCAATGGCAGGCTGTTGGCACCGAGCCTTCCTGAACTTGGGAATTAACCAAACTATTTTAATAAACATATGAAAAGTCGTGTTGCTTCTAAATAAAACTGAGCCTTTAAAATGCTACTAGGGTACTCAGAAATGTCCCAGTGAGTTCATTGAGACTTACTTCCAGTTAACTTGGTATAGTAGGGTGTGTAGAAGCTCTGGTCTGTGGGCCAAATATGGTCCTCCAAGCCCCTTTTCTTCGACCACATAACTCTCCCCAGTCCACACTGTTAGAGTTGTTGCAAATCTGGACCATGTGCAAAGTAGAAATGAATTTGCTCTCCACCACAGGAATGAGTTACAAAACCTTGCAGAACAGTCTTAAAATAGTTACAAATGAACATTGCAAGATACAAGGTAGCACATTTCTCTTAACCAAGCAAGCAATGTTGTCCCATCTTTTTTAAGTCCTTAAAACAGTTCAATAACTTCCCTCTCTCTGATCCCAGAGAGCTCCTATGCAAGTATCTGGCTTGATCATCATCAAGCTTAGCTTCTTCTACTACTGCTACTGCTGGCTTTATCACTGAGAAAACAATTTGTTCTCAGCTTTCACTTTCCTGAAGAGAAATTGTGGCTTGGGTATCCAGCTATGAACCATCAATTAGCCTGAAGACTGAAATGAAAAATCTTCAACCTTTTCTGCCGCATTTGCCAGAGTGAAACCTCCTGCTTAATACAAACTTCTCTGCTTTACAAATGCAAACCTTTACATAAGTTATTCAACTTCAGTATCTATAAACATTACATTTTATGCATATTAAATATTATATATTGAATACACAAACCCTCACTGGCCCCACTATGCCTCCTGGGTATTTTTCCTTAGAGTCTGATAATACTTGCTTATTTGCTTGCTTGCTTGCTTGCTTGCTTGCTTGCTTGGATGGGTGGGGGATAGAGAGTGTGTGGAAACTAGTCTGTGATACCGATGCAATATTTACATCCCTTGTTCCAACCCTTTTTGCCTCTGGCTCCATCACCCTCTCCCAACAGGGTTGCTTTTTGTTCTGATCAGAAAGCTTCCCTACTTTGTAATATTTTCAAGCACAAAGAGAGGGTCATTTTATGTTTTGTGTAGGGAGGTGTGTAAATGCTTTGGATTCTTTAAAACTTACACTGTTTCCATCTAGTGTTATGCAATGTGACTTTGGTTGGTTTGCGAACACTATTTCTGCAAAACTATGAGTGCCATAGCAGGCATGGGATGTTTATTTATTTATTGTTTTCATGGGTGGATCACTGCAACATTCCCATATAACCCTCGGTGGCCAGTGGACCTGATTGCTTTGTGTGACTTAAAACACGAATGGGGAACCTTTTGCAAGCCAAGTGTCACATTTCCATCTAGGGAAACTGGGGGGGGGGGGGGGGCTATGCCAGCAGCAAAAGTGGGTGGAGCAATGAATGTAACTTTTGTACAGTCGGCTAATTTCGCCACACACACATCCCTCTCTATCCTCCATCCAGACTAGCAAGAAGCATTATTAGAGCACAAGGATTCATTCTAACTAGGCAAAATCACTCATGGAGGATGCAGTGCAGAGCCAGTAAGTGCTGTGGCTGTCATGGGCGTAGCCAGGATTTTTATAGGGGGGGCAGGCTTTTGTTACGGGAGCAGAATCTCCGATTTGTATTGATTTTTACTGATTTAGTGTCTGATGGGCAGGCCTGGAGAAACGTATCTGGCTCCTAGGCCTTAAGTTCCTTAAGAGAGAGAGACCCCGCAACACACACCCTTTTTGTCTTCCTTTGAGGAATCTGAGCATCCCTGATACAAGAGACTTAACTTCTTCCAGAACCTCCTGCCTTGTATATGGAAAGTCTTGTATTATTAACAGAGTGAATTGAGACAGGTCTGGCTCTAACTTCCCAAATACAGTTGTTTGCTCCTGGTGACATCATTTCTATATAAGGCCAAGAGCTTAACCCTTTCAGCTACAAGCCTCAGCACCACACATGTCTTCCGCAATTTCAGTTGCCTGTTCTGCATCTGTTCCAGAAGAATGCAATCCAAACAAGAACTGGAGAAAGTTCATTAAGAACCAAACGTTTGTATGCGTCTGCCTAAACAAAAATTAACATTCCCTCAAAGCTTGTTCTTCTTCTGACAGCTAATACTGATTATTAATGAGGCTGACATTTGCATTTCACAATGAAATTCTCTGCTGCAGAATTGACTGGATAATTAGTGTGATTTGGAGCTGATCCAATGCTATGGATGTCCTGCATGGGAGGAACATGAAAACCGTGTACAGAGAGAGACATGCAGGGCCAGCCCCAGAGCTTTTGCTGCCTGAGGTCAAGTACGAGATGGTGTCCCTCTCCCACATTCCATGTTCAGAGGCCAACCAGACCAGAAGCTGAATCAACACTGTGGATGGGATAGCATCCTTTGCTGCACATGAAGTCAGCATGCTAGTTTAGAGGATGCACCTTGGCTGGGGGTGAATTAGGAATGGCTAGAGGACTTCAGCTGGTGTGAAGCTGGTTTGAGATACAATGCATGAAACAGTAGTATCGTATAACAACGTACAGGATACATATGCATTTTGGATAACATTGTGTGAACAAAGATTAAAAACCCAGCACTATAAACCCAGTGAGTTTACCAGAAGTGGGAGTGCGAACATAGCCATGTAGTCCAACGCCACATTGTTGTCCAGAGTGCAAAACATTGCAGTGCTAAACCTTACTAACTACTTTGATTGATTTTCAGATTTCATCAGGGTTGGCAGCCACTCATTGATTGTGAATTGGATGCAGGAAAGAAAAGAGAAAAAATAAGAATGCACTGTCAGGGCTTTTACTGTGCAACGTCTGGATGTTTTTAATGATTTTTTAATGTTCTGTTGACAGGCATACGAAAAGCAGTGCAAAATGCAGAGATGATAAGACATCCCTGCAGGATTTACATAAGTGGGGGAGAGAGATCATTTTCTATAGCACAGAACACAATGTAAGCACAACAGCAAAATTCAGCAGAATTATTTTTGCAAAACACAGGCATGTTTCTTGTGTTTGGTTTCTAAGATGTTGTCGTAAATCAAAGTTCAGGAGAAGCTTTTCTTTTTAATTCAGGCACAAATGTGAAGGAAGGTGTTGCCTTCGCAAGCATGTGGATTTCCAAAATAACTGGATTCCTGTTTGCCTAGCGCAGGAATCCCACAGTTTGTCTGTGTGCAGCTGGTTCAGCACTCCTTGTGGCTTGAACAAATGGAGCACTGCTGCTGTGAAGGAACACAGAGCACATTCAGACACAGGACTTCCCTGTGGAAAAGACTACAGCTTAGTGGTAGAGGAACTGCTTTGCATGCAAAAAGTCACAGGTTCAATCCTCAAGCAAGGCTGGGAGCTGCCCCGTCCTAGAAACTCCTGCTAGTAAGTGTAGACAATACTAAACTAGACTGAGCAATGGTCCTGTGGGCAGCAGTGGCCCAGGAGCAGAATTCTAAGGGGGCGCAACCTGGTGCCTCCGCAACAGGCTCCCTTGCCGAGGCTGTGTGGCTGCCACCTTTTGGAGCTGTGTGGAGGTGATCTGCACCCAGGCGAGGCTTTTGGGACTGCAGTGGCACCTCCTTCTCACGGCTGGTGAAAGGATGCCTGTCCCTGCACAAAACCCCTGCCAACCAAAGCATGGACTTTTTCGGTCCTTTCCCAGCACCTTCCTACCAGCATGTGTCCATGTTGTGGCTCTGGCACTGCTGGGATGCTGTCAAACCCACCAACGTGCGCCACCTGCCATTCCCACCGGGAGCTCACTGAGCTGAGAGGGTGAACACGGCAACCAGCAGGCAATCTCTGTGAGGAGTGGCTGCCACACTGGAACAGCAAAGCCCTCCTGTTGCCTCCCGTGCGATGCCCACAAGGAGGTTAGGAAGCAAAATCCTTGCCTTGACCCGGGCACTGCCGACACTGTTACGCCACTGGTGGGCAAGGGTGGCAAGGAGAGGTGAAAGTGTATTAATGCAACTTCACTTCTCCAACAGCAGGTGACAGCACCTTGGCAGAAGTTGTGACCATAAACCTTTGACCAGCATTTGTTATCGCAGCCAGAATGCTGAATTGTGACCTTGTGTCCTATTTCAAGTAAAATTCCCCATTCAAAGCATCTTCTGGATTTTGCAGGGACAGCAGCCAATTGCCATTTTTCATTTGCTGCTCAAGCTCCCCTGGTATGCAGCATACATGCAATATATTGAATATCTTTGGAGAAGGGCCATAGCTTAGTGGCCCTCCCAGCTTTGATTTCCCAGCATCTCCTGGTAGGGAGAAAGCCTCCTGTCTGAAACCCCAGAGAACTGCTGCCAGAGTGTGGGCTCTCCATTTCCATGGCTGATGCGTATCAGCATGGGATGCTCTAAAACTTATTGTGATTAGAGCAAACTGTTCACCGGTCTCAACTGCGCCAGTCTGGGTTGAAACGTAAAGGTGGTCCTAGTTCTTACTTGTACACCTCAGTTTTCTGCTTTGGCTGTCTTCCTCCTTATCTGCTTACCTCCTCCCTCCTCTTCGTTCAACCTGCTGCCCTTGATTCCTGAAGGGGCATTGCTAATTATACAGTAACATTCAATTAGAAATATGATTGCCATGTTCAATTAGGCATACTGGTTTACCGGCTATGGTTTGCATTTTTTTTTAAAGTACATGAAGGAACATTGCCTTGGTTTAACAGTGTCACAGAGTGAATTTATTAATTGACAGCCACTTGAAATGCCATCTTGATTGTTGGTTAGACCACTACTCGGTTTTCCTCCAATAACTCCATCCTCTTGCTGTCTTTGGACTATTAAACCATGTGGCCATTGCTATCACAACACAATATGGCAATAGGGGGTGGAAGGGAAACCAGTTGTAGGAGAAACTTTCTGTAGATGGCAGCAGCACTTAAAAACAACACTATCTGCACTCCTTCAGCCATATTAGATTGGCTCCAACCAGTGGCGTAGCGTGGGTTGTCAGCACCCGGGGCAAGGCAAGTAATTTGCACCCCCTAACCTGTGGATTTGCGCCCCCTAACCCTACCCCCCAGATGTTGCGCCCGGTGCGGCTGGCCCCCCCTGCACCCCCCACGCTACGCCACTGGCTCCAACGCCACATCAGCAAAGACAATAATTATCATTGCAGTCACAGCCTGCTAGAGCCTAATGTTAAAGAAGGCTACTGTGAAGCATTTTTATTCTCATGTACTATATTCTATTTTATTTTGAGCTGTCTAGGGAACTTCCAGATGAAAAGGCAATATAGAAAACTGTCTATCCTCACCAGGGGCCGCTGATTTCAATGGATCTACTTGGAATATGGCTTATACCACCACTGTTGCTATTCTTAAAGGAGGAAATGGTCCTGTGCATTTAATGCATGGCATACTTTCTCCCTGAGAAGTTAAGCGTAAGGATTTGTGGCAACTGCGGTTTTTGAGGATTCTGACACAGACAGCCCATTTGAAATAATTTATGCAGAAGCTAGTTTTATTGATTTCAAGCCTCCATGTATAGACACTTAGAAATGTAGCCAAGGATGGAAACATTCTTTCAAATTCTGTCACATCAGAACCTCTTTAACGCTTGCTCTTTCCGCACTGTAATGTTGTTAAAGAAATTGCCTGGAAAAACTGGATCATTAAAACCAAATCCAACAAACGACGCTGTATATAAAAACGCAACAAGGAGTTTTTTAAACTTTTCGAGTGGCAGAAGTAACTGTTGGATCTCACTCTGGAGCACTGACGTGATGCAGGTTTTATATCCTCCTGTTGAAAGATGGTCATGATTAAAAACCACTAAGTTTATTTGCAGCATCCATCTCTGCTTCTGTAACGTTAACTGTAGTCTTTTCAAGCATTCAGGTTGTGAGGAATAACTGGAACAATGTGTGTGTTGGTGAGGGGGAAGTATGAAAATTTATTTTGCCCCCTTCACTCTTAATCATGTTCAGAGGTGAGCGTTGTTGCTTATATAGCCAAAGCAACAAATCTCACGCATGGGAGGGAAGTATCAACAGGCTTGTGGAAACCCCAAAGTTTGGAAAAGTTTTGGTGTTTTTTTAATATTTGAAAGGGGGAGGAATCCCCAAACAGCCCAATGGGGACTGAGCAGTCAAGGAATTCTAGCTGACTGTTGCAGGGCAGGGTCAGAATATGCAAGAAGAGGCATGGTTGAAGAAGAGCACTCCAGACTGGGACATTTTCCTATAGGTTCTACTTGTAGAATTAGCTCATTAGCAGGAAAATTAAATCCTAGTTGCTCAGCTAGCAAGTTGAGATTGTGTTCAGGTACTTACTATGAACTAATGTTAGATGGGTGCCATATCTCTTGCCTTTTCATCACTTACTGAAACCCTCCTCCAGTATAGCTGTCTTCCAGGCTGTATCTGTACTGGAACTTTCATTTAATTATTTTATCCAGTGCTTTCCTTCTAGGGAAAAATGGTGCTGGTGCTCACCATGAGGTTGTTACAGTAAGTGCCACACTTTTAACCAGTGCTTTTCTTCTAGAACTGCCTCTCCCCATCATGATAAACTGTCCCTTTATCATCTGAAGCCCTTCTTCGTGTGCCTCTTCCACGTGAGGTCTGCAGACGTGTTTTTACATGAGTAGAATGTGTCCTTTTATTTAAAATGCATCTCTGGGTTATTTGTGGGGCCTGCTTGGTGTTTTTACATGAGTAGAATGTGTGCTTTTATTTAAAATGCATCTCTGGGTTATTTGTGGGGCATAGGAATTAGTTCATTCCCCCCCCAAAAAAAAATATATAGTCTGGCCCCCCACAAGGTTTGAGGGACAGTGGACCGGCCCCCTGCTGAAAAAGTTTGTTGACCCCTGCTCCAGGGTTTCAGACAGGGAATCTTCCCCAGCCCTACCTGGAGATGCCAGGGACAGAACTTGAGAGCTTTTGCATGGAAAGCAGATGCGCTGCCACTGAGCCATGGACTCTCTCCCTTCTTTAATTTGTAAAACACCTAGTTGTAGGTGCTATATAAATAGAAAGAGCAGAGCAGCAGATGTGGCTAAGAGAGAACGCACTCATTTTGCAACTGACAAAATGCCTTGCCACCT
Organism: Podarcis tiliguerta; assembly: GCF_965153285.1. NCBI lineage: Eukaryota > Metazoa > Chordata > Lepidosauria > Squamata > Lacertidae > Podarcis > Podarcis tiliguerta. Next base: position 79,350,286 of record NC_139539.1, read on the forward strand.
CATAGACAGCAGAGATAAGTTACTTTCTCCATCGACTTAGCCAAGACCTGACGAAGAAAATGACCGCGGTTTGACACTGCCAATTTTTGTAAGTGGTTCCTTAGGAATTGTGTCTTCTATGAGCTTCTCTTAGCTTTCATTTCTTGAAATGAGTCAGGAAACATTAAGCTTGGAGATACATCTCTCCAACTTAAAAAATAAACGTATAATCTCTTTTCAAACTCCATTGTGGCCACTTTCAAACGGGGGGGGGGGGGATATCATTAAACCACTATCCTTTCATCCCTGTTGCCGCAATTAACTGTGAGCTGTCAGTAGGCAAAGCACTTTTCCTGTGGCTAAGAGAGGATTCAAATTTCATATTTAAAAATCTCCTCTAATGAAGGAAGCAGAACAGTAAGAGGATTATCTCTTTCAGATCTAATACAGAAAGGCTGGAGGGCACTTTATTTGTTTTTCCAAAGGCCGTCAACCTCCAATGCCTCGATGCATTATTTTGACCTATTATTTATGGCGGCACTTTTAGCCCAAGACTGGATTCTGTACACATTTAATGAACTGGGGTCAGAGAGGGAGGGACACTTTCCTCATAACCCCTACTCTCTACCCTTCAAGAGCAGAGATCTTCTGGAATATTTTGATTCTAATAACTAATTTGCTGCACATTCAAAAGAAGAATGTTAGGAATTCTGAGTGGGAGAATGCTTTTACACTCATGCCATACTTTTGGGTTTCCCACAGGCACCTAGTCAGTCACTGTGGGTACAGGATGCTAGACTAGATGAGTCATTGACCGGATCCAGCAGGGCTCTTCACTTCTTCTTAAGAGTTCAGAGAAGAGGCACGGCTAGCTTTATATGTCCATCTCTTCCCACAGTTCCAAAGACAAGTGATGTAAATGCAGGGAGCAGGGCTGTCCTGAGACATTTTGTTGCCTTAAGCAAAGAACAAGATGGCACACACACACACACACACCAGTTTTCACACACAGAAGCTCAACAGAATCTTCCACTGCACCTGTAGGCAACAGACTAGCTTATGGGGCACAGGGCAGGCCACAGTGACCTCCAATATCTAGTCAGTGCTCTGCCGCTCAGCATGATCTGCCACCTAAGGCCTCTCTCTATGTTTCAAGGTAGGGTTGGCACCTGCAAGGAGATATGTGCAGTTTGTATCTGCCATGCAGGAGCCACCCATCTCGCCCTTGGGATGAGATCTGGATTGAAGAACAGGGAGCCCTATATGGTTGTCCTCTTGAGTCATGGTGTTCCTCAGTGAAGCTAGCCCAAGCAGATGAGAGAAAACATCCTTCCTTAACCAGATGTTAGCCTCACTCAACAATCTTTGTTTCCTTTCCAGATCTTGATGCACTTGAACATCAGGAACGCTGCATGAACACTGGAGGACTTGGCCAAGGTGTGCCTTGGGGTGGAGGAGTTACAGCTAGACTTCTCACTGTGGACAGTCATGAGGGAAACAGATGGCTAAGGATGGGCAGTCCAAGATTAGCTCAGCCTATGCCAGGCTAACAGGTTGTTCACCCTGAAGAGCCACACCGGAGTCAGCGGCATTACAGAACCAGGGCATGGAGGCTGTGGGCTGCCCAGATGACAAGACCCCACACCTGGCCTCACAGACGTGGTCTAAAGGAAAGCAGAGCGATACATTTGACACCAGCTTGGCCCCCGTAGTTGCCAAAAGGATGCAAATAAGGTGCTATCCAACCATCTTAGGGACTCTCACTCTATAGGACTACCAGTTTAAATATAAAGCTTCTGGGGGGCTATCTTGGAGTTTTCTATTGGCGGGGTCTTTAACCCTTTGTAAACGCAATGTTATCTTTATAGGAGCAGCATGTACATGCAAGAAATGAAGTTGGCTGTCGTTTCTTTGACAAACGATGCAAGAAAATGAATAAACAACACTGATGCATCTTGGTTCAATCCAGTGTTGACAGCCGACATGCATAACCAGTTGCGATGACATGCACGGTGTCAGGTTATTGTTGCTGAGTTTCTAGGGCAGTTCACAGTTCCAAGAGGACATCCTGCCCTTCTTTATTTGGTTGCTGAACAAGACGAAGGATGACAATTCTGGAAACTCAAAGCGAAGATTTTCGCAGGGAACTGCTGTTTCCTTAATGGTCTGGGTAATTATTATTCAACCTTCTCTCTCAAGGTATCTGGAGAGATCAGAGCTGCTGATGCCAGAGGCAGCTAAGGATAATACTTCTCAGCGCTGGCCCTTCCGCAAGGATATGTCTATGGAAATAATCCACCTTCCCTTCAGTGGGATTGTTTGCCATTAAATATACATGCAAGGCCTTGCCTCCTCCTTGATTAGACAAGGCAATTTAACATTATGTTTTTCATTGCAGAGACGCAAGCATCAGCATCTCATCTGGCCCCGCAGTGCGATCAAACAACTGATGTAAAAATAAAAAATAAAAATCAAGGACCTTGTCCAGGTATTTGAGCCGCACCTCTCTTCTGTAGAGTTTTCATTTGCTCTTTGAAAAGAGCACCCTGACATCTCTCTCGTTTGAAAAGCCACATGAAATATTCCCTCTTTCTCCCCCACCCCCTCCCCACACATTGTGCTTACATTGGATCAGCAAGAGTTGCAAGCACAGAGTGCCACACCAGCATTTGCAAGGATTTGCTGCAGGCTTCTCATCCGTTTCCAGTGACTTAAGCATTTCTTCACTTCTAGGGTGGTGAGCCCATCGTTTTTAAAATGGCAGATCTCAGGAAGTGAGCAGGAAACCAGAACAATGATGATTGCCAGAATCATCGCTAAATGAACATAGAGGAAAGCAGGATGAAACCCACAAGGTCAGCGAGGTTTAGGGGTACAGTGGTACCTTGGGTTAAGAACTTAATTCATTCTGGAGGTCTGTTCTTAACCTGAAACTGTTCTTAATCTGAAGCACCACTTTAGCTAATGGGGCCTCCTGCTGCTGCGCTGCTGCTGCACGATTTCTGTTCTTATCCTGAAGCAAAAGTTCTTAACCCAAGGTAATATTTCTGGGTTAGCGGAGACTGTAACCTGAAGCGTATGTAACCTGAAGCATATGTAACCCGAGGTAGCACTGTTTATGTCAAAAACAAAGTATAGGCCGAAGACAGTGAAATTTTCAGGCTGCAAAGGACAACAGAGCAAGATGCCCTTTGGCATCACCACCCCAATTCTTGGCATCACTGTCACCCTTCCAGTGTTGCTCCACTGGAGCAGCCATACATATGAAAGGGATCTAGGGGGTCTTTGTAGACCACCAGCTTAACACGGGTCAACAGTGTGCTGCAGTAGCAAAAAAAGAAGAAGCTAATGCTATTCTTGGCTGCATCAACAGAGGTATAGTGTCCCTACCAAGGGAAGTAATAGTACCACTCTATACTGTCTTGGTCAGACCATACCTGGAATATGGTGTCCTGTTTGGGGCACCACAATTTAAGAAGGATATTGACAAGATGGAACAGGTGAAGAGGAGGGCAACCAAGATGATCAAGCGAACCAAGCCTTAAAAGGAATGGTTGAGGGAGCTGTGTATGTTTAGCCTGGAAATGAGGAGATGAAGAGGAGATATAATAGCCAGCAGGACCTGTTGAATTGTTTTTGGTTTTCATCTCCATGACATACTGGCTTCTGAAATTTATCTGCTGTCACCTTTTGTTTTTTAATGTTTTAATCATATGAAAATAAGATGTTGTGAGCATTATTCTAATGGAAAGGTAAGTTATAAATATTTTTTATCATCTAACATTTGATAACTGGATTTTGAAAGTTGCATTTTATGAGCAGCAGCACAACTGAGTCAATTGCCTTGGAATTAGAAAGTTTCAGTTTTACTATAGCTATGTTCAGGGTCTTCAACAATGAGCTGCAAAATCTGAATTAAAAAAACATAGTGAGAGAGAGAGAGAGAGAGAGAGAGAGAGAGAGTAGCTGGTGTTAGCTAATAATGGGGAACTAGACCCTTGATATGCAGTGATAAATGCCATTGCGTTTCTGAAAACTATCTGTCAGACTTGAGCTCCTTCCCTTAAGAAAAACATTTATGCTCCTTAGGTTTCAGCAAGTGCCCTCTGCTGTTTTAGATTGGTGCTATCAGCATGTTACTCTTTCTTCGGCATTAGTGCATCTGTGGCAAGAGTGTCATAGCAGAGGATACCCTTCAAAGTGATCTAATCCTAAACTCCAAAGGTGCTTGGTGCAAATTTCTGTCTCATTTATGCAAGGGATCCAAGCCAGGTTCTGCAAGGTGGAGAGACATGCTGCTATTCGCATGCAAATTGGATTGGATGGGAACTTCTGGGCTGGCAGAAGATTTTTTTTTAAGGCCAGCATTGCCAAGAAGTGCATTTGTAGGGGAGCAGCTGGGTAAGCATTGTGGTAGTACACGGTGAAGGGGGGGGATGCTGCTTCAGTGATAGACGTTATGCTTTCCATACAGAAGGTCCCAGGTTCAAACTGCAGCATGTATGGTTTAAAAGATCAGGTAGCATATGATGGGAAAGGTATCTTTCTGAGACCCCCTGGAGAAATGCTACCAATGTCCTTTGTCAGAAGGACACTGACAAACTGGAACGTGTCCAGAGGAGGGCAACCAAAATGGCCAAAGGCCTGGAAACGCTGCCTTATGAGGAACGGCTGAGGGAGCTGGGCATGTTTAGCCTGGAGAAGAGGAGGCTAAGGGGTGATATGATAGCCATGTTCAAATATATAAAAGGATGTCACATAGAGGAGGGAGAAAGGTTGTTTTCTGTTGCTCCAGAGAAGCGGACACGGAGCAATGGATCCAAACTACAAGAAAGAAGATTCCACCTAAACATTAGGAAGAACTTCCTGACAGTAAGAGCTGTTCGACAGTGGAAGTTGCTGCCAAGGAGTGTGGTGGAGTCTCCTTCTTTGGAGGTCTTTAAGCAGAGGCTTGACAACCATATGTCAGGAGTGCTCTGATGGTGTTTCCTGCTTGGCAGGGGGTTGGACTCGATGGCCCTTGTGGTCTCTTCCAACTCTATGATTCTATGATTCTATGACCCTATTCCAGATGGAAAAAATCTTCTAACCTGGCAGGAGGCTGCTTCCTGTAATCCTATGACAGGAGTGGGGAACCTTTGTCACTGAACTACAACTTCCAAGGGTGATGGGTGCTGTGGTTCAGCAATCTCTGGAGACCAAAGGTTCCCCCCACCTTCCCTGTGGAGTACTTGGCCCCTGAAGACACTGGTGGTGGGAGAGGACAAAGTTAATTTAAACTTGCTAGTGTTGGGTGCAGAAAGTTGGGTGTTTCATCACTCGGCATGATGAAAAAGCTGCTAGCCAGCCGTGGCCCATCTCAGCCACATAGTTGACATAGTACAACCAACAAGAAAAGACTCTCAGCTGTAAAAAGTTGCGGAAAGCATTTGGGGAAATGCAATATATTCCTCCACCAGAATTGCTCCCCTGTGAAAAGACATCTAGATCCTGCATGATTAGCCACTGCATCTATTGATTGATTTCTGTACACTTAGCATGTGAAAATACACATTTTGCCACCTGCGGCCTCGCTTACTGGAGTTGTGGCCCCAGCAAGGGTGGGCGGAGTTCCGTGGGGGCATTGCCCAATGGGATATCACCACCCAAAGTGGCGGTCCTATTCAGGCATTTATACATAAGAGTAAAAGCAACATGGAACCAAGGAAAGGAGCCATGCTGAGTAGTCCATTCATTGAGTAGATCCCTGCCCTCTGTGTCTGCATGTACAGCAGAAATGTCTGCATGAAGGACTCGTATATGGAAATTCCCTCTTCCTACAGACACTTGCCCTGTACGCATAGAGAACAGAAGGCATTCCTCATTTGGGAGGCGGGACTACTTGGCAGAGCCCATAACATGTTGTTTCATTCATAAACCCAATACCTGAATAAGACTAGTGCAATATTAGACATGTGTACTCAGAAGCAAGCCCTTCTGACTTCAGCAGGCCTTACTCCCAAGTATGCTTATACAGGATTTCAGCCTAAGAGTGGCTTCACATGGCCGTAGGATGGTTAAGAAAAGAGGGTATTTTGCATCCTGAACATGATCAAAACCATATTATAAAGAGACAGGGATATGTATAGGCTGTTTAGAAAGAATATTAGAATGAAAAGGTGATAATCCTATTTAATAGTTGTGGGGTTGTTTTTTCTAAGATGAAAACTTCAATTAACAGGGAAAGCTAAATTATACAGGGACATGGGGAAATGTTAATTTTTAAAAAAACACCACACATGTAAAATGAGCTTGTCATTTCCTGCAGGGAATGAGGGTGGGGGGGACCAGACAAAAATAAGTGAAGTTTGATCTGTTTTGCTGTACTGTTTCATCTGAAAAACACAGACTGAAATCTTGCTGACAGATTCAGGGCACACCTTCCAGCAGTTAAAAGTGGTGAGTACTCCACAATGATGCTTCCCATTTTCTTCCATGCAGTTAACGACTTGCATGACCTCTCTGTCTACACCTCCTGGAAAAGGATTCCAGGACACCTTGCAAACCAAACCAACGTGCCCTTTTCCCAGTCCCACCTCTGCTGAGCGGCACGGCAACTCAAACTTTCCTCGATCTCTTTTTTATTGCCTCTTAATTTGTTTCCCAGCCTCTAATCCTGCTTTACCTGTTTTCCCTCTGTTAAAAAAGAAAATTAATGCTACCCTGCCTGCGACACAGCAACAACTATTTGCTTTGCCTTTTTCACTCTTTCAATCCTGCAAATAAGTGAGACGGAAACTTTCATTAAAATGCAAGTGTACACCTGATAACGACTCCAGTCGCCAGCTAATTTAACCCTGTAACCTTAGAAGAGCAGGTGGAAGCAATCTGGACAATGACAAAGATGGTGGCTTATAGGTTATACCCAGTGCTATTTTTCTGGAAGAAAAGGTGCTGGAACTCACCATGCAAGCCTCCCTTGTTCTGTTGTAATGGCAATGGTGCCCACCTGAGAGATGCTGGAACTGGAAAAAGAAGCCCTGGTTATACCTCCCTATCCTAAAGTAGTGATTCCCAACTTCTGTGTTGTGAGAAAACTGTTCATGTGCTTTGAGAAATGCGTTCGTTAAATCACTGCCTATCAAAGCAAGTGTGGTGTAGTGGTTAGCAGAGGAAGTTCATCCATTAAGGCAAATGGGGCACTGGCCCACCAACCTCAGCCTGTGCTCAGCAAGCCCCCACCTGCCTGCCTTCTTCCTTACAAACACTTGGAGATGTGTGTGGCTGCACTTACTGCTGCTCTCCCTGCCTTCCGCCCCGGCCCTACCAGTCCTAGTGGGCATCAGCCACCACTGGAGGTTAGAACAAGAATGATGTATCTCCAGGCTTCTCCATTCAGCCCTTGGTATTCTCCCTGGGCAATATCCACTCTTCCTTGGCCCTGGTCTGAACCCTCCTCAAGTGCTGAAATTGTCCTTTTACTCTTTTTACTGCCTGGATAGTTCAGTTGGTTACAGCATGGTATGGTGCTGATAGCACTAAGGTTGCAGGTTCGATCCCCTCATGGAACAGCTGTATATCTCTGCATCACAGGCGGTTGGACTAGATGATCAACTCCTTGCATAACAATAAAAATCCTGGTGGTTGAAAATATCACAGGGAATCTTGCTGTCGGCTAGCTAAATCTGTGGAAAGAGCCCAACACTTTCAACTCTCATTCCCTTTACAAAGACCTAAACTTGTGGGGGCAGGGGGACCTTGATATTCAACAAAGCAGATGACGAGATAAATCATATGAGGAAATCCTGAGACACTGGGTATGTCTGTCCTATGGAACAGATGATTAAAGGGCAATATATGTTGACCATTTTCAGATACTTAATAAGGTAACAGTAGAGGAGGGAAAATAATTGTTCCCTCTGTACAGCAATACTTTTTTTAAAAGCGTTTTAACTGACTGAAAAGTTAACACAGGGATCCACCTCTGTGTTCTGGGAGTACTGGAAATAACAGGCTTTATGCTTAAAGAGGCCCACCCAGACTGGAAAGTTTAATGTCTTGGACACATTGCATTCATCCAGCCAAACTGCTCAGTACTTCATGGAATGGATCTGCCAGAGGGCTGATTTAGACACTTACCCAGTCCAATAATATTCTCAACATTGTGGACGGATACAGTCGTGGCATCAGCACTTGAGATCCTTGGGCAGAATCAGTGGCCCAGATCCACTACCCTGACAGGGCCCACAGCCAATGCCTTCCCTGGCTTTTTAGTGCCAGGCAGCTGGCTCTAGAGCCACCATTTTTATTTCCACAACCAGCACTGAACCACTGATATATTGTTGCTGTTTAGTCGTTTAGTCATGTCCAACTCTTCGTGACCCCATGGACCAGAGCACGCCAGGCACTTCTGTCTTCCACTGCCTCCTGCAGTTTGGTCAAACTCATGCTGGTAGCTACAAGAACACTGTCCAACCATCTCGTCCTCTGTTGTCCCCTTCTCCTTGTGCCCTCAATCTTTCCCAACATCAGGGTCTTTTCCAGGGATTCTTCTCTTCTCATGAGGTGGCCAAAGTATTGGAGCCTCAGCTTCACGATCTGTCCTAGTGAACTATTCATGTACTGCATTTGCTATTGTTTAAGATAAAACCTATTTGGGGGGGAAACTACTTTTGCCATTCTTATGAACATTTATTGTTTGTTTACAGTCTTGGTGATATAATATTGTGCCGATTGCAGTAGTCACTGTATCACCACTCTGTTCATTGTTTTAACATGTAAACCTGCCAGGGTCCACTGACAAAGAAAACTTGAGTCCTCTTTGTGGAATAACCAGCCTCATATAACCAACATGCTTAAGTCTAATTAACACATGAAGGGGTTAATACCATAAAGTAAGCTGTTCTGCCAGGTTTAGCTATGTCCACTTCCCCTCACCTTGGGAGGAACTAGGTAACTAGGAACTATTGTTCTCTCCCAGTCTACCCGAGGAACTATGTGTGAAGATGCCTGGCTCTCACAAGCCACTCTTAAGTTCCTATGCCAATAATTTAGGAACTTCCACTACTTTGAAAACCATTTTTAACTTACCAAACGTGTGGTCTTTTTCTATGCTAGGGGAAGAGGGAAGTTTTGGAACTCTCAAAGGCATATTTTAAAGGCCCAACAGCCTGTGTTTCCTACATATTTTGAGATATTAAATATCTCTTAGGGGTTCTCTCATCAAAGAGTGCTTGCCCCTAACTTGGATCTTGGCATCCAAGGTTTCCCTGTTTATACCGTTTCCCACCTTGAACCAACACTCTCACTGCTGTTTTTCTAGAAAAAGAGATGCCGGAACTGACCATGAAAGCCTCCTTTGTTCTCTCATAACGGCAATGGTGCCCACCTGAGAGGTGCCGGCACTGGGTTCCGGCGAGTTCCGGCTGGGGAAAAGTCCTGACAGCACTCACCAGGAGGCAGCACTTCTTTTGCTGCTAATGGCAGCCATCTTGGGCTGCCACTATAGCACTTTTTAGCAATGTATGAATACCTCATATTTTACCAAGAAAAGCCACTATGCATAACATAACATAAAATGCTGGGATAGCTCAGTCGGTAGAGCACAAGACTCTTAATCTGAAGGTTGTATTGGACTAGATGACCCTTGTGGTCCCTTCCCATTCTACAGTTCTTTAACATATGGCACAGGCCCGGTTGACATAATGTTTTCCCCTCAGACAATTGTTCGGACAGTGCTGATACTATAGCGTTCAAAGCATCTGAAAGAATATCCATCTATACATTGTGACCCTTCTCAGAGAAATACTCCAAACAACGTCTCTCTTACAAACGAGAGGCCACTTTTATGCAACCTCCATGTGGAGCAGAGGCACGATGCTCCTTCACTATACAATGAGAATCATTGGGCTGGGTAAACAAGCTCATGGATACTATAAAATGGGGGAAGGAGGTCGAACCTTGTTCAGTGTAAGGGCCACATCCCCTTCTGGCCAACCTTCCAGGAGTGATGTACTAGTGATGGGCAGGGCCACAGGCAAAACTGGCCAGAGCCATGTATGTAAATTTTACCTTTATACCATAGACTAGTTCCTTCACACACCCCTCTTTATCTTTCATCCAGGCAAGCAAGAGGCATTTTCAGAGGACACATTCCAGCCAGGCGAAACCAACATATCAAGATGCAAAGCAGAGCTGGTAAGCTGCGGCATGACCTGGGAAGAGCGGGGTGTGACTGGGGAGGGGATTTGGCCTGGAGAGAGTCTCAAGGGCCAGAGAGAAAGGCCTGGGGGGCCTGCGCCTCAAATAGGGATGGGAGACGCTGACAATTTTGGTGTCTCTCTTGACTGGAGACATTGCATTCAGAGAAGAGCAGATTTTGAAGGAAAGCTGTGTTTCATTTCTTAGCATGAAATTTGGAAATTGCAATTAGGTAAAAGGTAAAGGGACCCCTGACCATTAGGTCCAGTCGCGGACAACTCTGGGGTTGTGGTGCTCATCTCGCTTTATTGGCCGAGGGAGCCGGCGTACAACTTCCGGGCCGTGGCCAGCATGACTAAGCCGCTTCTGGTGATCCAGAGCAACACCTTCCCGCCGGAGCAGTACCTATTTATCTACTTGCACTTTGACGTGCTTTCAAACTGCTAGGTTGGCAGGAGCAGGGACCAAGCAACGGGAGCTCACCCCGTCGCGGGGATTCGAACCGCCGACCTTCTGATCGGCAAGTCCTAGGCTCTGTGGTTTAACCTACAGCACCATCCGCGTCCCTTGCTATTAGGTAGTTTTGCCTTTAAATGCAATCTGAGCTGAATTTATCCCCCATGCCTAGTCCCATCTCCCTTAAGTACTTAGCAATGCCCCTGCTTTTTGGTTATATTAAATGGCCATCTGCAGCTAGGTTTTTGCATATAGCCTGTCACCTAATGGGCTGTTAAGTCTGAATTACTGGTTTTGATTGCAGAAGGCTACTCCAAGCTACTGGAATATGTGCCTAGGTAGAAGCAGAGGATATAGTTTTTGCAGTATGACACTGGGAGAGAGTAATGAAAATAACCTTTGAGTTGAGAGTTTACTGGGAAGGTCGCTAGGAGGTTTCTGGCTGGCAAGAATTGGCCTTTGTGTGTGCAAGTGCTTTTCGGGGATGGGTGCTGGCTTGTACTAGAACTACCTATGCACATTTGCTTCTTATCCACTCATGAGGCACGTTTGTAAAATCTATAGACATTTTTAAAGCCCCACAAATCTCTGTTCACATGGGAACTGACCTTTTAAAAGGCGACTCCAGAAATAAAATAAATAATCAGATGGCAAAACTTCTATGTAAGATAACAATATCCTTTGCTTCAGAGTGAATGACAATGAGTTTGGGCTAAATAACCCAGCAGCATATCAAATCCTCAGGACAGAGACGGTGTCTTCTTGTAATGAGTCTTCTGCGCCAAATGCAAACAGAATGTATCATTTGTTGGTTAAGCTCTAACGGTGCCTAATAACGGAAAACAATGAGATCAGAATTGCAAATCTGCCTTAGGCTGTGTATCACTTTTAACCACTAATCACTCACAGGATGAATTATTATTATTATTATTATTATTATTATTATTATTATTGTAGGTAAAGGTAAAGGTCCCCTGGATGGTTAAGTCCAGTCAAAAGCTCATCTCGCTTCAGGCCGAGGGAGCTGGTGTTTGTTCAGAGACAGCTTTCTGGGTCATGTGGCCAGCAGGACTAAACCGCTTCTGGCACAACGGGACACCAGGACAGAAGCCAGACTTAACTGTCTGGGGGTCCTTTTACCGTTACTGTGACTGGCAGCCGAGGTTTAAGGAAGAGGTCCTTCCTACTTACTGGGCAACCCCACATACTAGTATTATGGCATCTCAGGCTTCCTCCTAAAAGCAGCTAACCAGGGATGGAGGGAGCTCCTACAATGAAACACTCCCATATCTTACCTGCATTGTCCAAGGTAAGCAGAACATCTCAGGTGACTGCAAGCTGAAACCCCTGCTGTGGGAAGGTAATTTACCAGCCCTGCCTGAAGCAGGATCCTCTCCCTCCCTGAAACTTTCCTTACCAAATGCATTGAACTTACATATCCAAGGGGACCCACAGCAGCGTAGCTAGCTGCTCGGGTGCCCGGGGCGGCATGTGTGCCCTATTCCTGGGGGTAAGCCGGGGCAAGAGCTGCTGGGTTTTAAGCAATGAACACCATTAGAGCTGACCTCGCTTCAGCCTTAGAAAAAAGCCCACAAAGGTTACTTGTCTGCAGAGCAAACAAACAAAATTACTAGCTGCTAAGAGGGGAGTATCAATCAAATCTTTATTACGGTCATAGACCAGCATAAATAGGTTGAGGTCCAATCATTTAAAATCTATAAAACATTTTGGAAATCTAATGTTATTAAAACAGAAGGTATATGTAAAAGACTATAAGAAGCTAAAAGAAGCTAAAATAATCTAAACGAAGGGTTAGGAGCATTAAACGTATAAGGAAGAGCATAAAAGGTTAGTATATAAAAGGTTATGACTATGAATTTACAAAGAAATTTACAAAGCACTCTGATATGAGTATTCATTAAATCTAGTTTGTGGCGCAGGTCATCAACCGATGAATTTTGAAGGCTGCTATGTAGAACCTGGCAACATTGTATGTCGTAGCATGGTTGGTGTATGAAAGTTGCAGGGAGGTATAGAATTGTCCTGTGCGTCCTGGGTACTTATGGAGTAGTGGGGAGATGAGGCTAATACGGATGTCTCTATAACATAGGCGCTGGAGAAGCACATGCTCTGTATTTTCTATTTGAAGAGGGGAGTAACTTCTGTTTTCCAGGGAAACCCATAGAGATGAGGAAACCTTCTACATTACAGGCAGGATACAAATCCAGACTAGTAGACTCTGAGAAGGCTAGTTAAAAAACAACCCACAGCCTTTGACCAAACAGTTGGGTATAGTTACTGAGTTAGGATGCCTCCTGAGTTTTCCCAGCACTAATGGACTACCTCTCCCCATATGAACTGACCCAGACCCTGTGATCATCCTCTGAGGCCATTCTTCATGTGCCCACTACACAGGAGGCCCAGAGGGTGGCAACACGGGAATGGGCCTTTTCTGCAGTGGCTCCCCTTTTGTGGAATGTTCTTCCTAGGGAGGCTTGCCAGAAGTCTTTGTTACATATCTTTAGGCAACAGACAATAACATTTCTCTTTAGCCAGGCCTTTGGCTGACTGGACATTCTATGGCTTTTGTGGGTGATGAGTTATTGGTGTGTTTTGTACTTGCTTTATTATATATTTTGTGTTCTCATGTGGTGTCTTTATGTTGCGAATTGCTCTGTGATCATCAGGTGAAGTATACAGTTTCAATAAATACAAATTTGTATACAAATTTTTAAAATAACAATGAATAAATAAAATAATAATAATAATTCTGAAGATTTGCCTAGCTGAGCCCTTAATTACAGGAAGATTGTATAGTTACTTATCTCCTTGGCTCGGGGGTCACATAACTCCATACTGCCTGTTATGTACTAAACTTGGATCCTAGAACAATAGGCGGGTAGGATCCTAGAATGCAACAACTGATTGGCTTGCAGGAGAAGACCAATCAGGCTCCAGGAGGAAGTTAATCAGCCTATTAGGCTGGTAAGATCCTAGAATTCAACAAATGATTGGCTTGCAGGAGAAGACCAATCAGGCTCCAGGAGGGAAGCAGAATCAGCCAATCAGACGGGACTCATTGTGTAAATAATGTAAAGAAAACCTGAGGTTTGGGGGGAAATTTAATCACTGTTTTACAGGCTGCAATAAAGAGCATGAAATCACTGCAGGACTCCGAGTATATTTCACTCCCCAACAATTCTCTGATTAAATTAGGAACATCCTAAAGAAAAGTGGGACGTTCCAGGATCAAATCAGAAACTGGGACAGCTTCTGTACATAAATCTGGGACTGTCCCTGGAAAATAGGGACACTTGGAGAATCTGCTTCTTTGCTGGCCATTTGTACAATAACAAAAAAACAAAAAACCCAACTATTCTGCAGTTAAAGGCAAAGCTACGTGTAGTATGGTCCTGGGAGACCTGCCCCCACCAAAGCAAAGGGGCACAAAAGCAAACTTACCAGCTTTCTGCTCATCTTCCTTTTCAAGATGTTGCTTGAGATCGACTCAGCTTTCCAGCACAGCACGTACCTTTCATAATCAAAACACCCAGAAAGCTCTCCTTTGGATAGAAAAAGAACAAAGGAGGAACCTGCCCACCAGCGGAGGCATTTGGGGTGTGTGTCTTTCTTAACCTTTTTTATGGACTCCTGCACTGCTCAGGAACCAGCTTTACCCGGGCTGACATCTCTCTCCATAGAAACATGAGTGGGAATGGCAGCTAGCAGGAGACCAGTTAGATCTCTTGCTTACTTTCAGATGTGGCTGTCAGGAGAAAGATGAAAGTGCCATTTATGGCCCCAAACACCACCCCTGGATAATGAGCAAGCAGAAGCTACAACACAAAAGTTTCTCCATTTTTGTCTAAGGAGGAGGAGGAGGAGGAATGGACGCTTTAAGAAGAGGCTAAGCATCATTTGTATTCCCGTTCTAAAAGATAACTGAACGGTGGCGACGTCACGGGAAAGAACATCTCCAATGCAGCATCCGCCCAACACAACATGCGACAGAATGGCCAACCTTCAGAATAAATTATTTGTTTTTAAGGCTGTGCATGTCACTTGGCACTAACATCTAACCGGCAGCTAAGAAGTGTCTTAAGAAATAAGAAGGGACAGCAGAGAAAACAGAAGCTCAAAGACAGGCAAAGAGGGGAAGAGAGACAGGCAAGGCATGTCGACAGCAAAGTTTTGATTCTATCAAATTTATTAGATGACAGAATAGAAGCTTGCCTACATGAGACTAGTCATCAAAAGCATACCTTGGCCCTATACGACATTACTGCTAATTATATTTGAAAGGATTCTTTAAAAGGCAATGCTTTTAATTGTTAGTATAGAATCCTTATATTAATCCCCACAACAGCCCTATGAACTAAATAATGAATATCCACATTCGGCTGTTAAGATTTTGGTGTAAAAATGAAGTAACATTGTCAGTTTTCAGAAGGCTTCTTCTTAAGAACCAGCAGTGGATTTTTTTAAAAGGGTAATTGGAGATTTGACCTGTTATTTTGACAAGCAACATATTTCCTACATCTAATTATTATTAGCAATAATTGTTGTTTCAGTTTAGTTTAGTTTAAAAAAAAAAATCCAGAGAAGCAGTTAATGTCTTGACTGATCCCTCTTCTTGGTTATTTTTGCTCAGTGCAAAGAGTCACTTGTTATTTCAGTAGGAGATAATATGAAAATTGAGAGCGGCATACCCTCACAGAAAAGGGTTCAGAAATCACCCTTATGCTTAGGATGAAGCTGTAACAATGTGAAATGTAGTTATTTATAGAAGGCTGTCTTATACAAAGTCAGAGCCTTGGTCCATCTAAAGCAGTTTTGTCTACACTCACTGGATGTGGTCCTCAAGGGATGTGGTCCCCAAGCAAACCTTCCAGGAGAGGGTAAGGGGTGAGCCTGGGACCTCCTTCATGGGCTCAAACCCTGAGCTTTGGTGCTTCATAAATACATCAGACCCCTCAGGAATACAGTAAAGTCTCAAGGTAAGAGAGATTTAAATGGAGAATGCAAAATAAAAATATAAAAATGCTAATAATAGTTCGATGTACCATTACCACCCCACCCCACCCTCCCCCTCTTCCCCCCTCTTTTATTCCCAGCCTAATACTGTATGCAACACTAATGAAACACAACAAATGAAACTGATCTGTAGAAAACACAACTTGAAAAAAGAGACAGCACACCTATTTTTGTAAACTAAGAAATCTTTAATATTTTTAACAACAACAACAATAGTTTGATGTGGGAAGTATGTTGCTTGTTAAAAAACAGGTCAAATGTCCAATTATTTTTATTTTAAATTTCCCTGCTTTTTCTCCAGAAGAAAAGTCTTCAGGAAACTGACAGCATTACTTCATTTTTACACCAAAATGTTAGCAATCAAGTCTGGATATTTGTGATTTACCATATTTTTTGCTCTATAAGACTCACTTTTTCCCTCCTAAAAAGTAAGGGGAAATGTGTGTGCGTCTTATGGAGCAAATGCAGGCTGCGCAGCTATCCCAGAAGCCAGAACAGCAAGAGGGATTGCTGCTTTCGCTGCACAGCGATCCCTCTTGCTGTTC
The DNA here is from genome assembly GCF_965153285.1 of Podarcis tiliguerta. NCBI lineage: Eukaryota > Metazoa > Chordata > Lepidosauria > Squamata > Lacertidae > Podarcis > Podarcis tiliguerta. The sequence continues at coordinate 79,366,479 of NC_139539.1, forward strand.
TGGCTTCTGGGATTCAGAATAATTTTTTTCTTGTTTTCCTCCTCCAAAAACTAGGTGCGTCTTGTGGTCTGGTGCATCTTATAGAGCAAAAAATACGGTACTTCATAGGGCTGTTATAATTAACACAAGGATTTTATTTTTTAAAAAATACAGATCTTCTCAACCTGAATTCCCAGACCCTTTGTATTAAAGCTACATTTTCAAAGATCCCTTATACTGAACAATTTTTATCGATTATTTCTGCACACACCACAATCTCCAAGCAGTAAGGGCTACCAGTGTGTGCCTCAGGTTTGGCTTCCTTGGAATGGAGGTTGCTGGAGACAGTGGGGTATAAGACATATAGAGAGGCAAAGCATATAAGACATAGAGAGACAAAGCATAACGTGGAAAGACTCATAGCACCAGCACTCCCCCATTAGGTTTTTGGATTCGGCACAGAGAGTAAACCAAGCCTTTCTCAGTTCTAGCTCAAAATATGAGACTGCCCCAGGTATTTTGTTACCTTGCACAATTGGTTCTGGTTTTTGTAGCGAGGAAGGGAAGAAAGAGCTATACATTTTATTGAGGCCACATGGATAACCTCTTGACATCTTGACATACACGCCACCAGCTTTTGAGATTTCAGCTGGGGATCTTTCAAGCCTATTTTTTCCAGCCAATAAGAGATAGAAGCTTGCTGTTATTCAAATGAGACTTTCTGAAGGCTAGATTCTGGAGTCCATCCTGCACTCCTTGTAGAAAGGCTTTGTATTTCCCATAGTACAATGCAATACACTTAGTGTGCTCCAAGAACGTGACACTCCCAGAAGCGACATATCTTGTAGGTAGATCATGGATCTCAGTCATGCAGTTTTCTGGGCATGGGAGTTGGGAGGCACAATCCCACAGAAAAGCCTTTGCAGACAAGGAAAGATGCTTTGGGTCAGGAGGGGTCAGGAGGTGGGGCTTGTGTTGTGATCATGTGGGGAGATGTGACAAAATGTTAATGGGATCCGAAAAGATAAGATTTCTGTGAACAAGACTATTATTGGCCTTACAGGATTTGGTTTTGTCTTTAACTGCTCCCCCAGGAACCACTTTCCTATTAGTCAGAGACAGAACAGTAGCTGTTCCTCTGACATATGTCAGCTCTGAGGTTGAACAGGAGAGCAACGATGCGGCTACTGGCATGTGTACCAACAGAGGCATTATTCTAACCACACTTTATATCCAGAATGAACTGACAATCACCACACAGCAGATATTTTACACCCTAGTCTAGGTGCTATCCTACGGAGGGGGCATGTAAGAAACAGGGATTGTTTGTCCTTCGAAATGTTATTGTCATTCATTCCCATGAATAGATGGTACCTACTACATTGCTTCCCTCAAGAAATGCTACTGGTCTCTTGTCTGTAGACACAGGGGCAGATGGGCCTAGGCTTAAATATTTAACTTCACCAGCTTTTTCCATTCGTGGCTCAGTGGGAATGGTGAGCTTTTGACAGACAGGCTTACCAGTTAGCCATTCTTGTATCAGTCTGGTCACTCTGGCCAGTTACCAGTATGGGAGCATAGGAGTCAATTCCCAGAGGCCAAGGAGTCTTTGTCCCTCTCAATAAAATATTTGACCGTGTTATGCGATTGATTATGCTGGGTGGGGCTTACTTGGCCCCCCCCCCCCATATTTTATTCAAGTTGGCACCCCTGTATGGGAGTAAGTAATACTCAGAACTCACTTGACAAAGAGGGTGTTTTATTGTTGTTGTTCATCCCAGCCTAAGATCAGAAGAAGAAGAAGAAGAAGAAGAAGAAGAAGAAGAAGAAGAAGCAGCAGCAGCAGCAGCAGCAGCAGCAGCAGCTTGGCCAAGGTGGGATTTCTGTTCCACAGAGTACTCCACCAAATTATGCCAACTGCAGAAATCATGGCCTAGGAAATATTTATACCCTTGTGAACTCATGAGCCAGGGATGGTGGGAACTGTACTTCAGAAACATATGGAGGGCACCACATTCACTACCGCTGGTGTAAACTATTCCTCTTGAAGGCCCAACTCATAGAATGATCTCTTGCTCTTTGACTCTTGGCATTTCCCTTGGCATGTTACATTTCTTAGCAATAGCTGTTGCAGTGTTGTCATCAACCTTGTGGTGACGGATACGTGTTAGGCAGCACCTGTTAAGATGCATATAACATTCCTGCTTACTTTACAAATTTGATGTATGAAAAAATTTACTGGCACAACGTCTCAAGAACGGAACAAACCATCACGTTTTTCTGACTCCAGAGCAGGTATGCTGGCGTAATTTCTTATTCATACCACAACTATAAAGCTGACTCAGCTATATAGCTCCTGGCTACACATATTGTGATATCGCTCATTTGTGTCATTTCCAGGGACGCTCCCTTAAAGGAAAAAAAATGCTTTACTCCTTTTATTCACTATGACAGTCCCATTTCTTTTTAAAAGCTTCTAACATATTCTTGCACACCACCACAATTTTAGAGTGGTGCAAGATTCCAGGGGTACAGGCACTTATCCAGGGTTTGGTTTTCCTCTGAATGAAACTGTGGGGTCTTTATGATATATGTTATATTTACACATATCTACAACCTGAGCCTATGATGGAGGGACTCACAGCATAGGGTCCTGCTTCTCCCATGGCCTCAGCCTTGGATTCAAGCAGAAATCAAGCATGACTCTCCCTCTCAGGCTTCTCCCTGCAGCCTGCTTCTAGCCCAGCTAGAAGTACCAGTCAGTTGAGGGAGGGAGGCCCACCAATTGCCCCCTGGCGCAGAGCAATTTCCTTTGTCATGCTAACAACCCATACTTGTTGTTGTTTAGTCGTTTAGTCATGTCCGACTCTTCGTGACCCCATGGACCAGAGCATGCCAGGCACTTCTGTCTTCCACTGCCTCCCGCAATTTGTTCAAACTCATGCTGGTAGCTTCGAGAACACTGTCCAACCATCTCATCCTCTGTCCTCCCCTTCTCCTTGTGCCCTCCATCTTTCCCAACTTCAGGGTCTTTTCCAGGGAGTCTTCTCTTTTCATGAGGTGGCCAAAGTATTGGAGCCTCAGCTTCACGAACTGTCCTTCCAGTGAGCACTCAGGGCTGATTTACTTAAGACTGGATAGGATTGATCTTCTTGCAGTCCATAGGACTCTCAAGAGTCTCCTCCAGCACCATAATTCAACCCATACTTAGGGGGCCATTACCAAGAAGCTGGCCTGGCTATTCCAACAAATGAATCCTTGCTAGATCCAGGAATTAGAAGGGACTCAGGCGTACAGCTTAACACACACACACACACACACACACACACACATCCCAGCAACTCAGTACAATATTGTGAGGCTCAGCTATCTTATGGGCTGGCTTGACATTTAGAAAACAACATGTCATTTGTCTTTGAGAGAAAACATGCTTTGAGCAGGCAACAAAGAAAATGTTAGCATAGCAAAGAATGCTATAAGCAACAAACACATCAAAGCCTTTCCTGAATGGGGGTGTGGGGAGGGAGGGAGAGATTATTCTGGGGGGAGTGGAGCACCCAGGTAACTTTTATGATAGAATGAAAGCTGGTTTACTTTGGAGAAAGAACCATAGCTTTGCATTCAGAAGTAGCAGGTTCAATCCCCATTATCTCCAGGTGGGACTGGGAATGCCTCCTGCCTGAAAACTTGGAGAGTCACCACCGGACAGTGTGGACAACTCTGAGCTATACTAGTTTGACTTAAGTATAAAGCAGCTTCCTATGTCCCCATACGAGCCCACCTGTCAAAGAGCGATCCAGCAGTAAATCACACATTCAGAGCTGGAGTTAACTATTAGCAAAAGCACATATTTGCAGAACTTGGCTGAGTGTTAGGCCTAATGAGCACAGTGGCTCATCTCCAATACGTCCCCATGAAAGTACCCTCCTCCCTACAGCTGTCGATAAGTTTCCTTCTCACCAGGGCTTTCCCCAAGCAATCAGATACTGCATCTGCATGCAGCTTATCTGTGCTGGTCCTGAGGGTTAACCATGCGGCGAGGTCCGAGTCCAGTCCAAGGTCAAGGGTGCGGTATGGAGGCTGTCCATCAAAGCTGAAGCTGGATCCAAGGCAGGGAGTCGGGTGAGGTCAGGAGCTCTGGCAGAAGAGCAGGACAGGGTGCAGGCAGGAACAGGCTACCCACAATGTTGCTCCCGCAACCTGGAACTGGGGCTGGCTGGCTTTTATCTGCCCCGAGGCATAGGGCGGCCCCGGTCCACAGGTGACTCGCCTCTCCTGGCCTCCACCAGTTCCCTCCACCTCTCTGCCCTGAGCCTCTGCAGCTCAGGAGAGGCTGGAGGGTTACCGGACCCAGAGGCAACCTCAGCTTCCCCTGACGGGGCTGAGAGTGGAGCACCTGCAGGCAATCACCTCAGGAGCCAGAGCCAGAGCAGACTTAGCTGGTGCCTGCACCTGAGGATCCAGCACAGGTGAGGACCCTTCAGGCTCAAGCCCCAGCCCCGGCTTAGCTGGTTGTGGAGGCGGGGACTCCTGTGCAGGCTGGGATTCCTCAGGTTCAGCCTCGGAGTCTGAATCCCAGGCCATCACACTATCACTGCTCCGCCCTTTTTATGCCTCTTCTGGTTCTGGGAGACAAGGGGGAGAGGGGAGTTTGTCGCAGCAGCAGGGGGAGACACCCATGACTCTTCAGCAGCCTGGCTCATCTCCCTCTTGGCCTCCCTCCCTGCCTACTCAGGAATCAAAAGTTTTGTGTCTCTTTTGTTAGAATTGTATACTTTTTTGTGCATTCTGCAGAACTGGCTTGTGCCTCTGATTCTGGACTTCTCTCTCCCACAGACTCTCCCAGCTCACTAAACCCTGTTAGCTCTTCAATTTTTGACACCTCATCTTCCCAGTCTTCTCTCTCTTCTTCATCTGATCATCATCCTACCACCACTCCCTTCTTCCATTGGTGGTTCCCCCCACAATTCCTCTGCATCCACCACGTAAAGAATTCAACCTAACCAGGTAATAGTAAAAAAATATCCACACCAACCACACTTCGGTGTCCTTGGGTATGCTGGCTCCACCACTCACTTCCAGCCTTCAGGGTCATGAGAGGAGGGCTGCTAAACACAGGAATGTTGTCGGAAGTCCTCAGGTGCAAACCCTTGGCCTCCTGCACACCTATGCGTGGTCAGGCGACGCACCCAAAGAGGACTGCTCTGTTTCTCTTTAAGCTTCATTGTGTGAAAGTTTCATTCAAAGCTGTTATGCTGAAGGAGAAGACCCTTAAACTGCTGTGTTTGATATAGTGATCGCAAAGTTCCTGATCTAAAGATGGTCTGTGGTCATGCTTGTTTTTCCTTCTTGAACCCAGCACTTTGGCACTGCAAGATGCACCATCCTCCTCCTATAGACTTTGCCAACTCAAGAGCCATATTCCCTTTCTCGGCAACCTTCTGAGGGCCACACGCTTGTGGTGGGCAAAAGCAAAAGTGGGTGAATTTCTACACAGACTCACACACCCCTCTCTATCCTCTGTGCAGGCATTATCAGAGTTCAAGGCAAAAATAATCAAAGAGGGTGTGGCCTAGGGTGTGGGGGGAGTGGCCTGGAGAGAGGGGGAGTGGCCTGGGAGGAGTTTCAAGAGCCAGAGAGAGGGCTGCAAGGACACATATAGCCTCCCAGGCCTGAGTTTCCCCAGGAATATATATTCAATGTCTAGGAACCCTGAACTCCTGTGCTTGAATTAAAAGAGGACAAGGGGTGTGAACTGCCCCATTTTTTTGTGATGACTCCCTGAGGTGCAGTGTTTAGAAGGCTATGAGAGAGCCATGGCCTGGCTAAAATGGCTTGGGAAGCAGGAGTAGCCGCATGTTGTTTTCTTACCTGAGGTGAAGCAGCAAATAGTGCCCTCCCATCATGGAGCATAGTACCCAAGCCTCAGCTTCCAGAGACTGCATTGAGCTAGCTGTGTCTGCAAATACGTAAGGAAATATCGGAGGTGATCGTGTGCTGTCTCTCTGTTGCCAATCCCTTCTGTCTATATCTTTTAGAATCTTGACTGTTAATGAGAAAGACACTTGAGGGTTTTCCTTCCTAAAATTGTCCAGCTGAAACAAACAAGAAAAAAATAGGGGAGGGGGTGCTTAGTTGGCACCACCAAAGGAGAACGGGCATGTGATTGTTGTGGATGGCAGGAAGGTCTCCCCTACCCTTTGTCCTGTAACTTCAGCACTGCTTTGCTCTGTTCCTTCCTGTCACTACAGCAACTGGACTTACCTGGTGGCTTCCTGGAAGTCACATTGGGTTCGATGTTGAATTTTACCCAAGTCTGACACTCAAGAGGGAGTAATCCCCAAATCTGATAGCAGCCCTGTGCTCGTTTCATCTTTCTCTGTGACTTGTTCATCTGGGATACATCATAGGCACGTCTTTTGGTGCCATGCTCTCGTACAAGTCAGCTGGTCTCGTATAAGTCACTGCAAGCACCAGCTTGGGATCCAATCAGAAGCCAGGATGGCTTCTGTAAGTCTGGGATGTCCTGGGGAAATCAGGACACTTGAGGAGTATGCTGAAGGATGCAGTCACGTGTGCCAGTGCAGCCCAGCCTGAACTCACTAAAGAAGGATAGCTATGTTTTGGTTCATGTATTGATTTGGGAAGGGTGGATTACATATGTTTGCATTAAAACACAAAGCAAATAAAGTCCCCCTTCCCTGCCCATAACTCAAAGTCCAACTTCGCCTTCCAGCATGTTTGCCAGTACGCAGGAAGGCACAAGAATGGCTGGCAAATAAGCAAAGCAGCACTGCCAAAAAATGGGCATATGGAGTAATTCGGGAAAGACTGTCCTCCTGAATGCACCTTAACTCTGCTTTTTCAAGAGTTGAGTGGTCATTTTAACCAGTGCTGACAAATGCTCCCTTGCCAATGTAAGAATGAGTTCAAGGGCCCGCGATAGGTGTGGTGCATCAGACATGAAATAAAGAAAAAGCAGCCGACAAATATTTCCGGCATGCATATTTTCTATTCTGTTGTAAAAAAGAAAAAAAGAAAGAAATGTAACCCTATACAAATGCAAGTGTTTTTGTTCAAAACATCTAAGCTTTTTAGCACTGCTTTCCTGTAAAGCAAAAAGGAAATGTCTAACGTTAAAATTACAACTTCTATTACACTGTGTATGGAGGTTTTATTTCCGTTTGAATGACTTCAATTAGAATGAGTGTGTTCTGAGTATCTGATGGCAAGCCTGGGAAATATGTATATAAGGTTATGTGTTTGGAGAAGGCTGCGTCAAGCAAAAAGCCTGTAATTGCTCATCAATGCTCTATAGCTGAGTAAGTTATCTGGCACAGGAGCTGTACCAGGAAATAGCAATCATACGATTCCTGCTCTGTATGTGGAGCTGGAAGATTTCCGAAGTCAGTTTTAACGTTCGTGAACGATGCGAGAGCTCAGCGGTTCGGAGGGAGGACATCTTACTCACAATTTTGCCATTTTGGATGTGCCAGCATGTCCCGCTTGTCAAAATCAGGCTGGGGCTGTGGGTGTCTGTACTGGAAGTCAATGATTTGGTAGGCTATGGGAGCAAAAATGCTGATGGGTGCAGGGAGAGTTAAGGGCTGGATGCTTGCTGAAGTGCAGCATGCGGAACCAGGCAAGGACACAAGGCTAGACTTCTGTGTATCATGTCTGACCAAGCTAGAGGCTTCAACATTGCTAACCAATCATATTGGCCAATTTTGGACTGTGCTATTCCATTTTCTTCCTGTAGGCTGGGTGGCCTAAGCTAAGTTCATAATACTAGTTCAGGTGTCTCCAAGCTTTCCTTGCCTTGGGCTGGTGTCTCCAGCGACGATTGTGCGGCGGACAGGGGACCGCGCCCCCGTATGCGCACACACATGCTATTTCTGGTGCACATCCGGGTAGGAGGAGGCCTGTGCGCATGCACACAAGCTATTTCCGGTGCTCCTCCAACCTGGAAGTGGGTCCCCGTGCCGCGCCGGTAAGAGCAGGTGGTGGGGGTCGCCATGGGCCCAATAAACAAGTCCCCTGGGCTATAGGTTGGTGACCCATGTACTAGTTCATCCCTTGACTCCAGGGAATCCTTAGACTTCCTGTATGGAAACAATGGCTTGTTTGGGAACAGTGGCAAAGATTTCTCAGCACAAATTCTTTGGTGGGGAAACAACGCATTTAAACTGCTGTAAATCCACTATATGTTCATAATGTAAATAAGTTATTCACTGAGTTCTTAGGAAATCATGTTGATAATTATAATTGTTGCTTTCAGATTATCATTATTTACGGACTGTGGTCCAGAAAAAAAACTTATTTATTGCAAATTAATAAACCCTCTCCCCCTTTTTTACCTGTCTTGCTCCACGTGTATGGATAGAAAGTGAAGGTTTTTGATTTTTTTAAAAAATCCACCTCTATTTTGAAACATAAATTACATATGTAGAAGATGTTACCCAGTCAATTCTAATGAAATAACAATGAATTTATATGTGTGTGTGTGTGTGCGCGCGCATATATATCTGGGCATGTTGTTTGGGGATGGGGGGAAAACCCACATTCACGACCGAGTTGATATGGTAATACAATCTAGGGTTGCCATATTTCTAGAAGTAAAATTCAGAACACAAGAAATTCTGGACATATTGCAACCCTAGTACAATCACGATCCTAAATCCCACAGGGAGCCTATTTATGAGAGCTGGCTCCCTCCTGGCCTAGACCTTTCTCCTAGGTCTTCCACACAAGCCAGAGGGCGCTCATGGCCAATGAGCATCCAACTGAGGGGCAGGGCTAGTGAACGTGTCCTCACTTTTCTTCCTCGGACAATTGTAGCGGCATGAGGGGAGAATGCCTAGAAACTACCTGTATGTGTTTCCTGGTTTTGTGCTACAGTGCAAAGCACTGAGCGTCCTCACACAGGGTTGCACTCCTCTCCTGCTTGCAGGTCACTGTGAGAACAGAATTCTGGATCTTTAGCCAGATCCAGCAAGGCTCTTTGTAAGCTCTTATTTTGGGGCCCATGCATCTCCACCTGCTGCGGATGTTAACTTCAGCCCAGTCTCAATGCAGAGAACCAATACAGAGAACCATGAACACAGGGCAAACTTGCTTATTTGCACTTCATTTTCTTCGTATTATTGAAGGTGCAAAGCTAAAACTTACCTGCCTACCATATTCCACAGACCCTCCAGTGTCCCTATTTTCCAGGGACAGTCCTGGATTTACAGAAGCCATCCTGGTTTCTGGTTTGATCCAGGAATGTCCCACTTTTCCTTAGGATGTCTCTATTTTCATCAGAGAAATCTTGGAGGGTATGGAGTCATGCGACCTCCGAGCCAAGGAGATACAGTAAGTAACTATACAACCTTTAGAAGACATCTGAAGGCAGCTCTGTTTAGGGAAGTTTTTTATGTTTTTTTATGTTTTTATATATGTTGGAAGCAACCTAGAGTGGCTGGGGCTGTTGTTGTTGTTGTTATGGAACAGGACTTACCTATTTTCATCAGAGAAATGGTGGAGGGTATGTATTCCACTGTCTAACTTCTTCTTACAGTTAGGATGCATCCCATCATAGCCAACATAACAGCTGTCGTCGTATAGTTTTCACATATTACTTCAACCTCCTGAGCCCTATTGATTTCTTCCTCTCTCTTTTTTGGAAACTGTATATCCAGGCATGTTCCTGGATCCAACTCTTTCACTGGAGATGCAGAATCCTGTGAGAACAGACAACTACCACCATTCCTGGCTTGGGATTGTTTGACCCCGGTTGCCCGTGGATTAGAAACCTCACAAGTTGTGTTCCTGCAATGTGCTCTGTGTGCAAACACTCTGTTTTCAGGATTTGCACTGGCTGCAAATCTGCTACCGGGCTAAGTTCAGGGTGTCGATACTAACATATAAGGCTCTCTATACAGCTCTGGACTAGGTTAAGTGAGAGACTACCTTATCTCTTACATATCCAGTAGATAGCTGCAGTCTGTGGGAGAGTATCGCCTACAGGTTTCAAAGATCTCAGAAACCCACCTTGCAGTAACTCAGAGCAGGGCATTCACTGTGGCTGCCCCTGATCTATGGAATAGCATTCCTGTCAGCAGGTGCCCACTAGCTGCATTTTACGAAAACAACTGAAGGCATTTTTTCCTGACAGGTTTTCCAAGCTGGATAAATGGGTATTTTCCACGAGGGCCTGTTTTGTATGGTTTTGCCTTGGCTGTTTTTGTGTTTTAACTGTTTTCAATTATCTTTAGTGTACATTGAAACAGGTGTTTAGAAGGCTGTTAATAAATCGACAATGATGCTGATGAAAGATTATTCCCTTTCAGCCTTTCATAATATGTCTTATTTCAGAAAATCCCTCCATTGTCTTTGCTTCTTCAAATCTTACCTTTTCCATAAACGCGAGTGTGCTGCAAATCCTCCAAAATTTCATTTAGCAGCAATACTCCACTGTTCAGTATCTTGAGTTTTCAGAATTCCACTGATAGCTGCCTGAACAATCCTCCTCCGCTGTCGTGAAGACCACCTCTTCTCTGCTGGTATTAACTTACTGAGCAAAAGCCTGCCCTGCGCAGACTCCCAAAGCAGATGTGCAAGTAAAAAGACCAGCCAGCTTACACTCACAATTCATCTGGTGGTTACAGAACAGCTTCATTTCAAACACATTCAGCAACCTTCAGTACCTGGGACAGGCATCTGGGGCTGGGTGAAAGGTAATCCATAAACTGGCATTTCTGCGTGTATGCGCGTGTATTTGATTATGAGATCCTTATCTAATGCATGCACACTAGAATGGGGGTGGAAAAACACCTGTAGAACCGTAGTGCATCTCAATATTTTTGAAACTCACCCTCAACTTCTTAGAAAACAAAGGAGGGTCAATACTGGAGCACAGATTCCAGATACCAGAAAGCACAGATTCCCCATGCGAATTAGGGACAGTGCTAGCATATGATAGGACACACACCATGTGTTTAAAACACATGACTTCCCCTCCCAAAAGAATTCTGGCCACTGTCGTTTACCTCTTTCAGAGCTACAATTCCCAGCGCCTTTAAGAAACTACTGTTCCCAGGAAATCATGTGATTTAACTGTATCATGAGCACACTGCAGAAAACAGATTCTGTAAAACTCTGTGTGTGAGAGAGAGCAGGAGGCCTCAGGAGTTAGGTTTTTGGTTCAGGAAGCACCTTTCTAAAATAGGCAGCAGTGGTAGTTTTAATTTCTGCTTACAAATGGGGAATGAGTGCTACCTAGTGAATTTATGTTTGGACTGAGATTTTCATAGCTACTGTACTGCATGATCTCTGCAAGCCTGCTTTCAGGCATAACATTTAGGCAGGCCTTAATGCAACAGGGTAGATCTCAAATTCTTCCAAATTAGCATATAGAATTCCCAATTAGTTCTACTCAACTCAATAGAGGTTTACACACCAGGAATCAGCATGAGTAAAAGGAGAACAAAAAGCAAAGGTATGTATTCTGGCCAGTAAGAAACATTCTAAAAGGTAGAGCAATACCTTTCTCAGGCCAACCATAATGAGAGAATGAGTGGGAAAATGGCAAATCCAATGTAAACCAGTATAAAGTGACACTTGTTGGAGCAAAAAAAAAAAAAAAAGGTTTAATATCACATACATACTCATAATATGTCAACCCAGCTTATGCCGGGCCATGAAAAAGGCAAATTCCATGCCAGGGATTATTAGAGAAGGAACTGAAAATTAAAGTGCCACATATATATATATATATATATATATAATATATAATATATAATAATATATATATATATATATATATATATATATATATATATATATTCCAGCTGGTATTTGTCTCCATCCTGAGATGAAAGACAGATTCCTTGACAGGTGGAAAACAGAACTGAGAGGGGAACTAGTTGGATGTTGTTGTTGTTAAAATTTCCATGCCGCCCTCCATCATTTTAGGTGATACACTAAGTAATAATACAAATGGTAGGGCGTGTTCAGTGACCCAGGTGGTCATTTTGAATTGATGTAATTGTCACTTAGCTCCAGACTTGCCACTTGGCAAATGGAAGGGCTCCTTCTTTTTCTAGAGGAATCTAGCCGAAGCTCCCCACTGGAAGAAGAGGGGAGCCCATTTTTTCCAGATTCCCCCTGCAGGCCACAGAGCCACTGCCCCCCACTGTGCCAGAGAGGGTCCCCCAGCCCTTTGAAGCAGCTGTTGTGAGGCCACAGGGAGGTGGAGGAACAGACCAAAAAGAAAAAGAAATAAAATAAACCCCCAAAGCTGCTCCCTTCCTCCAGCACAAGCAGAACTCTGCTCATTCCAAGTCTAGAGCCAGCAACCGAGCTAACTTTCCTTTAAAAAATAGCTTCTATTTCAGAGATATCACATCTTCTCGGCCCTCAAACTGCTGTTTGAGCCTCCTGCTACTGTGGCGTTTTGTGACACGCGACGCTATGAGTGTCAAGTGTGCAGAAAGGTCAGGGAGGGAGATTGCGATGCGTTCTGTTTTCATCCACATTTTGTGAGTTCGCTTCCATCCTTTAGGGCGGGTGTTTTCAGGTGTCCCGTTTCCGAAGGAACTTTTGCCATGACCACCCGTGTGCTGAGCTACAGCAGATTCCTTGTGTGTTGCAAAGGATTCTGGGGCATATCCTGGCAGCTTTGGGCAGCCGTCAGGGCCCACTGCTGAGTGGACCCCCTAGAGCCCCATTTTAATAATAATAATAATAATATCCAGCCCAGCATTCAGAGCAGCATTGGCTTGCTGGGCCAAGCTGCCAAGTCAGTTTCCCAGAATGCAGCTGGCATAGTTTGCTCTGGGTCATTGTGGGAAATTCAGCTCTGGGGCATTGTGGGAAATTCAGCTTTTGGATATACTCAGAGACCTTGGGATGCTACCAGATAAGTCCGAAGGGTCTCATTGACCAAGGAAGAGGCCTACCAGGATTCAGTTGGCCTAAGTCCCCCTCAGACCTGGAACCGACCCCAAACCAACCTAGTAGGCCTCACCCCACATAGCCAATCCGTGAATTGAGAGTATACCCTTCAACTCAGACTACGTGTTGTGGGGAAAGCGGACAGTGACGGAGTATGTTTTTTAAAGCCAGGTAGGTTTAAACACCGTTGATTTTCTCAGCAAGAAATTCCCTCAGAAGCTCCAGTACTCTTAGGAACACGGCTTGAAAACCACTGCTTTGAGGAAACCATGGGAGTATTTGTGTAGCTTTTAAAAACGGGGTGTGGGGAGTCAAGGTGGACAGAAATTTAAAGTTCCTCATTCCCTTGGTGGCATTCCCCCTGCATTTTGCTTTAAAAGATTAAAGGTCTTTAAAGGATGGTGCTCCCTTCCTGGCTCTGAATTTCACACCTTGCTCGATTCTTTTGAATATGTAGGAAACACAAGTGCGGCCAGGCTTCTCTTCTCCATTATGTGGGGTGTGTGAAAGCGCACAATTGGTGCAGGATTGTTCATATAATCATACACATTAATATAAGGACGGTCCCTGCCCCAAAGGAGCTTACAATCTGTATTCACTCAAGATAACATCCAGAGTTTCTTTTTTAAAGGGCAGTCCCATGTACACCTTCTCAAAAATTCAGTGGATCACTCACTCCTGGGAAATGTGAGTATAGGATTGCAGCCTAAAATAATCCAAACATTGTGCAATATACCTATGTTTTTCACCCTACTAATTTGAATTGAGATCACAGTACAGTAGTCACATTTTCAACAGAAAGCATTTTTTAAAAGTTGGTCCACAGTGTTCACCGGTAACTGAGAACTGTTATTATAAAAGCCACAACCTTATTTCTGGTGTTCAGAACATTACTGAAGTAATTTCTTTGTAAATTTGGTACTATGTTGTTCGGAATGGCGTAGTTTTCTTTCTTAATTTCCCCCCGGCTTTCAGAAAACCAAAGCAGCTTAGGAAAACATTCAAAATGCTGAGCATACACACATAAGCGAAATATTTTAATGTCAGTTCATATTCATAAAAGTTACATTGTTTACATAGGGTTCATTTGTATATAATAAAATTTCATTTGAATGAAAAGGGATTATTTTTTCCTTCTTCTTTTTTGGCAAGCCTGTTAAACAAATTAACATATGCTTTGGATGTACAGCTTAAGAGGAATATAGTTATCCAAAAATCTTTTGCAAGAGAGGTTGCCTTTGAACAATTTCAAGGCCTTCGTTTCTGAAGTAGTAATAGCATTTTAACCTTCATAGCTGAAATTCAGCTATGGGTTGGATGGCGCACAGATCAAGTCTTCTATTATTATTATTTTAAAAATTGTGAAGTGAATTTCCTCATTGCATAGTGAACATGTAAACTTATTAGGGATCGTTAGGTTAACACCTTTAATGGTGTTATATACTGTATTATGTTAGCCTTCCTAAAATGATGGATAAAATAATGTAGCAGGAGGGTAAAAATCCATTAGCCATTGCCACCTTAAATACTGGCAAGGAACGAGGGTGTATTCCTCATCCACAACTCTCTCTGGCTGCTAGAAAATCTTGCTGGCTCCAAAATTTGGGAGGAAGAATTACACCACTATATCAAGTGTGGTTTTTTTAAGCCATTGGAGAACAATCCAGCCAAATTAATCATTCTACAGTCCCATAGATTTCAATGGCCGAAATGCAAGCTGAAAGTTGGCTGGATCATGCCCATAATTCATGATGGATATTCATTATCTATGTCAGTTGTGAAGAAGAAAATGGGAGAAGAAAATGAAAAGCAGGAAAAAATTCCAAGGAAGTCATTTTACATTGTGCAACGTCCTTCGTTTGCTATCTAAAATGGTTCCCACACCCTTTGTTTCGGTGGGAGGGAAATGTACTGTTGCACCATTTTTGTTAAATTTAAATTAATTCCAACAGTTATGTCTGTGTTAACTAGGTTTGCATCAAGTAAAATATTTATTAATGAAACTACTGTACAAGAAACATCAAAGCGAAATGCATCATACAGAAAAAGTACACTCTAGGTGACAGATGAAAAAGTGCATGCAGATTGCTTTAATTTTATTTATTTTTAAGTCAGAAAACAGAATACTAATCTTGATCCCTATTGTCTTGAATTGGTGAGAATTTTCTTCTCTGAATTTACAAAATGTCATTGAACATATATGACTAATACACACTGGCAAGCAAGATGAATGAATTTCAATTTTTGGATTTTATTTTACAGGTATTTTTGCTTGACAATTGTGAGTTCTTTTAAATATTGTGTTTGTTTGTTTTAAAAAAGGAAGAATCTTCTCATATTGGACTGGGTGGTACTGCCAGGTTGCTCTGATGCCATACACAGCTTTCAGGTTTTTAGTTAGACACCGTCAAATAACATATGTTGTGTTAACATTCAGGAAATGACATTGAGTCTATTTTTTAAAAAATTATTTTTGGCTCAATAAATTTTAAATGTATGGTTTATCATAACCTAATATTGTCTTTGTCTTCACTGCAGTGGATATCCGATCAAACTTTCCCCTTCTTTTAATACTTTAGGGAATTTTCAAACGTCGGGATGTTTGGCTGTAATGCCCCAAGATTTGTTCTCCCTGAAAGAAATCATAGTGACAATTTATTAAACTACAGAGCAACCTGGCTTTTAGGGGTCTGTACTTTTAGATTGTGCTCAATATACCTAGCAACTAAATTGTGATGCATTTCATCATCATTATTAGTTATATTTTTCATGCAATTACTTCCGCTTCTAAAGTGCCTGGGGTTGGGGGTTTGGTTTATATATATATATATATTACTTTTAAAAGAACATGGTCAACCTGACCCTAAACACAAAAGGCCACAATCCAGTACGAGTTGCTTGTGATTTACAACATAATCCTATACACATTAACTCAAAAGTAAGCCCCATTGAGTTTAGTGGGGCTTACTGCCAAGTAAGTGGGTATAGGAACGCAGCCTAAGTCCCACTAAATGCAATGGCGTCCATTGATTTCAATAGTGCTTTGTTTTCACTAACATTTCGGATTGTACCCCACAATAGCTTAGAAGTAGGTCCCACTGATTTTCAATGAAACATAAACTTCCAAGCAACTGACCCAATCCACTTAAAGTTAGTTGCATTTGCTTTCAATGGGACTTGACATAGGCTAGTTGCAACTACTTTATCAAATTCATTTCAATTGGATTTAAGCACAACTAATGTTCATTGCATCAAAGCCATTGTGTTTAGCATTGCAGCCTAAGACAGGGTTATAATATCAAATCAGTGGGGCATTACTTTTCTTTTTTAAATAAAAAATAAAAACCTCTGAAATTTCATCATGGATATGTACTAGGAAGCAAAAACTTAAAAATAAATCCTGTTTTAATATAGCACTAAGATTACTGTGTCCACCATCACACACTCACACATACAGTAAAAGCAACACAACACACTGCCATGGGTAAGACTCCATTAAAAAAAAAGATGAAGACAAAAATTGATGGTAAATAAAACTCCTTCAATTCAAAATGGTTTATTCACACAAATTTAATAGGATATATCACAATTGTTTGGTCCATAAATATTTAGGGGAAATAGTTTCTATACAATGCATTTCTCAATAAAACAAAGAAACATGGACAAGTTTGCTAGACCACTTAACTGTACTAGAAACACGAAGCTCAATATATAAGATTATTGAATTTATCAACTATATCCGAAAGAGTGCACAACTGCTTTCTATGACATGTTTGTCCCCTCTACCAGGATATACACCATAAAAAGAGTTTCAGAAATAAGAGGTAAAACAGTACAAAACTAGTGAGGTGTCAAAAGGGCTTAAAACAGTTAATTTAACAAACAACACATATATATCCTGATTTTTTCCCCCACAAGCTTACTCCCAAGTTATCGCATAAGGCACATTGTAGAACTGAGTTATAATTAGTCTACTTAATAAAGTAGATCTATAGTACCATATAGTTGTTCTGTCAAAGAACAAAATTTATAAGTATCAATATTTTTTTTTGTACCTGTAAAAGTGTATTAATAAAGATCTCAGCCTCTCCAAGGTTGTTTGGTCTGGTTAGTGGTAAATGCCCATAAGGTAAGAGAAACAGGAAACGTCCAAGGTTGGCACCTCAATCCTAAATGTATCAACTTGGAAGTAAATTCCACTCAAGTCATTTGAACTTACTTCCATCTAAACACGCTTCAGGTCAGCAAGCCTTAAGCGTTCTAGAAGATGATGACCACACTTGCTAAATATATAACGACAAAGACACATTTTCCTCTGTTACAGTGTTAACATCTCTTCCATTGTTTTTTTTTAAAAAATAAGCTACTTTTCTGTGCTAATTTTCTAAAAACCCTGAGCAAAAGTTACAATAATGCACTTTAATGTGGGCAGTGAAGTGTCAGTATGTATCCACGCATTAGTAGAAAACAACAAAAAGAATTCCTTTTTTTTAATACCAAAAAATAAAATTTTAAATGAAAAAGGAGGTTCTACTGAAGGGAGGTTCGGAGGAGGAGGAGGAGGAGGAGGAAGGGGTAAAATCCAAAGTACTTGTGCAAAAGTTAATCTTAACAATCCACCCAAAGCAATATCTTCTTGGCGGATTTTGGTTTGGTTCTGGAGTGTCTCCCGTGTCTAATTAGGGGGTTACTGGAATAAAGGATACAAATGAACATTCACCACTGCCCAGACCATTCAGACTTTTAGCTTAAATTAAAAAAATAAAATAAAAACAAACACTTGCAAATGTAAACTAGGAAAGGTATTTCCAATTAGCAATGCATCCACAAGGCTTCTGAGTTTGGCAGCTTCAATGATTGCCAGCTTTCAATCCCTAGGGGTTCCCCCCAACCCCAATGCATTTTCTCTTCTTCTACATTATTTTTTAAGGGAAAAAGCTAGATTTAGCACAGAGCCCTTTAATTTAAATGGGTTCAACATGCTTGGATATGTAGCCAGTGTGTCTATCAATGTACATGGTAGTGTGTTTATTATATAAATACAAGTATACACACGCATAGATAGAGATATGAACTGAAAATTTGTAGAGGGCACCGTATAGCAAAGGTTTGCCATGATTCTCGCTCCTTTGGAAGCCACGGAACAGAACTTAGTAACAACTAGCTGAAGTTCTGATGATTTTAATGGGCCTTGTTTAACCAGGTCTGATGCATGTTTACTTGGAAGTAAGCTCCACTAAGTTCAAGTGGGCTGACTTCTAGGCAAGCATACAGCTGCTGTCTTACATTTGCTGGTTTGCGCCTTTTGAAGTTAATACATTAACGTGGCAGACAGACACCATCTCATGGGAAAAAAATCAGAAGGATGCTCAAAACAGCAATGAATACAAGATACTGGAATCAGCTTTTAAACGTCTTAAGAAATTATATTTTGCTTATTTCCATCTGTTACCTTAATAGTGGGTAGGAACACTCGAGCCAGAATTGTGTTTGTGATTTTGTAAAAGAAAAACCAACAGTACCTCCTCCCTGATCTCAGGTATGTTCCAGCCAGTCCCATTAGGACTTGAAAGTGTTTCATGTATGCTGGATTTCAGCAGCAGGAGAAAAATCCCAGCTCAGAAACATTTCAATCTTCAATTGTTTAGCCGCCATCTCCAAGCCTCTTAACCCAGAGCAATCTAATTCATTTCAATGGAACTAGCCCAAAGCAAGCATATGGAGGACTATAGCCCTTTTTATAATACCCAGGCTTGCTATGAAGTAATATTGTCCTCAAGCTACCCAGATGATGCAAGCTCTATTCACTGGCCCTCCAATTTTAAACTCTTTAGGCGTGATCCAGCCAAAGCTAAACCTAATGAAGACTCCTAGTAGCTCCATGGGAGACAGATTTAACTCTCTTGGTGAAATCAATGGGACCCAAAGTGTTTAGTTTTGTGTGGAGTGTGCCAATTACTTGTTCCATTCTAAATCAATGAAATCTTGATCGGATATTTGTTTGCTCCGAACAGGGGTGCCAACTTGAATAAAATATTGGGGAGGAGGGGGAGATTAGCCCCGCCCAGAATAATTGATCACATGCCACAGTGCACACACACCATTTGAATGGCCCATCAATTAGGGGGCGTGGCCCCCTCAAATATTTTATGGGGGGCGAAGACACACACCGCCCCCTAGGAGTTTGCTCATGTGGCTCCGAAGTAAATCCCACTCATCTGAATTAGGATTATTCCCAAGTGTGCATAGAATCAGGGGGGTTGCATCTAAAATGGGTATGTTAGAAGAAAGTCAAGATGGTGCTGTCTAAGCAGTAGGAACTTCACAGCTATGAAGTACGTAAACTCAGCTGGGGTTTTAAACATACCAAAGAGTTGTATAATTGAACTGTGGAGTCTTTCTCACACAGACACAACTTCTGAAAACAAATTGTCACTTCCTTCTAGGGAAACTTTCTGCAAATTCTTGATGAAAATGTGGTAGTGGGAAGTTGGATCTGGCCTTCAAGTCACTAGCTAGTGACCTGAGCTGGACCCAACCATCCATCTAAGAAAGTCTGTAGGACTTCCCACCAGTGACCGCTAATATGTGAAGACTTGATTTCATAGTTTCTTGGATTTATACTCCACCCTACCCAGGACACACTTTCCCCATCTGATTTCCTAACTCACCTACATTAGGCCTGATAATAACTGTGCAAACTTCAATTAAACAAAACAAAAAACCAAAAAAAACCCTACTGTTATGCATTAACAAAAATCTTACAAGGGTTTTGTCTGCATAGAAAATAAAAAGGAACAAAATTTAAATGTCCTGATCATAAAATAATAGCCAGCATTGGTGACCTATATATGTTTTTGGAGCCAGCTCCCATCAACTGATGGTGGCTGATGCTGTCCCATCAATCTCTGGAGGGCATCACTTAAGTTGCCCCTGCTACAAAATGAGGATTAGGAACCTAAAACTTAAAGTTGTTCCCATACAATCTTTCAGTGGTGATATACTGGTGTTGATAGAAAATGGCCACAGTGTTTTATACTAAAAAAATCTGACTGGCCACAGAAGACTAGGCCAGAGTGAGGACATACTGACCTCAGGATATTAAAAGCACAGACCATCTACAAGTCAAGGTGCAGATGGTGGTGTTTGAAGGGTTGAGACCCATGTTTACTTGCAAATCAGCCCTACCTCCAGGATTCTTGATATCCCCATGTTTGAGGGGGAAGGCAGACCCAGATCTCTTATCATGCCCCTATACCTGAGGTGGGGTGGAAGGAATCATTATTCCAAGTAATATGGAGATGACCTCAGGGTGAAAGAACTCTCTGTGAGTATTGACTCTCTAGTACCTAGTCATCTGTCTGCACCCCAGTTCACATCCTATGCAGTAGCTACTTTCCCCTTCCGCCTTTGGTGGCTCTCTTTGGACAGCACCATCAGTCAGCTGCCTGCCGGGTTGGCAGGTCAGCACACACCACCACTCTGGTACAACTGGCAAATGAGTTGGAAAAGTGAGCCACCATGGACCAAAGAGGAAAGAGGAGAATATCTGACGTAAGCTCAGCAGTCACACATGTCATTGTGACTTGCATACTGTTAAGAGGTATATACTCCTGACATCTATTTTAATCACAGGAGCTACCTGTCTGCACTTTTGTAAAGGAGTCGGAATTGTTGAACTCCAACTCCCATCAGCCCTAGCTGCAGTCCAAACAACATCTGGAGGGCCACAGGTTCCCTATCTCCAATTCAGAGGCAGCTTTTAAGGCTGCAAGTTGGACCACGTGCATGTTGTTGTTGTTGTTTAGTCGTGTCCGACTCTTCGTGACCCCATGGACCACGTGCATACCATACATTGAAAGCACATTTATACCACTGTAACAGTCGCGGTTCCCCACCACCGCAAGAAACCTGGGAACTGTAATTTACCTCTCACAGAGCTACAGTTCCCAGCACCTTTAATGAATTGCAATCTCCAGGATTCTCTGGGGAAAGGCATGTGCTTTAAATGGACGGTGTGACCTATCCTCATTTACATAGAATTATGTTCAGCTGATGTCAATGGGAGGCCTAGCCCTGTTATGTGGCAGAAGGGAACAACTGCCTCAGGTGGCAGATTTGGGGGTGCTGAATTTGCTGACCTTTACTGCCAGACTTTCTTTCTCAGGCACCAAAACACCTCAACCTTATTTGACCGACAGGAATTTCTGACATGTTTATATGTTCTTTAAGAATAAGCTTGAGGATAACAATCCATGCCTTTTTTTTAAATAACACAATTTTCTGACTTCCATGGTAACCATTCACCCACCCCCATAAAAAAAAAAAATCTGGAAATAAGGAACATACAATTTTAAGAGGCACTTAATAGAATGATTCAATAGTTTCCCTTTAATTAGGCAGTGGTTTAAAAAAAAATTCCAAAGACAATTTAGAGACAAAGAATACGTAGTTGTAGAACAGAAGTCTGTTACTGCAAACTCATTTACCAAGTGGCTGCAGATGCTACCGACCAAGCTGGTTTTCCCCAAACATTTTGTGGGTTTGTTTTTCTTTCAAAAAAAAAAAAGTCTTGCAAATAATATTATTAATAATATAATTATAATAATAATGGAGAAAGAAGAAGAAGAAGAAAAAAGTAAGAATATTTCTCTTTTTTTAAAAGTCAAATGTTAGAAAAGGTTTGTTAAGGTAGTTTGTGAGGGGCTTCCGGAATCGTGGCTGTCCAAGTTAGAGGTCACTGATGAGACTACAGTGATAGTGGGATTGGTCAGGTCTGTTAAAGTGGTCGCAGTGCCGGGTGGAGTGAGAGCGCCGCTGTCTGCTGAGGGCGGGGCCGGAAGCGACGTGCCGTCAGCTTTATCAACACCCCCATTCTCCTGCCGCAAAAGGTTCCTTCTGAATTTGGCTCGTGCGTTTTGGAACCAAACCTGCAAACCAATCCCAGTTGATTTCTTTACCAATGTTTGCCTTTTGATTTTGATGGTTTTCATAGAAATCATAGAATTGTAGGGTTGGAAGGGACCCCCGAGGGTCATCTAAGTCCAACCCCCTGCATTGCAGGAATCTCTCCGTTTCTCTCTCTTTCGTAGCAGCTTAATGCATTTTAAGGGGTGTTTCGGTGGCCCTTTTGTAATTATTATTAGCAAATCCTCTCTTCCAGGCTTTCCACCCATCAGTTAACTCTTTTGATACCAGCTTGTCCTATGGGAAATGCCTTCAGGCCCCTGTGTGTTGTGGGTGATCCTAGGGCATGATCCCTTCAGGCACAGCACTACCGAGGCGGCTGTGGCGCCTTCGTTGCTTCGTCTGAACTGAGAGGGCAGTGCTGAGATTACATGGGGGGGAGGGCCTTGATGAAATCTATAATCCACATCCACTCATCCACCCACTTTTAAGCTTAGCTAAAAGCTCAGGCCCCCTGTATCATTTTTACATTGTAAAAATGTCCCTCAAACACACCAACAAACAATACTTTCCTGCAACTGTTCATTGCAGAGAGAGTTTGATAGAGGCAGGCAAGCCACCTTTCAGAAAAGCTTGCTTGCCATTACTGACCTTCTCCCTAAGGAACCTCTGATGTGTTCCTACGAAGTCCCAGTTTCCCTGGGACACAGGTGGAAAACCACCGATCCACATCATAATTGGAGTCATTATTTTTTTGGCTTAGATTTGTTCTGTTTAGAATGCTAAGCCGAAATGTATAGCTACTAATCCATGTCTTTCTCCAGGATACGGTGAAGCACTACTGGAAACTGACCTGAGAAGTTCTGCTCAACTATTCATGCTAGAAGATCATTGCTTTGATGGGTATGTAACTTAGCTCTTTTCTCATCTCTGCTACAATATCTGGGTTTACTACCCCAAACACAATTCTTAGGGTGGAATTCAGATGATTCTCCTGTCATCCCAAGCATTCCTGCTTGCCAGATGGAACTCCCCTCTCCTCCCACCCCAAACCCCCCACAAACTGTTCTGGGGGTTCTCAAGAACTCATTGTGCGGATTCACATTCATGCAACTATTTAGTTGAATCCAACCCTCAGTGTTTTATCCACCAAAGTGGTCCCATCAGTGCAAGGACTTCCACCTACACAATGGTGTTTTCCCTCCTCTCCTACCCCACCCCACTCTCCCAAATTACTTCTGGGGGGGTCGAAGAACCCTCAGAACAGAGGAGTGGGGTGCAGAGAAGGGAATTTATTTTGTGCAAGTGGAAATCCTTGTGCTAACTGGTTAACTTTTTTGGACACAGCCCTAAAAGTTGTATTTGGGGTGGTTAACTTACACAGACATTTTAAAACATGAAGAAGAAATGCAAAGAGAAAGAAACTATCTCCCAATAATGAACTACTTTTCTTACACTCTTTGCATTCTGTTTCACTATCAGGTGAGTTATTGCTTTTGCTCAGACACTTCTTTCCCTTTGCATATACTTTGCTTAATTTTATTTAAATATCTTCCATTCATTGGTGGTGGTGGTGGTGGTTGATGGTTTCTACGAAGCTGGCTTACAAGATACGATAAACTATGGGCAATTTAAAGGTATGATTAATTTATTTTTTACAAATGGGAGGAAGCCGCCATGAGTCTAATTATCATTCTTGCATGGTGATCATTTATTTTCACTGAGTAACTCAGTAGACAGACCTCAGATCTATCACATTCCCAAGAATAACCCAAAGTTGATCAGTGGGAAACATTCCTAAGAAATGCTCAGTTTGTGGGAAAAGTCAGGTTAAAGGTGGATTTTTTTCTCCTACATAATCAGCAAACCTGTGAGATTTATCTCTTGCTGGATTAGACTACTATGGGCTTCAGGAGTAGCAGGGTCAAATGTTTCAATGCGCCCCAAGCAGAGTGAAAATTAGCATGTAAGGAAGAAGACCAAGCTAGCACCTCCTCCCTGACATGCTAGCTCTATATGTGGAGACAAGTTATATTTTCCTGGAAGGACATTGAGGAAATCTATCCCCTGCCCACATTCTAAAATGGTACAATCCAGCAACAGATGTGTCACATGGGGCTGCTGATCATGCATAGCAGCCCTCCATTCTGTTTAATAGGGAGGCCCCTTAACGGACCAACAAAAAATGGGGAACTTCCACAATGAAAAATTACTACAAGGGGAAACAAAAGTTTGCACTCAATGGCTTGACTGGATGCCCAAGGATTGTAACTTTCATTTGCCTTCAACAAAGCCTACTAGTTCCTGTTTTGGTTAAGAAGGACGCTACATGAAGGTCCTACCCTGATGAGAATAGAATATCTGCTCTTCTGAGGGCTGGATTCTCCTTCTGCGCTGGGAGGTGTTGGCCCTGGAGGGTAGCATCATGCTTCCCTTGAGCATTCCCTGGGTGCATTTAGATCTGAAGGTATACATGTTTAGCCCTGAACCCTCTGTATCTATGGAGGGACACAACTCAATGAAGCCTAGCACAAGGGTGATGGAAGGCGTTGGAAGTAAGGGATGTGCTATTTTGAAGTGGAGGGGGGGAAGTTTTGTAACGTAAGGCTCTTACCTGCAGAACTCTCTTAGTTAGGCCCGTCTTCTGGGCAAGCTGCTTGAGGTCCTTGGCATCTGGGTTGTGGTTAATAGCAAAGTAGGACTTCATGGTGCGGAGCTGGTGGTGCTTGAAAGAAGTGCGCATGCGCTTGGTCTTCTGAGATGGGGGATAAGGCTGCTGGTCTCTGTCCAGGTGGTCTGCCTCGTTCTCATTGCAACCTGTTTGGAGAAGCCACAGAAAATGCCCAAAGAGTTGGGTGGAGATCCTACATGAACATCTCAAGCAAGCAGATGCCATGGAGGAGAAGGGCCATAGCTCAGTGGGAGAGCATCTGTTTTGCATGCAGAAGGTCCCAGGTTCAAGCTCTGGCGCTTGCAGGTAGGGCTGGGAAAAGACCAGGTATATGGGCCAATTGTCAGACTCAATATAAGGCAGCTTCCTATGTTCCTAAACCTTTTTAAAAAATAAGGGAGAAGAGAGGGCAAATATATTTCTCCTAAGTATGGGATTACATGTTTACCAGGCCCATATAATACTGTGGTGTGTTACATTGCCTGAATGCAGTCATATTACTATGCAAAGAGCACACCTATATGTCACACCAGATAAGGTGGTGCAGTATTGGACTACCAGACTTCAGACAACAGGTAAGGGGAAGTGTATTTTTGAATGCTCTTGCAGGATTAAAATAGGAATAAAGGTGGTGCCTGAATGTAATATACTAATGTATCGGAGAGAAAGATTTAATATAGCATACCCTGCAACATTTCTCCAATGAAAATAGGGACATCCTATTTATTATTATTATTATTATTATTATTATTATTATTATTATTACCCCACCCATCTGACTGTGTTGCCCCAGCCACTCTGGGCGGCTTCCAACATATATAAAAACATAATGAAATGTTAAACATTAAAAAAACTTCCCTATACAGGGCTGCTTTCAGATGTCTTCTAAAGGTTGTATAGTTATTCATCTCCTTGGCTCAGGGGTCGCCTACATCCATACCCTCCAAGATTTCTCTGGTGAAAATAGGAACTTCCTAAGGAAAAGTGGGACACTCCAGGATCAAATCAGAAAGCAGGACAGCTTCTGTAAATCTGTGACTGTCTCTAGAAAATAGGGACATGTGGAAGGTCTGAGATAGACCTCTCCCTGATGCATTAGCTTACAATATGCAGGGAAGCGTTTTGTTTTATTCTTAACATGGGGAAGCATTAAGAAATATGACACGGCCATTTTCATTCCATGGACATAGCTAGGGGAGTGCAGGGGGGCAGCTGCCTCTCCCAAATCAAGTAAACATATAAAAATACTTAACAAAACTGACCAACTGCATCACAGATAACTCAGTTCTGCCCCCCCCCCAACATAAAGCCTGTCCCCCTAAAATAAATCCTGGCTACGCCCATGTTTCGTACCTTGCATTTAAATCACCATGATACCACTTTAAACAGTCATGGCTTCCCCCGAAGAATTCTGGGAGCTATATTCCCCACACAGAACTGCAATTCACAGAGTGATTTATCAGACAGTTTCTGTTCTCAGGGAATTCTGGGAATTGCAACTCTGAGGAAACGGCTCTCCTAACAACTCTCAGCACCCTTAACAAACCACATCTCCCAGAATTCCTTGAGCGAAGCCATGGCTGTTTTAAAGTGGTATCATGGTGCTTTAAATGTGTGGTGTGATAGTGGCCAGGGAGAGAGAGGGGCTCCACCAGCAAAATGCTGAGACAGAAGTGGTACAGTCCATAATTCTCCCATTTCATTTCACATTAAACCCCAGAATAGTAAGCGAAATCACTTGTGGGTGCAGGGGGAGAAGTGCAGTTTAGACGGAAGTGCCAAAGGGTCCACCTTGGCCTTTTCCTGTTTTAAACATTTATTATGTTCACTGCTTCCACATCTGTTAAGGGAGCCGGTGTTTTGAGAACAAGCCTGCCAGGTTTCACTCCTTTTGCATTATTATTTAAGGGAAGCCTCTTCCCCGGGGGCAAGGAAGAGCTTTGCAGCGTGTTCCCAAGGAATTGTTTAAAATCTCACTCAACATTTGGAACAGCAAAAGGGAGGGAAAATTCACTTACAGAAATCGGCCAACTGTGGCAAGAACTGAACGCTGCACAGCCCTCTCATGTGCTGCTGACATCCTGAGACCCACTTCTCTACCTGGCACAGGAGGGGGCAATTTGCACCAGAGAAGGAGGAGGCCAAAAGTGATGGGAGCAGTTAACCTCCCCACAACCACCACTGCTCCCCAGAAGTTTGCCCAACACTTCTCTGATTAAAATAGGGATGTCCTATTCAAATAATAATAATAAATACATCATCATCATCATCATCATCATCATCATCATAGGGCTACTCCAGCACCAGCACAGAGGCTTAAACATGACCTCTGCCCTGTCTCTCCCTTTAGTTCTCTTAAATTCTCCTCTCCTCGGAAATGAAGGAGGTGTCAACAAGCACCCAGTTTCTCCTCTTCCGTGCATGAGACTCTTAATCTCATGGCTGTGAGTTTGAGCCCCACGTTGGGCAAAGGATTCCCACATTGCAGTGGTTTAGACTAGATGATCCTCGTGGTCCTTTCCAACTATGATTCTATGATTCCTTGCCTCCCAGAACTAGAGCAAAAGCCCGGACTGGATCTTCCTCCCACCTGCACCTGCCATGCGTAGGACTACAAGCATTGCAATTTGACAAGCATTCCCTGGATGGATGCTTACACAAGAGCTTTTGCACTGCAACTCTGATAATGCATCT
This sequence comes from Podarcis tiliguerta, assembly GCF_965153285.1. Lineage (NCBI taxonomy): Eukaryota > Metazoa > Chordata > Lepidosauria > Squamata > Lacertidae > Podarcis > Podarcis tiliguerta. The sequence continues at coordinate 79,393,666 of NC_139539.1, forward strand.
TGCTTGTCTGAGTGGAGGACGGAGGAGCTGTACATGAGGGGAGCACGCACAGAAACCTGTGATTTGCGTGCGGCTGGAATGTAGCCCTGCCAGTGTTGCCCCCATTGCTCGGCCCACGTTTGCCTTTGGCTGCACGCCCGCTGGCATGTGCCTCCTCTCAAATGTGGCAGATGAGGGAATGTGACCTTCAGGAAGGGTTCCCCATCCCTCACACACAGAAACTTTACCAGCAAGTTTGAGCAGCAGCTTCAAGAAACTGGCATGTAGACTCCCACATCCTGGGATAGTTAGTTGGTACAACGTGAGACTCTTAATCTCAGCATTGTGGGTTCAAGCCCCATGTTGGGCAAAAGATTCCTGCATTGCATGGGCTTGGACTAGATGACCCTTGTGGCCAACTCTACAATTCTATGTCTTTAGGATTAAAAATGTGGTTGGTCGGTTGCGTGTACACGCGATGAGCTGTGACTCCCGGCATCTCAGATTACCACGCAAGTTGCATCCTAAACCTATACTGACATGGTGGCAATAGGAATTCTGCACTGTGTAATGATGCTGTATACCAGGCCTGTGCAAATTACAAGCCTGGATATCAAGTGCAGACTGGCTGCCATTAAGGGCAGCCTATCAGGAGCTGGGCACATCTTTTTGTTTCACTGCCTTCCAGAGATTTTTTGGGGGGAGAGGCCAGTAATCTTACTCAGTTTGACAGATCCCAGTTCTGTAAGCCTGGCCTACATGCATACTAAACCAGGTCAGATTATGAAGTGATGATGAGTTGTTTTGTATAGTATAGGATTCTAGGGTGGAATTAACCCTGTAAGCAATTCACACACAGCTGTGGCATTGAAAGTCCTGTGTGGGGTAAGAAACAGACATGAGTTGTTGGCTCATGCCTGCCACCACAACACTTAGGAAACTAGATCACACCAAGTCAGATCATTAGCACAGTATTACCTACACCAACAGAAGAAAGGTTATTCAGGGTTTCAGGCATAAGAGTCTTTCCCAAGGCTGGTTCATACGCAGCCACAGTATGTAGCACCTGCACAGAAGTAACCTTCTGATTGGTGGCTCCTCCCTGCCACATATGGAACACAAATGTGTGCCACAAGGTCCACATATACCCACAAGCCTCATTCACCCTTGCCCATCCCTTGCCCGTCCTTTTCCTGAGAGCAATTGGCCTGATGGGTCAATCCTACACACACATGCATGGATTCTCTCTCACTGTATGCTCTCATGCACCCATCCCTGATAGTCTAGTGCAGAGCTTTCCAAACTGTGTGTCGCGACACGTTAGTGTGTCGGCTGCAGTGTGTAAGTGTGTCGCGCGAACGTTCCCCATGCTCCTCCCGGGGCTGGAAAGGGGTTAGTTTAACCTCCGGTTTGCTAGCAAAACTGAATTCCCGTGTCGCGAAATGATGCATGTCTAAAAAGTGTGTCACCAACATGCAAAGTTTGTACAGCTCTGTCTATTGCCTAGGATTAGTCACTTTCGCAGCTATGACTCACTCTTTGAGGAAGGGGTGGGACTCCGTGGCAGTGTATGTGATTTGCGTAAGAAACATCTCCAGGGCTGGAGGTGCTTCCAGATGGGTGTTTATAATGGGGAATGGGTGCTCCTCATGCATGCACCTTTATTTCCTTTTTTGCAAGGTCCACGCAAAATTGTTGTCATTAAAAATTGCCAGCCTGCTTTTTCTTCTTCTCATTTTAATCCAGATTTACACTTCCCAAGGGAAACTTGCAATATCTCAGCAATCCATTTACAGTCCCCATCTCAAAGCGCCTACGGTTTGGATTCACAAATGAATAGGTGGTAGTACTAGAGAAAAAGTCCAGTGTGGAAGCTCCTGCTTCAGTTTCCAGCACTGATAAAACAGGAAGAAGAATAACCAGTGTCACAGGTAGCTCCTCCACACTTCCTCTTGTTCTGCTGCTTCCCCCGGGAAGCCCACTCCTTACTGATGAATTGGCGCAAACGCCAATAGGGTTTCCCACAGGTTGACGTTGGCTCTGATTCAGCGGCAAAGAGCAGGTTTCCCCAGGAATAGCAGCAGGGGGAACAGAAAACCGTTCAGCTTTCTAGGCATGGGACAAGCAAAGTGGATGAACTCAGGGCGTCTGAGAAATTTGGTTGTGCACTAACAGCACAAATCTGTGCATGCATACCCAGATGTAGGCTCGACTGAGTTCAGTGAGACTTAACTCCTGGGTAAGTGTGCATGAACTGCAGCCCCAAACTGATACATATATTAATTAGAAACCATGGAAAAACTGACTGCAAAGAGATAGCATTGTCAACTTTAATGTAGCATAATGGTTCTTAAACTTTGTACTGGGGATCACTATATTCCAGCTTGCTTTCTCTAGTGAAAGCTTCTTTAAAAGCTCTGGCTCTTCTGTATTTTCTTTTAAGCATTTTTTTCCTGGTCTCAGGGATTATTGGAATGCATGGGGCACTTGAGCCAGCCTTTCACAGTGGCGCTGAGAAAAGCAGCTTTAAAATGCTGCAGGTTATTTTTTTTCCTTTTGGAAGGAGAGGGTAAATGCAGATGTGAGATGCTTTTGCCTCTTTTTAATATATAAACTGTAAAATCTAAGTCTCCATGGACTGATGTAATGTGCAGAGTATAATGTATGCTTTTCCAGCTTTTTCTCAGGGGTTGGGGGTTGGCTTAAGCTTTGTGAATAAATCCAGCCAACTGTTGGGAAGCAGTCCAAGGTGTCTCTCTGTGTGCAAATCAGATGATACACACACACTCACACATGCTTTAAATATGGACTAATTAAATTCCTTTAGAGCCAATCATTTCAATTAAACTTAATTCGCATTGTTTGCTCTGTGACATAAGCAGGACCATTGAAGTCTCTCTAGCTGTTCCCACATTGAACAGATCCTGAAAAGTGATCTAATTTTTCATGCTAAATAGTTAAAACAAATCTGCTTCCCCCACTCCTTCCTAAATGCATTGCATGATATCAAGTCCTGTTGATCTCTACAGGGAATCTTTCCACATAATAGGATCAGGGTGTTAGAAGACGGCTAATTTTGTAGGTTACCAGCTCGTTTTATTCATTTTTTTAGCGGTGCAAGATAAGCTACAATGTCTTTAGCAACTAAAGACCCATGAAACAATGGACTGCGATAGACTGTTTTTCCCAAAGACCTAACCCTTTTGAGAATATTGTTTTAGGTTTCATGATGCAGTGGCTGGTTTTGTACAGAATGAAAACTGACTATCCGTTCTAAACCTGTTCCTCTCATTTCTCCAGATGGTTGTGTGACTTATTCTTAGCATGTTTGGGGCTTTCCATAGACAAAATAGTTGAGGTCAGAGCTAATGTGACACTATCGCCCCACTTAATTTGTTTGTAGAGTTCCAGTCATGCTCAGTCAGTAGAGCATGAGACTCTTAATCTCGGGATTGTGTGACCAAGCCCCACATTGCGCAGAAGAATCCTGTGTTGCAGGGGGTTGGACTAGATGACCCCTGTGGTCCCTTCTAACTCTACAATTCTATGATTCTATGAAAAGGGGTATAATCTCAACCCATTTCCACTACCTGTCTGTCCCTTCCTCTATGTTGCACATCCCAGAGATGAAACTAGAGCATTTCTCTCTACAGATTCACCAAGGGATGAGGAATACATTTTTAAAAAACACTATTTTCAGTTCAGATGTTTCAAGTGTAGGTTGCTGAAAATATTTCATTTTAATTTGATGAGCTGTAAGACACCTTGGGAATCATATGGTCAAATGGCAATGTAAAAATATTGCAAATACTATGGACTAATCTCCTGCCAACCTAACAGTTCGAAAGCACGTCAAAATGCAAGTAGATAAATAGGTACCGCATCGGCAGGAAGGTAAACGGTGTTTCCGTGCGCTGCTCTGGTTCGCCAGAAGCGGCTTAGTCATGCTGGCGACATGACCAGGAAGCTGTACACCGGCTCCCTCGGCCAATAAAGTGAGATGAGCGCTGCAACCCCAGAGTCGTTCGCGACTGGACCTAATGGTCAGGCGTCCCTTTACCTTTACTATGGACTAATAGCAAACTCATTGGATAGCCAAAAGGGCACCCTCCATTCTCAAGACAAGAGGGTGGTTATCAGCAGACTCAAGGTTTCAGAAGTACAACATTGTTTTTAAAAAGACACTTGGGGGAGTAGGTGGGGGGAACAGCCCAGTGCAGACTCAGCATGCTCATTGCCCATGGATTGCTGCTTGAATGTTGGAGGGGAGAATAGAAAACCAGGAGTATTGGCAGGGATGGGGAAAATCTGCCCATTTCAGCTCCTCTCCATTTCTTATACTTCCACTCAGTTTTCTGCATTTCCATGTTGGTTTCTGGGGGTGGTGGGCAGTGGCGTAGCGTGGGGGTGCAGGGGGGGCCGGCCGCACCGGGCGCAACATCTGGGGGGGGCGCGCTCGCACTCGCAGCTCTCTGCCCCTACCTGGCTCACTCTCTCTCTCTCTCACTGCAGTGCTGGCTGTGCAAAGCCAATCCGAGCCGCCGGGCCGACGCCCACTGTGGGGGAGGGGTGCCAGGCATGCGGTGCGGTGTGGAGAGAGAAAGAGGGACTATCTGGGGGAGGGACAGTGCAGCGGGGGGCGCAAATTACTTGCCTTGCCCCGGGTGCTGACAACCCACGCAACGCCTGGGTGGGCAGGCAAGAATTGTTTAAGTCTTCACAAAAAATTAAAAAGAACCTAGCTGGCTACAAGGGCTCTTATCCTGCTTGGTTCTCTTGCCTGCTGTGCTTCCAAGACAGGACTGTGGCTGATGCCAGGTTAGAGCTCCCTCTTGCACAGACACACCCTGTGTTGGCTGCTTGGTGGATGCCTTTCATTCGAAAGCATCTCTGACTGGCACTGAATGGGCCAGATTAAGCATCCGCAATGGCACTGTCTGGAACGGAGAAGCCTTTTGTATTATTTGGGAACAGGTTCCCTTCCGGGAATCCTGTTTCCAGATTGTTCCTATCCAAATCGCACCGCTTAGAAGAGGGCATCTGTTCTCTTCCCAAGACAGGCAGAGGCAGTGGTCTCCCCTACCTACCCCTTTCTTTGGAGGCAACACTACTTTAAATGGAGATGCCCTGGCCAGGAGGAGAAATGGAATACCTTCTGTACCAGAGAAGGACTTGCAGGGGGTTGGATTCGACGACCCTTTGGGTCCCTTCGAACTCTAGAGTTCCCTTATTCTAACCCAGGAGCTTTCTCCTCTCCAGAGAAGCAGCAAAAGCAGAACTGTGATGAGAAGGACACCACCAGGTTGCATGTTCTGCAATTAGGCTAGGGATGCCTGCGGCCTTCTGTTGTTGGACTCAAACTCACATTTTCATCATCGTCATCAGCATCTCTCACTGGGGCTAAAGGAAGTTGGAGTCCCAAACATCTGGAGGGCACCAGGTTGAGGAAAGTTGGCCTTCACCCTATCGGTTCCCTTCCAAAACTATTTTAAGAACAACACCTTGTCCTCCGTATATTTCCTTTTCAGCCTAGAAGAGCAGAGCGTTTGGTAAAGGGATCACGGGTTCAAATTCAGAGCTAGAGACATTCACATATCTTTTGAAATCCCAATGTGGCAGGCAAGGAGGCAAGGGCAGCTCATGCTGCCCCGTCCCTCCCGGCTCTGACATGCATCTCCCCCTCTTGCTTGCTGTGTGGCACACCTGGAAGTCTGTGAAGGGGGAAGAAAACAAGGCTGGGTAGGGAATGGGCAAGAAAAGAAGCTGTGGCCAACCAGAAGAGTTGACCAATAGGAACATTGGGAAGCTGCCTTCTACCGTGTCAAAGCACTGATCCATCCAGCTCAGTATTGCCTACACTGACTGGCCGCAGCTCTCCTGGGTTTCCAATTGGCAACATTCCCAGCCCTACCTGGAATTGCTATTGGGGGTTGAATCTGGAACCTTCTGGCTGCAAAGCAAAGGCTCTGCCACTGAGCTATGGATGTTCTCCAGATTTAAATCTGGCACCCCAAGTTCAAGCGCCAATCCATCAATATCCAGCCATGTGTGGCAGTCCCCTGCAGGCTCAAGCAACCTGCTCTTTTTCCTCCTGCGCAGGACTGCAAGGACAGAGGAGATGTCGAACCACATGATGCAGCTGGTGTGCTGCATTTGATTGAGGAGGGCCACATATTGAGCCAGCCTCCCCTAGAATATGAGAAAACAAGGTGCCGTTCTCCCACTTCCCCATCTACAAAACATTCTGTAATTCTACAAACAGAAATGTCATGCATTTGCTTTCTTGAAGCCCTGTAGGCAGGGATGAGGGACCTGTTCCAGATCCTTCTAGACTCCATCTCCCACCATCCAGAGCCAGGAAGTCTGCCAGTCATGGATGATGAGATCTGAAGTCCAACAACATCTGGAGGACCACAGGTTCTGTAACAAACAGCCTGTTGATCATGCATTAGGGAGGTCTCTCTGCCACACCACTTATTCCACTGCCATCTTTTGCTACTTTGCATCAGGATTAGACACTTGATACCAGCTCAGACTGTTTGTCTATCTAGACCACTAATGTCTACTCTTACGGACATTGGCTCTATAGTCTCAGGCAGATCCCTGCAACTTTTGTCCCGCCTAATGAAGATGTAGTGGTTCCACCTGAGACCTTCTGCAGGTCACTTAACTATAGTCTCTCTCTCAAGTTCTTCTGCAGCTTTTGGTGCCATATATTCTTTCGGCACAGGGACGTGGGTAGCGTTGTGGGTTAAACCACAGAGCCTAGGATTTGCCAATCAGAAGGTCGGTAGTTCGAATCCCCGCGACGGGGTGAGCTCCCATTGCTCAGTCCCTGCTCCTGCCAACCTAGCAGTTCAAAAGCACATCAAAGTGCAAGTAGATAAATAGGTACCGCTCTGGCGGGAAGGTAAACGGCGTTTCCGTGTGCTGCTCCGGTTCACCAGAAGCGGCTTAGTCATGCTGGCCACATGACCTGGAAGCTGTACGCCGGCTCCCTCGGCCAATAAAGCGAGATGAGCGCCGCAACCCCAGAGTCGGCCACGACTGGACCTAATGGTCAGGGGTCCCGTTACCTTTTTTTTTTTTTTTTTTTTGGCATTTGCACAATCTTCTCAGGTTTCAGCTACGAAGTTACTGCACTCTCAATTAAAAGGAGACTTCTAAAGCAATGCCTTTGTAACACCTTGTCAGGAAAAGGAAATTGCCTGGACTTTGGAGAAATTCTGATAGGCACTTGCCTTTGTGATATTTGTCAGCTCTGGACAATATATTGTCACAAATAGTCTCCAAGTAAAAACACTACATATAATACACATCACATAATATGGCAGAGGCCTTACATTTATGCTTAAGGTTCCCACAACATGCCCCCCCACTTGCTATATCACAGAAATAACTAACATTGACTGCACAAGTGTACAATAAAATATTACTATAGCGCATGATCACAATCCATTGCAGAGTTAAGCCTAGCTGAATGCATTGATTTTTGCAGGCAGAGTATGATAAAGAAGGCAGAGTGACTTTCTCCTTGCCCCTGAAGACGTTCACTATTCAATTTAAGTTTCCTACTGACCACACACACTAGAGGAGTGGGGGGTTGGCCAGACCTGCTCTTGTGCCTCTAACAGCTGTTATAAGCTGCAAAAATCAGCAGCTGGAGCCTTTTTGTAGAACGGAGATGAGCATCATCATTTGCTATGTTTGCCGTTGAAGCTATGGTTGATGTCAAAACCAAAGGGGCTGGCAGAAAAGTTGGCAATCTTTCCTTGCTATAGAATTTGAACTCTGCCTTGCACAACAGAGACTGGCACCGCAGGGAGCAATTTAAAGTCACCTCCGTGTGATATGTTTTTCATTCATCCCAACCCTTCCTTGGAAGCACAAGGTGGACATAATCTGAGGCTGCCGTCCTAAGCAGACACATTCTCTGAGCAAAGCATTTAGGATCAAACTTCATGAAGCTATATAGGACTTACCCACACTTCCTCTTGTCCTGCTGCTTCCCCCCACCCTGGGGAAACCACTCTTTAGCACTTAATCAGAGCCCCTCAATCGTGTCCCCTCCCATTGCCATTTGTTCTGACCTATCGCTAAGAAGCAGATTTTCCCTTCGGAAAGGAGCTGGTCAAGAGGAAAACCACTCTGACCCATGCTTTCCAGGCATGGCACAAGAGGAAGTATGGATGAGCCCATAGTCCTGCCTTCACACGTGTGCGTGCACACACTTCCCTCCCCCTCATAATTATAATATTTTGCTCCTCGGATCAACGTGTTGCATTCCTTTTTAAAAAAGAAAAGGTTGGGATGACAGCAGTATGAGTTTATTAAATCCAGGTATCATGATGAGTAGAATCTTTTCCAGTTTTGTTGAATGGCTTTCAACTTCCCCCTCCCTATATTAAATCTATTTTAAACCACTTGCTATCCTTTTTAGAACAAACCAGCTCACTTGGACTGCGGTCCTAAAAAAATATATTCAGGAGTCTACAATCCTATACACATTTCCGTACATTCATGCAGGCATGCCTGCAAACTGGACTGCAGGTCCTCTTTTCACATACCTTTTTTTTAAAGTCCTCTTTTTAAAAAACATAGAACTAAAGCAGAAAATGAAGAAAACCCTAATTTAAAAATAACTCCATCTACAATGTTTGCCACCTGATTGCGTGTGTGTTTACTCAGAATTAAGGCCCACAAGTGAGACCTGCAACAAATTATTGCAGTGCGGAGTGTTACTATTCAGGCTTCCAATCCGGCTTTATTTCGGGACACTCCATTTCCCCCCCCCCCCCCCATTAGCTCAGCATTGCTGAGCATTATCATAATCTGCTGGTCTACGCTTGCACACTTAGGGTTCCCCCCACCAAAAAACCTTTGTTCTACTTTTACAAACATTAGGATTCTCTCAAGCACCCTGATAACTTCCCTCTCATGTGTGGCTGTGGCTGTTTTTGACTACGAAATAGCCTGCACTTAGAGAATGAGCTCAGTATTAACATGGAGGGTTGAGCCCAGTGAATATGACCTCCAAAGCTGCTCAGATCAGGACAATAAAATGGGGTGGGCTAGAGTTTGCTCTGCTATTCTGTTTTTCCCCCCAGATGTGAAAGCCATTGGTGAACAAAGGCCAGGTGAGACAGACCTGTTATTGTCCTGCAGAGGTGACATCAGCAGGTGTGGCTTTTGCATGACAAGCTACCCCACTGGAATCCCCTCTTCCATACAACTATTAAAGGTTCAGGAATCCTGGCATCTTTGGCATCACGCCGCCTTACTTAAAGCCTTTTCAGCCTCCTGCAATTCCCTACCTAGGAAAAATCAACCAAGCTGCTACTTCCTTACTTGATTCCTCCCAAAACCAGGTGAAAACATTCATAAACAATCAGCTTTGCTGTTCGGTTTTTAGCTGGCATGTTAATTGTTTTAACTTACATATTATATGGTGTGCGCGCACACCAATATATATATATATTTAACTAAGATGACTAGATGAAATAGAAACCTTTTTTTCTGTCTTTGTAGCAGAAGGAATTTCAGTAGGTGCAGCCTGTCAATCAAGATGCACCAATGGGAATTACTTCTGCCCCACAACCATCAAAGGGGTAGGAGCCCAGTTTCCTTTTTCATCTAGCCACCCTACTTTGAAAACTTATTTTCATGAGAAAAGAGATCAGCTACGCGGACCTAAGCCATACCTACCCAGAAATTAAATCATATTGGCTTCAATGGGGCTTACTTCCAGGTAAGCAGATCTGCAGGCTAATAGTTTTGTTAGCATGATGAATAAGTGACCACAGGGCTGCAGCTATGCAGCCCGATATGTTAGATGAGAGCTTGCCTGAGTTCAATGGGATTTACTCCCAGCCAAGTAGGCATGCTTACACAGGACTGTAGTACCCCAACCATGTTTTCACATATGATGCTTTCATACAAGGAAGCACCCTAGAGCTATTCTTGTGCTTGTTATTCATAGTTTGCATACGAAGGCTGTTTGTGTGGAATTAAAAGCAGGAAAAGGACCCTTTTTAAAACCCCAATGGATATTCTAGATGTAGGTTAGGCTTTATCCCTGTGACTTCATATTTATGTACAGATTATAGTCACATCATGTAGGATTGGCAGCTTTCAAACAAAAATTTTTACAACAAAATTTTTTATGTGGCAAGTAAAAATATTTTTCTCCACACCTTTAGCAGTTTCACATCAATCCGCGGTTTAAAAGACACATGAACAGACCACTGCACTTGACAAACCTCACGTCATGGGTGGAAATGCTCTTGGAACCAGAACCATCATGCAAGTTGATGCTGTATAAAAACAGCACTCCAGCTCACAGGCTCTAGGCCAGGGAGATCTCTTATTCACAAAGCAGCCAGGTGGTAAATCATGACATCTAGATGGGGAACTAACAAAACATGGCAGAAGTGTTGTCAGGGAATTATAGGCACCGTTCCCAAAGATTGTAGGAAAGTGTACCGTCTCAAAAGGGACAGAGCCTTTTGCTAGCTTTTCCCTCTGCCTCCTCAACTCACACTTCTCTTCTTTAAAAATAAATAATTCAAATATTCACATCCTAAAGGAGTGCCTCAGGAAGGACATTTGTTGTTGTCCTTGTTATATCATAAAAATGTTCTTTAAAAAAAATATAAAAATATTCACATCCTAGAACCAGAGGTAACCAGTGGCGTAGCATGGGTTGTCAGCACCCGGGGCAAGGCAAGTAATTTGCGCCCCCTAACCCGGTAGGGGCAGAGATGTTGCGCCCGGTGCGGCCGGCCCCCCCTGCACCCCCCACGCTACCCCACTGGAGGTAACACAGCTGCCACTGAGAATTGGATAACATGAACTAGTGGGCCAGAGTTATTGGTCTGATCTGGAGAGAACTTTTACGAATGTACATTTTAAAACTGGACCTGAATCAAGCCACATTTCCTAGGAAAGGAACAGTTGGCATCTAGCTCATTAAGGGAAACAGAACTTTCTCCGATTATTTTATAATTGACCTGGGTAGGTCACTTTGCCTCACCACTATAGTTGGGAGTGGAGGGTGGGCAGCATACCTGGCAAAAATCCTCCTTCTACACAACACATGAAAAGCACACAAACCCCTCAAAGGCTGAACACCAGTGGCGTAGCGTGGGGGGTGCAGGGGGGGCCGTCCGCACCGGGCGCAACATCTGGGGGTTAGGGTTAGGGGGCGCAAATCCACGGGTTAGAGGGCGCAAATCCACGGGTTAGGGGTGCAAATTACTTGCCTTGCCCCGGGTGCTGACAACCCACGCTACGCCACTGCTGAACACACACAACAGCCTCAAATCCAGTCAGTTTCTGAATGTTGCTCTGAATATAAGGCAGCTTGGCAAACAAGAGAAAGTTGGCCTATTAAAATATGCCATCTTTTCTTCGCTGTCTCTCACATTTAAGGCCAATGCAGCAGCAACAGACAGCTCCTACACACACACACACACACACACCCCAAAAAACCCTACGGTTTTTAAAAATAAATATTCTGCCTCCTCTCTCTGAGAAAGGCTTCTCCCTGCAGAAGCCACCAGAGGTCACTGCTACATTCTTTTGACAAACCCCAGTATGTTGGGAGTTAGAATTTCGGAGGAGACAGCAATCTTTTTATTGGTGGAAAATGTTACTACTTCTGTTTTAGCTACAACACCCGAAAGGGGTGGGGGAGTCGAGGTCAACGGCCACATAAATTCTGCTCAGCAAGGCCTTTTAAAAATAATAATAATAATAAAGAAATAAGTCAATCCCAGTCTGCCTTTCAGTTATCTCCTTTCTGTTCTGTTAAACCCCTTAATCCAGCATGCAGGGAGCCATTGATCACAGGAAGAAGAGGGTTTAGGCTGTTATTGCCATGTGAAAGGATTTGGTGCCCTAGATCTGAATATTTCTGAACCTATCCTGCACAAGTTTCACTCAAGAGGAACGTGTTCAGTGAGGGCTGATCCACAAGCGTCCGTTGGGACGTAGCCTTAAAGGCGCTGGTTCAATTATACAATATCATAACAATACAGTGGTACCTCGGGTTAAGTACTTAATTCGTTCCGGAGGTCCGTTCTTAACCTGAAACTGTTCTTAACCTGAAGCACCACTTTAGCTAATGGGGCCTCCTGCTGCCACTGCGCCGCTGCTGCACGATTTCTGTTTTCAGCCTGAAGCAAAGTTCTTAACGCGAGGTAATATTTCTGGGTTAGCGGAGTCTGTAACCTGAAGCGTATGTAACCCGAGGTACCACTGTAATTGTCATGCCATTTTCACACGCTGCATATATATCAACCCAAAATGCAAAGGTGAATTGGGGAGGACAGGAATCTGAAAACAAGCATGACCATGTGACCATGTGAAGGAATCAGCTCCTTGACCTGAAGTGCCAAAGGGCACATTCAAAGTAATGGAAAGGCTGGACACAGACCTAGAACTAAGTCTAACTCAACATCCATAGCATCAGGCTGTGGCCTGATATGTGCTTCTTCAATTGGGAAGAAGTCCTGCTGAACTCAGTAGGCTTTTCCGAGTAAACAGGTCAAAGATTAGGCTGCAAGAATGCCTCTTGGCTTACATTGTGCCACTTATCAACATTATTAATTCAAGAGGAGAGAAAGCAGAACAGAAAGCCATTTGGAAAATCAAATGTACATCATAGCCAGTGGCCAATGTTGTGGTTTTGCTTGAAAACTGCAAAGGCAGCACAGGTGATTAATAAAATGTGCCGTATGTTTTGAAAGTGGTCCAGGATAACAAAGCACCCTAACATTGCTGCCCGACAGGTGGGCTTTGCCCATGAACAGGAGATCTTCCCACTGCAGGAGGGAACCTTCAAGCTAGGAGAGGCCCCTCATCCCAGTAATTAGCCAAATGATAACGTAATATGGGAAACTGGACCACATGTGCATTGCAGTCAGCTTGTAGTTCTAAGTAACAATGCAAACCTATGCACATTTTCCAAAAAGCATGTCCTGTTTTATTCAGTGTGACTTCAGCTGCAGTCATACACACAACTGGGAACACGTTTTATAGAGCTTGGTGGAACTTCCTTCCAGGGTTTCGCCATTACACCCAAAGATGCATACACAGAATTCCACCTGGATCCTGCAATTTTACCTGGGAGCTTACATCACTAGGAATTAGAGATCAGGGATGCATTTGGGATGGGTGGAAATCCAAAGTGGCCCATTACAGGCAAGTAGATGGTTCTCTCTCTCTCTCTCTCTCTCACACACACACACACACACACACTCCCCTAACAGCACATTGGAACCTCATTTCCCCTGTTTGTGTGTCCTTTAGAATCTTGTTAATGGGGAACAGAAAGCAGAAGGTAGCTGTTTCTAAACATGGTACCTACTTTGGTCAGATTTACCTTTGCATTATAGGTGTGGGGAAAATGAGAGGTGGCATTGTGCAAAGATGACCTAGGTGCCAATCCTGTACCCATTTACCTGGGAGTAGGCTCTACCGAACTCAATGAGACTTACTTCTGGGTAGGCATGCATAGGATTGTGCTGCTAAGTGGCTTATCTGACTTGAGATTTCATAGGCAGTACCTTCACATCTAATGAAGTAGGCTGTTGCCAGGTTCTTTCCTCCAGCTAAATCAGGTATGGGGAATCTTTAGCTCTCCAAATATTACTGGACTACACCTCCTATCATTCCTGGCCATTAGGCATGCTTGCTAGGGTTGATGGGAATTGTCGTTCATTAACATGGGGGGGGGGGGAGGTTCTCCACACCTGTGCTAAATAAACCAGTTCCTCTATTATTACAGGCCAAGTGAAGACAACAACAAAACTAAGGGAGGATGACAGCCTAGACTCTCTGAATGCACTCTTGCCTTGCGATTCTTACTTCCTAGTAACTCTGATCAGAAACAGAGTAGAAAGTTGAGATTTAGCTTATCATTTCTGTGTGACTGGAGCACTTGCTTATTTCTACATCCTGAAATAAGGAAGTGCTCTGTATTCATTTTGCACGCGATCTAACCAACGTTAAGCACTAAAAAAAAAGACAAAACATTCATAGATTTGGGCAAAGATGTAAGCAGGTGCTTCATTCTCCTGTTGAAAACCATGGGGCCTTCAGACCACAATCCTGTCTGCAATTAATGTAAACGGCCCTTATTTCTACAGATATCATGTGTGTTCACGATTAAGGTTTAATTCTCTGAAATTAACTCAGCAACATTCTAGGCTAGTCCCTTCTGCCTCCCTTTGGAGACACGGATCTGCTCTGCAATAAATAGCACAAAGAGGCAGGTTGTCTAATTTGAGGACAACCTACTCCAGTGGTTTGGGGTTTTGCCTTTCACTTTTCCAGCCAAATTAGAGTAAGCATCAAAAGATGAACAAGGCCAACTTGACTCCTCTTTCCCCCACCCCCTCCCTATCCAGTTTATTATATTTAACCGGTTGTGGACATGATCCACAGGGAAATTCTCCTACACACGACATCCAAACGAATGAGGGCCGATTTTCATTTGGGGAGAAGTTGGAAGCCCTTAAACTAGCGCACGCCGTCTTGGTATAGCCTTTTCCATCTGTCTGCTCTGTCTCTCGCTCTCTATCTCCAAACTAACATGACTTTCCAGAAAACACTGAACACTTTTTCTTTTGTCTCCTTCTGGGGAAAAAAGTGCTCTGTTTTAAGAGCGATTTTCTTGGGAGGGTTGCTTTGTTCCTTGAAAAAGGAGGGAGAGAGAGAGAGCGAGAGAGACGCTCTGAAGCGAAAAGGAATGATCGCAACGAATCCGATGCTCCCAAGCCTTTAACGAAAGTTGCCCAAGGCAGGAACTTAAGCCTTCACTGAAATCAACTATTTTCAAACAACAGGGGGTCGTGATTCTGGTGTGGGAGGAAAATGGTACAATCCAACCTGGTCGAATCACTTTGATGGCTTCTGAAGTCCTACCTACTTTTTACCTGAGAGTAATGTCTGGTTCTTTTTTTCTGAATAGACGCGCATAGGATTGCGCTGTTCGGCAGCGGATTTACTCAGAAGGAAAATGTCATTGTGTTCTACTGGAAAGTAGACCCAGGCATAAGATTGCAACGAAAAGCTCCTCCGTACTGTAGCTTTTTAAAAAAAGTTTCCATTTCGGCTGGATTGTGGCCCAGTCCTGTTCAAAAGATAGCTAGGATTCTCTGTCTGGCAAATATGTTTTGGGCTCGTTCGGAGCTGGGCAGTTGCAGGATTTTTTTTTCCCCGAGCGGGAAAAGTAAAACCTTGAAATTGAGGAGCAGTCTACGTTTTCAGTGGGAAGATCCGTACCGTTTGCCTCCTGTCTCCGGTTCTACAAATGCTAGAAACTTAATAATTTTTCAGAGTAAAAGCTAGAAAATGCGGGGTTGAGGGGTATGGTTTAAGGTGAGGGGCAACAGGACTGCAGCCCAACCCCACGATTTCTGCCAGTTCCAAGACTGTGTGCATGCATTGTTTGAAATCTATATTCCATATATTGGCTGGGGTTCTGTTAGTTTGCGGTGGGATGAATACGCATGACGCTCTGAAAGCAATCCCAGTGCCTTGCCCAGCCCCCCAGCCCTTCCTTCAGTCTCTCTCTCTCTCTCCCCCCCCCCCACTCCTTCTTCCCAGCCCCCTTGGAGAGGAGAGGCGCCTCAGCGCGCTCTCTCGCTTCGCCTTCCTACATCTCGCCTAGCCTAGAAGCGGCTCCGCTGCCAGAGATTCCAGTGTCATCTCCAATTAACAGCCAACAATTAAAACTCGGCTTCCTCCTCTTCTAGCTTCCCCCCCTCCCTCCGCATCAGAGGACACGAAATTGCCTCGCTCTTCCTTGCCAAAGGTGGGGGGGGGTGGAGGGAGGAAAGAAGGAGAAGCTTCGTGCCTCCAGCTAGCGCGGGAGAGTGAAATCCGGAGCAAGGCGCTTTCCAGTAGACAAGCAAGCAAAACTCGTTTAGCGCGGATTGGAGCAGGAGCGCACTGGCACAGCATCTGTCTGCTTTGCAGGCAGGCAGGAGGTCCCGGGTTCAGGCCCCGGCATCTCCGGGCAGGGCTGGGAATGCCCTCCATCTGAAGCCCTGGGGGAGCAGCTGCCAGTCTTAGTGGACAATAGATGGCAGAATGAGGCAGATTCCCATGTTCGTTAGGAGAGCGGAGCGCATCATTTCAGGTTAATCCGTATTGCAAAACAGAAACCCCGGGCCCTGACTTTCTTTTCCCTGAGAATGGTCCAGATTCAACAGGGTCAACTCTCCCCCACCCACCCAATTTCAATTTTTTTTTGCCTCCTATGAGCTCAGATTCTCTCAAACATACATCCAGCTCTGCGTTTAGCTTTAGTTGCGCGCATTCACCATCCAGCCAGGGACAAAGCAACGCGGAGCGCCTCTATTCGAGCAAACCACAAATTTCATGCTCAGGGACCTCCTCCGAGGGGGCGATTTCACGGCTAAATTGGAGGTCGTGGCACAGTCTGCGGGGGCCCCGCCGAGGCTTGCGCTCCCCTTTACGCATCCGACGGGCAGCCATCTCGGTTTCGAATTGAGGCCAATATATCCTGAAACCAGGAAGGACTCTAGGCTCTGGCCCGGCCGTTTTAGAAACGGGACTAGACCCGGCAGAAAATGGGGTTGGGATGTGCGTCCTGATGATGGTCACAGTATCACCAGAAAATAATTCTCACTTGCCTTTCAGGCGGATTGCGATGGTTGTTTCCCTCGCAAACAACACCCAGTAATATGGTATTGCTGATATTTCAGCAAGTATAATTGATCGGGCCGCCTAATTCTCAGCCAGCCATGAGAAGGGCAATGGCTGAGAAACGAACTTTTCGTTGCTGTAGCTTAGTGCGTAAATTTACGCGCGTCTTCTCCTAGGTCGGTCCGATGGAGTTCAGCGAGGCGCGCTATGCGCATTTAGCTGAGAGTAAAGCCCGTTTAACACTGGGGAACCTGCTTCTGAACAGACATTCAGAGGATCCCGTCGTAAGAAACATCTCCGATTCCCCAGCCCCGATCTCTCCTCTGCCGCACAAACTTTAAGGCGCTTCAAGGAAATCCACCTCTCCTTCCCTTTTATCTGTCACCTGGGGGTCATAATATGGGCCTACCTTACAGGGCTGGTTCAAGGATTACAACGAAGTAATACGTGGAGTGCTTTGGACATTCGGAAGCACTAAAATTTAGCCCCCCAGCCGCCGCCACCACCACCTCTATGGAAAGCAAGCTGCTTCTGTTCTGATTCCAACTAAACTCTCGTGTCCCAGTGAAGTCGAGTTAAATTAAATCAAAAGGTATTTGTGTCCTATCTTTAAAGTCAAAGTACGGTAGGTCGTAATTCGTCCTCTAGGAGCAAGAAAAGAGCGTTCTAGAGAAAATAAGAAAGATCCCGGTAGTTTCCCCTCCTTAGGTCAGTGAGCTGCGTGGGATATTTTTTTTTTTCTCTGTGCGGAATCCTTAACCTAAATCTGAAAATAAATGCCAAGGGCGGGAGGGAATTCAATGGAGCACACGTTGCGTCAGAAGAACTCAGTCCCATGGAGTTGAATGGGACGTGAGCTCTTTACACCGAAAATTTTACCTACACTGCATCTGATTCTCTCTAGCCCACAAAAAGCTCATGCAAGCCAGTTTGCTAACCTTTAAGATGCCACCCCTTCCCCGCCTTTCTTCTCTGGAACTAAGCACTTCCCAGGGGGGGTTCAGAGAGGAAGAAACCCGTGGGAAATCGAGCGAGTTTGCCACCCTCCCCGTGTCGGCGGCGTGTCACGTGTGAATCGGCCTTTAGAGGCGTGTAGGGCGAGTTTGAGGTCCACGCCCAAGCCAGTTAGGCGACTGGTTCCTCGAGGAAGGCTCACCCCTCCCTTCCCCCCGCGGTAGCCCCGGAGGCTAGTTGCGGGGTCGCCACCCACCTGAATTGTAACTGACGAGGTCCACGCCCAAGGCCGGGCTCTTCCTCTTCCTGGGCCGGCCTTTCTGGACCGTGCCGGTGCCGTTGAAGTAAGGCAGCGCCAGGCCTCCTCCCTTGGCCGCCAGCTCGGTGTAGCTCAGCTGCGGAGGCGGGTAGGAGGCAGGATCGGTGCCCTGCAGCAGGCTCTCGAAGTGCGCCCGGCAGTAGACCACGTTGTCCTTCATGCCGAAGTGGTCGCCCGTCGTCAGCGTCTTGTTGCACGTGGTGCAGGTGAAACAGCTCAGGTGGTACACCGAGTCCCGGGCGCGCATCACCATCTCCGAGGCCGAGATGCCCAAGTGGCAGCGGGCACAGCGCTGCACGGAGAACCTTCTGAAGGGAAGAGCGCACAGCGTTAGAGCCAGCGGGCGGCAGGAGGGGCCAGCGGGCACGCCGAGCCCATCCAGACGACCACGCTTTTGCGGACCTCTTGTCGCGTCAAGCGGCCTGCGAACGCTCAGGAGACCGAGAGGCGAAGATGCGCGTAGTTTTCACAAGAAACCAACCGACGTGGTCGTCTGCATGGGCTACACGCGTCAAGGGCTGGCGAAGTTGTGGCGAAGGAGAAACGGGGTTCTTGGTTGGGCAACGGATGGCAAGGGTTTCGTTTTTCGTTTATTTTTTATTTTATTTTTTAAAAAGCTTTTGCAAGAGTGGCCTGGCCCTCTTCTAAATCCGGAGTAGCAAGGACTTTTAAAAAAAATCAGACAGAGAAACGAGACTTCAGCTGCCCCATTTCAAATATGGAAGGAGAGAGAGACGATAAATCAGTGTTTTTTGTTTATGAAGACAGAAGGAAAGTGAAAGTGAAAAAACACACACAGTGGAGTGGCTATGATCTAGCTCAAGGGGAGGGTGATTTTTCCGGTTCTCCTGCTCCTCCCGGGGCGCCCCGTTACCTGCGATTACGCCCCATTGAACCCAACAGGTTTTCCTTCTTCGTCCACAGGTAGAGGAGAGAGAGGGGTGCAGAATAAGGCCACAGTTCAGTTCCACAGAGGCCTGGAGAGGTTAAATCTCTCCTTTGGAATTAACCGGACTTCTAAGCCATTCCTTTGGGCCGGATCCTGCCCCCAAACCGTCACAGCAAGCTCTCTTAACATGCTCCGGGGTCCCCCACCTGTCTCCCCCGTTATCTCATGTGCCTGCCCGAGTTCCCCATTCCTCCGAGCGATTGTAGCGAGACTATCCAGATGGCAAAAATGGCGGGATCCTCCCCCGCCCCCGCATTTTTAAGGAGCAAATATGCTTTATGCCCTTGGCACACGTGCTGGTTCCTACGGTTGTCACCCGATTAAAAGGACCGTCCCTCGATTGAGCACACTTTCAAATCGGCATGCATTGGAAAGGAATAAACTGAAGGGGAGGGAACGAAATGTGCCAGTGTGGTTGCTGCAGGCCTCACCCGAGAATGAAAAATATAGAATACACTGTATATATGAATATTTTTGTTATTGGAAACCCTAGCACCAATGTATATAGGCATGCATCTTTCAAGCGTTTCAACTATTCATCTAACCAGTTGATCGACTAAACTTTTGAGGTTTGCTTAGCACATCAGCCCACATCTCCGTTTTTGTAATGAAAGAGGGAGACAGCCCACAGAACCAAATATTATGACGCCCTACATCAGGCAAGGAGTCAACTCATACACGTTGTCGGGAGGGGGTCGAGGAGTCTCTGGGATTCAACTGCGCACCGAAACCTCAGATTTGATAGTTCCACGGTTGCCTTTTTAGTGGCAACTGCACTTTGCACGCATTCAGACGTGCTCTTTACGACGGTTTAAGCTGACAGGCTCAATTAAGTCTTCTCAGTGGGAAACCTAAAAAGCTCTGAATCTAGATATACTGGAAGTTCCTCCTGACAAATCTCCATAGCTCTCGAAACCCAAATCTGATGCTCCAGGACATTTCGCCATCCACCCCCCTGGATCCGTTTCGTCCCTTTTCGACTGGAAGAGGGAGGTAGAGAGCAGGGAGCCGGCTCTGAGTTGACAACCGCAGGACCTCCAAACTAAGACAATCTGTCCCCAAGGGCGGAGGAACACGCTTCCTCCTGCCCTGCTCCGAAACAGGCTAACTTTGCTCATTCCATCCCGAGAGAGGAAGAGTTTCACACATTGCGCCGGTATACACTGATCATGCTCTCCGGGGAGGAGTTCTGTGGAGCCGGGAAGGTGATGTGATTCTAGGCACGGATATTTATTTTGGCTCTGTCAGGATCATCTGAGCCTTTTAGCAGATTCCTTTTGCGGAAAGGCTGCGAAATAAAGCTGAGAATACAGCGGGACATCGTCTTTAAGTTTAGGTTTCCTAGGTTTCTCAAAAGCTGTCCAAAGGAAAGGAAAGGGGGGAGGGGCAAGTAAACAATACCCTTTCCCATAATTTTGGGAAGATTTCATTAACTGCAACCCTATGCCCCATCCCTTCGAAGTCGGTCAGTGGCACTGACTCCGGATTGCACCTCTGCTTCCAGGCGCACGTCTCTTGGAGTCCGTTTCCCTTGGTTGGAAATCAATGGGCAATTGTTCTAACTTCGGGCCGGGGTGTAAACAGGAGTGTTATAATTCACTCGGAAAGGCTGGGAGGGACCTGGCGAAATCCGGATGCGTCTCTTTAAGCAAGGGGGGAGGTCACACACAAACAAGGCTTGTCTGAGGGCAGCTCAGCGCTAACAAGAGCGCGCGGCCAGGCTGCCCAGCGGGAGGGCCGAATCCGGTCCAGCAGCGAGGGGCTGGCGGAGCTGCAGGATGGAGAGCCAAGCCAAGCCAGGCCAGGCCAAGCTGTCGCCCGCCTGCTGCGGGCTCAGGAGAGCGTCTCCTCCGGACCAGCAGTGTGGCCCGCGCCGCTGGTTTCAAGGCCCGCAGTATAGGACACAGCCGGCTTAATGAGGGCAGCAGCCTTGCTGCTCAACAGGGACTAGCAGCGCGATCCTAATGATTGAATCGTGCGATGGGGCTTCCAAGCAAGCAGGGTTAGGGTTTGCAGCCCAGCAAATCTCACTGAAATTCAACGCAAGGAGACTTGGCTTGTTGAGCTGCAAAACGGCGACCCGATTCAGGTTTGGAAGCAAACTCGGATGAACACACAGCTTAGTGTGTGTGTGTTGGAGGGGTGTTTTTGGCAGGAATGTTTTGGGAAGGATATAGCCCGCCCATGCCTAGGACCGTTTTTCAAGCGTCCCTCCCGCTGCTTTGAATTGTATCCCGATGCTCTGGAAGAGGAGGCACTTTCTCTGCCAGCGTCCCATGCGGAAGTGAGAGAGCTAAGGCTGCCCTTTCTCTACTAGGAGTTATTGGGGCGGGGGGGGGGTTAATAGCCGAATTTACACTCTCCCAGCCCTCTTCTAGGCTCTCCTTTGCACTCAAGCCGAGGCCTTTGAGGGCGTATTTACACGTGCGCGACTCGAGGGACGATTATTTTGCACGTGTGAATGGTCCCCTAGCAGACCAAGCGCTGCCACCCACGCTTTCTTCACACCCACCCAATTGATGCACGCATTCGTTCTGAAATCTAGAGCAGGACTTTTATATGACCCGATGTTTGCTCGTTTCCGCGCCGCAACATTTCACACACACACGCTCAGTGCTACACGCGGGCATCACGTGCGTCACTTTGATTTCGCCACCCCAGCAGCTAAACGCCTGAAGCGACGCCCTCGAAAACCACAACAATCGGGGAGGACATGAAAGCTCTTGCTGAGCTTCCCACATTTGGGGGGGGGGGGAGGTTTCCACCATTCACACGTGAAAGTCATTTTCAGCGGGGCAGCTGAACCCCAGTGTGTAAGCAGTTGAGCCAGCGCAGACTGATAAACCCGTATCTGTGCGAACGCGACCCAAGTGGAAATCATGCACGTGTGAAGTGCCCCTCGGCTCCTGGTTGATTTCTCCCAGGAAAATCCAATTGAGCCAGGATTGTGGAGGCACCTTTTCTGGTCGGGAGGAGGAGGGAGCGGTCTTTTGCAGTCCCAGAGGGCCACGTGGCGCTCCCCAAACGGGGTCCCTTCTTCCCCCCTACCTGGGGTACTTTACCTGTAATAATCCTCCTTGCAGTAAATGCTGCCGTCCTTGGCGAAGCAGGTGAGCTCGGACTCCAGCGCCAGTTTACATTCACAGCACTTAAGACACCGCAGGTGCCACTGCTTGTCCACCGCCAGCAGGTAGTATCTGTCGGAGATCTTCCCTCCGCAGCCGGCGCACAAGGCAGGCTTCTCCGGGCTCAGCGGGGGCATATTCTGCGGAAGGAGAGCCACACTCAACAACAACTCCGGGAGGGATGGGAACAAAGCGGGGCTGCGGGATCAGACCCACCCAGGATCTCCACGAACCCCCATTAAGGCCATACGCACTGGGTCTCAAGGGGGGCAACCCCTAAATAACTTTTGGCAGGAGAATCTGCAGGGGTTTCGCCGTTTCTAGCACCCAAAGGCTTCCTATAGCTTAGCCATGGCCTCATTCCCGACTACAAGGCGGTTTGGGTGGGTTTTGCGTCGCGTTTTTCCAGACTTTCTGCGCTTTCCAAGGACCCAGACTTGGGACTTTCAGCCTTAGAAATGCGAAGAAGCCGCTCTTTTACCGCGGAAGATCTGGACTTAGGGAGCGGATTGCAATGCAAGGTTTTACTTCTGCGTTTTTCTGTGCTCCAAAGATACCGATTTAACTCCCCCCCCCCCTGTTGTAGTGCCCACCGCCAGGATCTTTTTATTTCCCTCATTTTTATTTTATTTTATTTTTAATTTTTTGCCTCCTACAAAGAAGCTTCTTCCCAAGCAAGACCTGAAGGCGGCAAACCGAAAGCAGCTCCGTTCTCTTGCAAATAATCAGAGGCGAAGCCTTAAAAAATACTCGGTCTGTAAGACTTCAATACGAAAAAAAAGGGGGTGGGGGGATCTGAAGGGCGACTTTCCCGAGGAAGTCTGGCTCCAGTTTAAAAGTAGGATTTTAAAAGCTCCATCTCCAAACCATGTTTACTGGAAAGAAAATCCCTTTTATCACACCGGGCCTAACATCTCTGAGTTGGACCGGATTGCAGAAGTTTGGAAAGAAAGATCAAATTCTTCAGAGTGGTGGAAATGCCAAATAAAGACGAAATGCCGTTTCCCACCCATCTCCCACTTCTATATAATATATATAAATATATAATCGCCTGGATTTTTGCATCCAAAATGCGATCAGTCAGGAAGGCGGGAGAAGCTCTCCCAAGCCGACGACATCTTATGAAAATCTGAATGGATGCAGGGGGTTTGTGTGTTGCTTTTGTTTTCTCCAAAAGTTTATCTTTTGAAAGAAAGAAAGAAAATCAGAGGCGTGCAGAGAAAGGATTCTTTTGGGAGACGCCACTAAGCCTCCGGCTGATTAAAAATACGAATACCGTTGAATCCCAAAAAGAGAAGAAGGGGAAATCATCTTCCTACCCCACCCCCCAAAAAGCCCTGGGAGGAGGGAAGCGCTTGAAATGCCAAGCAGAGCCTCCCCCCCCCCCATCCAGCCTGCTCCAATTCCTTAATGAACTTGGTGGGGGATGGGGCGAGGACCCAGAAGCCAGTTCAAAGAGGCGAGGCTGAGTTTTCTTGCAGGCCATTCCTTCGGTTCATTGTGGGTGCTCAACGGAAGCTCTGAGATTTAGGAGCAAAAGGAAACTTCCTTCATCTCTCTCACACACAGAGAGAGTTCTCGGGGAATTAAACCATCTGAAAGGAAGCGGCTTAGCCTGCGTGCAGCTCTGGATTTACTTCATGCTCCTCAATGCAATTCCGGTGAAAATTATGAGACATTTTTACTACCATTTCCGGAAGCGGGGGGGGGGGCGGCGGCGAGAACCAGCCCTTTCTCTAAACTTAATATCACTACCGATTTCTGTTCTGTTTGGGTGCTGTCCTCCCCACCTCCCCGCCCAAGCTGCGCCGTTAGGGATGAAAAGCGAAGGTAATCTATATATTAGCCGAAAAGAATTCCTTCCCAGCATTCGAAGAGTTTAGAAAGAGAATATTTCGTTTTAAGTCGGGTCTCTTCACCCTCTCCACAAACACTGTGTGTTGATAGTTATGTTGGACTTTAAATGGGCCTTTGCAGTTTGTTCGGGAAGAAATCTTGTCCGAATTTTTTTGAGGGGGAAAAGTCAAAGGAAATGCTTTTATATAAATGGCGATGCTGGTACCAAGATGTTGGGTATGCGGATGGGAGTGAAACTCCGCCAAGGTGTAGAAATTACGGCAGCGCGTAAATTACTGCCTCCGCTTCTTGCTAGAGCTAGACACGGAGATATTAAACATTACTTCCAGTCCTGTTGCAATCAGATTTAATCCATAACATAACAAAAGGCGAAATGCCCCTGGACTTGCTTCCGAATAAATGCGTTTTATTAGGACCCGGCTGTTAAGCGTATACCGGACGGTATATATAAGTGCATGCATGCATGCGTGTGGTAAATATATGGTTTTAACCGCAACCTGCAATGATCCAGAACAAACTTGAGATTCTTTACTCGGAAGTAAGTCCCACTCAACTCAAGGGGAGCGTCTTCTCTAGTAAATTTATATATTTTTACTTAATTCAGACGGGCTGGACTTTTTGATTGGAGCCCGCTTTCATTTTTATTTGCATCACATTTTTTAAAAAACCGAAACAAAAACAAACAAAACAAAACCACGACGAACAGGACTGAACTCTTCCTTGACCTTACTTGGAATGAAAACTCAAGCTGATTTCACAATATTCGTAGGCTCATGCTGCAATATATAGATAGTAAAATGTGGCTATTCAAACGGCCGAATAAAAATCCTCCCGAATTTCAAAGTGGAGAAATGCTCTTTTTAAAACGGCAACTTTCTCAGAGTTCAGGGAAGCCCGCGATCTGGGCAATCTCGGCTTGGATGTAAACAAGCAGAAAGGTGACTTTGCGAGAAGAAATTGTCGGGAATGGGAAGAAGAGGCTCCGATGCCCCTGCAATATTTGGGTTGATTGATTCTTCTAGCTACACTTTAATGTTTCCTCCCGCTCTGCCTCTTCCATTCCCTTCCCGTCCCTCAGGCTGGCGACCCGCGTCTTCCCCCGACACCCCCGATGCCCCGCGCCTATGACTCCTTACCGCTTCCCGGCCGTTCATCTGCGCGCCTTTGGCCAGGCGCGACTCGGTCTTGGACCTCCTCTCCATCTCCTCCATGATGCCTTGGATGTGGCCTCCGGAGATGCCGTGGAAAAGCATGGCTGGGGAGCGGAAGGGGCAAGCGGTTCCTTCGGCTCGACACCCCACTATTTCCATATACAGGCCCCAGAGTCTTGGGCTAGAGCATCCGAAGCGCCGGGAGGCGGAGGCGGCGGCGGCGGCGGCAGAAGAGGCGAGACAGCCCGCGGGGAAGCAGCGTCGCGGCTCCGGGCCCGGAAGGCAGGCGAGGCGGGACGGACGGACGGCGAGCAGGAGGAGGAGGAGGAGGAGGAGGGTCTCTTGCGGGGCTGCCCCCCGCCTCGTGGCGCAAGAAGAAGGCGCCTTCCTGGGCGGACAAGGAGGGAAACGACGCCGGACCCCAAAAAAAGGGAGGAAGGAGAGAAAAAAGTGTGAAGAAGAAGAAATAAAAGGGGGGAAGGAGGGATTGGGCAGAGCAGAGACGAAGCAAAAACCCACGAAGCGGAGACTTGTCTTGCAGCTTCCTGAACTAGAAAAACGGGAGGTTTTTTGGTAGGAGGGGGAGGTGAGCAAAAGCTATGATGGCCCCCAAAAGGGGAGATTAATATACTTATAAAAATCAAATAAATATACAAATTAAAACCAAAGAAGGGTTTGTCAGGGGGGGTGCAGGGGAAGGGGGGGTCGGTTATTTCTCCAAGCAGCGATCCCTGGTTGCTTGAAAAGTTCCCACTTGCCTCTAGGTCGGATTTGGGACTGCTGCTCTCTGCGGCTCCGTCCAATTTGTTGGAGGCGAAAGCCAACCCATTTTGGATAATTCAGGAGGAGGAGTTCTCGCCCGCGAGCTGCCACCAGCTCCCCCCCCCCCCAACTCTCCCTCCCTCCCCGCAAACTCCCTTCTTATACAGACAACAAAGAGCTGTCAAACTCCTCTCAGCCCCCACAGAGATGGGCAAGAGCGGTGACAAATATTCCTAGGGAGGGGGAGAGCCAGACCCCCCCCTGCAACCACGAGGAGGGAGGGGGCCTTTTTTTTTAGGGGGTTGGCTTGTGTGGGCCCAGATTGTATTCCTGCTCCTCCCACCCTCACCCCCACCCCCTCCTCCCCCAGTCCATCTCCCTTCCTCAAATCCCCATCCGGCGTTCAGTACTCAAGTTCAAAACGCATTTTAACAATGGGAAAGTGTGTGTGCGTGTAAGAGAGAGAGAGAAATAAGGCGGATTTATTTGAATGAATCTGGGCTTTGGAGGGACTTTGCTGGAAAGAAAGAAAGAGGCACCATCTTCTCCACCTTAAGCAAATCCCCAAGTCCCACCTTGAGCTGAGCAAGCCGGGGAAGCACGTGGCTGCCATCCTGCGCGCGCCTTCTTGGGAAGGAGGGAGGGAGGATTTTAAGATCAATTCACTGACCGACTTCCTGGCCAAGGTCCACAGGATCGCACTGCGCACATTTTTACGCGGTTAGCAATCGCCCAGATGCTTCCGTTGAGCGGGATCGCGCCCCCGAGAGTGGCAAGCCGGTTACTCGGGAGAGAGCCCCTGATCGCTTCCATGGCCCCCAATTCCACGCGAAAGAACCGAGGGAGCAGATTTAAGAAATCTCGCAGGTTGGGGATCGGGAAGCGGGACTTTGCGTGTACTGGGAGATGCCTTTTCTGGAGGAGCCCTTTTCATCTCTCGTAGGCAGACCCGAAAGAAGAAACTTCTCTGTTTCTTACCGTTTTAGTGTTTAAAAGTATGGGTTTGATCTAATTCCAGACCTCCTAAGATAAAAAAGGCAGGGGACGCGTGGTATAATGTTAGAGTAAGGGAACAACTGAACCTAGAAAGACATTAACCTCAATTTGAGAACATATTTGAAGTAAGGAATAGCAGGTTTTGGGAACTCCCTAATGGGGTGGGGTTTAGTAGTTGAGGATTCAACTCTTTAAGGGCTTTCAGCCATTATCATGTGATCGAGAAAACCCCTTCAGTTGGATCAGCGGAGTTGCTCAGCTGCGGGGCGCAAGCTTCGAGTCCCACAGAGCTCTTCTCCAGGCAGAAAAAAAAGCGCACCTGGGAAGCCAGCTGTTTCCGCCCTCCGGACACAGCTTGGTCCATGGCAGGTCCTGGTCCCTTCCACCTTGGGAGAATCCTTTAGGTTTGGGGCCAACACAGGAATCCTCATCTCCTCTTTCTCTCCCCTCTCTTTGGTACATTTATTTCCCTTTTTCGCCTCCCTGTTGACTTTTCACACCGCTGCCCCGACCGGCTGTTTCCTGACCTCCCCGGAAGCAAGTCTCCCTTCAGAAATACCCGCCGCAGAGTCTAGTGTGACTCCTGAAATGGCATCACTAGCCTCCACTGCCCCCAAACACTTCCCTTCCAAGCCACGGACCTTACAGGGCTGGAAGAGATAACCTTCCTTCCCCGTACTGTTTGTTAGTGGTTCTTTGGTCGTGGGGCGCGAGGGTGGGATGGAAAAGGGCGCCCTTTGCGTCTGGATAGGTCTCTCCCTCTGCATCAGCCGGTCGAAAGGCATAAAGCAACTCAGAAAACACATTCGAACCGAGAAGAGAAAGCCAATCAAGTGAAATAAGCTTGGATTATAATTTTTTGAAACACACACACACAAAGAATTCCTCTCTTTCTGTTGGCACGCCACAGCCCAGAACAGCAGGGCTGTCTATTTACTGTAAGTAATGCAATTAGGAGAGAAATCTCCCATTGAAAGGGGAATCTAAGACGCAGAAACCGGTGGAGGAACAGAGAGAGAGAAAGAGAGAGAGAGAGAAAGGACAGACCTAGGACTTTTCACGGATCAAGCTTGTTTGCGGCAGGACCTACACACACACAGAGAGAGAGAGAGAGAAAGAGACAGAGAGATTGGATGGCCGGAAAAGGTTGCAGTGGAAAGACTTTCCTTGGGCGCAATGCCTCCCCTCTGGAATCCTAGAGGAGAATTGCGATGGCTTTGAATGGAGCAGAACCTGCAGCCCTATGAGCTCGTTCCGGTGAATCCCTCGGAAGTCCCACTGTGGGTCAAGCCTCTCCGGACCCAAGTATAAGTGTGGCTGCGGCCTCCGCTCTCAGTGGTAGTCAGGCACGTCTCTTGAGAAACGTGTCCACTTGAACGCCATGAACAGGCTCTTCCGTGGGCGTAGGATTGCAGCCTAAGCGCGCAGCCTCAAGCGCGTTTTCTGAAAAAGCCCCACTGCAGTAGATGGGGCTGGCTCCCCGGGAAGCGCGTACAGGATTGCAGCCTACGACTGGAGCTGTGTTCTGAGCAGAGACGGATAGGGTTAAGCTGATCTACAGGAATGTGAGGCTAGGAGTGAAAAAGAGGGGCAGTTTAGGATTTGCTCGTTGACGGGACGGATCAGATTTTGTTGGCAGGAAAAGTGCGGATCGCTCTGTCGTTTGGATGTTACCTGAACCGCCAGGTCTAAAACCGTTTAGTAGGTGATAAAAACCACACTTGTTCTCGTTGTTTTAAACACCTTTACAGATCCGGGGTCAAAAGAGGGTATGTGGATATTTAAGAGGTCGGAGCTGTGGAGTCAAAAGGAGCTTCGTTCTAAAGCTCCGTAAGGTTTTGCTGTCAAGCGCCTTTGGCACTCCAGCTGAAAGGCGATATGCACTAAAAACAACAGCAACCGTGAAATTCATTTCCGTTTGATGTAATGGAAGGGCGGGTTAATACTGGCAACTGACAAGCAAGAAGGCAAGTTTGACTCTCACTGGGAGAGTCACTTTCACAGAGTCAGGACAGGATACCGAATGATTCAGTCACATGATGCCCATTGGTGGGATAAATGGTTTTTACATATACTGTATATATTATCTTCACCCTCATTTATTTATTTGTTTGTTATTATTTGCTAAAATTAAAGCCAGCTAGGGGCAACAGCAAAATGGAACAGGCCGCCGTCTCTCTCGCGCTTCTTGAACGCGAGGAGGCACTTGGCCGAGCGCAGTTGGAAACAGAATGCTGGGCCCCAATAACGGGCCGGGACCTAAAGCCATGTTCCTCACTGGGGCGCTGGGCTAGGCCTCGTCCTCGCCGCCCTCTCCAGCCACCCTCCTCTAGTGACACGAACCATACTTTGCATTCTCTCCAGAGACTCCTAGGCTGCTTCTGCGCATAAGGGTCGGCGACTCGAAGTTCTGCTGCGCTCGAAGTCAGGGCGCCGAGGGCTCAACCAGGTCCAGCTTGCGGGCTTCCCAGAGGCATCTAGATTGCCATTGTGAGAGCAGGCTGCTGGCTTTGGGTGGTCGCTGGCCCGATGTCCAGTAGGACTCTTCTTAGGTCTCCAAGCACACTTACAGGGTTGCTTTTAAGTGAACATGTTTAGGGTGCAACACTAAGGTTGCAGACCGGGACGGGTACCTGCAGTTTAAACCATAAACGCGCAGTTGATCTCCTGGTTCCCAAATGATGACGGTCTAACTATACTGCCTGTCTGCCTATCTTTGCTTTCGCCTTTTCATCTTTCTGTCTTGGAACTGGAGGTTCCGATGGAAAAAGTGATCTCTAGAAAGGTGATTTCTCCAGGTGAGCGCTCTGGAAAGGATTTGAAGGCTCCCTCTTCTCTTCTGGAAGCGGGTCAGAAGAACCCCAGAAAAAACCGTTTCCGGTCTGAAGCTCTTTTGCTTCCTGGGTCTGGAATCAAAAGCGAGAGCACTTGGGAAGTTGCTAGCTTCTCTTCCCTTCCCCCTCCAGACTCCTTTGCTTGTTCTTGAAGGTAAAGCCGGAACGGCGGCAGGAGCAGAACAAAAAACGCTAGGTCCATCCGAGACGCTGCAGCCTCTAGGTGCTTCCAATCTTAAGGCGCAAAACTGAAAACTGAAAAGCCCAGGGAGAGTTCTCCCCTTGAAACCAATGAGGATCTTGACAGAGCTTCACTTTGGCTGGATCGTGTCCTAAATTTAGACGGGAGGGGAAGCGAAATAATAACGTAACCAAAACCCCGCCTCCTTTTCTCTAGAGTTGGGCACGCACACTTCATTCATGAAAAGCAACCCTAAAGTTGCTCTGGGTCAAGTTTTGATAGTTTTGAGACGACTCCCTTCGGTGCCTCATCCTTCACACAAAACCTACCTCGCGGTGTTGTTGCAAGGGGGGGGGGGAATAAACACCTACAGAAATGACAACAACGTGTTTTCTTTTCCTGTAATAACTCAGCCAAGGAGACCTGAGTGTCCCCACCTTATCTAAACACACTCATCCAAAACCCACCGTCCTCGGAAGCACCCCCGAACACTGCTGCTGCTCTTGCGCAAGGGCGCAACCCGATCCTATGCTTCTCTGCCCAAAAACGAACCCCTCACCGACTTTAATGAGGGTTTCCTCACAGGTCAAAGGCGCAAAGGATTCTCGCCATAAGGCGTGTTGTGTTGGACAGCAGCACCTCCCGGGTCTTCCCCCGGAGAAAGGATGTTGAGGAGTTTCCTGCGAAGAGCCGGCGAGTTTCCGAAGGCCTTTCTTTCAGCAGTCAAGGTGAATCTCCTTCAATTTCTTTTTACCAGATCTCCCTTTTTTTTCCTCGAGAAGCTGAAAAGGGCTGCCGCTTGCAGGAAGGCTGGAGGGGGCGAAGGAGGCGTCTCGGAGGAAGAGCTGGCAAAATACCCCCGGGTATGTGAGCAATTGGGGGCAGGAGGAGACAAGTTGCTGGTGGGAGAGACGGAGAGATACAGCCGCGCTCGGGAAATCCTAGAGGACGCGCAAGGTGAAAGCCAGCGGCTAAACGAGGGGTGCCCTGTTTGTTGGCATATACTTTGGGTTTGGAAGAGAGGGCCCTTCCCTGTTTGGGGCCTGCAGGGAAACAGAGCTTGTAGACTCCCCAAATTAGGAAAAACATTTTTTTGGGGGGTGTCAAGCATTGTGGATCCACTGGGCGCAGAAGCTCCCGGACGCTCTGTATAAACGCGGATTTATTTATTATCATAATTATTGCCACCATCATAATTAATAACAAATAGAGTGGATTGCTATCGTTGCTGCGTTTGTTATCGTAATCATCGTTTCGTATAGATGAAGCGCCAAAGGGGAGGAAACCAAGCCTGTTCTTACAACAGAATCTGAATATGACAGATAATCGGCGCTCCTTGTCGGAGCGTTAAATGGTAGATAGTGACAAGCGTCGTTTCCACACGGCCATCATGCTTGTCCATTGTCGTAGGAGGAGAAGGGGTTTTTTTGCGGGGAGGGAGCGGAATATGAGGGTGTAGTGAAACACAAAGCTCCAGATTTTGCACTCCGCGCTTCAAGGCGCGTGGAGGATGGATGGGGGCGATTTGTTCGGCTCGGGCTAATCCCCCGGTAAACGGCTCCCCCAGCCTCTGCAACAAAACCGTTGGCGGCGAGCCTGCGAAGCAGCCGGGCTTTGGCACAGGCAAGGAACATGCTCCGGCGAGAGGGTTTAAAGAAATAAAATAGAAATCCAAGCGATTATCAAGAGAAGAGAGGAGATGGGGAGGGGAGCCACTGGAACCCTCCGTCCGGCCCCTGTTCCGCCACAGGCGAGGGTCTAAAGCCTATTACAGCGTGAAGGGGGCTTGTCTTTGGCTCTAGGACAAAGTATCCACGTGCGGATTAATAACTGACCAACAAATAATTAGACAGAGGAAGGATAAGGAAACCCGAAAGCGGAGACGGCTAATCATTTTGCTCTACGCACTGGCTCCCTCTGAACAGAAAGTGGCCGGGCTCCGTTTTAATAGAGCAGTGGGGACCTGAAAGTGTGTGTGTGTGTGTGTGTGTGTGTGTGTGTGTGAGAGAGAGAGAGAGAGAGTGAGAGACTCAGAAGGGTGACTGATTCTATCCACATCATTGCGTAAAGGGACAAGGCGAGTCACTCTTCATCGTGTGAGTGACTGTGGACCAAAAGTCACCAACAGATTCCTCCTTTCAGGGGAATCTTGGATCTCAGACGTCCCCCAGCTTTTCAAAAGACACCGCTCCCTGATCTTCTCCTCGGCCAGAGGGAGCTAACGATAGATCTAGCTATGTTTGGAACGTTATAATCCCTGTCCGGGGCCTCCAGAGCTGGCTGGCGATGAAACATAACTGTCTCCAGGTTGGCTCCAGAGTGTGATGATGGCATTGAGAAAGCAAAAGGTCCCAGGGTGTCTTCAGTGGGGCTTACTCTCATCTGAGTTGGCAAAGGATTGCACTCTTAATCATAGATGTATAGGCTGAAGGGACCATTAATATTACGATTAAGGGTGCAAGCCTACTCACACTTCCATGGGAGTAAGCTCCACTGAAGATGCATCTTTCAGGCACCTAGTGGGCATAAAAGTTAAGGGCTTCCTTGGATTCAACGAAGCACGTGCTCAGATCCTTTCCTTGACATCAGTGGGACTTGCTTAAGCGAGCCTCGTTCAAGCCCATTGTATTGAAGAGCGCGTTTTTTCTATATTTTAGAAAAACAAAGGAAGCGCCCAGAAGGAGCAGAATTGTTTTGGTAATCGCCTCCTGAATCTCACACGCACATCAAGCGCCGGACCGGAATCAAAATGTCAAACGAGGCAAAAGTCCCTCCAAGATAATTCTCCCCTTTTTATTAGTCTTTATTAGGGACTCCGTTTCAGGGTTGTTGTTTTTTCAATTTCAGGTTCCAGAGGTACCAAGCTTCGGCTCGCCTGCCTCCCCCTGTCTGTTTCCTCCGGTTGTCTCAAGAACCAGCTTTTTTGCTGTTAATGAGGTTCCCTCATCTTTTTTTTTTTTTTAACTATTACTCATTTGTGCCGGGACCAACGGGCAAGAAGCAAAAGAAACCTTCCAAGGATGCCCATATTCAGATGAGAAAGAGAAATAAAAGTTTTCTCCTACGCGATTAAACTGAAACGGGGAAAAAAAGGATGATTTGGAGCAAAGAAACGAGGGGCTTTTAAAGAAGCGGACAGAAAAGCCCCTGGCGCCGGATTGCAGGTCTCCAGCCCCCAGCCAGAGAAAGAGAAGCGTAAAAAGGGGGGAGGCGGCGGCTGGGTCTCTAACGCGAAGGGGGTTTCAAGAGAAGGGCTTCCGGAGCTAATAATGGAAGCTCTCTCCTTGTATACCTCGCCCGCCTGCGACTTAAGCCAGTTTGCCGGCGAGGCGAGGCGAACCGAGGTAGGGAAAAGGCGCACGGGGAGCGCGTAAAAATTCACATTGCAAAAGGAGGGCTGGTTTGATTTCTGGCGAGCCCAGATGCAAAACCCCCGCGGCTCAAAGAAACCCCTTCTTCCCTTGAAGCAGCCCTCAAACCTGCCAGCTTGACTTCTAAGCTCCACAACCGACCGGTTCCTGTCCAGATAAGGCACCCACACACCCACTCAAAACACATCTCCATGCCTCCAATGGGAACACACCTGAGGGAATGCAGGTTGCTGTTGTAAAAGTTATTGTTCTTATTTTTATCGCCATCGCCATCGTTATTAGCAGCAACAACCCTGAGATCCGTAGCAAACGTTCAAGGCAGCGTCTTACCTGAAGAGCTCTAGAAAGGGGTGTTTATTTGGGGGGCCCCAAAGTGGTTCCTCCTTAAGGGGTAAGAAAGGGGGATGGGTTTGGGGATGGAGGAACGGAAGGGAGAGACGCGGTGATGTAACCAAGAGGAGGAGGTTGGTCCTTCTCGCAAAGGATTCCTGCGTTAATTAAAATAAACAGGCTAATTGGAGGTGGGGGTGGGGAATGAGAGTTCCTCTCTTTCTCTTTGCTTTCTCTCTCTTCCCGTCCGCCGCCCCGCAATCGCAATCTCCACCGCACCTCTATGGAGAACTGGGGCAAATGTCTAACCTCTGGCATCTTACCACAGCGCCTTGCTTTTGAGGGGATCTATAATCCCATGTAGAAATGCGGCTAGTAGTAATACTAATAGATAGAAATTCCCCTTCCCAGCAAATGAAAAGCAATAATAATTATTATTAATAATAATGAAATCGGACCCTACCTGCCAGTATTCGCAAAGCTGCGAGGTCTGCCTGCTTAGCACTCCATCAGTGATCAGGTGAGGGAGACCTTGCGGTAAAGAAAAACGAGGGAGCCAAGAGCGTGATTGGAAACGAGGGATGAAGGGAGCTGCCAAACGTCTCCTCCCCACCCCACCCCCACCCCCCGCTCCCCAATAGACGCATCAAGGGGGGGAGCCGCTGTTTGGCGCACAATGCAACCTTCCTTCGCTTTGCCAGGATTCAGGTCTAGGTGGATTGATTTACAAGAGCGCCTCAGCCTCGATTCCTGCGCGCTCCTCTTCTTGTCTGAAAGTGCGCGCTCTGTGTGTTTGTGTATATTGAAATACATACATACATATATATATATATATATATATAGGGGGAAAAGACCAGTGTTGCTAGCCTACGGGATGTCTGATGCCTTCCCATTAAAGATAACTCCTCTCTCTCTCTCTCTCTCTCTCTCAATCGTCAACTTGATGTGATCTGATCTGATCCGCGGATGCGGAGAGAAGACCTGGCTTGGCCAGCTAAAAAGGAACTTGAAACGCACAGGATTATTCTAAGGAAAGCAGGGAGGATTGCAGAAGCACGGGCCCCATCTTAACTCAATTAAATAAAGAATCAGGTGCTTGTAGGAAAGGGATTCACTCTTGCTGCTCTTTCCTTAGGATGACAGCAATGCCCCTGAAAGAGCGATCCACCGAGGCCAAAGAAACAGGGGAGACAAGGCGAGGGTTGGAAATCAACTTGTAAAGACTTGGGGAGAATCACTGCACAGACTTTATTCCCAGGGTTGAAAAGGGCAAGGACGCAATCGACGCGGGGGAAAGTCTCCTGCGCAAGCCCCCGCCCCTTCGCCCAGAAATGAAGGAGGTTAGTGGTTTTGCTCGGCTGATGGCGCCCATTTCAACCGAGCTGCCTCCGCAGGTGAAGTTCCCAGTCGATTGTCTCGCTAAGCCCATCTTCCTCTTGCACAGGAATGTCAACTTGAATAAAATATTTGAATGGCAATGCCCATCAACTTGGGGGGATCAAATATTTTATGGGGGGGCGAAGGGATCTCGACCCTTACGAATGGGCTCCTTTGCTCCTGGTTATTTGCAGCCCGACCCTAAGAACGCCTTACTTGGAATTTCGATGCCATTCAGTTAAAAACAGAAATTTGGAGTGGAATAAAAATTAATTCCCAAAGTTACATGTTTACGACCAACCACAAAAATAAAAAATAAAAAAATCGCGGTTTCTATCCACAACAGGAGGGAGCGGGGAACTGATCGCTGATCAATAATGAGAAATCGCTCTCCTCTTTTCTGCTTTTATCTGTTGCGCAACCTTTCTCAGTTCAGTTCCACCTCATACTTCTCTGTGATCAGCTCCTTCATCGACTGATGATGGATGGGATGATCAACTTTGTTCATATCTGGGAGGAATGGCTTTTAAACAACAACAACACAGAACGTGAATATATTTAACCAGAGTTGAGTGGGAAAGAAATCTGTCTCACGCGAGTGGGCGAGACAGCGCATAAACTTCTTCACGGCGCGTAAACTTCTTGTTTATTTTTCTCTTTTTTCCAAAAGACAACAACAACAAAAACGTCCTGTATTTTAGACACTAAATAAATCGTGCCACCGAGCCACCGAACCACCGTCACTTCCCAGTTGTCAAAAATACTGGGCAAGATATTCTAAAACTCGACGATTCCAGTGAATGGAGTGTATATGTGTTTGTGAGAGAGGGGAAAGTCTTTGTGCCGAGGCACAGAAGAGGGTGGCATATGGCCACCTTTCCAAAGGGATGGGGGGTGGGTGGGATGTGGAGAGACAAGCTTGGTCCCACTTTAGTTGGAGGAACTAAGTTGGTTTGGCTTTAAAAGCACCTCACAAAGTGTTTTCCCTACTGCTGGAATAAGAGCTTCGAGGTCTCCATTTACGCCCCAAAGACAAGTAGCAAACCTCCGAGCAGAGATCTCCTCCGCCCTACTAAGCGCCGTCCTATATGCCTCAGAGCAGCTAAAGAGTAGGGTACCCCCCTCGGCTCCATCTCTTTACGCACGATAAATTCGACGCATTAGGCAGAATGAGGTGCTTGGATTGTGGACTGTACCACTTCAGGTGTGCGCATCGGGCGCGGTATTGTGGACATAGCCTCCGATGTTTACACAACGCCCCTCAAAACAAAACACAACTTCCTCAACCTCTTCTCCATTGTGTACTAATGTGCTCCGCGCAGAGTCCTTTTTACGGGGGGTGGGATTTCTTCTCAAATCTGAATCCGCTCCCCTCACCAGCAATCTGAAGTGGTCCTTCCCCAGAAGGAACCACCTTAAGTCTGCCACTTCATCTTTCCTAATGGCGTGGTGGGTGCAGTGTGTTACTCACGTGGCCTTTTAAATAATAATAATAATAATTGAGGGTTTTTTAGTAGTGGGGAGGAGCCTTGCGGTGGACCTGCCGGAGGTTATAGCGCTTGGAGTCTCTCTCCCCCCCTCTCTCTATCCCCCACCCCACCCTGCCTTCTGTTTGTGGGATAACCAGATGCTCCGGGTTTTCTTCTGGCGTCAGAGGTTCCTTAAAGCGGGGCGGGGAGGTAAAGAATAAGAAGAACCGGGAGAGAAAGAGGGCAGAACCTTATGGGCCGAATCCTCATTGCTCTGTTTTGTTTTGTTTTTGAAGAGAGCAGGGAGGCTTTTCAGCATGCAGAAAAATACAAAAGGCATCTACATCCTTCTCCAAAGCGCCTGACGTTAAATCCTACACAATCTAAAGGTTAACAAGATAAGACCAGTTCTCGGATTACTCGTTCTTACTTGTTGTAGTGCCCCCTTTCACCCCACCCCACCCTTCGCTACTGTTTGGGGAAGGCAATGATTTGGCTAAAATTGAAGACAGCCACGGAGGAGCGGGGCTTGTGGATTTCATTAGGGGCTCCTCGACCTTTCCCACTCGCCCTTCCCGCTACGCGCCCCCAATAATTGGAGCATTGGGAAGAACAGTAAAACAAGCTATTTAGAAGGGGGGGGGGGCGGGACAGCGGCACCACCACGAGATGTCCTGTCTCAGTGAAAAGCAGGACAGTCTCTACAAGCTGCGGAATAGCCAACTTTCAAATCTTGCTTTCAAAGAGGCTTCTACAGCCGTCTAAAAAAGGAAACGTGCGGAGTCTCTGCAGGAAGGGCGTTCCAAAGATTGAGCGGCCGCGGCGCCACCACCAAAGAGGCCCAGTTTTGTGTTGGGGCCTCTTTGTCTCAGTCCTACTTAGCATAGGAGCCAATTTCAGGGAGCTGTGGGTGCTTGGGCAGCCACAATAATATAATTGTGGGGGCCAGGCACCCACAAAGTCAATGACAAAAGCCAGCAGGGAGAGAAGCAGTTCAGCTCTGTCCTTCGCAGCCAGCGAGGGAGGCATTTTTTTTCTGGGTGGTGGGGCTGGTTAGGGGAAGCAGAGTCTCTATGCCTCCAAGTCCGAGTCCCTCACCGCATAGAAGGGTGCCTCGCTGGCTGTTGGCTGCATGACATCACACGCACTAGGTGCAGGTGTGTCCGTGTGATGTTGCACATCCATGTGCGGCAGCGGGCACCCACAATCCTGAGGGCAAGATGGCGCCCCTGCTACTTGGAGATGCCGGGAATTGATCATGGGACCCTCTTAATGCAAAGCAGACGCTCTGCCACTCAGTTAGAGCCCTTCCCCGTTTGCATTCTCCAGGCAATGTGAGGGTTAGGGAGGGAGGGAGAAGGACTTCCGTACGCCGGCTCTCTCACTGTTCCAAACCCTTGCAAATTGTTTCGTTCATTTCACTCGCCCGGGGGCGCAGTCTATGCAAAGCTACGACAGAGGCCGCAGCTGCCCACCTGCAAGGCAAGGAGGCGAGCAGGTGACCAGGGCAGCAGACGCTGATCGAAGCGCTGCGTCTAGCTTCAAGCAGCTCTTTGAGGAAAGGCTGGCAGATGGTTTTGCGCAAGGAGAATATAATGGGAAACGAAGAGAGTTGCTCTCCCGACTGTGGACGGCGTCAGAAATTGGGTGCCACGGGCTGCAAACCTGACGCCAAGCTAAACCTGCTGATGTTTAGGGTGTCTCGAGACTCATTGCTGCGGCAGGTTGGAGGGGCTCCGTGTCTGGAAACGCCAGGCACACCGTTTCCTAGGATCGAGTCCCACACGGGCATCGGTGGGGCTTGCTTGCGCGGGACTGGGCAACCTAAAAGTTCCCTTTGAACTCATTTTGACATGAAGGGGAAAGGTGTGTGTAGCAGCCACCCAGCTACAAGACAGCTCCTTCTGTGCTCGCTTTACTGGGGAAGTGGGTCTTACTTCTGAGTAAACAGCAACAGGACCACGCTGCGATGTGCAGGTCCATGCGAGCGTCTGCCTCCTGCGGGGCTTACAGAAAAGGAACCTCGGAGCCAGAGAGATCGCGGCCCTTCAATGCACTAGATGCGGCCCTCAACCTGCTTCCCAGGCTAAGCGCCCTTCTTATGCCACGCACCCTCACGGACCCTGCTCTTGATCCTCCTGGGGCGCTTCTGCCTGGCTCTAAAGTCTCCTTGAACTGTCACCATGCATTTTGCAGGTGATGCAGAAACGTTTTTCCGTGTGGGCGGAGCTAACGCCGACTTCTGGCCGCTTGCAATGGGGAATGACCCCTTCCTTGCTCCGCCCACTTGTTGCTTCTGGCCCCACCCACCATTGATTGGCATGTGGCCTCCCGAAAGCAATGCGGCCCCCTGGGCTAAGAAAAGCGCCTTCCCCTGCTTTCTAAGCAAACCATCTAAACCACATAGCCAAATTGAAGCGGAGTTTGCTACGAAGTCAGTCTCACGGTGTCAATTCCTATGTGAAGATGGCAGTCCAGGTCTGGCAGGAAACGGAACCCTTTGCGGTGATCTGGAGGAGCTGAATGCTGGATCCTTTGCTTGCGCAAAGCAATTCTGAACCCTCCCTCCTCACAGAAACGTCTTTCCTTTGACCTAAAGGTGGATAGAACGATCATCAAACTTACCGCAGTGTCCACACAGCCATGCGGCAATATCAGGAAAGGTGCATTCACACATGCACGGGATGCTTGCAGCACCAGTCCCGAACTCTACGGAAAAGCTTCCTGATTATTACGCACAATCTAAAATGCCGTCCTTTCCCACAGAGAGCGTTTACACGCTTGTTTAGCGAACAGTCACCAAACGCTGAGACCTGTATGTGTGGATCGGGGCTCTTTAACGTCTTGCCAGACGGTAGGAAGAATGGTTAAAACCATTAGGTATGGCGAAATGCTTGTTTTTATCGAACCACCCATAAAAGTGCTTAGGGAAGCTTGTATTCATAAACACAGTCAGGTCACTTTAACACTTCGGAGTTGCTTCTTGCAATGCACCCGCGCTGCAGTTCCTTCTTTCAAAATGACACCGATTTCCAAGGCAGCCTTGGGCAAGCCACATCTTTCTTGAATTCTCCATTTCCTAGATGTCAAACGCCGCTCATAGCACCCTGGGCTTGCGGAGAGGCCGAGCAAGAGTTGTTCTCCATGGGAACAGATGCAGCTAGCAAGGCTCCGATCCGAAGCTCATCTTTCCCCTTCATCTGAAGGCAGCCCAGCTCAGGGAAGTTTTTAGTGCGTGGTGTTGTATTGTGCTTTTACAGTTTTTTGTTGGGAGCCGCCCAGAATGGCTGGGGCAACCCAGTCAGATGGACGGCATCATCATCAAGGTCGGAAGAATTTAGCAAGGGCTGGGATTTCCTATTAAAGGCAACTGAAGCCTGCTGCAATCCTATGTAGCACTTCCCTTACTTCTGAGTAGACACGCGTAAAAGGCTTTCGCTATGTATTTTTTCTTCTTTTCCTCGGCTTAATTAATTGCTCAGAAGGGAGAAAGGAAACGCGGCCTGCCGCCAATGCCACCTGCTGCGGCCGGCCTC
The DNA here is from genome assembly GCF_965153285.1 of Podarcis tiliguerta. Lineage (NCBI taxonomy): Eukaryota > Metazoa > Chordata > Lepidosauria > Squamata > Lacertidae > Podarcis > Podarcis tiliguerta. The sequence continues at coordinate 79,433,533 of NC_139539.1, forward strand.
AATAATGGACTGCTCCTCCTTGTTTGTCCCTGGAAGCTGAGGAAGTGACCTCAGTAAGACTCGTGCAGGGGATCCAGCAGTGAAGGTAACCAAGGACGGGAGATTTCCTGGGCTGGAATCCGGGAGGGAGAGACGTTGCTGCTGTTATACTAAGCTGGATCATAAGTAAGCAGTGCATTTTAAGTATCTATTAACCCATCGAAAATCTTCACTGAATGCAGTGACTTGCTTCTGGTGGGGTTGCTCAAAGAGAGCCAGTCTTGCCCAGTGGTTAGAGCGCTGGACTAGAGCGCGGAGTTCAAATCCGCAAGTAGCAGTGGAGTTCAGGGGATGATCTTGAGCCAGCCACCAGCTCTTAGCCTGACCTACCTAAGCGAGTGATGGCGAGGGTCATGCGGAAGAGGAGCGGGAGCTATGTAACCCCCTTGAGCTCCCTGGAGGAAAGGGGCGGGGCGGGATGCAATAAGAAGTAAAGTTTTCTCTGGAGAGAAAAGTGCTGAGGATGACGCCTCCTTACCGAAGAGGTAACTCCCGCAGGCTGCAATGGCGCGAGCTTCTCCGATGCACCTCCAACCTGTTGTTGTTGTTTAGTCGTTTAGTCCTGTCTGGCCTTCGTGACCCCATGGACCAGAGCACGCCAGGCACTCCTGTCTCCCACTGCCTCCCACAGTTTGGTCAAACTCATGCTGGTAGCTTCGAGAACACCGTCCAACCATCTCCTCCTCTGTCGTCTCCTTCTCCTTGTGCCCTCAATCTTTCTCAACATCAGGGTCTTTTCCAGGGAGTCTTCTCTTCTCATGAGGTGTCCAAAGTATTGGAGCCTCAGCTTCACGATCTGTCCTTCCAGTGAGCACTCAGGGCTGATTTCCTTCAGAATGGATAGGTTTGGTCTTCTTACAGTCCATGGGACTCTCAAGAGTCTCTTCCAGCACCATAATTCAAAAGCATCAATTCTTCGGCGATCAGCCTTCTTTATGGTCCAGCTCTCATAAAGAAGGCTGATCGTCAAAGAATTGACTAAACGCGACTAAAAAAATAAATTTGAAAACCTCGGAAGCGCGCCCCCTGGCGTTCAGTTCCAAGGGGAACCGGGCAAGGTGTGTCAGAGGCCCCATGTAGTCCACCATCTCGTTCTCACAGTGGCCAGCCAAAGGTCGGTGGGAAACTTGCAAGCAGGACCTGAGCCCAACAGCACTCTTCCCCCCAGGCCACCTGTGATTCCCAGTGACTGGTATTCATAGAATCATAGAGCTGGAAGGGCCCAGCCCCCTGCAATGCAGGAATCTTTTGCTCAACATGGGGCTTGAACCCACAACCTTGAGATTAAGAGTCCCATGCTGTGGGGGATGCTCTGGTCCTGAATGGGGTGACTGTGCCCCTGAAGGACCAGGTGTGCAGCCTGGGAGTCATTTTGGACTCACAGCTGTCCATGGAGGCTCAGGTTAATTCTGTGCCCAGGGAGGCTGTCTACCAGCTCCACCTGGTATGCAGGCTGATACTCTACCTGCCCATGGATTGTCTCGCCAGATTGGTGCATGCTCTGGTTATCTCCCGCTTGGACTACTGCAATGCACTCTACGTAGGGCTACCTTTGAAGGTGACTCGGAAACTGCAATTAATCCAGAATGCGGCAGCCAGACTGGTGACTGGGAGCGGCCCCTGGGACCACATAGCACCGGTTCTGAGAGATCTGCATTGGCTCCCAGTACGTTTCCGAGCACAATTCAAAGTGTTGGTGCTGACCTTTAAAGCCCTAAACGGCCTCGGTCCAGTATACCTGAAGGAGCGTCTCCGCCCCCATTGTTCAGCCCGGACACTGAGATCCAGCGTCGAGGGCCTTCTGGCGGTTCCCTCATTGCGAGATGTAAGGTTACAGGGAACCAGACAGAGGGCCTTCTCAGTAGTGGTGCCCGCCCTGCGGAATGCTCTCCCTTCAGATGTGAAGGAAATAAACAGCTATCTTCTTTTTAAAAGACATCTGAAGGCAGCCCTGTTTAGAGAAGTTTTTAATATTTAATGCTGTATTGTTTTTAACACTTGATTGGAAGCCACCCAGAGTGGCTGGGGAAACTCAGCCAGATGGGCGGGGTATAAATAATAAATTATTATTATTATTATTATTATTATTATTATTATTATTATTATTATTATTATTACCAACGGAGATTCTAAACCAGAGGTGGAGAATCTGTGGCCCGCCAGTTGTTCCCATCATCCCTGACAATCTCTGACCATTAGCCAAGCTGGCGGGGGCAGCTGGGAATTGTAGTTCATCAGAGACCCAGTGTGCTGCTGTGGGAAGAGTGCTGGACTAGGACCTGGGAAATCAGGGATCACATCCCCTCTAGCCAGTGAAGCTCACTGAGCAGCCTTGGGCCTCCGAAGAGGCGGATTTATTTTCCCCAAAGCCTCCCTTTGCATTTTCAACGGGATACATATGCAGAGAGATGGTAGAATTCAGAGATGGCAGAATAGACTTAATACAGTGGAAGCTCGGGTTGCGAACGTGATCCGTGCGGGATGCACGTTCGCAACCCGCAGTGTCCGCAACTCGCAGCGGCGCGTCTGCGCACACAAAGGTTGCGATTTAGCGCTTCTGCGCATGCGCGACCACCCAAACCCAGAAGTAACCTGTTACGGTACTTCCGGGTTTTGGCGGTCTGTAACCCGAAAAAACACAACTTGAAGCGTCTGTAACCCGAGGTATGACTGTAATGGGAACATCACGTTTTTGAATGTTGCAGCAAGTTAACTAGTTCCTACTTGCAGGAAGGGAAGTAGATATACTCTGTAATTGGGAAGGGCATGTAAGCTGTAGGGAGGTTGTTGTGTAAGGGGGGGGAGCATGCAAGAGGGACACCGCTGCCCCCCTATCCTGAAGTGGCACAGTCCATTCTACCACTGCAGGATTTCACCTGATTGTGCTATGTTTGTTAATCAGGTTCAAATAAATAAGCACAACAAAAGCTGAAATGCATCAAAGGTCACACATCTCCCCCCCTCCCAGCCTCTTCCCTCTTGAGCTGTGGAGGCAAGAAGTCTGATATTGCAAAATGTGCCCTGCTTTGTATGGCATGTGTGAGTTTGATTGCAGCCATAATCAATTCAAAAATAATTCAGGAAGATAAGACATTTTACAGGAAGCTGGAAGCAGAAACCACCCCTTCCATTTTGGGTACAACAGCAGCTCACAATGAACTATTGTCTCACTTTTCTTTGAGTAAGGAGGGAAGCTGTGTACAACTGTGGAGTTTATTTTTATTTTTATGTGTGTTAGAAATTATAGATCTCAACTTCTTTTAAAAAAATAATGAATCCCGGTTTGTATATTCATCAACCACTGTCTTTTCCAAGGTCTATAAAAGATACTGGCAATTGGATCCATAATTTATTGAAGCCACATTTCACAGTGGCAGCACTAAGGGAAAAAAATCTGGGGGTACATAGAAAGGGCAAAAAGTGATGTGTGTTGTATTCTGCCCAGAGTGGCTGGGGCAACTCAGACAGATGAGTGGGACATAATGATGATGATGATGATGATGATGTTAAGCTCTCTGAAACAAAAAAAAGTATTTGTTAATGACCAAAGTCTAGCCTTAGGGACGCGGGTGGCACTGTGGGTAAAACCTCAGCGCCTAGGACTTGCCGATCGTATGGTCGGCGGTTCGAATCCCCGCGGCAGGGTGAGCTCCCGTCGTTCAGTCCCAGCTCCTGCCCACCTAGCAATTCGAAAGCACCCTTAAGTGCAAGTAGATAAATAGGTACCGCTTTATAGCGGGAAGGTAAATGGCGTTCCGTGTGCTGCTCTGGTGCCGGTTCGCCAGAGCAGCTTCGTCACGCTGGCCACGTGACCCGGAAGTGTCTGCGGACAGCGCTGGCTCCCGGCCTCTAGAGTGAGATGAGCGCACAACCCTAGAGTCTGTCAAGACTGGCCCGTACGGGCAGGGGTACATTTACCTTTACCTTTAAAGTCTAGCAAACTAATAATAATAATAGGTGGGTGGGAATGAACTCCTAGTTTGTGGGGGAGGCACTTGCACCCTGCTCCTGCTCTGACACCACCCATGTTGCAACATACATCCTGCTCATGAAAAGAGTGATTTGGAAGCCAGCCTTACTGACTTCCACGAAGCGTCCAAGCCACACAAGTGTGTGTTGAACATTTCCAGCCAGGCATCCCAATCCTGAGGCAGTTGAGCTGATTGACTGAAGCATTAAGACAGGTCTCAACAGTGGAATGGCTTGGGCTTAAATCCAAGAACGTCAGCTGAAGACTGGCTTGTGTGTGTGTGTGTGTTCATCAGTGCAGCATCAAAAGAGCAGGGATGGGGAATCTGTGGCCTAAATCTGGCCAGCCGTGTCTCTCACTCTGCCCCCACCCTGCACGGGCCACACACTTTCTTCCTCTGCATCGATTCCACTTGCCCTCACCAAGTGTTACATGGCTTTTGTGGTAATTGTGGCAGTCGCCGCCACTTGCAGGTGAGAGGGCAGGACCAAGCTGGCTATGTAGACAAAAGTCACTCTCTTCCAGTTCACCTGGCATCCTCCCTGTGCACTGAGAAAGGGGAACCCTTTTCTCAACATGCAGAGAGGAAACCTGCGGAGTTTTCCTGTTTTGCAAGCTTGCTGTGCTTCCTCTCAACATAGCTGAGGAAGCGGGGAGGGGGGGTCTTTTTCTTAGCAAAGCTTGCAAGTGGAGGTAAATGCCAAACACACTCCTTTACAGTCTTCCTGTCCGTTTTGCACATTAAACCTTCTGTCTTTCCCTTGGTGCACAAATTCGTTGACCCTAACATGTGTGAGTTAAGGGACACGGGTGGCGCTGTGGGTTAAATCACAGAGCCTAGGACTTGCTGATCAGAAGGTCGGCGGTTCGAATCCCCGCGACGGGGTGAGCTCCCGTCGCTCGGTCCCTGCTCCTGCCAACCTAGCAGTTCGAAAGCACGTCAAAGTGCAAGTAGATAAATAGATCTGGTGGGAAGGTAAACGGCATTTCCGTGCGCTGCTCTGGTTCGCCAGAAGTGGCTTAGTCATGCTGCCCACATGACCCAGGAAAACTGTCTGCGGACAAACATTGGCTCCCTCAGCCAGTAAAGCGCGATGAGTGCCACAACCTCAGAGTCGTTCATGACTGGACTTAACTGTCAGGGGTCCTTTACCTTTACCTTTAACATGTGTGAATGTCGTGTCCAGCATGTGTCAGTAGGTTTAGCATCTGCCTGCAGGTGGTAGGTGGCCCCAGGACTCAGGGAATTTGCCCCTCAAGGAGCAAAATAGTTCCCTGCCCATGCATGTGCAAATGAGCAGGCAATGATCCAACTTGACAGGCAGAACTTTCCTATCACTTCAGACAAGATGCTTTTCAGTAGAATTCATACATTCAGTGGCTAGCCAGGAATGGGTGGGTCACCTAGACATGCTCTCTCTTTCTCTCTTGGAAGATGCAAGATCTGCTGATGACTTTCATATGGGAGTAGGCACCACCTCTTTCTCACCTTGACGCCAATTTTCCCCAACTGGGTCACATCCAGCTGCCGTTCATCAAGTGTAGAACAATCTGGTGTAACAAAATCAGGTGAGACATACATGCAGGGGAGCTGGTCTATTAGTGCAAGTGCAGTGTCTCACCAAGCTCTGCCTCCACCTGCTTCCTACTTTACTTACAACCAGTCTATGGGGTGACACTGACTGTCAGCTCCTCCTCCTTAGTCTCAGTCTCCTCCTCTTAACCCAGCAGGGAGAAGAATGAGAACAAAACCAGAATGACTCTGCCTTTCATTGGCTCTGGCTCCCCCTGCTGTTGGCCTCCTAGTGGGCACCAGCTTCTACCGCTTACACGTCCAAACAAGCCTGCAGTTGCTTAAGAATATCTTGTTGAGCTTGCAGCCAAACGAACACACATTTGCAGAGCAAATATAGTTAGATCATTCAGGACAAAGATGCTAATCCAATGATTGTGTTGTGGATCAGTTTGGAGACTTTCTTTCAGCCTTGTGCTAGAAGCGAATCTGTCTTTTAAAGTCACCTTTAAATGTTTCTCAAAGAGTAGCTCAGCACCACCAAGCGAAACAAAGCTAGCCTGAGAGTGGCTGGTTTCTCCTCTCCAGCCTGATAACTCTGGAAGGCAAAGCAACCATCTCTTCCCAGCCAGCCCCTTATAACACCAGAAAAAGGGAAAGCCTTGTCAATGGCTCAGCGCCACTGGAGCACACATGGGGTTTTTATTTTATTGCAATTGGAAAATATTCAGGATGCAGAACAGCAGAGGTCAAAGGAACGGCATTATGCAAAATATGGAAGCTGTAGGGGGCAGAAAAGAAGGAAGAAACGGGAGTGATGGCCGACTCCCCTTCATGGTATGATGCAAAAGGCTTCGATCGTCAAGCGTAGAAAAAGGAATTGAACCGCTTCTTTTTGGAAGGATCTTTAACATTCATCTGACCATATGGACACTGGAGAAAGAGAGAGAGAGAGATGGAATAAGTCATTCTTGATGAGGCCTCAACATTGCCCGTGCTTAAAGACAAAATTAATGATGTCCTATAAATCATTTGTGGCCTCGGGACTTGAAAAGAGAGCGAGCAAGAGGAAAGGAGGAGGAGGAATTGAGCCATGCACACCCCCCTTTTCCTTGCCCTCTCCCCAAACAAATGGTCCTAATTATTGTCCAAGAAACCTCCTTGCTAGATATGTCCCTACTCATTATACAGTATCTGAGTCAGCCGCTCCTCTCTCCACCTCTGCATGCAATCCTGTATACTTACCAAAGTGGAAGAAAAGAGATCTGATTGAAGTCAAGAGATCTCACTTCCTGAAACCTCACATAAGATGGGGAGATGGGAATAGATTTCTCTAGTCACTAAACACAAAGTGAAAGCCAGACTCTTTTGTAGCCAGATCCTACTTGAAATTTGGCAATAAATCCAGCTGTGTTCAATGAGGCTTACTCCCAGGGAAGCGTGCACAGGACTGCAGCATTAAAACTCACAATTCAAGAGTGTTTTGGAGAGCACTGTGAAGAGGGTGACACAGGTCCTATACACTGTAGATGCAGCGAGGTATTTAATCACTTTCAGATGACTAAATAAGACTGGAAGAAGGCTGCTTGTGAAGAGTTAGGGAGGCTGGAGGTGTTTACTTTCTTCTGAATAGTTAATAATAATAATAATAATAATAATAATAATATTGCTATACCTCACCCTTCTTCTTATGAGAGTCCAGGGTTGCTAACAATAAAATTACAGCACTAAAACAAAATTAAAACCGCAATACAAAATATAATATAAACAATCAATGTTAAATTATGGTAGATGCACTGAACGGTTTTTTTGTCAATGAACTGTGTACTATAATTGCTCAGGCTAGTGTTGGTTGCTTTGCAGTACTGATCTGTGGTTGGACAGGATGCCAGTTGCTTTTTATTTCTCTGCAACCCGCCAGGGGTAGAGTTGCAATGCTTAGAGGGTTCATCAGTCACATTAATTCATTGCAACCCTTTTCAGGGATTAAAAAGATGCTTTTGGTGAATTACGCAGGAGCCTGAATGGTGAAAGTTAAAATATTTTGTAGACAGGTGCTTAAACCTGAGGTGGGAAACCTGTGACTATGCAGATGTTAGACCCCAACTTCTATCTAGCCAATTGCCAGGATTCACATTGGCCATCCCTGACTTAAACCTCAGTTGGTCTGCATCATTTTATAACATAGCTTTCTCCTTTCCTCACACAGAAGAGAATGCCTCTCCCACAACGGGGCCTATCACAACTCTTCCATGTATACTCTGCTGGAAGGCAGGTCTTGTTCTGCAGAAATATTGATTTATTAATATGTAAGCCTTACTGATTAATTATTAGCAGTAACCTATAGAACAGCCCATCTGCCATCTCTCAAATTATGGAAGGGGGAAATTTGGAATAAGATGGTGATGAATAAAATGGGAGGGAAGAAGTAACTCAGAAGACACATTTCAAAGGAATTGGACACTATTTATCCAATATTGGAACAGATATAGAACTGAGAAGCGAGCGTCAATGGACATTTTGACAATGTGCTAAAATTGATTAGTTGACATTGAAGCTGTAAGATGCGATTCCCCCCTCCTTTTCACTCAATATGGTCTTTTTCAATATGATTTTTTTTTAATATGGAGAAAATAAATGTATATCAAATAATTTATTTTAAAATAAATAACTCATATGGAGGTAATTAAGATTTCCTTAACGAGATGACAGCCCAGTGTGGATAAATGAATGGATTTAAATGTTTTAATATTTTTAATGGTGTATTTTATTGTTTGAACTCTGTTCAAGAGGAGTTGTGTTGACTGCGCAGGCAACAAAAAAATAATTTATGAAAAACCGGTGTGCTGAGGATTGTGAAATTTGGGTGCAGGGAGAGTGGAGCCATTGACTTATGACATCCCATAAGCTACTCTGTTGTTACCCCTCCTTTCCAGAACAACATTTCTGGGTAAGAGTCTGGAAGCAGCTCTTGACATTTGCTATAATGAAATTCACATGGAAAAGTTAAAGCAGTAATAAACAGTTTGAGCAGGACCGTCGGGATGATAAATGCCCCCTCTGAAAATGTTTTACATATCCCAGTGCTGAATGTTTTGCTTGGGGTGGGGCCTATTGATTTTAGTGGGCATTACACCCAAGTGGTGGGTTCAAGGTCATGGGGGGGGGTTCAAACCAAATTATTATGATCTGTTACTGTCAAATGTGGAAGCAATAAACTTGCTAGTGTGTTAAGGATTTTTTTTTAAAGAATGGCTGAAAAGGGGAATTGACGCTACTTCGTAAGGTATTCAAGGCAGTTGCTGGCACTTAAACTGATTAGATCTCCTATTTTATTTGTCTTCTGTAAAAAAAAAAAAATTTTAACAGCAACTCAAAAACCAAGGTCATAAAGATCAGAGGCTATACAAAGAACACGGCTACATCTTAAATCTACAGTATGCCCGATCGGTTCACCATAGCTATTTCTGTTCACCCAAGCACATCTCTCCAGAAGCATCTGTAGGAATTTGGAGGTCGTCTTCAAGGTTAGCTCTGTTTGCAAACCTAATCGCTGGCTGCCTAGAACGTGTTCAGGTTTGTTTCTTGACACCAGCAGAAACGGATAAAACACCCTTCTTAGCCACACTGGTTTAGGAGGAAGTTAATTCCACCGGATTAACTGAGCAAATGTGTGCAGGATCATATATACAAACAATGCGTACATTTTTTGAGGGGACAAAAACAACTGCAACTTCCTTCTGTCCCTGGCAATTCAACTGCCAGGGTTTCATACGTATCCTTTTAAGGGAACAGGTGTGTCATTTACCACTTAAATTGATTTTAAAACTGACTGATTTGTTGATGGAGCGCCTTCCTCGTGGGAGGCAACAAGGTTTAATACTCACATGTCTGCAGGAAGTACCACAGCAGTGTCCTCTCTGCAAATGGGCCACTTTGGTGAACACTAGGTAGCCAGTGACTGGATCTATGTAGTTATGCTTCCCAGCCTATTTAAAACACACAGAGAGAACAGCAGACCTTACTTCTTGCTCCCGTGATTAAAGGCAAAGGATAAAGGGACCCCTGATCATTAGGTCCAGGCGTGGCCAACTCTGGGGTTGTGGCGCTCATCTCGCTTTATTGGCCGAGGGAGCCAGCGTACACCTTCCGGGTCATGTGGCCAGCATCAGTGGCGTAGCGTGGGGGGTGCAGGGGGGGCTGGCTGCACCGGGTGCAACATCTGGGGGTTAGGGTTAGGGGGCGCAAATCCATGGGTTAGGGGGCGCAAATCTACGGGTTAGGGGGCGCAAATTACTTGCCCCGGGTGCTGATAACCCATGCTACACCACTGGCCAGCATGACTAAGCAGCTTCTGGCAAACCAGAGCAGCGCATGGAAACGCTGTTTACCTTCCCGCCGGAGTAGTACCTATTTATCTACTTGCACTTTGACGTGCTTTTGAACTGCTAGGTTGGCAGGAGCTGGAACCAAGCAACGGGAGCTCACCCTGTCGTGGGGATTTGAACCGCCAACCTTCTGATCGGCAAGTCCTAGGTTTTGTGGTTTAACCCACAGTGCCACCCGCGTCCCTTGTTCCCGTGATTACCACTTGACAAATGCACATGGAACACCCATTGTTATTGGAGTAGGGGTTGTGGGGGAAACCAAGCAAGCCAGGAGAACGATGGGATGCCGCCTTTAGTGCAGTCAAATGTTTCTTTGTTTATTTATGACACACTTCGCCCTACCCATTCTTCCAGCTTTATTCTTTTTCTGAGTCTGCATGGCCAGCCCGACAGCCAACTTTTAGGACGCTTCCGGGCTGTCACCATTTTGCGGTGGGGTTCCAGTCACATACAGGCAAAGGCAGGTTGTGCAATTACAGCTGAATGGGGAGGCCTTGTGTTAACAAACTTGCTTCTGCCAAAAGTTCAGACTTTTTGTGATAAGGAGAGCGATGGGGAAACGCACTGGCATCTATTCTCCCTGCAAACAAATCAGGATGAGTGCTCAATAGGCAGGTTGTCTGGAAGAGCCCCAAAAAACAATAGCAAAACTGGCAAAAATGTATAGGACAAGTAGCAAAACTTCTTAGAAATGTAAGGAAAAGGACGGCGATTTTTACCACATGTGGTGGTCATGTAACAAAATAAAAGAGTTTTGGGAATTGATCTATAACGAGTTAAAAAAGATGTTTAAATATACTTTTCCAAAAAAGCCGGAATTTTTTTGCTAGGTTTGGTGGGAGAAGATATTAAGAAGACAGAAAAAAGCCGGAAATTTTTTTGCTAGGTTTGGTGGGAGAAGATATTAAGACAGACCAAAGACTATATCTGTATGCAACAACAGCAGCTAGAGTTTTGATAGCCCAAAAGTGGAAGTTACAGGAGATTCCGACTGTAAGGGAATGGCAGATAAAGCTGGTTGAATACGCTGAAATGGCAAAATTGACACACAGAATTCGCAATCAGGAGGAGACGAAGTACCAAAAAGAATGGAGTAAATTTATGGTTTATATAAGTGAGAACTGTAGAAATATGAAAACGTTGGCAGGATTGAATTAAATCTTATGTCATGGTGTAATTTTTAACCAATGAAACTATGAATTATAGATTGGAATAAGAAAACTTGCGCAAGGGAAGGACGGAAGTCAATGGCTCTATGGAGCATAAAGTAGGATACAGTGGTGCCCCGCAAGACGAATGCCTCACAAGACGGAAAACCTGCTAGACAAAAGGGTTTTCCATTTTGGAGGTGCTTCGCAAAACGAATTTCCTATGGGCTTGCTTCGCAAGACGAAAATGTCTTGCGATTCCTGGGGTTTTTTTCCGCTCCCCACCCCCTTTTTCTAAGGCACTAAGCTGCTAATAGCCTTTTAGCAGCTAATCCGCTAATCCCTTAAGCCTTTAATAGCCGCTAAACCGCTAATAGCGCTAATCCGCTAATAGGGTTGCTTCGCAAGACGAAAAAACCGCTAGACGAAGAGACTCACGGAACAGATTCTTTTCGTCTTGCAAGGCACCACTGTATATGTAATATATAATAAGATTTAATGTTTTTGTTGGTTGGTGTTGGTATTCTTAAATCTCAATGAAAAGCATTTGGGAAAAGAAAAAGAAAAAACAATAGCAGGTACAACTCATGGCATCACTCCAGAGACTCCCACCAAGATAGTGATGGAGAGGAGGAGGGATGTGAGGAGCGGAAGAGACAAGGAAACATTGCAGGGTGTGCGTGAGCGAGATTGTGTAGAGCCAGGGCATCCTGCTTCACTTTTGGAAGATGGCTTCACACATGTGTGTCAGACGGTTGGCAACATTCATCTGCCCTCTGCAAAATTCTGAAATCCCTTCGTTTCACTATGATTTTGCATACAGCAGTGTTTTAGTGTTAGATGGGATAGCAAAAAGGAATCTCTCTTGGAGCAGCTAACCAGCCCAGCACATTTGCCTGCTTTTCAAAGCATTTCAGATCGGTAAAACGAAAGCCAGCTAATTTTTGTCCAAGTGACAGACGCCTTTCTAGCTTGGACGCAGCATTGCCAATTGTAAATGGATGCGAAGGAATTTGTGCCTCGGAAGAGAGGTGTAAAGCAAAGTCACAGCTCTCTGGGCTCAGAGAATAGGAATGTTCTGCAGATGAGTTGCTTTCCAGTTGTGGGGAACTCTGGGGTACCCCAGTGAGAAGGCCTGTGGTGGTAGACAAACCTGGCACAGTTTGTGCACCATTTTAATTTTATTTTTACTCTGTAATATGCAAACACAGGAAAGTGCTGGGTGCATTTCAGGTAGCGATGGTGAAGAATGAGCTCAGAATGTGAATTTCCCCAGCTCATGGTGCCTGCACATATTCCAAGGAGAGCATCCTTGCCCTAAAATTATTCCTCTGTTCATAACTGAGACTATAGTCATTTGTTATGTAACCCAAATTTTGCACCCGAAGATGAATTTTGTGACCTGCATAAATTATGCAGATCAAGTATATTTGTGCATGGCTGTTTATTTTGTATGATTTATTCTGCTTCTGCTCATTGTGAAAAGAGGCATGGAATGATTGCAGGCTCACCCACCCATGGCCCTCAAAACCTTAGTTAGTCACATTTCTAGCTTCTGTGACTACACACATGCTAGCGTATCTTCCGTCATAACCGTAAGTCCTAGAGTCTTGTGTTAAATAAATAGATAAATAAAGCAGAGTTCCTTTTCAACAAGCCAAATTCTGCAACCATTACAAATCCCTGCCACCCACCACCCATCCCAGTTAAAAACATACAGGTTTCCTTGGTGAATCAGACCCAGGGCTAACCAGCCTAGCATTCTGTTTTAGCCAGGTGTCTCCGCACTTGCAAGCAGGGTGCAAAAAGCAACAGGCCTGGTATACTGCCTCTCTCCATGCAGGTTCTATTTATCTATAATAGCTAATAGCAACAGTGTTCGTGGGTGAAAATAAGAGGGCGTGTGCTTACAATTATATACCTCAGATATGCAGATGACACAACCTTGATGGCAGAAAGTGAGGAGGAATTAAAGAACCTTTAAATGAGGGTGAAAGAGGAGAGTGCAAAATATGCTTTGAAGCTCAACATCAAAAAAACGAAGATCATGGCCACTGGTCCCATCACCTCCTGGCAAATAGAAGGGGAAGAAAAGGAGGCAGTGAGAGATTTTACTTTCTTGGGCTCCATGATCACTGCAGATGGTGACAGCAGTCATGAAATTAAGACACCTGCTTCTTGGGAGAAAAGCGATGACAAACCTAGACAGCATCTTAAAAAGCAGAGACATCACTTTGCCAACAAAGGTCCGTATAGTTAAAGCTATGGTTTTCCCAGTAGTGATGTATGGAAGTGAGAGCTGGACCATAAAGAAGGCTGATGGCAGAAGAATTGATGCTTTTGAATTATGGTGCTGGAGGAGACTCTTGAGAGTCCCATGGACTGCAAGAAGATCAAACCTATCCATTCTAAAGGAAATCAGCCCTGAGTGCTCACTGGAAGGACAGATCCTGAAGCTGAGACTCCAATACTTTGGCCACCTCATGAGAAGAGAATACTCCCTGGAAAAGACCCTGATGCTGGGAAAGATGGAGGGCACAAGGAGAAGGGGACGACAGAGGACGAGATGGTTGGACAGTGTTCTCGAAGCTACCAGCATGAGTTTGACCAAACTGCAGGAGGCAGTGGAAGACAGAAGTGCCTGGCGTGCTAAAACAACAAAAGTGCTTACAATTATAGTACTGGCCAAACAATAGCTAAAGTCACAAAACGTGCAGCAAGAGCAAAGCGTGGCAATCTGGGCTTGCTAAACGGATGCCCTTGCCAGTTCCGAAGCGCCCCTAGCGCAGAAAAAGACCACCCCTTTGCTAATAGAAAAAGACGACTCTCAAGTCTGGCATTTGCGCCGGTTTGCAGAGCGGCAGCCGCAGCAAAAACCCGGAGCGCCAAGGCGGCTGCGCCAAGGCGAGGCAAAAGCGAAGCGGACTCACAGCGCATGCCTCCTCGTGGAGAGCCACCACCCTCTTCTCTGCTTCGGTTAACTCTTCCCTGCCCTCGCAGGTGCCCGTTTCCCCGGAGCGCTGGGCCGCGGAGCAATCGCCGCGGTCGGGGAGACCTCCTTCCCCGTCCTCCTGGCCGTGGCTCAGCGGCCTCCTGCCCCGCTGCCCCGGGGGCTTGCAGGGGATCGCCCTGCTGCTGCTGGTGCAGCAGCGCGCAAGCGACGTGGCCGCCATGAGCGGGACGGATCCAGCCCTGGTTCCCCCCTTGGGCAGGAGCCGCGGCCACTTCCTTGCCCAAGAAGCCGCGTCGGGCTCCACCCACCATCTCTCTCTCTCTCTCTCTCTCTCTCTCTCTCTCTCTCTCTCTCTGGGTCGCTTTAGGAAACGCTCCGGGAGCCACGCAGGATCGGGGCCCTTTCTTTTAACGCCGTGGTGCGGCAGGAGAGGGTGACAAGTGTGGCGGGAAGATTGAAGGACAATCAAAGGAGCATTTAAATATTTCAGTGTAGTGTAGCATGAAATTTTTATTATTATTATTATTTGCAGAATGTGGCTAGGTGTCTTTTCAATAAGAGAGCAAGGGCACCAAGTGATTGGGTTTGCACACATACTTACGGTACATGCATATGTAAGAAGCTCATTTGCAATTATATTTTGGCGGAGATTTTTAGGAAAGCTGCTTTGTTTTATACCTTCTGGGTGTCCCGTGAGCATATTATAAAGTAGTTGTGTTCTACGTTATAAATCCAGCCCTGCTAAGTTTTTATTTGTTGTTTCCAATGTAGTTCTTATTAATAAAAAAACGGTATGGGGCGATCAAATTTTTATTCTAAAAGTGAGGCCCAGCAAAAAAAAAAGGGTAAGAACCACTTATGCTCATAGAATTTGTCAGGTTGGAAGGGGTTATTTAGGAAGGTTATTTAGGTTGGAAGGTTATTTAGCCTAACCCTGAGATTTCTGCATTGCAGGTGGTTGGACTAGATGGCACTTGTGGTTGGGGCAGCCATAGGTCTGGGATTTCCTGGACATATCCAGGGTTAATCCATCGGAAACAGTGTCCAGGCGGAATTTCTGAAAACCGGTATAAATGTCCTAGAACCTGAGCATATGGCAACCCATGTTGGAAGTGGGTGGTGGGTTTTTTGAGGGGGGGGTTGAATTTCCTTAAAAACAGCTGAACCACTTTGCCCCCCCCCCCAAACATGATGGCAACCCTACTTGTGGTATCTATGATTCAATGTTATTTTAAAATTTATACACTTGTAAGGTGGCGCTGTGGGTTAAACCACAGAGCCTAGGACTTGCCGATCAGAAGGTCGGCGGCTCGAATCCCCGCGACGGGTTGAGCTCCCGTTGCTCGGTCCCAGCTCCTGCCAACCTAGCAGTTTGAAAGCACATCGAAGTGCAAGTAGATAAATAGGTACCACTCCAGCGGGAAGGTAAACGGCGTTTCCGTGCGCTGCTCTGGTTCACCAGAAGCGGCTTAGTCATGCTGGCCACATGACCTGGAAGCTGTATGCCAGCTCCCTTGGCCAATAAAGAGATGAGCGCCGCAACCTCAGAGTCAGTCACGACTGGATCTAATGGTCTTTACAAGCAGTATCCATAAGAAATAATACCATCCATTATCAAATAATAAAAGTGCTGGATTATGGGTCTTGATAGGCTTGCAAAAAGAAGCAGCAGCTTTTTAAGGAGCATCTGAAACAGTACAATGAGGGTGCTTGCCTAATATGAATCAGCAGGGAGTAAATTCCCACCGTGACACACACATGCAGCATGAACAGAGCTGGAGACACACCTTAAACACTCCCAGCTGAAAAACCAAAGTCCTCTGCTCCCACTTCGGATCTCTAGTGACATAAGATGTCCACAGATCCCACAGCTTTGCTCCCTGCACCTGCCCATAGTCTGCCTCAAGCTGCAAGCTTTGCACGCAGGAAAATTGTCCCTCCCTCTGGCCCAGAGGGAACGGACTGGGAGATCTGGATGAGTCATCTCCAGCCATCACCTAGCCTTCTTGTTCCCATGGCAACACATCACAGGGCTATTAACACTCTTTTGTCAAGTCCAGGTATTGCCACATGGAGAACTATACTCAGAAAGCTAATAGGAAACCTCCCCACCCATATATATATATGTGCATATAGTTTACATACACACACATACAAACACATATATCATACATCCATACATACCTGCAATAAGCTGTGGAAACAGTGGAATGCCCTCTCCACAGTTGTAGCTTTCCTCGGATGCTGAAGATACACCTCTTTGCCCAGCCACTCTCTTAATGGCAATTCCTTTCAAGCCGATTTTAATATGGTATTTTTCCATTGTTGTAACCTGCCCTGGGACCACATGGTGAAGGACAGGTAACAAATCTTAACAACAACAACAACAACGCATAAATACATATACACACATTTGGAACCTGCCTTTAAAACACATTCTTTTCCCTCAAAGAATTCTGGGCAGTATAGTTTTTATGCCTCACAGAGTTACACTTCCCTTAATGAACTACAGTGCCCAGAATTCTTGAGGGGGGGGGAAATGTGCTTCAGAAGATACAGTGGTACCTTGGTTCTTGAACTTAATCCGTTCTGGGAGTCCATTCAACTTCCAAAACGGTTCAAAAACCAAGGCACGGCTTCCGATTGGCTGCAGGAGCTTCCTGCACTCAAGCGGAAGCCGCGTCACACGTTCGGCTTCCAAAAAACATTCAAAAACCAGAACACTTCCTTCCGGGTTTGCAGCATTCTGGAGCTGATTTGTTCGGAAGCCAAGCCGTTTGAGTACCAAGGTGCCATTGTATAGTGGGTACACAGCCTAAAGTCATCTACCCAGAGCGATCGTGTCTATTGGCAACAGTCTCAGGATCTTTCCCAGCAGCTTCTACCACCTGATACTTAACTGAAGTTGCCCCAGGGGGGGAACTTGCATGCAACATATACCGTATTTTTCGCTCTATAACACGCACCCGACCATAACACGCACGTAGTTTTTAGAGGAGGAAAATCCGTAGGCATGCCACCCATAGGCATTTCCTCCATAACACGCACAGACATTTCCCCTTACTTTCTAGGAGGAAAAAAGTGAGTGTTATGGTGCAAAAAATACGGTATTTTTCCACAGAAAATAGAGACATCCTATTCCTTAAAGGTAAAGGTAAAGGACCCCTGACAGTTAAGTCCAGTCGTGACTGACTCTAGGGTTGCGGCGCTCATCTCGCTTTATTGGCCATGGGAGCCGGCATACAGCTTCCGGGTCACGTGGCCAGCATGACTAAGCCGCTTCTGGTGAACCAGAGCAGCGCACGGAAACACCGTTTACCTTCCCACCAGAGCAGTTCCTATTTATCTACTTGCACTTTGACGTGCTTTTGAACTACTAGGTTGGCAGGAGCAGGAACCGAGCAACGGAAGCTCACCCCGTTGCGGGGATTCAAACCACCGACCTTCTGATTGGCAAATCCTAGGCTCTGTGGTATAACCTACAGCGCCACAAGCTTGCTATTTATACTCTGCTCTTCTCATTTGACTGGGCTGCTGCAGCAGCTCTAACCACATATAAAAACATAATAAAACATTAAACATTTTAAAACTCCCTTACACAGATGTCTTCTAAAGGGTGTATAGTTATTTCCTTGGCCCCAGGGGTCAGATAGCTCCATCCCCTCCAACATTTCTCCAATAAAATAGGAAAAGTGGGGCATTTCGGGATCGAATCAGAAACCGAGATGACTTCTGTAAATCTGGGACTTTCCCTGGAAAATAGGGACACTTGGAGGGTTTGATATATGCATGACTTCCACCATCAAATTGCAACCCTTTCCTCTTAATGTGGGACACGGGTGGCGCTGTGGTCTAAACCACAGAGCCTAGGGCTTGCACAACAGAGTGAGCTCCTGTTGCTCTGTCCTAGCTCCTGCCAACCTAGCAGTTCAAAAGCATGTCAAAGTGCAAGTAGTTAAATAGATACCGCTCTGGTGGTGCGGTAAATGGAATTTCTGTGCACTGCTCTGGTTTCGCCAGAAGCGACTTAGTCATGCTGGCCAGATGACCTGGAAGCTGTCTGCAGACAAACGCCGGCTCCGTCGGCCAGTAAAGCGAGATGAGTGTCGCAACCCCAGAGTCATCTGCGACTGGACTTAACGGTCAGGGGTCCCTTTACCTTTACCTCCTCTTAATATGGAAGAGGAAGGTCGTGCAAAGTGAATCCTTTAGTGTTGTCTGTGGTCTTCAAACCTATCCATTCTATGGTCTTCAAACCTATCCATTCTTAAGGAAATCAGCCCTGAGTTCTCACTGGAAGGACAGATCCTGAAGCTGAGACTCCAATACTTTGGCCACCTCATGAGAAGAGAAGACTCCATGGAAAAGACCCTGATGTTGGGAAAGATTGAGGGCACAAGGAGAAGGGGACGAAAGAGGACAAGATGGTTGGACAGTGTTCTCGAAGCTACCAGCATGAGTCTGACCAAACTGCGGGAGGCAGTGGAAGACAGAAGTGCCTGGCGTGCTCTGGTCCATGGGGTCACGAAGAGTCGGACTCAACTAAACGGCTAAACAACAACAACAACATGGTCTTCAGAGAATGCCATCACTCTCAGGGCCCTTTGCCCTGAGACTTGCTTTTCCTCAGGAACTAGCCCTGCCTGGTGTTTATTTCTCTCTAAGGCTATTACTATATTCCTTTCTGTAAGGGCAACACTGTAAGGTTTTGAGAATAAAACCCAGGCTTCCATAGTCGGAATGCTTCAGAAATGAAGGGTTTAGAAAATTTAAATACCTCCCTTCCCCACTTCAGCAACAGATGGGGACCTATAGCTTCTCGCCACAAACATTTAAAAGCTGGAAATCTTGGCACCCATTTGAATTCACACAGAAAGGAGGCTAAGAAATGGGAGCAGTTTGAAAACCTAATCAGGTTGTAGAATGATCCCCAGGGGAGATTCTATGCATTTGTTGTCATATAAGAGTCTCATTAAGGCCTCTCCATTGTGCTAATCACATAGGGAGACTATGAGTAGGGTGTATTGGCTAGCGTCAGATATGTGTTATTAATAGAGACGGACTATCAGCAAAGTTTGAAGTAAATATGTGCGTGATTCTTTTTTTCTTTTCTTTTGTTGATAACCAAGTAAGCTTTCTCTGGGTATTTCTCTCCCTTCTTCCGTTTATACACATATCTGCTAGGAAATCTTAGATTCTAGCTCACAGGTTTGCAATAGGTGTGCACCCCCATTATACCGTACATTCTGTGGTAAGAAAAATCTGTTTCGCTGTAGAAGTTTTATTTGTACAATAATAAGTTGGTTTGGATTAGAAGGGAGAGGAGGGGAGGGGTAGTTAAATAAAACTTTTAAAGAATAGAAGCACAGAGTATGCCGCTAGATGTACGATTTAACTTACTGAGAATGTCACCTTTGGTTTTGTTTGCTTGTTAAAAGCTGCTGCCTAGCCGTTTTTTCTGTAAAATGAAAATTGACAATGGGTGGGCAATGCCTTCTGTAATCTCAGAAGCTAGGGCTAGCCAGATAAGAGTTGCAATCGTTTAGGGAAGTTTTTAATGTATGATGTTTTATCGTGTTTTTAATATTCTGTTGGAAGCTGCCCAGAGTGGGCAGGGTATAAATAAATTATTTGTTGTTGTTGTTGTTGTTGTTGTTACTATTATTAGCTGGGGTTCCATTGTCTGCATAGCTTCTTGCCATTTTCTGTGCCTAGCAACACCAGAATAAATTATGCAAAATAGTAATAATATAGATAAAGGTAAAGGTACCCCTGCCCGTACGGGCCAGTCTTGCCAGACTCTAGGGTTGTGCGCTCATCTCACTCTATAGGCCGGGAGCCAGCGCTGTCCGCAGACACTTCCGGGTCACGTGGCCAGCGTGACAAGCTGCATCTGGAGAGCCAGCGCAGCACACGGAACGCCGTTTACCTTCCCGCTGGTAAGCGGTCCCTATTTATCTACTTGCACCCGGGGGTGCTTTCGAACTGCTAGGTTGGCAGGCGCTGGGACCAAACGACGGGAGCGCACCCCGCCGTGGGGATTCGAACTGCCGACCATGCGATCGGCAAGTCCTAGGCGCTGAGGTTTAACCCACAGTGCCACCCGCGTCCCACGCCACCCGCGTCCCATAAATCAAACAACATAAGATAACATTAGCAAACTTACCCGTTTTGTATTTGGGCTGCGTGTGCACATTTAAATCACTCCCCCCCCCCCCCAAAAGAATCCTAGGAATTGTAGTTTACTCTTCACAGAGCTACTATTCTCAGCACCCTTATCAAACTACAGTTCCTAATATTCTTTTGGAGGGGAACACTCTTTAAATACGCTGTAAGCATATGGTGTATATATGTGGCCAAGGTAGGCTGATCACCAAAGTCAGCTTTTATTACTGCAGAACTGAAGGAAGTGTCCGCACCTCCTTGGAAAGACAACCCACTCACATTCTGGCTTTAAAGCGTTCTTCATCATTGCTGATCTTGAAAATTCTGTCAGCTAAAAATAGGCAGGGGGAAGAAAATATCTAATACCAAGGAGGTGAAGAAATGCATTGGACACTCCTGAAAGCAACCTCATAAAGAGCCTATTTTACTACAATAGACACAGATTGAGAAGATGGGAAGCAGAGGTAAATACTATTGAAGTACAACTAGATTTGCACACAGGATGCATGCAGCTATGGGCAGAGCAGAGTGTCAGAAAAAGGGAAACGTACACCCAGGACTGGTTCTACCAAAGGCAAAACGATCACATCAGAACAGATGGATTCCTGCTGGTGTTGTAACATGATCAACTGTAGTCAAGGAAAAAGAGATGTTATAATACAAGCACAGAGCCATTCTATCGCACCAGTATCCAATATAAAAACACATCTGTTCAGCTGTAAATTCTTAGTGAAAGAGGCTGGAGGGCTGGAACAATGGATAATTCAAGGTTTAACTTCTCTTCCTGAGCATGTGTACATCAACCCTTGATTTGTTTGGGGAAGCCATCATAGGGACTTCAGTTCCTCTTAAGGAACTAGGGTCATGGTGAAGAATCTCAGTTGTTTCTCTGCAGATCTAGGCCTTCGTTGCATGACTTGTGAACGTGCAGAAACTCAAGGGACGTGGTGGAGCTTCTCAGCTTGTGACGAGCTGATGGGAGAGTTAAGAAGTTTCTCCAAAACTTAGACCCGTTCTGAAGATGCATGGCTTCATTCTGACAAGGCCCAAGAGCATCACTGGGCTTGTCCATTCCTCTCCCTACGATTTAGTTTGTTCTCTGTGAGCAGTTGTGCAGGACTTGCTCTAGAAATGGTGTTTTACATAGCAGTAAGGTTGGGTTTAATGGGACGCGGGTGGCGCTGTGGTCTAAACCACTGAGCCTAGGGGTTGCCGATCAGAAGGTCGGCGGTTCGAATCCCCGCGACGGGGTGAGCTCCCATTGCTTGGTCCCAGCTCCTGCCAACCCAGCAGTTTGAAAGCATGCTAGTGCAAGTAGATAAATAGGTACCACTCTGGCGGGAAGGTAAATGGCATTTCTGTGCGCTGCTCTGATTTCACCAGAAGCAGCTTAGCCATGCTCACCACATAACGGTCAGGGGTCCCATTACCTTTTTAAGGTTGGGTTTGCCCAACACATGTTGGCACCTGAGGTGTACCACAAAATGGTTCGCCCCTGCCAGGGAAAAAGGGGTGAGTGAAGATCTACAATGTGAACAAAGCGGAGAGTCAAATCAAGCTTCCCTGGTGATTGAAGTGGGAACTAGAGGCCACCATGGAGGGGGAAGGGGTTTGCTCTGAATCGCGCGTACAACCCAGGAGACTACCGTGAGCAGCCCCAGCCATTTCCTTCCTAGGGGTGGAAAGAAACCACCAGCACCTCCTATTTGTCAAGATCCTGCTTCAGGGGAGGCACTGGGGTGGCTGCTGAAGAGGCGTCAGATCTGGCCTCCAATGAGACCACCACAGCAGCAGCGGGCAATGCATTTTCTTGGATGCCAGATCTGCTGCCCCCATTCATCCTGCTCCCCAAGGCAGTCGCCTAACCTTGTCTCATGGGTGGGCTGGCCCTGGTTTGTGTATTCCCCACCACCACTCTGTCTAAAATTTGCTGGACAGATCCCTTGGAGGAAGAGGAGAATGCCCGAAACTTGCATACCACTGGGATGGAAAACATAGGTGTTACAGGCAACAGGAATGCTGCTGGATCTCCTACTGAAAGCAATAGGAAGCGAAAATGATTGCAAGGAAGGAAAACAAATGAATAATGAAGCAAATGTGGATTTTAACAAATTACTAAGGCAGGGGTCAGCAACCTAAGGCCCATGGGCCACAAGCAGCCCATGGGGGTCGTTTAACTGGCCCACGAGCCGCCCAAGAACCAAGCCGTCCGCTCCGCAAGTCCCGGTGCGCTGCACTAAACCGGCGCAGCGCGGCACAGGGACTTGCTTCAGCGGTGTCAGAAATTGCGACTGCGCATGCGTAGATGCCGGAAATCACTTCTGCAAATGCGCAGATTCTGGAAATTGTGTCTGCGCAGACACAGAAACCGGAAATCACATCTGTGCAGATGCAGACCCTGGAAATCGCAGGTACGCACACTCACAAGTGCGCACAATCCAGCCTATGGAGGGATCTCCGCTGGAGTGAAGCAGTCCAGACAAGGTGAACCTTGCTGACCCCTGTACTAAGACAATGAATGAGGTTTTTAGTAAGGAAAACTAATGGAATGATGGACCATTTAAAAAAAATGCCCCCATTTGGTACAAAGTGGCAGTTGTACAAGAGAACCTATGTATAATGTGTGCCACCCCCAGCCTGAGTTTATGCAAGCAGGTCAATTCTGCATGTGGCAAACCCTACCTGTGACTAGCTCACTGTGAGCTGGGAAGTCCTGCCTGTCTGGGCAGTGTTCATGTATGCAAACTGGTCATGAGAAATCTTTAGAGGAAGAGATTATGTCCCTAAGAGATGCGAGTAAGGTTGACAGTTGCCAAGGTGACTAGTTGTGTTGCTTCAGGCAAGTTGCCGGAATAGCAAGAGGCTCGGCCATTTTTAAAGCCAAATATCATTGGCTTGGCGGGATGAGGGTGGCGCTGTGGTCTAAACAACTGAGCCTAGGGCTTGCTGATCGGAAGGGCGGCAGCAGTGGCAGAGCTTCATGCTCTGGCACCGGGGGGCGGGGAGCAGCTGGGGGCGGGGCTGGCACATGTCCCGGAGGTGGGGCGTGCCGCCCACAGGGGCGGGGCGTGCGTTCTGATGGGGTGAGCTCCCGTTGCTCGGTCCCTGCTCCTGCCAACCTAAAAGTTCAAAAGCACGTCAAAGTGCAAGCAGATAAATAGATACCGCTCCGGTAGGAAGGTAAACGGTGTTTCTGTGCGCTGCTCTGGTTTCGCCAGAAGCGGCTTAGTCATGCTGGCCACATGACCTGGAAAAACTGTCTGCATACAAACGTTGGCTCCCTCGGCCAGTAAAGCAAGATGAGCGCCGCAACCCCAGAGTCATTTGCGACTGGACTTAACTGTCAGGGGTCCTTGACCTTTATCTTTTTATCATTGGCTTGATCCTCAGAGCCTCCCAAAAACTACTGGGCTTGTGCTTCAACCAGGTGCTCAGTTGATCATCACTTGATACAATCAGACCACCTAGAAGAACATCATATGCACACAGTAGAGTTTAGGCATGGTGAGGGGGCAAGGATGGATAAGGGATATAAAAAGGGGGTAGGTCTTGTGAGCTAGGGAATCCTTTGACATCCAGCTGCTGGGATTGAGGCTTCCTGAGGGAAAGCCTCCATAGAAACATGAGCTCACAGTTGCATAGGATGGTAGGGAAGACATTTTGGGCAAAGCGATCTCCAAAGTGTACGTGTCAGTGCTTGCAAAAGGAATAGTGACTGAAATATGCCGCTTGCTTTGATTAGGGGTAGCATAGAAAGGATCGATTTAGATTCCTTGGGGTGGGGACCAAGGGCAGGGTGAATTGTGTAATGGCTTTAAAAAATAATAATTTGAACCTGCTGTTGAAGTTTGCAGAGAGTGAGGCTAGAAATGCAATAAGGATGTACCGTGTTTTTTGCTCTACAAGACTCACTTTTTCCCTCCTAAAAAGTGAGGGGAAATGTGTGTGCATCTTAGGGAGCGAATGCAGGCTGCACAGCTATCCCAGAAGCCAGAACAGCAAGAGGGATTGCTGCTTTCACTGCGCAGTGATCCCTCTTGCTGCTCTGGCTTCTGAGATTCAGAATATTTTTTTTCTTGTTTTCCTCCTCCAAAAACTAGGTGCGTCTTGTGGTCCGGTGCATCTTATAGAGCGAAAAATATGGTACCTATTACTATAGCCACCCTGCTTGCCCTGCTTTGCAAGTTCTCCACTATGAAGTCATCCTTCTTGAATATGAACCTGATCCTTGAATATGAACCTTGAAAGTGAACCTACCTAGACCCGGAGATCATCTTCTGAGGCCCTTCTTCATGTGCCTCCTCAGAGAGAGGTCCAGAGGGTGGCAACAGGAGAATGGGCCTTTTCTGCAGTGGCTCCCCATTTGCAGAATGCTTTCCCCAGGGAAGTTCAGCTGGCACCTTCATTATAAAACTTTAGGCACCAGGCAAAAATGTTCCTCTTCAACCAGACCTTGGGCTGATTGATATCTGATGCCCTTTTAAATGTGTTGTGGGTAGTATTGGTTTGTTTCTGTTTTTATTATGTATTTTGTGTGTTTTCTATCTCATATTTCTGTGTTGTGAAATGAAGGCCGGTATGCAAATCTAAATGATAATGTAATGGTTCTAGGGGTTGCTCGTGCGTAAGTTGCCGTTACTCCTGGCTAGGTTGCCTGGTTGAACCCTTTCTGTCTGGACAGCCTCAAGTTCCGTGGCTGCTTCAGTCACTGGCAGAATCCGTCAGTGGGCGTTTCTTAAACCTCTTCCAGCATAAAAGCTGTTTGACGCCCAGTCTCCTCCCCCTTTGCCTGCGCGGAAGTTTTCTGCGCAAAGTGGGTGTGGGCAGCGGAGTACTCGTGCCCTCTCTGCTGGTCTCCTGCGAAGAGTCCTGGAGCCACCTCTCCGATTCCCCCATCTGCCCCCCTTCTCCACTGGTGTTACGCTGAATTCCTTCCCCAACGGATGGGCTACCTCTCTCCCTACTGGGACCCTCTCCACCATCCCTCTGGAGCCTCCTCTCCGCCTCCTGCTCCGATGGCAGTTCCCTGACAGATAATAATAAAGGAAGATTATTTGTTTAATTACGGGTAATATGTAGCCCTCCCTTCCTCCTGAAGGAGCCCAGGGCAGCAAACACAGAATGAAAACATCTAAAAACAATTCCAGTACAAATACAAATGCAGACTGGGAAAGATTTCTATAGCAGTATGTGGCGGGGGATTTCAAGGGGTAGCTATAAACAAGACTAAAGACCCAAATCCTACACTGTGTGAAACGAACCTCTAGATGAGATCGCATCTGCAGGAGGCCCTGTAGACACACAGTTCTAGACATGATCTGACCAGTCTGTTGTGTAAAAGGTACCATTAATTTATTATCCTGCATTGCAGAGGGATTGACCCTTGTGGTCCTTTCCAACTTTACAATTCTATGATTCCAAGTCACTGTGTGCTTAAGAAACAATTAAAAATATACCCCATGGTAAGCCCAAGAGTGGGGGTACCACTCTGCAATGGTTTGTTTTTTTCTGCATATTTATTCTGCTCTGGTCAGACCTCACCTGGAGTACTGTGTCCAGTTCTGGGCACCACAGTTCAAGAAGGACACTGACAAACTGGAACGTGTCCAGAGGAGGACAACCAAAATGGTTAAAGGCCTGGAAACGATGCCTTATGAGGAATGGCTAAGGGAGCTGGGCATGTTTAGCCTGGAGAAGAGGAGGTTAAGGGGTGATATGATAGCCATGTTCAAATATATAAAAGGATGTCACATAGAGGAGGGAGAAAGGTTGTTTTCTGATGCTCCAGAGAAGCGGACACGGAGCAATGGATCCAAACTACAAGAAAGAAGATTCCACCTAAACATTAGGAAGAACTTCCTGACAGTAAGAGCTGTTTGACAGTGGAATTTGCTGCCAAGGAGTGTGGTGGAGTCTCCTTCTTTGGAGGTCTTTAAGCAGAGGCTTGACAACCATATGTCAGGAGTGCTCTGATGGTGTTTCCTGCTTGGCAAGGGGTTGGACTTGATGGCCCTTGTGGTCTCTTCCAGCTCTATGATTCTATGATTCTATGATTCTATTCCGCATCTGCCACTTTTGGAGAGAGGCACCAAAAACCCCACTCTCTGGTCACTGAAAATCATATTCAATAACTCCTCTGGCTTTTGAGATTTCGCCAGATATTGCCCCTAGACTTTCAAACATATCTTTACAATTTAAGGGTTAGAAAAGTTTGTGTGTGTGTGTGTGTGTGTGTGTGTTTAATGAAAGGTGAGGTCAATTCTTGAAGTCACATCTCCCCCAAGCATTTGCAGTGCCTCCTAGCTTGATGTCATGAGCAGACCTCATCAATACACTACTATTTCCTTCCCCCTGGTAATGAATGAAATATTGAACGAAGTAGGCCGACGGCTGATCCCAGGGGGAGTTCCACTGGCTACTCCTCTCCAATTTGAAAATGTTGCCTTTTAGCAAAATACTTTGTACTCAGTTACGTGGCTGAACAACCCCTCCTGTCCAAGTCAATGGGATTTAAGCAGTCTTAACTGTTCATAGCTTGGCAGCGCCCGTCTCTGCTCTTTAACCAGTTCCTTAACTCCCTGACAATACGCAATGTTGATTCCAAATAGACGCAATGTTGTACTAGCTCGTTGCGTATGCTATATCAACAGTGTTACTAAAATACAAATGGTCTAAATTTGCTGTACAGTTGCCTTGAGTTTTCTTTTTTCTTTTTTTTAATAAATGAAAATGTGGTGCCTTGGTTTCTTAAGCAGATGTTTTCTCATCTTCCTAATACAGTTGTTTTCTTCACAAGAAAGGATATCAGTAGACCAGCACTATAGAGTTGTAGTGCTCTTAAAAGGTAAAGGGACCCCTGACCATTAGGTCCAGTCGCGGACGACTCTGGGGTTGCGGCGCTCATCTCGCTTTACTGGCCGAGGGAGCTGGCGTACAGCTTCTGGGTCATGTGGCCAACATGACTAAGCCGCTTCTGGCGAACCAGAGCAGCGCACGGAAACGCCATTTACCTTCCCACCAGAGCGGTACCTATTTATCTACTTGCACTTCGTGCTTTTGAACTGCTAGGTTGGCAGGAGCAGGGACCGAGCAATGGGAGCTCACCCTGTCGCGGGGATTCGAACTGCTGACCTTTGGTTGGCAAGCCCTAGGCTCAGTGGTTTAACCCACAGTGCCACCCGTGTAGTGCTCTTACGCGCACCCAGTCTGCACTTCTTCTTCCATATTACGAATTGTACATTCTTTTAGCCTTCATTTTTAACAGAAGTATTTTTATTGAAAGTTTTCAATGTGAAATACAATAAAAATCAAACTAATCCAAATAACAGAAATAATAAGAAAACCAGAAATGAAAAGAAAGGAGAATTGACACAGAATTGACACATAATTCTGGACACAGAATTGACCTGCACCCCCATGGACAGTTGTGAGTCCAAAATTATTCCCAGGCTGCAGACCTGGTCCTTCGGGGGCACAGTTACCCCATTCAGGACCAGGGAGTCCCCCACACCTGCCTGTCCCCCAAAGAGTACTTCTGTACTTCTTAAACCTAGCCACCATCCATCCTCCAACTGCCTCGAGACACTCACACAGGACATTCACCGCCTTCAGTGGTTCTGATTTTAAAGAGAGGTAGAGCTGGGTATCATCCACATACTGATGAACACCCAGCCCCAAATGGTTGATGTTTTCTTGTGTTTTAGTTTTTGGCGGGAGCTGACCAGAGTGGCTGGGGCAACCCTGTCAGATGGGCAGCATATAAATAATAATAAAAATTATTATTATTATCCAATCCAACCCCCTGCAATGTAGGGATCCTGTCCGCAGCTGACCCTGGTGGGCTCAAACCACCAACCTTCTGATGAACAGCTAGACGCACTGACCTATTGCTCCGTGGTTATTATGCAATCTTCTTATCTGTACATGCCTGTTTAAATGTGCTTCAAGAACCACACAATCAGATGCTGAGCAGCTTGGCACCAGCCAGTCTTTGTCTGGCTCTTGTCTCTGGGTCTTGATCTCCTACTGCTTTCCCTTCCAGACCCCGTGCTTCCCTGGTGACAGTTCACCTTTCTCGCCTCTTCATTTGGCTCTTGTTTCCAGCTCCTCATTTGGCATGTCACCTTAGTTTCAAATTCAGGGCTCCGATGTCAGATTCCAGTTAACTTGACGGTTGGCCAGGACATTGTATGTGACTGGAAAGCTCCAGTAATATACTTTGCAGAGTGGCTTCATTCAGTAACAAAGGAATCAAATACAGGTGGTGCCTTGGTTTAAGAACATCTTAGTTTATGAACAACTTGGATTAGGAATGCTGCAAACCCAGAAGTAGGTGTTTTGGTTTGTGAACTTTGCCTTGGAAGCAGAACATGTTCCGCTTCCTGTTGAGTGTAAATTGAGTCGCCTGTTGCTATGGGAAAACACATCTTGGTTTTAAAACGCTTTGGTTTAAGGACGGACTTCTGGAACGGATTAAGTTCATAAACCAAGGTACCACTGTATTTACGTGTATGTGACTATAGAGTGCTTAGATTTGTGCTAAGCACAAAAATAAAGACACAATCGAAAACATTTGATACAAAAAGAGGGGGGGGAATTAGAGAGACTCTCAACAAAGGATGGGGGATAAATTAAGTTCGGTTTGCATTTAAAGGTTGACTTGCTGAATTACACTTTCCATAGCAGTTTTCAAACTGAAACCCAGGAAAGGTGGCAAGGGCACTGGATTAGTGTCTATGGGGCTACTGCTCCACTGATCCAAGGAGGCTGGAACATAGGCCACCAGGTCCCATATTTACACCCTGTTTCTGGGCAGATGAGGATGCCTCCCTTTCACAGAAGGGATAAACTCTGCACATGAACAGAAACTCTTGGACCAAATGTTCCACATTTTTTTGGGGGGGGGGGGAATAGAAAGAAAGCAAAAAAAGAGGGAAAATGGCAGCCCTATTGTGAACATGGTCTATTATTCAAATATGGTTTGTTACATTTTTAATATCCTACATGGTAGGATGATATATGCTCTTAGTTGAACTAAAGGCTGCAATGTAATCAGATTTTATTCAATAAAATAAAATCAGATAGGAGTAGGAGATCGTCTAGTCCTAGCGCTAATAATCTGCTTTGGAATCTGCACAGGCACCAGGTTTTGATGCTACATCTGCTGTTTTAATGTAATCAGAGAGGGATGATTAAAATGTAAGGGAGCCTTAGTTAAGTGATTAATATAGGTGGCTTTCAGATAGAAAAGACATTTTTTTTCATTTGCTTATGCCAGTACTTTTAGGTATATATAAATACAGCCTCCAGCCACGTCTTTCTATATGAATCTTGCCAGATCATAGGGCAGCAAACTAGAATTCTGATAGCCAAAGCGGAATTTTATTCACTTGGAAAAGCACAATGTTCAAGCCATACATAGTCTAGATTTCAGTCCTGTCTCTGGGATTGGATTTACACACAGTTCAGAACACAAAGTCTCATTCTGAGAAAGAGGGACTGAATTCCTTCAGCCTCTGTGATAATGCCCTGTATCCATACAGCTACCTTGTATAAAAGCTGTGCTACTCCTCTTTGCTTAAAGGTAAAGGTAAAGGTAAAGGTACCCCTGCCCGTACGGGCCAGTCTTGACAGACTCTAGGGTTGTGCGCCCATCTCACTCAAAGAGGCCAAGGGCCAGCGCTGTCCGGAGACACTTCCGGGTCACGTGGCCAGCGTGACATCGCTGCTCTGGTGCGCCAGAGCCACACACGGAAACGCCGTTTACCTTCCCACTAGTAAGCGGTCCCTATTTATCTACTTGCACCCAGGGGTGCTTTCGAACTGCTAGGTTGGCAGGCGCTGGGACCGAACAGCGGGAGCACACCCCGCCGCGGGGATTCGAACCGCCGACCTTTCAATCGGCAAGCCCTAGGCACTGAGGCTTTAACCCACAGCTTTACACAGTTCTCTTTGCTTAGAACACCCTTAATCAAGGGTGCCAAATTGAATAAAATATGGGGGTGGGGGTGGGCCCGGGAAGCCCCGCCCTGCATCATCAATCACATGATGTGGTGCACACACCCCATTTGAATGGCAATGCCAATCAACTGGGGGGGGCAGACCCCTCAAATATTTTATTGGGGGCCCCAAAGACCCTTCGGCTCCTAGGAGTTGGCTCCCATGCCTTTAATGCTATATACTCAGAATCCTTTGTCCTTGCAGAGCAGCCAACCAGGTACAAGCTAATTGAAAGCAATATCTGAAAGCTCCACTTTAAACAGCCAACAAGATACTTGGAGCAGCATCCTTGCTCAATAGGATGCCCCTTAAAAACAATCTATATACAGTGGTACCTTGGGTTAAAGACACTTCAGGTTACATACGCTTCAGGTTACAGACTCCGCTAACCCAGAAATAGTACCTTGGGTTAAGAACTTTGCTTCAGGATGAGAACAGAAATCGTGCGGCGACAGCGTGGCAGCAGCGGGAGGCCCCATTAGCTAAAGTGGTGCTTCAGGTTAAGAACAGTTTCAGGTTAGTAACGGACCTCCGGGACGAATTAAGTACGTAACCAGAGGTACCACTGTACTTTCTAGATTTAGAAAAGACTAAAATGGATTTTTTAAATAAAAAAATATTGTTAGTTTTACAAAAATGGCCAAAGCACTTTTAATTACTAGCTTTCTCTTTGCAGCTTCTGCCCCTTATTGCTTCCCGTTCAGTGTGGCAACAGCATCCCTCCTTAATAGCTGCTTAATTGTCCTTTAATTAGTTTCTGTTTCCCACAGGGAGCAAGGGGAGAGGGGCCTTTTATAACTGGTTCCTTCTCATGTTGTGTTGCAAAATAGTAATATTAAATCATTAAGGGTGCTGCAATTGTGGATTATTATTTTTTAAGTCGCCGCGGATCTAGTCTGAAAAAAAGGAAGGACAACAGAGAAAACACGAGTGCAACAAATTGGCAAAAGTGGTATCTAGATCTGAAGGCATCCCTGCATCAGGAAGTTATCAATATCTGATGTTTCATTGTATTTACATTCTGTTGGAAGCTGCCCAAATGGTGTGTGTGTGTGTGTGTGCCTTGTCATGCAATTGATTATGTAGGGTGGTGTTATGTACTGAGGTCCTCAACCTGGGCCAGCAGGGGGATACTGTAGATAGTTATGCAAATGAAGGATCGAAAAGTGACGTTCAGTGATTGGATAGCTTTAGAAAATGGCAACAGTTACAATTGTTCTGGAGCTCTATATAAGCAGGCTGACTGAGCCCCTCAGCTTAGTTCTGTTCTGACATCTGAATAAAGAAGAGCTGTTTGAAGAATCGCTGTGTCGTCTGCTATGTTCGCCCACAACTTAACAGGTGGGGCTTACCTGGGCCCCCCCAATTTTTGATTCAAGTTGGCACCCCTGGGTGGATGCCAACCAACCAAACCCAAGTATGACAAGTGTTCTGCCTGCACAAGCATTTTAACTTGCCAGAGAGAACAAGACGCCCCTCTTCCCCCGACTGCACACTGTTCTGGGGATTCTCCTGACTCCTTCCCAAAGACAACACCTGAAGGTGGGGGCAGCATCTGATGTGCCCAATCTTTGCAAAGCTAGGTCTGCTATGACCCCCCCCCTTCTCGCTGCCAGCTGTGCCTCTGCTTCTTAGGGCAACCCCACCCCTTGCCACCTGCCTGCTACTTGCCATGCCTGGGTGGGAGGTCTGCCGCTATGCTCTCCTCCTCTGCCTGTTTGGGGCTGGGGACTCATTTCTGTCACTCAAACAAATAACATTCCAAGCACTCTTTTCTCTGGTTCCATGTGGCTCTGCAGTTTGTTGGTATGTGCATGAACCAGGCAGCATGCCATACGGGGCTCGGCCGGCGCTGAGGGGTGTGCCCTCTGTGAACATGCAATGCTGCTCCCACCGCCGCTATCACACGTGTTTGTTCATGGTGGGTGGAATACATTTAGGTGCCTGCACTGACCATGTGTAGGTGGGCGAATGAGATGGCTGTGCATGATGGGAGCTGGGTCCGGATGGGCTGCCCTGTGCAGCATGGCTGTGGACACCACATGCAGATCAGCGCTTCTTTCCCTGCACTCCCCACCCCTTTCCCCAGCACTAATGAATCCAGTATTATACCCGCAAAACAAAAAGAGCCACATTTTTCTAGATGACACTACATCAAGACGTTCTTCGATTAAACATCAAGTTTAGGATGTGCAACTTCTCTGCAAGACAGATGGCTCGTCCACCAAGGAGCATGAAGCTGAAAATGCACCTTATTGACGTTTTGTATGAACACCACCACATTTGTAACTGGGTCATCTGCCCATTAATTCATGCTCTTTGTTGCTGAGTGATATTAATCTACATAGTTTTATATAGGCTTAATCCTTCATAATGCTTTGTAATTTAACTTAAGGGGAATAAGATCCATTAAATGCTCACTGTTTCATATAGTAATACCATAGAAGCTGGTAATGTGATGAAATAAGTTTTAATCTGATAATGGTGCACAATGGATGCTTTTGCTGGGCGCTGCTATTTTGATATATGGAGAAGGTGGTACTATTATTTTATCCTCCAGTCTTCCCTTTCACAGAACTCCCAAATTCTTGGCACCATTTTTGGCAACAGATTAGCTGAATCTGTGAGATAGTTTGCATATGCAAATTATACTTGCAATTATTTTTCTGTAGCAGTCACAGCAGACGTAGGTGACAATACAACTGCCTTCAAGTTTTTGCCAAAATGTAAATCCATCCCACTGCATTTGGTGAGGGAGTGCATATGTCTTTCGCAACTTGTGCCCAGAAGGAGCTAGTAAAATTAGAATGGCAAAGCAATATGGGACACTGATTGCTGTCTCTTAAGTCCTGACGTATAAATGGGATGCATCAAACCCCCAACCCCCAACTTTAAAAATCAAGCTGGTGATTTTCACTTATCTACCTTCAGCTGTTTACTACTAACATAACAGAACTGATGCTGTCACTTCGGCAATATTTCTGGGCAAGAGGTGTGAAAGAGAGGCACACTATAATATCCAATGTCTCTGTTGACTTTTTTGGGGAGGCCAGAGCCAGCGCAAACAAAAAGTTAAAAATAGAATGTGCAAGAATGACCTTGGCATTTCCAGTGCACTATGCACCTTCCTTAACAAATAGGTGGTTTTATTGCCACAGAACTTTTCTGGTTATGCTAGAAAACAAGGGCTGCGAGGGCCTTGCACATAAATTCACAGACATCCTTTACAAATGCCAGTTTGTAAGCCAGGGGAAAGGCGTTCTGGCCCAGCCACACGCAGGCTCCATTTCAACAAGGTCAGCAGTAAGCAGTGATGTAGCATGCATTGCCAGAGGCTGGGGCAAGGCAAGGATTGCTCCCTGTAACCTCAGTTATGTAGGAATCAACAGGCGGACTTAGCTCATTGTGCCCCTGAGAAGGTCACCTGCCAGTCACTGTGTTTGCCCTCATAGGTCAGCAGCCTCCTGGCGGGAGTGCTGGCTGGCACTCCTTGGTGGGCTTGGTGGTGTCCCAGCAGCCTCTCCTCCTCCTCACCTGCTCTCCATCAGTTGCTGCCCAAGGGAGGAGGCTGGCAGCAGAGGCCACGGAGAGGCAACAGGATGCTCCCTCACTGCTGCTGCTGCTGCTCAGGACAAGTGCCAGCTCTTCTTCCTTCCCAAGTTCGGCAGTGGCAGCAGCACTGGAGGGCGAAATAGGGACATTCCAGGATCAAATCAGAAGCCAGGATGGCTTATGTAATTCCAGAAGTGTCTCTGGAAAGTCGGGACACTCAGAGGGTATGGAATTTCATGGGGAGACAATAGACGTTGAGTGGGCTTCTTTCTTAATCCTCTAGCTAAGCAACTATCCAGGATTGGTTTTACAGTTTTGCTGCTTTGGTCTAGACCTTAACAGCTTTATTCTGACTTCTCCACTACCTCTTTGCCTGCAATTTGTTCCTCTGTTAACACAATCACCATCTTGCCTATGACCTCATCCCTTTCATCCCTTTCAGCAGTTTATCCAATTATTTCTTACTAATAAGTCTTCTTCTTCTTTGGCGATCACTTGTAGCCGAGTAAGATTGTCTTTCATGAACACGGTTTTAACAGTGGGTCTGTAAGTGACTATGGAGGCCAGTTCTGGATCCACACATCCTTCCACAGTGGGGACAAAGGTTTCTGGGCAGGAGTTGATCACGGTGAGGGTTTGCCAAGCGTGCCTTCCTCTTAGCACGTTTCTCCCTGCCTTCCTCTTAGCACGTTTCTCCCTTTCATCCTGAGTTCAAGCGTCTTCAAAGCCCGTGACACCTTTGGTAAAGGCTTTTCTCCAATTGGAGCACTCGCAGGCCAGTGTTTCCCAGCTGTTGGTGTTTATAAGACATTTTTTAAGATTTGCCTTGAGAGAGTCTTCAAACCTCTTTTGTTGACCACCAGCATTACGCTTCCCATTTTTAAGTTTGGAATAGACTAGTTGCTTTGGAAGACGATAGTCAGTCATCCACTCAACATGACAAGTCCAACAAAGTTGATGTTGAAGAATCATTGCTTCAACACTGGTGATCTTTGCTTCCTCCAGTACACTGGCATTGGTTCACCTGTCTTTCCAAGTGATGTGTAAAAATTTTCGGAGGCACCGCAGTTCATCCAATTATTTCTTATTAATAAGTATATAAGCCTTGACCATTCAGATATAAAGCAGCATTATAAATGCAACCCTAAGAGAAAGGAGAAAGGGATGCAGTTTGTTATATCCTACTGCATATCATACTGAAGTACAACTTCCACTCCCTGGTATTTTGTGGGCCCTACAGGCAGTGGTGTAGCGTGGGTTGTCAGCACCCGGGGCAAGGCAAGTAATTTGCGCCCCCTAACCCATGGATTTTAGCACTCGAGTCTCTTCCACTAGATTAGTTCGTGCGAGCGCCCCCCCCCGATGTTGCGCCCGGTGCGGCCGGCCCCCCCTGCACCCCCCACGCTACGCCACTGCCTACAGGTAAGCTTGTAAGTAGCGCCTTTAAATAATACTAGCACACGCAGTGTGCATGCAAAGAGTTCAAAGTGCTTCACAGATCTTATGCTGGCAATCCTTGCAAGGAAGGTCCAGATCGGCTAGGGCAATGCAATCAGATGGACAGGGTGCAAATAATAAAATCATTATTGTTGTTGTTTTCATCATACTGCAGATCGGAACAGAGGCCGAGAGGTGGCTGGCTTGCCTAAGGCCACCTAGCAAGTTGGTGGCTGAGGTCACATTTCAGCCAGGATCAGTCATCATTATTTTACACTCATCTGAAATCTTCCCTTCATATTGGTAGTGGAAATGAGTAACCTTGTCCTTCAATCTGAATGTATTTTCTGCACTCCTGTGTTGAAATCCGTACTCGGAACAAAGCTTCCAGGCTTCCAACGCTGTATAATGAGGAGTTGAGAACGGGTGTGCTACGTTTGGTACTAATATGCAGGGATTAAATAAGAGATGAATGTCAACTTGCTGCCTATTACCTGTCCGTTTATACTAATTTTCTTTGCAATCCAGGCATGGCTGAGTTCTAATACTCTCCCCATTTTCTTTTGCTTAATTAAAAGTGGAATTCTGAATGTCAACTGTATTGGAAACGCTAGGCAAGTTGGGGTTTGCTTACAGTTGTAAAATCTAGTTTTCCAAAGTTGATGGAAATTCAAGGGAAGATGTTTGTGAGTCTCTCCGGGCTGTGGTTTATGATTGCATTATCATTCTCATGCCCCTGGCATGCTTTAAGGGACAGTTGCTTGAATCCCAGAAGAACATGAACATTTTAAATGGCCAAAAGACATGTCAAGAAATATATATTCTCTGTTTTTTAATGAAATAATTTGTCCAGGTTTGGGGCATAGTTAGAAAAGAGGGCAGGATTGGTGTTGTTTTGTTTTGCCATGAATTAATTTAACAATCGTTCTTAAAACAAAATCTACAGCATTTTAGAAAATTGACCGAAGAAGATTTAATTGCATTTGCTAGTGATTTGATCGCTTATTCTTCTGTATTCCCAGCTCGAACAATGGGTGCTTGGTGAACCTGATTTCTGCCCTTGTCTTTCTCTGTCTTACACAACCCCTTGACACATTAATCATGATGGCAAACATGATTGAGAAGTGCCATTGTTCAGTGCTGGAGGCACATGGTTCGCATGCAAAAGGACTCAGGTTTAAACTTTGCCATCTGGGAATCTGGGTTTTGCAAAGGATTTAAATGTAAGAAAGTTGTTCTCTCTCTCTCTCTCTCTCTCTCTCTCTGTGTGTGTGTGTGTGTGTGTGGTCTGTAAAACATTAACCAAACAAATGCGGAAAGTTTGGCAGATGTCTTTATTTCTTTCTGTCATATTTCTTTTCTTTCTTAAAAAAAAAATCAAAATCAGTTATAGATGCAAAATAATAACCAGTGAAATACAGCTAAACAAATACATAAGAATCACACAAAAATTCCACCAGCAAAAATCTGGTATGGAGACTGAAATACAAAATGTGTGACATGAAGACACCTGAGTACAAGCACAAAAGAGAGTCCGTGCAATAAAAAATAGATGTTGCAATATCATCAATCTGGAGACAGTACCTACACATTCCATACATGCAAGGAAGCAGAGGGCAGAATTTGATGTAACTGCTTAGTGTTCATTTCACATGAAATAAAATTCCACCTTATAACTTAGAGCTTCTTGACTGTCTTTAATGATCCTTGAATAGCTCTAACTTACCAAGTTAGTTTTTGCACGATTGCTGTGTTCCACACATCATTCCACCAGGATGCGAGAATAACAATAGGTAGACCTGCTGCATCCTGCCAACCTAGCAGTTTGAAAGCACATCAAAGTGCAAGTAGATAAATAGGTACCGCTCTGGCGGGAAGGTAAATGGCGTTTCCGTGCACTGCTCTGGTTCGCCAGAAGCGGCTTAGTCATGCTGGTCACATGACCCGGAAGCTGTACACCGGCTCCCTTGGCCAATAAAACGAGATGAATGCCGCAACCCCAGAGTCGTTCGCTACTGGACCTAACAGTCAGGGGTCCTTTTACCTTTTTAGACCTGCTGCCACCAGCAGGAATATCACAAGGTCTTTAGATTTCACAGTCTTGTTGTCGTTATCAAACATGTTGAACGATGCGTTATTTTATAATTTTGGTAAACTCCTTTGTCACATCAGGCCAAAAGGATTTAGCCAAGGGGCAGCCCCACCAAAGGTGGTAGCAGCTGCCATGTCAACCGCATCTTCTCCAACAGTCTGGAGTCATTCTAGATGTAATAGGGGAGAGTTGGATGGGAATTCAATACCATTTGTGGTTGAGTGTGAGAGAGGACTCAGCTACATTGGCAAAGAAAAAGCCCTTTATATGCTTTGTTTATACATTCTAACACTGGGACACCAGATGGCGTTGTGGAGTTCTGTTTTTGTTAACCTGATTTCTCGTACAGTGGTACCTCGGGTTACATACGCTTCAGGTTACATACGGACTCTGCTAACCCAGAAATAGTACCTCAGGTTAAGAACTTTGCTTCAGGATGAGAACAGAAATCGTGCTCCGGCAACGTGGCAGCAGCAGGAGGCCCCATTAGCTAAATTGGTGCTTCAGGTTAAGAACAGTTTCAGGTTAAGTACAGACCTCCAGAACGAATTAAGTACTTAACCTGAGGTACCACTGTACAAAGTTTGCAGTGCTTTTAACTGAAACGCTTATTTGATGTCTCTAGATCCAGCCAGTCAGTTCTTCAATTTGAGTAGACCTCCAACCAGAGATGGTGTGGACTGGGGGGTGGGGAACCAGGACAATGTAGGGCTCTGTGAACAGTGACTTTATTTACTATTGCCAAGAAGATACTGAAGATGCATGGTTTACAAAAGAGTGGAATGGCAGTGCTTGGAACTATAAGAAGCCTTAAGCCATGGGTAGGCAAACTAAGGCCCGGGGCCCGGATCCGGCCCAATCACCTTCTAAATCTGGCTTGCGGATGGTCCGGGAATCAGTGTGTTTTTTCATGAGTAGAATGTGTCCTTTTATGTAAAAAATGCATTTCTGGGGCCTCCGTGGTGTTTTTACATGAGTAGAATGTGTGCTTTTATTTAAAAATGCATCTCTGGGTGGTTTGTGGGGCATAGCAATTCGTTCATCCCCCCCCCAATATAGTCCACCGCCCCCCCCCCCAAGGTCTGAGGGACAGTGGACTGGCCCCCTGCTGAAAAAGTTTGCTGACCTCTGTGCTTGTTTAAATCTTTCCTCCTTCATATCTGAACTGGAGCAAGTTCCTAACATTCCCTCCTTACACAGTGCTTCACCACTGGGAAAACTCCACATATAATATGCTCCTAGATTATCTGTTTTTTTGAGCATCCATCCTGATTTGCTTGCAGGTCAATTAAGGTACATGATGTTGACTGGTGAATAATTGAGCGTTCATCCTGATTTGTTTGTGGGGAGGCTAGCTGACACTGTTTCAAAGCAAATGTTATCATGCATTTTTCAGTTGTGCTGCTTGTTGCAAGAAGTCTGAACATTTTGGGAAGCAGCTTTGATGCACAAGACCTTCCAACCAACTATAATTTCATGACCCGAATTTGTCAGTATGTGGTTGGATCCCAGTTGAAAATACAGACCATCCGGAAGTGCCCTTAGAGGGTGAAAACTAGAGAGCAATAAATTAAGTAACTGAGTTGCCACATAGTGGAGGCCACAGTGGTAGGATATTTAAAATCCTATGTATTGGAGATAGCAGTGGGATAGTAAACTGTGAGCCTCAACAGGGTGTGTGTTGTGATTTCTCAGTCCAGAATGACTTGTAGTTGGTGTTATTATTATTATTATTATTATTATTATTAGGATGGACAGATGCAAAAGAGGAACAGGGCTCCTGGACTTCTTATCATTCATTTCAATTATTATATTTTTATGCCACCTTTCCAAAGTTAAAACCATGCTCACAGTTTACTATCCCACTGCTATCTCCAGTACACAGGGTTTTAAATATCCTACCACTGTGGCCTCCGCTATGTGGCAACTCGGTTACTTACCGTAATTTATTTCTCTCTAGGTGGAAGTTTTCACCCTCTAAGGGCACCTCTGGCAGCTTTGTTGTTGTTTAGTTGTTCAGTCGTGTCCGACTCTTCGTGACCCCATGGACCAGAGCACGCCAGGCACTCCTGTCTTCCACTGCCACCCACAGTTTGGTCAGATTCATGTTTGTAGCTTCGAGAACACTGTCTAACCATCTCGTCCTCTGTCGTCCCCTTCTCCTTGTGCCCTCCATCTTTCCCAGCATCAGGGTCTTTTCCAGTGAGTCTTCTCTTCTCATGAGGTGGCCAAAGTATTGGAGCCTCAGCTTCACGATCTGTCCTTCCAGTGAGCACTCAGGGCTGATTTCCTTCAAAATGGAGAAGTTTGATCTTCTTGCAGTCCATGGGACTCTCAAGAGTCTCCTCCAGCACCATAACTCAAAAGCGTCAATTCTTCGGCGATCAGCCTTCTTTATGGTCCAGCTCTCACTTCCATACATTACTGCTGGGAAAACCATAGCTTTTAGTATTAAAAATTACAAAATTATAAACGTAACAAAAACAATAAATAAAACATCAAAAAGTACACAACCAAACGGAACAATTTCCAAATAAATCATAAGAAGATTAAAAAAACAAACAAACCAAAAATGAAGACCAATAACAGCAACAACCCACACAAACAAAAACCCCTAAATAACACCCCAGCCCAAGAGTCTGATCAGCAGCCTCAGCTTTTGTAGCTGGAGTCAGTCAGGGCCCAGTCCTCCAAGGCCAAGTGGAAAAACACCTATAAGTCTGGGAGCAGGTCTTCCAGGACTCATAGCTGTGTACAAGAAATCATTTAAGCAGGTGTGGCCTGCATTAAAGGTACAGAATCCTTAGCCTCTATTTTCCTCTGTTCCACCCCCATCCCTAATTATTTTGCTACTTGTTTTGGCTTTGACTGGGAATTTGGAAGTTAAGCAAGCCAATTCATACTGGGTTTTTTTGCTGCTGAGGAGGGTGAGCCTACCTAGAGACATTAGAGGAGACAAAGAGCTGCTGCTCCCCTGTCCTGCTTTTCCTGTCCCAGCAATGTCTAGTTCTGCACAACATGTGTCATGATGTGATCACTCTGTGCATTTCCCCTCCCCCTCCCACCTCAGATCACTTACTGTCAGGGGCAGAAAAACATACAGACAGATGACAGGGCATCACGCAATGTCTTAACAATAGATGTTACTAGAAGGAGAGGGAAAGAGGGAGTAGTGGCAGTTCTGTGCTCTTCTCGTGGCTAATTTGCACCTCTCTGTGTATTGTTGGCTAGCTAATTATTATGGTTGCTTGAGAAGTGGAATGGCAGTAGGAGAATAGGGTGGGAAATCAGGAACTTATACAGTGGTACCTCAGGTTACATACGCTTCAGGTTACACACTCCGCTAACCCATGAACAGTGCTTCAGGTTAAGAACTTTGCATCAGGAGGCCCCATTAGCTAAAGTGGTGCTTCAGGTTAAGAACAGTTTCAGGTTAAGAACAGACCTCCGGAAAGAATTAAGTACTTAACCCGAGGTACCACTGTAAAGCCATTCCTGAGACACTGGTGAATTTAAGAGGCAGTCTGGTTCCAGGTCTAGCACTGGGTAGCATATATTTCAAGAGCTGTTTGCGGGAGCAGATCACAGGCTTACCATAGATTTTGCTGAGCACAACAGTCCCACAGACCCAGTGGCGTAGCGTGGGGGGTGCAGGGGGGCCGGCCGCACTGGGCACAACATCGGGGGGGGGCGTGCTCGCACTCGCAGCTCTCTGCCCCTACCTGGCTCACTCACTCTCTCTCACTGCAGTGCTGGCTGTGCGAATCCGATCCGAGCCGCCGGGTCGCCGCCCACTGGGGGGGGTGCCAGGCGTGCGGTGCGGAGAGAGAGCGAGGGACTATCTGGGGGAGGGACAGTGCAGCGGGGGGGGGCGGCGCAAATTACTTGCCTTGCCCCGGGTGCTGACAACCCACGCTACGCCACTGCACAGACCCAGCCACATGGACCATTTCCCAGGGTTGCGAACCATCCTGCCTGTCTTTCTGATGGCTCCCCATCTATAAAAGAAAATGCAGGTGCCACAGTTCCTTGCCCTGTTCCCATTTTTCCGCCTGCCCCCCCCCGCCCATTTTATAAAGGGGCAGAATGAGGATTCTTCATCTAGTAGCCAACAAGATGCAAAGGCACCACAATTCTGTTCCCCCTGGAAGCACCCTCGGAGCTGCCTCTCTCTCTGCCGTAATAGTGAGAGCCTCTGCCATCATCGTAAGACTTGGATCATTGATCGTTTCAAGAGTGAACTCCCTGCTGAATGGGTATGCGACCGGAATAATGCAGAGCTCAGCTGCAGTACATTACAACCTTTTGGCAAATTGACTGTATAGCAATATATTACTTCTGATTGTTTAGGTAATTGATTTTGGACCATTTCTTGCCAAAAGGAAAACTGACAGCGACAGATGATGCAATTCCACCCCCCCCCCCCCGCAAGCAATTAAAGGGGGGGAAATCATCTTCTGTCCTGGCTCTGCTTAGGTGAAGAGTTGTTGCCAATGTACAGTGAGAGAATAATGGGGAGAAGGAAGATGAGAGCAGCCAAGGTCCAGCAAGAAGACCAAACAGGACCAGTCTTAAGGAGAGTTCTTGGAAGGCAGCCAACAAGAAGTTGTTCGGAGTCCAGAGATCTGAAAGGCAAAGGATGAAGCTGAGCAGGCTACAAGGACTGACATGGAAGGCAGAAACTGAACAAATGTAAGAAATTGCGGTAGTGATTGTTTCCTTTCTAGAAGCTGTGGCTCTGCCCATTGGCAAGTGAAGTCTTTCATCGTACACCTGTACACCAAAGGTGGTTAACTCATGATCCTTCTCCAGATGTTGCTGACCTACACCTCCCATCACCTCCCGACTGTTGTCCATGTTGGCTGATGCTCAGTGGAGCAACATCTGGAAGGAGGGCTGAGGGAAGGAGTGTGTGAAATGAAAAAAAGAGAGAGAATGTTAAAATAACATTCAATAACTTTTTTTTTTTTGTAAAAACCACTTGGGGATTCCACTGCCATTAAGTGGCACATGTGTTTTGTTAAACAAAACAAAACACCTGCAAATAATGAACACGCCTGCACCTGAGCAGCTTTTTTCTACTGGTGGGCTGCCATGCTGGCAAAGAGGGTTAAAATGCTGAAAGCTGCAATCCTAATACCCTTGCTCAGAAGTAAGCTCATTGATTTAACTCAATGGGACCTGCTTCTGTGTAGGGCTGTGCACAGGATAGTTAACACCCATAGTGTTGCAGGTGCATTTGGCCAGTTTTTGTACCCTTGGGGTCCGAAAGATAAGAGCCACTGTGGTGTAGTGGTTAAGAGCGGTAGTCTTGTAATCTGGTGAACCGGGTTCGCTTCCCCACTCCTCCACATGCAGCTGCTGGGTGACCTTGGGCCAGTCACACTTCTCTGAAGTCTCTCAGCCCCACTCACCTCACAGAGTGTTTGTTGTGGGGGAGGAAGGGAAAGGAAAATGTCCTTTGAGACTCCTGAAGGGGAGTGAAAGGCGGGATATCAAATCCAAACTTTTTTTCTTCTTCTTCTTCTTCTTCTTCTTCTTCTTCTTCTTCTTCTTCTTCTTCTACAAAACAGGATCGAGTACAAGCCAGAGACACCATCTTTCTAAATTATAAAACAATATCCTATTTCCTGCCCCCCCCCAATAACAACAGCTACTGATCGCACTGTACACTTGGCTTTTGCATTCTATAAATGCGGATTTTAAAAAATTATATATCAGAGGACTTCTGATGCAACCTCAAAATAGTCATAATGGCCAGCATTTAATTTACAACATGCTGCAGAATCAAAAGGCAGTATGAAAAAGGATTTTCTTAAAGCTTATGGTGACAGTGATTTAAAGCCTGGATTGTGGCCATGGATGTGGGCTGAAGCAGAAACTTTTTATTACTGAAATCAACTTGCTCTTCCTTCCCTTCCTGTCCTGAGGGGGGTGGGGGAGGAATATCCTGCCCTGCAGAAAGGATATTTAGAAGCTAATTCATCAGCCTGGAAAAAAAATTATAGCTCTACATGTAGCTGTTTAAAGCAGAGAGGTCTTTCAATGACACCTCCCGAAACCAGCACTGGATGGAGAAGTCAATGAGCTGGAACTCCAACTTGGAATAGAAGAACATGAAATCAATTGACTAACTGGGATGCCAAGTCCAAGAAATATATAAATTGCTTGGAAAATGACTAAGCCTTTTGGCAATGACTCCTATGCAGTGGAATAGTGGCTGAAATCTAAACATGGGTAAAACCACTGACAGGTTTCTCTCCTTGCACAGAATTCCCCAGGTGATGATTCCCCTGTAGGTACTGGCCTCAGTATTAATAGTAAACTTTGTTGGCTTT
This sequence comes from Podarcis tiliguerta, assembly GCF_965153285.1. NCBI lineage: Eukaryota > Metazoa > Chordata > Lepidosauria > Squamata > Lacertidae > Podarcis > Podarcis tiliguerta. The sequence goes on from NC_139539.1 coordinate 79,477,127, forward strand.
TTGGCTTGAATAAATTTGTGAGTTGTTTTTTTTTTAAAGAAAAGAATAGCAGGACTGTAATTTTAACTAACCTTAGACATCAGTTAATATTGGAAGGGAAAGGGAGCGATATTAGCTGACAGACTTGAGTGAATGAATTGGAGGTTTGCGAAAGGACTTCTTCCGTGTCTTGACAGTTCCATCCCACCTTTTGTTAAAAGAACTCAGGATACTGTAAGAGTTTGGATTTGATATCCCGCTTTATCACTACCCAAAGGAGTCTCAAAGCGGCTAACATTCTCCTTTCCCTTCCTCCCCCACAACAAACACTCTGTGAGGTGAGTGGGGCTGAGAGACTTCAAAGAAGTGTGACTAGCCCAAGGTCACCCAGCAGCTGCATGTGAAGGAGCGGGGAATCGAACCTGGTTCACCAGATTACGAGTCTACCACTCTTATCCACTACAAGGACCCCTGACAATTAAGTCCAGTCGCGAACGACTCTGGGGTTGCGGCGCTCATTTCGCTTTACAGGCCGCTGGCGTTTGTCCGCTTCCGCAGACAGTTTTTCCGGGTCATGTGGCCAGCATGACTAAGCTGCTTCTGGTGAAATCAGAGCAGCGCACGGAAACGCCATTTACCTTCATGCTGTACTTGGGATTATCTCTTGTTGACTTCACAAAAACCCTGTGAAGTGGGCCAGGCTGGGAAAGAGAGATTCACTGCCACTCACCGAGGTCTACACCCCCTGTTACTGGAAGATATAACCCCATCTCTTCCCTGGTGTCAAGCTTGGTGATAGGAAGTTGAAAATAAAGTGTGACATTGGCAGTTCTGTAAGGGGATGATATCTCTTTGAAACGTATGTTCCTAGAGTGCTGTGTACTCACTAGATTTTGGGAGAAAGTGCTGAACTATATAAACATGATCTCACGGGGAAACCTAAAAAATTACAGAGGAAAATATACCGTATTTTTCACTCTATAGGAGGCACTTTTTCCCCTCCAAAAATTAAGGGGAAATGTGTGTGCGTCCTATGGAGCGAATGCAGGCTCCTTGGCTTCAGCGAAAGCAATGTGAAGCCTCCGAAGCGCAGAGGGAGCGCTCCCTCCACGCTCCGGAGGCTTTGCGTTGCTTTCACTGAAGCCTGGAGAGCGAGAGGGGTCGGTGCGCAACGACCCCTCTCGCTCTCCAGGCTTCAGGGATAGCCGCCTGAAGCCTCCGGAGTGCAGCTGGCTTCAGCAGAGAGGGAGAGCTGCGCAGCGCCCCTTCAGCCAAGCGGGAGGAGAAATGGAAGGGGCTCCATTTCTCCTGCCGCTTCACTGAAGGGGTGCTGAGCAGAGAGGGGGAGAATTTTTTTTTCTTGTTCTCCCCCTCTAAAACAAGGTGCGTCCTATGGTCGGGTGCATCCTATAGAGCGAAAAACACAGTACTTTTTTAAACATTGTTTTTATTAAATATTTTCTTGGGCAACAAAAGTACATACCGTGCCTTTGCTTTCAGTTCAGAGTCCTTTTTATTGATCAGTTACATTCAATGTGAGACACTAATGTTATAGACAGTGTGAGATTTTTTTGGAGGGGGGAGAAAAGTGGGGGGTGGAGCGAGGAAGAGAGAAGGGGGCGGGGAGAGCACACTTTCATTCTTTTACATAGTATATGTGCAAGGTTTTCGTGGCAGCGTCACGTGGATAGGTTCGTTTTCCATTCATTTATTAGAGGAAAATAGACTTTAGGACTATATTCCTATCGTATGGAAGCTGACAACTGGACAACGAAAATGGATTCTGAATGCCCTAACTGTGCCTAAGAGACTGGAATTGATCTTGGAAGAGTAAAGATACGATCCCCTTTAATCAATGAATTGATGATATGACAACACTTGCAACATATGAACGGATTGCTTACAGATGTAGACTTTGGATAAATATATCGACATTTGGAATGAGTTCATACAAAATATAGTAGGTTATTAATAATCATATATTTGTTTCAACAATAATATTTTATATCTATCTATAAAAATGTAACTGATTATATTTACCATATTACAGTGGTACCTCAGGTTAAGTACTTAATTCATTCTGGAGGTCTGTACTTAACCTGAAACTGTTCTTAACCTGAAGCACCACTTTAGCTAATGGGGCCTCCTGCTCCTGCTGCGTTGCCGGAGCATGATTTCTGTTCTCATCCTGAAGCAAAGTTCTTAACCTGAAGCACTATTTCTGGGTTAGTGGAGTCTGTAACCTGAAGCGTATGTAACCTGAAGCGTATGTAACCCGAGGTACCACTGTATATGTTTTTTAATCATTGTGCTTTCCCCCACTTTTTCTTTCTCCCTCTTTTTTTGGTTTTGTTCTTTCATCATTTTTGTAACTGAAACTGATTCAAAAAATATTAATTTAAAAAATAAATAAGGGGTACCCAATGAAGTGGTGTCAGGGTGGAGGAGCACAAGTGCAATCACCTGTCAGTCCTAGACAGTACTGTAGCCAATATCAGTGATGTTATGCTTGGCCTCTTTCCTGCATTGCAAGGGTGAAACTGTATGCACTCACATTTATACCATGATACCCTTGTGCTCTGAGTTAATGTATCCAGAATAGCCAGTGGCGTAGCGTGGGTTGTCAGCACCCGGGGCAAGGCAAGTAATTTGCGCCCCCCCCCCCCGCTGCACTGTCCCTCCCCCAGATAGTCCCTCGCTCTCTCTCCGCACGCCTGGCACCCTCCCCTCCACAGTGGGCGGCGACCCGGCGGCTCGGATCGGATTCGCACAGCCAGCACTGCAGTGAGAGAGAGTGAGTGAGCCAGGTAGGGGCAGAGAGCTGCGAGTGCGAGCCCAGTGCGGCCGCCCCCCCCTGCACCCCCCACGCTACGCCACTGAGAATAGCTGTAACTCGGAAGCTGATGCATCAGAAGGAATCACTTCATTGGCTCTGTCCACATATTTCCTGTATCCAAACATGACTTAAAACAATGTGGGAAGAAGAAGACAAACACTTCTCACAGTGCCGTGGTAAAGAATGGCTTAGCTCTTAATGCTCCTACAAATGAATAAGAGTACTCTTCGAATGACAGTAGGGGCCGTGTTCAGTGGACAGTGCCTCTCTCTTCATGAATATGCATTTTGAAGATCGCAGTTGCAGCCTACTTTTGTCACATCAGAAGCAGAAAAAAGTACTGTAAACACACACACAAAAAGGGAACTACAGTTCCATTGATATTTCTGAAGAGTTTCCCATCTGCCCTCCATTGTTTGATTCCTATGTGCGGAAGGAAAACAGACTCACATCTTGAATTTTTTGAAAGGAGAAAGGCTCAGTCGTGTCAAGCCACGTAATACAAGAATGGATGCATTTATTTAAGCTCAGTCGGTGCTTGTGAAATGCGCACATTTAAGAAGATCTTAGTTAGGCTTCCCATAGACATCTGGTTGGCCACTATGAGAACAAGCTAGCTTCTGTGACACATGGTACATGCACCAGGTGTGTTCACATTCTGGACTAAGCTTAGACTATGAACAGAAAAGTAGGCTACAGAAAGGCAGAATAACATACCCTAACTGGAAATGGATACAATAGCTAATCTTGCAAGCATATGATTATTATTATTTATTAATTCCATATATTTTTTTTGGATTTCACAATTTTACAAACATACAAGAGAAACAAACATAAATCATAACCTTATTGAAAATTATACTTATTAACTTTGTTAAGTGACTTCTTCACTTCCCCTTGGTTGAATTTCATTGCATGTCCTTTTAACGGTTTTCCAAATCACAATTCTTATGAAATTTAACTTAAACATTAGCATCCTTAAATCTTCACATTATGGAATTAAACATATTAATTAACATAAATAAAACCCTAAGCCAATTAAGTATCTGCAAGCTGTTTTCAGTTAATTTAACTTAACATATTTAACTAAATAATCATTAAATTTAATCCACTCTTCCTGATACTCCTCCTCCTTCTGGTCGCAGACTCTTCCGGTTAGGTTGGCTAGCTCCGAAAAGTCCATCATCTTCATCTGCCATTCTTCTATCGTTGGTAATTCTTGGGTTTTCCACTTTTTAGCTAACAAAATATGAGCAGCAGTTGTGGCATACACTTTATTATTATTATTATTATTATTTATTAAATGTGAATGCAGCCCTTCATCAGTTCACAACATAAAAATACAATATACTGTATTTTTTGCTCTATAAGACTCACTTTTCCCCTCCTAAAAAGTAAGGGGAAATGTGTGTGCGTCTTATGGAGTGAATGCAGGCTACGCAGCTATCCCAGAAGCCAGAACAGCAAGAGGGATCGCTGCTTTCACTGCACAGTGATCCCTCTTGCTGTTCTGGCTTCTGAGATTCAGAATATTTTTTTTCTTGTTTTCCTCCTCCAAAAATTAGGTGCATCTTGTGGTCTGGTGCTATATATTTAAAAATTTAATAAAAATAATAACAAAACAAAACCAAGAATTAACCAACATTTAAAAGATTATTGGTGATTAACCAACCAAAGGCCTGGTTGAAGAGGAACATTTTCATCTGTCACCTAAAGGTGTCTAACGAAGGTATCAGCTGAACCTCCCTGGGGAGAGAATTCCACAAATGGGATCCAGTGAAGAAAAGGTCTGTTTTCGTGTGGCCAGATCCAGATCTTGTGGAGGAGGCACATGAAGAAAGGACTGATGTAATTGATACCGATTCTCATTTGTTTTCAAGGTTGACCCTTCCCTGTCAATTTGGTTTATTGGTGGTGGATGATGAACTGGCCCTCAGGGTGACTCACCATTATAAATCCTTGTGCTTTGTGAGTCCAGTGTAGGATATGTGACAAGGCTGAAGCTATTTCTAGTTTGCAGTTCCTTATTCCCACAAAAGTTTTAAACAGGGCTGCAGATATTTGCTGAGGTAGCAAATATTTTTTTTAGGCAGGGACATATACTTTTTAGTGTCATATTGAGGTGGTTCATTTAACCTTGTTTTGCACTTTTCCAGAAATAAGTAGTAATCAACTTCAGGACTGTGGTTTGTTGGCAGTTTGAGATCATAGTGGACCAAAGCATTACGTACAAATTTGGGTGCTGTTGAAGTGAGATCTTAGAATACTATTGATGGCTTTTTTGAAAATCCAAAGAAATCCTTCAGATGTGAATTTAGAACCAAACCTTAAACTCCATAATCAGTCTCATTATTTTTGTGTGGAAGAGTGGCCTACAAAGTATGAATGAATGAATGAATGTGATATTATGATTCTGTTATAAGTCTCATTATAAGAAGGGGAGCAAGGTTTTGTTAGCATTGATAAGTCAATAAAAAGTGGACTAACCAACAACCATTAAAAGCATAGGCTTTGCTTTGAATAATTTAATCAAAAGGCATCTCAAAGATATTATTAAGCCTTGGCTTTGTTGCTTAAGGTTAGCACTATATATTTTTAAAATTTCCTGGAACTCCACTTGGCACTGAGAATACTGTGCATTGTATAGTTGACGCTAGAGGGCTAGAACTGGCAATTGTTGGGGAGTTCTGGGGCTGTGACAAAAAACGGGCAGGAACAAGTTCATAGAGGAGGCTGGTAGGTTTCTGGGAGTATCAGGCACCAAATAGTAGCATGAAATCTAGGATCATGATCAGGTAATAAGTTAGATAAGAGGGCACTAATAAGTCAAAGGAGTGTGTGTGTGTTCATACAAGCATAGTTCAAATATTCATTGGCTCTACTGAAAGGATATGTAAAGCAGGAACTACCGGTAATGGTAGTAATAAGGGTGGATAAACAGTTACCAAAAAACGTGGAGAACAGGTTGGCTATAAACTCTGTTGTAAAATACAGTAGAACTGTTGACAGACCTGTATAAGCAACCTTTACTTGTATAGTGTATAATATTGGAATAGTGGTTTTTACAGAGAAACCTGACAAAAGAGAACTATAAAATGTGTTTATTTAACACAGTTTGAATGCTAGGGCTCCAGAAACTATGCAAGTAGCTAAACCAACACACGCAAAAAACAAAGCAAGAACAATGACTGTGTCAAAGTTAAGGTATCAGGACTCTCTTGTTGTATAACACACTTCTCTGGCAGCTCTCCTCATTGACCATAGTAAGATTTACTTCAGAGCAAGCATGCATAAGATTGTACTGAATAAACTCTTTAGCCAAGATTTCTATTTCCTTTTTGCTATGATTCACAGCCATACATAAGGCGGGGCGGGAGGAGCTGTTGCAGTCAAGAGCCGCATACCAAAAGATTAAACTTTCTTAGCAATTAAGTGGAATTGTACAGAAAGTTCCTCGCAGTGAGGTGAGAATCCTCACTTCTTGTTGAACACCACTTCCCATGTGTCTAACGATAAATAAGTGCCCAAACATTTGGATCAGATTACAAATGGCTATGATTAGACTGTTTCAGATCTCTGCTGCTAAGCATGGGACAAAATTAACTACAGGCTGGAGAGGTTGTGTCATGGAAAGGGTTAGAGGACAAGGCAATAGAGTGACCAGGTGAAAAAGCAAGACAGCTTAACAGTTATTTGGAAGAGAGGATTTAATCAGCAGGTATTGCTTGTATTAAATTTCCTCTGCAACTATTCAAGGTGCATGAGCCTTGTTCTCTTTTTCACCTGGCCACCCTACATACCAAGTCAGGAAACCGCACAATAACTTTATGGTCTGTCTGAAACAAGAACAGGGAACAGTAACAGGAAACCTGTGGCTCCGTCAAGACACAACTAAGTCCAGTTTCTCCTGTCCATTGCAGGTTACTATCAGAATGCTACATATAATTTACAGTGGCAAGATGCAACCAAGCAACCTGAAATAAACAGAACAAACAACGTGAAGCAGAAATAAAATGTGTAAATATTCGAGACAGTTTTGTTAGTAACACTGACAACACATTTCTACGCCTCCATCTAGTAAACTCCTTTGTACATACACCGGAGACTGCATGTCTAACAGGCTTTTTGTTAGATTTCTTTCTTTTTTCTTTTCTTTTTTTTTAAAAAAAGCTATCCCAGAAACTGCTTTTGAAATTCCCTACTTAAAAACCAAAACAAAACCAAAGCTGAATGTATTTGATTAAAAAACAATCCCAACAACCGCAAAGTTAGTCAAAATGGAAAATCAGAGTGTTTCTCTGAAATACATTGTGATATTTAGGCATTTCAGCTGGCTGGCTGACTAAAGGTTCATTCCTCCCTCCCCCATCCCTTTCTAATTTGGTGAGGAGATGGGGCTTTGTGTGCAATTCACATTCATTCAGTGACTGCAGCATTGCTTTGTAACCCTGTGTAAATGTTTCAGTGACGAGAAATGGGAATAAAACTGCCCCCTTCTTTCCTCTTTGTAAACTTTTTTTTAAAAAAGAAAACATTTTGTCCAAAACAGGGAAGCACTATTTATAATGAAAGGAGAAGTATATACTGTAGAGGAAATATAAATGACTGGTTCTTTTAAACAATTACCCACCACAAGCCAGTGCAAAGCAAGACAGGATTAAAACCTTAATGTCAGTTATAGGACAATACAACCCCTAGTTCAGGGGTGAGTAACCTGAGGCCAACCAGATGCTGCTGGACTACAGCTCCCATCATCCATGACCACTGTGTTGGCAGGGGCTGATGGGACTTGGAGTCTAACATCTGGAAATTTAGGTTTCTCCACCCTTGCTCCAGATAACTCAATGCCCCTAAGATAACTCAATCACATCAGTGGTGCCTTAAGCTGCAGGAGCCCCAGAAATTGTAGCAGAATAGACATGCATATGCAAGATTATTTTTGCGCTCTTGCGTTTTTTGATCCTAATTAACCACCACCCACTGGCTCTACTCAAAATCACAAACACAGGGTAGAATCCTGAAGTTCACCCATAAGCATATACTGCACTGAAAGAGTAAGGAATTGCTGCTGTTTAATCACCCTAATTAGAAGTATGACAAGGCGGCTAAACAGTAATTAATCTGTGTTAAGTGGCCCTGAGAATGTCCCCAGATTGTTTGTACAGCAGAGTAGTTATAGCTCATTTAAGGCAAGCTAATATGTATCAAGAGATTCTGAGACAGCAACTATGGAAGATCTAATATATACCCTTGCCCAATATCCTGTATCCTATAAATGATTAATTTCTTTTTAGGCCTTGTTGATCAGAAGGTTGGTGGTTCGAATCCCCACGACGGGGTGAGCTCCTGTTGCTCGGTCCCAGCTCCTGCCCATCTAGCACTTCGAAAGCATGTCAAAGTTTGCAAGGAGATAAATAGGTCCCACTGGCGGGAAGGTAAACAGCATTTCCATGCGCTGCTCTGGCTTGCCAGAAGTGGCTTAGTCATGCTGGCCACATGACCCAGCAGCTGTCTGTGGACAAACTTCGGCTCCCTTGGCCTATAGAGATGAGCATGCAACCCCAGAGTCATCCATGACTGGACCCAACGGTCAGGGGCTACCTTTACCTTTATGGTTGAGGCAAGTTTGTATTGTTTGAAAGGTAGCAAATAGTCAGTTTTTATTGTTCAAAAGACAATCTCTGAACACCACTTCTGCAACATACGTTATCGACAAGATTGAAAAACAAAGACATCCTGATAACACACTGCAGAGTCAAACTGACAGAAATTAAGCATTGTTGGGGTAGAGGGATACGCAGACAAACCAGAAAGGAAGGGTTACAAAGTGTCTTCAGCCACTTTAAAACACACATATACAAATACTTTCATATCATGTGGAACAATAGCGCTGCAGTGTGTGAACCTATGCATGTTTACTTGGAAGTAAGACCCATGGTGTTCAACAGAGCTGTCTTCTGGGTAAGTGTGCAACAGGAATGTAACCATAGCCACGTTTTTTTCTGAAAGGACTGCATTTTAATTATGGTGGAAGTTTTAAAATTGTGAGTAACTGGGCCATGAGGAAAAAAGTGGGATGACATTGGGAAAGACAGTGGAATGCAATAGTTTGGAATGAGCAGCATCTGGATTCTCTAGTCTAGGACCAATGGGTAGTTAGTCAATACCTAAAAGATTAGTGTGGAAGCACCATGCTATTATTTCCTGAGAAATTATTACCTCCATGTCCTGCACTCACAAATGGGTTTAGAATCACAAGAGTTGGAAGGGAACTTGAGGATCATTGAGTCCCACACCCTGCAATGGAGGAATATGCAGCTGACATTTGTTGTTTAGTCGTTCAGTCGTGTCCGACTCTTCGCGACCCCATGGACCAGAGCACGCCAGGCACTCCTGTCTTCCACTGCCGCCCGCAGTTTGGTCAGATTCATGTTTGTAGCTTCGAGAACACTGTCCAAACATCTCGTCCTCTGTCGTCCCCTTCTCCTTGTGCCCTCCATCTTTCCCAACATCAGGGTCTTTTCCAGTGAGTCATCTCTTATCATGAGGTGGCCAAAGTATTGGAGCCTCAGCTTCACGATCTGTCCTTCCAGTGAGTACTCAGGGCTGAATGGATGCGTTTGATCTTCTTGCAGTCCATGGGACTCTCAAGATGTCTCTCAAAATGTCAAGCTGACATTTACAGGGATCAAACCTGCCACCTGCCAGTTTCCATCGTAAAAACTGTAGAAGTCCAATTCTCACCCTTGAAAGTGTATGTTGGTAGTGCACGAGACTCTTCATCTCACTGTCATAGGTTCAAGCCCCACGCTGGGCAGAAGATTCCTATATTTGCAGGGGCTGGACTGGATTGGCCCCTGGTGTCCCTTCCAACTCTACTATTCTATGAGTCTAAGATAGTTGCTCAACTGCTTGGAAATAAACTCCTTTGATTTACTTCTGAACGCAAGAGGGGCAACTAATGTGCATTATTGAGAATAAGCTTGCGTGTACGTTCATAGGCTGTGTGGGCTGAAAACAGAAAGGAAGTTTTCCATCCTGGAAGTGGGAGCTGGGTTGCCATATGTCTTCTTTTTCCAGGACTCGTCCTCCTTTCCATGAGTCGTCATAGTGATCCATAGTTTTAAAGTAGAAGTCAGCAAATGTGTCCTCTTTTTTGCTCTTCAGAATACGACAACCCCTTCCTCCCCTTGCAGACTGCTTGTATGTTTAACAGCTGCAACAAGAGGTAAAAATTCAACAGGCAAGATTAGACCCCTCCACATCAGCTGTGCCTGTTAAATGTGTTTCATCAAAGGAGCTGTGAAAAGCACAGGAGCCCTGCCAGGGGCAGAAATATGGCAACTTGTCCAAGAAAGAAGGGACAGGTGGACAGAGAGAAGAGGCTTTCTAACTTGCTGGATATCTAAATAGCAAACAATTTTTATTTTTTGGGAGAATTATTTTTCAAATCATAGAAGTGTTGGCTCATAGTCCAACTAACTCCCTGTCATGCATGAATCTTTCACCAACGTGGGGCTCACTACCCTGAGACTGAGTTAACCAACAAGAAATATTGGGGAGAATCTGCAGCCACGAACAATATGTTCTTAGCACACACTTCCTATTTATTGTGTGTGTGTGTGTGCGCGCATGTGCATGTGCATGTGTGTGTATATGTATGTATGTGTGTGTGTGTGTGTGTGTGTATATATATATATATATATATATATATAAAAACTCACACCCAGTCCTCCCCTCCAGCTTCAGACTGGGTGGCTCCCACGGGGACAGGTGGAAGGAGCCTCTTCCACCCTTCCAGAGGGAAATTATCAGGCCCAGGAAAACAAGGCCGGGCGCAAGCAGCGATTCGAACCCAGATCTCGCGCGCCGTGGACTGTGTCCCTTGACGTGGACGGTTGCCAACTTCCCTCCACCTCCCTCCAAAAAAAAGGGGGCTGTTCAGCAGAGTCGGCGGCGAGTCCTCCGGCTCCTGCGCTGTTAAAAGCGCAACTTTCTGGTTCCCGCGGGCCGGGCAGGCGGTGGCCGAAAAAGGCCCGCAGGAGCGCGCGCGCCCTGCGTCAGTTGGCAACCTCCCTCAGTCGCTGCATTACTGCTACTACTACTACTACGGCGAGAAGCGGCGGCGGCGGTGGTTCCTGCGGCTTCTCCTTCCCTCACGCCAGGCCAGGGCAGCCTCAGCCCCTGGAAGCGTCTCTCGTCCGGGCTTCCTGCTTCCCGCCAGGTGCCGGCCAAGCCGCGACAGGAACTGGGAGAGAGACGCCTCTGAGGGGAGAGAGAGGGAGGCGCCGCTGCCGCCGCCGCTGCTCTGGCTGCCGACGAAGCGAGCGAGAGGCCGCCGGCGGCCACCTTCGGCCCGGACGCCCCCGGGAGCCTGGCCCGGCCTCCGCCCCGGGGCCTAGAGCGAGCGAGAGAGCGCCGAGCAGGGAGGAGGGCCGAGGAGACCCTCGCGCCCCTTTTCCCGCCTCCTCCTCCGCCCAGGCCGGGCCGGCGCCCGCCTCGCGTCTCCTCCGCGCCGGGGGTGGTGGTGCTGCCGCCCTCCTCCTCCGAGGCGCCCCCGAGATGCGACCATGGACTGCCGGATCAAGTGAGTGGACGCGGCGGGGAGGGCGAGGCGCCGAGGCCAGGAGGGAGGAGGGGGAGGGAGGGAGGAGGAAGGGGGTCGCGGCTACTGGAGCCACTGCTGAGGGGACGCCGGGGGAGGCGTCGGCGTGGGGCTAGGCCGCGAAGCCTTCTCCCCTCGCTCGCCCCACACCTCAGCCCCACTGCCAGCAGGGGAGAGAGGCGCCGCGGAGGAAAGACCTTCGCCCCCCTCCGCGGGTCAGGGTCAGCAGCCACCCGCGCAAGCTCCCATACCTGGATGGCGCAAAGACCACCTGCACGCCCTCCATCTCCCCGCATCCCGTCATATTCATTTGTATATTTATAATTGCACCGATATACCTACCATCAAGGAGCTCAAGGTGGTGCACCTAGTTCTACCCCCCCCCCTACAGTTCATCCTCACAAGACCCTGCGAGGAAGGTTAGAGGCTAAGTAAGAGATGGTGAGGGACTGTGGGTAGTTAAACCACAGAGCCTAGGGCTTGCCAATCAGAAGGTCAGCAGTTCGAATCCCCGCGACGGGGTGAGCTCCCGTTGTGTCAACCTAGCAGTTCGAAAGCATGTCAAAAGTGCAAGTAGATAAATAGGTACCGCTCTGGCGGGAAGGTAACCGGCATTTCCGTGCACTGCTCTGGTTCGCCAGAAGCGGCTTAGTCATGTTGGCCACTGTACGCCGGCTCCCTCGGCCAATAAAGCGAGATGAGTGCTGCAACCCCAGAGTCGTCCTCGACTGGACCTACTGGTCAGGGGTCCCTTTACCTTTAAGAGATGGTGACCGGCCCAAGGTCACCCAAATGACCTGCTGAGTTGGGGAGATTCGAACCCTGATCCCCACCTCCCCCCAGTCTCCTCCTCCTCCTGGGTCCTTTTAAATAGCAGCTTGATCTCTGCACAGTTCACCAGGTGACAGTGCTGTGAAAAGCGTCTCCCCATGACTTTCCGGAACTAAGCAGTTGCTAAAGGTACAAGAGCAGGCTAGGGTGGAGGATGTTTTGAAGTTGGCAACTCTACTGCCAGCCAGCATGGGGGACCCCTCCTTCAGCATCTCCAATGCACATTTTCAGCCTCCTTATGAACATCTGGCACACAGACTCCTATACCTTACTGGAGGAGTCCTCCTCCTCTCTTCTACCTCCCTCCCCGACTGTCAGCCACATATTTGACAGGAACTGGGTGCTGCTTTAATTTCTGCGAAGATCATCATGCCTTTCCCTGAAGCCTGCACGTGGTTGGGTGAATATGCATGGCATATCGTGGGGACACTGCAACCTGTCAAAACATTCATACTAGAGTCTATGAAATATTGGTTTCGTATTGGGGGGGCCCTGCAGTGGTACGGGGACCCCTCCCCAATTGCAATAGAGTGCATTTTAGGGTTGTGGGGTATTAGTTTGGTAAAGAAATTCCGGTGACTAGTCCAGAAGTGAACAGAAGATGCCAAAGTATTCCTAGATGTTCCTTTGCACAGAATTCCTTTGTTTACTGTTTTGACATTGAATTGTAAGCCAATATACATTTTGACTGCATTAGCCAATTCTAAAGCAGATATATTTGCAAAGTGAATGATTGGGCTTTTGCCTCGTATTTGCAGTTAAAGCCTTGACCTTGTGAGACTTGCTGAACTTTAGGTTCCGAGTAGTTTTAAAGTGATAAGAAGTTTAACCTCCACTTTAACAAAGTGACAGTAATCTATTTATGATGAACCGTTTGGAATAGACCTGAAAGCCTGTCTGACATTTATTGCTCTGGGCTGACACTTTAAAATATGGTGTGAAGGACAAATAAACTTGAAAGGCCTTCTTGTGGAAGCAAATTTGTAGATATGCACAGCAGGAAGCACAAAAAATTACTACTATCATTTCAGAGACTGAATTGATGAGATACTTATCTAGTTCCTGAGACAAGAAGTTGTGGTTACAGTTAGAGGACCCGTTATCATATAAAGTTTCTTTTTTAGTCATTGTGGGTACCTCTGCTGTTAGAAGCAGAATGAACTGCCCAAGTTTTATTGCAGCTGTTTTAGGAGAGATCCAAATTAGACACTCAAATAAGGCTACAGTCCTATGCATACTTTCCTGGGAGCAAGCTCCATTGAATGCATTGGGACTTATTTCTGAGTAAACATGCAGAGGATTGTATGGCAAATCTTATTTTGTATGTGGATAGGCATGGTAGTATTAATTCCTCACCCGAAATTGAAGTTAGGTATATGTGTGTTGGAATTTTCAGGGCACTAAGGACTAAGAAGGTGGGCGCTTTTACCTTCTGTGAATTTTGGCTCAGGATGTACAGTACAATATTGTAGTAAAAAGAAGAAAGGAAGTGTGTGAGAGAAATGGCTCACAGTCACAGTCACAACCATATTGTTCAATTTAGCTTGCATTTTAGATCACACAAATTAAAATGATCTCTATGCATCCTTTTGGGTGTGTTGTCCCATTCTTCAATTGACCTTCTTGAGTGCAGCATCTACATCTTCAGTTGCTTCTACTACATCTGCTTTGACTTATGTACTTACTATTCAGTCACATGATCAAGAGAAGATGACTTCTGACTCTATATTTACCTGTTTTGTTCATCAGGGGCTACAAGGGCATGGTAACATATGTTATTTGAGAATCTATTATTACTTTTTTTAAAAAAAATATCTTTTTATTTCTGACAATTTAAATTACAAATACAGAAAGAACATAAACATTAAAACAAAATTAGTACATTCTTTAATATGAACTTCTAGTTTGCTCATAGCTCCTCAGGTGTCATTCTGACATTTTTACCATTATCACTTAGAACCTAGCAAAATTATATCATAATTGGTATGTGTGTTAATATTTCAATTTCAGTTCAAATTTCCAACTGATACCTGATTACCCCCCAAAATTAATTACAAAAAACAAAATGGAGAAAAGGAAAAAACCTCCAAAGGGTTTCAAAGACAAACCCTATTAAAACCATAAAGTTCCAAGGGATACCTCTGCTCTATAGATTGGAATCCAATAAGGAAGCAGATCAGCACAAGATTACGTGGCTCAGTTCTTGTTATGATGAATTAAAGAGTTCCTCTGTCTGACCCAAGATGGCAAACAAATCTTCCATTTCTCTATGGGGCCTAACTTGCTTGAGAAGGTTCTTTTTTTTTTTTTTAAGTGGTTCAAAAAAGGCAGTGGTGAAATGGACAAAATTCTTCCTACCTGAAGAGCGACTCTCCTTCCTTCAGTCTAAGGTTCTGGATTCTGGTCTCTTGGTTTAAACAAACATTTCTTCATTAGTGAAGCTGCAGTGTAACTCTTGTTCTCTTGCATTGGTTATTTTGGGTGGTGGTTTTGTGCTAATCCCCCCTCCAATGCACAACCCTCTAGTGACTTTTATTCCTCTTGTAACTTCAGAGGAAACTTCTTTTTCTCTCTTCATCTACATGCTGTTCCTGTTCCTGAAATAATTACTGCTTGCTTGTATACTGGTTTCTCTGTTGTTATTAGTCGTGCTGAGCCCAGCATTCTTCTTGAAGAGGTTACGTGCATATGAAGTAAACTGCATTTGATAAGCACTTTTTAGCCAATAATCTCTGAAGTAATCATTTAGAATCCTGGCATTATCCCAAGTTTGCAAATAGCACATAGTTAATTCCCAGACCAATAAACTGGTTTGTGTAACTAGGATTGTTAAGTGAACACCAGACTGGCCCAAGGTCATGCAGTGAGATTGGGTTCATGGCTGAGTGAGGATTTCAACCCAGTTTTCTCTAGTCCAGATCTGTCTGCTTGGTACATTACACCGACTCCCAAAACATTTACATGACATTAGAAGGAAATACTGGTACTGTCATAAGAACTTGGGAAGGAGTTAGCATGGGAAGCAATCACTCCATGCTATTTTTTCAGAGCAATATTCACAACATGAAACCAACTCTGAAGCAGTTTAATCCTGAATGCTTTATTTATTTATACGGTTTCATTTATTTATAGCCCACCCTTCCACACATGGCCCCAGGGTGGGCTACATAAAATATCACCATTTCAAAACAATATGCAATTAATGAAAGTTTAAAACCACAAAACTAAATCAAGTTACAAGAGCAGCAAAATAGCAGTGCAACAATGTGGCGAGAGGAAAACCATCCACTCATCCAAAAAAAACTGGCTAAAGAGGTATCTATACACTGATGGCCCTTGTGTGGGAGAATGGTCCACAATCTGATGGCTTTAAATAAGGAGTGGTTTTCAGCCACTGAGCTCTCAGTTCTTTTTTCAAAAACAAGACATTCTTTGACTTTAAAAGTTTGATTTTTATTTCAGCATTTTAATATGAGCTGGCTGAGGTACAGGACTGTGTGGAAACATGCTAACAAGTTAACAGATAACACATTTTTGTATATGTTGCCCCCCTAAAATTAGTAATCTCATTTTTGTAGTTGGTTTTTTTTGCTCACTATTGTGAGAAAAGTAATCATTTTCCTCAGAACATAAAAGCAAATGTTACTTCTGATTTGTGACAGGGTATCTGAGTCATTGCATTTGTCAGCCTCCGTGTGGATTCACATGACTATTTTTCCCCAACATGAGCCCTCCTTCCATCATCCAGTGGTCAGATCCACGTGAAAACAGATTGTGTATTACTTGAACACCACCTGTCCTGCAAGATTGAAAATTGTTTGTTGGACATGAATCTTGATGCAATTATGTGTGTATCTCATCATGGATTGATAGAGAGGAATATCTTTGTGATATGAGGAGGAGAACAATTTAAAGTCAACATGCAGTTGAATGTTAACCAAAAGCAGTGATAATACCCTTGTAATCTGATAGTTTGCATTCTTGTGATGCATGCATAACTAATTAAATGTTTTGTTTTTACTTCCAGGGAAAAACCAGAGAGTACTTTTGATTTGGTGCTACAGGTAAAATGCCAGGCTTCTGAAAATGAAGGTAATATACTTTCGCCATTTGTATTCATCCATATAAATCAAAGGTGCAAAATATATGTTCAGGTTATTTATTTCACATATCTTTTTAAATGTAGGCAATATATCGAAAGACATATGCTTAATTATTGCTTAAATTGGTTTTTTTATGACACTAGATTTTCAATAATAGGAAAATTAATTACAGCTTACTATGTTACATGTGTTTTATTTACCCCTATTATTGTTAGTTGCGACAAATATAATATTTAATTGGAGACATGCAGCTTACTTTAAGTTCATGCTTTAGCTTTTCTGACCTTTTTCAATTTGCACATTCTAATGAATTTAATAAGTTGTGTTTAGCAGTATGTATAATTAGAATGTTTTAAGCAGGTGATTTTCTCTTTGGCTATGCCCCTGTAAGTAGCCATGCTATTTCAGGACTGTACCATTTAAGGATCTAGGTAGGGAGCCATGTCTTAGCTTCTGGCATGCAGAATCATATAATTTGCTTGTGAAGAGTTAGCGTGTATGGGAGAGGCTGCTGGCTAGTGCTGATTTTCTACTTGGAAGGAATTTTTCTTGAAGGAAAGTCGTCACATTTGCTATCTTCCCTGCATCTTGAAATGGTACCATCCTGAGAGTGCTGTGTCATGTGATTTTTCTTTCCTAACTGTGTAAATCAGTTCTTTTTCTTTGTTTGGTTCTTTCATTAGGCTTGGGGCACTGGGATGGCCTATTCCTTCCTTATGAATGACACCTCTGCAACTTAGGTTGTGAACAAACCTGTTAGGACTAAATTACTTGAGGCAGCAGATACTAGACTTTTTAGATAATACAAACATGAGAAAAATATACACAATGTCTTGTTTCTAGCATGTCTGTGACAAATAAAATGAGATGAAATGAAGGTGCATGTTTCAAAAAGGAAACAGCATCGTTTCTACTGTTGGCTGTTGGTGGCTACCTCTGGTCCACTCTGTATGAAAGGTACAGGAATAACATGCTTAAACAGCCTCTTCAGAAATATGCTATGTGGTTTGTCTTCGTTTATGCGACCACAAACTTTGAAAGTTTTTCTAGTGTTCTAGTGTTTTCTAGTATGCCAAAGCAGAAGTGTTTTTGTGCCTTTATGCGGAGCTTTTGAAATGGTATGAACAGCACTGAGGTCTCTAGTCACTGAGCAATAGCAATGATCAGTTGTTGAAAATACTGCCATATAAGAAATTGCCAAGATTTGTCATTTCCAACACTTGTTGTTTGCAATATTATGGGCTGCTTCTATACCGAATCTCAGCTGTTTTGTCTATGCTGGGGATCTGTTTTGCGAGTTTCACCAAGGTATTGTTGCCCTGTGGGTTGCTTTGTCTTTGGACTGCATCATTGTTCAGGTTATCATAGGCTGAACTTATTTGTGTCATCGACTTGTCCCATTCCCTGATCTGCTGTGTGCAACGCCATTTCATGGTTCCTGTTGGATTGCATGTCTTTCCAACACTACATTTTGCTTTCATTCTTTGCATGTGTTTCTGTTTCCTTACTTAAAGTTCGTTCTTTGGTCCTCCATTCAGTTCCTCCTATACTTGACTCCTGATTCTATTCTCATTCTTGGTTAAAACAAACAATTTTCTGATCATGAGACTTTTTTGTGTGCAGCCCAGTACTTTGTCCTTCTCATATTAGATCTCTTATAAAGCATCTAGACATGTCTCAGCTTTTCTTTGTTTTTGTGTAGTCACTTTTTTTTGGATAATTCAGTTCTTCTTTTCTAGAATAATCACACTTGGCACTATGTGTGTTTTATTTTTGTCCTTCATGCTTCTTGAATGAATGGGACTGCTCTTGAAAACAGTCTGGAAACTTCTATTGATCCAAAATGGTGCAGTAGGATTATTAACAGGCACTTTGCTTGGACTGTATCGTGCAAGAGTTGCTATACTTTTGCTGGCTGGTTGGCCTGTCATCTGTGTGTGTGGCTTTTGTGGTGAACTCCATGTGCATATGTGTGTAAAACTGCTGGACTCAGAATATATTGTTTGAGTTGGCAACCCCATATTATTCTGCTTGTTGCCAGTTAATTTTCAAGCGAAATTCAAAGGGCCAGAGCTGACCTTTTAGATTCCTCAATGGCTTGGGCCTTTATAAAAGGCCTTCTATATAAACTCCTACCACACTGGGCTGGTTTGACTGCAGTGCTAAGCAATAGTTTAGTGTTAATGGAATGAGTCTGAATGAACTGTGGGTTTGTTCATTTGCTCCTCTGATATGGCCATGAAGAGCAGATTGAAAGCTTCTGCTTCTGCTTTTAAACTAATCAGAGTTCCCTATTAGCCTGAACTTGTGAAACTCTGATTACTTCAAACTCTTGTTAGTGAACAAGTTACACTAGATCCTGGCTTGTTTGAGTTAACCACAGTGCAAATTAACCACAGGTCCTTTGGCTTTGGAAGAAATAGTGAAATTGTATTTCGTTAAAAATGGAAGCAAAAGCTTTTGTTCTTCTTGTGTCCACACTAGAAGGGGGAGTCTGTAAGCCAGAGGCTTCTCCAGATGTAGTCGTGTAGCTTTTAAGCATTATGTACCATTAAGACCATTTAAGTGGTTGCCAGGTACATTCTTTATCTGAGCTCACAATGGCATTCTCTAGGAGTGGGGTTTCTTCGGTAGCTGTTTTGTGTGATACACTTCTTCATGAAGACTGCAGGTTGACCTCCATAAAGGTTGTTCGGAAGGACACCCAAGGCCTGTTTTGGCAGGGTAAAATTACTATGTTTGGTTTTTATTCAGTCCTGTCGTTTATCGTTTTAGTGACTTTCATTGGGATAGATGCAAAGTTTACCTTCCTCTGATGGAATAAGGAAATCATTGGATCAAACTCATTCTGGTTTTGGGACTAATAGTTCAGACTTCTTGATAATTCATTGTTGCAAGCTTTCTTTCAGGGCACTATGACTGGAAAGTGGGCTGTAACTGGGTGGGGAGGGGAAGGTGGAAAATATTCTTGAGCCAAGCCTTCTCAAGAGCAATATCCTTGTCCGTTTTCTTTGAATTTCATACCTGCCTTAGCTTCTGATCTGGTTACCATTTCTTTAATTTTTTTGTTAAAGTTTAACTTCCCTCACATGCTCCTGCAGCTGCCACCTTAGTTATGATTTGGGTCAGAGAGACGGATGCTTTTAGATGTCTCTTTTGTATGTGTTCCTCTGCCTTCCCCTTTTCATTTTGCCCTTTGTGTCTAGGTTGCTCTTTCATATGGTGAGAGTTGGGTAGTTACACTCTGCACTTTGGAAATAATCGCTGTATGAATTAGATTTTCATGCCAGCCTTCCAGGCCACATCCTAGTCGATGTATTTTTAAATGAGAGGATTTGCTGGCAATAACAAGTAAACACTTTTTGAAAAGTCTTAATTATTTTCTTACAGGTGTAAGGTTCCACCCTGTATTACTTATTATCACTTCTGTCTCTGTTATATTTAATTTAGTTTGGTCTCAGGGCAGAGTCCTATCATAGCCTGTCAATTGTTGGTAGCACAGTATAATGAGGACACAGCATTATACTGGGAATACTATGAATTCATCTGACTGTTAAGGCACAGTATGTGTAAATAATATTTTCAGCTTTGCAAGAGATTAGTTTGGTCATTTTTCTATCTTGAATTCACAAATTCAGCACATGCCTATTTCCTAAATAGGACCCTTTCGTGGTCAATATCACAGAATTGTAGGATTTGAAGGAACTTAATGATAATCTGAGCCATAGAGGAAAATTCACTTCCAAATAATTGTGAGCTTCATCTTGTGTCCCAGATCTTCAGCTGCATCCATTTTACTACCATTCCCTCCCATCTTTGGATTTAATTCTGAATCAAATAAATTTTTTAAAGGACCTGGTCTTTTTCAAATGACAAGTAAAACAGTGCCCTGCCTAGGGCTTCATCCATATGATAGAGTCATTTATTAAACTTTATTCCAGGATCACAGGAAACAGCTCTTAAAAATGTAGTTCCACTGCCACATATCAATGGTGGGTAGGGTCAGAGGCAAAAGTGGGCAGAGCACCTCAGGTGAATTTTACTTCTGTACAGTAGGCTGCTTTCTACATGCACTCACAAATTCCTATCTGTGTTCCACCAAGGCAAGGAAGAAGCATGGTCACAGTTCAAGAACACAGAACTGGTGGGAGATGTGGCCTGGGAAGAGTCTCAAGGGCCAGACAGACAGGCCTGGAGGGTTGCATTTGGCCCCCCAGGACTGATGTTCCACATCCCTCCGCTAACAGGGCCCCTAATGTTGTATAGGAAGGCATAGCTATGTACATTTGGTGAAGGTGGGGGGCTTTCTGTTTGAGGTTGTGTGTTTAAAACCATAACCCTTTTATTTCCCCCCACTTTCTAAACATTTTCCCCTACTCTGTCTTGATACTGATAATAGTCCTTCCTCTCACTAGCATTTTCTACCTTCCACTTAAATTAATAAATTTAACATAAAATGTAGTGAATTATACAGTTACTTGGTCTGTTGCAGGTCTAGCCTTAAATAGATTTTCATGCTAGGATAATCTTTTGAATATGTCATACTTAGAAATGAGACCCATTCACCCTCTGTGCCTGCACCCTTTTCTTCTTTATGAAAGAGATTTGTATTTTAAATGGGCTTTCTTCTTTGCATCCCATCTGCTCACTGTGCTTGATCTTGCTGTGAAGTTGGGGTTGAGTTTATGACATCACAGTCATAAGTGTTGCTGTAGAAATATCAGAAGCAGAAAATTATGGTCTCCCTGCAAAGACTGAGCAACAGGAAAGACTGGGCTAGGAGGCAAAAAGACCTTAATATGACCTATACAGTTATTGGATTTTTGTTGAAAAATGTCCACTGGTGGAAATTTTCTAAATCTTTCTGTATTTCTTAAAAACCCTTTTGCTGAAGTATTTTTTTAAAATAGTGTAATGCTGGCTTGTTATCTTATAATTAATATGTATCTTCTGATAGGAGTCAGTTTATTCACATTAACACTTCTCTAGTTTGCAGTTGATGGAAAGGTTGTGTTGTGTTACTTCTTATATGTAATATTTGGGCATCAATGACAATTTCTCCTCATCATTCTCCCTCCTACCTCTGATTACTGTTGCCTTCCCTCATCCAAAACCTTGCTTTGTGACTTCCTTCTCCCCCTGCCCGGCTGTCTGGTATGAGGCAGGTGTTCACATATGATAGGGCCTTTTTAGTAACTGAATCTGGGGTTTGGAACTCCAGTTCCCAGGAAGCCTGTTTAGCTTTGTTGCTCCTTGGTTTTTTGGCATATTGTGATTATGCTGTTATTTCGGGGGGGGGGGGGGCTTTGGGGATTATGCCAAGCTTGCCTTGATGCTGAAAAATAAAATATATTTTCTGAGCTTCCTAGGAACTTTTGTATTAGCTTTTTAATATTATAAGCTGCCTTGGATCTTGAAGTGAGGTAAAATAGACTACAAGAATTCCTCAAAAAAGAAAACACGAGACTCTTCAAGCCAATTGCAGCTCACCAACTGTGTGTTGTAGGTGGCCACTTGCTTGACATGCCATCCTCACTCTCCTTTCAGAGAACTTTTCATTTTCAGTTGGTGGGCTGTTGTATGTGGCTGCTGAGGTTGGTAGAAGCAGGTTGAAAAATATAGTTTGAGCAGACAACATTACATTTTAAAAAATATATATTGTAAAATCATGTGGAGGCCTTAAGAAAGCAGAAATCCTAGTGTGTTATCACTAATATTAAGATTTGTCAGTTTCACGTTGACAGCTTCTTCCACTTTTGTTGTGTGATTGAGGAAGAAAGATGCTTTTCTACGTAACAAAATGACACTAGTCTTTGCTGGACCAGAAAGGAACCTGGTGCTTACTGTTTAAGCCCACAGTGGGTGGGCATCACTTTTGGGTGGAGAGCAACTTCCCTGATGGTTTGGTTGCTAACCAAAACATTTGTTTCCTTCTCAGTGAGGTTTTCCAGCTCATATTGCAATTCAGTCTAATATTAGGAACATAGGAAGCTGTCTTATACAGAGTCAGACCATTTGTCCATCTAGCTCAGGATTTGCCAAACTTGGATCTCCAGCTGGTTTTTGACTACAACTCCCATCATCCCTAGCTGTCAGGAATGATGGGAATTGTAGTCTAAAAACAGCTGGAGACCCACATTTGGGAAACCCTGATCTAACACATTATTATCTACTCTCCATGGTCTCAGGCTTTTCTACCCCTACCTAGAGATTCTGGGTATTGAACATTGGATCTTTTGCACACCAAGCAAATGCTCTGCCACTGAGCTACAACCCTTCCCCAGAACTGGAAATATTGCTGGACAAATCTAACTTTGCAAGGCATACTACTGGTTACATTTCAATTTGTGTTGAGTCTTCACAGACATCCTGGCCAAAGCATTTCAGGCCACACCTGCAGGATGCTGCTGATAACTGCTTGCAAGTTGACAGCCCTTGGCTTTGTGGCTAGTGCAGGTGAACATACAAAGGCATCAAGCAGATGGTTCTGCCCTATATATCTTGCTGAAAAAAGTATGTGGTATCCAAGAACAAGTAAAAGGAGACAAGTGCTTGGCAATTGCTGCTGAGCAACTGCTGGCTTCTTGTTAAGCTCAAGCTTTTGATTCAAACATGTCTGAACCTTCATTTGAACTTTACTGTTATTTAGTGGACTGTACATTGTAAGGGATGAATGGATGCGTTCAAAGCAAAATTCAGTGGAAACCTAGTCATATATGTGTGCTTCAGCACCAGGGACCCAGGTTCCAGGAGTGTGCATTGCCATGGCACAAGTATAGTCTTGAGTCTGGCAAATGGGGAAGACTGTTTGACTCTGTTCCACTTGCTAGGCAGCCTTCTGGCCCAGTCTGTATGAGAACAGATGCCATAAAAGAATGACTGGCATCCTATATAGCAGCCTTTTCTCTTCAGCATAGTGCCAGTCACCACCCCTGCACTGACATGGTGGGAAAGAGATATGGTCTCAGTGCTGGTACAGGGTGCATTGCACCCCATGAGAAATTGCACTGATGCTGTGCTTCAGAAGGCAGGATGTTAGCCAAGCCCTGCTGCAAGGAACGGCTTCCTGCCCAACAGCTGTTGAGTGGAGTAGTGCAGCATTAGAGAGAACTCACAAAGTCCTTTTAAAACATTTTAAAACTTTACTTCTGGACCTTTACCTTGAACCTTCTTCATTTGGTGGCTATAGAAGGGATTCTACTCAGGGGAGTCCCTCTGCCTCAGAGCACCACAAACCCAGAGACGCTGGGAAAGACACACAGGGAAGACCTGCCTCTCACCTCTGAGCACGGTAGCACAGCAGCAGCAGGGGCCCCACACGCCTTTTTCAAGCCAGCAAGAACCAGAGTCCTGCTCCTTCATAATCTATAGGGAAAATTCTCTTTGGGCTCCAGGGAGGGTCTCCTCACGAGCCATGAGGACTTTCCAGTATTGTGATGCTGACGTTTGTAAGCAGAGGGGAAGACTGAGAAAGGCTTTATGGTGACTTAAAAAGTATCCAGGATTCAGGAACGGAAGTCACATTTGGGTTTGCGCTGCTAAGTTGCGTCAAACAGAGATAGGCAGTGAGCAGTCGATGGGTCACATTTTGCAATCTGCAGCCCTTTGTTGAAATACTGGGAATTGTGCTCCTGTTTGGAGGGTGTTTTATTAGCAGGAATAACGACTGTGTTAATCAGTTACCCTTCAAACTACTTAAGATGTAGAGGCCTCTGCAATCAATTATATATCTGAAAATGAATTCTTAGGCATCCAGACCTGAAAGTGAGGGAGATGTGTGTCAAATGATTTGCATGTTGTTGTGTGAGGGCCAGCTGGGATAGTACAGTGGTACCTCGGGTTACATACGCTTCAGGTTACGGACTCCGCTAACCCAGAAATAGTACCTCAGGTTAAGAACTTTGCTTCAGGATGAGAACAGAAATCGTGTTTCAGCGGTGTGGCGGCAGCAGGAGGCCCCATTAGCTAAAGTAGTGCTTCGGGTTAAGAACAGTTTCAGGTTAAGTACAGACCTCCGGAATGAATTAAGTACTTAACCCGAGGTACCACTGTATTGATTGCTAATTTCATTTAATAGGCTTGAAGAGTGTAATTTAGTAACTTTGGTGGGCTACTTTTGAAAAATCATCTTATGCTCTTAGAATTTTCCATTAAGTCTCAGAACAATAGTGTTAGCATGTTATTTTCCCTAAATGGTAACATTATGTTTCAAGTAGAATTTAGGTTGTTTGCATGCTGATACCTGGATGTACATTGTGGTTGTATGTTAATCTGTTCATTAGATAAACTTTTGATATCCTTGTAGGAGGTAGTCAACTAAGTTTTACTCAGAGTAGACCTGTTGAAAATAATGGCCCTAACTTGGTCATGTTCATTAATTTCAGTGAGTCTGATTAAAACATAGTTGAACACCACCCTATATCTGTAGTGTAGGCAACTTAATGCTAAATTAGGGATCGTTTACTGTATATGGATTTGGTTCTCGGAATAGAAATGACGGGGGGGGGGATGGTATAAATAATGAAGGAAATTTGATTATCCCCTTTGTGTTTTAAATTTAGTTGTACATCTTTGTTCTCCTTTGAGCAAACAGGAAGTTGTATGTGATCATCTCAACCACGTTTGCCTTAAATAGACAAATAATGCCACAGTGTTGTCATAACAGTTGTGTGCTAAAGGCTCACTGAAACCACATTTCAGTTACAGAAGCTGATGTTTTAAATTTGTACATCTGATTCTGGACAATAACACCAGCTGTTAAAAGGAGATAACCTTATTTATTTAAATAATTTATAAACTGCCCACCACTCAAGAATATTGTGGTGGTATACCTGAAAGAAACAGAAATAAAATACAAAATTAGACCAAAGTATGTTAATTCACTTTGAAAAACCAGCATGAACATTATGCTACCATGTAAAAGCCTGGTTGAATAAAAAAGCCTGAAGGAGATGCCTAAAATAACAAATTGTTGATTTGATTACAAATTCCAGGGAGGAGTACATTGCAAAGTGCACTAAAAGTTCTGGGCCTACCTAGTACTTGTTAAAATAACATTTTGGGCATGTAGCAGAAGAGTTCAAGCAGGGTTGCATGAAGAGGTGAACTTCCATGCAAACAGGTTCTAGTCTGGTTAGGGCTTTGTATATCAGCAGTAAAAACCTCAAACTCTTTCCAGTAGGTAATTGGCAGCCAGTGAAGATAATTTAATGTACTGTTACATACTGGTGGTAGGTTGCTCCTAACAGCAGCTTAGCCACAGCATTCTGCACCAGCTGCAGCTTCTAGACCGGCCTTAATGGCAACCCCACACAGAGCACAGTGGTACCTCGGGTTACGAACTTAATTCGTTCTGGAGGTTTGTTCTTAACCTGAAACATTTCTTAACCTGAGGTACCACTTTCGCTAATGGGGCCTCCCGCTGCCGCCGTGCGTTTTCTGTTCTCATCCTGGGGCAAAGTTTGCAAGCCGAGGTACCACTTCCGGGTTAGTGGAGTTTGTAACCCGAAGTGTTTGTAACCTGAAGCGTTTGTAGCCCAAGGTACCACTGTAATTCAACCTCGAGGTTACCAATGCATGGATCACCGTGGCCAAACTGTTGCTATCCAAGAATTATTATAGTTGCCAATACTGATAGAAGGTGCTCCAAGACACTGAGGCTATTTGGACTAGTGACAAAGATGAATCCAGGAATATCCCCAACCAACACATGATCCTCGTGTGTGTGTGTGTGTGTGTGTGTGTGTGTTTCTCCCCAACCCTGTTTAGAACAGGCAATCAACTTATCTACCAGACCTAGGAACCACTCACCCACAGGGCCTCCATCTTGCCAGAATTCAGCTTCAGTCTACTGGCCCTCATCCAGTCCACCACTGCATATCGGGACTGGTTTAAGACTTACACAACCTTTATGACTGACACACATACATACAGATGCAGAATATGTACACACAAGGCAACAGCCTACAAATTTGTTTTCAGACGGCAACCCCCTTTCTTTTCCCCAAGCTGTATAATCAGAAAAAAAGTTTTGAAGTATCAATTTATTTTTGACAAGTAGAATACCACCCCTTCCAGTAATTCTGAAATAAGGTAGAAAGAGGGATAAAAGCCAGAAAAAAATAGGTGGAAATGAAGGAACAAACTCTGATGAGATGAAAGAATGAGACAGTTTTCGGAGGCTCTGGGAGCCACATAAAATGAGGTTGGGGGCTGCAAGCAGACTACCTGCGCTTTGTCCAGCCATCACACTCTCAGTTTCTGGGTCAAGCATTCTCAAACTTTGTTACTAAAGTGACAATTGCAATAATTAGTGACCTGATTCTGATCATTTATTCATTCTCACCATGATCCTGTGAGATGCATATTAAACTGAATGATAGTGAGTAGCCCAAGGTAACCCAAAATATCTTCCTAGCTGAGTAAGGATTTTTTTTTTTAAATGCAAAAGTAAGTCCTGCTGATATCAAAAGACTCCCTTGCATACAAAGACTTGGTCCAAAGTGCTATTTTAGGTGCATCCAAGGGCATAGGCTTGCCTAGGGTTTTTTTTTTATTACTTTGAACAGCAAGCCACCATGTCATATCACAAACTGCCTTTTAACTCTCAGCTTCAAAAGTGGCTTGTGAGTTGGCATTGTTTACAAATTCAAAACCCCATTGGGCACACAAAGCTAGTTGTATGGTTCTTTGGGTCCTGGCTTTGTTCTTCTGGATATAGGAGCTGGACAAACCATTCAGCTAGCTGAAGATCTGTAGTTTTTTGCACAAACATGAAAAGCTCCTCTTTGCATGTGGTTTGCTGTGGTTTCAAATATGTCTCTTGGGACAATTGTGGCCTAAATGTGCCTTTAAGAAGAGAGGTGTTTTCTGAGCTGTTTTGGGTGGGGTGTAGTTTCTTGACATTTTTTCCTCTTCTCTTTCTGTTCCCATTATCTACTTATGTCTTCACCTTACTTAATGATTCTTGGCCCTTTGGGAAAACCCACCTCACACTTTAAGAACATTGATTTTAGCCACAGACGTATTTTCTTTGTAAAAAAATGTGTGTTTTAAATGTCATCTTCTTTTTAAAAGTGTTTTATCACATTACAAGCATGATAAATGACAAAAAGTCAGCCTCTTATAATGTTAGAACACTATAGTATTGTGGTGTAATTTAACAGATTCTTTGTTGAAAACTAATTATATCATATTTAGAGGATGTCTTGAACCAGTGTTTTTCAAGAGACATGCTCTCTTCAAATAGCGATTATAATGGGGACTTACAAACACAGGAATAGAAAAGATTAGATATTTTATGTTCCTATGGGGGTTTGAAGAGGAGGAGAGTTATTAGGGTCTTCACAGTATAACTTGGAAATTGTGTGCTCAGTGACTATGATTACTACTGTGTAATCTGTCGGTGGGTGGGTGGGTGGGTGAAGGAGAGAGATTGCTACTGTCTTGTTCCCTTATCTCTTGTCTGCAAAGAATTTTCTGCAGCACTCTTCACCACTGCTGGCAAGATATTTGGTATGCATATCATGGAAGAGATAGGAGAAGCAGGTCAAGGAAACTTTATTATTGTGACCCTCCCCCATTCCTAACCTTTTAGAAGTAGGGAGGGCTGACCCAGTTCTTAAAGACCTGGGAGATGCAGGGTGGAAGGGAGTGTGGGGAGTTTGGTATCACCTTGCCAGTTCGGACCAAAAAATGTAGAGCAGGCTGTCTGATAGGACGTTGATGAAGATGAATTTAGTGTGGTCTGGTATCTGTTTCTGTAGAATTCCTCATGTTAGTGAAAACAGAAAGAAAAGAGGTCAGCTATAAACAACACACAGAAGGCTTTGTAAACCTTGATTCCCAAATGTTACAAGCTTGGCTTGTTCTCTTTTGCACACATCATTTCTGCAGAAAGCAGCAGCCCAGTCAGTGTGCTATTGCTGATTTTATTTCAGGCCCAGAAGACTGCTTTGATCCAAACACAGCACTGCCCAACTATAGTGTAGGGAGGAGATTCCAGCTCCTTTCAGCCACATGCTCTTTTTGTTGTTAAAAATAGTCTCCCCCCCATCTTGTAGCTTATATTTGAACAGGTTGGCATATGAAAAAGCAAATGTGGCTTCTGGCATAGCACCTCATTTCTTCCTGAGGTGACCACCTCTGATGATTTTGCTTTATATGTTTTTTTAAACCATTCAGAACTAGAACTGGCATACTTCTGGTGTCCTCCGTTATAATGGCAAAAGTGTGTGGGGTTGGGGTGAAGCCCATGTTTGTGATAAGCTAGGCAAAGTCATTGATACCAGAGAGCTGAATTGAAGCTAGTGCACTGCATTTCTTCAAATGAAATGTGTTGGTCAGAATTCAAAGGGCTCTTCGACAGAACTTCTCATGACATCCTTTCCGCAACATCTGTCTTGTGATGCTTATGAATCAGGGATGGCTTGCTGGATCATGGGGTAGGGAGAAAGGCACCCAGGACTCCTCCCGCATGTGAAGTCTGGGCACACAATTCTTTGGCTCATAGCTATCAACTTTGATTCATATTCTACAACACATTGTTTTCATAAGAGGATCTTTTTCCTAATTGCTTTCAAGTTTGCGTGCTCTGTATTTTGCTAAAGAGCAATATATGTCTTGCTCTGCCTGTATTGTGTCCTCCCACACCTTGAAGAGGATGGAATGCTGTGTCTCCTCTCTGATTCACTGCAACATTACTTTAATGCTATGGTAAGGATCTGGTTTTAAAGGGACGCGGGTGGTGCTGTGTGTTAAACCACAGAGCCTAGGGCTTGCCGATCAGACTGTTGGCGGTTCGAATCCCCATGACGGGGTGAGCTCCCATTGCTTGGTCCCTGGTCCTGCCAACCTAGCAGTTCGAAAGCATGCAGTGCAAGTAGATAAATAGGTACCGCTCGGGCACGAAGGTAAATGACATTTACGTGCACTGCTCTGGTTCACCAGAAGCAGCTTAGTCATGCTAGCCACATGACCCGGAAGCTGTATGCTGGTTCCCTCGGCCAGTAAAGCAAGATGAGTGCTGCAACCCCAGAGTCGTCTGCAACTGGACCTAAGGGTCATGGGTCCCTTTACCTAAGTATCTGGTTGGGACAGGTGTTTTGGTTATGTAAATCCAGTAAACCCAATTGTAATTTATTGTAAAATAGGTTCTTTTCTCCATTGTTCCATTGTCCACTGCTAGCACTGTGAATGCCAACAGCTTGCCTATAATGCTTCCCACTGAGGAATTCAAATGTAAGGCTTTGTTGTTTGGACAGATACTTCTTATGACTGCATGACCCAACACAAGCCCTGACCTTACTCTGGTGTTGCAGGAACGCTAACAGGAATGCACGCAGATATGCTGGTGCAGACGTCTAAGATCAGACTGCAGTAAGACCACAATTTATGCAGGACAGATTGTACCTAAAGCCAAAATCGTGTATAGTCAAAACCCATTGGGTTCAATGGCGAGTGCGATTTCCAAGGCCGTTTTTACCGCACTCCCACTACCTTTCTAACTTTTCTTTTAAAAATATCATGCACATAAATATAAATACATAAGTTGCAGACATAAATATAAATACATAAGTTGCAGACATAAATATAAATACATAAGTTGCAGACTTCCTGTGTAGTTCATTGAATACAACAAAGTTAACATTTGCCAGTCTACAACCATTTCTTCTGGGTGCTACACAAGTTGGCGGAGCATGTATAAGCATGCTGCGCCCCATCACACCCCGCCCCGTCCCACCCCCATTCTGTTCCACCCTACCCCATTCCACCCTTTTTATTATGTGTTTTGTGACTTTTTCAGTCACTTCCTAGTTCAGCACACATGTGTAATTGTGTGTCTTTTGGACACATGTTAATTGGTTGTTGCCTTTATTAGCTGAAATGTTGTGAGCTTAAATCTAAAAAAGAGTAATGATAAAACTAGGCACTGATTGTATGGCAAATATGTAGGGTTGTATTCAAGTAAGTTTTAGTCAGGCCCATTGAAATTCATGAACATAGCTGAGGTAAGACCACTAATTTCAGTGGGTCTAATATTGAGTAATACGTAGTTGAATTCTACCTGTAATCTGCTGTAGTTCTTTATTTTTCTCAATTTTTTTTTGCTTTTTAAGTTAGAACACTAAATAGGTGAGATACTTATTTTCAAAGCTACTATCTGCAGGCTATTCTGATAGTTACATGATTATTAATTTGCTGGAAGTGTGGATCCAGATATATATTGGCTTGCTTAATTCCAGTGAACATGTTTGCGTGAAAAGGAGCAAAAGTGATGAGCAATGCTCAAAATAATTTATAGAAAATTCTAGCACAGTGTAACAGGGTAGCCAGAAAATTTCCCTGTGTAGCAGTGCTAGAATTAATTTAACAACTGTAGGACTTATTCAGAAGAGAAGGGAGGGGGGAATCCAGCAGTTATTTCTGAATGGAACACAAAACGACTTCCCACTGTGAATGCACTCTTTGAGAAACAAGGATATGCTTTGAGCTATCTTTATTTAGACTACTGATGAGGGCAGTTTTCCTTTCCATAGAATGTTTGTGTCTTGATGGTGTTCAAGGAAATTATTTTTACAAGCTAGGAAATCACTTTGTATCTTGCAGTGTTATTTGGCGGCAGCATCCTTAAAGGAAATCCAGTGTTTTCCCCTTGACTATAAAAGGTTACATAGGAAGGCTTAAAATGGTAGGTCTTAAGATATTGTGGCTAGTGCTTGGGGGTCACGGTCAGGATTTCACCAGCTGATTTGCTAGCAGAGGCAGGGGCCCTATCAGAGCTGATCCATATGCAGTGGCCCAAAATGTGGTAGGAGTTGAGCCAGGAAGCCCAAGTCAGGGAAGAAGTCTGGTGTTGGAGCCATGAGCAAAGCAGGAATTGGCACAGAGAAGCAATGCAGAAATTGTGTCCAAGGCCAGAAATGAAGACAGAAGAGCAGTTCCAATGACCTTCTAAGGTGGATGTGGCCAGTCCAAGGCCTGAAGGCATTTAGCCCTTCAGTTCTGTGGCTTCTACTTGGCCACATGTGAGAGCACTTGGTCACACCTACAAGCCTACTTGTTTAATGCTTGTATACGTGTAAGGCTGAACACATGTGTGTTGGGGGAGAGCCAAGGCATGTTTCCCCTTAGATTTTAAGAGGAAAAAAGTGCGTCTTATGGAGCGAAAAATACAGTAGTTCATGAGAACTTCAGGGATCTTGTTCCCACAAGTGATTTTTCTTAGTATTGTGTGCATGTGTGTGTGGTATTGTTTTTATTTCTTACTATGTTACATATTTTTGTGTTTTTATATTGTAAACTGCCCTGTGATTCTCAGATGAACGACGCCTTAGAAAAATGAATGAATGAATTAATGTCTAGTTTGTTCAACATAATTTTGTCAATACAAATCTTAGCATAGATTGAGTTATCTCTACTGACTTTGCCTCTCGTCATTAGAACTTACTTCCAAAACCAATGAAGTTTCCTAAGCATGCTATAGTTGCTCATTTACTTGCCATGTAAAGGGGTCAACAAGGAATTTAAATGTGTTATTGCATAAGAAACTCATTTCAGCAGAGCAGAAGTTACAGAAGATACAGGTGAGTAAGCTTTTAAAAATAGAAACTTAGATCCTTCCGATTTAATAACACCCTGTGCAATTAAATGCAGAATGTTGTTATTAATGTTTAGGTGCCTTGCCCTCCCATAGAGATGCATGAGCAACACTGTGCTGAAGTGTTAATCTTACATTTCCTTCCTGAGTCACTCGTTTCCACGAAAGTGCTGTTCAGCTTGGGGATGAGAAGACAGTAAAAAAATGCATCTTGCAGGAGATAATGGCTACTTCTTTCAGTCACACAAGTTTTGGGGCTGTGGTTTAAGTATAGGATTGTGCCAGTGATAAAGCTCAGAGAGCACACTCACGGATTCAGCTCAAGAGAAACTTAGGTTGCAGTCCTCTGGTGCATTTACCTGGCAGTAAACTCATCTGAATGTACTAGTAGAACTGACTTGGTAGAGGATTGTGTTGCTTGTCATGGTTCTGATTGTACCCACTTCTTGAACAGTATACAGTGGTGCCTCGCAAGACAAAATTAATTCGTTCTGCGAGTTTTTTCGTCTTGTGAATTTTGCGTCTTGCGAAGCACGGTTTCCCATAGGAAATGCATTGACGGTTTCCCATAGGAATGTATTGATGGTTTTAAGAAAAAGGCGCAAGACGTTTTCGTCTTGCGAAGCAAGCGCATAGGGAAATTCGTCTTGCGAAGCAACTCAAAAAACAAAAAACTCTTTCGTCTTGCGAGTTTTTCGTCTTGCGAGGCATTTGTCTTGCGAGGTACCACTGTACCCAACTCTGGGTTTTTTCTCCCTTTCAGGCCAGCTAAAGAAAGGGAGGGTTTTTTTTCCATCTTGTTAAGCTCTTACTTCCTTGCTTCCTGTTTGATGTGCATGGGGACGTGGCTGCTGCCGCATGCATCCCCCTCCCCCAGCGGGATAGAGGCCACTGCCACTGCTGGGGGGGGGAACAGAGTGCAGAAGTTGAACAGCACCCTCTATGTCCTGACCACCCCCCAGCACATGAGTGTCTGCTCATCAGCAGTGGGAACTGGGTGAGCATGGAGGGCATTCTCTCCCAGCCCCCGCCACTGATGTACCGGCACACATATGCCAGGCGGGGCACAGAGGGTGAAGAGCATGCTCCATACTCTATCCCTGCCCAAGCACCAGTGGGGCGTGGAGGGTGCTCTTTACCCTCCATTCCCACACACACCCACTTAGCGCCTGCCTACTGATGGGTGAGTGCTTGAGCGCCAGGTGCATGGGGGAGCCTTGCTTGTGCCCCCCAGGATTCTGCACCCGGGGCAGTCTTCCTGTCCTCCCCATGCTATACCCCTGGGTCCAAGCAGTCATCCCCTTGCTCAGCTCCTTTCCCAGGGACAACCTGCTGTTCAGTGCTAAATCAGAGTAAACATTAATTGCCTTTTGCTCCAATTTAGCACTAAATAGTGCTAAACCTCCTGACAAAATCAGTGCAAACAAACCAGAATGCTCAATGCACAGATCACCTGTAAGTGACCAATGTTTTGTCAAACCTGAAAATAGCAAAAACCTGGGAGGAGGAAGTTGAGGTAATAGCAAACAATTTTAGAATAGTAACTAGGACTGGAATTGGGGTGTGTGACTTTGGGATAGGTTTCTGTATTTTAATTACTCACCTACCTTGTTTCAAATACTTTGATATTTTAGCTTTTTAATCTTTGAAATCCTAACCTGGATATTTTTAGTGCTACATGGAAATGCTGTTCTATGCTTTTTCTTGGTAGTTTGGTTTGTGCTGACATAGCCTTCTGAACAGCTATCCATATGAGCTGGAAGGTCACTCATGACAAACCCTGTATAGAGGGTCTTGCTGCTTCTAGCCATGGTGGGTAGGAGACTTTTAAGGCCACAAGAGAAGTAGTGAGCCATGCATGTGGTTATCCAAGTACTGGCCTACATTTAAATGGCAGCACTAAGCAGGCTATCCATGCATCTTTTCATTTATATGTTAGTCTTACATCCTGCTTCTGTGGAAATTGTAGTCCCTTCCCACCTGCAATAGATGAGCACTAGTCCTAGCTCTTCTTCTTGCTGCAGCTAACAGAATCTTCTCTTCTCACTTTGTTAAACTATTTATGTTCCCTTTTAACTAGGCTATCTCTGTCTGGGAGGGGTTGCAGTTTGGCGCATCAGGCATACTTGGTATTTGGTGGTTACATAACACTGTGTGTGCCATGGGCCTCCCGTGACAAAGCTGGATTAGTCAGTGTCTCAGCACTGCAGACTGGATCTTTCATGGGGAGTGCAATTCCATCCCATCCCATCCAGGCTGAACATCACTATCCTGGTTAGACAAATGACCAGCTGTTTGCCTTGCCTGGACTGAGCTTGAATTTGTTTATCGCCATCCAGTTCATTACTGATCCTAAGCACCAAATTTAGCACAGATTTGAAGCATGTGCCTCATGACCACTGCTCATGAAAACTATGCATGGATGGATGGTGCAGTTGTTAGTGCTGTTGCTGTCTCTAACATCCACAGGAAGTCAGAATACAGCCTAGGTGGTGTGGTGCTCTCTGCTCAACCAGGAGCCGAATGCATGTAAAGTTGTGTACAGCACAGGCTTTATTCTGGCCTTCAGCTAAACATGTGAGGGTTGGGAGCAAGGCCAGTGTGCACAGCTCTGTCTTTTCTCTCTCCCTCCCTCTCCCTCCCTCCACACACACACACTCGGTCACCAGCTCTCTACAGGTGATCAGTTGAGAACTGTGGCAATAGTGATCTTTTTCTCCCACCGTGCTAGGTGAGGAAAGACAGAAAAAACAAAACAAAAAAACTCAGAGGACAGGTTTCAGTTCCACCTACAATTGGCATGTAGCCCCAACAGAAAACTCCCAAGAAAAATATGACCTTTGACAGAGAAGAGTTTCCTAGCTCCCTCTGATTAACGTGTTTCTTAAATAATTGTTAAGGTGATGGGAATGGAATGGTAGATTGAACAGAAAGGGTGCTATGATGTGTTGTGCCTCTTCCAAAAGTGTGGGAGGAGTGTTTAAGGACAATATCAAACATGTTGAAGACTAGGCATGCAGTAAGAATGGCCAAATATTTCTGACACACATTGTATAATGAAGCTGATAACTAGCTCTCATAAAATTATCTGTTGATAGTAGTGTAGTAAATGTGTGAACATAAATCTCAAGTTGATTTAAGGTTCGTTAGATGAGCTAATTCTAGAACATTTAAACACTTGAAACATGGAAACGCCTGAATCAAATTTCTTTTTAAGTAACTTTCTTACGTATTTGCCTTCCTCTTCTCCATTCAAGTTTGCTTGTCTTCCTATCCTGTGTTTGTTTTTGCGATTTACTGCTTCCACCAGTAAGTGCATAAACTTGCTGGACTGCTAGAAGATGGCACAAGTGTAGTCACTACAGGAGAACAGTTGCCTGTAGACAAAGAAGCACCAAGGTGTCTTGGTTTAGAGCCCCTGAGCTCTTTAAATTCTAGCAAGCTGGATACTGATCAAATTTCTTTGCTCAGCCTGGGTAATTGTTACCAGTAAACTAGGCAGAAATATAAGCATGTTTCTGCACAATGCCATTGGTGTGTCTTGGTGACTTTATTCAAGACCCACAATATATGTGGCTATCAGTTGATGAAATGCTTTCATTTTCTTTCTAAAGCATCAATGATATTGAAATCCCAAGCCTATAAAACTGCATCCTCAGTACCAAGGCACACTATGGCTTGTGAGTTGCTCCATTGCCATATGCCTCACCATAGGAATCTTTTTTGTTGCCACACAAAAAACTTTTAATTTTTTAAAATATATATATATATAAATGGCTTGCTTTAGACTAAATGAAGTAGGGGCAAATATATTTCCAATAACAAGCAGTTTGAATGTCATCTTGTACTCTGTGCACTTTAAAGGAGCAGAGAGGGCTGGTAGCTGCATCCCAATAAAATGCACGTACTGACCCATAAGGGAATTAGTGCCAATGATTGTTTAAAGCTCAGGCCTCTTAAAGTTTTCTCCTATCTCTCTATTAAACAATG
Organism: Podarcis tiliguerta; assembly: GCF_965153285.1. NCBI lineage: Eukaryota > Metazoa > Chordata > Lepidosauria > Squamata > Lacertidae > Podarcis > Podarcis tiliguerta. The sequence continues at coordinate 79,513,069 of NC_139539.1, forward strand.
GAAAGTTTTACCGTATGTTCAAATAACATCTTCATCAGGTTCACAACAGGGTACCTTAGTTAATTTTCAGTTGAGTGCTTGATAGGATTTTCTTTTTCTGGCTGGTTGGGTGAAAGTCTAGACACTGAGAGACGAGGCTTTAGTGGGGCCTCACAATACAGTTATTGTGAATGTTAAGTAGGAGCAGCTTCCTCTGATGTACAGACTCCATGCCCAAACCAGCGATACAAAGACGTGGCTTTTGTTCCAAAGGAGAGGGGCTAATCTAAATGCTCACAGTGTGAAAAACTTTTTTTTTATGCAAGAGAGGAGAAAAACTTGCCTTAAAGGTGAGAGGTCAGGAGTTTAACCTCTGACCGTAAAATAAGAGACCAGCAAAGAGTGGGATAAAACAAGGGCAGGAAAAAACCCCTTCAAGTACCCTGCGTATTGTTTACTCAAAATGGGTCAAGCAAATGATTGTCAGGTGTGGTTACATGAATTCTCGTAAGACGGCATGATTTCTGCGGACTTTAGTTTCTTGTAACTTGCGCAGGTTCTCCCCTCCCTCCCCCCAGTTAGATAGTTTGAAGTATGAGGAGTGCTAAAGTAGATTTGGGGGGGGGGGTTTAGAGCATACATTCAAACACCCCATGGAATTCCATATACGGATACCTCAGTTTGCAACATCTGTACACACAACTAAATTTATTCCCTGGAATCTCCATATTTTTTTGTTTCTCAGTAAGAAATTTTATCCTTCCTTCGGGCAGTTATAAAGGACAGCCTACATTGTGGGCTTTCCTCATGCCCGTTTCTTTGGCAGGCAGTGGGAAGAGTGTCCATAGTTAATGCAGAGGTCTTTGGGTGGTCACTGCTATTGTGCAACACCAGGGGAGAGCTGTTCCCAGTTGTAATGCAAAAGAAATCAGGACATTTCTCTCTCTGATCTTGTTTTGGCATTATAAGTACTGTGGAACTTAGGCACAATCCAATTATAAATGATGGAGGTGGATGCTGATAGTTAATAGACATATTCCACATGCTCAGATTTACTGGTCTAAGCCTAACTGGTTACCCTCCTTTCCCCCCCTCTAAGTCAAGCATCAACAATCAAGAGTATGCAATGTAGTGCTGGGATTTTGAGCTTGTTGTCTGGGTCTGCTGTATAGTATAATTTGCAATAGGAAATGGACAGTAACTTAAAGTTTTTGTCTTCCTCTCCTTAAAAATACTATAATCCTAATGACTTGGAAATGAAGTCAATATTTATTTGAATAGAAGGGCACGTGTTATAGATGTATATACAGTGGTACCTCGGTTTATGAACTTAATCCTTTCCGGAAGTCCGTTCTTAAACTGAAAACGTTCTTAAACCCTAATGAAGCCTCCCGCTGCCAGTACCCTTCCACTGTTCGGATTCCGTGCTTAGACCAAGGTAAATTTCGCAAACTGGGACACTACTTCCGGTTTTGCGGAGTTCGTAAACTGAATAGTTCGTAAACAGGGCTGTTCTTAAACTGAGGTACCACTGTATAGTATACTCTCTTTATTTATGTATATTGTATATATAATGTTAATAGGTTTGAAATCATACTGCAATAAGCATAATGAACACCTGATGCTGCTTTATACTGGCTTGTTTTGCATGTCACATTATGCCAAACTATGCTTATGAACAAACCATGGCTTATCTGAGTGCAACACAGCAACAGTACGACAGGGAAGGAGCAAAGCAACTGGCACTTCCTCTCTGGAAACCTGTGTGCTCTTATGTTTGGCTTAGTATGAAGTGCAAACAAGACTATAGGTACATCCAGCCCCTTATTCTCCATTCCAGCTCTCATCAGTTCTCCAGGGTTTCAGGCAAAGTAGCCTTGCCCACTCGTGCTTTTGGAGAACTGTTTTCTTTTTCTATTTTACCGTATTTTTTGCTCCATAAGATGCACCTGACCATAAGATGCACCTATTTTTTAGAGGAGGAAAACAAGAAAAAAAAATTCCGGAAACAAAACAGTGGATGTATGATTTTTGTGGTGCAGGCTGTAGCCATGGACATGCTATGTGATCTGATGGTGAATTTGGGGTGACCCAATGCAAAAATCCTGAGGATCCATGGGTTTTTACCTCCCCCTTCCCAGGCAGCCTCCTTTATCCCTAGTGTCCCTTATCTCCCTCCCCGATCGCATGCTTCCTTTCAACTCCCACTTCCCTCTTTAAAAAAAAAAAGTGTGATCTGCTTTTCGTCTCTGGGCAATTCGGCTCCAGGGACCACGCATTCGCTCCATAAGATGCACAGACATTCCCCCTTACTTTTTAGGAAGAAAAAAGTGCGTCTTATGGAGCGAAAAATACGGTAACCACAGGAGCTTTCTACATGTAACACATGTGCTATGACTCTCACATAAGTTTCTAGTGGTACTGAGTCTAGACTGGCATAGCAGAAGATGGGATCAGAATCTGCTGTCCCAGTGGCCTACTCTGGATCAAAAGTGCCATGATTAATATAAATAACTGCATCTTCCTGGGGCCTCTGCCTTCTCAGGAAGCAACCCCCTTTTCAAAACTGTTTTCTTCAGAGAGTTGAAAGCATTGTGTCTCTGATCCAGCCTTCATGTTGTGATGTATTTCACAGTTTTGATCTTGTTTTCTATCCTAAAGGATGTCTTGTTACCCTTCTCCTTACGGAGAGTATTGTTGAAATACTTTAAAAAATATCATCCATTACTGCAGAAATATTTTATAAGGCGATGCTTAGGAATAATTAACTAAAAGTATGGGAATTGGTGTTGTCATCTATTTAAGATCATTGTTCACAACACAAACATCACTTTGGCTAGTAATTGCCAGCCTCATTCAGTGAGTCAGCTCCTGTGGTATTTACTGTGTTTTTGTCACTATGTTTTAATTTCAATTTAAGATTTCAGTTCACACAACCCCAGACTTCCTGCTTCTTCTCTTCTTTATCTAAACAATGCTTTTGACTTGAAGCTTCTTATTTCCATTAATAATAGAAGTTAGTGGCTTTTGAGGTTATATGAATGCTGAATAAACAAACAAACAAATATACAGAAAAATAAAAATAATTGAATTAAATTTCTCACAATGGCACTAATGTTAGAAGGTTTGTAATCTGACACTTCGCGGACAGAGAAAAAGACTCTTTACTCTTCTCAGAATTTAGAGACTCCTTCCAATAGGGTTTCTCTATCAGAAAGGGGTACCGCTACAATTAATTATAAAATCATTAGTTTGGAACCTATTTTTACAAATAGTAAAAACGTTGCCCTTAGCAAAGTTACTACTAGTCCATGGTAAAAAAGTAAAGGGACCCCTGACCATTAGGTCCATTCGTGGCTGACTCTGGGGTTGCTGCGCTCATCTCGCTTTATTGGCCGAGGGAGCCGGCGTACAGCTTCCAGGTCATGTGGCCAGAATGACTAAGCCGCTTCTGGCGAACCAGAGCAGCGCACGGAAACGCCGTTTACCTTCCCACCGGAGCGGTACCTATTTATCTACTTGCACTTTGAGGTGTTTTTGAACTGTTAGGTTGGCAGGAGCTGGGACCGAGCAACGGGAGCTCACCCCGTCATGGGGATTCGAACCGCAGACCTTCTGATCGGCAAGTCCTAGGCTCTGTGGTTTAACCCACAGCGCCACCCATAACTTGTTAAAGGAAACTTTGAAAGTTTCTTAGAGCAGATAGCCACTTTAGTTGAGGCTACTTTGAAGTCAAGAAGATTTATCTGGGACTTTTCCCCGACACGCTAAATCTTTTCCATACTTTGCTCACAATGCTTTGAAACATTGCGATACTCCTTGGATCAGAACTGGGGCCCCCCCTCCCCAGATGTTACTGTACTACACCTGCTATCATAACTGATTATTGACCCTTCTGCCTGGGGTTTGGAATTGGAGACCAACAAGATCTGGAAGTGCCCAGGTTCCTCACACCTACTGTACAGTAAATAAATACTTTGCAAAGCAGCATTTCCAGTTAACAGGAATAACCAGCCAAGATGGCCATCCAGCTTAATATTCAGTGTGCCTGGTGAGTGATGTGGGCTGAAGCGTACCAATATTACTGAGAGTTCTTTCAAATATCCATGAGTTTCCAGCTCAGAATTCAGTTTACCTCCTTTCTGTAGATATCCAGTGAGACAGTAATTCAGCATTCATGTGGATTATTGAATTTTGTGATTCTCAAGCCACTTAGTGCTGTTTTGAGGGCCCTGGGCATTCTGCATCATTGTTCTACCCATGTGTTTTGTTTTGTTTTTGGTCCTTCAGAACAGTAATCTGGCTCAATCCTGTATGTACAAATATCACATAAATATAGGTACAAGTGTAACAATGGATAGAAGCGATGTGTGAACTGAATCTCTGCATAAGGCAGAAGGCCTGTAAGTTAGCCTAGTGATATAATTCCATTAAGAGGTTTCTTAGCTGTTGGAGTAACACTGATTTTTCTCTGAGCAGTTCTATTAACCTGCCTTCTTGCTTTGTTCTTATCAGAAGTTTGGTGTTGACTTTAAAGACTGGTATGTGAAGTACGTCAAAACATAGATTTTCAGCTACATGTTGCCTGTCATAGATAAATCAATGCTTGAATATATGCGGAGCAGCATTTAAATTTTTTTCCTTGTGTTCATGTGGAAGGCCCTTGGGACAGATGGCCCCTCACTGTTGATGGTTCGATTTCAGTGATCACCCACAGCTTCAGAGGAGTGCGAAGAAAAGAAATTGCTTTCTTTGTCAAGGTGTTTTCAATTCAATTCTCACCCATTAGCCCTGTTTCGTTAAGTTTTGAATTACTCCATCAGGTGACTGATGAGTGTATTTCCCCCTCTTAGGCTATTGAAATAGGCCTGGTATAAAATGGAAAAGGAAAATAAAAAAGGTTTATAGTTATTGATTAATAAAGTGTCTTTAAACCATGACACTGCTTGGTATATCTGAACAGTCAAACAATATTGAACATGAATAGTATGACAAAAGATGAAGTTTACGGGTAGAGTAGTAAACTTGGCCTTTGAAGTACACTTTTTATATTTACAAGCAGTAATGGTCACAGTTTTAAATTTGATTGTGATTTTCTGTTTAAATCTGGAAGAGCTTTTAAAGACTTCTTTGTGCAAGTAAGAAAGGTTAGGTTCTCAAGTTAAATTCCTAGTGGAATCACCAAGCTGCAAAATATAATCTGATACAGTTGGCAATGTCACAATCAGAGTGGTTTGAATTATGGTATCCTGGATACTCCCCAGAATGGGAATTGATCTATCAGGTCAGGTTTGGCTTCTTAGTGTCAGTGAAGTTCCCTTGTGTGTCCCTGCATTACCTGTGTTAAAAACTGAGGGTTTACATTTCCTTAGTGGGGAAAGGAAAATAAAAAAGGAAGAAATGGTTTTTGGGAACTATTTTTTTAAAAAGGGATTTTCAGGTGGTTTTTTTTTTAAAAAAACCTGCAGCTCAGTTTTGTATTCTAGGTTTTTATTATGGAAACACTACTGAGATAACAACTTACAGTTCACTGATATTGGAATGTCATTCCAATTCATTTGTATATGCTTTAATAAGCATGATTAGATTTCCCTTTGTAAAAAGGCTTGAAATTTTCAAGTTATGCAGTACCAACCAACACAGTATTGTTACAGCCCAGTGTCTGCCAAGAGGTAGCAAGATTCCAGGGGGTTCCAGGTGCTCACCCAGGGTTGTGTTTCCATTACGAAATCAAGGCAAATGGTCTCTTGGTGCAGCCTCCTCCAGCCAGCGCTGCATGGAGTTCTGCCTACTTGCTGCTGCTTCTTCCCAGCAGCCTTTGCAGAAAACAACTCCTTCCCTTCCTCATCCAGTATCCCCACTGTAACACTGGGAACCTACGATTCAAAAGCCTCCTGCAAAAAGCACCTCCTTCTGTCGTGACATTTTGTCATGCTCCCTGTAATCCTAGTAGTCTCCTGCTTTCTTGTCTGATGCTGAATGTCTCACCTATTGTCAGGTTAATGACTCTGTCACCACCTGTCTTGGCTTGACTTCAAACCCCACATTTACTAATTTCAGAGATTATGGGGAGAACATCGCACCCAGGTTTTGGTCCCCTTGCAAACCCATTAACAGTATTGTGCAAGTTGAAGGGCATGATCCTGAACTGAAGACCTGTCTGCTGGGGCATTTTGGGATTTGGTAGAAGCTCTGCTTTGCTGGCAGAATGCCAGATATGCTACAGTTAGGATTTATATGCTGGCAAAATAGCTCGCATGCCTTTGTGGAGCACTCCCTTGCTGGTACTGTTCCACGGGAAGGGACAAGAATGGAGTCACAGGCATAATGTGGGGTGGAACGAGGAGGAGCTGTTCACAACCTACCCTGATTGACAGTGCAACTTTACACCAGCCACAGACATGGTGCAATGAATTGGAGGGGATTCTCCCCCCCCCAAATGGTTGCCACAAAACAGCATAAATTAGGTTATAACTCAGTACCCAGTCACAGTATATACCACCAGTATCAAAACCCCACATCATAGCTCAGATGACAGACTACGCCTCTGGCCTCATGCTGTGCACATTTAAGAACTTTGGTGATTAGAAACTATTGAAAAAGGGGCATTTTCCACAGAAAGGGAGCATTTTGCACAAAGCAACCTAGATTAACAGTTACACAGGAACATATTGTTGACACCTCTTTGGAATTAAGTGCATGGATGCTGATTTTCCACCACTGTTGTATTTCTATGCTCTTGTGAAACACACAGTAGGTATGTTGACCATCCTAACATACCAGTCTTTGTACTGGATTTTTGCCCTTGTCTTTTATAGTAACTGTCCTGCACAGCATCTTGTGTTAAGTTAAGGACTTCAGAGGTAAGAATTACGTGCTTTTTCCTGAAGTTCTGGTCTTTCTGCATTCTGGGCTTCATGAACAACAACAACCACCATAACTGGATTTCTTATCCACCCTTTACCATCAAGCCTCAGTTCAGGTTACAACAATCTAAAAATTCAGTGTTGAAATCAGTTAAAGCAAATTTATCTTCTTTGAGTGGCGGAAATAGAAGATATGTTCAGCTGTTAGGTGCATATTGTTTTATGCAAGCTTTGTCATGCTTATCTTTTGTAAAAGATGTGCAACAGCTCTACAGCTTTTTTCTATTAAACACCAAATGATAAGTGCCATCACCAGCCAATGTGCTGTAGGATATTAGCAGTGATAATTCTATTATTTCATTATTATTATTATTATTTATTTAAAATATTTCTTGCATCACTGCTGAAGCAATCCCAGAGCAGATTACATTAAAAGCCAGATATATGATGCTTATTAAAACAGAAGCAAGAACTAGAGGAAAAATCCTCATGAAACCAAAAGCACCGCAGTTTAGAGGGGTCCACAAAAGCCTGAATGAATAAATGAATCTTCCACTAGCACTAAAAACTCACCAGAATTGGAACCAACCATATCTGAGAGGAGATGAAATTCCATTACTGAGCGTACCCTCTCCTGCATTGCTGCTTACCACATTTTAACTGTGTCCTTGTGGGGGGGATTATTGTAATCTATTGTTCTTTAAAATGAACTCCATAGTGGGCTATATCATTAAATATATAATACATACAAATTACATAATAAACGATCTGAGAAATGAAATCACAAAAACAATAAATCAAATGCACACCATCAGAGTGACCAAACATCTCAGCTAACCAAATGCCTGCATAAAAAGGTTTTTACAGTACATCAGGAGAATCTGTGTGGGAAGGGTCTTTCAAGAACCTTGCTCTCACCTTGAGAGTATTTAGTATACAGTATAAAGGCTACCATTTAACCCAGTGTAGCTGCAGCTTCTGAACCAACTTCAAATGCAGGCTGACATTGTGTGTATCACAGTAGTCTACCTGAGGTTACCAGCCTGTAGCCAGGCAGTCCCTGTCCAGTAATGACTGTAGCTTTTTGCCAAATGTTAGGTGTTCTGAGGACAGTTGTACAGTGTTTACCTGCCATTTTAAAAAAAATGTACCATCTTCACTTTGAGGTTTTAAATTCAAGGTTTTAAATTAAAAGTGTTAATTTAATTTAATTTAATTTAAAGGGCAGTGAATTTTACATCTGCTTGTTGACGTTTTAAAAGGTGGCATGTCTTTCAAGCCTACTTGTTAACCCAGGAGATAAGCTGGGGAATTCGTTTCTTGAAATCCCTTAGTTTGTAGGAAGCCAAGCTAAAAGCTTGGCAGGTTCAATTTCATCTTTGTACTTTCTGTGCAATGAACCTTCACCTGATTAAGGTTTTCATTTTGTAGCATAACTAATGGCATTGTAGCAAAACAGGCTTTCCTTTATGCTCCCAGTGACTTTCCATTCTGTTTTTAAATGGTATAGCACAATATTGGGCAAAGAGGATTGACCTTCAGTTAAAGTAGCTCAAAGTTGGATCTGTCTTGTTAGTACCAAAAAAGAAAAAAAAAGTGGGGCAGGGGAGAGACACAGCTCACAGTTATTAGGAAGTTGGCTATTAGTGATCAGCTGAATCTGAAGGGGCTTCCCTTATTATGTGACGGATTTCCAACTTGAGTGGGAATGCTGATTGACTAGGATTCCTGTCCTTGAGTTGGAAACCTTCCATGCAGACTCTGCCAATCATTTGTCTGTTTGCTCCCTGGGCATTATCAAGGTGATATAGCTAGTTTCACACATTCCTGAAGGCTCCTTCAAATGTCCAACAGTGAATGCCTGGAGACAGCTTCTCTATCTAGTCTTTTCTGATATACCATATTTTTTGTTCTATAAGACGCACCAGACCACAAGATGCACCTAGTTTTTGGAGGAGGAAAACAAGAAAAAAAATATTCTGAATCTCAGCAGCCAGAACAACAAGAGGGATCGCTGCGCAGCGAAAGCAGCAATTCCCTCTTGCTATTCTGGCTTCTGTGATAGCTGCGCAGCCTGCATTCGCTCCATAAGACGCACACACATTTCCCCTTACTTTTTAGGAGGGAAAAAGTGAGTCTTATAGAGCAAAAAATACGGTATTTGTAGGAATATTATGGACCTTTGTTGTGTGTAAAGTCTCCTTAAATGGATGCTGTTAATTTCAGAATCAGGTTTAAAAAGGTGTCGGCAAGATTTCATATTCTCTTCTTACTCCATGGGCGTACCGGGGCGGGGGTAGGGAGAGCTGCCTTTCCCTGAATCAAGTAAATAAATAAAAATACTTAACTAAAAGTAGAAATTGTAGAAAGATATTGACAGATTTTTTTGAGCACTTGGGGTCAAAAGAAAGTAGTTTAAAACAAGTGTTGTTGAGACATTTCATTCTGAATATGCTAGACAGAGCCAGACAGAGGATGATGACAGGCGGGTGCTCTGTCTTCCCAACATAAATCCTGTCTACTTGCTCCCCCCAACATAAGTCCTGGCTATGCCCATGTCTTACTCTGTTCCTACTTGGAAGTCTTAAGCATGCTTAGGTTCATGCTGGCAGTATCTTTAGCAGTGGTTCCTAATTTGCTGACCAGCATCATCCTTCTGATTCATGACTAGAGTCCTGTGATTAAGAGCAGATCAGTTTGGGATTAAGAGAAGATCATTGGCCGGATAAGGTAAATGCTGAAATACACCTTTAATCTTGGATCAGGGTGGCGAGAGAACACATAATCTGAGAATTTGCTCTCAGGCCCTTAGCTATGCATAAGAGATTGGAAGCATTATATGTGAACCAGCCCTTCATTATTTGTTTCCATAGATGCTAGGCAGAAGGAACCCTTTAAATAGGTGAAATATGTGCACATTACATTGAGGTCTTTGGGTAAAATATGTCATTAATGAATCTAGATTATTGGTACTGTAAAGTTTGGCAAATAGCTGTATTGGTAAGATCTCAAGTAATGAGAGGTCAAAGAAAGTCACTCAAGTTTTGGGCAGGTTGGTATTTGTTTATTGATTTTATAAATAGCCAGGAATTTGGTAATTACAACTATATATAAAATGGCTTGGGAAGATAGGATCAATTGAAGAAAGATTAGATGAATTAAGAAAAATGAAATGTGGATCTAATTAACGCCATGATTTGTTTTGATTATAGCCTACGGAAAACAAGGATGCTGTAAATGAAAAATTAATATTATACATTATAGTAGATCAAATATTATGCTAAATAGAATATTTTTAATATTATTTATAGAATAGATTGTTTATTAAAGAAATGCTTTTTAAAGAATCTTGAAATACTCTTCATAGGGGCAGTTATATATGTTTATATTTGTGTTTACTTTCGTAATACAGTTTGGTATGGAATTGTTAAATAAAAATATCATTGTTTAGGTTGACAGAACTGCAGAGTCAAAAATAATGTGTTTTACTATCACATATGAACATAGAGACATGCATTTACAAACAAAACTAAAATGTTTCAGTATATGTATTTTCAGTACAGATATTTATTGTTAACTGTAAAGTTCCTTGGCATATGGGGAGAATTAAAAAAAATAAAATATAATATGTGTGATGATTAACTATTCCAATTGCCAGATGTGTTTCAACATCATGGACTTCTTCAGTATCACAGATGTTGCAGATAACAGATTAGCCACTCTAGAGTATAATGAGACAACTCATGCTTGAGTTGATCAAAGGTCATGTTCATGTGTTTCTATATATAAATTTGTTTTGATGGGCAACCATCCACTTTTCTCTGAATCTGGATCAGGGCTTCTTTCCTACTCTGCTGCAGGCTAAGGATACTGTGACAGACATCTTCAGAATAAATCTCAGTCCCTCATGATCTCCTCTACCATGCCATACTCCTTGGATCAGGTCAGAAGCCACCAGAGAAGGCAGTCATTTCTGCATTTTAGTAACCATAGCAGTTTACTCTACTGACTTGCCGTTATATTGCACCATACAAGAATTATATTTACATTTCAAAGGAAGCATTTTCATTTTAACAACAGCAGCTACAAGAAACTTCCTAGAAAGCAAGCTGAGGACTCAAGGTACATGATGATAGTGTTGTTTTCAGTGTTGCTCTAAACTCTGATAATACTATGAAAAATCAGCTTTTTTTCAGTTGTCCACAAAACTGAATAGAAGTTCCCCCCAAAAAGTTTCTTTCCTAGATTGTCCACACACAACTAATAGTTCAATCCATTCTTTAAAATTGGAGTAATTGGATTCACACATGCACACACACCTCTTTTGGCCAAATATTCCTTATAACAGATTGCCTGATTTTACAAGGTACGACTGCTATAGTAAAGAGTGGACTGATAACATCAGCAAAATTCTTTTCATGAGCATAAATCCACCAAGTCTATGATTTGCATTAAAGTGTGCTTTCAAGTATGTCTTAAAGTGGCACTGTCATTTGCATATTGTCTTTAATCTAACATATTTTAAGTGCCAGACAAGATAGCAAGTGTTCTTTAAGGTTCTCTGCAGCCCCCTCTTTTTTTTTATTAAGTTCCTCTACTCTGTTTTGCCCTTGTTCTTTCTTTTGATTACTGTTCCTTGGCAAATACTGACTGCTTTCTTCCATACTTGCCCATGCAGCTTTTCATTCAGCTACTAAAACATCTTCCACTTTTATCCTCCTTAGATAAGATTCTGAGACCCTCACCTAAAGTCAGATGTGCCTGACAGTAATATTTCTGGTTTATAATGTGTATCCCTTATATGAAATCTGTTAAAAAATTAATCTGATATACTTTCCTAGCCACTAGCAGCCAATTCTTTTTAATGTGTGTATATATAATAACCTAATAATTCCAACTTGAAAAAGTTCAGTGCTGCGCACCAGAACTGTCCCCTTTCAGTTTGCTGGAAGAGAGTTTAAAAACGGTAAATTCTTCCAGTTATAGAATGTGTGTGGTTTTTTTAAAAATAAAAAGCCATCTTTTTGTGCTAAAAACTGGCATGACTACAGACTGCTTACCAGGGGTCAGCAAACCTTTTTAGCAGGGGGCCAGTCCACTGTCCCTCAGATCTTGTGGGGCTGGACTATATTTTGAAAAAATAATAATGAACATTTTCTATGCTCCACAAATAACCCAGAGATGCATTTTAAATAAAAGGACACTTTCTATTCATGTAAAAACACGCTGATTCCTGGACTGTCCGCAGCCGGATTTAGAAGGTGATTGGGCCGTATCCAGGCCCCGGCCCTTAGTTTGCCTACCCATGGCTTACACTGTTCCTTCAGCAGGAATTACTGTAAGCAATATAATTTGCTGTGCTGAAACGACAAACAGAAAATCGGTTATTTCTAACCTTTCTAGTTTGCTCATTAGTATTTAGAGTTCTGGAGTACTCTATGGTATTTTTGTAACTAATTAACTGCAAATGGTGCAGAAGTAATGAATGAATAGATAAACTCAATAGATACACTTTGTGAAACTTTTCACTGAAGTCCTTTGGTACACCTCTATTTCTCCCATAACTGGTGGGCAAATACTGTGCATTTTGCAACCCTCTTACAGATGCCAACCAGGCACTGAAGCCTCAAAGGCCAGCAATTTGTTCCAGGTGAAGGACTGTGCATGGTACATTCAGTGGCAGTGATTGCACATTACAGAAAATCATAGCTAGTGGGTTACTGTGAATGTGCAGAGGGCTTCCATTCCAGTCGTACCTGCTAGGCAGTGGGAGCCACAACCCTAATATCCTTTACTTAGTATTATGTCCAGAGCAAGAATAGTGATTGGTTTCACTCCAAACCAACCATAGTGTCAAGCCAAGGTTTGTTTGAGTTAAACAAACCATGCTTCGTAGTTAGGACGTACAGCAAAATTAGAAATCATAGTTTGTTGCTCATGCTAGTGGGGGAGCAAAACAGAAGCAATCTCTGCATTCATGGTTTACAGTTAAGTACATTTTACATTAATACATGTGATATTAATGCGCTAACCATTCAAGCCAGAATGGTGGTCTTTTAGCCACTTTTGAACAAGTAACTTGTGGTGAGATGATTTGGACTATTGATGATTAACTAATTGATTGTTTAACTATCAATCAATTTTTATTGTATACAGTATAGCCAAAGGCCTTTACAATGGATGACAGAGAATAAAAGGAATCTTTCATCTAAAATCATACACGTAACCTGTAGCAGTTTACAACATAAAAAGAAATTTACAACATTAAGACTTAAGATTGGGGTGCATTTACATAGCTGGAACGAAGCTTCTTGGCTGCCAGTGCAAATTTGGCTACTTGGTGTAAATGATGTTTGAGCTTTTCTTCTTCTCATTTCTTTGTTTCTTAAAGCAGCTCCTCTTTTTTTAGCCTTTTCTCTTCAACTTCTTTCAAATCACTCCTAAAAACCCACCTTTTCCCACAGAGCCTTTGAGTTAACCCCCAAGCTACCATGCCCACTCTAGCTAAGCTCAAGTACATTTAATGTAAACAATTGCATCTTCTTTCCCTGATTACTTTTGCCTCCACTTCCTTTTCTTTTCTCTGATGTTTCTCCTGGCTCAAATTTTAGAGTGTAAGCTCTTCTGGGTGGCAACCTTTCCTCCTGTGCTCAGGAAAGTGCCATATATGCTGATGGTGTGCTCTGTCTACCATGTGCAATTTATTGTTCTGCATTCTTGGACAAAAGGTGGTATATAAATTGTACATCATTTTCCAGACACCTAACTTTGGAGTTGAAGCTGTGCACCGAGGCTTCTGATACAACCCTGCATCTGCTCCCAGTGCAGATCAGAGATATTTTACCAGTTGGATTTCTGCCAACCTCTCTAAAACTGATGGTCAGTGAGAAGGCAGTTCTCCACCAGTCTCCCAACTCAGTGTCTGCCTCGGGGAGAGTAGTCTGTCTTGGAAAAGCTGGTGGCTAGAAAGTGAGCTGTGTGCCATGCCAGCTGCTCTGAAGCCAAAGCTCAGCTTGAGAGAGTTGTATTGCTTCCCAGCTTGATGGGGAGCCTAGTTGCACTGCATCCCAACTGAGCATCTGCTTTGGGAATGTTGGGGTGTGTGTGTGAGAGAGAGAGACAGAGAGAGAGAGAGAGAAACTGTATTAAAAATACATTTTTTAAAAATAGAAAAATAGTTGAGATGCTTGTGCAGATGTTATTAATCTGCATGCATCTTAATAAAAGGATGTGTGCACTCATGTTTCCTAAAACTAATGTGACCAAATCTGCACAACATCTTGTTTTTTGCTTGCTATGCCACTTTCAGAGCCTTAGGGAAAAGTTGAAGTAAACCTATTTATTTCCCTCTAAACTGGTTTCTAGTTCTAAAACCTATGGAGTTTATCAACTGGTCCAATGAAAACAATATGGTACAAGATTAATTTTTATACAAAACAGTAAAGTTACCAGTAAAAAATTAACTTGACTTTTTATTAGAAATGATATATATTGACCTCTTGCTGTTTGTATTTCTCTTTTTGGAAACATTTCACTCCATATTGATATTGGCCCAAAATAAGATGTTTTGAATATTAATTAACTAAGATGTAGAAATCTGATTGCAAAATGGGATCAAAGCTTAACTAACCATTAACTTCAGTTCTTGTAGGGTATATTTTCTAATGCAGAGAAAACTGTTGGGAAAGCTTAGATGGTAGAGCATGGGGCTCTTGTTTTCAGGGTTCTGGGTTTGGGCTCCACATTGGGCAAGATTTCTATGTAGCAGGGGCTTGTACTAGATGAGCCTTGTGGTCCCTTCCAACTCTACAATTCTGTGATTCTGTGTTTCCTTTAAATATCTAAAATTAATTGACAGTAACAAAAATATGTGAAAAGTAATTTTTCCTTTGTTTAGATAATTTCTGAGGCTAGTTTTAGCAGGTTTCCTTCATATGCTCTTTGTCTTGAGTTTAATATTGATATCCTGTAATTTTTATTAGAGGATACCTGACACTATGTTAACTTTACTTCTAGTTTTTATTATGTTTTGATTTTTGCGGTTTGCTTTAATATTGTATTGGTGTTTGGATTTTTAAAATGTGCACCACCCTAGAATCCATGTTTGGACACAGGTTTAGACATTTACAAAATTAAAAAATAACTTTTAAATACAGAGGAAGGGGTTGGATTTAATTTTTAATCACCATTAGTCCATCTTAAATTTGATATAATTAAGATAAGTGTATTGTCGTTTCAATAAATATGAAGTAACTTGCTCATAGTGAAAGTAGGATAGATTATTGAACCATATGATAATCCCAGGGGCTTGGATCCAAACCTCACTATTTACACGAGTGGAAAGGGATTATTTGCACATAGTGGGGGGTGGGGAGAGGTTCACATGGTGACACTTGCTTGTGTCTTATGGAATGCCTTTCCTGGAGGAGGACTTGGCACACATGGAAGCAACTTTGTGCAAACCTGTAACCAATATAATGTTCATAAAATCTACATTAGTGGGAAATACTTGGTGAGTCTTATGGTCACTTAAAAATATGAATGAAAAGTGTTTAATCCAGCGCTAATATATTTTGAGTTGTTATAAGGCATATGTTGATCTAAGCTGTGTAGTGAGTTACAAGTCATCTATGGTGACAGTGTTTTCTTCTAGCTATTCCTGTTCTCTCAGCCATAAAATCAGCATAAAATTGACTTAACGTTGTTGGGTGTCTAGAAACCAGTCTTCCCAGGAAAAGTAAATTTGGTCTCAGTAGTTCTGAAGAGGAAGTACATAATTGCAGAATAGGATTATGCTTCCTCCTTCTTGTCAAGATGTAGCCTCTTGCTTCTTGTCAACACCCTCCTTCCATTCACTTAATCAATTTCCCAGTACACAAAGAATTCTGAACAAAAGTTTTCATACCTGTCAACTCAGGGGGTAGGAGACTCACATTCAGGATTGTGGTGTTGGGTACACCAAAATATCCATCTCTTTTTTTGTGATGGAAAACTCCCCTTCTCCTTACTGTACCTTAAATGAAAATGATGGGAGCACTTCAGAAAGGAAGTGTGAAAATTAATTGATCCTTTGAATATTTGTCAGTGGCCAGTAAGACCTTTGGAGGGATGCAAAGTCAATATCATAATACCAAGTAACATGACAATATTTACTGGTTTTTATTTTGTGGAATGGATTAGAGCAAATGTGGAGAGATTTCAAGCTTGTGGGATCTATTGTGTTTTATATATTCATATGGCAATTAGCTGCTGCATGTGTGTTTTATTACTACCTAATAACATACCATAAGTGCATATAACAAAGACTGAAGTAGTAGCAAATTTCAAAACAACAGTTTCAGACAGAATTGTTTAAGTGTTGTGCAGACTGAAGCTTTATTTACTTGACAACTTTTTTAGCACACGGAACATCCCTCTGAAGTATTTGGGGGTTCTGCCAGATAAGAGTTCCAGGTACACATCCTACATGGGGTTAGGATTGAAAGAAAAACTCCCTTAAGCTATCAAATTCATTTCTTTAGCCAGTGCTAGTTTGCATAAAAATGATTTTTGGATGTAGCAGGTCCCAAACTTCAACTGGTGAATGTGTAGTATTCTGTGATATTCTTAACCTGTAATTTTAAATTGTAAATGCGGAAAAAAAGCTTGGTGAACTGCTTTAAAAAACAGTGATATTTGTGACATTTGAAAAACAGTTTGCATTTTTTCTACTTTTAATTCCCTTTTGCAAAAACGAATATTGGAATAACATCTTTAAAAAGGCATTGGAACAACCACAGAGTAAAAGGCAATGGAAAACACACACACCACAAAATAACCTTCTATTATTGTGTTAACAAATATGCATGGAGTTTCATAAATATGAAATTAAAAAATAGATATTTTGAATAATCC
Source organism: Podarcis tiliguerta (assembly GCF_965153285.1). Lineage (NCBI taxonomy): Eukaryota > Metazoa > Chordata > Lepidosauria > Squamata > Lacertidae > Podarcis > Podarcis tiliguerta. The sequence goes on from NC_139539.1 coordinate 79,529,808, forward strand.
CGTATCTGAGTTTTGAGACACATTTTTTGTACCTGTCTGTGAGCCTGAAGCTACGTTGACCCTCTTTAATATTAATGTACTCTACTCTAAGACTCTGTTCTTTTGTCTCTGATTAATGCTGTCTGTCAATTATTTACAGATCCTGTGGTTTTGTGGAAGTTCCCGGAGGACTTTGGAGACAAGGTTAGAAACATGAGATTGATCCCTTTAAAATGATGGAATAATAATAATAATAATAATAATAATATCAGAATAACCTGCCTTTCTACAGCTTTTTTAAGCTTTCCTATTCAACTGTAGAGAGGCAGATGGCTGATGATAACAATAAAAGACTCTTCGCCAGTTGATTTGATCATTAGAATGTGTTTGTGGCAGGAAGTATTGCACACTATGATAGTTGCTTTCATGGATTTATCACATTATTATTTTTAATCTGTGTGGATATTATGACCAAACGCCAGTGGTGGCATTTCTTCTTCTTCTGAAGTCATGAATATAGTTCCAGAGGAATAAATTTGGGAAATTATGATTGACACACAGCACTGATATTGCCACCAGGCGCACATCACCAATGATAATCTAAGAGGTTGCACAACTGTTAGTATCAGCACGGATGTTAACACGTTGGTTGTGTATATACTGTTGGTGGTATTTCAGTATTCATGAAAATGTTCTCTCTTTCACCAGAGCTACTTTGACACTTGGGCATGTTAGCAGTTTTAAACAGGAGCGTAATGCTTGCAACAAACAGGTGGTTGTCTAAAGCAGTGGTTTCATTAAAAACAACAACCGAGTCCTCTAAAAATTATGGGGTTTTTTTGATAGGCTTCTTCATTGAATGCATTTCGCTCTTTTCATTTTGATTTTATTGAACAGTATACTTCCTTCTTTCTGTGGCTCAGACAGATTTCTCAGTTTTGCTTTAAATAGTGCCAGATCCTCGGAGAAAAACACCATAAACAACAGTTTGAATTCTGTTTTGAATATAGGAACCTATATAAAAAGTGTGTTGCCACAGCAGTTTGCAGTTTGGCCCTGAAATTCCGAACAAAATTGTCAGTTGTGCATGTGTGAAACTCATTCAGATCAATGATACTTCTTTATGACAACACAGAGAACCCCAGTTTATGTGTGTTGTTACTTGGCAACATGTTGCTCACACATTAATATGAAGTTGCAATCTATTCCAGTAGTCAAGAGCTTTAGCTGGACTGCAAATACCATTTGAATGAATGAGATTTTTTGCCTGGGAGCAGCTGTGTTTTCGATTTCACTCTGTCTCTCTTATTCAAATGTTACTATCAAAGGTGCATTTGAGGTTGATTGTATTCAAAGCTTGTGTCCATGCAAAAAGCAAGTTTTATTAAGTCTGTCAGTTGCAAATGTTAGTATTTTTATAGGTGTGTGTTCTGTTAAATCCAGCTACAAATGTATAGAGTTGAATGGCATAGGAAAGGGTCAATGGCAAGGGGAACTGTCCTTGCAATTGGGCTAAATGCCATAGTAGCAGCTTTGTATGTGGGAGGTGTAAACCTGTGTCCCTTTTCAGCCATAAATCTTACAGGATGAATTATTAGAAGCCAACCTAATGAACATTATGGTGCTGTTGGATAAACCAAGGTAAAGGCACATAAGTATTGTGTTCTGTTCCTTTGAGTAGAATAGGTGAGAAATCTAAACAAATGTGAAAAAGCATTACCTTGATAAACTAGAGAAATGGGCTAAAGTTAGTAGCTTGCCACATAAAGATGTTCCTGAGAAAAAGATGCAGAATACGATGCTTTGGTTAAGCATTAACCAAGATAACTGTCAATGGCTTAGTTCGTTTGTCACTTTAAACCATGGTTAAACTAACATATGGTTTAAAGGTGAATTTACATCCTACTGGTGCTGAAATTTTGAGTGTTTACTCTTCCCCTGCTGCTGCTACAAGTTAAGTTCTGTTCTAGTTTAGAGTTACATCCCAATCTGAGTTTATGGTTTGTTTCTCCCCAAACAAACTGTAAGCTCTTTGACATCAACAAGTACAGTGGACGCTCGGGTTGCGAACGTGATCTGTGCGGGATGCATGTTCGCAACCAGCAGCGTTCGCAACCTGTGCCTGCGCAACCATGGGTTGCGATTTGGTGCTTCTGCGCATGCGCGACCTCCGAAACCCGGAAGTAACCTGTTCCAGTACTTCCGGGTTTCGGCAATTTGCAACCCGAAAAAACGCAACGTGAAGTGGTTGTAACCCGAGGTATGACTGTATAGTTTTAAAAAAATGTGTACAATTCATACATTCATTCATGATAACAAACCACGAGCCTGGCTTTGAATGTCACTCTTAAGATAATGCCTTAGCTTGCGGCAGCCTGGCATCAGCAGGAGCTGAGCAGGTTCCCCTTTAAACCAAAGTTTGGCTTGATGATGGTTTGGCATACAAATGAGACCAAAGTATAAGTAAACTTTATGCCGCTTCTTTTAATTATACTTGCTGAAATCAAAGACTTCCAGACTTCCAGACCCCAGACAAGTGGACCACAATGGCATCTCATGTTTTAAGGTAGAATGATACCTTACCTGTCAAACAGAATAAAGAAAGACTGTTACTGTCTTTGGTTTTGTGTGTGTTTATTTGTATTTTGGATTACTATGGAACTTAAAAACAAATAGAGACAATTAAGAAGTTCAGAATTTTTGAAAGTATTAGCACATATAATTATATTTTGAAATATGTGTTTAGTAATTCTGAAGACACCAATTTTTGTACTGAATATCTATAACCAAACTGGTGTGGTGATCTTTGGGATATCTGCAACATACACCGAAGAGCACAATTAAGTTATTTTTGCTTCATCCTTTGAAAAGAAAACATATAGACAATCCTGTATGCACGAAATCTTCAATATAATTATTTGTGTGCACAGGCACACTCATTTTTCCTTTCAACATTTGACATGACACTAGAACCATAAAGAGATATGCCTGGACAGCACTAGCACCTTCTTAACCACAATTTCACTGTTTAGTTCACTACTGAACATACTGGATTCTAAAATTTGTCTGTGAGAGCAGCCTCTTGCTTTCCTCCCCAGCTTGATTTTTTTAATAAAAGATTTGCTCTTACAGATCTGCAGCAGCAGTTGCTTTTTCTGGGTTGGTACTTTAAAGCTTGCCAGAAGACACAGCACAGTCACCACCTCCCTCCCTCCCTCCCTCCCTCCCTCCCTCCCTCCCTCCCTCCCTCCCTGCCTTCTTCCTCTCCTGTGTGGAGGAAGAGAACTATAGGCATATTGAATCATTGTCTTGCAAGGCTCTGCATGTTTTCTTAGTGCTTTCAGGTACCTGTATGTGCAAGGCTGTTCCCTAGTGGTGATCCTGCATCATTTTGTTTCTACCCCTCTATTTGCTCTTGCTCCCTGTTGCCTGAACTGATGTCCGACAAGTGAAGGCAGAACTTGGTTTGGCAATTGAGGAGCCAAGTAGCACCTTTAGTAGGATGGCATTTGGCTCAGAGTTGTCAGCTCCTATTTTGTAATCGCTGTTTTAAGACACAATAGGGTAAATAAAGACAACAATGTTGCAGACTGCCCTGGAATCAGTATGAAGGGTGGCTCAGAACAACTAGGAAAAAATAGGTTTCACTTATCATAAATAAGATGGCCATTCAGGTTAAAAGGAGATGAGAACTGGAGTGATTTTATTTTGGGCCTAGGGTCAAGTCCAGTTACAGTGCCAAATTGTCTGCTGCTTCCCTTTGCCTTCCTCCTCAAGTTCTAGACATTCACTGTTATGGTTTGCCCTAAACTTTCATTATCTGCCAGGTGAAAACTGGTCAGATTAGGGTGGCATTGTATACTACACTGAAGTGGGGAGAGAGAAAGTGCAACGTGTCTCTTTGAATAATGCTTCCAATGTAATGTATGAAAAAGATTGACCTGAGGTTGCGCTTATTTTTTTGAGGCCAACCGGAGTAGACATAAAGCCGACGGTGAGCGAGCCTACATAGGAACATAGGTGCCTTATACGGAGTTTGACCAATGACCCATCTAGCTCAGTATTGTCTATGATGACTGGCAGTGACTTTCCAGAGTTTCAGAGAGGACGTTTCTCCCAGTCTTACCTGAAGATGTCAGGGATTGGACCTGGGACCTTCTCATGCAAAGCAAGATGTTCCGTCACTCAGCTGCAGACCTTCATTCTAGGAATGTGGAAGTCTGCATGTGTTGAGACTGCAGACCTTTCAAACATACGAGCACCCTTGAAGGCCCAAGTCAGCTTGTCCCAACCTGATGTCCCAAGCCTCATCGGCCCCACCTATGTGACCAATTGCTAGGGATAGTAAGAGTTGTAGCCCAGCAACATCTGAAGGGCACCACTCTGGAGAAGCCTGAACTAAGTGGTGAAAAGGTAGGGTATAAATAAATTTAATAATATATAACTCTAAGGTCCATATAGTTAAAGCTATGGTTTCCCCAGTAGTGATGTATGGAAGTGAGAGCTGGACCATAAAGAAGGCTGATCGCCGAAGAATTGATGCTTTGGAATTATGGTGCTGGAGGAGACTCTTGAGAGTCCCTTGGACTACAAGAAGATCAAACCTATCCATTCTTAAGGAAATCAGCCCTGAGTGCTCACTGGAAGGACAGATCCTGAAGCTGAGACTCTTAATACTTAGGCCACCTCATGAGAAGAGAAGACTCCCTGGAAAAGACCCTGATGTTGGGAAAGATGGAGGGCACAAGGAGAAGGGGACGACAGAGGACGAGATGGTAGGATAGTGTTCTCGAAGCTACCAGCATGAGTTTGACTAAACTGCGGGAGGCAGTGGAAGACAGAAGTGCCTGGCGTGCTCTGGTCCAGGGGGTCACAAAGAGTCGGACACGACTAAACAACAACAACAACTCTGAGACTTTGGAGGGGAAAGTTCAGAGGGGGAGAATCATCAAACCAGTTCATATACAAACATTTTTATCACAATTACTTTGCTTGCCTGAATAATTTTAGTGCTTTATTAAATAAATAAAGGATGACAAAAATAGTTTTGATTTGGCAGATTGTTTATGATGTCTACACTGGACTTCAGCCTTTGCTGTGGCAGAGCTGCCTCAGCCTTAGCTGGAGTGATTTGACAGCAGATGTTGGTACAGGTAGCAGTGGCAGATCCCTAGCCAATGCTCTCAAGCCCATCGGCCACTCTCCTAGGTTGGAGGACAGAGCTGTGTATGCCACATGACCTGTCCTGCAACCCCAAAGCTAGTCTGCTTCCTTCAGGTCTAGACCACTGTCCCATTGCCAGTGTTGAAGTAAGATTCAGCTGCCTGTCCAGTTGGCTTCAGTACATGGCATGGGGGGTGGGGGGTGGCATTTTGTCCTTTGCCTCAGGCTCGGAAATTTCTTGGTCCAGCCACATGTGTATAAAGGAATAAAGAATGAAAGAGGTGGGAGTGAAGGAGAAATGTTGTTGCTTCTTGAAAACTGGGGTAATTGGAAAATGGGTTCTTTTCCTAGGGCATAACTCTAAACAACGCAGCTTTCCTGGCTAAAACAGGACCACTGGAGGCTATAATATGCACATAGAGCTATGATATGCACACAGAACTACACATTATGTTTTGTGATTTCGTCTAGGGACTGATATGGATTCCTGGATCTTTTCCATTGCTGGGATATAAGCAGTTTTAGTGGGTGATTTTCACTGGGAAATGGTGCAAGGGGGAACTGGTTACATGCTGTTCTTTTGCTTCAAGTGCTGCCCGTAAATTGAATGTGGTCCCCCCCCCCCAGAAAAAAAAGAATAATGGAACTGCACATAATGTTTCCCCTCAGCAACTAGTACAAGTTATTTGATGCTTGCTATAATTTTATAGATGCACATAGAAAAAAACCTGTTAATTAAAAGGCTTTCATTTAAAAAACAAACAAATTCAAATTGGAAATGTTATGTTTAATGATGGAATCAACAGCCCTGCACATGCCCAACACGGTTGTAAGACTAGCAGACTATACACCTTTAACTGTGAAAATGTTAGGAACATGCACATGCAACTTTAAACCATTTCATGTTTTTCACCATGAAATTGCAGCTAATGGATTAATGCATTGGTTGATCCAAACCATTTTATGAACATGGTGGGTTTTGGCTCTTATTTTGGGAAGAAAACAGACATTTTGAAGACACAAGGGAGATCCCCTGACAATTGTGGTCTAAAGACTTGGAAGGACCTTTAATCGTCATCTTTCACCTCTGAGCAGACATTAATATCGCTTGTACATGAAGGCTCTGCGTGCTTGCAAATAAATGTTTGATGATTTTAAAAGTTGACTTTCGTTGCATTTGGAAGGACAAACGGCAAGCCCAATATATGTATCATGGTTTTGTTTTATAGATTTTTTCCACTAGTTCAAAATTTTGCACTTGATCAGCATATGGTATAGCCAAGCCTCATCTCGACCAACTCTTTTGTTATCTTGTTATTGTTATAGGTCTTAATGACAGTTGTAAGCCACAGCTCTGGATGTAGGGGTTAGTCTACCCTGGGGAGAAGAGGGAGAAACAGCAGTGTGGATTATGGAAATATGAATTGATCTAAGAAGCAGCTCTCTTGTAATAGAATAGGGCTCAAAGAAAGACAGAGGAGAAGCTGGTGAAAAGACGATGGAATATGATGTGAAAATGATCATTTGAATGCTTTCCTTTTCATTCCCAGCTGCTGTGTTCTGGTGAAAAGGCATGCATTTGTATATCTTAAGGCTGGGTGAAAAAGGGCCAGATGAATAGAATTACTTGTTAGATATGTTTTCATTTTGAGCTGGGTAAATTATGTGCATTTTAATAGACTGTATGCATATGTTACCCATTTTATAGTACAGCTGTAATATTAGAGATTACTTTGTTAAAAATGTTCTCATTTTTATCAAGTGTAACATTTAATTTAATATTGGACAGTCTTTCAGATACTGCGTATTAACCAACAAAAAGTGAATGCTGAATTTGGCCTCTATCCATTGCCTTAAGCAGCAGTGTAATAAAAGCGCAAACATTTCATTGACGGTTATGTGTTCATCATTCCATGAGTTGAACAAAATAATTATTGTTCAGTGTTAAAGCAGTATCTTTAGCCGAAACTCTTGCAGTATCTTTCTGAGTGGTGCGTCCAATAATGTTTGCTCTAATAAGCATATGAAGACTGTTTGACTGATTCTCCTATTCATGTCCAGTGCAGAAGGCAGCTCAATTACTCACCCGTTACCACATTGTCAGTCTTTAGTGACCATTGTCAAACTCCTGCTCTTCCTTTCTAAAGTTTTGACCATGTGCATTGACATTTTCTTGCATGCTTCTCTTGGTCAAGTTGCCTTCATGACACAGAGAACGTTTTCACAAACCTGTACCTTGCTTACATGATTTGTGGTGAAGATTCACTTTTGCCACTGGCAAAAGGTCCAGTAGGAAATTATTGAGGTTATTGCAGAGTTTTCCTGTAACTATTTGCAATTTTTTAAAGCAGTGACTGCCAGATCAACTTCCCAAATAATAGGTTTTCTTTGAGGTAAACACAGTGTGAAAAAAGGTAAAGGTACCCCTGCCCGTACGGGCCAGTCTTGACAGACTCTAGGGTTGTGCGCCCATCACCAAATCATGTTGCTAATAACTGGCTCATTTTGGATGTGATGCGAAAGAACCTTGGGCTCATGCATGTTCCCCTTCTCTTTCCTCAGGCGGGGCCAGGATGAGGAGATTGAAAGCGTTCACTTCTATTTTTACATTACTATGCTTAGCCTTAGCTATAGTTTAGGGAAACAAGCTGATTTCAAACCATGGTTTATTATTTTGACTTGTTTCCTTAAACTATAATTATGATTAAGTGCAATTTTGGGTTCAGATGTAACAAACTGAGTTAAAAATGAAAGTGTCCTCCTTGTGACTACATTAGAGGAGGAGAGCAGAAAGGGAAGTTCACAAGCGCTGGTTCTGAAAAGGGAAAGGGAATGATCATAGTTCCCAGCCAAGAAAAGGCAGTTGAGGACGCTGGGCAGGTCCATTGATGGATATAGTCTAAGAATAGGGGATATGGACTGGGAAAGTGTGTGGCCTAGGAAGAGCCCCAAAAGCCTTATAGAGTGGCCTAGAGGACTGTATTTTGTTCCCAAGGTTCCCCACCCCTGACTTAGCTTAAGTACAGAGGCTGTGGACATGATTATGTTTCTTCCTATATCATTTTCAACCAGTATTGGAAAATAGCTTTTGCCTTGGAGAATTTAGGAGTCCATCTTCAAATTGCAGTTTTTGTAATTACTGCCAGAATCCCTTTGAACAGCTCATAGCATCTGCACTTTGGCAATATTCATGCCAAGTGTGGTGTAATGGTTAAAATGTTGGACTGTGACCTGGGAGACCAGAGTTCGAATCCCCATTCAGCCATGAAGCTCACTGGGTGACCTTGGCCAGTCACCATTTCTCAGCATAACCTACCTCACTGGGTTGCTGCGAGGACGAAATGGGGAAGAGAACACCACTTTGAGCTCCTGGGGAGAAAGAGGTGATATATAAATGCAATAAACACAAACGCAGAGATAAATGTTTGTGGAAGTAATGTGCTAATTATATTATGCATTTCAAATTATCAGGGATCATCCTCATGTTATGTTTCTGATGTGGTTCTCAGAACTTAATATACCAAACCCTGGCGCAGTTCACAGATTATCAAGTAGTGGATGTGCACAGCTAAAATTATTATTTTGGGGGATCTGAACACAGTATTCAAAAGTATTGTTGTTGGAGCTTCCTATCACCAATCTTGTGATTTCTGTTCTGCGTTTCACACATTGAACAGATTATCTTGAAAAGAAGCAGGCCTGATAGCTGCGGTTATTCTTTACGCTGATCATATAAGTTCGGAGTGGATTCAGAATGAAAATTCAGAAGGACTGGGATTCCAAAGCTGAATCCACTAAAACACTAATTTGTAGTATTCACAACTTCCATATGGTGTTTCTAAAGCCCTGCAAAATGCATGCATTTGTATATCTTAAGGCTGGGTGGAAAAGGTGTTAGATCCCCTTCTGTCTCCCTTCTCCGATTTTCATTGTAAAGAAATGATGGTGTCATTGGATAAATTATTCATTTTTCTTGCTGTAGCACCCAGAGCCCAACTAATTAGATACTGCACAAATATGACTCACACAAGAGTGGTTTTGAGTCTTGCTATGTTTGCCAACCACAGGGTATAATGGAATCTCTGACTATAACAGCTCTAGAATCAGGTGTGTGCTCACTTTCTAGAGACTCTTTTTGCTCTGGATGTCCGTGGTGTAGCTCAGCAAATATTTCTGTCGAGGCATATTTCTTTGGAAGCAGGTTGAGCTACCATGTCTAGAAATCCGCCTTATTTTTTTCTTAATTGTGTGATCAGAAAACTTAAATCCGGCACTTGGAGATCAGCATTAAGCAGATTTGTAAACAGTAGAACTACAATGCTACTCTCTAGTATGGGATAAGAGGCAGTAGATTGATTGTTACAACTTTTGCTTTTGGTTTATCAGGAATATTTACCTAAAATTGTTTGCTTCTGTCCTGCATGCAGTTATTGTTTTGGTTTCAGAGGAACCTGAGTAACTGCACAGCATCATAGCCAATGTGGTATTAGGGGCTGAATAATGGCTTTTATCTCAATACTTTTTGATTTTAACAATTATAAAATCTTATTGTAATAGATTTCATCCCAATATTCTAATCATACGTTGGATAAACATTAGTTGCACATTATTTTGGTACAATTTACCCTAACCCAATGCAGAGATAATATGATTCAATTTCACATTTCCGTCTAGTTCTAAATGCTTGTTATTCAAGGTTATCTAGGTACCTGGGGAAAACAGACTGATAAACAGATTCAGGCTAATCAGGATTTTATCACTTAGGGCCAAACTAGACATTATGATAGGCATGCTTTATTTATTTATTTTAAAACGCATGGTGAACATTGGCCACTAATTATTTTTTATAAAAATCAGTTGCATAGAGCAAGAAGGAGGGAGTTTGCCCCTTTTCTCCTGCAACGTTTTCCCACAGGAAGCAGCCCCCTCAGCTGCTGTTTAGCTCTCAAAGTGCTATTTTTGATAATATAGGTCATAGTTAAGCGCAAGAAGCTATGAGGTGGGATTTTGTGTGTGTGTGTGTGTGTGTGTGAGAGAGAGAGAGAGAGAGAGAGAGACAGACAGGCAGACAGACAGACAGACAGACAGACAAAGAGTGAGAGAGAGAAAAATGGCGCTAAGAGGAAAGGCTTCACCCTTCCTGCGCACCATGATTCTGATCTGGATTGTGGGAAAATTTAAGCAGTCAGCATACTTGTTAATGGCTGTGCTTAACATAGCATTCAATTTTACCCTCAGCATCTCCCAGTCCTTGCTTTATAGGTTCTTCATCGCTTTAAGCAAAAATATTAAAACAATCCTTACTTCGGTCTCTGGCTCCAATTACAAAGTTGTTCTGATTATATCTGTATTCCTGCTGGTCTACAGTTCATGTAGGCCGCTTCCCGATGGGAATGGATGGATCTATTCAAGTCTGTCCCATTCCTCTTTCTGCATGAGGATAGGACTGAGGTCTTCTTGTTCCATTATATGTGGATTTCCAACAGAAAATCCTTTAAAATCCACAGGCACAAAACTTTTTTTTTTATAGTACTTGTGAGGCATTTTGAATGCTGTATCTGTTCCTGTTAAATATTTGTTTGCCTTTGAAACTTTAAAAAATTCATAATACAGCTGCTCATAGCCTGGAGTGATTAGCACGCCTCCAGGAGTGATGGGACTTGATGCTATTCTGTGGCACTCCATGGGAACTATATGGAAAAGATATGGCTGCTCACATGTGAACAGTAAAGTGTTTATTAAGTGTTCATTCCGATTGGTTTGCAAAGAGGTTATATGGTACCATATCAAGCAGTTGTTATTCCAAACACTGAAGTTCATTTTCTTGTCATTTTTCTTAATGCAGAGGCCCATTTATGTTTATTGTGTAAGAGCCAAATGCACATTAATAGCACAGCCTCTTAAGTTTTCTTAACTTCAGTGGGACTTACTCCAAGATCAGTGGGTACAGCATTGCAACCTAAAGCTTTGGAGTCCCTTTATGAAGCCATTGGGAGAAGTCCTTAGGAATATTGGAGCATGACGCCATCAGTCAGCTAATGACACACAACTCTGTTTCTCAATATTATCTGAACCAGGAGAGGCTGTGCAAGCACTGGACTGGTGCTATAATGCTGTAGTGGACTGGATGTGGTCTAATAAACTGAATTTGAACCCTGGGAAGACTGAGGCTCTGTTGGCAAGTGGTTCTTGTGTCCAGCAATCTTGCCAGTTGCCTATTCTGGACAGGGTTGTACTCCCTCTAAAGAAGGAGTTATGTAGCTTTGTGGTAACTCCTGGATACATTTAGGTGGCCTCCATGACTAGAAGTGCCTTTTACCAGATTTACCGCTGTGGACATACCTGAATTGGGATCACTTTGCCGCTGTTGTCTGTGCTCTGGTAATCTTGTGACTACATTAATGCAATGCACTCTATGTGAAGCTGCCTTTGGGCCTGGTTCAGAAGCTCCAATGGCTAGATTGCTGATTGGGGCAGACAGCTGATAGCATGTGATACCTCTGCTGAAACATCTGCAGTGGTTATCCATATGCTACCAGGTCAGGTTCAACCTTCTTGTATTGCCATACAAAGCCTTGAACAACTTGGACACAGGATACCTCAAGAATCGCCTGAGTCCTTATATCCCAGCTTGTTCACTGAGATCATCTGGAGGAGTGCTGATAGTCTCTCATGTTACAGAGGCCTGGTCTAGACTGTAAGTTAAGCATATAGTGTTGTAGGTTCCATGCTGTGCGACATTCTTTCAGGAGAGATTTGGCAGCCATCCTCCCTTCCGACTCATCTTGAAGACCTTTTTATGCTGACAGGCCTTTGTAGCTGTTTAATAATTTTTTGATTAGCCACTTCAGTGATTTATCTGTATTGTTTTTAAGGTTGTCTTATATTTTAATGTAGTACACCACCCAGGTATTTTATGATATAGCAGCATAGAAATACTTCTATAAGCATGCTTGCATACATACAGTTCTCAAGGAACTGAAAAGTGGAATGGTGCAACCACATTTGGAGTACAGGCAACTCCCCATTTGCGTGTGAATGCATGCACACCCTGTGCCGGGAACCCAGAAATTGGGAGCACCCCAGATAGGACATCTTTGGGCTCTGGGGAGGGTCTCCTCACAAACCAGAGGTGCAGTAGGGCCTTTTGAGGCTGATCAGCCTTCCTGCCCGACAGCTGACATGTGGGCTAGTGCAGCAGTCACCACTGCTTCCCCATGCGTCAGCTGAGCAAGCCCTGTTGCCCCCTCCCACTCCCCAGTGAAGTGAAGGACTTGAGGCAGGAGTTGGTAATGCAGGTGAGCTGTGCATAAGCAAGCTGCCAGCTAGCTCTGCCGAGGCTCTTTTTATTAGCACAATATGCAAAACCAGTCAGATAAATTTTGGTCTGTGCCCTTTATACATCTTGTGGGGTGGTACAAAGTTATTTTGGCACCTGTTTCCACTGCGTCACTTTCCCCTTGAACAATGTATGATGACGGAGACAAAGGTCACAGACAGGGCACGGCAGACCACTGAGAAAGCCAAGGGTTAGATAGAGGGCATGATGTGCAGACAGCTGTGGCTTGTCTGCGGGTGGAAGTGTGCTCCACACCCGAAGGTCATGTGTTCACTCAGATTCTTCTATTCCGGGCATGCCTTTTTTAAAAAAAGACAAGTGCCATGCTCCAAAATATGTTCTGATAATTTGGGAATTGGCATAAATTATAAATATTTAGAGGTATTTAAAATACTATCATATTTTAGAGACTCTCAGTTTAAGAATGGCAAATAAAATGGTTTCTAATTCTCGACAGAAGTGTAATGATAACAAGATTCCTCAATGTTTACTGTGATGTTATACAGATACTAAAAGTAAAAAAAGAGCTATGTTGGTCCATGAGAAAAATTCAAAAACCACGATAGAGCTATACCATTATTAAGCCAATCAAAATAAATCAAGACAGTATGCAAGCTTTTGTGTACTTCAGAATTCTTCATCAGGCTAGTTGGTACACAAAGCAAGGTGTGGGAAGGGAAAATCTTGGCTGATGGCAATGCCATGAGTCTATATCTGGTGGGAGTCTTGAGACAGAATTTGAGAGGAGGTAGCAGGCATTCAAATGAGGCCATTGAGGTGCTATGAAGGTATCAGGTTGCTTCAAGGCCTATTGGGAACCAGAAGCATAGCAGTGGTGGACACCCCATCCCTAGGAACCGAAAAACTGGCTCTTCCCCAAGCCAATCTTCATCCTTAGGTGAAACACAAGTTAAAGAGATCTTGTTTCCATCCTCTGGATACTTTTTTGGGGGGTGAGGAAGGTTTAAAGAGGAAGGAATTCTAGTTCTGGTTTTTTATTCTTGGCAGATGAAGGTTTCATGACATTGTCTCCTTTCCATTACAACAAATGCTCTTAAATGGGAAACAGCAATTTGCCTTTAAATAGGTCACCAATTAATTAATTAATACCTGCACTTTATAATTGGCTAAAATTGATTTCCTGTGGCCTCCACAAAGCCTTTGACTGTGTGATTGTTGATGCCAATGCATGTTCAGCTACTGAGGAGGGAGCGCTAAGAAATGAAATGTTGCCAAACTTGGCACTTCCGTCACTGAGGCCTATGGGCAGGAGGCCTTGTGTTGTGCTGACAAAAAGCAGGAGACAGAGGCATTGGCAGGGAACATTGCTGGAAAGCTCAGTGAAAAGGTCCAGGAGATGGAGAACCCAAGGGGCGAAGAGAACAAGAAGGAAAGGCGGAAGGAAAAGAGATGAACTAGCAGAGTGCCAAGCAGCATAGGTCTCCGAGGATTGGAAGTGGTGGTCTTCATACAAGATGTCTCCCTTTTTATATCCGGGTCTGCTCCTTGATGATACTCCAAACCTACTTGGCATGATATTTCTAAGTCAACTGTTTCGGTCATCATTCCTCTTTGGTGACACCTCTCTTGTCTGTACTAGTGGCGCAGATGAGGAAGTGAACAGATGCAGGCTTATATATGGAACATTATCATCTAAAGAGAGTTTACTTTAACTTGACATTTCCCAGTTCAGTGGCATGTCAGGTTGAAGTGAATTCAGACTGAGAACAGGAGAATAACTGGATTCCCCCCCCACCCCCGAATATTTTTAATCAGTATGGTCTTTGGGCTGCTTGAGTACTCTAGAGCATCGTATTCTAGATTAGTAAAATTATTCCTTTTCCCTCAACAAAGGATGTTGTTTCAGTTTTGTGCCTTGGAGCTTATGCCATTCATCTAAGAACAAACAGAAATTCAATAAAATACATATTTCGTTGTTGCAAGGGCAGTGTCCAGCATTTGTTTGATAACGTAATTAAATTGTGGACCATTTCTAACAACTGTTTCTAAATTTAAACCATTTCTAACGAGCAAAGTGGTAACTGATTGATCTGATAGCTTTGTTGTTGACGCATAAGGGTAAGATTCCCAGTTGCCTGCACTATATACAGATATGCATTTCTTTCTCTGATTTCCTGAACTGTACATATGACTCCTAGAACATCCAGATGTGTCCAGGACATAGCCAAAAGGCATTATCCAGTAGACATCTTCCTTGTATACAGATATCTATATAATATTTTTTCATTAGCAGAGAATGAACACTTCAGTCCATCTTTGCAGCAAGAGTGGCAGCAATTCTTTACAAATCTGTCAACTTGGTCTGTCTACCAGCCAAGGCACGCCTTAAGTGCAAGTTTAATGGCTTTTTATTCTTCGTAGAACAATGGCCTGTCATAGAAATATTGTCAGTGCTATGCAAAATCAGCTTTAAGATGCATAGTAATACTTTCTAAATATATCATCATTTTTACATTGTGTAATGAATATTTTAAACCAACTGCACAGTAGGCATTTAGAAAGCTTCTGGACAGCATGTTATTTTCATTCATTTAAAAATCTGAATAACACCTGTAATTAAGGGAGAAAACTGAGCCCTGCAAGCTAGGTAGGTTTCCATCTATTGATCTGTGTAAACCTGGCTTACACTGTCAGGGGAGAAACAGTCAACTGCTGAGCTGCTTTGTCACTGACATAAGCTGAGAGGATTTTTCCTCCCTATACTGTTTATACACCAGTCTATAGACCTGCTGGCTGGTTGAATTTTAAAGAGTGCGGAGGTTTAAAGACTTGTCCCCTGAGGGATGATCCTGCCAGTTGGGAAGCGAGCTGAGGCTGTGCTTTGCAGACGTTTGTGTGTGTGTCTTTGTATACGCATGCGCCCCAATTGAGGATAGGGGGAGGGATGGAAAACAGCAGTGGGAAAGTCTTGTAGTTCATCTGCCTCGTACAATATTGCAGAGGAGACTGATACGTTTATCTATATCTATCTATCTATCTATCTATCATCTATCTATCTATCATCTATCTATCTTCTTTCTCTGTGTGCTCATTTTGGATTGAGGAGCGGAAATATCACAGGAATGTAATGAATTTTTGCAAATACAGATCCCCAGCAATGCCATCATCTGTGCTTACTAATCAGTGTTGTTAAGAAATGAGGGCTAAGTATAGTTTCAGGTGCTCTGTTAACAGGAATCTATATTTAGCACTGTGAAAGGCCAGCATATAAAAAACATACCCTACAGAACACAGAAATGCTGATTTCTCTACTGTGATAGTCCAAATAATCTGAGTAATTATTCAACACTGATTGTTGTTGTTGTTTTTAAAGGACCTGGGCATTAATTTGTGTATCTGTATTTAGAGATGAGCGTGCAAACCCAGAGTTGTCTGTGACTGGACCTAACGGTCAGGGTACCTTTACCTTTTCATTTAGATAGTTTCCTACCCATGTTGACCTGGTCCTAGGAGTGTCTTTAAAGTTTTCAGATGTCCTCATTGTATTCCTAGCTTCCATCCCCACTTGGACCACATATTACATGGGAATGCCTATTGCCAAGCTGTCTCAAAATACTGCCTTCCATTCATGTCAGAAGACACTTGAGCAGGCAGTATGACAATCACTGATTTGTCATGTATGTGAAGTTGCTATCTGAAATAAGGTGCATCTGTTCTGATGTGTAATTCTCTAACCTAGCTACTCCTTTCCTTAAAAAAAGCCTTTTGCCCACAAGTTTCTTATCTCCAGATGTACTAAGGCCTAAATAAATTTTATTTAGCACTTGCTCATATTCATCCTTCCTATGTGTGCTTTTCCCTTTCTCTCTCTCAAAATTTAGATTGTAAATTCCTAATGGCAGAATCCAGTTTCATTGTTTTGTTACTCTGCACAACACAGTGCACACTGCCGGCATTGCTACACTGTACTACTAATGTTCTGTGTGATTTTCATTTTCAGCTGGCAACCCTACTGATGTTGTCTATTTGGGATAATAGTTTCCATTATTACTCTACTAATTTTTCCAGGCATCGTGTAGTTTTTTATACCAACATTATTTCTATATTAACACACATTACTTGCTGCAAAACAACATCTTAAATAGAAAAGCGAAAAACAAGTTTACAATTCTTGTAGGATTATGGAGACATTAGGTTTATTTTCTTTTAAAATTAAGAATGAATTGCGCTTGTGACCTTGTGCTGCTGCCGCTGCCCTAAAGGGTTAACTGTACAATTTATGCTTTGTACCCAGCGAAGAGTTCCAGCTTTTTAAAGCATTAGCTTATGAAACGCATATAGAGTTGTTTAGCTCTCAGTAAATTCAGTTTGCTGCCAACTTGGTTCCCCTTTCTCTGCTTGCATTTTAATTGAAACAACATTTGTATTTTTGAGCCAGGATCTGTCAGAAGTCCCTGTGGCTAGTCTGTAGTACAAGTAGCAGCAGACGTGGCCTACCCATATGGTACGGTGCTTCTTGTAAAATCCATATGGCCTTGTTGAAGGGAATCCCAGCGGGGATGTGAAGGGTGTTAATACCCTTCAGGCCAGGCCTTTTCCTCCTGGGGTTTCCATGGCATTGTCTTTGCAATCTGCCAAAGCACAAACTTAATTCCTTTTTAATAATCAATTATTTCAGTCCAGGAACGTGTGCTATAGTTATATTCTCCCCGAAGCCAAAATATTGTTTATTTATTTATTATCTTAAAAACCCAAACAGTATTACAAGTAATTTTAAAGCACCTAACATTCTTTCTTCTGCATTTACAGGAAGTACTCCAGAGTGTACCCAAATTCTGCTTTCCTTTTGACATTGCAAGGTATGTCTGTCTTTGCTTCTTTTAATAACCAAAATGAATACCACTTGTACACAAATCTATTTGTCCTGGAAAGTATGGTTTATTTATTTTGGGGAGACTAAAGTGATGTGTAGCAGCAATGTTTCAGAGAAATTAAGAAGCAAAGTGCTTTTCCAACTGCAGTCTTCAGTTTATAGTCTTGTCAGTGTCTTAGATTTTCAAATGTGCCTTTAGGCTTTTAATGGAAAAATGTATACTTTTGCTTTTAATATATTGTTTATCAGAATAGACTTCTTATAACAACATGTGGTCTTTCAGTTTGCGCCAATTGAACTGGAAATGCATTGGTATAAAAGAGATAACAATATGCTTTCTTGATAAAGGTGGCATTGTAGCCTAGTTCAATACTTGGATATAATATTGTGTTCTGAGTAGGTATTAGAGAATCTTCAGGATAATTTCTTTCCTGCTTAAGCAGTGTTGAACTGGAGTTGTATAAACATACAACTCATCTGGGCTGTTGTGCCATGTCTATTCATTTCAGTGGCAGTGGTGCAGAAGAACTTATCGGAAAGTGTCTTGAAAATGTGCAAGCCCAGATGTGCTCTGAGAGTTAGTTTTAAGAATATTGTATGGTTATAAATTTCTAATAGCCTTACATTTGCTTAAAATATCCACTGTAGGACTGCAACATTAATCACTTGGCTAGAATAATTGATCACAAAGTTTCCTCACTTTATAGATTTTATAAAAAACATGAATTATTTTGAATACAGGTAGTTACAAAAACCAGATGTGGCAGGTGCTATATTAGAAGTGTCATTGCTCCTTTACTATCATGCCTCTTCTATAATAGTGCCTGCTGTGATGTGTGCTTACTTATTTAAAAACAAAGTGTCCCCCCCCCCCTTAAAAACTGTTGTTTTTTTCACATGGAAATCTGGAAATCTCTGTAATTATGGTTGATTAAATTTCATGTGATTAGTAGGCTATGATTTCTTTAATCAGGTAAGAGCCTTCCTGTATAGTATCAATCAATGGGCAAAATTCTCCACAATTCTTTAATCCAATTGAAAGAAACTCTTCTATTTCTTTCTGATGGTGAATGCCCCTAACCCACACATTGAGCTTCAGTGCCAAGCAGAAATTTTAATCAGAATCGTTCATATTTAAACCCAACATTCTCTCAACTGCAGTACAGTGTTCTGCCACACATATTGTAGCCCAAATTGAATTTTGGGTGGATTCACAGGTCTTATCCCCCACCCCCAGTGCAAGCAGCCGGCATAACTTATTTTGGATAGATTTGCATATTTGGTTACCTTGAGAATGATTCCAGATGTGTATAGATACGAGATTTGGAAGGTTTCCAGACATATAGTGTTTTGTGACTTCAACATACTGGACTGATGCGGGCTTAAAATCTAGATAGTTTAACTGTGCTTAAACTACATGTCCTGGCTCCCACCCAAAACATGCAGACAGAGGCTCTCACTTGTAAGAGGAAAGAAAGAAATCTTTAGTCAGGCAAGTAATGGCCCAGGCTTGGCAGCAGATACAAACAGGTAATTGAAGCCAGGGTCGGAAGTGGTTTGGAAACTCATAAGCAACAGGGAAATGGTTAGAGATAGCCTTGGTTAAGGTTGGTGCAGAAAGGCTGTCAAGGGAAGGGCTAGAAAAAGTTGAGTGTGAGAAGAGAGGAAGAGTAGCGAGGGCAGGCCCAGTTCTGTGATCCTCTTCTGATCTGTGGTTAAGTGTCTGGAAGATACACCTATATTGGCCCATTCATATATAAACTCTGACTGAAGTTGATTGACAGTATCAAACTATGCTTTAAAAACAGGTAAATCAAGATTCAAGAAATGGAAGAACTGGAATGTTCAGAAAACTAGGGCCGAGTGAGAACACAACAAAAAATCCACACATTTCAATATCCTACCTAGAATGATAGTGGCACGTTAAAACCCTATTCTGTTTTCTTGAGGCATCAGCTTTCATAGAGTACAGTCCACTTCATTAGATGAGCTACCTGAATTGAGGATGCCATCATGCATCTGATGAAGCATGTTCTAGATCATGAGAGCAGATGCCACAAAATAAGCCAGTTAGTGTTTGAGGTGATACAAGACTCTGGCACAGCCTGGATGTAATGGGAAACCATGGTTTCCTGTTATTTGACAAAGCTTCAGAGAGCCCCAGGCTCGTGTGCTCCCCCTCTCCTCTCCTCCTCTTTCATACATTTGTGGAAGAGATCAGAAGCTCTCACTTCTGATTTAAAACAAACCACAGATCTCCATGATGTCCATATTTGGAGAATTGAGTAGCTGCGGCTTTTGAGAATGAGCCAGGATCAAACTGTGATTTCAGATTCTGGCTTGTTGTAAAAGGATAGTTTAAACAAACCACATTAAAAATAATGTAATGTTTGCCTGCATGCCATTGAATCTAAAACTGGTAACGAAGGTAAAGCAAATGAAAATTAGGGACATTAAAAGCACATGCGGCTCTCTTGCTGCCATCCAGTGGTTAGGATTTCGGTAAATAGCATGATTATACGAAGTAATAAATTAAAGAAGCTGAGAACAGCTCGATCGTAGGGATTTGTGTGAGAATAAATGCATAGCAACATTTTAGAGACATGTAGCATATGTATTATTATAGATATAGACAGTATCTTTGTTGATGTGTGATTTTCATTAGCACACATTTTATTTTACACTTTTTTTATGCTACCAAACTACTGCATCATTTTCTATTACAATCCAAGAAGAACTGAATATTCTAAATTGTACATCATGCATATATGATGTACTGTAGTGTTACATCCATAAAAATGCAATACCTCAACAGGCAATTTACCTAAATTCCTATTTGAACTAAATGGAATTTTTCACTGAATAGCGGAAGATGCATTAACTGCAATATGGAATAGAATTTCAGCTTGTAGAATAGAAAGTTGTGTTTTCTCAAAAGACATGGAAAGGTGGTTAAAGATATAATTTTTTTGTTTAAATAGATAAATGAAATTAGGTGAAGTGTCCTATATCATTGAATTCATATATTTTATTTTATTAAGAGTTAATTACATGGAGTTACACCACATTATTCACCTAACATAGCATTCAAGGACAGAAGAGACTATAAAAATGCTGTTATATAGTGATTTTTAGGAATATGAATCCACTGTTTCATCTCCAATGAATTACTACTTGCACATGCAGTGAACTGAAGTGGGTTTGAATAACAATTTTAGCTTATTTGAGAATATGGAATCATCAAGGTTTTCAGAGCCTCCCTGAGAGCTAGGAACTTGGAGCTGAAGGTTTTTTTCTTCTAATAAACAAAAGACCAAATAGTCATCCCTTCATATAAAAGTATTTTAAGGTCTTTGTTGCTTTTACTTAACTTACAATACATTTTGTTTGCATGCTGCTCAGTTAAGCAAATCAATATAACACAGCAGTTCTTAAACAGTTTTTTTTCTATGAACCATTTGAAAATTGTGGAAGTTTGAGATTACTTAATTTCTTTTTAATTTCAAAGCATGCATGCATATAACATACAGTGGTGCCTCGCAAGACGAAAAGAATCCGTTCCGCGAGTCTCTTCGTCTTGCGGTTTTTTTCGTCTTGCGAAGCAAGCCCATTAGCGGCTTAGCGGCTTAGCGGGCTTAGCGGATCAGGTGATAAGTGGCTTAGCGGATCAGCTGATAAGCGGCTTAGCGGCTTGGGAAAAGGGGGGGGGGAGGAAAAAAACCCGCAGGAACTCGCAAGACATTTTCGTCTTGCGAAGCAAGCCCATAGCAAATTCGTTTTGCGAAGCACCTCCAAAACAGAAAACCCTTTCGTCTAGCGGGTTTTCCGTCTTGCAAGGCATTTGTCTTGCGGGGCACCACTGTATTTTAATAACCATAGCTTTGCCTTTCTAATGCAATGAATATGTCTAATTTATGAGGAAAGTTTTTTGAAGTCTATTTCCATCATCTGCAAAAAAATTAATCAAGTTCAGGACCAAGAATGGATATTCTCCATTGTTTTATCAACTTTTCCATATAAGTTTTATGGTATGTGCTTATTTTGTGTACTTCTCTTTATGAAGTGGATCGTGACAATACAGTTAAGCGTCCCAATATTCTGGAGTAGTATTTCCATGTTGGTGGGTTAAAAATAATTGCTACTATTAGCAATTTTCAGACTATGTTCTATTGACAGCTACGGTTGACAAGCACTGTTTCGTATGGTTCATATCTCCATCATCATCATCATCATCATCATTTATTATTTATACCCTGCCTATACCTCCAGCCACTCTGGGTGGCTTCCAACAAAATATTTAAAATACATTAAAACATCAAATTAAAAGCTTCCCTAAACAGGGCTGCCTTCAGATGTCTTCTAAGAGTCAGATAGTTGTTTATTTCCCTGACATCTGATGTAAAGGCATTCTATAGGGTAGGTGCCACAACCAAAAAGGCTCTCTGCCTGGTTCCCTGTAACCTCACTTCTTGCAGTGAGGGAACCGCCAGAAGGCCCTTGGAGCTGGACCTCAGTGTCTAGGCTGAACAATGGGGGTGGAGACGCTCCTTCAGGTATACAGGACCGAGGCTGTTTAGGGCTTTAAAGGTCAGCACCAACACTTTGAATTGTGCCCGGAAACGTACTGGGAGCCAATGTAGGTCTTTCAAGACCAGTGTTATGTGGTCTTGGCAGCCATTCCCAGTCACTAGTCTAGCTGCCGCATTCTGAATTAGTTGTAGTTTCTGGATCACCTTCAAAGGTAGCCCCACGTAGAGCGCATTGCAGTACATGTCCATAACCTGTTCATATAATGTTGCAGCTTTTTGGATAGTATTCTAAGCTTTCAATCTAGGCAGGGCTTTGCTACATTTTCGTTCTAACCCGTTGAAATTTGGAGCCTGACCTAGGGAAGGTAGATCCAGAAGTAAAAGTTAAAAGGATGCTCAATTCAAGGATGGAGGTGCATTTCTAGTAAATGTTTGAAGTATTAACAAAGTGAAAAAAATTGTATGGAACTATTTTTGTTCTGTTTGCTCTTCATAACATTGTTAGTTTGTGGGGTGGGTGGGTCAGTCTTCCAATTCTTTGAGTCTTTTCCCCAGTAAGGATTAAAATCTAGACCCAAACTAGACAATTGGCCTTAGCTGACCACTTAAGCACCATACTTAGCATAACCAAAGAAATTGCTCTGTGCCATAGGGCAAATGGGTGGGCCTTTCCTCTTCCCCCATGGCTGGTAGATAGAAGTGCAACGGGAATGTAGTTGTATGTGAACGTAAGAGAAAGCAGTCGTAAGAATCTAGATACAGAGACATTGCTTGAGCTGTGCTGAATTCAAACTTGTGATGAATGAAGGAGCAAGATCTTTTGGTGTGTTAATGCTATGAGTCCCTCCATTTATGCTCAGGTTGTATATATGTGTAAATAAAACCATATACCTTAAAAGACACCACAGACTCCACTAACCTTCATTCCATGGAAGCCAAATCCTGGTAAGAGCTGAAACCCCTGGATTCTCTCACCACTGGGATATTGGGGTGGTGTGCAGTAATAATGTTGCTTTTTGACATGCCTTTGTTAATTAATTTTTTGGAGAAAAATGTTTGCCATGCATAACAAACATTGGAGAGATATGTGGCACCTTACTTGTAAAGAAAGATTTAAGGTATGCAAAATACATTTTTCTTTCA
Source organism: Podarcis tiliguerta (assembly GCF_965153285.1). Classification (NCBI taxonomy): domain Eukaryota; kingdom Metazoa; phylum Chordata; class Lepidosauria; order Squamata; family Lacertidae; genus Podarcis; species Podarcis tiliguerta. Next base: position 79,552,795 of record NC_139539.1, read on the forward strand.
GCAGGGAGATCAAAATGTAGCATGAAACCTAAAGCTTCATGTTGTTGCCACATTCCACAGTGTCACTGTACTTTTCTCATCCCTGTATAATGGCACTAAAGAATAAATATAATAATGGAACTGCCTTTTGTGGATCACATGAAGAATCTTATCTAGACAGGATTTCTGCCCCCAACATTAGCAGATTCTCTTAGGGAACCTTACAAGCTTATCCCTATTGTTTCTCATCAGAAACCTGTATTGACGTATATGCTGCATTTTGTACAGGGAGTTTTCATTTAGCACTTATACCTAATAACCTATTTATAGACCTTCTAACCAGAAGCTTAGAAGTATTAAAAAAAATGTTTAAAGTTGTCTAAACTTATGGTTAGTGAGATTCACAATTTAGTTATGAACAGTTAGAATTTTATTTTATGTATCCCAGATCTGTTACCACATACTTTCCTTGGATGATCCCATGTTCAAGAATACCATTATGAAATCTCTTGTTTACTCTCTTCATACAAGTCATACTTTTATGAACTTCTGTCCTGTTCATTTACAAATACTAACTGAACTACTGTTTTACTACACAACTTTAATTCTTATTTTAAAGCCAGCTTGTATGACAGTTTACTAAATATAACATAATAATTTTCAGAGGAATAGCTATATTAGTTTGTTGCAACAAAACAGCAGTCTTGTGGCACCATAAAGGTTAACAGTTTTACAATGGCTTAAGCTTTCATGGACCAGAGTCCACTATTCATTAAATACATGGTGTCTATGGGCTATACATAACTTTTGTGCAAAAACATTCTCTCATATGAATAACTCCCCATTCCTAAATGATTGCACAGAGCCATAAATCTAGAAGAAAGTGCGTTCTTCCTCCAAGGCCAAACAACTTACATTTGATGCTGATGGTGCGAATTTTCATACCTAAAGAGAGAAAATTCTTAATCAGTCCTCAAAGAAAACTTTAAATCACGCCTTGATAATGAACATAACAGTATAAATACTCCCTATCAGTTTTGTTCACTGAAGAGCATGTATATTGATTTTAAAACTTTATTCATATAGTAGAGACATTGAGAGAGTGTAGGTTTGATGTTTATATACATTAAACATTATTTTTGAACAAAGAAGCAAGGAGAGGAGTATGTGCTGGAATATACGTTTGTGGGTCGTTTGGGGTTTTTGCCTTTGGCTCATTCATTCACTACAGCAAGGCAATTCTGATGAACAATTTTGAGTTTGCAGTATTATTATTATATAAATACTTCATTTAACCATTTGTATTTGTGCTCCAGTTCAAGGACTGGTGGCAATGCCAACAGCTTCCAAGAATATTTTTTAAAAAGCTGTTTCCTTTATTAATTTGTTCTCTTTGGAGTGGCCTGCCTCCTATTTATTACAGGTTGTGTTTTCATCTTTGGAGTCAGGAATCCTTACAAATCCTACAAAGGGTGGAACGGCTAGTGTAAGGCCTGCCTCTGTGTCAAGAGTGGGGAAGCTTTTTCAGCCTGTGGGCCACATTGCCACATGTTTAACCTTCTAGGGGCAGCACACCAGTGGTGCGCATGGCCGGAGCCACAAAACCCCTACCCGCACACTCTCAACCTCTACTGTCTTGCAGGATATCTTTGAGAGAAGAAAAAGCTAAGGACAAAATGGTGACACGAGAAAACAATAATATCCCCAAATAACAAAGTATAAGAGTGGGGACAATAAATAACAATGCTTACTTGAAGGAGCATCTCCACCCCCATTGTTCCACCTGGACACTGAGGTCCAGCACCAAGGGCCTTCTGGCGGTTCCCTCGCTGCGAGAAGCCAAGTTACAGGGAACTAGGCAGAGGGCCTTCTTGGTAGTGGCACCTGCCCTGTGGAACGCCCTCCCACCAGATGTCAAAGAGAAAACAACTACCAGACTTTTAGAAGACACCTGAAGGCAGCCCTGTTTAGGGAAGCTTTTCATGTTTGACAGACTATTTTATTTTAATATTTTGTTGGAAGCCTCCCAGAGTGGCTGGGGAAACCCAGCCAGATGGGCAGGGTATAAATTATAAATCATCATTATCGTCATTATTATTATTACTGTCTTTATCATGACATTGGATTAGAACATAAAATGATGAAGGCACACGAGCAGAAATAAAGCACAAAGGACTCTGTTACATCGCTCAGCACTAGGTCACACTGTTACTTTTTAAGTGTCTCTCCTTCAGATCTTTGCAAGTTGTTCCATCTGGTCTTTTAATCATGCACTTATGAAGCATGGAGAGCTGGTGTGGTGTGGTGTGCTGGTTAGAATGTCAGGCTGTGACTGGAAAGTCCCATTTCAGATTCCTACTCAGCCATGAAATTCACTGGCATTGGACCAGTTGCTTTCTCTCAGCCTAGCCTAGCCTAGCCTGGCCCCCAGGGCTGTTCAGATGATAATGGGAGATGGGGATGAGGCAGACCATGTATAGCATTGTGTAGCAACTGGAATATGTGCTGGTATAAGGCAGCTTCCTGGTTCTATGAAGGGCTGTAAAGCAGGTTGCTTTTAGAATTCAGATAATGATAAATAATGATAAAAACTACTGGGGTCAAGCTGGAAATAGAATTCCGTGCTGAACCTTTCCATTTCCTCATGTAGTCTGTGAATCTTAGCTGGCGGGAGCAGCAGGCTATCAGAACTGAGGCAGCCAAGAGCCCAGGGTTCTAGAGGCCAAGCCCTACTGGGATGAGACCAGAATTTCTAAGGAACTGCACTGGCAGAAATTGCAGGAGGTCTGAATAAGTTGGGCAAATCAGACAGAGGTTGGGGACAGGGGAGTGCAGTTCTTTCAAAGGCACCTGGGCAGCCAAATGACCGAAGCCAGAATGAAAGAACATTAATAGCCAAGCCAGGGGGAACTGATGTGGAGCCTGAGCAAGGTGGAGCTATGCTAGAGCCGGGGAGTGTAATAAACATTATTTCCGTCTGCTTTCTTCAGCCTTGAGTTACTCCTGGTAAAAGACCTTCGAAACTGATCACTCGGCACCTGGTTTTGATCCTGGATGCTCCTGATGGGAGCAATATAATTTGGAAAACTGCTATCGTAATAATATCTGAGCACTTTTTAATAAACCTTGAAATGTCAATTTTTAAAACTTTCAAATAAAATAAAGACTGAAGAATTCTTTCTGCTATTCAATCTTTAATGTGGCAGGCCCTGGCAGGGGCAAAATGTGTGTGTGGGGGGGGGGAGAGGGCAGGGGGGTTATAACCCTGGGTGCACAATTTTGAGGGGGCACGGACCAAGTGTACCCATGCAGCGATCTCCGTCCTGCCCTGCCTGCTGCCAGGGTCTCTAGGCCTGGGAGCCTGGCCTGGCCTCGCTACGGCATCCCTGGCCCCCTCACTGAATGGCTGCTCAGCCATTGTGTGTGTGTGGGGGGGGTTGTCCAAGGGCCTCGTCAGCCACCCGGGCTCCTCCTTGCATGGTGGCAGGTAGCACAGCACAGCCCCGCTTGGCTCCGGTGGCGAGGTGAGACTGGGCAGGCAAGGCAAGCTCTGTGAACCCTCCACGCCTCACCCCCACCCAATGGCAAGTTCTGCTCACACTCCACCCCCTCCTGGTGGAACGCTACTGAGCCCTGTTTCCCTTGTTCAGTGTTAGAGCGCATGCTTTGAATGGAAAAGGTCCCGGCTTCAGCCCCTGCTATCACAAGGTGAGGATGGAACAGTCTGAAGTCCTGGTGAAATTCTGCTAGTCGATGCAGATGCTACTTGTGCCATGGAGACATAGGCAAATGAACAAACAATTGCCTTTAGTAGTGAATCTAGGGTGAATCAAGTTGTCAGGGGTCCCTCCCCGCCCGGTGACTTTTTATAAAACTTTATCTTGTTTGATTTATTAGATTAGAATATTTTTTCTCGTTAGTGTCAGTGTACATACGGTAAATGAATTCTAAGCTCATCTTTCTGGGTTAGAACAGCCTAATATATTTCTTGTCCTCCTAGGGTGACCCAGGTTGGACAGCACTTTACCTTTGTGCTTACTGACATTGAAAGCAAACAAAGATTTGGATTTTGCCGGTTAACATCAGGAGGCAAAGTCTGCCTATGCATTCTAAGGTAAGTAGCTATCTACAACAAATTAGTAATTTCCTTATCCTGTCCAACTACTCTCTCTTAGTTAATTATCAATCATTGGCTGAAAATTGTAGATTCCCTGCTTATCTGAAAAACTTTTATGTGTCCTGGCCTGCTACCATCACAATAGCACTTCTTGACAGTTATAAATGGTTTTATTTACTTATTTTTTCCATAAGGTAAGAAGCTTTAATGAGGTGTTTTGAAAATGTACCATATCGGGCCTGGCTTGTCAGGAACTTGTGTAACTTTTTTTTAAAAGGAGAAAAATTCGACGCATGAGTTGCAATTGAAATTGTCCTAGGACAATGACGAGAAGTAGTTCTAGTGCAAATAAGTAGATATACTTCTCTTCCTTCCTGACCGAAAAGAAGTTGCATCATAAGAAAGTGCATATGTGAATTTTTCATCCTAAGCTTAGTCACAAGACTGCATTATACCCTTACTTTGCATCCATCTTGAATCAAAGTAGGCTGGTATTTATTTGCGTTACAGCGTCCTCGCAGCACTGCTGGAAGCAATGCATTTTTGCAAAACTTTCTCAGAAAGGACTGGGTGTTGGGCTGCTTCAGACAGTTATTCATAGGTCTGATTTCGTTCAGCCCTGCCTCTGTCATCCTGGACTTTCTGTGCCAGGGGCAGCCCATCCAAACTCAGCCTGTGTGTGTGTACAATACTATGCATATAAGGCAAAATCCAACCTTTTAAGGATTGTCTGAACTGACCTTTTGCAGTTGTCTCTTGTGGATGGATTACTGTTTTGTGTCCTGTTTTGCCCAGTTCATGCTATGTTGTTTTGCACGTTTGTTAACATTCTGTTCTAGTATTTCACAAATAATCATCATCATCAAGCCTGTATTTTCACAAATGCAAAGAAGTGATATGTTTGCACCTTCTACAGTAAAAGCAGCAGTACTCTTTATTGTGGGGTATTTAGATGGGCTGATGCAGATGTAACACTGGCTCCACATGAGCCCACTGAAATACTAAAACTGGTGCTGGATGAATGTCAAACATATGACCACAACTTGAAGTGATATTCTGGGCTGGTGCAGATGTAATAATGGTTTTTGTTCCTTGCACTTAAGAGATTTGAAACCAGTGTTGAACATGTGTTCTCTTTCTCCCTTTTCCTCCTGTCTTAGGAACATATTCACCCCTCATGCTAAGCAGAATTTGATTTTAAACAGGATCTGAACCCAATAATAAATCACAGTTTCAAATCCTTATTAAATGAGAATCTTGGTTAATATTAGCTGTGACAAAGCTGGCATTCGTCATAACTATACAGGAGGATGCAACTTGCTTCTAAGTGTTAAGCGAGCAGGAAAGGGTTGCTTATGTCCTTCTTGGGGCTATTTCTTTTTTGACCAGTTGCTTTTTCATTGCCACAGCATTTATACTGTTATGTAATCTATGCAATACCCTGAGGCAGCCAGCACTGGAAATGTCCTATCTGACATAGGTAACTGAATCCTGCCTCCATGAACATTGCACTTGTTATCTTCTTGCAAATTAGGCCTGTCTTTCCTCCAGCCCTCAATTTCCATTTCTCTATAAGCCCTCAAGATTGAAATGTGGTTGTTGCCACATAGAAAATTATCAACTACTTATATTTGGAAGAGATGCTGTTTCTTGCATGTGAAATGTGAGCACTGATAGCTGGAGGTCTGCTTAGATTTTCAAATGTATGTGTGAGGTAGCATAAATCTTTTTGGTTTCTTTTAAACCAGAAATGAGGTAGCTGTGGCTCTCTAGATGTTGCTGCCTGCACTATCTGTGGCCATTATGCTGAGTGGGACTGATGGGAGTCGAAGGGCCGCAGTTTCCGTAACCCTGTTTTAAGCTGTTGTTTTCAAATTGCCTCTGTGTGTCCTATGATAGGTATTTAATTCAGGGGTGGCTAATCCTTTTTTTAGGGACGTGGGTGGCTCTGTGGGTTAAACCACAGAGCCTAGGACTTGTCGATCATAAGATTGGTGGTTTGAATCCCTGCGACGGGGTGAGCTCCCGTTGCTCGGTCCTTGCTCCTGCCAACCTAGCAGTTCAAAAGCACGTCAAAGTGCAAGTAGATAAATAGGTACCGCTCTGGCAGGAAGGTAAACGGCGTTTCCGTGCGCTGCTCTGGTTCGCCAGAAGCGGCTTAGTCATGCTGGCCACATGACCCAGAATCTGTATGCTGGCTCCCTTGGCCAATAAAGTGAGATGAGCACCGCAACCCCAGAGTCGGCCACGACTGGACCTAATGGTCAGGGGTCCCTTTACCTTTTTAATCCTTTTTTGATTGAGGGCTACATTAAGGAAGTAATAATAGGGGCTATGACTGGAAAGACCTGCTGTCCTACCCTGACATACCTGCTTCCAAATAACCTCCACTAGGGCACTTCATATGAAAGGGAGGAAGGGAACAAGAAAGGAGGAGACTGTAGCCTACTGTAGTCAAATGTGTCAAAACAGGCAAGTTCTTGAGTCAAAGAAGGCTTGGTAATCAGAGGACAAACCTTGGTTGCTGCTTGAGTCCGAAGAGAGCTAAACCATAAACCGGGGTTTGGATGACACCCTTAGCTAAACCATGGCTTAGCTCAGTGCAACAGCAGAATGACTTGCACGAGCAAAGGGGCTGTGATCTCCTCTCCAGAAGCCCACATGTTTGCCCTTTTGTGCTGAGCCATAGTCTGGCTAGTGTTACATGTGAACGGGACCAGTGAGTTGATGGTTTGAATTGGGTCAGTGTTTCATCTGTACCAGACCATTGAGAGAAGATGTCTAGAATGTTCACAATAAATAGGTAAAATAGCAGAATGCTTACTGTACGAAGAAGAGGGAATGCCTTTCATGGGCCAATTTTTGCCATTCAACAAGAATTGCATACTGAAGCAGTAATGTATTTTTTTGGTTTTTTTATGAGCATGGAACTGCAGGAAGTGACTCATTTGCTAGTACGGTTCAACCATAGCAGAATTAGGAGAACACTTAATGGTAAACAGAAGTGCTATAAACAACAAAACACCACAGGCCAAGGTGATTAAAAATGTTATTACAACTGTGGATTTTCACAGTGAATGTTACCTTGTCATCAGTTTGCTCCAAAATAGATATTAAAACATAAACAGCACGACCACAATAAACTGCTTAATTAAAAGCCAAATGAAAGAAACATTTTGCCTCTTTAAAGGAGAGCCTGGGTGCCTGTAAACGCAGCTGAAAACAAATGTTCAAGCAACCTGCCATGCATATGAGCAGCAAAGGAAATGGAGAAACTGCTTGGAGACTTGAGCTATCAGTGGTCGTACTAAAGGAAGAAGTGACAAAGGAAGATGGCAGGCCAACCAGTGGGAAGAAGGGGACAGACGTACAAAGATGAACTATGAAGTAGAGGACCAGTGATACCCTGGAGAAACCAAGTCAGGGCAGCTAGCCAGAAGTGTAAGGCTGATGTACTAGGAAGCAGCAAAGCATATAGAGTGATCATTATTTCATGGAAATTAGTTTACTGGGGTTATTGTCTATTGTCTAGGTTATAAATAATCACTGCACGTAGTTTTACAAGGGTAGCTTAAAGAAGGCTAAGAATAATACTTTTATTTTTTTATCAAAATCAAATAACATTATTTACACCACCAAATATGTGGTTTCAATTTTATCCTATATCTAGGTTTACCTCTTTAATTATTACTACTGCTACTTAACAGAGAAGTGGCAATTTTATACCACAGCAGGACTGCTGAGAGGGGACATGTACTGGGCCCATCTGAAACAGGGGGCCAAGATTCTGAGCTTCCTTTCCTTTCTTGTTTAAAAAGTGGGATCTCTGGCCCCAATCAGCCTATTTTGTCTGCAGCTTCCTCCCCAACACTCCCTGTTGCTGGAAGTGGTGTTGAAATATTTTTCTCTCACACCTGATTGGCAAACGGTATGAGGTTTCTGCCTTTCCCTCCCCAAGAAATGAATATTCTGTTAGGTATTTTACATATCCTGTTACAATTTGGGTTGGATAAGGCATTGGACAGGCCAATCATGTGGCAGGGAACCCGCCCCCCCCCCCCGGCGGGGGCAATCTTAGAGGTCTCGGACCTGATTCCGGATGAAGGGGTGACTTTCACCACTCACCCCAGTTTGCCAGCTAGAACTGAGGTGCTTGGCTGCAACCACATTGGGACTGCAATGTAAACACCTCTTTAGGGAGGCCCCAGCATTTGAACAGGGATGGGGCCATCAGATGGTCCTTGCCTTATGCTTTGCTAGCCCTGCATCCTCTGTATTCAGTAAAGGAAACTTTCAGTAGAGCAGAGGAAGGAACACCAGAAGGGATTCTACACAAGCTGCAAAACACAGGGCACTGAAACAGAATCCCTTCTGCTGTTCCTTCCTCTGCTCAGCTATTCTCACTAAGCAGACACGTAGACACCCAACCCAATAGGCTGCATGCATTGAACCTGCAACTCCTAATGCTTACCTTGTAGCTTCTACTGCAACTGCAACTACTATTTAACATATAATAATGGTTGTAAATACCCATTGCATTTGGATAAAGCTCATACTAATCCATTTACTTTGGTTTTGGGTATATCACAGGAAATTAAGCACCTCACTTTACACTTCATTTTCTGGTGTGCACCTTTGCTGAAAGTTAAGGGATTTGCTGAAGCCACTCTTCCTATTTTGTTGGTGCATTTGCTTCGCAAATCAGATTACAGAATGGTATTTTGCATGTTGATTCTCACATTGGCTGCTTCCAGACAGAGAGTGCTTTCAAATGTCCAGGCCGTTTTGATTCAGTACGCCTATGAAGCATTGCGCCAGTCTCCATGCTACTGACCCAAGTTAATCTGAGCTGGTAAATTAGCAGGAGTAGTCTAGGTTTCCCTCCTTCAGTAACATACCCCCCCCCACTTCTGGTTTAATGTCTAACTGTGCAACCATAGTTAGGGATGCGGGTGGCGCTGTGGGTTAAACCACAGAGCCTAGGGCTTGCTGATCGGAAGGTTGGCGGTTCGAATCCCCGCGACGAGGTGAGCTCCCATTGTTCGGTCCCAGCTCCTGCCCACCTAGCAGTTCGAAAGCACGTCAAAGTGCAAATAGAAAAATAGGTACCGCTCTGGTGGGAAGGTAAACAGCATTTCCATGCGCTGCTCTGGTTCGCCAGAAGCGGCTTAGTCATGCTGGCCACATAACCTGGAAGCTGTATGCCGGCTCCCTCGGCCAGTAAAGCGAGATGAGCGCTGCAACCCCAGAGTCGTCCGCGACTGGAGCTAACGGTCAAGGGTCCCTTTACCTTTATGCAACCACAGTGCAGAAATTTGCCGTATAGTGGATGTAGTCTAACCTTCTTAGGTTAGGTTATCAATGTTGATTGATCTTCATGCTAAGAGGCAGTGTATTTCTGAATGCAAGATTCCGTGGACAAACAACAACACAAAACAATTGTCTCCATGCGTCCTTGCCAGATTCCTAGGGGCATCTTTCTGGACCGTGTTACGCTGATCTAGCTAGATCCTTCTTATAGTCTTAAGGCACCAAATTTCCAACTTTAATTGAATGCTTTAGTTTTGGTCTGTTATTTTGTAGAAGTAACTGCTCAAATAAAAAGTGGCAAGCTATAATTTTTCAGCAAGCTTTAATAAGAGTACTGCCATTATTCCTTCCATTGTGACAATTTCAAATTTACAATGCAATGCTAAATGCTTACCAGGCCAGCTTTTTCTTTAAAAAAAATACTCTGTATGTATAATTTGGAAGCACATCCATCTTTTACTCTTGAGGGCAGTGAGGGAAAATAATTTGAATGTAAGGAATATATTTAAAGGGAACAGGTCTCTTCTCTGGATTTTAAAAATATCCAATATTACAACCTTAACTGTGTTATTGATGGGCTCTGAAGAGATGCAGATTGCACAAAGGGAAAGACAAAAACAGATAATAGTGAACTGAAACATAACCGAATCCATTTGGATAGTCATGTAAGATAGTGTGTATCTTTACTTATATTTAAACCTAGAATGTCTATTTTCTGCCATAAAAGGCACCGAAAGGAATGGAGCACAGACCCATTAACAGCAATAGAATTGAACACTGTACAACCAGCCTCTAGAAAGAGGCATAGCTCACAGATCAAACAAAGATGGAAAAGTGCATTCCTGTCCATAGCTATGGCTTGGGTGCCTTAAAGCAACATCAGGAGTGCTATCAAGGGACTGTGACCCCCAACAAACACACAGTGCAGATCAGTGCCGCCTGCACCAATGTGATATAGATTTAGTGCACCCTTCCATCTGAGGGTTGGAGCTAGAGATGCACTAGCGAAAGCAATTCTGGCAATGGCTCGGTTCGATGAATCATTGTGCAAGAACTAGTGCAAGAGGGGGTGCAGTGCCTTTTTCTAACATGCGTTTTGAGAGGGGGAAGGCAGTGGGGATCTTAGCCTGGTGCTGACACAGCGTCAGTAGCGTTGAATCGACTCTGCCCGCACCCAGCTACCTGCTGCCTTCCCCTCCTGGTAACTGGCAACGATGCAGAACAGTGGGAAGTCAGGTGAGCAATGTCATGCTGCCTCATCAGCCACTACTGTATATTCCAGGGGCCAGCAAACTTTTTCAGCAGGGGGGCCGCTCCACTGTCCCTCAGACCTTGTGGGGGACTGGACTATATTTTGGGGGAAAAAATAGAACAAATTCCTGTGCCCCACAAATAACCCAGAGATGCATTTTAAATAAAAGAACACATTCTACTCGTGTAAAAACATGCTGATTCCCGGACCGTCCGCAGGCCAGATTTAGAAGGCGATTGGGCAGGATCCGGCACCCCGGGCCTTAGTTTGCCTATCCATGGTATATGGCCTTGATTGCTTTTATTAATATAATAATTAAATTCTGCCCTGCGGATTTGTTGAAGGGGAGGGTATAAATCCCTAACGTCTATTTAAGAATCTACACCATTTTTTTATTTTTATTTTATTTTATTTTATTGGGTTTTATAAACAGGAATAATGTTGTACAAAGAAGTATACCAAGTTTTCTTACGTCATTTGAATATCACAAAAATAGCATAATAAATGTGGAAATATATTTGCAACATACGTTTCTTTGTTAGTGGTCAATGTATAAGTTCTTGGTTCATGAACTGGTTTAAACAATTAGGAAGGAAAGAGGGGGGAGGGGGAATGGTGAGTAGAGTGGGGTCGGGTGATCTACACTGTTTTGAGAAAGAAAAGTGTATTTTTTTTCTTTTTGGAAGGGTAAAGAAAAATCACAATATGTTGCAAATTTACCGCACCAGGTTCACTTTATTGGCTACTATTTTCATAGACCACTATACCTCGCCTGGAACTCTGCCACTTAACAATGGCTGCCGTGTGTCGCTTTGGTCTTTATCAATATCTGTGCTCGATAACTTTATAGTTGGAAAAGAAGAAGAAAGATGAATCATTTTGCTCTCCCCCATTGCAGCTACTAAAATGGAAGCAAAACTGCAAACGGATACGAAATGGCAATATAAACAGCTTAAAGAGGTGGCTAGAACTTTCTGCAGGCTTTCTGTGTGTTGCTTTGCAGCATAGTATTTTCCATTTGTCTGCCTCTTCTGTGGAGCTCACAGTCTGGATTCCTGCTGTTGCCGAGGCTTCTACAGAACCTTTAATCTGCCTTTCACTATTTAGACTGAAGAAGATGTCTCAAGTCCTGTTTAACACGCGTTTTGCTATGCTAAATTTGCTGTCTAAATTTAATTTTTCACGTTAATGATGGTGCAGACTTGAGAGTTCCAGTGTAAATTACTGGGTTAACTTTGATGTGTCATTGTTAAAGAACAGTATGCTTTGGGGGATTTTTTGTTTTGTTTTGTTAATACTCCCTTTCGTAAGAAACCAGGTATATATCTTCCTGAATGCATGAAAATAATTTGACTGGGTTCATTTTGTTAAACTACTGTCTGTGTCTCTAGCTGACCTTATGCATCCTGTGAAATGCAGACGGCATCATTAAAATTTTCAGCCTTGGATTTGATTAATGAAATTTTATGACTGTAAAATTGTCACCTAGATTTCTAAACGAAATGTTCTAATAAGGTAGACAGGTTTATTTGGGAAGCCTTTGTAGTTCTTCATCTCAGACTGTGCTTGAAGCTCTCCCCCCCTTCTTCCTTTAGGCAAATCCCTCAGAAGCAGAATGTTTCAATTTTACACATTTTGTGTCAATTTTCCAGACAGAAAGTAGCCCCTAGACATTAGACATTTAGCTACGGAAAGGCGGTTTCCTTAATTTTATTTGATTACTAGAAGTTAGATTCCTGCTGATAGTTCAGGACTGTTAGTGGTTACCTGACTGTTTGACAGAAAACATTTCCTTTCCTTTATTTAACCTTTGACTTGCGAATATAAAAGCTTTATCAGAACTGTAGTGGAAGCGCAAGCGAGGTGGAAGTCTACTTAGTGCAACAAAGCTGAAGAATGACTTTGAATGAAAGCCTGAGCGCCTGCCTTGTGGCTCCTTGGATTAAAAGAATATGCTAAATACGTTTTTAATTAGCAATGAAATATATGCTGCCGTTGTTTATGTGACAGGTAAGGGCCACTCTTTAGGTAGGACTGAATGCATTTTAAAAGCATAACACTTCCACATCCGCGATTGATTCTGCAGATGTCATTTTAAAGATTTTGTGCTTTACATGGCAGGCAGGAAATTTGTTGAAGCACTCTCTGAATTATTGAAATTAGGAGATACTGATTAAGCCGGTTTTGTGATCCAGCTTTTTCATGGTTTCTCTGTGTTATGCATTGTACAGAGGTGACCAAATCCTAATTGGCTTCCTCTCCTCAGCTGTATTATTGTGTAGCATAATCATTATTCCTGCCTTAACTGTGGCATATGCTGAAGTGAGTAAGAAAGTTCCTAAGTTTAGGTTCAGAGGATAAACATCACCCTCTTCCACAATAGTTGTTATGCTTAATTTAGGAAGAAGAAAAGGTTAAGGAGGATCTTAACCAGCCAGTATGGTGTAGTGGTTAAGAGCGGTAGTCACGTAATCTGGGGAACCGGGTTCGCGTCTCCGCTCCTCCACATGCAGCTGCTGGGTGACCTTGGGCCAGTCACACTTCTCTGAAGTCTCTCAGCCCTACTCACCTCACAGAGTGTTTGTTGTGGGGGAGGAAGGGAAAGGAGAATGTTAGCCGCTTTGAGACTCCTTAAAGGGAGTGAAAGGCGGGATATCAAATCCAAACTCTTCTTCTTCCTCTTCATCTATGGGAACTTCAGTAGGAAGGGGGAGACAGGAAAGTCCTCTTCCGTGAGCAGAATTTCATTCACGATAGTTTGTATTGAAGTCGATATGTATAGGGTAAGAAAGTCAGAGCCAAGCTGGGCAGCATCATGCTTATATGTACATAAACACATGGCGTCTTGCATGTCTCCTCCTGGCACCTCCTGCAGCCAAATGTATTGCTCTGCTTTCCTTTGGACCACATCAGGGAAGCCAAGAGGGGTGTCTTGTCATCTGGGCAGCCCAGGACCTCTGTACACACTGCCCAGGCTTGCGCCCCGGAGAGGTCCCTTTGGTGCAGTTAAAGCAGCAAAAACAATGTGGGAGGCAGCAGTAATGGGTTACTGGGTCTCGGCAGCCACAGCAGGCGCTGTGATTCTCCAGTGGTTTGACTTCAATCCTAGAGGCACACTCCATTGTTTCTCAAGATAGACGGATGCCAACCATATTATTTATATTGGTAGACAGTAATCTGGGATCAGGGCTGTACACTTGCCCCCTTGTAATAGTGCTCCTTAATGAGAAATGAGGAATGCTTGTGTGTATCTGGGTACCCATAGCTATGACAGCACATTGTTACGATAGCTATGCTCTGCGTCCACTGCTCTGCTTTTGAATACCAGTTTCTGGAAACCAACTGGGAGGGGGAGTGCCCTTGTGCTTGGGTTGTACTTGTGGGTTTCCCACAGCCATCTGGTTGGCCACTGTGAGCGCAGGTTGCTGGACTATATTGGCCTTCAGGTCCAGCAGACCCTTCTTATGTTACAAAGAGTGACATCATTCTGCACATGGTGGAGCTGGTTATACCAGCCATATATATGGCTAAGCTGGTGAAAATGTCTAGAGCAGGTTGCCAAAGTCTCTGTTATAATTGTGATAGGTATATTCCTCTCTGAATGCTAATGTACGGTTCCATTTGAACTTTTGGTTTTAAATAATGGAACTATATTATCTGCATCTAGCATTTTTGTCATTTTAACAGTTGTAGGTTAATGGTAGCTGTTGTTTCGTTTTTTAAACATTATTTTTCAGTATCTGAAAATAGGGGAAGCTGTTGTTAGTCTTACCAGTGTTGAAAGGAAAATAATTCTAGTATCTAGTATTTCAATATGCAATTAGCTGGACTCTTTCATTCCTCATACTTTAGTGCGTGTGTGTATAAAACATATCTCTGCGTGCTTGTTTTTCATAATATATCAAGTTTGTCCCTTTGCATCCAAGCTTTGTGGACTTCCTGTGATATGGTTTTAATGAATGGTAAGTATCAAATGCCCTCTTGAGGATTTAAGGAAAAGCTAAACAAACCAAGAATTGTTTAAAAAACCCACAGCCATCACCATGTACTATCTTTTAAGTATTTTCTTACAAATGAGAAAAAAGTTAGATACATTTTGTTTTGTTTTGCAGGATCAAGTCAATACACTTTTTTCTTATGAACTACTTAGATCTAAAACTTTATTGTTCAATCTTGCTTGAACGCTTTCAAAAAGTGCATCACAATTCATATTGTGTTTCTCCTTTTTTTAATAAAAGCTTTTATGTCTCTCTTTTCAGCTACTTGCCATGGTTCGAGGTATACTACAAACTTTTAAATACGCTGGCAGATTATTTGTCTAAAGGACAGGTAATTTTATGTTGGTTGTCTTTAGTAATTAAATATATGCTTGTTAGAAGAAAAGTCGGCAGTGTTGTTGCCTCTCTCCTTAGCTGGGCTGCGCGCCCTGTGCCTGCCCACAGCTGGGCTCGTAGGTCAAGCCTTAACCAGGGGATGAAGTGTCAAAGAAGCAATGTTGCTTTTCCCGATGCTGGCCTGGTCACCCTGGGCGGTGACCATGGGATACTACGCCCATGCATGCAACAAAATGTTATAGTATGTGTACTCAGGATGAAGCTCATGCAGTCTATTCTTGGTATTTGTGCCTCTCCCCCCCCCCCCCATTAGTTCCTAATGTGTTCTGTCTTACTTGCGTGTGACTGCAAGTTTCATCCCTTTCTCTTGACATGACAACCGCTTTGGGTTTTTTTTTACAATCAAGCGGGATACAAATTTAATAATAATAATAATAATAATATCATCTGTACTCCACCCGTCTTGACTGGGTAGCATTTAAAAAAGAAATAACCAACTTGCCAAAGCGGATGGAACTGGACCCAAATGATGGCTATATCAGTCATCTAAGTAGCATGCTAGTGGAATGGAAAGTGGGCCAACCAGTTATAAAGGTGATGGTTACTATTTTGTACAAGGAAATACTGGAGTGGATTTACCGCTGTGTTGAAAATGCACCAATGTGTTGACTGTTAGTCACATGAACTCTTTTCACATATTCACCGAATACAGCCTATGTACATACAAGCTATATCTGTGCAGCTTTCTCTCTGCGCAAAAGTTCACTTCATCCCAATGGCTGGTCACCTGATGGTCAGGAGGTTGGGGCAGTGAGCATGATATCATTCTCTCTTCATGCACTCAGTTGTTAAAAAAACTGCTGGAACAGGCCAATGGCCCATCTAGTCCAGCATCCTGTTCTCACAGTACCCGACCAGTTGCCTGTGGAAGCCAGCAAGCAGGATTCAAGCACATGAGCCCTCTTCCCTCCTGTGGTTTCTAGCAATTGGTATTCAGAAGCGCTGCTGGAAGCAGATCATAGCCATCATGGCTAGTAGCCATTGATAGCCCTCTCCTGAATGAATTTGTCTAATCCTCTTTAAAAGCTAATCCAAGTTGGAGAGATGATGGATTTCTGGCATGCGTTCACAGAATATAAATGCAAACATTCAAGATGCTAGCAAGCCTTGTTGTCCTAGTTCCAACTAGGACTCTGTCTCTTATAATATTGACACTGCGATTCGTTTACTTATCTGTTTTTTTACAGTTATATACAAATTTTCATTAGATTTTGGAATGACTTTTTATAAGGTTTGCTTTATTGGAATGTAAAAGAATAGATATTATAGAAAGAAACGATAGGGCAACTGGGGTCGTTTTAACCTGCTGCCCAGATAATGGGATAAAAGTAGAACAATATATGATTTGTTTTATAGATACTTTCAATGTGATTCCTAGGAAGAAGTGGGGCAGAAATAAAGGTCTGGGAAAGGAGGAGGTAGAAGAAGCATGGACTTTGGAAAGCAGGACAAGAGAAGTAGGAAGGTTCAGGTGTGGAAGAAGAAATGATTGAGGTGGAGAGTAGACCAGAGGGGACAGAGTTAGAAAAGCAGTAAAACCAGAGAGTGAGCAGGGCTTCATTTAGGATTTGCAGAGGTGAGAAATCAGATATTGGTTTAAATTACTAGGAGTTTTAGAATTCATTTGTTACTGTGTACATATCTGAAGTACTGCATTACAGTGACCATGGTTTATATAACTGCTGAATAAACATTTTAAAATCTTATTTTTTATAGGAAGATGACTTGAATGACTTGTTAGAAACCTGGTATACGCATTCTGTGCCAAAGGCAAATACTCCGATCAGCTTAAATTTGGTAGGTATTGTCTTCATTACAGAGCCTCATACCAATTAATAATAATCAGCAACAAAAACGGCCCTTTTTATTTACTCTGTATAAGTTGGGGAGCTTGATGCCAGGATAAAGTATCCAAATTATATTCTCACGTCTCTCAAAGTGGGAGGCCGATCTCCCCAAGGAGGCACAGGAATTGTTAAGGTGGCTTTTGACATCCCCCCAACTCAATATCTGGGCATGTTTTCCCCTTTTCTTAACGTCACACATGAGCTAATATTGTACCCATTTTTTGTCCTTACGTGCTTGGGGCTATTCTCACAACCTACCTGTGTGGATCCCCTGCTATTTTAGACACTAGACTAATTGTCACAAGTTTCTTAGGTTCCATTTCAAATCTTTGACTTGGATGTCCAGATACAGGTAGCTTCAAAAGCTTGTGCTATGGACATTGCCAGGAGAACAGCACTCTTCAGTTGCTGTACCACAGAAAGGAGCTCTATTTTTCTAGGATCTATGGACAAACATACAGTCTTGCACAATGGAGACTTTATATGACTTAGGGATTGCAAATGCTAACTGCTTGTAGTTGTTGCTCAAAACGTCTGGAGGGCACCAAATTGGGGAAGGCAGGGGTGGAATGAGTACTGGTAATAGCCACAGTCTTCACTTGAACACAACCTCCCAGAAGTCTAGTCCTTGTCACCAAGCTGGATAGATGACACAGATTCAGTCTCTCCTTGGTTCCTTGCCTGATTTACCAGATTTTCTTGTTCCTATTTTAATTATTGTTTTGTATTGTTTTTAATGTTTGTGTTTTGTATGATATTTTATGAGAAGGCAATATATTAATAAAAAAGCCCATGCCTGTTTGTTTGGGTTGTGTTTTGACATCCACTATGTGATGACAATAGGGACGTGGGTGGCGCTGTGGGTTAAAGCCTCAGTGCCTAGGGCTTGCCGATCGAAAGGTCGGCGGTTCGAATCCCCGCGGCGGGGTGCGCTCCCGCTGTTCGGTCCCAGCGCCTGCCAACCTAGCAGTTCGAAAGCACCCTTAAGTGCAAGTAGATAAATAGGTACCGCTTTATAGCGGGAAGGTAAACGGCGTTTCCGTGTGCGGCTCTGGCTCGCCAGAGCAGCGATGTCACGCTGGCCACGTGACCCGGAAGTGTCTTCGGACAGCGCTGGCCCTTGGCCTCTTTGAGTGAGATGGGCGCACAACCCTAGAGTCTGTCAAGACTGGCCCGTACGGGCAGGGGTACCTATGTGATGACAAGGGGCTAGCTAGACCTGTTTTAAAATACAGTGGTATCTCAGGTTACATACGCTTCAGGTTACAGACTCCGCTAACCCAGAAATAGTACCTCGGGTTAAGAACTTTGCTTCAGGATGAGAACAGAAATCGTGCAGCAGTGGTGCGGTGGCAGCAGGAGGCCCCATTGGCTGAAGTGGTGCTTCAGGTTAAGAACAGTTTCAGGTTAAGAACAGACCTCTAGAACGAATTAAGTTCATAACCCAAGGTACCACTGTACTTCTTACTGTTTTTTCACTGGCATATCTCCCTTAGAAACCTTAACACACATACTTGTTATGGCACCCTGGATATAGAACTTCCTCCTGTTGCAGATACTGTTGTCGCCCCCATTACTTGTTTTCCATTGTCAATATGTCACTCTTTCTTCAAGATTTATGGAGATGACTGACTTAATTAATTTGCTTCTTCTGCTTGTGAACTGTTATGATGACGGTTTCATGGTTGTTATGTGATGTTGCTGTGCTGCATTTTAATGAATTGTTTGTGGATCGCCCCAGAAGCCTTAAGGTTGAAGGGTAGGTTAGAAATAAAAAAGTTGTATCTAGATTTGACTCATATGAATTAATAAACCTATGTGAGTAAGGTCTGTTGACCTTAGTGGGCCTACTCTGAGTAGGACTATCATTGGATACAATCCGGAATAAAAATAATACCAATATTGGTAGGCTTTACTGCCCTCCCCTTCTTTTGTTCTACACACATAATCACATGGTGCACAATATTAGCAAGTGCTGTGTTGCAAGCCACCAATCTTTAATTTGCTCGGGGATGCAGGTAGGGCATGGACACTGGCTTTGTTGATGCACAAATTATTCAGACAAAAATGATCATCTGCACAATTCTAATAGACGTTACATAATTAGGTTTTGAAAAGTGCTTGAAAAGCTGGCAGTCTGGAATGCCATGTTTGACAGCACTCAGTCAGTCCAATAAATTAGCTTGGTGCTGTAGTAAAAACATTTTCCCCTTCTAATTGTCTCTGCCATATACTCCTCTGGGGATCTGGATGCCAAGCTGTGTTCTCTGAGGCTCACACATCAACACCAGTTTTACATAATATACTCTGAAAATGGAACTTTCTGTAACCAGCCATTTGGCCGGATGAACCAGAACCAGCATGAAAGCAAAGTTGGATATTCATTAAGAAAATTTGCACCTAGCAGGAACTGAGAAACACGGTGCTCATGATGTAGAGTACCATTGTTGCGGAACAAACTCGAAACCCATGTTACACACAGCTAATAAGAGTATACATGCAAAGATATGGACATTTATGAACACAAAAGTTTAAACTTAACAGTGCAACGGATATCATACTTTGCTAGTTGCTAATGCATCTTTCAGTTCCTAGGGTATCACCACTGGTTGCTTAAAAAAACAAAGCTGATCCTGATTGTTAGGCACAGCTTTAATTTATATGTGCAGTTCTGCATGTAATGAAAGGATTTCAGATATTTGCCTGAATATATGCCCAATTACTTCAATACATAGCTCAGTCCTTTGCCATTCCATCTGTTGCTGTGATAATTCCTCATTCATCTTTGGTATTCCCATTTCTGTTTCTTCTGCAAAGAAAAACAGAAAATGACCTCACACCCTACACCTTACAAACCAAAAGCCCTATATTGTAAAGTTTGAAAACAACAAGATAGATTGATTGAACTGTTTGTTTTTGCCTTTGAAACATTACATGATGTTAAAGAGAATGGAGTCGAGTTATTTCAGAAAAGTGCAGCTTTGCAAGTTAAACTCAGTTCTTTGGTTTCAAAACTTGAATTTGTTCAATTTTCTTTCTAATATTGGAAAAAGAACAACGAGATCTTTTTTGCAAGTGAGCAAGTTTTGAAAAATCAACCTTGTTTAAAGGCGGTGAGTTTAAACTGCTCTGGCTACTCATAGCCCCTCTTGAAAGAAATAATTGCCTGCCAAATGATGTCTCTGTTGATTGCAAGTGATTAATAAATGTCCCCTGAGAAATTATTATGTTGCAGCTCTGGTATAAAAGAAAAAAACTCTTGAATGTATTTTCTGTTTAGACTAAACCAGAATTGGAAGTATATGTGCAAATTGTATGCTAAATATCCTCTTTACATTTAATAGTGACAATAGTTTATTCTTACTGACGTTTTGTTTTTTAAAAATATTTTTTATGCCTTTCAACTGTTTACGAATTTCTGAGAAGGCCTCTTTGTAGAACAGGAATAAAAAATGTATTATTTTCACTGAATATATTTACACTTGGCACTGTTGGCAGCATGTGAGCAATGCCTTAACATCATATCTCTACAGATATTTCAGTGGTACATACCGTTTTTATCATAATATCTCAGCAGAGGTTGAATATTTTGTTTTTTAATGACTGAATCTAGCTCCTCAGAGGAAAAAAGTTGAATAATTATCCACCAAAATGAAAAAGAAGGGCTGCACCCCACCAAAAAAGTAAGAAAGGTGGTGGTGATGATGATAGGAAAGAATCCTATATTTCACCTCCCCCCCACAAAAAACCTAAAAGGGTTTAAGCTAACTAGTGAAAGATAATATAAAAGTATAGTTATTTTTGCTAGTGATGACAATCTGAAGATCATCTGACATTTTTTTTAATGTTCAGCTTTGTAAATATCCCTGAAGAAGAATGTCAGGTTGAAATTTAAATACATTTAAGGGTTTTGCATCCTTGGGATTCCCCCCCCCTCCATCTTCAAATAAGCATTTTAAGTATAAGAATAGTATAAACAGAAAATATTTTTCAGAATTTGGGGTGCTTTCTTGGTTTCATAATATCTGAATTTATCCTTTTTCTATGTTATATGAATTCTGTCATTCTGTACATGTACTGGATTATAAAACACATTCCTAATGTTATTTTTTTCTTCTAATTCTTTCTTTTTCTACCATTCCTCGTGTTTTATTTAGCTATCAACTAATTCCGAATGTGAAAAACGTGTTAGTTGTCAGAATTGCCCAATAAGGCTATAATTGGACCAGGATAATAAAGACCTAGTGGCATAAACACCTTACTTTAACAAGTAGCTATAAATGAACTTACCCAGGTCCTTTCCTTAGTACAAAATTCTAGATCCCATTAATATGGTCTTAGTCTAGTAACATTTCCCCCATTCACAATTATGAGGCTAGCTAAGAGCTTCTGTGATGCTTGTTCTCTCATAGGTCCTGAGTTTAATTTGTAGACGGAGGCTGTAATCCTTTACCTACTCACCGGGGAGTAAGCCCCATTGATTTCAATGAGACTTCAGAGTAGACATGTCTGGGATTGTGCTGAGAATGTACCTCCATCAGTGCTACAATTAAAAATGCAACTTCCACATTCCCCATCATGAGAAGTAGAGCAGGCCAGCTGTTCACAATAATTGGCAGTTGGTGAATGAGAGTAAGGAAGAGGCAGACCTTACACACCTTTGTTTCCTGTGGTTTCCGGATCCTCAAGTTGGACCAACCCTCACCTTAGTCAATCCTCACCTGCTAATCTCTTCCATTGTCTTGATAAGAACATAGTTGATTTCTGCCCATATTGGTAATCCCGTAATGTTTTTCCTTAGAATAGGAATTGCTTTCCCAACATACAGTGCTGGTCCACTTCTTGTTGACCTTCATGGTGATTGTGACTAGTGTCAGAAATAGAGACGATTTATATCTGTAACCCAAGAAAACCTTTAATTAAAACATTTTTTTTTTAAAGCCAGTTTTTCAGCTGGAGGCCTCATACTCTCATACACTGTGTTTATTGTCCATGCTTGTGGGCTAGTGAAGCTTTTGACACCTCCTGCGGATCACATTAAAATATGCATGCAGAACCTTGTTAAGTTACATTTCTCATAAACTATTGGGGGGGGGGGGAACTTGGATTGTTTTGCAACCTGCTTGTAAATATTTAACAGAATGAACCCAGTTCTGTAACAATCAGCAACTGGAAGCCCAAGGCTATATTCAACCCTGTGAGAAGTACAGGCTCCCCGCCCCCCACCAGCTGCCAATCTATGAACAAGGGAGATACAAGAAGAAAATTGTAGCTAGCAATGCAGGATTTGTTATTCCACTTTATGAAAATGAGGCCACACCCCTCCATCTCCTTACGATTGTTAAACTACTCTGGGAATTGAAGCTTTATTGAGTAGAATAGGGGTCTCCTATCAATACAGTGGTGCCCTACAAGACGAATGCCTCGGAAGACGAAAAACTCGCAAGGCGAAAGAGTTTTCCATTTTCTGAGTTGCTTTGCAAGTCGGATTTCCCTATGGGCTTGCTTTGCAAGACGAAACGTCTTGTGCCTTTTTTTTTTTAAACCGCCAATGCATTCCTATGGGAAACCGTCAATACACGTTGGTGCTTCGCAAGACGAAAAAACTCGTAGAACGAAAAAACTCGCAGAACGAATTAATTTCGTCTTGCGGGGCACCACTGTACTTGGCATCAGTAACAAACAACAGTTCGCAGGGTTCTTTGGGGGAAGACATGTTTAAAGTGGTATGATACTGCTTTAAATGTATAGTGCAGGTGGGGATCTGGTGTCTGCTGTCTAGGGCAGTAGCGGCTACAGAAGCAACTGGATGTATAGTCCCTTTCTTCTATTTTTCTTCCTGTTCTCCTGATTTTTTTCTCCTCCTTCAGCTCCAAGGTTTGAAAAGAGCCTTGTCATATACTCTTTAACACTGATGATGCTCTACATATACGCTGTTGTGTGTTTTTTTAAACTCCTGGAATTAGCAAAACTGTGATTTCATTAGAAAACAAACACTTTTCTGAAAAGGGTATTTCGTGCCTGTGGTCTATTGAATCAAACTATCTGGTGCTCCTGATTACTTTACTAATCATGTCATTCTGCCACAAGAACAAAAACTAACTAGCCTACATAAACAGCAGTTTATAATACTGCTATCACTTTCAGAACCAATAACGCTGTGTTTTGTTTTGTTTTGTTTTCCTTTCCTTGATCAGCAATCGTATTTCATTACTCCTGATCTAACTGGATTACCAACAGTACCTGAAAGTGTAAGTTTTGTAAGATTTATATGGGGGTAAGATGAGATATTTAGCACATACCCACTGAATTATAAGGCTGGATAGAACCTGAAAATAAACTGGTTCAGCTCTCTCCTCAATGGCTTTATTCTCCTTTAATTCATTTACACATCCCAACACTCGCCACTTTCTCCCTTCACAGACTGTTTCAATTCCATAGTGCTGGGGATTTGCATACACTAGTGTATATCCATTTATGTAAGTTAAAACAATCATTTGCCCACAGTGGATGCAAGGATCGCTCTCATTCTCTCTGTGTATGTGTTTGCAGGCATGAATGTTTAAGAAGTGGTTATGTTTAATAAGCTAAACTAAAAAACTGGTGAGGGAGGGCAGCCTTGCTTAAAAAATGAAATCTGAATATTTTGAAGCACAGATTTTAATATTGCAAAGGATAACAAGGTGACAAATTTCAGTTAAAGATGCTTATTGTGCAGACATATTTCTTTAACGAGATAAAAAAAATCCCCCTTCAGCAGGGAAATTGGTAGTTATAAGTTTATGCTCCACTCAATTACCACTATTAATGTGTTAACAGTACTTATTCTTTATTAAACAGAGAAATCTTACTGAATATTTTGTTGCTGTGGATGTGAACAACATGCTGCAACTTTATGCCAGCATGTTGCACGAGAGACGCATCATTATTACCTCCAGCAAACTAAGCACTGTAAGTACTTCACACTTCTTTCAAGGAGAATACATTGAGCATCTCAAAAAGACCCTTGCAGATTTAAATATGTTCAGTGGGTACTTATGAGACAATATCTACATACTTTTAAAAATATATGGTTTTAATCTGACTCTTGAAGCACAAAAGTCTGATTTATATAAAGCCTTCTCAGATACATTAAGTCAGGTTAATTATTTTTTGTTATGCGGAGATGAGAGTTCTCTAACTCGCTAGAGTTCATTTCTGTGCCTTCCACCCTATAAAGAATCCTTAAGGGCTATTATAAGATCTTTATTATTCACTTGTGGCTTATTCCATTGGAGCTACTTGAAAGAAATCAAGGGGGCATGATAATAGCTAGTATCCTAAACCTGGTAATAGGTAAATTCATCTTGGTTGCAGAGTAGTGTTTGGGGAGCGTATACTGTAATAGCTCTGATTTTGGAGCAGCTCTTCAGGCTGATAATAACTTACTATTCCAAATAGCCTTTTTTATTACAGGTTTTATGCTTCTGCCTATGCTGAAATGGCTTTCTTATGTCATTGCAGATGGCACAGAGATAAAGAGAGCCATGTTTTAACTCTACAGCCATGCCTAAATCTTTTGATAGCCCCTTTTTGTTCTATCCTTTCCCATGGGGTGTAATATACAGGTCTACACCCATCTCAATTAAGTTGCAAGCAACATTGCTTTCAAGCCAATGGGCATCATTGTGTATGCAGAGTGTTGTCTGTTAAGTATAGAAATATATTACTTAGGATTCCTTCAAATCTATTGCATGACATACTTTCTAGTCTGGTAATAGGTGTGTTCAAATGATTCACTGAATGCAAAACCACTTACAGTATGTTCAGTATAATCAGAAATAGTACAAAAATAGTTTTGCGCTGTTAGCTAATCTGGATGTACCCTAGGCAAGCCTGTACACAAGCTAATTTTAATTTCTTTTAATTTAATGGAATTTATGAGGTTAAACGCAGTTGAGCTGCTTAACTCTGCAGGATTACTATCTGAGTCTTTATAGATAGCAAGAGCAGGGCTTTAAAAGCACGAACAAATAAAATCTTGCACTGAGTGATCAGAATACAGTCAACAACTTTATTGGTGCTTAGCTCTCATTCAAATGTGCTGAAAGCTTTGAAATTTGAGATACTCTGAAGTTTTGTTATGCAGGGACGAGAGTGTGCTGAGTAAATAGCATTCTTCGTTTCAAGAGATAAAAATAAGTCCAACATCCATTTGTTGACTATAGTTGTCATTCACTTGTTAAGCTTGTACGCCAGTTGTTAATCCATGGTCTTTCTGTGGATTTCTGTTGGTTCTGATTCCGCGGGAAAGAGTGCGTTTTCCAAGGGAAAGCGGTGGGTCAAACAAAAAAAAAATACTCGGACCTGTGTCTAGGGACAACCAGACGTGCCCCTCTTGAACTTGTGAATATGCTTTACATGGTGAAGGGTGCCTATACCAGTCAGTCTTGCAGTTCAGATTTGGCTTCAGTTTCTTGAAGTGCAATTCGAGCAATAGCTCCTTTTTCAGCAGGAACAACTTAATGCAGGGCAACTGTCATGTAGACGCTGCCCACTGTACTGAAACGGATTGCATCAGTCGGCAGTGTGACCAGTGCAGAGTGAGTGTAGAGTCAGTGCACATTATTATTATTATTATTATTATTATTATTATTATTATTAGAATTTATATGCCGCCCTGTACCCGGGGGGTCTCAGGGTGGTTCACAGAATAAAATCAAGATATAAAACCACAACATATATACTCAAAATAAAAACAACAACCCAGTAACACCCCCCCCCAAAAAGAGCCACATTTTAAAAGGGCATAGGATGTCAATCATGGCAATCAGATTTCCATTAGAGTAGAACCACCCTCTCGGTGCTATCTGATGCTGTACAAGCACAGTTCTGGTTTTGCAATTGGACTTTTCCCCTCTCTGCTCTCTCTGCCTCTGCCCAATCTGCTTCCGAAGGCCTCCCAATCCCTGGGAGCAGATTTTGACAGTGCATGTGGGGGGGGGGGAGGGACTGTAGATGAGAGTAGGGGAGGTTTCATTGTGTGAGTGAAAATCTGCAGCTTGATTGGATGCAACCCCCTGAATATGCATCGTGTTGGGCATTCCCAAAGGTCCAGGGTTTGTTTGGTGGCTCCTTCCTTTAAGGTTGAGGTATCTTATGTGGTGTCCTCCATATGTTGTTGGACTATAACCCCCATCACCCTTGAATATTGGCTGTGCTAACTGGAGCTAATGGGAAGTAAAGTCTGACAACAACTTTGTTAGCTGCATTTAAGGAATTTCAGGTAGTAGGCCTCTGTATTCAAATTGCACTTCCACTTGTGGTTGAAATTATTGACCATTGTAGAAATATTGTAGTGGCATTTTTTGCAGTGGAATTTTTTAGCACCAGTCACTGTTCCTGTTTTCCAAAGGGGTGTGTGTTGTAAATGGCGTTTCTGTGCTCTCTGGCTTCCGTCGCAGTGTGTCCCATTGCACCAGTAGCGATTTAGTCATGCTGGCCACATGACCCAGAAAGCTGTCTGTGGACAAACGCCAGCTCCCTCTGCCTGAAAGCGGAGATCCTGCACACCATAGTTGAATTCAACTAGACTTAACCGCCCAGGAGTCCTTTACCTTTACCTGTATCATAGTACATTGGGGTAGGCAACCTAAGGCCCGTGGGCCACAAGCGGCCCATGAGCCACCCCTGAACTGAGCTGCCTGCTCAGCGAATCCCTGCAAGCTGTTCTAAACCAGTGCAGCGTGGTGCGTGGGCTCGCTTCCACGGTGTCGGAAATCGCATCTGCGCATGCTCAGACGCCCACGGAGGGATCTCTGCTGGAGTGAACTGGCCCAGGCGAGGTAAACCTTGCTGACCCCTGTAGTACATGGACTGCATGCATGACGTTCCAGGTTTATCTCTGCTTCAGAGAAATAAAAATATATATTAGTCTCCTGATATCTTGGAGATCCTTTCAGTAATAGTAGGAAACACTGTTCCAGCTGGATGGAACTGCTGTCTGCATCAATGTAGGGCAATATCAAATGTTCATGTATCCCATCTAGGACCCATTAAGAGTTACCACTTAAAGTAGTAACTGGATGATATCCTAATTTTGCACTCTTCTACACAGACTGTAGACTGAAAGTGTGTGTAGCATGCCAATTATCTATTTTGCATTTCTGCACTTTTACCAGTGTCATAATTTTTTTTAAATTAGTTAAGTTTAGAGTCTTATGAGGACTATCTTGGCTAAGTTTGGAGAAAGAAATATTGGCTTATTAAGATGGGATATGAGTGAACCTTTTGCCCACACATAGCCCCTTTATGACATGAGGAATGAAACCCAGAAGTTTGTAAGTAACTGTGCTTTGGTTTCTTTTGAAGGTGGTAACCATATTATCTTCTGGTCCACTTTTTATATTTCTGTATTAAACATTGTATTTCATGTTTGCACTAACAGCCAAGCCACCTCAATTAGTCATTTGTATTGCATATTCTCTGATTCCAATGGGTTGTAGCCAACTTGAGTCATACTCTGTGTAGATCCATGTAATGAATGGACATGACTAATTTAGATCCATTAATTTCAATGGATCTATCCTGAGTAGACTTCAGTTGGATACCACCCTTTGTTTTTATGGTTACCACTTGCATAAAATAAAGCAAATTTTGATTATATATCCCCAGCGTAAATGTAACTCCTGCCATTAGAGTTTTGCTTTCTGAATAAGCGCCTTTTCCTTTGAAAATAGTGTTATCAAATCCATTCTATTGTTAGGGGAGTTGTCCTTTTATCTTTGAGGTTAACTTAATACCAAGTGTTTATGACAGTTCATGCAGACTGAGTTGTGATGTCACCTCCAAGTTATCAGCTCTGTTTCGGTTCACTATCTAAGGGCAGTTGCACCAATAACAAAAGACATAATTCAAGCTCTCGCTCAAGCTCTCCTTACTCTTCTTGTTTTGTGGAGGATAGAAAATTCTCTGAATCTATAAATCACTATTTTTTAAAGATTTAGCACCTTTGCCATTTCAGTCTACCCTGTGGTTTTAAAGGACTAATCCTGATATGTATAGAAATGAAAAAGGGGGTTCTGTTTTTGAGAGCGCAGCATATAGTGATCAACCTATTTTAATGGGGAAAGAAGTAAGTGTAACAAAATAACGACCGGTTCTTTATTTACATATATGCATTTTTACATAAATACACGGTTGCCTTTTGCATGGGTAAAACGTTTACTTTGTATCTGTTTCTCTGTCTTGCAATTCTCTTTTATTTCCATCTTCCTGTAAATGAAAATATGCATACAAACAAGCACCCTGCATGCACTCAGCACTTTAAAAAGGTATGAGAATATAACAGCTTTTGTATTGCAGTTGCTGTGTGAATTAAGCTAGCGTGGAAACCTTTTTTCAGGAAGCCAGTGCTAGAACATTGATTTTATGCCTGCTGTAGGCAGGCAAGCCCTGGATGTTTGGGCCCCAAGTGAACCTGCAGTGGTAGTCTACCAGAACATCGTGCTGTAGTCTTGTGTATTCAAAGCAAAGGAATAAATCATGATTTTACAACGGTGCATCAGTTGACTTATTGCTGTTTTGTGACCGCTGGGTAGGAAGGATTGCTGTTTAATGCCATGTCATCGGTTCTCAAGTCAGTCAAGCATGAAGGCTTGTCATATGCCTCTATAATTGTACCTCTCCAGACTTTCTCTAACTAGTCAGCTGGGGCTGTGCATTTTGTCTCTAACACCCGGCTGGCCCGTGCCTGACAGGAGCTTTCTCATCATTCTGTCAGTAATATGTTAAGTAGTGTGTGCCTGTTTTGTGGCCTCTGCTATAGAAGCAGGTGGAAATACTTTAATGCAGATGTTGAAATGTTGTCTCTCCTCCCCGCCTTTTTAAAATAGTAATAATAATAATAATAATAATTGTTTCAACTAACGCTGGACTGATAATTTTGTAAGAGCTGTTCTTTCATTCCACCTGCATAATCCCGGAGAGTTTTTCATTTCTGCAAAATAGGAATCGGGAGGTAAGCTAAAAACAATTTCAAAATTGTTTTGGAGGAACCCCAGTTATTGAAATGTTCACTGTCTTTGCCTTCCATGAAGAACAAACACCCCCTTTATCCCCAGTGGATCCGTGATGATTGCGCCTTTGGTTAGGCTAAATCATGGTGTATCATAACTCTTAACTAGCCCATATGTGTAAATAATATATATTTCTTCCAATTCCCTTCCAAAACTTGGGGTTTTATTTATAGCTGCCAAGGGACTTTAAAACACTTGAAGGCAGCAGAACAACTGACCAGATGCTTGGGCACGCAAAGCGCTCTCGGTTTGCCATAATTGCATTGTACTTCATCATGCTCGTCTTCCAGCTGATTCTAAGGATCCCCTAATGTGGTACTTTGTCCTAGTGATTCATAGAGTATCCTCATGCTGATTATTACCACCCTTGTATCGAATGATTCTTTGTGAGGAGTCATTGAAACTCACTTGCATCTGATTTTTTTCCAGCAAAATGCTGACTTTAAATGCTTTAAAAACTCCACTGAGTGCTGAAAAACAGGGATAAGTGACTTTTGTTCCCCACAATTCCCAGTGCCGGACTACCAAATGGGTAGGCACCTATTTGGGCCCCATGGTTTTTAGGGCCCCTGCTACAACTCATCAAAATACAATTTATTTGATGTTGAAGGAAAATTACAATCAAGCCTTTTTAGTTCAATATGAGGGCGGCCCCCAAGAATTCGACTGCCTAGGGACCTCCACGGGGTTTAATCCAGCACTGCCAACTCCTAGGGGCTGAGGTCTCTTCGCCCTCCCTAAAATATTTGAGGGGATTCCCCCCCCCTCAGTTTATGGGCATTACCATTCAAATGACGTGTGTGTGCCACATCTTGTAATCGATTGTGTGGGGCAGGGCTTACCTGCCCCCCCCCCATGTTTTATTCAAGTTGGCACCCATGGTGAGCCATCTTTCCTTTCTAAACAGTACTCTGACCTGAAGATCCCCCAGACTTTGTGTCCAGTCCAGTTTGTGTGATGCCAGTAGAGGAGAGGCCTGGGTAGAAGACTAAATGTAGGGGCAGTCAGTATATGGGAAGGGGCAGAATAGGATTGTGCCTGTCCGTTCCGTTCTGACCACGCATTGCTTGGCTCTTCTATGCAGCGTTGACTGATGTGTAGCGTTCGAGATTAGGGCCGTTGTGTATGTGAATATGTCTTGCACATTCATTAACCCCATATTTGTAAATAGCTTCTTCACAGAGTGGAGATTTTTTTTTTTGCTAGTGTAGCCTGAGTTGTTAAAAATAAATACTACCAGGTCACGAGCAATAAAAATGGAATACATGCTGAGATCAAAATATAAGGGCCCGCAGGCCGCATGCAGTTCATCATCCACAAATTGCCCATTTCACTGATGGATAAAGGACCAGGATTTCATTTACACTTACTTCCTCAGTATAAACAATTCTGATTTTAACTGTAAACACATTTTAAATACCCCATTCTCAGTCACCAATACACTGCTATTACCAAGATGATACAACGGATTTCAAATGGACTGTGTACTGTGCAGCTGCATGAAGTTTCTCTCGCCCTGCCAGGGACACGCGCCAATGATGAGTGGACATTCTACATGGGCAGGTTGCACATTATACAACAATAAAAAAATGTAAATACAAAAAACCCCCTACACAGAAAGGATTACAATATTTAGCATCATTGTTTTGAATTGTTGAGACTTCCTTTATATGTGCCTCAGTGTCATAGGATTGTGGTGTTCTGAATTTCATGGAGTGTCATCCAAATGTTTGCTTGTGTCATTCTGAAGATGGGGTCCTGTGAAAAAGTGCTTGCTGGTCCACAGCCTGGCTTAACTACGATTTCATCATTTTCAAGGAAATCTATTCTAAAGGCCCTAAAGTGTATTTTGAGTCTTACCTGCTGAGGTAATTTAAAATATTTATGCACTTATTTAAATATGTTGTTGTTTGCTTTATAGATGGTTGCCACCTTATTTTGCAGCATTTTTTGTTTTAAAAAAGTGAGCATAAATTAAATATTTAGACTTTGAACAGATGGTTTCCTTCTGTTGCTTTCGAAAGGAACACTACCATTTTCTTTTAGAACGTGTTGCATTGTACTCTGCAGCAGTTTATTGTTTATAGTTGCCAAGGTTTTTATTTTCCTCACCTGAAAAGTAGATGGAGTAGCTTGCTGATAACTAAATAAAAGCCGATAAAGGAACTCTTGCTTCTCATAATATATATTACTTTCCTATACACAGGACAAGGCTCATGTAGGCATTTTACTCTGAAACAGACCCAAAGAGGCTACGAGTAAAGGAACTCCCAGTCCTTTTTTCCAGTACTGGTACCTTCATAAAAGTGCAGTGGGTACAAAAAAAGACTCCGTCAGTACTCCGTACCTGTGAATACTGTCACAAAAAAGCCCTAGTAATCCCTATTTCACCTATCCCTGGAAATGCATCATTGTGGATAAGTTAACCTTTGACCCAGCTTGTTCACAACTACAGTGGTACCTCGGGTTAAGTACTTAATTCGTTCTGGAGGTCTGTTCTTAACCTGAAGCTGTTCTTAACCTGAAGCACCACTTTAGCTAATGGGGCCTCCTGCTGCTGCCATGCCACCGGAGCACAATTTCTGTTCTCATCCTGAAGCAAAATTCTTAACCTGAAGCACTATTTCTGGGTTAGCAGAGTCTGTAACCTGAAGCGTATGTAACCCGAAGTACCACTGTACAGTGATCTTTCTATCAGCGTTCCTACGAATTGGATGGCTTGAAAAATTGCATGAGCCATTGTAGGAATCCCTTCCAAGTCAACATAGAGCTAGATTGCGCACTACATCCTCATGTAAGAGCCAGGAAGTACACATGTCCATCATTGTTTTATTTGCATGCCACCTTTCGATAACTAAAACCATGCTTGAGACAGTTTACAACACAATCTACACAATTGCAAACATAGCAAAAGTCATAAACAATAAATGACACATATCACAAAGTACCCAACCAAACTGAACAATTGCTTCACAAATAAAGATATTAAAAACAAAGATACAGAAAATTAACATCAGTAACAACACCTAAACAATACTGCAACCCAATAGTCAGCAGCTTTTGTAGCTGGAGTCAATCAGGATGCTACCCTCTGTGGCCAGGTGGGAAAAGGCCGTCAAGGCAGGGAACAGGTCTCCTAGGACTCGTAGCCAAGATGGATACACAGTTGAAGACTGTTTGGTGTAAGCATCATGAGTAAGAGATTACTGATGAGCAAACTAGTTTGTGCCGTTTTGCATATTCCTGCACCAATATAAAGAAAGCCCACTACTCCCCCCCCCCCTTTTTTGGTGTTTTTAATAACTTGTTTCTTACGTCAGTATTCTTTGTTAATGGGAATGGAAGCCTTCAAAAAAACTTCCAAGCTTGACTTATTGCCTGGCTGTGGACCAGGCTGCAAGGAGTATTATTGTTCATATTCCATTTCAAATCACAAATTCTTGGAAAAGTTCCTTGTACTTTAATGACTCCACTGGATCACATCAGCTTTTGAACTGAACCTGCATACAGCATTTTTGCAGTCAGTCAGCCAACCAGCCATTTAGCTGCATTGCATCATTTATTTATTTGATTTTATTTATTATGGTTTCTTCCTGCTGTGTGTTTTCCCTTTCTTGAAATCTACTGTTTAATAAGATGAATTCCATCATAGTTACCCCTGTGTCCAACTGGTAGGGGATAAGATGTGGGTGTGCCTTGCCAAAAGTTCATTCATCTTGAGTCTCAAAATTATTATGAGGAGCAGTCTTCAGAGGCCTGCATATATTATGAAATATTTCAGATCTAGAACCTGCTATTCTGACTGCTGGAGATCTAAAAATGTGCATCAGATCCACCCTCCCACTTCAGAAGTAGTGTGTAACACACACAGAAAGATACTTAAAAAGCATTCTGTGCAGATCGTGTGGAAGAGGAATAATGGGGAGGAAGAGGGCAGGTTCTGAACTTTCCGTTACTGTATTCCTAAGACAAGAATCCAGTGCAAAAATCCAATACGAATCTGCAATTTGCATGAATTGGCTTCACATTATAAGGTCAGATGAGAGTATGATCTAAGCAGCTTTACTGAATCACAAACTCCCCAGAGTAGTTCCACTCAGTCATGTGTGGGATATGCATCTTACTTTTCCAACACGGCATAATTCAAATTTTGCTCTTGGTTCCATAAGTTATTTGCAACACACTTGTCGTTTATTTTTCCACTGTAGTACAGAAGCTAGAAATGTTATGCGTGCAAATTTTAACTCTCCTATTTCTCCTCATCCCATTGAAATGTTTATTCCATTTGTTTCAATTTGGCATGAATCTTGGATCAGAAATTCTGTATGTCAGAGTTTAAGATTTAGTATCAGAGACACAAGAAAGCCACAGCACTGGAAGATCTGGACAGATATCCAACTTATTCCCTCAGTAAAAGATCAGAAATGATCATTCTTCTTCTTCTTTGGCGATTACTCATAGCCAAGTTCCATGAACACGGTCTTAACAGTGAATCCATAAGTGACTGTGGAGGCCAATTCTGGATCCACACATCCTTCCACAGTGGGGACATAGGTTTCTGGGCAGGAGTTGATCATGGTGAGGGTTTGCCAAATGTGCCTTCCTCTTTGCACGTTTCTCCTTTTTATCCTGAGTTTGAGTGTCTTCAAAGTCCATGATACCTTTGGTAAAGGTTGTTCTCCGATTGGAGCGCTCGCAGGCCAGTGTTTCCCAATTGTTGGTGATTGTACTACATTATTTATTTATTTATTTATTTTAGATTTGCCTTGAGAGAGTCTTTAAACCTCTTTTGTTGACCACCAGCATTATGCTTCTTCAGTTTGCTTCTAACTGAGATGCTGTTCCAAATATCATCTTCCTAGGGTCCCGGGAGCAATTTTTTAAGTGTTCCTCTCTCCTGCAAAAGAGTTTAATTTAGGTCATTGCAGGAACACCTTTGTACAGAAATAAAATTCGGATATGTAAATATTCAGTGTTGTCAAAGAAGTGGGAGAAGAATAACATATCAATTAAGGGGAGGATATAGTTGGAGAACAGATAGCTTAAGCAAGAAACAAGATTTTTTAAAATTAAATTTGCTTTTCTTTATCTAGAACTATTCATGTTCGCTTTACAATGAACAGGTATGACATTCCCCAATTCAAGGGACATGCAATCTAACATATACAGCAGGGATAGTCAGCTCAATAAAGACAAATTGTAGTGAAGAACATAATATGAACAAGATGGTTAGGATGGGAATATAAGGGGATAAAATTGTTCAAGCATTTGGGAGCAAAATGAGGTGGTGAGAATGTCACAGTAGACATTATTTCAGAAATTGGATACTAAAAGTCACCAAAACAGTAGGCCATATTCAACTCTGCAATTTTGCTGGCTCAATGGATTTCAGTGCTCACAGCAGAATTTTGTCTCCTTTCCCCTCTAGCATCCTGCACACCCTCAAAATGGGTTGCCCCCGGAAGTGATTTTCAGCACACATTGGGGTGGGAGGGGGGGAGAGAAAAGGAAGTCCTGTTGTGCCAGTGAAATCCCCGCAAAACAGAATTAAGAAAGCCAATAAAGAGTATTTGGAGATTTAACTGTGTGGCATATTAGCAGTTTAGTCAAATACAAAGGTTATACTGTAAATGTTACACATTTTTGAGATTTTTAAATATATTCAGGAAGGATAACCTTGTTGAGTGATGATATTAGCATGGAACCTATTTGCTAGCTAAGGAATTAAGCCATTCCTCTGGTCACTTCATTAATTAGAAAGAGTTGTTTTTAAGCATTCTCATAAGCTTCATAATCCAGCCGGCGGTGTTTTGACAGTTTCCAGAATTAGGCAGAGACAATTACTTTGCTTTAAAAGCAACTTTGTCAAAGTTTCCTGAATTAAGCAAAGGTGTGAACATCTTGTTTTAGGTAGAATAATAGGTGTTTTGCAAGTAGATGGATTTGCATGAATAAGAAAGACGTACGGTTGATTTTGAGCACTACAGTAAGTAGTCTATCAGATACAAGAAAAATATTTAAGTGCTTGCAGATTACTTTATCATCAGGATATTTCTCTAAGGGCATGTGGATATCACACAAAACTATGGTAAAACAGGATGTGAAAGCACAACCCCATTCCAAGGCATCGTTCTCCCTCCTACCCCCACAGGGTGACAGGAATTTGAAAGCTTCTGCTTTTAGTCAAAATTTGTCATATTGTCTGGACTAACCAACAGTAGTTAACATGACTAAGGTTCTACTTATAGCTGGCATGGCTTGCCATGTCATCTGAACTGCGATCCGTGATTATTGCTAGATTAAATTGAACCAACGTCAAGCTGTGGTTTCTGAAGCCAACTTGCTTAAAATATGTATAGTTAATGTTAACCACGGTTCGCAGTTCAGATGACATGCGAAACTTGAGAAATCCTCTTAATGACACAGCAGGAAAAGCGGGGGGCAGAACAGACAAGCCCGGGAG
The DNA here is from genome assembly GCF_965153285.1 of Podarcis tiliguerta. Classification (NCBI taxonomy): domain Eukaryota; kingdom Metazoa; phylum Chordata; class Lepidosauria; order Squamata; family Lacertidae; genus Podarcis; species Podarcis tiliguerta. The sequence continues at coordinate 79,588,213 of NC_139539.1, forward strand.
GAGCCTAGGCCTTTTCACATCTAGCAGAATTATAGTTTACCATTTCTGGACATGATCTCAGAGTTGCTTAGATGCCACATGATTTTCTCAAAATTAGTTTTTGAAATCCTGGACTTCGTGTGTCGACATTATAAATCTTTCCCATATTCTGTATTGGGGTGGGGAACCTTTTCTAGCTTGTGGGCTGAACCCTTCTCTCTCCACCCCTGGAGAGCTTGCCCACCTTTCAATATCCTAGCGACATCAGCTGATGTCGTGCTTTAAAATTCCCACTGGAGGCACTTCAAAGTGCAGTGCGGGGTTGTTCAAAAGCCCTTATGCAAACAGTTATGCATTGCTGTTTAAATCTCCAGTTTTTAGAGGTTTAAAGATCAGTACCCAGCTGCTTGCAGAAGTGCTTTCAAATAGCCTTGTGCTTTTCCATGGACCTCTGGCTAATGAGTGTGGTTAAATCATGCTCAGTTTGACTGCATGCGCCAGTTCCCAGCAGAATCAACCCTCACCCATCAAATGGCATCACCTCCATCTGAGCGACATCAGTTGATTGGCAGGTGGGCGTGGTTTTTAAAAAACGGCCTCCAGGGCCAAATTCGAGCACTCTGGCAGACTAAGAGTGGGCAAGGGAGTCCTCACACCTGTTCTATATGATTGTACAAAATTGCTGAGAGTACTTGAGCATAATAATTTAGATTGTTTGGAACTGCTGAGGACTATAGAGAGATGTTCTTGAATGATACACTGTTTTAAGATTGCTCACTTGAATTGTGTGAATTTGAAGAGAACTTGAAGACTAAGTAGTCTTGGATAAAACCATTGGATAAAACCCAAGTAGCAATGTGATTTGCAAAAGCTTGCTTCATATGAACAAACACATTAGCAGTATCACCATTGAAGCTGGAAGCAATAGGACTGGAGGCAATAGTGTTTGGTAGTCACATTAAGAATTAAAACTTTAGGCTACCTTTTTAATCCATGAATTTGCTAGAGCCATCTAGATAAATGCTTGGTGACTGTACAACTAATGAATACGTAAACATGTTGCAGTAAATGTTAACTGGTATTAGAATCAGTATTTCTTCAGTATTTTGAAATCAGGACCATTTCACCTAAACATTCTTGTACGTACTCCCAACCTAAAGTATTGTTATATTACTTGGATCTCAAATTGGTGTTTCTCAAACACTGTGAAATTCTATTCCTTCTCATCTGCACCTCCAAACTAAAATCTCATGGGAAGATCAGGTCCCACATTCACCAACCCATCATGTTGGCTCCCTACATATCATCTTTCTATGCGCTGCTTCATCTCTCCCAGAAATGAGAATTCTCTTCCTCCTCAGGTGTCCCTTTAGGGTTGCAGCTCGGTGAAACTGCTTTGGTGGTAACCCACTGTGAGTGCAACATCAAACCACACATATCTCTAGCATTAGACTGCAGTATAATGTCTTGTCAGGTAACGGTGGAATCAGACGAAAACATTCCCAGTCAAAACCTGACAGCGTTGCAGAATGCACTGAACAATGACATCAAATGCTTTAGACAACTATAATAATATCACCAGCGGCAGCCCTTGTGCTTTGCGATAAGATTGGTTCCCAAAGGTCTGTTTTTCTCAGTACCATTCCCCCCCTCCCGCCCCATTTGATATCTAGCAGGCAGTCATTTCCAGGCATGCTTGTTCTTAGGGTTGCCCCCCCAACCAACATTGTAGATCTCAGTTCCAGAAAGTTTCAAAACAATTGCTTTTGCCAAGGAAATGGTCTATTTTCAACTCTGTTAAACTCATTCAGTGTGTGTGTGCCTGGTTCTTTAAAGAGAATAAAGTGGTTGTTATTTTTTTGTCCACACACACACAAACTTAAATATTTTATATTAGGAATGAAGATGATGTGCAGGATGTATTACACTGAGCACTGAAATGTTTTCAAAAATCTGATGATACCTTTGAGAGTGTATTTGTTTTGCAGGATAGATCTCAAAATCTCACATGTCTAAAGCAGCTGTAGAAATATAAAAAATAATAATCGGAGCAATGTGAAGTTTTTATCAGTTCTTGAATCTTGAACATTAATCATTCTTTAAACAAAATAGTAGCTGGAATCAGATTTCTAAAAACTTGCATCTGACACAGTAGGTTCTTGTGATAGGTCACAATAGTCACAAAAAATAGTTAGCCTTTAGGGTGACTCTTAAGTCATGTACACACCATACATTCAAACCACATTGCTTCTGCCCTAGTTCTTCTAGGAACTATACATTTATATTTTGCATATGTCAGAGTATGTGCATATATATTGTATTATATGTAGCATAGTACAAATCACTTATTTTTGCCACCAGTACATAGAACCTATACCTGTATGGACCAGGGAGCTGAGCATGGATGCTTGGATAGTCTAAACCTGAGTTTCAAGTCATAAAAAAATGTAGCATCATACACTCTGCTAAAGGCTTGAAGAAACTTCAGAATAATCTGTTGAAGGAAGGGTGTTCTTTATGTACGCCTGTAAGCCACTACAGCACACAGCCTGGTTTCATGATTCTCCTGATGGCTTTGTTCCTCTATTTGCCATGTTGCAGCAAATCCACAGCTTTGCTATAGATGAGTTTTACCATCTCTCCTGCTAAATGCACACTGACCTTTGGGAATCCGGACTCTCTCCAATGCTGCCAACCTCCTACACAATGGAGTGTGTTTCCTACTCTTATGGCGGATACCCAAGAGCAATAAATTGGTTAATTCTCTGTGACTAGGCAAAATTTTCAATTTTTTTTATTAATTTTCCAAAATTTTAAACTAACAAACATACATCATAAGTGTACTTAATCCAATCTTAATAACATTGTTAAGAGACTTCCTCAAATTCCCTTGACTGAATATACCATTGTAACAGATTTCCAAAACAAAATCTCATAAAATTTACTTAGTCGTCTTAACATCTTTGTTTCTTTTCATCTTTGCTTTAAACATAATATTCTATTAGTGGCTAGGCAATTTTGACAATATTTGTCAGCAGCATTGGCTCCCAGTCTGTTTCTGGGCCCAATTCAAAGTGCTGACTACCCAAACTTAAGATCTTCTATGAGAGTCTGTGCTCCAAGTACCCCTGCAGAATAAAGTGAGATCAGCAATCCCCAGAAAGAGAGCCTTTTCAGTAGACCTATAGCCACCTTATGTAACAGAATTCCCAGGGTGGCTTGCCTGACACCATCTTTGTTGCCTCCACTCTACCCAATGCCAGCTGAACACATTCCTATTAAATACCTAAAATAACCTAGGCTTCTGTTTTTAATTTGGGAGCAGCAGCAAATTGTATTTTTGTTTACGTTGGTTTCTTCTTCTTTTTATTGAATTTATATACCACCCTATACCCCGGGGGTCTCAGGGTGGTTCACAGAATAAAATCAAGGTATAAAACCACAAAATACATGATAAAAATAGAAAGAACGACCCCATAGCCCCCCACCACACACACACAAAAAGCACATTTTAAAAGGGCATAGGATGTCCCCCTCTCTTCCTCCTTATGTTTTACTTTTTCTTTCACTTGTTTTTTATTTCATTTATTTTAGTGCGTCCAAAGAACTTTTGGGTGGCATAAAAATGTCTTGAATAAATGTCAAATTTATTCAAAAGCAAACCTTCTAGTTGTGCAGCAATAAAACTGCTAGGATATTTGCAAAGCTAAGCAGGGTGTGATGTGGTTTCAAATTGGATTGGGGGGGGTGGCGAGTTGAGATTCCTGCATTGCAGGGGGTTGGACTAGATGACCCTCAGGGTCCCCTCTACCTCTACAATTCTAGGATTCTATGAAAGTGTTTAAGCTTCTGCAAGACTTAGTTGTTTTTCCTGTAACAGACTAACACAGCTAATCCTCTGGAAAATGGAAAATGAAAAAATTAATATAGATAATGTTTTAAAAAAATTAGGCCAGCATGACTCCTTTTAAATATAATCTAGCAATAAACAGTCCACCTAACGGATGTTTCAAACTACATTCCAAAAATTGATAAATAGTTGCAGTTTTCATAGTAAGTTTTACTATTACTTGTCTGTTCTTTTTTGATATCTTATTAACTGTGTAACCTTTATCCATAAACAAAGCACGTCAAATAATAATAAGAAATAATAAAACATCCGAACTAATCGACTGTACTTGGTTTTCCAGCATTTCCCCACCTCCTGGTCACTTCAGTTCTTGCTGCTGCTGCTAGATTAACCATTGTTATTTGAGCAACATGGTCAACGTAGTTAAGAGAAACTGAAGTAGTTTTAGTGTTGTTCTGAATGATAATTTGCTTCTATTAATATCCAGAACATCATTCCAATAATCCTTAATGCTATCACAATTCCATCATATATTCTTATCATTTGCATTTGGTGCAGAACCCCATCAACATTTCCTGAAATGTTCTTATTACATTGGCTTAATCATATTCACCCCCATTCCCATATTTTCTACTGCCTCCTTTTGGCAACCACTCCTTTGGACTCCTCCATTTTCACATTAACCCTCTTTTTTATTGCTTCTTTTCCCAGCTACCCCTTGCACACAGACCATCCCCATTTCCATGTCTCCTCCTCTCTTCTATTCTGCAACCCTCTTCTTCAGAGGATCTGTCAACTAGATCTTTAAGATGAATCAAATCTTAAGAGCAAACCTGACAGCTTGGTCAGTTATAGAGGATTATGTGATGGATGTTGTACATACATACGTGTTTGCTTGTTAATAAAACACCTGCTTTAATTTACTGTATTGAATCTGAAACTTCATGTAGAAGACAACACATGATACAATATTTGGGGGTATGTTTATTTCTCACACATGATGCAACTGAAGAATGGGAGAGATTTGAATAAAGGAGATATGGAGTAACATTGAGAGGAAAAAAGTGGCAGCGTTAAACAACAGAGGTTTGAGTAGAGTGAGCGGGGGAAACATTGAGAGTGAAAAAGAGGTGGTTTAAAGTAAGTTTTGAGTACAGCGTTAAGGGAATTGAGGAAGGCTTGGTTGTGTTAGCTTTTTGTGTTGGCTTCTCTGTTGTACACTTCTCCACTATTTCTGCTTTTAAAAAACTTTTTTGAAGACAACAACCCTTTAGTCTTCCTCTCTTCGCAGTCTGTTGAGTCCTTTTCTCTTTTTCTTTCGTGTTTTTATTTGGATTGTTGTTGTTGTTTAGTCGTTTTGTCGTGTCCGACTCTTCGTGACCCCATGGACCAGAGCACGCCAGGCACTTCTGTCTTCCACTGCCTCCCGCAGTTTGGTCAGACTCATGTTTGTAGCTTCAAAGACACTATCCAACCATCTCGTCCTCTGTCGTCCACTTCTCCTTGTGCCCTCCATCTTTCCCAACATCAGGGTCTTTTCCAGGGAGTCTTCTCTTCTTTATTTTCTTTATTTGGATTAGTTTCTTTTATTTATTGTATTATGAAAAAGCTAATAAAATCTTCCAGTAAAAAAACCCTCTCCCATTATTTTTAAACACCAGATTTTGCTATCTCAATGTCCTTCCCTTTCTGCTCCCATGTTACAGCTATTGCTGTTCTGCAACCTGTGTTCTCTTATGCTCCTCTACCCCACCCTGAATCCATGCAAATCCAGGCTCACAATGCAGTGCTACAAATTCTTCAATGGGAGCTGCATGGTGATGGACTGGTAGAAATATAGTATTGAGAGAAAAATTGAGTTGGAGAATGTTGTTAGTTGAAGGAAAGAAAAGTTGTGAAGTTACAGAGTTGAGAAGTCAAGGAGCTGGAGCTGAATAGCTGCAAGAAATTTAAAAAAGGCTGAAACACTTTTAAGCAAGCCGGAATACTGAACAGAGTTAGAGAGTAGTTGAGTACTGAAGCAGAAAATGTCCAGGAGAAGGCCAGGAAGGGAAATAGAAGCTGAACTCAGAAATACATATTGATAAGTGTTAGCTTCCTTATGGAAACAGTCCAGAAATATTGGGTGTGAAGACTTATGCCACATGCTTGGTTCTTTGGATTATAGTTAGTGAAAGTTTTAATATTTAAATTCCCAATTTGTTTCTTTGTAAAGATTACCTGAAAAAAAAGCCTTTCTTAATGATGATAGAGCATCATGAGGATTTCAGAAATTATTTAGGAAGGTAATTGGAAATGCAGCCAGTGGAATAAACATTAGGGAGGGAGGCAAGCTATTCATTTGCTGAAACATTAAATTATCTCTAGCAAGAAAACAGTAATTAAAATGGCACTTATCTTAAGTAACAATGGGGGAAGAAACACAACTCTGTAACATTGCAGCTGTTTGGCTTAGAAGTAGGAAGCAAAATTTAATCAGAAATGGACAGCTTAACAGTGGAATTATGACATCTTTGGCTGCCTGTAGTATAGCTGTCAAGCTTGGGCAGTTCGGTGGTCAATAGTGACATTCTATGTGTCAGTGAACAGAGTCTGTAACCCGCAGTTCACACATTACTGAAGCTCCAACTGTCGAACATTCAAGTCCCTTGGTATTACTGCATCTTCCAGCCTCCCCTGGCTGGCTCATGTTTCATTCTTTGGCAATTTGCCCTAATGATATCCCTCAGGAGCTTTCAGACCCCTCTTCTTTTCCATATTTAATCCTGTTAGATTAATCCGAGCGAAGAGCAAACAGGGCTGCACAAAACAGTTGTCTCTTGTTTTTCTGTGTGTGGCTTATTATTATTATTATTATTTAAAGCATTTTCTTTCCCCACTGCTCCCCCCCCCCTTTTTAAATGATAGAAATTTATAACTCAAATGGTAGAATGATTCTGAAATGCAAACATCCTTCTCTGAAATACCCTAGGTTTGCTCAGTCTGTTCATTGAGGATCTCTATGCAAAAGACCCTTAGAGCATGAGGTATGAACAGCTGTCAGAAGCATTTGAGCTCCCCTGACCACTCCTAGGCAGTGCAGAGCAGGTGGCTGGTGCCCCACCCCTTTTCCAGTACCCATAGGACAGCCTAGCCTTGATTTCCACCAGCCATTTTCCTTTGTGGGCCTAGATGGTTCTTCTTCTTTCCCTTTTATTTAACTCATCTCCCTCAACCACCCTTCCATATTCTATTCTTTACTTTGTTATTGTTTAGTCGTTTAGTCGTGTCCGACTCTTTGTGACCCCATGGATCAGAGCACGCCAGGCACTCCTGTCTTCCACTGCCTCCCACAGTTTGGTCAAACTCATGCTGGTAGCTTCGAGAACACTGTCCAACCATCTCATCCTCTGTCGTCCCCTTCTCCTTGTGCCCTCCATCTTTCCCAACATCAGGGTCTTTTCCAGGGAGTCTTCTCTTCTCATGAGGTGGCCAAAGTATTGGAGCCTCAGCTTCAGGATCTGTCCTTCCAGTGAGCACTCAGGGCTGATTTCCTTAAGAATGGATAGGTTTGATCTTCTTGCAGTCCATGGGACTCTCAAGAGTCTCCTCCAGCACCATAATTCAAAAACATCAATTCTTCGGCGATCAGCCTTCTTTATGGCCCAGCTCTCACTTCCATACATCACTACTGGGAAAACCATAGCTTTAACTATACGAACCTTTGTTGGAAAGGTGATGTCTCTGCTTTTTAAGATGCTGTCTAGGTTTCTTTACTTTGGGGACGCCTAATTTAAGCCCCATTCTCACGTTAGCAGTGTAGGAGGCTCTTCCTTGCTGCTATTGGCATGATGGCAGAATCCCTGGACCACAAGGAAGGAATCCACAGAAGTGGCTCCTCTCTCCAGTGGAACCATGTTTTAAAACCTGTGCAGTTGCACGTGATATTGTCAGAATGGGTCCTGTGACGTGCATCTTCTAAGAGGTCCCCTCTTGGACAGAGAGTGCTCGACCCCTACATAAATTTAAGATCTAACAAATAAAAAGAAGGCCTCTTGTTTTATTGCAGTCCCACAATGGTTTCTAAGCTGTCCTCGGTCAGAAGTATACAATGAGTTAAGCAGTTTTCTGTTATAGCAGCAGGAAATGTATAGTAGATTGGCAGAGTCTAAAAATAACAAAGCAATGCAACGGGTTATATGCAGCTTGCTGTATCTGCCCTTGCCGTATCTGCTGGAAAGGAATATATCTCATTCATATGAAATCACTCTAGCTCTCTTTAACAGCGGAAGGGGCTTGTCCAAAGAGGCATATTCGTGTTAATCCCTCTCGTATTTCAAATGGTGCTAACAATATGAGAAGGCCCCAAACTGGATACTATGCAGAAGAAGGATTGTTTGTCCCCTTTGTGAATTGTACAGCAGACTGGGCTCTTGAGACAATTGTTAGCAGAGATTAACACCTCATTACAGAGAAGCATGATCCCGGCTTTCATCAAACAAGATGCTGTTTGGGCGTTTATTCAGAAAGTTGTTCCGTAAATGGTGCCAGCTTTGTTCTGTCTTCTTGCCATTTTAGTGCCGCCACCCCCCACCCCGTCTCATGTTGCTGTAGCGAAGCATATTAGGATTGCCTCACCCTTGGCACACTATGCTTTTATTCAGATCTCCTGTGCTGCTCTTCCATTTTCCATTATATTGAGTCAGACCACTGGTCCATCTAGTCTGGCATTGTCAGCACTGGCAGCTGCTCTCCAGGGTTTCAGACGGAGGTCTTCTGTCCCAGCCCTACCCAGAAATGCCAAGTATTTTGCATGAAGAACATGCTTCCTTTTCTCTTGGTTTGAGCCACCTTAATGTCACTTCTTTTTTTTACTTAGCAAGATTTGGTGCGGCAAAATTGGAAAAGTGCTTTCCGATTAAAACGAGCACACACTAATGTCCAAAGCTGCATATGGTGGCCTCCCCAGTTTGGCATGTACAGTGGTACCTCTAGATGCGAACGGGATCTGTTCTGAACCACGTAACCAGCGACGGCACGTCTGCGCACACGTGCATCGCTTTTCGCTGCTTCCACGCATGCACGTGACATTGTGAGCGTCTGCGCATGCGCAAGCGGCGAAACCCGGAAGTAACGTGCTCCGTTACTTTGGAGTTGCCGCGGAGTGCAACTCGAACGCGCTCATCCTGAAGCACATTCAACCCGAGGTATGACTGTAGTGTTTAGTAAGCAAAGAGGCAGGCATTTCCCGTAACACATCACCTTTCTATGTGTTCCATAATCCATGTTGGAAAAGCATACATGCAAAGAAATACTAAATAAAATTACTGAATAAAAGATTCCACATTGTTGTCAGAAGGAAATTCCTCCCTTCCCGGTCTAAATATGGCTCAGGCGCCAATTTTGGACAAGGTGTCATCTGGGGAAGGGAGGGTGAATTCTTTGTTAGGATATTTCCGTTCCACCTTAAAAGGGAGCAGGCTTTGTGAGTCACAGAGTCTGCATATTTCCTGTTTCACAGGATGTTTCTGTTGTGTCTTTGTTTTCGTCTCTCTCTATGCCGGAACACTGAAGCAGGCAGTCATGTTTTCTTTGTTCTGATCAACGCTAAATAAACTTGTAAATAATGCTCTCCTGAGTGCATCTTTCACTGTGCATTATCCGCTGATAGAGCGTGCATCGGCTCTGGAATGTGACAAGCTATTTCTGGAGCTCGTGTCGCTAATTGCCGATACTGCGTGTCTACGGGAGATCAATGGACGTCCGGAGACGACGTGGAGTCATGATGGACTTTGTCTCCCTGGCAGTATCCCAACATTCTTCCTCTCTGTGCAATAAGTTCCCTCCACTCCCCTTCCCCCTGCATCACAGCTAGTCTCTCACTCTAACCTCTGTCACCCCCCAGAACTGGGCTCAGGAAAAACTTATACTTGGTTTCCTTAGGAGACTTTACTAAAGCCAAATTAGAGCCTGGGGAGGGCTTGAGTTAGAGTGAAAGCCTGATGTGTGTGTATGTGAAAGAGAACAAATGGACGTGGCGTGAAAGAGTGTGGGATGGCCCGCCCACTTTCAACTTATCCACGCCCACTTTCAGTTTGGCCACACCCACCGCGGTGGCATGTGGCTCCTGGAAAGTTAGCCACAAGGGAATGCTGCAAAAGTTCCCTAAATAGATTTAGACTGTCATCCTATGCACAGCTGCCTGAGAGTAACCCCTGAAATCAACTGGTATAGATAGGATTGCTCTCCAAACAGTTGTTTTCAGCTCACTGCAGTACAGTGGTACCTTGGTTCTCAAATGCCTTGGTACTCAAACAACTTGGAACCCAAACACTGCAAACTTGGAAGTAAGTGTTTCAGTTTGCGAACTATTTTCAGAAGCCGAATGTGCTCTGTTTTGAGTGTTACACTTCCATTTTAAGTGCCACACTTCCGTTTTGAGTGTTACGCTGAGGTCTGTCTGTTTTTGCTATTTATTTAGAGTTTTTGTTTTTGTGACTTGTGTGGAACCCAGTTCAGCTGCTGATTGATTGATTGATTGATTGATTGTGTGACTGCAGTACATTGTTTATTACTTTCATTTTATGGATCAATGGTCTCGTTAGACAGTAAAATTCATATTAAATTGCTGTTTTAGGGGTTGTTTCTAAAATTCTGGAACGGATTAATCCATTTTGCATTACTTTCCCTGGGAAAGCGCGCCTTGGTTTTGGAACGGACTTCCAGAACGTATTAAGTTTGAGAACCAAGGTACCACTGTATGAAGTAGAGAAAACAAAACATTAGTCTTTTTTTTTTTTACTACTTTCTATTACCAGTATATTTGCCCGTAGCGGTTGAGTTTTTCAGGGGCCTTTTTCTGTTTAGTCTAATTACAGGTGTCACCTTTAATTTTCATGGGGATGGGGGTGGGGGGAATTTGTTGCATTATGTGTTCCTGTAAGAGCCAGTCTTCTACTTTTGTGCACATCAGAGTTTTTTGGATCTATCTTTCTAATAATCCTGGGCAATGATAGCAGCCCAGGAAAAAAATTATTTAAAAACAAAACATCCTCTGCTGTGATCACAGTCTGAATAGTACCTGAGTATGGGAGGGCAGCAGAACTAGTTGCCTTTGTCACTTTCTGTGGCAGTATTGTTCCTGTAGATTCATGTCTCAAGAAAAATATTGGTTTGAGGAAGGCTTGCAAATCTGAATCGGCTCATTTTGAAATGAGAACACAACTGTTTCTCTATGCCTTTATGAGAATGTGACTAATTGTGGTGTTGCCTTTATATTGTTTATATTCATATGACATTCATTCAGATGTTTTAGATACATCTCAGTTCTTGGTAAAATACATTTCAGTTCTTGGTAAAATGTATTCTGCCTCGGAAATTTCTTTTCTTGGTGTTTAAATTTAAATCAGGAATTTGTTACTTTGTTCTCAGCTCTGTGTTTTGTTTTTACTTTTAGTTAACTGCTTGCATTCATGGGTCATCCGCATTGCTATATCCAATGTACTGGCAACACATATACATCCCAGTGCTCCCTCCACATCTGCTGGACTACTGCTGGTAAGATAGAAAAAAACATATTATTTCCCACTATGGCGACAATCCATTGCATGCTTTACTAGGAGGCAGCTGCACTGAACACAGTGGGACTTCCTTCTGATTAAACATGCATCAAATTGCATTGTGTGATAATTATGCAAGGTATAAAGCATTCTAAAATGCACTCCTATAGATTGCTTGTTACTATTTCCACTACTATTACTATTGCCTAATGCTGCCCAGTTACAAAGCAGCAGGACTTGGATTCAAACCCAGATTTAAATTCAACATTGATCATTGGTTCGCTGACTAAAACGTGACCACGTTCAACAATGAAATCTCTTTTAAGCCAACAAAACTGAATGTCATATGCAGCAGTTTCTGCATACACAAAGTGGCATTCCCCCAGCCCAAGTAATCTATTCACATTTGCAAGGTGTGCCATTACAAAGATATCCTTGACATTTCTGATGTTTGTGAGCAGTATGGAAGTCATAAGCGACTTTTTCAGCTACTGTTTCTTTCTGTCATATTTACCCAAGAAGGAGCGAGCACTAAGGTGGTTTTTAGGTAGTTTGCTGCCAGAATTATCTACATTCTGGGAAAATATTGTTGCAGTTCAGCTCATTCTAGCTTCCCCTGCTTTATCCAACATCTCCTACTGGTTCGTGATACAGTATCATTGTGTCTCAGGTGAACCTGGTGTTAGGTCATCTGTGCCTACGATGCATGTCATGAATGAGGGACATAAATTGGTCCCAGCACACATTCCCTATGTTGCAAGTCATTCCCCTGCTGAATCCCTTCTGTGACCCTTGTATTTTGCTGGCCACGTGCATCTGAGCACAAAAGACTATGCTATGACAGATAATCAATACCATCAAAATGGGCACCTGTTTGGGAAAATGCAGGGCAAGCTGCATGCAATATGAACTTTATATATATGTAAAAACAATATTGGGAGAGCTCCCAACTTTGGTTTCAGATCACTTTGATTGTTCTATTTATGTGCAGTGGCTGTTGAAAATCCATAAATGCAGAAAAGAGTGGGTTGTGTTCTCTCATAAGGGAGAAAGCCTATCAAGGGATGCTGAAGGACTTGTGTTGGATAGCCAGTAGAGCAATGCAACTATTGTGGGTATTTTGCAAATAATTTTTGGGTAGCCATTCTAGCATCAGCTGCATCTCACAGCAAGCAGGTAAACAAAATATTAGGATTATCAGATCCTAGATGGAAACCAGATGTCATTGACTGGACTGGACATGGTCTGAATGCTTGTCCCATTTGCTGGCAGGTTATTGGACTTAAAAATGCTGGAATTCTCTAGCTTAGAACATCTAATTTTATGTTTTCATGAAGATTCTAAATATAAGTAAAATGAACTTTTAAAACATTGCAGAAGCTACACCAAATAGTCATGTATGAAAATATGTTTGTAAATTGCAACCTCATCCTGATCCAAACGTATTTATCTTATTTAATAGGCATCAGCTCACAACCTTTTATTTCTTTCTGTTGATCAGATCTGGGTGCCTTTTAACTTTGCCTTTTAACAAAATAAACCAGAGCAAATATTCCCTCCCCCCCCCTTTACATAAAGATGTCTAGAGATGAAAGGCAACAATCATCTATGTATGTGTAGTCATTTGATGTTTTCTGATCTCTACTTCAGATTTTTATGGTCCCCGTGGCCTTTGTTGTTTCAATGCAATCTACTACATTCTTTAAAATACCCCTTCTGTCAGGCGAAATAATTTCCCAAATGAGGGAGGAGGGTTATTTTTCTGCCACCATTGCCTTCTCAAGTCGTCATCCAGCAGAGCTTTTCCAAGTGGTGAATGGGCTTTTGTCATCTGGCTAAGAGAGTTTTGCTAGGAGGCCACTTGTGACAACTTTGCAAGGTACTTCAGGGACAAAAGCACTTGGATTTGGACAGAGTTGGATGCCACAGTCTAATGGAAGCACCCAGTGTGGTACTGAGTTCCCTTAAAGAAGTACAGCTTCAGGCATGCTTGGGAGACATTGATTACTTGTATTCATTATAGTCCGTCTTCAGGTCTAGCCATGGTACTGAAATTGCCCTGGTTGCTTTCCCTGATTGATTACATTTGTCAGGAAACAGAGGGGGCGGGGAGTGTGACTCTGCTTTTTCTCCTTGATCTCTTGGTGATTTTTGATACTGTTGGGTGTCTCAGAGAAGTGGGGGCTTGGCAGCATTGTACTTTGGTGGTACCTCCTAGATCATGTCCAGAAAGTAGTTATGGGAGGCTATTGTTCAGCACCATGGGAGTGGTCCTGTTGTTTCTGCAGGGTTCCATCTTGTTTCCCATGCTATTTAATATAAATATATATTGTCAGCATCGCCCTTGAGCCAGTGTCACCAACTGGACTCATCCACCTCAGCCCCGACTGGGCTAGGCGAGCTGGATGGCACTTCCAGAGACCACCTTCCTCACAGGAACAGGTCCAAGTGCCGTGGACTCACAACTCAGAGCTGTGAGCACCGCAAATCACTCCAACAAGAAGACAGTCATTGTACAGCAGAGTACAGCAGAGCATAAATCACTCGGACGACAGCGCTGAAGAATATCTTCTTTTATTCACTAACAGCTACTGTACTATACAAACTATATACAAATGGAGATGCTGGACTGCACTGAGTCTTACAGCTGCTTTCTGCAGCGACCTTATCTACACAGAGATAACACTCAGTCTTTTTCTCTCCCTGACTGACTCACTCACTGACCGACTCTCTCTCTCTCTGATGTGGTGCTGGAGCAGAATAAGTAGATATAAGAACACGCCTCCTCCTCTCTGCAGAATCAGCAGACTGCTCAGGAGATTCTTGGGTATGGGAGGGGTGAAATCTCCTCATGAAGCTGGTAGCTGTCATCAGGAGGTTTGGAGTATAGTGTCATCAATATGTGGGTGAAACCCATCTCTATATCACCGCTCCATCTGAATGAAGAGAGGCGGCCAGTATGTTAGACCAGTGTCCGGAGATGGCGATGAACTAGATGTGAGCCAGTAAATTGAAGCTGAATCCTGAAAAGACAGAGGTGTTAGGTGTCATAGGTTCTCATGTCCAGGACATGGGGAGGTAGTGTGTCCTAGATGGGGTTGCACACCCCTGGAAGGATCAGGCCCCAAACTTGATTCAGCCTTGTCACTTGAGGCTCAGGTAGCCTTGGTAACTAGGAGAGCTCCCCCCCCCCTCCAGCTCCTGCTGGTTCACCAGTTCTGACCCCTTTTGAATGGATATGACTTGGCCAAAGTACTCCATGCCTTGGTAACTTCCAGATGGGATTATTGCGGAGCTGGCCCATGAAAATGACTAGGAAAACTCAGCTCATCCCTGATGCAGTGACCAGATTACTGGCTGGGTTTCCTTTAAAACTCACATAGTCCCTGTTTTAAAACAGCTGTACTGGCTGCCAGTTTGATTCTGGGCCCAATTCAAGGTGCTAACTCTAGTGTTTAAAGCCCTAATTGATTTAGGCCTCAAGTGTCTGAAAGGCTGCCTACATACTCTTTTGGGTGTTAATATTAGCATAAGTGGCCTTCTTGGTAGTTCCTCTGCCCTCAGCTGTTTTGAAGCGGTGGATGATAAATATTTTTTATTTACTTATGCCCTGCCCACCCAGCTGGGTTTCCCCAGCCAATCTGGGCAGCTTACAGAAAAGTAGGCTCTGCCTGCAAAAGTGTGTCTGGCTCCTTCATTGTACAGCTTCCATCATATGCCAAAAATGTACCTCTTTACCCTGGCCTTTGACATTTAAGGTATATACTTTTAGGACCCACTCTGGTTATGATTGCAAGTTGTTTTAAACTGTTTTTAATATTGTATTTTATATTGCTGTCACCTCCCATGGATGGTTAATAAAGCTAATCATAATAATTACTTTGGAGGTGGCCAAGAGGAGAGATAATTGATGTAGGAGCTCTGGAAACAATAAGAGCTACCAGCATTTTGAGACTTCAGACTTCCAGTACTGAAGAAAAGAAACCATGTATAACCAAAACTCTTTGTAGCAGTCCAGCAAGGCATAACATTGTCGCGGGGATTTGATCTATTTTAAAATGCAATAATTTCAAATACACACTGTGACACAGGTGAAAGAGAATTTTCCTGCATATATTCAATACCACTTCTATTAATTTCCTGTAGCTTTATCATATAGGAGGTTGTAATAACTGATCGTGAAGTGACAAGATTACTCATAACGACAGCTATATCTAATCGCCAGAGAGAATGGTTGTGTCATCATATGTCACATTATGTCATTTTCTTTGGCCACAGTCCTGCCTTCCCTGTGGGGAGGTTTTCAGTGAAATTTCCAGTTGGATGTTGGATGCCATGACTTTCTGATCAATTAGCAAGGAGCAAGAATGAGTCAGTCTAGACCCCAGCTTTAGCCACTCCACACACGGATTGTTTTGGTTAATTCCCTCGATTCCTCACCATGAAGCACTCAGTGTGAGTGGCTAATGTGTGGAGTCTTTGAATAGCCTAGTTCAGCTTTCCTCTAACCTTGTGTGCTCCAGTTCTTTTGAAATAGAAAACCCATGAGCTCTAGTCAATGTGGCCCAAAGCTGATGGAAATTGTATTCCAAAATATCAGAAGAGCACCAGATTGGGGAAGACTAGTCTGGTGGTATGAATGGAGGTGTGCAATGTCATCACCTGGTACAGTATCTCATACTCTGCCCCTGCACACAGAGGGCAGGATTACTCTATACAGTGGTACCCTGCAAAACGAATGCCTCGCAAGACGAAAAACTTGCAAGACGAAAGGGTTTTCCGTTTTCTGAGTTGCTTTGCAAGACTGATTTCCCTATGGGCTTGCTTCGCAAGACGGAACGTCTTGCGCCTTTTTTTAAAAGCCGCCAATGCATTCCTATGGGAAACCATCAATACGCAGCGGTGCTTCGCAAGACGAAAAAACTCGTAGAACGAAAAAACTCGCAGAACGAATTAATTTCGTCTTGCGAGGCACCACTGTACTATAGTGACACTTCACATAATGAAGCAGTTATGGCAAGCTTAACCTAAAAAAATCTACTTCTGTAATAGTTGAACTCTGATTTTAAATTTTTAACTCTATGGTTTTATTGTTGTAAGATGCTCTGATTTTTTTAAAAAATAAATAGTTCTATGTAAATACTTTTTATAACTTACTTTAAAATGAGTAATTAGGAAATCAACTTAAATATGCTGGGCTGAAACCTGGGGGGGGGGGGGAGTGCTATCATAAATGAAAGCTTGTGTATAGTATCCTCTGGACTACATATCTCCAGCCTTTTAAGACCCAAGACCCACTTTTAAACCAAACATGCATTTAGAGACCCATTTCTTTATTTCTACCATATATTTTCATGGTGGTGATGCTCCTGTTGTGATTCACCTTGGATCTTGGCACAACCCATTTGTGCATCCTGACCTGTCAATTGAAGATGAGATCTCTAGACCGATTGCCATTCTTAAATATCCACTGTCACACCGCCATTGAAAGTTGCAAACTACCATCTTACAGTAGCTTTGCAGGCAAATACGGCAAAGTGAATGGAGATGCTAGCCTTTTAGGTTTTCTAACTGTAGTTCACTTTGTTTCATTTTCTTTTAATTGCAGTGCACCCATGCCATACTTGATTGGAGTTCACTTCAGTTTAATGGAGGTGAGTCAGGCTGCCTTTTCATTTCTCTATGCATTTGGCACATGAGCGCATATATATATATATATATATGCTTTCGTAGATTTTCACGGGTACAGGAATGCAGGTTTTGGTGTCCTCGGGTGTCTTCCCGTGTAAAAGTTGGGGTGTCTAGGCGACGTTTCGACGAGGTCTCACTCGTCATCTTCAGGCTGGTGCTTTCGGCTTCTTGTTACTGGAACAGAGCAGGATCTCAGTGTTTGAGTTCCTATAAATACTGTTGAGGAGGTGTGGTGTATAGCCTCCAATGTTCTGGGCAGAGAGGAGGTTCCCAGGCTAGTGTGCCTTTTCTTCTTTTGTTCCTTAATTACTTGAGGGATATCTTGAGTGATTTCTTGAGTGATTTCCTGAATCCCACTTAGGTGGGTCATTAGGTGTGGATTAGTTGCTAAAGCCTTCGTGTCTTGAACTCTTGAACTTTGTGAAGAGTTTTTCTGAGAAGATGGCTGTACTGCACTTGGTTGTGCTCTGGCTTGGCTTCGTGTATAGGGGCGAGCTGTGGTTTTGTGGCCTGTGCCAGCCAGATCTGTGTAGGGATTGCAGGGGGGTGCAGCATCCGGAGGTGCCACCCTGGTTTGGCTACTGGATGGTGTCTGTAATTTATCTGTGGAGAGGGTCTGGGTTTGGGTCTGGTGTGGTTGATTGGTGATGGCGTTCTGTGTGCCTCTGGATCTGGTGTCAGATTTTGTGGGGAGGGCTAATTTCCAGATGTCTGGCAAGCGGGATGTGTCGTCACGCTTGTTCATGTTGTGAGGGTGTTTCTCTATCTCGATGGCTTCCATGATTATTCTCTTGTGGTGATGTTCCATGTTTGTTCTCCTACAACTTCCTCCTTTGTCCTGAAAAGTATTCAGAGTGAAAAAAGTGAAGCTATCTTCAGCAGAAATTTGAAAAGTAACCCTGGCATTATTGCAGGAGATGAACTGGAAACGACTTACGGAAAGTGGGTCCCTTCAGCGACATGTGCTTTTATTTGGTATCCTGTGTTGCTGGGAAATGGAATTAGATGGGGGAATTCACATTTTCAGTTGCTGCAGTGTAGGAGTACATTTCTTCGGGTGAACCACCGAACCTATCCTGAATATTCCTCAGCCTGTTTTTGTCCTTCTTTTGTGGTCCTTTTCAGCACGGGCATTTTCTATCACTGCAACGGTCACTCTGTACTCTGCACTTTTTTGCAGCATCTAGGCCTCTAATATGGAAGGGGAGGTAACTGGAAAAGAAAGAGAACCAGCTGCTTGCTACATGCTATTATTTATTATATATTGCTTCTTAAAATATATAGATAATAAGTGAATACTGATTTTTCAGATAGCTAGTGTTTGTGTGTGTACAACTTGTTGCTTGGTAACAAGTAAGTTACATGTGTGATTTTTTTCCTGGTATTTCATTCAGATATTATATAGCATGTTGTATATATGTATCTTTTAGGAAGTAATCTATGTCTTGGCAAGTTTGAAGAATTACACCTGTTATACGGCTTCCTTGGCAGGGCTGGTGCTTATTTTGTTGTTTTAGCTGGAATATGATAGAACTTTTTCCTAAGGAATTTGAAAGCACCAGTCAGTTGCATGAACTTGAGTGAGATTCATCACAGGTGATTCATAACCCCACCAAATGTACCTACTTCTGATAGGCCCCCTCTCACCCCAATTTGTCAGAAGGCAAAGAAAGTGCTCCAAGATGGCAGCAGTGAAGCTTTTTTTGCTTGTAGTTCAGTTAGTAACTGTGGTGGCCTGTGGGGCTGGGGAGATTCTTCAACATCAACTTCTTTGGACTGGTCATGTTGTGTGGATCCCTGATTATCGTCTCCCAAAGCAACTACTCTATTCCAAACTTATAAATGGGAAGCGTAAAGTTGGTAATCAACAAAAGAGGTTTAAAGACTCTCTCAAGGCAAATCTTTAAAAATGTAGTATAAACACTGACAACTGTGAAACACTGGCCTGCAAGCGCTCCAATTGGAGAACAGCCTTTACCAAAGGTGTCATGGGCTTTGAAGACGCTCGAACTCAGGACAAAAGGGAGAAACGTGCTAAGAGGAAGGCACATTTGGCAAACGCTCACCATGATCAACTCCTGCCCAGAAACCTATGTCCCCTGTGGAAGGATGTGTGGATCCAGAATTGGCCTCTACAGTCACTTATGGACTCACTGTTAAGACTGTGTTCATGGAAGACAATCTTACTTGGCTATGAGTAATCGCCAAAGAAGAAGAAGAATGATCTTTTCTGATCTTTTACTGAGGGAATAACTTGGAAATCTGTCCAGATCTTCCAGTGCTGTGGCTTTCTTGTGTCTCTGACACTAAAGACTCTCTCAAGAACAGCCTTTACCAAAGGTGTCATGGGCTTTGAAGACACTCGAACTCAGGACAAAAGGGAGAAATGTGCTAAGAGGACGGCATGCTTGGCAAACCCTCACCGTGATAGACTCCGGCCCAGAAACCTAAGGACGTGTGGATCCAGAATTGGCCGCCACAGTCACTTATGGACTCACTATTAAAACTGTGTTCATGGAAGACAATCTTACTCGGCTATGAGTGATCACCAAAGCAGAAAGAAGAATTCAGTGGCATACTGTAGCTGATCCTAGAGAACTATACAACCCCCATGATAAATAGCCTGATCCTCTATGCATTTGTTTAATCCCACTTTAAAGCCATGTAAGATAGCAGACATTGCCATATCTTCTGGTGATTAATTCCATAAATTAATTTTGTGTTGTGTAAAGATTCTCTGCTGGCCCTTAGGACAAGAAGAAGCAGGCTAGGAAAAATATTGCCATATTTCTTTATGTTCCTACTCTGCTGAATCCCCAGTTACCAGTAGCATTTTACCTTATTAAAATAAGCAAATGATGCATTAAGATGCTTGTAACCAATTTTGTTTCCTTGTACAGAGACTGAAAAGTAAATCACTGGAGGATGTGGTGATGCTAAACGTTGACACAAACACTTTGGAAACTCCATTTAATGACCTGAGCAACCTACCAAGTGAAGTGGTAAGCCTGAGAGGTTTCATTCGTTGGTTTTATCCTCTTAGCTCCTTGAATCGCTGACGTTCTTGCCTGCTTTTACTAGCTGAAATGAAAAGAATGCCCCTTCCCCCACAAAAATAACACTATGCCACCAGCTGTATATTTCCTATTTAAGAGTGTTTGGTGTGTGTTTTTTTACCTGTTTTTGACAGTTGAGGACACGTTGAGTGGAGCATCATGCTTCGTATTGTAAAAAAAAAGAAAGAGAAAAAAAAGATAATTATAAAGCTAGCTGCATTCATTAGGCATAGCTGCTTTAAACGCAAGAGTCTCTTCATCTCATTTTAATCATTATATTACAAAGTAGGCATTTCTGTCTGCCTAGTGGCATATCTTGCAAAAGAAGAAGAAGAAGAAGAAGAGTTTTTGAAGGCAAAAAGAAGAAGGGGGCCAATTATCGGCTTCTGGTTCCCTGCCACCTGCCAGCACATCTCCTTTTAATTAATGATCTGATGACACTGGTCAATATAATAAGAAATGCTTGTACAGTTGGGGTCAGAAAATGCACACTTTGATCTCATTCAACTTTCTGAAACATTTATTTGTTTTCTCTAAATTATTTCAGTTTTATTTTAATCTCTTCTATCCTGCTGAGGGCTGCATGAACTGAAAATCCTACTCTGTTTGTCATTTGCTTTGGCAGAGCAAAGACTGCTTACTTATAATTCTATTTGTAAATTAAACTGCAAACCCAGTTTGTCATAAAAGACATTGGATCCTTTTGAAAATGACGAAAACTGTCTTTTGTCTGTAAAGGAAGATAAATTAAATGCCAGTTCCTCCTGGACTTTGATCTTATAGAGATTTTCCCCTCCTGCTGCTTATAATGGAACATATTCTACATTTCATGTTAAATAAGATCTCTTCCCCCCAAAATAGCATTTTACTTTGCCTTGCTATCCTGCATCATGGTTCTGAAAAAAAGGCTCAAATTATCATATTGTGTGCATTTTTGAGGCAGAATTTAGTAAAAGCTGTTGTTACATATCTAGATGTTGGTAAATGTTCCATAATGAGAAAGAAATCATAATCTATTATTCATAAAATGAGTGCTAGGTTTTATGTGCTTTTTAAGAAATATGCCACAGTTCAAGGCAATAGGACATTGAAGGCATTTTTATATTTTTATTTTCATTGTAAATTAATTTGAGACCACAAGTTATTTAGTTCCTGTATTAAATTATCATATACTTTTTGAAGTAATTAATCTTGACCAGAAGCAGATTAAATATTCAGGTGAATACATTTGTTCTTTGCTGTTGGGTGGGAGTGGGGGCAGAAAAAAGAAAAAAAAATTGGTGTTTTCTCGACTGATTGTGGTGCTCAAATTATTTTTAGATGTATAACCCACCTTATCCACAAGTCTACTTATTCTCATAAATTTGAATCGTATTTTATTGTGCCAAAAACGAACCACTCATTCCTTAATCATAATACATATATGTTGACCTTGCCGTCTGAATCACCGAAATGAAATTAGCTTATTAGACCCTGAAGCTAGAGTAGTTTCAAAGCGCATGCAGAGTTCTGAACACACAGGGGACTCTCAGGTCTCTTTTGTGAACAGCAGAATGCACTTTGCACCCAGTGGGGACTTCCCATTACATAGGGGGATTTTTGTGTGTGTGTCTGTAGGTTACAACCCAGCTCTCCTTATGCTCACTAGTCAAAACTGGCTAGAGGGATTGTGTAAACTTATGCAAAATGATGGGCAAGTCACAACTTCATCATGCAAGTTTTACAGTTTCCTTAATGACCATATCTTGGCTTGGCATGCGAGGAAACAACATTTCTTAGGCCCATTTTACACACGCCATAGTTACAACTAACAGTACTAATAGCAACTAAGTACAATTTCTGCATCCCTGGATGCCTTTGTTTTCTAACTGAAAATATATATACAGAGATTTCCTAAAACAAGTACATCCAGTGGGGAGATGTCTAAGGCTTTTGAACAATCTCACCAAGGTACCCTGGATTAAATATGGTACCTTAAGGTCCCTAGGTACTTCAAATGCCATATTTACTCAAGTCGAATGCCCCATCAAATCTAATGAGCACCACAATTCTCAGAACCTTGAAACCAAAAAACGGATTTGCTGGCGAATGTAAATGTGCCTTCGGATCTAATGTGCACCTTAATTTTCACAACACAATTTGGCCAAAAAAGTGAGTGTTAGATTCAAGTAAATACAGCTCACTGAGCTCTTACATGAGCACTCACTTTTTCACATGGTATGTGCATTGGATTCTTGTACCTCTTTGAATGGGGGCAAATAGTAAGTGAAAACACTTCAACCTTTTGGGATCCGTGTCTGCAACTACATGCAAGCTCCCTGACACAAGCCTACAAGCTACTGATATTAATTAGGTTTTCTTGTATTCACTCAGTAAACAACAGGATTTTTACAAAGGTGCTTCATTGTATAAAATATATAGCAAAGTAAGGAAATACCTTATGCATATTCCATAATTCGATTCCACCCCCTCTGCTAAAACAAGGTTTGTTTTGTTATTTGATATTTTTACTGTCCTGATCCCTTTCATTCTAACTCTACCATAAAAACCTTCCTCATGGAGCTAATTTGTTAATTAAAAACACATACAGGCATAGCCTATGTGCACTGTGCAACTATGCAGCCTCTACAGACTTTTTACTTGATAACCTGATAAAGGGCAACACTGTATTATTCAACAGTAAGAATAAGTATTCATATGCCTGTATCAGTGTTGACAGTAAATTGCAACAATATTGTTGACATTCTATTGAGTAACCATAAGTCCAAAAAAAAACTGATGCCAAATTTTATAAGTATTTACACAATTATTTAATATACGGTAGATGTAAGTATATACTTGCATATATGACATAAGGCTCATCATTTTATATCTGTAATCTCTCACTGCCAACTTTTATATTCAAAAAGATAAAAAGAGTAGCAGTGAAGGCAACTGAAAAATGAAGGATAAACATATGAAGTTTTACTGCCATTGTCTAAAAACTAATTTAATTTTTTTTGGAAAAAAGATTTCCTTAAACAGCAATGTTCTCAAATTAGAATGGCTTTTTAATCTTTTCAGTGACTTGTGATCCCCCCCACATGAAGGCTAAAGCTTATATCGTTGTATAAAGTTTATATCTACTGTTCAGCCTACAGTAGTTTTAACAGCATATGTTCTCAGTACTGTTTAATATGGAAATGTCTCACTTACTGTGGACGGTTTTTCATTCTAAAGAAAAAGTTATCAGTTGAAATCTGAAAAACATTACTGTTCGGCATTGTGCCTAATCAACTCTTTAATAAATTACCTGAGACTTAACGGGCCTTTTTAAATCATTCGCCAAAGCATTTAAATTATACTTACAGGCTAGATGACTTTCTATGCATGTGAACTCTATTAGTTTGTCAGATTGACCAGTGGTCTCGACTGTTCAGAGGTCAGCGGTCACAGTTGTCCTGAATTACCCGTCCTTTTTTTCATGTGGACCCTCTGCTGTGTTGTGTGCTGTAATCTTCTTAATGGCTTCATTCCAATATTCACACATAATATTTTAGATTTATTGACTGTTAGTAATACTACCATGCCAGTAGCAGTTCCGCTACTCCTAAGGTATTCAAAATTGGAAAAATAAATCAATGTAAGGCTTTTCGGGAATCCTTTGTTTCTCTTTCAGGAGGAAAAAGCCCTATTCCTGTCTTCTGCCAAACATACTTGGCTTTTGCAATACATCATTTCACTGTGCATTTGTCTCACACTTGAGAGATATAGCCTCCTCCCCTAAACGGATAGTGGCTTCATTAGGAACAGAAGTTTGCTTTTGATACAGTAGTTTAATAATTCTCATTAGTTTTTCTTGTACGCCAGTTAGATTGGAGTCCTGAAGTGTGGTGGAAATCAGTAGGGATGAAAATCAAACAACCTGATTCATGATTCTAATAAATGTGTGAGATTGTATCTATGTGTATATCTATGGTGTGTGTGTGTGTGTGTGTGTGTGTGTGTAAGTGTAATATACTAATCTGAAGTACCAACATAGTGTTGATCTCTTAATTTGAGACTCCTTCGGGTAGTGATAAAGCGGGATATCAAATCCAAACTCTTCTTCTTCATCATCTCTTAATTTGTAGTACTGAATTCATTTTATTTCTTTGTTTAAAGTATTTATGTACTGTGTTCGGAGGCAAAGTCCTCCTGAAGCGGCTTACAAATGATTAAAATCCCAACCACAAAGGTAAAACAGTAGCAATTTAAAGCCATGCTCGTAACATACATAAAGGATCTAAACGGAAACAGTTCAAATATTGGACCATATGTATCTGTTTTGCAGAGACATTTTCAAAGGTGAGACACTAGCACCTAAAAGGCTAACTCATGTGCCTGCTAGTCTGATGGAACTAGGCCTGTGAGCAGGGCCTCTAGTTATGAACTTAAGGTCTAGGCAGGTTGATATGGGTATAGGAGATACTTTAAATAACATGATACCAAGCTATTTAGGACTTTAAAGGTCATCGGCAGCACTTTGAATTGAACCTAGGAAGGCAATGCAACCGGTACAACATTGTTGTTCTATGCTTTGAATGCCTGGCCTCCACAAATGTCCTAGCAGCTGCATCCTGTAACAGTTCTTTACCTCAAAAAGGGAAAGCTAGGATATTCTCAGGAAGGTCTTTTAATATAACACCTTTTTTATTCTATGTAGCAGCCGAAATTTGCTCCTCAATCTGCTTATCATTTAAGTCCCTTAATAAAAATAGCAATTAGAATATAATTACAGTGGTACCTCGGGTTAAGTACTTTAATTGGTTCCGGAGGTCCGTTCTTAACCTGAAACTGTTCTTAACCTGAAGCACCACTTTAGTTAATGGGGTCTCCTGCTGCTGCCGCGCCGCCGGAGCAAGATTTCCGTTCTCATCCTGAAGCAAAGTTCTTAACCTGAAGCACTATTTCTGGGTTAGCAGAGTCTTTAACCTGAAGCGTATGCAACCTGAGGTACCACTGTACAACAAATTCTTTACACTAAATAGCATCCCATAGCAGGAGGACAACAGCCACTAGTAAATTCAAGTCGATCATTCGTAGTGGTACCACTCGGCTTTTCTAGAAATGCATATCTTGTCATCTTTCTCTAAAAACTTGACGCGAACTAACCTGACACAAGATTCCCTCCAGAATGAGTTCCACAGGGAGGAAAGTGCTTCAAATAGGTGGCCTTTGACCTGGTAACCACTTGCCAAGTTTCAGATGGACTTGTAACCTACAACAGGGTCTTTCTGGCTGACCTGGATGCTCACACAGAGGGGGGGGGCACCTGTACAGAGAGATGCATCTTCAGGTAACCACAGGCCAACACCATTCAGGACTTTATAAATCAAAACCAGCACACAGAGTTCAATCTGCAAGTTAATTGGTAGCTAGTGCAATTCCTTTTGGATTACCGTCAGACTATATGGTTCCACGGCCTATATTACCTCTAAGCCTGGAGCTTGCATTCTGTAGAATTTTTTTGAACCTACTGAAAATGTCCAATTAAAAAACAACAACGGGTGGCGCTGTGGGTAAAACCTCAGCGCCTAGGACTTGCCGATCGTCAGGTCGGCGGTTCGAATCCCCGCGGCGGGGTGCGCTCCCGTTGCTCAGTCCCAGCGCCTCCCAACCTAGCAGTTCGAAAGCAGCCCTGGGTGCAAGTAGATAAATAGGGACCGCTTACTAGTGGGAAGGTAAACGGCTTTTCCGTGTGCTGCGCTGGCTCACCAGAGCAGCTTCGTCACGCTGGCCACGTGACCCGGAAGTGTCTTCGGACAGCGCTGGCCCCCGGCCTCTTAAGCGAAATGGGCGCGCAACCCCAGAGTTGGACACGACTGGCCTGTACGGGCAGAGGTACCTTTAACTTTACCTTTATATGGTTCCATGGCCTATATTACCTCTTAGCCTGCCACTTGCATTCTGTAGAATTTTTTTGAACCTACTGAAAATGTCCAATTAAAAAAAACCAAAACATTTTTGGCCATACTTTAAAGCCAGCCCCACGCTGCAGTGATTGAGAAATGTACACCATATTGAGATCCTTGGAAGATAAAAGTGGTAGATAAATGTAAATAAATAAATATAACTGCAGTTTTTATTGCACCTAGTTTTCTCAAAGGTTGTATATGACATATATATATACTTTAATTTAAAAAAACAACTCAGTGTAATAGTAAACTAACTCACAGGTAACAAAATTGCATAAATTTATTTTGCAACCTTGAACTCTGTAACTTTAAAAATTGTAGATTGTAATTTTTTTGTAGTTTTTAAAGACGTTTTAGTGAACATTGGTGTAGGCTCTCCATGGACTAAATGAATCAGACTCTAAACTTTTATCTGGATCTATGGAGTTTGGATATAAATTGAAAAGATCACAGCTATAGGGAAAAGACCTATACTGTAAAGGCCTTTCTGCATAGATTATGAACATCATAACTCAATATTTCCCCCCACAAAACTATAGTTATAATTGGACCCAATGGGGGTCTGTTTCTTTGATCAGATCACAGTAACCATGACTTTACACTGGAAAATGTCACTACTGTGAAGGTTTATCACCTGTAGAGCTGGTCTTTTCTCTGATGCCGTGTTCAGCTCTCATTAGCATTATTCAGAGTTTAGTTGTTAATTAGATTGATGCTTCAATTACAGTCATCACTGACAAGAATAGCCGTGACTGCTTGCATGAAGAAGAAACAAAAGGATATTCATTTGTGCAGGTGGTTTTTTCCCTTCAAAGTATGACATCTGCATTGCCATCTTCATATATGCATAAATGCAGCGGCTGTAACCCCAAAATTTTGCATATGCTGCACACAGGGGCCTGATTTGCCTATCACATTAAACCACAGTTAAATGTTTAATTGTGAGTTACTGCAAACACGCTTGTCCCTCCCTGGCTTCTGCAATCACCTTATGATGCAACAATTATTTTTTTTAAAAGATATAATGACCACACCACCACCAACTAGTTAGCAGGGCCCATTCAGTATCACAGTGAGACTTGCGTGAAGTCTGTTCTGGAAAGGTAAAGACCTTGTGCGCTTGTGAGTTTGTCTCCTATAGCCATCAGCAAGAGCCCTGGGACTATATAGGGCTGCCCTAAGTGACAAGCTGAGCTTCAACTGAGCCTCCCAGAAAAACCTTTGTAACACAGACAAATGAAAGAAACCCGGTCGGTGCCGCCTTAGACAAGTAGGCACATGTTATGATGGTGGCAAGAAATCTGCAGTAGGAGAGGCTCACAAGCCATTTACTGTAAAATAATTAAAGCTTATTTATGTCAAGAGGCCTTGGAGAAAAAAAGAGAGCATAAACCAATTTGCATTAGCCGTTTACTATCCCCCCCTGCTTTCATTTCAATTAACAGACCAGCAGGTGTTCTTTGCAGTTAAAAAGATAAGCTATCAAGGAAGAGGATGACTTTTTGGCTGACCTGCAGACACCATGGTTTGCCTGCTGATTGGGTTCGTGTCTCCCTGTACCAATTTCTGAGGTGTTAATTTAACTGCTCCTCTCTGTCACGCAGGTCTCGGCCTTGAAAAATAAACTGAAGAAGCAGTCCACAGCTACCGGTGATGGAGTAGCCAGGGCCTTCCTGAGGGCACAAGCAGCGTTATTTGGATCCTACAGAGATGCTCTAAGATACAAACCAGTAAGCGATGCAGTTCAAGTATCCATTTCCCATTGACTCTTAAGAGTGCAACTGTTCTTAATGTCTGTGAGGAGGAATGCTAAACATCTCACCAGAGTTAGAAAAAAACACACCCCTCCAGGTAAACCAAGTCCAAAAGTTGGTTGTGCAAAGTCCAGTGAACGCAGACTACAAAGCCTTTGTGAGCTCATGGGCCAAAACACCCAACAAATACCCCAGCATTTATGTGTCACGTTAGAGACCCAGTGTGGTTGGTATATGGAAAATGTCTGGGTGCGAGTGACAGTTGTGTTGGGCTGTGGGCGCACTTTCCAGATACTGCCTCCCAGTTTGCAAATTAAGTTTTGATTTGCAAACAGCCAGAAGTGGCCCAGGCTCAGTTTTCCCCGAGTTGCTGAATGCCAGGGGTGCCAACTTGAATAAAATGTTGGGGGCGGGGAGCAGGTAAGCCCCCTGCCCCCAATCAATCACATGACACAGTTCACGCTCGCCATTGGAATAGCAATTCCCATCAACTTGGAAGAGGAGCTAGCCCCCTCAACTATTTTATTGGGGGGCCAAAGACCCTAGGAGTTGGCTGCTATGCTGAATGCTGTGGCATCGAGTGCTGTGAATCAACTCCTTTGCATCCTAATATCTTGCTGAAAAGCTGTACATTTGTAGGTTAGGTTAATATCTGAGGTTAGGTTCTCCTAGAGCAGGTGGCCAACAGTGGCCCTCCAGATGTGGTCAGACTCCAGCTTCTATCAACCCCAGCGAGCATGGACAAAAGTTGGGGATGGTGGGAGTTGTGGTCCAGCAGTATCTGGCCAGCCATAGGTTAGCCCCCTCTGTTCTAAAGCTAATATTTCTACAGCCCTGAAGTTCTTTACTTAGAATGTTGCTTTCCATCCAACAGCTTGTCCATTTTTTAAAAAAACCTAATGCTTTGTAACTATTTCATAATTTAAAATATTCTTTCTAACACCTCATCATAGGCCAGAAGCACTGCCTCTGTTTTTGCACGGGAGCAACTGATGCACAGAGGAAATAAGTTATTGTAGTTCTAAAATTGGTAACTGTGAAGAACGTGGGGTAAAAAATAGTACTGACCCAGTACTATCGTACTCAAACTTACTGTGATTTTCCAAGGCTCCAAGCAAAGGTCTTTTCCAGCCTTGCTATCCGAGTTTCTCTGAACTAAAGATTAAACTTGGCACCTGAAGTATCCAAAACATTAGCTCTGCTCTTCTTCCTAACCTTGTTAGGAGGAGTAGATTTAGAAGGGTCCAGCTAAATGATATCTAGTTCAGCTATATTTAGACAAAAATAGGATAAATGTCCAAAACTATGAAAGTAGTTCAAGGGACATAATCATCTTTGCACCGAGATCAATAGTGGATGTGCAGTAAAATGTGGCATTAACAGAACAATTGAAAAAAGATTTTTGTTCTCAAATATTTTTTCCACTAGTAAATAGTAATTCCGATACCTTGAAAGCTTTGGATTTTGTTCTATACCAGTACTGCAGAACTCGTTGTGATTTTGAAGTGAAAGTATAAATTCATTTTCTATGTATAAATATTTCAACACTTTACTGAACATGCCATTTCCATTTTCTAGTATATGCCAACATTTTGGTTCATGAAGTACTCTTAAAGTTTTTTTCTCCCCCTCCCCACTATAGATCTGGTTGAGTTTTACAGTACGTTAATTGTGTATATACAAAGTGAAGAATAAATTTCTAACTAAAATTTTAGCAGACTCCTATATAATCTGCCTACACCCCCAGTAATGTTGTTCCTCTAGTTTGAGTCTAAAGGCTTCTAAGACCTGCTTAGGACAAATCTTAGTACTGCTATCCCAAATATTTAAGTTGCCTCTTCTTGTACTGTTCTCTGCTTTCATTTATCAACATGAGAGGATGCTGCAGGATGTTTAATAGTTAAGAATAAGAGACAAACAGACCTCAAGCCTTTCTCTAATTTTTCAAATCAGTAATCAGTAAGCCTTAGTGTTTAAACAAAGTTATGGGGGTACATTTCTGTTTAAAATGTTAACATACCCCCCCCCGCCTCTCTCTGTGTGGTTGCCTTTATTCTTGCAGAGGTGCCACTATCTTTTTTCACGGAGTTATCTTTTTCTTAGCTAGCTTTCTGAAACAATGCCAGCTTTTTAAAAGTGCAATATAAATCAGGTTAGCTGTTTATGTTCCTTACAATCTTTTAACGATGCATGTTTTTAAGAGTGGTGATTTCTTTCAGGTATTCCCCCCCCCCTTCATGCTTTATCATGAAGACATACACATTTATCATGCATAATGTCCCCTCCCGCTCTCCCGAGCCGTTTCACAAATTATCAAGTAGTTTTCCTGTTCTCCTTTTCTGAATAAGCTTTGTTCATAATAAATGTGGTCAAACCTCTGCCGTGGTCTCTTGTCCACTTCTTTTGACCTAGACAGCAAGATTTTCATTGACTTAATCGCTTTTGGCATAGCCTGCTATAACAGAGAAACAGAGAAAAGAAAATTAAGACTGGGAAGGATGACATACTCTTCTATTCTTATCTTTTACATAGAGTTCAGAAAAGAGCTCTGATTCTAAAACCCTCCTCCCCTATCCCACAGGACTCTACCCTCCCCAATCTAACTTTTCCTTCTCCCTTCAGAATAGGAGTGAAAGAAAAAGCAGAAAATTAGTTTGTGACCTACTAGTGGAAGAAGCACAATGGACAGCTTTCCCATCACACGGGTCACAACTTCACTCTGTTTTTCTCTGCCTCTAGATCAGCCTAAGAAGCACTTCTTCAGGAAAGCAGTAGCAACAGCTCTTTCCAGGGGAGGGGTGCAGTTTAAAACAATTTGACTCCCGGTGCCTCTCTGCTTGTATCCAGCATGGTTTTGAAATGAGCCTGGCTATGAAAAGAAAAAATCAGGAAATAACTCAACATATTTCCACCTAGTCCAAGTCCTTACTGGCACCAACCCCTTCCTCTTCTGCTCCCTAGTTTCAGTTCCCCAGCTAGGAATTTCCCCAGGAATTTTGGGGAGTGTGCCTTCTTTGTCTGCTGTCTTCTCTGATAGACAGACACTCACCAGGGTCTAATTTGTTTTTTATTTGTTTGTTAAATTTTTGGACTGTGCTTTATCCAAGGGTTGCAGGGCAGTTTACAGTATAAAAAGCACAAAAATGCAAAACATAGTAACAAACAAAAATAATACCTGCTCCCTCACCTGCCTGGGAGAAGAAGAATGTTTTTGCGTATAGGGCAACTAAAGCAGTTTCTGTGCCAAAGCCAAGCCTAAACCCCGATTGAAGTGGGTCCAGAATAGATACAGTTTCCTTCAAGAGTGCCTGCATCTGGTCCGTGACTGTACACACAAGAACCTTAGTCAGAGGTCTTTCCCAGCCCTGGAACCTGAAGATGCTTCTTATTGAACTCTGTCTTTTCTGTGCGCAAAGCATTTTCTCTACCCCTGTGCTTTTCCGTAGCTACCACGTTACTCCTAGGTTTCTAAATCCATCCTGTGTGAACCATGGTTAAAGAGTGACAAATAAGCGACCCTATTAGTTAAACAACAGAAACACCTAAATCGATTTGTAATAGGCAAAAAGACAGCAATCAATGTATTACAAACTGAGCAAGTGCCTTGTTTTGCATGGAAAGAATTCTGGTTCATATTGCTTATCATACTTAGAAGCAATAATATCTCCTCTGCTAGGCCAGATTTCCCTTTCCTTCTAATAAAATTGGATAGGTTAAGCTCTTGTGCTCAAGATGATTATTCTGTTTAAGTCAATGCATCAGAGTTATTTCCAGTGATATGAAGGTGCTTGCTTAAAATGTGAATGCAGCTTAAATGGAATCAGTCCTGCTGTGCCCAACAGTCCATGAAGATGAGTTGGGGAGAGATGGAATTCTACAATAACTGTTGTTAAAGAGGACGGATATCTTGTTTGGCATAGATTTTTGGGGGTCCAAGTATTAGCAGTCTCCTCTTCTGTATAGAATCCCTACTAGGCTTTGATCGAACTACTTTGAAAGTATGTTGTAAATCAATACTAAAAGGACCATTAGAGCATGTGTCCGCTACATATCAGCACAGCATTCCTCCAAAGGCTACGTTCTAGACCGAAGCATCACAAGGAACAAACAAGTCAATGGCAGAAATTAATTGCATTAGAAAAACTCTAGGGAATTGCATTAGCAACAGTTGCTAATTTTTGTTTCTGAAGCCTCTTGCAGTAACAATAACTTCTATGAAATCTCAGGAAGAGATCTGAATCAAAAAAGAAAGTGGCTACAATCCAAGGAGCTCAGTACACAAAACACTTCCATGTGCATGTGGAATTGTAGACTGCTGCTTGCTGGGTTGAGAATTTCCCCTCTCTAGCATAGGCACTTAGTGGCTCTTTTGAGACTCCCACAACTCTCACAGAATCTTTTCAGGAAGTTCCAAGTGTAAGCGTAGTCCCATTGATTTCAGAGGGCAACGTAGGCATAAACTTTTATCTCTGATTTAAGTCAATGGGGCTAACATGCACACAATTTTGACGGGATTGTTGCCTCAAGAATTCAATGGAATATTGTTCATGTAAATATCTCGGAGCCTGTTCAGATCGTTTGGATAAACAGACTCAGATAAATGCAGGTGCACCCAGTAGAGAACTAAGCAGCCACTGGAGCCTTATGGGAAATCCACAATGAATCTGCAGGACTGAAGGATTTGATTGGGGAAATGGAGCTCACTGTAGTTCATTATAGAATTACAGGAAAGTAAAGGTTTCAAAGTCTCCCGCCGGGTCATACTTGGCAAATCTTATAACCATGGAAGTCTCGTTTATTCTGCTCTTATATATCTCTTTACCACATTTCAAAGATTTTCCCCACTGGCCAAAAAAATACATAGATATTGCTTTTAACAAACTGCTTGCCTTTCAGAAGAAAGGGGTTAAGAAAAAGTTGCACGGGGGAAAATAAATATAGTTTCAGTTGTGCGGTAAAGGGGGCATATGTGTGGTAAAGGGGGCATAAAAATTATTAGTTTTTTTTTTACTGATATATGCATAATATGATTATGATAAGAATTGCAGTGACTTAGTGGCCATGCCAAGGTCCCTTTGGAAGTTTCAGTTTTTCATGAAGTTAAAACTTTGCAGTTTTGCATAGGTAAGAATGGTCTCAAATCTTGTTCTCTGTGTAAAACGTAAATTAAGATTTATTCCATGTGAACTTCAGGTTTTTGTTATTTTTGTTTTCTGCATTTGTTTGGGAGTCAGCAAATGCCCACATGGCTTGAAGGATATGTAATTCTTCAGTGCTGAAAATTAGGGAGTGATTGATATATGTGTGTGTATCAAATAGAATTGCACAGACTGTTCCCAAATAAATATCTTACTGATCTCCTTTCTTTTAATTTAGGGTGAGCCTGTCAGTTTCTGTGAAGAAAGTTTTGTCAAGCACCGTTCCAGCACTTTTAAGCAGTTTTTGGAAACTGCAGTGAACCTTCAACTTTTTAAACAGGTACAGAGCGAGTGGGTTCTCAGTTTAGTTCTCCTCTATTGTACATGTAGGAAAACTGAAGAATAGATGCAATCTGTGCAATATGTTTCCCGCATTTAATATCTATTGACCATTTCTATCAGCAGCTCCGGAGATTATGCAAGGAGAATTCAAGAGGTCAAGTCAATCTACTACAGTTCCGAAACTATGCTTTGTTCAAACAAGCCAGGACCAAACTGTAGCTTCTGGCCCTGATTCGTTTGCAAACCGTATTTTAAACTAATCAGAGTTTCCTTCATTCTGACATAATAAGGAACTCTGGTTAGGTTATAAGCAGATGCCTCTGATCTATTCTTCACTGCTACGACAGATTCAGTTGTTCCCCACTGAATCCTAAATTCTAGGTTTGAAGCTAGATGCTCAGAGGTGGGGGCTTAATGGAAGCAGTCTAGAAATACTCTTAACTTGCTGGACTTAGGGAGGTGCTTCAGTTCTGCCCTGGACATATCCTTGCCAGTGCTGGCTGCCATTTTCTATCCATTTCTTTTGAGCCTGTTAATGTCTAATTAAATATTAAGAAAGGTGTCATAAGACTTGTTCCTCCCTTGTTGGAAGAAACTGATCCTTAAATGAAGATATCCACTGCTTGGATGGGGAGAGGACAATATAATATAAATATGGCCAAAGGGTCAGTCCAGAAAGGTTATTTTTATAGTGCTGGATAAACACTGCGGCACAAGCTACAGGTCAAAGCAGAAAACGCCATCTCTGATTAAAGCATCAGGAATCTTAGGTGGGGAGGCTGTGTTGAACTAATCTGCTAGCTCTCTTTGAAGATATACTACCATGATAGATAAGTGAAATTCAGAGGGTGGTAGCCAACTTTCACTATAAAAAATGGTAAGTTTGTGTCTGAGATTTAATGGCTGAGGTAGAGATTTACGACAATATAAGTGAAATATGTGCAGCTTTTAATTGGGTAGAACAGAAATAATATTATCTTCCAAGAGGCAAAGGAAGATGTTATAAAACTATTTCATTTTTATAGCCAATGTATTGCCTCTTCTTCAGTTTATTTTGGATATCATCCTTCCTCCTTATCCTTCATCCAGCTGCCTCTTATCCAAGAGTTCTTGTTTGTAATTGGGTCTCTTTCAAGGTTATTTGAGTTATAAGAAGGCTCAATTTAAAACCTTGCTCTATCCAATGCAAAGCATTCTTTCTTTGCAACAGGAAATAAATCTTTTAAACAGTCCGAAGGCCTATAGTGGAATAATATGTAGATAGGAGAAAGCAGTTTTATTACGGTAGTTTTGGGAGACACATCCATGTGTTAACTCTGGCTGTTTGGGGAAAGTTGAATCATAATAAATTTATAGGCTAGATTATAAAGGCTGTGAATACACAGTGTTATATAGCACCGATAAAACAAATAGGTCATAGAAGACTTTGGACTAGATTGGTGGCTCTGCAAAGGGGCAACTACTGGTGTGCTTCCCCTTCACTGCCTTCTAAACCCATGTACTTAGAAATGGAAATCAACAGGGAAGATATGCAATTGGGAGAGAACGAGAAGGGTATCTTATATGGCTACAGAGCAAAGCTATGTTATAACAACAATGATGGTATATCACTGCTAATGCTCAAGATCTCCACATACACATTACTAAGCAACATTTGTGGTGCTTATTGCACCAATATTATTTGGTTGTGCAAATAAGAGGCCACAGATGGGATGATTTCAATCTGATGATGATTGGTATGGGACTACTGGCACCAGCACACTTGAACGAATGAACCCCGAATTACTCCAGCCTTGAGTATATCTCATATTTGGTGTTAACTCCTGCACTGTTGCTTACAGCTGCGTTGGAAAACCGTGGCTGCTACAGCTGATGGCAGCTAGCTGTTACGAAAAGAATCATAAGTAAGAATCAAAGGTCAAGAAGGAAAGATCAAAGCGTGTCTTCGTAATGCTAAATCTTAGCACAAAAAAGGTCCCTTAGGCGGAGAAAAAGGACAGCATCTTGATGTAATTTGGAATCGGGAAGTCAGGCTTGCATGTAATTTGGCAAATAGATAACTGGGAGATCTCTTTCCATGATGGTAAATACTGTAAGAAACAGAACATTATTTTTTGTGTGTACTTACTGCAGCATTCAGAAGTGCATTCAGCATTTCCAGCCCTTCTGAAATTTTGTGCAAATGTGCTCTTGGTTCAACGACCACTTACTTAATCTTAGAAGCCACTACGTTCTTCAGGGCCAGAGGTGGTCAGCTCCATAATAAAGTTGATACCTACCTATCAGAAAAATGTCATGGCAAATGGAGCATACTGTATTTTTTGCTCTATAAGACTCACTTTTTCCCTCCTAAAAAGTAAGGGGAGATGTTTGTGCGTCTTATGGAGCGAATGCAGGCTGCGCAGCTATCCCAGAAGCCAGAACAGCAAGAGGGATCGCTGCTTTCGCTGCGCAGCAATCCCTCTTGTTGTTCTGGCTTCTGAGATTCAGAATATATTTTTTTTCTTGTTTTCCTCCTCCAAAAACTAGGTGCGTCTTATAGAGCGAAAAATATGGTAGTTCCCAGTTGCACCAATCCTTAGGATTGTGTGTGCACAACGTTAAATCATGACAGTGTGAGACTTTTCTTTCTAAACCAGGGCTACTAGGGGCTAAATGAAGGGTGAGATCCAGTGCTAGTCATACTCGAAGCAACCCATTGAAATGACTAACATTGGGTATCACCCAAAATTGCTTTGGGAGCCACATCCAGCTATAAAACAATATATTGTTTTATAGTATACTGTTAGTTTTGTAGGTGAAATAAAATCTAGTCAACTGCTCTGTGGAACCACTGTTCATTTCAATGCAATTCCCATTTGTATTAAAATGGTCTCCTATGCAAGGTTTCATCTCCCCACTGCCCGCCCCTCAAATCCTAAAGCTTAGCAGCTCAGTTTGTGTCTGTGTAACTTTACCTAATGATTAGACTATCCATAAATCATGTGTTGGTTTTATAGCGAGGGATGAATTCTTAGCTTTTCCCTGAATAGATAATGTCTTGTGGTTCAAGGGATGTTTTCTGCACCCTGGTAGCTAAAGGTGCTTTATCTCATTCTTGCTGTGAAACAATCCAGCGATCCCATACTGTGGTCTGACCATGAACCAAACCCATTTGGGAAAAAGCCAGCTTAAGTGGGGTGGGTAAAAAAAAGTTAGCTGAGGAGAAGAGGAAATAATCACCAGTGATAGTGTGTACTTTGCTACTGCTGTGTCTGTGTTTATCTTCTTCTTTTTTAAAAAAATGTACTTGTGGAACAGTTTGTTTCATGTCATCAGTCTATCCATTGACAAGCATCAGATTGTCACTGACGGGTCTGTTTGGATAATCTGTGATAGTGTATGACAGTCAGCCAAATAATTAATTTCTATTGGCTCCTGTGTACTGTTTCGGTTAACAGCAATTCGGTAGTAATTCATGTTGAAAAATGCGCAATCAGTCAAATGCTTTCTCCGTTTATCTCATACTTGGGCTACCACCTAACCCTGACCAAAATAGATTACTGCTTGAAAGCATTCTAAAAATGTCAGTGCTTTTGAAGAGTGGGGGAAGACTCTGTGTTTTTATTAATCCTTTAAGGCAGATTAAAGCTTTTAACAAAACATTGTAGTTTCTTTTATTCAGCTGTTTACCATTGTGAACAATTCTTGATCTTGTGTTCTTAATCTGGTGTTACTTCACACCATGCGTCTGTGTATAGGCAGACTCTAAATTTCTCTGTGGCTCAGATTAGCATTTTCCATGGTTTGGTGAATTACGGGCATGTCTTAGTCTCACATGCTGATTTCTTATTCTGTTTCCTAGTTTGTTCTAATCAGATAGAGCCATGAGGTCCAAATGGGCTTAAATGGCAACTGTCTCCAAAGCATGATTTGAAAACAAGTGGGCTAGCATGGTTAGCATTAAACCATAGTTTGTCTGATTTTAGCACTGGAAAAAAATATAGTTAGGCAAACCAGAAAAGAGATGTGAGAATACATGTGAGGGAAAGGATGGTCTAAACCTCTGGCATGTTCCCAGTCCTTCAAACTATGGTGTAAAATGAACCAATGTATGTACCTAAATAATAAACTTTACAAAGGTAAGTCATAAAGTCTTTGTGGCTATAATTAAATTTGGACCATGTGTGGGTATATATACAACTGAATATGAAGAAATTAATGAAGAGAAAGTGCTATGGAAGGTTCAGCTCTTTGGCCTTGGTCTATAATAATCCTAAGCAAATGAATGAACTCTTCCTTGAGTCATCCTGTAAAACTGACTGGAGCATAGTTCTGACCCTCAGTTGAGTAAATCATGAACTTTGCTTCATGAAACAATATGAAATATAAATGCTCAGGTACAATACGGTACAATTCATAGCATTATTTAATGACTATGGAGGTACCCTGGGGAAGAATCAGAATTTGCAAATTAGGCCCTCTAGAATATGTGCATATTACTCTCACTGCCCTCTTGTGTAACACATGCAAATGTCTTCCACATCTGTACATTCCAGATGTGTGTGTGGAACTCTCACATTTCTTCACAGGGAGATGAGAATCCAAGTCTTCTGAGAGGGGGCATTACTCATTTGTTTTTGTTTTATTATGTATTTTATATTATTATTTTGCATTTCCCCCTTTAAGAACTGCCCTGAGATCTTCAGATGAAGGGCAGTATACTAATAATAATGATGATGATGATAATAATAATAATAATAATAATAATAATGTCACTCAATATCTCCATGTCCTCCTCCTGCTGCTACTTTGTTAACATGTTAAGCCACACTCCATTGGTTTGGTTTCTCAACTACATTCATCAAACATCAGCACTGGCACCAACCATGCATCAAGTGGGAAGGTGTTCCATAATTGGGTGCCACAACAGAGTAAGTTCTTTCTCAGGTTGTTGCAAAGCAGATTCATCATTATTTCATTGATGTCCACAATTTGTTTGCTGCTTAATCAAAGTTATCTCTGGGCTGTGTACAAGAAAACCAGTACAATAAAACTAAAAACGAGTTAAAACAACAACAACAATTTTATTATTTGTACCCCACCCATCTGACTGGATTGCCCCAGCCACTCTGGGCAGCTTCCAACATATATAAAAACATAACAAAACATTAAACCTTAAAAAGCTTCCCTATAAAGGGCAGCCTTCAGATGTCTTCTAAAGGTTATATCTCCTTGACATCTGATGGGAGGGTGTTTCACAGGGTGGGTGCCACTACCAAGAAGGCCCTCTGCCTGGTTCCCTATGGATTCACTTCTCGCGGTGTGGGAACAGCCAGAAGGCCCTCTGCGCTGGATCTCAGCGTCTGGTCTGAACGATGGGAGTAGAGATGCTCCTTCAGGTATACAGGGCCGAGTCCTTTTAGAGCTTTAAAGGTCAGCACCAACACTTCAAATTGTGCTCGGAAACGTACTGGGAGCCAATGTAGGTCTTTCAGGACTGATGTTATAAAATCAGATTTCAATTAAAAGGCTGCCTGGAACAAAAGCGCCAGGCGTTCAGCAGGAAGGGGGCCTGTCTGACCTCACCTGGTAGAGAGTTTCACAAAATCGGGCCCTTGATACTGAATGCATGGCTTCCTATGGATGCATGCCATGCATCTGAGCCTTGAAGGGACACTAGCAGTGACTCTCCCAAAGGTGCCAGTGATCAAGAAGGGATCAGGCAGTGCTCCTTGGATGCAGGACAGCCAAGACGATTTCAGCAGCCGATCTTAACACATGGGTAGATTCATATGGGCGGAGATGCTAATTCAAACATTTAGGGTCCAGGTTGCTTTGAACTTTTTTATATAATTGCTAGCACCTTAGATATGGCCCATTAGCAGATTGGCAGCCTGAGGAATCCTCTCAGGAGCACCATCAGAGAATTAGCTGACAATAATGGGGCTCCTTCTGTAACTCTGGCGCTTTCTGTAGGGCTGTGAACAAATAAGAATTAAACAGAAGGTTTGAAACGTGAAGCTTCAACAAAGACGTAATTGCTTTCATCCACTTTTTTCTTTTTGCAGTTCATTGAAGGTCGACTTGCAAAGCTAAATGCAGGAAAAGGGTTTTCTGATGTGTTTGAAGAAGAAATCTCTTCGGGTGGCTTTGGTGGAGGTATAGATTTTTCTCCATACTGTTTGGGTCATTCTTGTTGCGTTGAAATTATCATTGCTTTTGTTAAAATTTCTATACCACCCTTCATCCTTCCAAGATTTCTATACCACCCTTCAAGAACCACAAGGCGGTTTACAATGTAAAAACACAGAAATACATACCATAGTAACGAACAAAAACAATAACACCCCCCTAACCCCATTTAAAAGGGCATAGACGGTTATGAAAGAAATAATGGTGGTTGACAATAGTTTTTAAAATTGGTTTTCAACATGTTGTTGACCTTCACCAACAATGGTGCCCAGTGGCCACGACTGAAGTTGTGGGAGGTGTAGTCGGAAACAGCTGGATGGCACCAGGCAGCTGTAGAGAGTTCTCATTATTTCACTAAACAGATAAATTGATATACAAAATGGATGCCATGTTACTCAAAAGGCAAAACAGCAAAATGACTTCTCCCAAGGCTGGAGGGGAGAGGAAGTTCCCATCGCTCTTCCTCATGCAACCCATGTATCCTAGCCGCTTTTGTCCCACCTGAGCTCTGAGAACAGACAGGAAAAACAATCTGGATTTTGCAACCACCTGCCATGCAGAAAACCTAGGAAGCTGCCTTATATACAGTGGTGCCTCGCAAGACGAAATTAATTCGTTCTGCGAGTCTCTTCGTCTAGCGGTTTTTTCGTCTTGCGAAGCAACCCTATTAGCGGCTTAGCGGATTAGTGCTATTAGTGGTTTAGCGGCTATTAAAGGCTATTAAAGGTTTAAGGGATTAGCGGATTAGCGGATTAGCTGCTAAAAGGCTATTAGCGGTTTAGCGTCTTAGAAAAAGGGGGTGGGGAGCGGGAAAAAATCTCAAGACTCGCAAGACATTTTCGTCTTGCGAAGCAAGCCCATAGGGAAATTTGTCCTGCAAAGCGCATCGAAAAATGGAAAACCCTTTCGTCTAGCGGGTTTTCCGTCTTGCGAGGCATTCGTCTTGCGGGGTACCACTGTACCAGTATTGTCTATTCTGCCTGACTGCAGCTTTCCACACTCTAATGGCAGAGCTCTTTCTTCCTACCAGGGCTTGAGCCTGACACCTTTTTTCATTGTCAGACATGCACTCTCATCATTGAGAGTCCCTTCCCATTTCTTCGCTAGAATTTGCTGCCGCCTGCTATACAGGCGTTTGTTTGACAGCAACGTACATTTTGGAAGACGTGGTTCTGCCACCATCGTGTGTAGTTTGCAGAAGTGGTTTATAAGAGGTGAGGTGGTTTTTTGGCTTTGCCCCAATGTGCAAAGTAAACAGAATTTCACTCCGCCTCTAGCTGTTAGGTTTATTATTGAGTTTAAGAGGCTTTTGAAGCACTGTTGTAAAACCCATATGTAGCTTGGGGAAACCCTTCACATTCTCTTTCTTTTTAGCTCCATTTATTGGATTGGAAGTTTCCATTACAGCAATTGCCATTGCCTCTCACATTGTCTCAAAATCAACAATCCGTTCTCTCTTAATGTTGTCTAAAAACCAAACCCACGAGTCTTTCTTGTGCTGCTAAGTAAAAGGAAAGCTTCCTCTTTCAAGCAGTCAAATTTTAACTTGACTGTTGTGAGCAATTTAATAGAGTAATAGTGCCCAGTAAACGTGTATCTGTTTGTAGTTCTCCCATTTGCCTAATTTTCCTCACCTACAAGGCAGTAGCTACTGTAGACAGCAAAGAAAAAGAAAAACGTCATTTAATACTCTAATATATTACCCCTTATTTCCACTGTATGAAACTAATATTCTAGTACAAATTCCTGCAATTTTATTCAGTTTTCTTCATATTTGGTATGGGCATTCTCAGGAAAACCAACACATCTTTTTGTTTTGTTTTGTAATAAAGCAGAATACTTCATGTTGAGGTTCAGTGAGGTTTCAGTCTTTTACATTCCATAGAAAGTTGGGACTGCATTTAAATATGTAAAGAATATTATGTGTTTTTGAACAAACAAAATTTTAAAGGAACCCTACCTTTCTGGCTTCTCTCTCATTTGTGTTTTAGGAAATTCAAGATCATATCACCAGTGGATGTATACAGTTAAGGTGAGGAAGTGTGTCAATGGTATTTAAAATTTGCCCAAGGCTTCCATCTATTGCTATAATGTAGTATTCTCATTTAGCAAATTACAGGAAGATGTCTAGGAATTTGTACAACAGATATGGGAGCATATGCACAATGAACTTCTGTGCAAGCCTCCCTTACACAACTTCTGTTTATACAATCAGAGCTTATGAAGGAGAACTTC
Source organism: Podarcis tiliguerta (assembly GCF_965153285.1). Taxonomy (NCBI): domain Eukaryota; kingdom Metazoa; phylum Chordata; class Lepidosauria; order Squamata; family Lacertidae; genus Podarcis; species Podarcis tiliguerta. The sequence goes on from NC_139539.1 coordinate 79,629,906, forward strand.
CTGGTAGATTGTGCCCTATATGGTTACATTAAAAAGCATTGATAAATGTGTCAGCCATAGGGATGACATATTATAATGCTTGGGCTGTAGCAGACAAAGGCTGACAAAATGCAGCTGTATAAATCTTCTGAGAGGGATATCGGGGAGTGACAATGGCAGTGGTGAGGCCGTTGCATTTTATTTTTGCTTTGCAAAACCTTAACGTTTAATTATGCTGGGAAGGTGATCAATGTGTGTTTTGTGTATTTCAGAATATTTATGCATTGTATATTTCAGAAAGGAGGAGCCCTGATCAACACAGCTATGACCAGAGCCAGCCCAGCTATGAAAACAGCATACCAATATGTAAGCTCTAGCCCTGTTCTGTTTCATTTTTCTGCAAACTGCATGTCCTATTTTAATCTAAATTACTGCAAAAAAAATGTAAAAAATGAATTTATTTCCAGAACAGCTATTACAGCTTCCAGGAACTAGGGTTGGCAAGAATAGGACCATAACTCCCCCAGTCCTCCTGTTCTTCTTGCCAAGCTTAACTCCAGGATGCAGATAGTGTTTTCTCATTTTCACCGTGATGCAGGACCCAACCTAGTTCCTTGCTTAGAAAAGGAAAGGAATAATAGAGTAGGCTGCAAGCAGAGAAGAGGACTAATTTAGAGTTCCACCAATTTCCAGGCTTCCTAGTATGCTGGAGTTTGCATGCAAATCATACTCACTGTTCACTATCCAAACTGAAGGCCATTTTTGCCAGGTATACACTGGCACCTTGGTTCTCAAACTTAATCCATTCCGGAAGTCCGTTCCAAAACCAAAGCATCCCAAAACCAGCGTGTGCTTTCCCATAGAAAGCAATGCAAAACAGATTAATCCGTTCCAGACTTTTAAAAACAACCCCTAAAACAGCAATTTAACATAAATTTTACTATCTAACGAGACCATTGATCCATAAAATCAAAGCAATAATCAATGTGCTGTACTATAAAACAAATAAGACAGTATTGTAGATGATAAAAATTAAAATTACCGTATTATTTTTTCTTACCTGCACTGATGATAGTCATTGTTTGGATGGGGGGCTTTTATCCATTTCCGTACTGGGGTGACGGCATCCTCCTTTGCTTGTCCCCGTGCTAGTTTAAGTTGGTTGGTTAACTTTTCCAGTAGGGTGACTTCCCATACATTTTGGTACCAGTGGTCTATGTTCACTCTTGAAAGGTCCTTCCAGTGTCTAGTAATGATATTTCTAGAGTTCCTTCATCAATTTGTGGATTGTTCAGATATTGAGGTTATATGTCATTGGCTTAGGGCTCATCCACACTTCTACTTGCATAGTCATTCCTAGGCATATTAAACTTTTACATTGAAAAAAAGTAATGTATTTTCCAGAGCCTTTGCTGAGGTTACTTGTTACTGCGTCGTAACAACTTTAGCCATTTTACTGGCAACCACCCTTTCCCCAAGCAAAACTATCAGTACCTTTTGGCATTCGTACCCACAGCATAAGCCCAGTTTAATTATATATCATGTGAAACTTAACTCAGTTGGTCAGAAAGAATTGATGCCCCTGAGGTATAATCCCATATGGTCTTAATGGCTTTTCTTTTTTGAGACTCAGTTGGAATGAGTGGTTTGAGAATTACCTCTTTTTGACTAGACTTTGTAGCAGTCAAGACGCCCCTTCCCCCAAATAGCTAGCTGGCTTGCTACAAGTATTCATGCCACAGCATCTGACATTTTGCCACAAGTACACACACTTGGCTTCACAGCAACATTGCAAGTTTAGTAACCCTTCCCTCTACATGGGGATTATCTTCACGTTGGGAACGCTCTGCGTGTGAAGGAACAGCAAGGTTAAATACCAAACACAGAGGCAAAGGAGAGCCTTCCTTGCCTGAAAACTATTATTCCAAATCACAGCCTTCCTTTGAGGCTCCAGTCATCAATAAATAAATCAGATCCTTAATCTCTTTTTTAAAAGAGAATTTTTAATTGTACATCAATTCAAAATCATACCGAACATATGAAGAAAAATAATCCAGGTAAATACATTAAAAGCACTGTGGATTCATGTGCTCATTTATAATTTACACGCAGCTCATTAACAGGTTGTCAGAAAATTACCCTTCTCTTTTTTCCACTAGATTTTCCTCCCTCTGTTTTGCCAATTATATCTCTTCATCTGTTAGTGCTGAATGTGCCCACTGCTGGGTCCCTCCTATGTTGTTGTGGCCCCCTTGGGGCTCAGCTGATGGTGGCTATGGCAGTGACCATCTGAATTTCCCACAATGCCCTGACCTAGCATCACTCTGTAGCACTGAGGGAAATTAAAATGGCAGCTCACCATATATTGCCACTGGGAAACCCAAGCATCACTGCTGTGTTACATCAAAGCATTGGTGACCCATTGCTACCCCAAGGTGCCGTGTCATGATAGTACTCCTTCCTATACCCAAACTAAACTTTTCAGACTTGCCTAAATCAGTCTGAAAAGATCACCCGAATGTACATCAGAGTATGGATACTGTTTTTCTGTGTTGCAATGCTTTCAAATAGGCATTTGGAGACATCTGACTGTGTTGTCACTTGCAAGCAGAGCAGTGCAGAGGGACCATCCAAATGCACATATATATTTAAATCCAGTCTCAGTTACCAGTTTTATTGTGTTTGTAGCGAGGCCCATTTTTCTCCCCAGATCCTTGAAATTGTGAGTGACAGTCCCCATCATAATCTAGAGTTAGTTGCCCCCGGTTGACTTCTGTTTTGCCCGACAGCTATATCTGTGTGGAAAACCGCTAATCATTGTAGGAATTCTGCGTTAGGAATTCCAAGAGCTAAGCTGCTTCCAAATGGGGGGTGGTTGGAGCTCCCCTTCCTCTATTAAAAAGACTCTCCTCCCTGGAAGAGAGGGGAGTGGTTGTGGGCGGGAGCCCGAGCACCGCCCACTCACCTGGCTGGCGCCCACGCCCATCGGCAGGCACCCAACCAGGTGCTGCCGAGGGGGGCGTGTACAGCAGCCTATATGCTGCAGCGCCAGCCCCTCTTCGGCCTCACTCTCCATCGTCCCGTCGTGAGTCACCCACCCTCCACTCCCTTTGAGCTCAGGGTCTTAGTTTTCCTTGGCCTTGCTACGGACCTTAGGTTGGTCGCCCTGGTTGTCCGGGGGGCCTGGTAGGAATTTTTCCATTTGGCATTAGGCTTTTTGGTTTTTTCGCCTACCTCGTAGCAATCGTCACAACTTTCGTGGTATTGGTGGGTAGGTTAGGCATTGGAATAATGTGTTGTGGTGTGTCGAAGGGCTCGGTGTGGCCATCGCCTATGCCTTCAATTTTTGGGTATTCCGTTAAAGGAATCTGGCGGTCGTGTATTCTGTCCGATGCCTGCTTGGCGGGAGGCCATGGCACGACCCTCGGTGACATCAGGGGAGAGCCTATAGTTGGATTAGCATCAACAGGCTCCAACTGCTGGTGAATAAACCCCCTTGTTTTGGACATCCAATGCCTAAGCCAATACCTTTTCACTGCTGTAATCAATAAAGTTGTGGCCTTTTCTTGCCCATTAACCTTATATCACGTGTCCTTGTGTATTCATTCCACATTGCGGGGGTTGGGTCCTTGAACCACAACTTAACCTTTTCTTTAAGAAAACATCCACTACCTTTTATGCAATGGGTGTGTGTGGTTTGAAGCAATTCAGACAACGCTGGATTTTTTTTTAGTGTTAATTATGAATCCCGGTTTGATGTATTAATTACTCAGATCATGGGGCGCTGCAAAACACGGAGGTTTTACCAGAAAATGCTGCAAAACAACCACAAATCTTTGGCACCAGTTTGGAGGTGATCACAAATTTCGGGGTTCATAGTTGATTAAGCTGTGTGAGGTTATTGCATCTCTGAATTAAGGGAAGTTCTGAGATGCATTTTTATGCAAGCTGATATCATATAGTGGAATGAAACTTGACTGATACTTTTGGTGCAACAAAATGTAAACCTAATAATGGTGTCAACTCAAAGATGCCACAGTTAGCAACATCATTGCATAAAATGACACAATTGGAACTCCATTGCCGTAACTTTTTCACTATTCAACAAGTGGTTGAACTATTTCTTTCTCCAAATATACCATTATGCACAAAAGAACTATTAAAGAAATATCATTTAATTAGTGGCGGTTGTTTTTTTCTTTTTGGTAACCCAGATATACATATGCTGAGATACAATTTTTAATGCACTCAAACCTTATTAACAATCATGTGTGAAATTAGCAAGGAAGTAATTTCCTTTCATTATACCACATAATGTGAGAGATTTAATTTTTAATTAAATTTCACCTCATATGCAGCACTCTTCAAACCATTGTTTTGCAAAGCCATTTAGTTCTTTTTTCTTTTTTTCCTAGGCAAAAAATCATGCAAAACAGGGGATAAAGGAGGTGAGAAGTAAGTTAAAACACAAGGTATGTAACAGAATTTGTACTTTCTTACCTTGTTTCTTTCTTCAGTTTGAAGCACATACCTTACAAATCCCACAAGATTTGTGTTTTTAATGACTTTTGAAATATGCTTAGCCCTTTGTTCAACAATACATTTTTTATAACAAGCCCTCTGGCAACTATCTGTCATTCTATGCATCCACTCGAATAATCTCTTTATTGTTTGCATATTTATCATGGAAAAACAGAGGTCTTCAAAGATACGTTAACAGGATGTATGTTTTCATAAAGCTGATTGCTTTGATATCACAATTGAAGCCTTTGCTTCAAGCTGAGAATTTAAGGCAAGCCAGTTTTACCAGAGAAATGTAATTCAGAAGGTGTAGTTGTCTAACTTTCATGAGATCTGTAAATGGTGGCAGTATTTTAGCATGCTGAAATCCCTTAACTTTCAAGAGCAGCAATATAAACGTATTGGAGGCATGTCGTCAAGGCATTGTTTGTTCATTTTAAATTTTTATTTGTTTGCCTGCAATATTTAATTGTATAGCGAGTACTTTTTATATTATTTCTCTTCTCCTTCAAGCACGAAGGCTGATTACATGAATTGGTTGTTAATTGTTCTTCACGAAAGCTTCACTCTATTTAAAAGTTATTTGGCAGCTTAAACATCTTGCTATGAAGTTTAAGTTAATTTTGGTGACAGTTTTTATGACATCTTTCCCCCATCTGTTTTAGCAAAAGTGATTTAGTACCATATATGTGTGTGTATGCAGTGACTGACAAAACAGAGATATTAAACTCTTAAAGAAATATCTCTGTTTGTTAGTCTCTGTAATAAATGGTTTTAGTGATTAGCTGTGTCCTTTGGAATACAGAGTAAAACTGTCTGAAATTCTGTTTGACGCTTTAAATGTTGCACATATACTAAATGCATAAAGATTTTTCAATCTTAATTTTATTCTGTAGGAAGCAGAAGATGAGTATGGAATTTGTAGCTCGGGTTTTGTGCAATATACTCCAGTCTACACATTGCATAATCCACAAAGACTTAGCACAGAGAAAAGAAGACTTGGGCAGGTAAGATAATTTCAAGAAGAAAAATCCTCTTGAAAGATATTGAAGAAATATGATTTGTTCTCTTTGTCTGATGGGTAGCATAAAAATGTATAAATTTGCCTTATACTGAGTCAGACCACTTCTCCATCTCCTTCAATGAAGGCTGGTAGAGGCTTTCCAGTCCCTGCCCCCTTCAAATTGGAGATACTTGGAATTGAAAGGATTTGGAATTGAGAACATTTGGACTACCACTGAACTGTGGTCTGGCCCTGTATAAAGCGTGTAAGTTTGCATGCTTTTGTTGAAATAGAAAAGAATGCTACGTGTGTGTGTTGAAATTTGCTTTAAAGGGGCACAAAAATTTGGATGAGTGCGGTTTTCAAACATCTCCTCCAACTCATCTCCATGCATGCCTGTGATTTTGTTATTTCAAAAATATGTCAAACCAAAACATTGAGAGGCTTAAGTAAATATCATTTATGTTCATGCCAATGTTGAGCATTAACTGCCACATTAAAAGGATTTGTACAGAATTATTAATGGAACAAGGTACCATAGTCAGAGATTCAAGAATTGTAAGACACATATACATTTTAGATTTGTGCTGCCTGGACTTATTATCTAGTAAAGCATTTTCTTGCTCTCGTTTTCATACTTTGTACACGCATTAAGCAGAAAGGATAAACAAAAATATATTAATAATTGATATATTTGTAGATACTCTACTGATTCTGTAATTTTTCCTATCTTACATAGTGTCAAATTATCTATTTGACTTGGTCTAGAAGTTAGATAGCTTTTAAAAGAGGGCCATTAATTGTTATGATTGGTTATGTTGCCTAGTTTTGGAAGTGGGAGAGCTGTTTGGAAACAACAAGCTTTTTAAGATACGAGACAAAACCTCCTTAAATTTTGGCTCAGCTCATAAATAAGATCGGGCTTATTTTGAGCTACTGCTTTTGTAGCGACCCTGAAATCCTAGCAAACTGCAATTCCAAATTTCCCCGTTGCGTCGACAACTTCCTGTTACTATGGGTTTTGGGCCAAATGAAGTCCCCTTCCTTGCACCCTGCAATCAACGCTGTTGGAAGGTAGGTTTAGGGAAAAGGAAATGGGACCAAGCTTGCAAGGGAGTTCCTTGGGGAGGGTAACTGCTGAAGAAAAAGCTGGAGATGGTGGATGCCTTGCAGGTAAACATTTGGCATGAGAAAGGTTTCTTTGCACTCTGAAAAGAATGACTCCCTTCAAATCAAGATAGGGACAGTTTGTCCCTCTTTTGTCATGTCATGTCTAGTTGCGGGGACGCGGGTGGCGCTGTGGGTAAAACCTCAGCGCCTAGGACTTGCCGATCGCATGGTCAGTGGTTCGAATCCCCGCGGCGGGGTGAGCTCCCGTCATTCGGTCCCAGCTCCTGCCCACCTAGCAGTTCGAAAGCACCCTTAAGTGCAAGTAGATAAATAGGTACTGCTTTATAGCGGGAAGGTAAACGGTGTTTCCGTGTGCTGCTCTGGTGCCGGTTCGCCAGAGCAGCTTTGTCACGCTGGCCACATGACCCGGAAGTGTCTGCAGACAGCGCTGGCTCCCGGCCTCTAGAGTGAGATGAGCGCACAACCCTAGAGTCTGTCATGACTGGCCAATACGGGCAGGGGTACCTTTACCTTTACCTTTAGTTGCAATCAGTAATGTATGCTAGCAGGTCTTGTGTGTGTCACCTTTTAACATTGCTTGCCCATTCTAATGGGTGGAATAGTGCCAAGCCAGAACAGTTGAACTCCAGGATCTATTTAAGCAATGCTTTATCTAACTGCGATTGCCAGCATTCATATGCCAGTGTTGGTACTCGCCAAACTTCAGAAGTCCATTGTAACATTACGTATCATCTATGCAAGTAGGCAGTCTTGACAGAATCTCCAAAAACTGGGAAGAAAATTATACGGAATATTATTTAAATGTATATAAAATGAGATAGATCATTTCTTTAAATTTCCCCGATGCTGAGAAATAGATATTTTGCACTGTTTGGATGTGCACAAGGCAAATACTGACAATTCCATTTAGGTGACTGCTGACGTGCACTTGTATATCAGTTAAGCAGTTCACAAAATTCCTGTGGGATTGCCCTCGTTCTTAAGTATACGTTGACATTCACCAAGTATCTGATGTTCTCGGTGAAATATACATGCAGGACTACGGTTAGATGAGGTGCAGCAAAGGTACGGCATTTGGACCTCCATCCGGGAAGAACGTGTATATTCGTGTGTGTATATTTGTTGTTACAGTTGTTACTTCCATTTGTTTCCCACCCTTCCCCAGATACATGACTCTCCTCCTTTTGCCGTCTCGGGAAGCATTGGGCTGGAAGATTATGACTAAATTTTTGTATGTTGCAGCTCTGCATGTACACATGTGCACTAGGTGCTTTGCATCTAAGGAAAAAGGTGCAACCTCAATCCAGAGTTCTGTCTGCAATAGAAGTATTACCTGTCTATTTGGGTTAGGGTGTACGTGTTGTCTAGCATGTTCCTCAGTCCCCTACACAGTGTGTTCAAATATACCCATACTCATCCACCTATTGAGGCAGCGGGTGGCACTGTGGGTTAAACCACAGAGCCTAGGACTTGCCGATCAGAAGGTCGGCGGTTCGAATCCCGGCAATGGGGTGAGCTCCCGTTGCTCTGTCCCAGCTCCTGCCAACCTAGCAGTTCGAAAGCACATCAAAGTGCAAGTAGATAAATAGGTAGATTGGAGGTCCTATGAGTGAGTATTCCATGTAAACATATTTCTTGCACAGAAAAAAATAGCATCTCAGGCGAGAACCCTTCTTCCTGACATCTAATATTCACATATGAATGGAGCATACTATTGTGTGAGCTCCCCACCAGTCATCTGAAATGGCACAGTCCAGACACAGGTTTACGTACCTCAGTGAGAGCTAGGTGTGAAAAAGGTGCAGAACAACAAACCCCTGTGTTGTACGCATTTTGTTTTTGTTGTACTAAATAATGTGTATCATGCAATAAGAATTGCAGTGCTATCTAGTATACTGGTCTTCAGGTTGCTTGTATTGTTAGGTGTGAAAAAGGTACCTGGGCTCTTTGAGAGCGGGAGTTATAACCCCAAGTCTCCAATTTTTAGGCATATGCTTCATTACTTTGGTTACTAGTGCCAGAAAACTAGGAAGATTGTTAGTTTTCTAAGCAAAATACATACACATGTTTTCAGATTTTAACTTCCATGTTATAAGAATATCGGAAAGTATGCTTGTAGTCAAAGAATATATTTATCACTCACAAAATGAAATGTGTTCAGGACACTTTCCCCCCCTTTTTTTCTACATTCAAATATTTTAAATAACTTCCTCTTTACTAATGCTTTGGGTGAACATTGGTTCCCAGAGTTATGATGATGGTCAATCTCTGCTCTTGACGGTAAACGCTGCAAATAAAGCTATATATCCAGACCTATGCCTTGTGCCATGAGCTTTGACGTTAAACATGCCACAAAATGTTTGTTAAACTTTTAGGGTGCTGACTCTGTTGTGGCTGAAACAACAAGCACAGCTACCCCTCTGAAAATGGTTCATGTTTATACGTATTTAGAGGCTCCATATGCTACAGTAGTCAATAGTATTTTTGTTGACCTGGGAAGTCCTTACGACTCAAGGACTGTGAGCTCCCTGGGTGGACTTTGAGCCTCGGCTCCAAAGTGGAAGGAGATTGCTTCTCGGTTGTTTTCTAAGATAAGATTTGTAGTTCACTTTGCTTGGCTAAACTGTAAATGGTGGCAGATGATAATGATGATTAGTAATTAGTAATAATGATGATGATGAATTAGTCGGCATGAATTAATGTTAGCATAATGCTTCTCGCTTTCCCACCATGTGCAGATAAACATTAAATAAGCTTTGTATTTCTACCCACCTTGAACATCACTTTATATAAAAGGGTAACCTGGTTTTGTTCATGACTGCTGTGACACAGGCTGTGCAAGGCAATGGGCACAGATTTTCACATTTGCCATGCTTGCTTGCTACATAATCTAAGACAGGTTAAAGAATTTAGCTGATACTGTGTTGTGCAATTATGTTGGAGTTTGGTGTGTGTACGACAGAGAGAAAGCAAGATAGATAATTCATCTTTGGTGTGTCTCCATATATTTCCCAACCCTCTTTGCTGCACAAATCATTTTCCCCATGCCAACATAACAATGTCTATGTCAGCAGAACATAGGAACAAGAGTTGTGCTTAAGAATCGGTGCCCAAATCTTGATCTTTCATGTGTGTGTGTGTGTGTGTGTGTGTGTGTGTAGAGCAGCAAAAGGGTGTAGGAAGAGATTCAGTTGTGTGAGTAGCAATTTTAGACTTACTTCTGAATCCCTTAGTCTACAAATTATTAGAAGTAATTTATGCATATTTGTGTTTTAATTAGGCAAGAAGGCTGTATTCAGTTTTAAAGAGATTCATTTTTGGTACATGGTGGCAAACGACTATATCTGTAGCTTCTCAGTGTATGTTCCATGTAGACACCCAGTGCATCAATTTTTTTAGCAACCCACTTCTGTAAATATTTAATATATTGACAACTGAGAAAGCAAATAGTACATGTGAAAAAATCTGAACTGCAAATGTATAGTTAACACGTTTAAGCATTATGACAGCTAGTGTGTTATCTTCTACCACAAGTTCAGTATGTTCTGTAAACTGATATGGCAAGATCTGTGTTATCTTTGTTTTCAATATATAGGTATCTTTTAAATGTAAAAGACATGGGCAATTTGTAGTTTTAATTTGAATTTTTACACTGATCCTATTTTTATCCATTTGTTACATTCATGAAAATTAGAAATCTACTGATATATTGCCCAGTTTGTTCTATCTGCTGTTCCACATTAATTGTTCAGTAATGGAGCTAATCTTAATAAATCATAAATGTGTTGCATCATTACTGAGAGCTGCATGCTGGCAGAACACAATTTATTATCTATTTTACATATTTTGTACAAGTTTTGAGAACAGTATATTCTATGTTCTATGCATAAACTAGGTAATCAAGACACCCAACATTTAATGATGGGCTAAGGAGTCTAGAATTATATTGTTAAACAAATGATTTTTACTATTAGATCCCAAACATTTTTGTCTAGGCCAGGTTTTTTAAAATCTGTTTTGTACTGTAAGATAAAGCTTAGCAGTCTTTAATTAGTACCTATGTGTGTGTCTGAATTACAATTTATATATACTGTATTTAATTTCAAATGAATGTGGTCTTTACTACACTTACCCTAATATTGGTTTCTGTTCAGCAACCTTTAAAAGAGTGCCAGCGCAAATTTTGCATCTACAGATTGCTTATCCTGTTCTACCTTGGGAAATATAATGTGGTCTTTTAAATAAAAATGAGCCCAAAGATACATAATATTTTCTGTTCAATCCTAGCTCGGGGGGGGGGGGGGAGTTTTAAGGTGTTTTCTATTGCTTTCTCCTGAGAGATAAATATTCAACTCGCCATTTGCAAATTTATTTAAAAGGCGGAAATTATTTGGGGCCGAGGAGTTTGACGAATTGGCATTATGAAACAGTATATAAAACCAAAGTCATCTTCCTTCTTGAAGATCACGTTAATGCCATTGTTTCTGACATCATCATTAGTAGCACTGTCATTTTCTAGAGCAGAATATGAATATGCTTTTCTACCCCAACAAATAGTAGTTTGTATGCCAGTCCACTAATTAGTTCAGTTATTTCCTGTTTTTTTGATGAGGTTTAAATAAATGTCAGGGGTACAGCCATGAAGATCTCCCAATTAGGCTTTTTGTTTGTAAAACCCAGCCCCCTTTGCTTTTGTGTGAAGATGACAGTTCCAACTGCCGCGTCAGTCTAACAGGGCTCAAGGGAAAGGCTACTTCTCTGCTTTTATTGAAAACAAGGCCAGTTTGCCCATTGAGAATAACCGCATTGGTCACAGTGCAGATCAGTTGTTAACAATGAATATTTACTAATCTCTATCACAGCCAGCATAGACTTCTTCTTTTTCGCGTTGTCCAATCGGGAAGGCACTTTAGGAAATCAGTGAATTAAAAATGCACCAAAAGGAAACAAGATGGAGAAGTAAATAATTTTCACCACAAACTATTTTATCGTTAGTAGGGCCTGCACCGTTTGTGTATTAATCCTGCAAGTGGTGGAGGGGGAGACCCCGAAACGAAACACAAATGAGAAATGCACAATTGATCTTTGCCTAAGATGTTCCGAAAAGAATTGTTCTATTTCTGTAAGGCGTGTGTGTCAGCCTCCTCATAGCTATTCTGGGCTGTTTGGTTGTGGGTGTGCAGAGGAGGGGGGGGTGGAAGAAGAGAGCGCTTAACTGCACTGCAAGTCAAAATTAACAGATGGATTGCCCTGAGCAAGGGAAAAACCACCACAACAAAATCTAGTGAAAGTGGAGGACTGAAGCTTTTTATTGTAAAGCCTTATTAAAACCTTGGCATGTATTTTACTGTTAACTCTTTCGTGCCTTCACGCCTAACTGATAATTCCTGTCTCCTGCGTAAATTAGATCGAACATGGCTTTTCTGATAAAGATCAGAATAGATCCTAAAAAGGAAAGTGAAAGCAGATTATGATATTTTTCAGCGTTCACAATTTGATCGCAGCTACATGTCTTTCTCCTTACTTCTTTCCTTCCTTCAAAAACAGGCATCATAAACTATTGAGCTCTTACTTCTACAGATTCTGGTGGTTGAGGGTTTTTTTTGGGGGGGCATTGTTTGTTTAGTGTCCATATATGTCACTTTTCAGCTGAATGGTAAAAATATATATATCTGTTTCCGCAGCATTGCTTAAAAATAAGGATTTCAGACAGAACAAAGGCAAATATACCGGCAGTTTTCTTTGCTATCGTGAATTTGATTTCCCTAGTATTCCTCTTCACACAAGTATCTTCTCAGCTGATGGGATAGGCCTTGATCCATTTAAAATGAAACATTTGAGAGCTTTAAATAGTTACTGGCTTATAAAATATTGTTGCACTTTTGGCAGAGTCCTGTGTAGCAGAGCCATGAGAACATTTTATAATTAATAAGTTAGCAGTGCATCCTTGTCTCCAATGAAATATATATAAGATTTGTACCTTGAGGCATGCGGTAACTTGTAGCTGCAGTAAAAAAAATGACATTTGGGTACAAAGTGTAGATTTTTCCAGTAATCCGAGCAAGCCCAGCGCACCTCGTATCAATATGCATGTTTCAAAAGAGCAAATGAATTACTTCTCCTAAAGATACTGTATTTAAAATACTGTGTGCTTTATTGTTGAAACTTTGTTTTAACAAAGCTCCAGCAACAAAATAGCATGTTTGGATTTTGTTAGCTGGACTTTCCGTTGCATCCTGTCCCAAAGATTACGGCATGTGAAATACCATCAGTAATAAAATCTCAAATAGAATTAACGAAGCCCTCAGAAAAGCACCTCAAAATTTGTTGTATGTTGCTTCATGGGGGGGGAGGGGGAATCGGAGTGACGCAACTGATATTTTGAAGTTTTATCCTTGAATAAGAAAAACCAAAGGCCATATTAAACGATGCATCTTCCTAAGCGAATGCATGCCATCCATGTTGCAGTGTGTGTTCATTTGTAGATTCTGTGTTACACATGGCAAATCTCTTGCAGGCTGGCATGTGGGATCGTTTTCAGAAAGGAGCATGTTCATGTTCCTTATACATCAGGAACCTCCCTTCCACTCTCCACCCCCCTCCGCCTGCCTGCCTGCCCGACCAGCAGAGAAATGGCATACTCAATAGTTCGCTGCCCTCCCGTCCTGTCAGTAAGGAGTAGGTAGGGATGGATACAGTGAGCAAATAAAACTCAATCCTGGCAGGACAAAAATCTCATACTGTGATCTGAAGATTGCATGCAACAAATTCAAAGTCCCGCTTGCACAGAATAATTTCAGAAACTGGAAGAGGAATACCTGTATGTTTTCATTCGGAATTAGATCAGCCAAAAGCTTTGGAGAATCGTATTGTGGTTTATGCCCACATAACTCCACTCCTTCCACTGTGTAGCTCTCTGCTGGAAATTCCCCACAATTCTGGGGCAGCGTTAAGCCCTATCTGGCAATTTAAGTAATGTGAATAAAATATTATATGTGACAGATGTCATATACAGTAACAGTGAGCAGTATTGAATGTGTGGTTTGGTAGCATGCTTCGTTTTAAAGAGAAGATTTCCAATGGAAAAATGGTTAATTCAGTCAATTAGGAAAATATTTTGGACAAGAGAAATCATAATCTATAAATTCACTTGGTAATGGCAGTTTTTGTTTTAAAAGAGGATCTTTTGTCTTTTGCATGTCAATTATGATCCCTCTGTATTGCAAAACACTCAGCATATCTTTTAATTAAAAATGAAAAACCTATACGGCTAAAAATTTACATTGTAGATTACAAGACTGCCCTCTGGTGGTGTAAATGCTTTCACTGTATGCAGACAGTGAATGCTGCCTGCTGAGCCGTAATTCTTTACAGCTGATCAGCTTTAAGAAACAAAATATTTTTTCTTGTCATAGATTTTTTAAAATAGCAATAGTTCCTTCAGTGTTTCATCTGATATGATCTTTTGATGCTTATACCAGTCTAGACCTGCCTTCACTGTGACTTCTGCATAAAGCCATCACCCCCTGTTTTTCATAGCTGTTTGAGGCACACAAACACAGTGTTCTCCTGGGCTTGCCCAATAAGTGTGGGTTTTTGGCCCCTGATCTTCTCAGTGTGCTGTGAAAACCCAAATGGAACAATAAATGGCAATGGCGCATTTCCTGAGCACTTTTGCATGTCCTACCCCCTTAATTCACTTTCCCACATTTAACAGGCTTAACATGCAATGTGTTCTTCCAATGTTTTCTTCCCACTAAAAACAAATAGTGCCTAAACCAACACAGCTTTCTCTGTTTTGATCAGCCTTTTCTGCTCAGACTAGCTTAAGGGGAGCTATAAACATGAAATGTAAGGGTTCGGCTAGATTCGTGGTGTTTTATGGTGAACACAAATTCCCGAAAGTTAGTTTAGCCTGGCTAAATTCAACCAAAGTCCATTTTCTCCAGGATGCTGTTTCTAACTGTTGCCAGCCAGATGATCTGGGAAACACGCAAGCAGAGGCAGAAGGCAACAGACTTTGTCCTGTAGCTTGACCTCAAATAACTGGCATTCATAGCTACAGTGCTTCTGAACATGGAGTTTCATCTAGTCATGGTTGGTTGAATGCCCTATTTGGGTCATTTAAGTAAGTGGCTTTCGCTACACATTTAGCATGAAAGTCCCTAAATAAATTATGCATCGGTGAAGAAGTATTTTCTTTTGTGCATTTTGAATATACTACCAAGTGGTTGAATTTGGTTAAAGAATCTGGTATCAGATTTAGTTATTTGAAACAAAGCTTTGTGGGCAAAATGGTTTTGCCAAGTGACAGGTAGGTAGCAAATAGGTAGGTAGTAAATAGAATTTATAATAAAAAATTCCTTCCAGTAGCACCTTAGAGACCAACTAAGTTTGTTATTGGTATGAGCTTTTGTGTGCATATCTGAAGAAGTGTCCATGCACACGAAGCTCATACCAATAACAAACTTAGTTGGTCTCTAAGGTGCTACTGGAAGGAATGTTTGTTTGTTTTTGGTTTTGGCAAATTTGAGATCTTGAATATCGCTATATCATGACAGTTGCCTATGATTATGGAAATGGAGACACTAAGCATTTTTAAATATACTGAATTACATAGAATCAGTTCCATAGAATTCATTATTGTAACAATAATAATGATGATGATGATAATAATAATAATAATAATAATAATAATAATAATAATAATAATAATACTTAACAGGTCCAATAAAAGGTGGCATTTCATCTGTTCTGCATCTCTTGATTATTATTTTTTAATGGACAATGTTCATAGATAGTTTGCATCCATGATTTTTCTGTATGTTAGCATACAACATGGCTATTTATCATGGCTATGCTTCTGCCATTCTGCTACTAGTTTTAATTTTTGTAAAAATGAACTTGTGAAGTATATCTCTTCATTTTGGCCTATTTTTTCTTTTCTTCAAATTTAGTTCCCTTCCAGGACACTTTTCCATACAGCTCCAAAGGAAAATTGCTAGTTGTTCAGTGTGAAGGTACCAGTAAGATATTAGTAAACACACTGTTTTATTATACAGATATCACCAGCAACACCTAGTGGATTCTGCAGCCCTTTTCCTTCCCTTGTTATATTACAGTAATAGATTCATGCTTGAATACCAAATGTAACCGTGGGTGTTTCTTGTATCATGACGTTCATGGTCTTGGCCTTCTTTTTTGGCAGTGTGCCCACTATTTTGAAACACTCCACAAGAATTTGCGATTCGCTCTGGGTCTCCACAGTATGGAAAAAGACACCTTTGCACAATGCACATTTTTTTATTACTGCAGTTCATATCCTCTCTCTCTCTTCAAGGGTAACAACAGTTGAAAATAAAACTCAAAAGAAAATCCTCAGTTAAATTAAAATTTAACCCCAGTTTAGTTTAGTTTTTACGGTTTTTCTCAGACTTCTGCTGCCTTCTGGCAGTGAAAGAGCTTCATAATCATAGGACAGCCATATAAGACACCTATCTGCTTGCCTATGGTGTTCTAATGTAACATAAAAATAGTCGTAAAGTTTAAATAAGGTTTCTATGAAAGGCATTTCATAGGGATGGACAAAAACCTCATCCTGGTTAAATGGAACAAGCAAGAACATGGCTGTTTTTCAGCACAAAGATAAGAAATTGCACTGACACAGCATTCATTTTACAAAGGGAAAGAAAGGTATTTCTAAAAACAGAAATCACACAAAAAATGTAAGCTGGTTTCTAACTTTGTGCAAATGCTCTCCAAATTAAACCTTTATAAACTTTCCTAGAACTTGAAACCAGTTTCCCCCCATCTGTTTTAGCAAATGGAAGAGTGCTGGTGGTTATTAGAATACTGATCAGAAAAGAAGTCCCCCACTCTCCACCCCACCCCCACTCCCCACCTCCCCACCCCCAAAAAACCCAGAGAAAAACGTGCACAGTTGAAAATGCAGAAAAGACAGAAATTAAAATCTTAAGTAACTGTGAACAGCAGGGGGACATCAGTAAAGCAAAGTTATCCTAAATGACTTTGACAGTTTTTGCAGGTGTGCATTCTATGCTGCTTCATCTAGTAGAGCTTTGAAAAGGATTTACTGCTCTCCTTTTGGGATTTATTAAGGGTTTCTTTCCTCTCTCCCCCTCCCCCCCCTTTTTCTTTACGCTGGTGTTTCTTGCCATTTTATAAGCAGGTTGTTTTGCAAGTTATTTGCCACAGATACCTATCGAGTACTGTCCGTTACTTCACGGGCGATGAGTGACAGAAATGTTCTCTCCTCCCCCATCTACACACTTCAGCCCGTGAACTCGGGGCACTGGAAACAGAACGGATCCTTGGTTTCATTTTGCTTTTACTATTGTTAAAAAGCACCTCAGGTTTTCTGTGTGCCTTTGACCGCCCCCTTGAAAGTTTGCCTATTTTTCACCTGAATTCTGGACTGTAGAAGAAAGTGTGCGAATAAATAAAAAAGCCTAAAGGGGGATTTTAAGGGTCCAGGGAACTGTGTAGTTACTCACCTACCCCTAACAAGGCACAGCTCAAGGAGGTTCCCAAACCTTGAAAGCGAAAGAACTGCGATACCTCTGAGCTTGCTGGACTGACCTCAAAGGAAATCCCTGACCAGCTGAGCCAAAGATTTTCCCTCCCCAGCTTATGTGACTGGTAGCAGTCCGGTCACAACACTGACCGTGCTCTGCCTGTGGTCACAGGGGCTAAGAGTGCTTTGGAAGAGAACAAAAAGGTTGTTCCTAACTTTTAGCTCCATCTTGAAAGAGGACTGGAAACTCAGGAAAATTCCAGTAAACAAGTGCTCAAGTCTGCAAATGAGAGCTGGACTAGCACATAAAAGAACTAGTCTCATATAAAAAGCCTCTTATCAGTTTCACTCCCAATCCCTATCTGTATGACTCAGAGCATCCTTTACCAAACTTAGTTGGTGCACCAGCTATTACCGTAGGGATGCAGGTGGCGCTGTGGTCTAAATCACCAAGCCTCTTGGGCCTGCCAATCAGAAGGTTGGCGGTTTGAATCCCCGCAATGGAGTGGGCTCCCGTCGCTCGGTCCCCGCTCCTGCCAACCTAGCAGTTTGAAAGCACGCAAGTGCAAGTAGATAAATAGGTACCTCTGTGGCGGGAAGGTAAATGGCGTTTCCATGCATTCTGGTTTCTATCACGGTGTCCCATTGTGCCAGATGTGGTTTAGTCATGCTGGCTGCATGACCCGGAAAGCTGTCTGTGGATAAATACTGGCTCCCTTGGCCTGAAAGCTGTTGGGATACTGCCAGGGAGACAAAGTCCATCATGACTCCACGTCGTCTCCGGACGTCCATTGATCTCCCTTAGACACGCAGTATCAGCAATTAGTGACACGAGCTCCAGAAATAGCTTGCCACATTCCAGAGCCGAGGCACGCTCTATCAGCAGATAATGCACAGCGAAAGATGCACTCAGGAGAGCATTATTTACAAGTTTATTTCTGCATTGATCAGAACAAAGAAAAACGTGACTGCCTGCTTCAGTGTTCCGGCACAGAGAGAGAAACGAAAACAAAGACACAACAGAAACATCCTGTGAAACAGGAAATACGCAGGCTGTGACACAAACATCCTGCTCCCTTTTAAGGTGGAACGGAAATATCCTAACAGCGCCACAACCCATAGTCGCCTTTGGCTGGACTTAACCATCCAGGGTTCCTTTACCTTTACCATTTCCAGACAAGGGGAGCCTTACCGCAATAGTCTGTATACTGGTAATTTCATGATTGGACTACTGTGTAATTTGCTGTTTGTAGGGCTCTCTTGACCCTTTTTTGGAAGTTGCAGCTGGCTGCCTACTAGCTAATGAGCCACGTTCATGGTTTTGTTGTTGACATTCAAAGCCCTGGAGAACATGGGCCCAGGTTATGTAGCATGCCAGCTCCCCTGGTACTGATGAGGGTGATCTTTAAGATCTTCCACGACTAGCAGATGGTCACTTTGTGACAAGGTGGAAGCAGGCCTTCTGGGTGATAGCACCCTCCGCATTGGCCTTCCTCAGGTAATTCACAAGGCTGAGACACTATTAGCTTTATATGCCTCTTTAAAATGCGTATGTTTACCCAAGCATTCTCTGAATTTTTATTTTATTATTTTATATACTGCTCTGTTTTACTTGTGACTTACTGTTGCTGTTTTATCTCTAGTTTTTAGGAGGTTTTATTCAATATTGTGTTTTTATGTAAAAAGCCTCACTATGTTTATTATATTTAAATGTTTTATAAATTAAAAAATGGTATAGAAAGAAAATAATAAATGATAAGCCCTGGGTGGTCGTAGAGAAGGCACTGCCACCTCCCGCTTTCTGTATTTAAAGGGGGAACAGTGGTGACCTTTCTCATAGGACTGTTTCAAAAATTAGCAGGATAAAGATTGTAAAACAAGTTTTCTCATTAAAATAGCTTTTAAGTGACAGGTGATAATATTAAACCTTTAAAAGGTTTGGAGACAGTGACATTTCTCCTCTAATTTTATGCAAGGGTTGTTCTGTATATAGCTATCTCTTTAAATAAAACACACACACAACTAAATGTCAGCATCTTTATAGCATATGTCTAGGTATAAGGGAAAACAGAAAGGTGGCCCCACCCTTCCACAATTAGAATTGAGAAAGTACCTATTAATTTTTATTTTCCCATTGGAATACGATCTGCCCCGTCTTAATACAAAATGTTGGCAGAACCACAGTTTTCTGTGGACCTTTTTGAGGAAATGAAGATGAGTGTAACAGTACCAGTGGAATTTTGCCAATTTTAATTGGAGAATTCATTTTTCATTCCCCAAAGGCATCCTTTTCTTTCCTTTTCCTTTTCTTTTAACCCTGCCATATTTACAAACTGAATATTCATTGTTTTCAGAAGCTATTCTGTGGACCTTCACAGTAATCCCATGAGGTTTTATTCTGATGTAAAAAACAAAAAACAAAACCCATCCGTGTTTTCTTTAAAAGAAGAATACTACCATCTTATCTTTATATTAGGTAAGCTCAGGGCAAGAATGAACAGAACGAAATAACACAAATTCATGCTACATCCCATCTGTAGGATTTTTTTTTTTTTTTAATAAAGAGGCAAGATAGAAATTCTTTAATAAATATTGGAGTCTGTAGAGCTGGCTAAGACCCCAGCAGAGACTTTGTTTGTGTATGAGAGTAGATATACGTTTATTGGCACTTAAATGTCCAAGTGCCTTGTGACATTACATTTGAGTCATGTTCCTCTTGTAGCCTGCCATTCTGTAATATGTCTTGGCTATCCCCTTATTTTTTATTCAACCTGCTAATGCTTCTCCATGGTAGCACACTTCCTAAAGAGTTCCATTTACCTTTTCCATTTGTTAAGTGAGGAATAATAGTAATAAATTAATAATAATAATAATAATGGCTGCCATATCCAGAAGCTTAAATGTACTGTTAGCTATGTTAGCTATATTCCTGATGGTGACTTCTTCAATAGTAATATATGTAATATATTAATTTTTATTTTGTACATGTCTTCGGTGCTAGTTTAGAAATTTCTGCTGTACTTTAGAGGATATCTAGTGTATTTCCATCTGTTTTTAGCTTTGATTTCATTTCTGCTTCAGTTTTAATATGTCATTTTGAATTGAGAGAGAGAGAGAGAATTTACTGGTAACTATATATATGAACTATATATATATATATATATATGAACAAAATAGTCCTTGCTTCATTTGTGATTTCAACCCCGGTCTGAAACAAACTTTGCTCTGTCCATTGCCTGTCAATTCACCCTGAATTTTTCATCTGAACTGCTTTGGATAAGCGATGAATCCATTTGAATACTTCACATATGACTATAACTGATTCTGTGTAAACTTCAGTTGAAATTACTGGGCAGTCTTGCTTATGAATACTTCTGTCCCTTGGCAGCCTATGTGAAAATCAGCATGAAGCCCTGACGTTTTATAACTTTTGCCTTTGCAGACACGGTTTGGGCATCTCCATGCCAATACATATAACCACGATCCTGCCTTGGACGATGATGCGGACGATGAGATGGATGGAGGAAGCAAGTAAGAGGAGTTGTTAAGAAGCCCAGCTTGCATTCAATTCTTCATCAGAGCAGTTTTAGATGCAGGATAAATGTTCCATTTTGCGGTGTGGAGAGAGTTCTGAGCTGCTGCTAAACTCTGAAATGCACTCAAGATGTTAAGATATTATTAAGCAGCATTCAAAAGCATGTGTAGGACAGAAGAAGCAGTATCTTGATCCAGGAAAGAGCAGAACCAAAGGTTAGAGGCAGGTCCATTCAGACAAGCAGGACATATCTCCACCAGCCTTGGCCAGCCTCCACCTGCCTGCCTTCTTACTTGCCACCAGCCGTAGGATGTCATTGACTCTGGCTTCACTTCCTCTTGGACTCCCTGCCTCCCACTGTACCCTTTCCAGTGTCCAATGGGCATCAGCTGCCACTGGAAAGGAGATTACAGGGAACCCCTCAAGCAGGAATTCCAATACTTTGCCATGAGTATTCTTGCTGCTGTTGTGGCGTACATAAAAAAGGTTCTATCCTTCCTTGGCACCAATTGGCTGACCATGCCCAGGAGAAAGGCCTCTGGTTTCTTCAAGAAGGTATATTTAAATACCTTTTTCATTTCATTATATATCATCTCCCAGAAGGTCTTAATCCTTGGGCACGTCCACCAAAGGTGAAAGAAAGTACTTTCAGTCTCATTACATTTCCAACATTTATTATCGGGCAAATGATAGATTTTTGCCAGCTTGACTGGTGTTATGTACCACCTGTAAATCATTTTCATTAAATTCTCCTTCAATGCATTGCATGCCGTAAACTTCATACCAGTGGTCCATAACTGTTCCCAGTCAGCCATCATAATGTTATGCCCAACATCTTGTGCCCATTTAATCATAAGAATTCCAAACCTGTGCTCTAAGCCACCCTAGTCCATCATGACTCAACTGGTCATGTGCTACAAAAATGGATTGATTGGTGCCTTTGAGTACCCACCCAGAAGAGAGACTTTCTATTTCACCTTTGCACAGTTTCATACTCTCTGCTGGTTCATTCAAAGCAGCCTCTGCATTCGAGCATACAGTGGTACCTCTGGTTACATACTTAGTTCATTCCAGATGTCAGTTCTTAACCTGAAACTGTTCTTAACCTGAAGCACCACTTTAGCTAATGGGGCCTCCCACTGCTGCTGTGCTGCCGACGCACAATTTTTGTTCTTATTCTGAAGCAAAGTTCTTAACCTGAGGTACTATTTCTGGGTTAGCGGAGTCTGTAACCTGAAGTGTATGTAACCCGAGGTATCACTGTAATTAGATTATTCAGGGTAGAATCCTATACACACTAGGAATAAGTTCAATGAATTCATTGGAGCTTGTTTCTGAGTAGATGTGTCTGAAATTGCACTGCCAGTTGTACCTGATGCAGAAATGTACCAGAGTTGTGCACCCTTAGAGGAGACTGTCCATTGTGTCTCTGCATGACTCACTGCTTGCATTGCTTCTTCACAATTCCAGGGACAGATCGGCAACTTGTAAAGCAACTTATATGATACAGACTCTTCTGAGAGTCAGTACTTCTTACTTACTGTACTAAAAACCGGTCTTTTCATCTACAACAGTGCAATGTACAAAAATTACAAAGAAGTGTGCCCCAGCTGTACATGCATACGTAATTTTATTTGTGTGCAGCCTTTCTACTATTCAAACCATGTTCAACATGAAAAAAAAATACATAACCACAACATAACGAAAGCATACTATAAATAAAACATGAAAAAAAATACAAAACCAAACTGAGCAATTCCCACATAAATCACAACAAAAGCTAAAATAAAGATACTAAAAAACAAACCAACAACCCGGAAACAACACCCTAGCTTAATAGTGTGTTCAGCACTCAGCTTTTGTAGTTGGAGTCAGTCTGGGTTGTGCTCTCCCAGGCCACATGGAAAAAAGCTTCAAGGCAGGGAGCAGATCTTCCAGGACTCAGAGTCAACCTATCAGAAGTTTAGGAAAGGCTGCTGTAAGACCGAGTTGCAGTTGTAACCATGATCCCTTGATCTATGAAATGCATTAGGGATTTGCTCTAGAAGAATGTCTGTCATAAAGAAAAAACATGTTGAAATCTAGGTAGGCTTCTGAACAATTAATCATATCAAAACTAGTATGATCACAAGGCTTCGAGACTCTCCCAAAACATTATTTGCAAATAAAAAGTTTTGAAAGAGGTGAGTCTGAGTCTATCCTTTTGCAAAGTTAGATTTTCACACACAAAAAGTATATGCATCAAGGCATTGTCACAATGCGTTATAGGTGTACATTTTTTTATTTTTGCCTGCAGCAAGAAACCATTTCCTAGCCTGCCATTTGAAGCAAACGACACGGAGAGCCATTCATACGCACACACATTAAATTTTAAATGGACACTAAAAAGTTATTTATTATATTTGAATATGCTGCAAGATGAAATGGTTTAAAATAATGCTATGCTGAATCCTTTTTGGTTTCTTATGATGAATACAAAGGGTTCAGAAGTCACTTATTTTATTGAAATTTATCTTTATAATAATTCTCCTGTAAAAAGCTCATTCGTTTTCAGATTCATTGTTGCGGTCATAGCTGTGACGTGGTTTTCTGTTTTCCTTTAGATTGTCATCTGAAGATAGTGAGGAAACATCTTGTTGTTTGTATGACAGTGATGACTCTGGGGAAGTGGCCAAAACATCTGTTCCTCCTGGAGAAATGGACTTGCTAGGAGAGATTTTGGATAGTCTGAGTACACACAGTTCGGATCAAGGGAAGCTCTCAGGAGCAAAAAGCCTGGACTTCTTTCGATCAATGGATGATATTGATTACAAGGCAACGGTTAGTTATCCCACCCCTTGCGTTTCCAGTGTTAAAACTTCTTTGCATCCACATAATCTTCTGTTGGTGACAGGTGCTGCTTGGATGACAGAGTGTTTTAGGGTCTCTCATACATCCTCATGCTTCTGTGATAACCAGGTATTGCTCCTCAATGTCTGACTGTGGTGTAAAAGTGATGTGTACCCTGAGATCTAAAGCAGAGAAAGTGTGCTTTGGCTGCACAACACATTGAGAAACACTTCTTTTTACCTTGAAATGGAATTACAGTGGTGCCTCGCAAGACGAAATTAATTCGTTCTGCGAGTTTTTTCGTCTTGTGAATTTTTCGTCTTGCGAAGCACGGTTTCCCATAGGAAATGCATTGACGGTTTCCCGTAGGAATGCATTGACGGTTTTAAGAAAAAGGCGCAAGACGTTTTCGTCTTGCGAAGCAAGCCCATAGGGAAATTCGTCTTGCGAAGCAACTCAAAAAACAAAAAACTCTTTCGTCTTGCGAGTTTTTCGTCTTGCGAGGCATTCGTCTTGCGAGGTACCACTGTATCTTGGTTTCAGTTTAGCTGCTTAATGTTGGAAAGAGAAGAGGAATTAAAATTTGAATCCTATTAAGAGGTCGTTAGCAAAAAATAAATTGTGATTCAGTTTAGCACATCATCAGTACAATGAACAAGTCGTTCAGTCATTTTTTTTTAAAAAAAAATAGTTTAATATTTACACCCCACTTTTCTGTAAAAACAAAGTGGCTGTTTTGGAGACCCTAGTGCCAAGAATCCTCATGTGTTGCCTGCTCTTCTTATTTCAGAATAAATCCAACACGCCAAGTGAGAGCAATCTGGCTCTGCTTTGCAGTGGCCGAACGTCTGACCCAGCGGACTGGAATCTTGGGCAAGATGACAGCATCCTCAGTGGGAAGCAACTTCCCCCGTCTCCAAGGAAACCTGTTCCTTCGACTGGATACAGAGAAAATCTCTTTGTGCCAAAAACAGGAAGTCCCGCCCATATCCCTAGTGCCGATGATGTGAACTTCTTCAAAACTTATGTAGAATCTCCAAACCCGTCTCAAGAAACTATGCAGTTGTGTTCTCCAGGAGTCTTTCAAGTAAAAAAGACTAAGTGGAGCGAAACACTAAGCAGTACCTCAGCAGACGAGATACCACCAAACTTGAGCCAAAATCCATCTTCTCAGGTTCCTTGGGAGAGAGAAGCCAGAACAGGAAACGAAATCCTGGAAGAGGGTGGTCTTCTTCACGAAGTGGTGTCTTTGTGTAAAATGACTTCTGCATTCAACCATGGTTTAAACATTTCAGGGGACAGGTTTTCCAGTAGCAGCGGGAATAAAGCGTAATTTTTTTTATTATTATTTTTGAGGGGAGAAATAACGCTCCTGACAAAAGACTTAAGGAAGACAACTCAGGATTCCATATCGCATAGCAAGCCAAAACATCACAGAGGAAGCGGCAAACCTTCCGTTTTGCTAACCTTCATTGTGGTTTGCCTTACATGCCCATTTTCTCCCTCTTGCTTTGAACATATCTTCGGAACACATTTCTTTGCTGCATAATTTCACAGCATGGGCCTGGATTGGGGTGGGTGGGGCCATAGCTCGGTGTCAGAGAATATGCTCTGCCTCCCGAGCGGCCCATGTTCAGCCCCTGACATCTCCAGGTAGGTCTAAGAAATGTCTGAAACTCCAGGAAGCTGTTTTCCATTGGTCTGGACCACAGGTGGGAAGCCTGTGACGTTTGGGCACATTTCATGTGGGTGAGTGAGCCCGGAAAGAAGAGAAGGGTGCTTTGCCCACTGCCAAAATGCACCCTCCCCTATAGATTACTCACAAGGGAATGTGGTGGTCCTTGGAAGTATTATGGGGCCCCCATCTTGGTGTAGACAACACTGAGCTAGTTGGACCCATAGTTTGACTCAGTACACGGCAGCTTCTTGTTCAGCTACTGCATTCTCAAGTCAAGGTAATAGTTTGACTCCATATTTAAGCTTCGGCTGGTATTTGGCACCTGCTAGTTTTTACCATTTCCCCCTTTCCCTTTCCAGAAAGGAACACATCTTCCCAGGTAGGCATTGACTTTTAACTTGCCGAGCACAAAGTGAACAAATGCAACATTGTTCGTCTGGAACTCATTAGGTCCTGTCAATCCATGATCCACTTGCCTTAACGTTTTAGGGACTCGCTTAAATATTGTACAGGATGAAATGCAAATGGTTGGAAAAGAGATGCCATGATTTCACAGCAGTGAAGCGCACGAACAAAGGGAAATATGGGTCGTTTCCAAACCACAGGAACTCATACGACCAACAGTGGTCACTCATGTGACCGTGTGTTATGTAGCAATGTAGTTACCACACGAGAGCCTGGTCCAAATGGGAGCCTCTCCCACATGTTTGTCTTCCTTGGTGAGAACTGTTTTCACCTAGCCAAGCAATAGCCATCAGTGAGAGGAAAGGTCTCTTGACCATATGAATTAACTGTTAATGGTTTGTCTGAATTTACCCCCAAATGGGGTCCTTTACCAAGTAGGCAGTGTGGCTCTGTCTTCCAAATCCTGAAAAAATGGTACTGTGTGTTTTTAATCTTTTTTGAAGTGCTGAAATACAATGTGAAGTTTACAACTTTTTAAAGGTGTTACTCACTGTCATTATTTTTGCATCTTCAGTTTTCTCAAAAGGAAAAAGCTCGAGCGGAACAGGTAGATTTTTATTGGCATAGAATTTCCACTGTTTTAATATTTCTGTGTAACAATTGATCTGCCCTACTGGGGCTCATGCCAATTTAACCTTCAGAGGTAGTGTTTTAAAGTGATGTTTAGGACTTGGATCATTATTAGATGTGCTCCTTGAACAAATTCTAATGTTTTCTTTTTAAAAAAACAAAAATGATATCAGCAGCTGAAAAATAATAATATAAAGAAAGTAATTTAACAGTGTAAATCTGGAAATCTTTTTCCAGGCCTAAGCAAAGGAATCAAGGGCCACACACAATTTCTGAAGCTTAATCATAACCTTTAAAAAGATGCATCCGAAACAACGTCCCTGCCATCCAGTGGCTCAAAATTGGCCTGCTGTGGGATGCACCACAATGCTCACAAATGGCAACTTTTAAAAGTTGTCTTCCGAAAAGTCTTCTCTTAAAAGCAAACCTTTGGTGCGTAACATCAGTGTCCAAAGGTGCCTTTCAAAGGAAACGTTTTGAATGGAACGTTTTGTTAAACCATTTGGAAGTGGTATTCCACATATTTAGAAAGTGGGTAGTGCACTTTTAGGCACTATCAGTGGCGTAGCGTGGGTTGTCAGCACCCGGGGCAAGGCAAGTAATTTGCACCCCCTAACCCGGGGCAAGGCAAGTAATTTGCGCCCCCCCCTCCCGCTGCACTGTCCCTCCCCCAGATAGTCCCTCGCTCTCTCTCCGCACCGCACCGCACGCCTGGCACCCTCTCCTCCACAGTGGGCGGCGACCCGGTGGCTCGGATCGGATTCGCACAGCCAGCACTGCAGTGAGAGAGAGTGAGTGAGCCAGGTAGGGGCAGAGAGCTTCGAGTGCGAGCGAGTGCCCCCCAGATGTTGCGCCCGGTGCGGCCGGCCCCCCCTGCACCCCCCACGCTACGCCACTGGGCACTATACGAGTAACGATTTAGCGTGGAAGCCCATGGCAGTGTCCTTTTTCCAGGACCTATCTGCTTAGTTAGAAGGAGCCGTTTTCCCTGTGTTTGTGCTGTTCCCTCCTTCCCCCTCCCGATGTCTGTGTTTGTCCTTTCAATTGTCACTGGTGGTGGTCTAGATTGCTTGAGTCAAGAGAGTAGTGATTAGGTGAGGGTATATTTATGTCTCTGTGTACACGTGTGGATGAAAGTGCATGTTCCATAGCCCAGTGCATACAGGAGCTTCCAGTTCTTCCTTCATGAAAAGAAAAACTCTATGCATATGGAAACTTCCTACTACAGCCATAACGGGTTTCTTTCAGTAAACGAGAGTGACAAAATCCTGCATGGATGGTTTCTGAATCATAGGGGGTGGGAGGCTGGAGGAGAGAAAACTAAGAAATGTCTGGCAAAACATGCAGGTTTTCAGTGACTCACATTGTCAGTGAATGTGTTTAGAGTTGCCACGCTAATGTCAAATACCGCTTTATGTAATTCCTACAGTAACATGAGTAATGTGTAGTCTTGTTGATGAACCTTTGAAATGCAGCTTCATTTTGACCCCACTTAAACTGCAATGTATGTAGATTTGCTAGAACTGTTAGCATTCACGCATCGTTTATCACTGATAAGATTTTTAGAAGGCTAATAGTTGTGCCTTACATTTTTGCCCTGAATAGTTGCCAGCTAGCTTTCTTACTGTCAAAAGAACATTAGACTTGCCAAATGAATCAATTTATCAAATATTTAGTCAGTGTCTACTCTGTTCTCCACTGATTATGATGTAAAATTCTCAAATCACTCGCATCTGTAGCATTTCGATGTTTACTATAGTGTCATAGGAAAACAAATGGTTCAATTTCTGCTTCATTGTCACATTTCCCCCACCATATTCAATGTTCATAGGAACTTATGAAATCACAGATTTTAATATAGTGCTCACAGACTTCAGGTACCCCTTAAAGTTTCTCAGGAATCCCAATTAAGTAAAACTGTTTTGGACCATTAGATTCCTTTCTCCACCTACAAAATTTCATTGAAAGTTAACCTAGTTATTTAAGACAATTCAGTGCTCTAGCCTTTTTTTAGTTGCAAACAGAGGTTGTCACATTTTATTTTAGTATATTAAATTCACCAGATTTTAATATATTATTGGAGCTTGGCATGGTGTTCCTCGGATGTTTGGGGTCATTAAGCCCTTTGTTTTAAATCCCCAAACTTGTAAGGTTCTGACAGCATCTACATATTAGAGGATCTAGCCAGCAAGGACTTTCCTTGACATTAGCTATACTCCAAAATTGGAAAAGGCTGTCACAGTAACTGATGGAGCTAATGGATAATAAACTGTTCTGCCATCTCCTTTCCAAACCCTTGAATAGTGCTCAAGATCATGAAAAGGTCTTTGCCAAGTTTCGGAAACGAAAGTTTCTTAAACTAACAGGAGACCTTACGTGTTCACCTGGAATTCTGTGCACTGAGAATGAGCTAGAATGTTGGTCACAGATTGTAAACATTATGCAAAGAAATGAAAACCCCGAAATGACCCAACATTTTGCATGGTGTGCTGTTGGAAATAATGAAAGAAGTCACTTTTTACTGAAACTTGTACTGTTCCCTAGCATTTCAAAGAGTGATATTGCTGCTTTTTGATCGCTAAGAGTTGGGTTATCAAAAGCTGTCAGTACTGGCTAACTCTGCTCCCAAAGATGTCAACAGTAGTTTTCCAATTGATTGAATGTGCAGCCTGCACTGATGAGCACCTTTGAAAATGTTAATTTTCATTGTTATAGAATAGATAAAACAATACAATCTACCAGAAGATTCTCCTGCAGATGTCCCACTGATGTGAATTCTTTGGGGCTTTCACAAGAGAACTTTATGGTGGATTGTGCCCCAAATTATATTAGACAGATTATTTCAAGCAGAATGAAAATCTCTTTTTCTTTTCTCTTTTACATTGTGTCCTTGCAAAAGGAGGATTTTAAATAGCTTGCTTTGTGCAGAAAATGAAAAATAGTAACTAGCTAGTTACCAAATTGAAGCCTTTCATTTTCATAATCATCTGCTAAAACTTTTGTTCATCTGACCAGAGATAATTCAGGATCCTGTTAAGCTACAAAACTAGAAAAGTAGTTCTGTTATCATAGGCTTTTCTTCAGATATTTTTGCTCATAATAGGGCAAGACTGGAGCTGAAGTTATTGCTAACAATACCACCTACTTCTCAATGTAATGCAAGGAGGATAGGTACAAGAGAAAGTCACCTCTCTCCCTAATCTGTGTGGCCAGAGGGGAAAGATTAAATTCCTGCATAGGATATCAGCTGCCTTTGACGCCTACATCTTTTAACTTCTTAAAAGAAAGATCACAGGTAGAGATGTAAGAAGGCATTATTTTATATTCCGCAGTATATTCACATGCAGAACTGTTTCCATTCTGCTGCAATTCATCTTCACCCAAAACCATGTTATTCATTTTGCTGTCTGCTGCAGTGAAATTACATAATTACATAAATTAAGTTGTTGTAGCATTATTCCATCCCATTCATTTCAATGCAAAAGAAACGTAATAGAAAAGGGAGCTGGGGGGTGGGACATAATTATGTACTGTTTGTGGATTGAGAGCAACATCAACAGTGAATACTTAAATTCACTGGATTGATTTCTATTCTGGACATGGGAAAAATCAACAAAAATGGCCATTTCCATTTCCATTGGTATTCTCCAACATGCCTAGTCACAGGATGACTGCAAGCTCTGCTGATCTGAAGACCATAATAATAATAATAATTTATTATTTGTACCCCGCCCATCTGGCTGGGCCTCCCCAGCCACTCTGGGCGGCTTCCATAGAAACAAAAAATACAGTAAAATATCACAGATTAAAAACTTCCCTGAACATTGACATCACTCATAAACCAAACTCCTTAATCTTACAGAAGGCAGCAAACCACCCTAGATTTATTTATATATATTTTTTCCCAGATCCGAGGCAGGAAAAGGGTGCTTAGGGACCCTGTTTCCTTTTAGTTTAACTTGCCTAGGGGCTGCTTTATAGCTTCCAGGCAGTTAGGACTGGTTCTTTTTCCACTTCAGGGACACCACAATACTCTGTGTGCCATTCCAGACGTTATGACTTATGAGATGCATTGGATCTTACACGAGTGTAAGATGTTTGCCACCTGTGGTGGAAAATCCAAATGGTGTCTCTCACATTAAAATGGGTCAGAGTAGAGTTGTGCGGTGTGCTGTTATGTAGATCCCATGTGTTTCAGTTGTGTTTGTGTAGGGAGACTTGTCTCTTGGGGCCCCTTTAGTCAGATCTGCCTTTTTCCTCCTTGCCATTCTCGGTGGCACCCAAAGGCTGCCTTGATATGAGAGATCCAAACAAGCAATCCTCCATTATGAAGTCGTCTTGAGTGCTAAGCATTAAAAAAAAAGGAACTCATTGTTGCATTATGTCCCACCAGCTTTTCACACACAGCAATCACCTCTCTCCTCGGATACTGGGGGTTCTCCTGGCCCCTTCGCCCCGCCAATTTTGGGGGAGCCCTCTTGTGCCGATGGGCATCCTTTCACAGGGCTTCCTCTGATAGGGTGCATCAGGTAAATCCCACTAAAAGAGTTTGTGGACAGCAGACCCATCTCTCACCCCCCCCCCCCCCGCAACTCTTCTTTGACGAAAAGGTGTTTATAGACTAGTTTGGATGGATTCAGTACACTTCTGAGTGCTTCCCTAACATCAGACATAAATAATATTGTATGTATATTAATAAGCTTTTTAATTTAGATTCTAGCATCAGTATTAATATGGGTGGGTTGAGGAGGAAAGGGACAAGAAAAAAACCGAGATTCTTGGTGAACCTTCTCTCCCCTTCGCCAATCCCAGATATCATGAGAACAGCTGCAATCCTATACACATCCACCTGGAAATAAGTCTCATTGAACTCAATGGTACTTAACTTCAGAGTAGATCTGTATTGAATTGCACTGCAAGGGAGATTCCGGGATGTGAGGGAAAGTACTAGATTACAACAAAAGATGGATTTTGTGCAATATCTTTGCTTGCTTTTATTGTGTGTATATGTGTTTTTAAAAGGATTTATTTTGACAACTAAAAACATTTGCTTTCCCAGTAGATCGTTGAGATTAATTTTTCTGGGGTGTTCGTTTTGCTTTGCTTTGTTTCAGGATCGTGTAGAGTTACGTGTAGCATTTAATTACAGTTGTCTTGTGGATGAAAGTACTGTACATTGTCAGTAGACAAATGGTATTTCTGTTGACTGAAGATGACTAGGGACGCCACATTGTTGTGCTATAATGATAAACAGAAGCGTTGCCAATTGCATAGTAGACAACAAACTCACAGCTAATGACGTCTGTATTCCACACAGTACTTTGTAAGTACACAGCAGGGTAGTTTTTGTGTTTAATTCACCTGGAAATTCTGCTGCTAACTTCCTCTGTCCTTTGAGCAAGCAAAATAATGTTTGTTCCATATGATGGATGGTAGGTGGCAACTTATGGTAGACATTTGCAGCTTCATAATCCAGCATGTGGCATCCTTAATTGATATAAATGATTGCTCAGATCAATAGATGTTGCAAGTATCTTTTAAATTGTTTGTTAATGATGTTAATCCATGTATTTGATGTACATTTTCTTCTCATGGCCAAGCGTTTTATCAGGAGCTATTTTAAATTAACTTACTTGAATGAGTTAACTGAAGCACTGTGTAATTTATCTAGCTCTAGACGCAACTTACAAACAAGGTTTGTGGTAAATTTCTTTTTCTGTACATACCCATGCTACCCATGAAGCGATTTCATGGAGGTAGTGAAAATCTTAGCATATTTCAATTTATGTCTCAGAGAAGAGAGGGGGAAATGTCTCTTTCTGTGAACACAAGAACCTACCTTTGTAACGGGCCTTATCTCTAAACAGTTTCATAGCTGCCTTTTACCCAGTTTTGAAGAAATCATTTGATACAGGCATTGTGGGATAAATAATCGTTTGCATGGAAACGCATTTCTTGATCTCTTCTGACAATGCAAAGCTATGTAAATGAATCGAAATTGTGTTACAAATAAAGCCAACAAGGGTTGTTCCTTTTTTAAAAAAAACAAACCAATTAGGGCTTCGATCTGTAGTGTTGCACACCTTAGCTTAGGTAACAGGAGATTTTCCTCTAGAGCACCAGTTTCAGCTGAAGGCACCAGGACCCACAGGTGGGGCATACGCTTATGAAAGCAGTGTCATGCCAGCAACCATTTAAAACAGTTAATTTGAGAGAGAGAAGGAGACCACGTAAAGGAATATGAAGCTCCTTGAACATCAATGAAGCTGTGAAGAGAAGAAATTCAGCACATGCAGCTTCTCAGTTCTCCTTTCCCTTGCTTGACCAGCTGCATCTGCCAACATCTCATTTGTACAGGAGTCGTATCCTCCTTGCACTTCAAGGAGACGAATGGAGAGAAGATGTGGAGGGAAGGACCTTGGCTCAAAGGTAGGACCATCTCCAGGGATGGTTGGGAAGGCTCCTTTCTTGGAACCCAGGAGAACACACTGCCAGTCAGTCTACTGAGCTAGCGGAACCAACGGCCTAATTCAATTTGGGGAAGCTTCTTGCATTCCTATGAACATATAGCAGTTGCAGGGGATTAAAAGCCAGTCCCTTATTTTAGGTTGGGATTAGGGATGGGTCCTGGGCCTGAAAGTGTTGGGACTATTGCCCTAGAGTTTAAAGACTGTGGAACTCAAACTCCTGTCATATGTCAAACTCCTCTATATGCACTTTAAATTGACCGTTTTTGCTAATGTTGGTACAAAGTATTTGGTAAACACGTTGCCATAAAGTGCCCCACGGTGTAATATAAAATAAAAATTACTGAACTCAGAAATACATATTGGGTCTTGTTTTTGGCTCGATTGTTCATTTGGATTACATTTGGCTAAAAGCTACATTTGAGAACCGAACTGTTAGGTTATACCAAGGCAGTTTGGAAGCAAGACTGTTGCTCTGCAACATTTGTTTGTTTTGAACATATTTCACAGCTTTCCAGAAGTTATGGAAGTGGGGAGCCTTTAAAGCTGGACATGGAACCATAGAATAATAGAATTGTAGAATTGGAAGGGACCCTAAGGGTCATCTACTCCAATCTCCAGCAATGCAGGAATCTCAGCTAAAGCATCCATGACAGATGGCCATCCAACCTCTGCTTAAAAACCTCCAAGGAAGCAGAGTCCACAGTCTCCCAAGGAAGACGGTTCCATGGTCAAACAGCTCTTACTGTCAGAAAGTTCTTCCTGATGTTTAGTTGGAATCTCTTGTAACTTGAAGCCATTGGTTTGAGTCCTGCCCTCCAGAGCAGGAGAAAACAAGCTTGTTCCCCCTTCAATATGTTGGCCCTTGGGATATTTGAAGACGGCTATCCTATCTCAGTCGCCTCTTTCCCAGTCTTAATGCACACTTTTCACAGGTAAACTGTTCTAATTTGTTGGTTTCTTTGAGCATTGCAGGGAATTGATCTCCTCTCTCAAAGCAGTGGGATTTTCATTCAGCTCCAACTCTGACCTGAGATTTTAGCAAGCATTGCCAACCATGTCTTTGCAGTCATAAGACCGAGAAGGTTGTTTACAAAAACCAGACGGTAAATGGTGCACCCAGTGTAACATTCTATGCTTTTTTCTGTGCTCCCGTGATATAATGACCTGTTAACACATCATGCTAAGCCAAATCATGGCTTGCAGATGCTTCATGCATCCTTGGATGTTTTGCAGCTGTGCTGCAGTGAGCCCAAGCCATAGTTTAGCATAGTTTGCTGTTGGAACCTGTGCTCTTCAAACTCGTGACAAGCAGTAACCAAGATTTGCCCTATGATTTTATTACTGTTTTTTATTAATTTTTTTAAGAATGATTTAACTGTACAAAATCAAATCAAAAAGGAGGGAGACAAAAAGAGAAACGGTATACTATATCATTATAAGAGTTAATTACAATTTCATATATGCTTATCTAATGTACAGGTATTATTATTATCCAAATACAGTGGTGCCTCGCAAGACGAAAAGAATCCGTTCCGAGTCTCTTCGTCTAGCGGTTTTTTCGTCTTGCAAAGCAACCCTATTAGCGGATTAGCGTTATTAGCGGTTTAGCGGCTATTAGCAGCTATTAAAGGTTTAAGGGATTAGCGGATTAGCTGCTAAAAGGCTATTAGCAGCTTAGTGCCTTAGAAAAAGGAGGTGGGGAGCGGGAAAAAATTGCAGGAACTCGCAAGACATTTTCGTCTTGCGAAGCAAGCCCATAGGAAATTCGTTTTGCAAAGCACCTCCAAAACCGAAAACCCTTTCGTCTAGCGGGTTTTCCGTCTTGCGAGGCATTCGTCTTGCGGGGCACCACTGTACATATATGTTTATTTTTAACCT
Source organism: Podarcis tiliguerta (assembly GCF_965153285.1). Classification (NCBI taxonomy): domain Eukaryota; kingdom Metazoa; phylum Chordata; class Lepidosauria; order Squamata; family Lacertidae; genus Podarcis; species Podarcis tiliguerta. The sequence goes on from NC_139539.1 coordinate 79,664,499, forward strand.
ACTATATTTTGAATAAATGTGTTCCAGATGTCATTATGCTTGGCCATGCAAAGTCTCCATCTATAAGCAATCCGTTCATCCGTTGCAAGTGTAGTTGTATCTTCAATTCATTGATTAAATGGAGCCGTACGCTTACCTTTCCAGTGCACTGGTATCAGTCTTTTGGCCGTATCAAGGAATCCATTTACATTGTCCCGTTGTCAAATTCCATAAAGTAGGTATGTAGTTCTAAATAATATTTTCTTCTGAAAACTTTAGCTCCCCCTCCTCCACAGTTATATAATCCACTGCTTTCTCCCAAGACGTAATAAGTGTAAGGCATTGTGAAACATGTGTTTTAAAGAAGCATTATCCCTACTACATCTCCAACCTTTCCACCTGGTGGTCCATCCCCAAGTCCTATTGTTACTATTGCCGCTTCCTCTTTTGGTTCTGGTTTAGCAATTGTGGCGTGATTTGGCAGAGGGGGCTGCTACTCGCTAACTCCTGCGTTAGCACCAACTCTGCACATGGAAGAATGCAAAGGAAGATAAATCCGCTAGCATAATCTTGGCCTCACTTAGGACAGAAGCATCTCATGGTTGGCATTTTTCACTTTGGGGCCCTGATGTATCACTTCTGGAGAAACATGCCTTGCGCTTTCTTGAAACATGTTCTTTTGTGCATTACATGAGAACATGAGATTCCGAGGAGCAGGAAAGCCAGCACTCGCAGGCATGTCAGTAAGTTGAAGAAAAATGGCCATCCAGCCTGCAAAATGACACCTACAAACTGACTTTGACATGAGGTGGGCATGGCACACAATCTGGCTGGCACGGAATTAAAGCCATTCCTTAGAAACAAATGGCAGGTGCGGTTAGCTGCCCTCTATGAACAACGGCATCCCGGCTGCCGGATCAATGTTGACAGCTTTGATCCCCAGTCAATCTTTTAAGAAAAAAAGAGAGAGGATCCCATCTACCGAGTCATCTCTCAAGCCTGACAGCTACAATAGCAAGCAAGCTTGTCGCGTGTCCAGCTAACGAAACAACAACAGGGGATGCTGCAAAGATGGAAACCCCTTTGTGTTATTCCTGACAGAATCACAGTAATATTGTCAACCCTAGCAGACCATTCCTCCTTGGATGCGCTGTGAATTCTTCTCACGGTTCTACACAGTCCTCTAAACATACTTTATTTGTTTAACATTTAGCATCTGTCCCATCCTTCCAAGCTTGGGGTTGTGTGGAAATATTCACAAAGGGTTCAAATGCAATAAAAAAAGTCTAAAATTTCCCGCTTGCAACCACTTGATTCCTGGCCACTGAATGCCGGAGTGCCACAATTTTACTGAAAAAATAATAATGGTTCAGGGAGTACTTGCGAGCACAAATAAGGGGTGGAGATATTGTGCTGAATTTCTTCTGGATGTTGTGAAATTTTCCAAACAGTTTATCAGGAGCGCAACTTGCCACTAGCAGTAGGTCCATCACCTTGCCAAGATTTTGTGTTGCAGTTGCTGCAAATGGCAGCTTCTTGCTTGCCTGGATGCAAGGAGTGAGAGTATCTCTCTCTGTGTGTGTTACTCTACTGTACAAAAGTCCAGTTTACATTTCCTTCCCCATCCACATTTGCCTCTGACCCCATTCACCTTTGGCATATGGCCTCCTGGAGCTTGCCGAGAGGCAATGTGGCCCTCAAAAAGCTTCCCCATCCCTGATTTGGAGGGACCTGACACGATCATTCAGGACAACACTTCAACAAAGGCTAGTAGAATAGGGTCCAATCCTGACTAAGCTGCTTTGATTTCAGAGGGACAGATCTACGGACACCCTTAACCTTCCCGCTGAAATCCCTTTGGCCTTCACTTAGCCTGGGACATGCCCATGGCAGTGTGTGCTTAACAGTAAGGTAAAGGGACCCCTGACCATTAGGTCCAGTCGTGACCGACTGGGGTTGCGGTGCTCATCTCGCTTTATTGGCCTAGGGAGCCTGCGTACAGCTTCCGGGTCATGTGGTCAGCATGACTAAGCAGCTTCTGGCGACCAGAGCAGCACATGGAAACGCCGTTTACTTTCCTGCTGGAGTGGTACCTATTTATCTACTTGCATTTTGACATGCTTTTGAACTGCTAGGTTGGCAGGAGCAGGGACCAAGGAATGGAAGCTCACCCCGTCGCAGGGTTTTGAATCGCAGACCTTCTGATCATCAAGTCCTAGGCTCTGTGGTTTAACCCACAGAGCCACCCGTGTCCCTTGCTTAACAGTAAATTTTCTTAAATGATATTTCAAAAAGTAAGACTGGTGTGGAAAATGTGTTACAGCATAAGTCTATATATGTCTAATCAGAAGTAAGCCCTACGGAGTTCAGTGAGGCTTACACACAGGTAAGCATGCACAGGATTGCAGCCTTTGTGATTTTTTTGCGTGGCTGTTTCTCAGGCTGCCTGCAATTCTGCACTCTGCTCTTGCCAGGTATTTTTGTGTGGCTCCCCAAAGTAAGACGGAAGAATTCCAACTCCCTCTCGGGGATTCCCTCTGCTTTTATCGCCGCAATGATCATCACAGGGAAAGTAACGATATCAGATCCAGCGACTTGGATTTTTATCAAGTCTGACAAGGAACAACAACCAAAAACAAAAAAAAATTCAGCGATGCCTCCAGTTATGATGTGGGTTTGCTGGTATGCAGCTAAAGCAAGGGAGAGACTTCGTGGTTTTTCATCAGCCAAGGAGGGGGGAAATGGCTGGCAGCAGCTTTAAATCCCTGGAGGTTGTCAGTCTGGTTGCAAATTCCGCATGAAATCCATCAAGGAGGACGAGGTTTGTGCCTTTAAAAATGCCTGCACGGAGCTCGAAGTTTGTGCTAATTTCTGCAGCTCTGTTTCTTTTCCAAGCCACCTTCTGTGCTTCTGAGCTGACAGATGGATTTGAGGATGGTTCACAAGTGCGTAAAGAACACTTGATTACTCTGCTCTCAACAATCCCAAAGCCCAAGGTGTGGGTGGATAGGTATGGTGTGGCTTTTCAGGTTATGGGCCGTGGCAGGAAAGCTCTGCCTCAGGTTTGGATCTGGGATGGCTCATCCACACATGCAAGTTGAGTCAGCCTGGAGTGAACATGCACGTGTGAATCAGGCCATGCATACATGCAATTTATTTACGAGCAACTGACTTGGAATGTGATCAGTGGAAGTGTTTGCTTTTAAAGCAATAAAACAGTGAAGCAGAATCTATGGCACTTTGGATGTTCTTGGACTATTGGCTCCTACCATGCCTGGCTATATTGGTCCTGCTTGCAGGGGCTGCCCATCCCTGTGGCAACAGTGAAGTTTAGGCTGCTGTGTGCATAGTCTCTTTAAACTTGCTCAGCGTTTATATACAGTCACGCCTTGGAAGCCAAACACCTTGGCTCCCGAACAAATCGGCTCCTGAATGATGGCAACCCAAAAGTGAGTGTTCCGGTTTTCAAATGATTTTTGGGAGCTGAATGTCTGGGGCAGCTTCCGCTGTTTCTGATTGGCTGCAGGATTCTCCTGCAGCCAATCAGAAGCCACGCTTCGGTTTTTGAATGGTTCCGGGAGTCGAACGGCCTCCCAGAATGCATTCTGTTTTAAAACCAAGGTACCACTGCATTAGGGATGCGGGTGGCACTGTGGGTTAAACCACAGAGCCCAGGACTTGACGATCCAAAGGTCAGCGGTTCAAATCCCCGTGACGGGGTGAGCTTCCGTTGCTCAGTCCCTGCTCCTGCCAACCTAGCAGTTCAAAAGCACATCAAAGTACAAGTAGATAAATAGGTACCGCTCTGGCGGTAAGGTAACGGTGTTTCCCTGCGCTGCTCTGGTTCGCCAGAAGCGGCTTAGTCATGCTGGCCACATGACCCGGAAGCTGTATGCCGGCTCCCTCGGCCAATAAAGTGAGATGAGCGCCGCAACCCCAGAGTCAGCGATTACTGGACCTAATGGTCAGGGGTCCCTTTACCTTTACCACTACATTGGGCACGTGATCTTACAGGATCACATTTTGCATGTTTGCTGAGCTAAAGTTGGCTTTACCCTGCAAACTTTTATGCCCCAATAAACTCTGTTAGCCTTTTGCGATGCTACAGAGCGCTCTGCTTATTTTGCCATGTGGCAAAAGGCCAACGTGGTTAGCCCTCTGAAAAATGGGAATGTGGTAGCCATAGAAAGAGACTGTGAAATCATCTCCTGCCTTCCAGCAGCTCATCTCCTTCTGAACCTATGTGGTGGCATTCCCAAAAGCTGGCTCCTTCCTGTGATGAATGAGGACGATAGAGGATGCCCACACTCAGTTTGCTGTAGGGTAGGAGAGCTGCCACATGCAAGATTTTGTCATGGGTTGCATGAGTAAGCCACTGTTCTGTGCCTGAATCGCTCTGCATTCTTAAAGTTTTGCATATGCAATTCCAACATGGTGCAGGGATCAACATTCCCATTCCATGCAATGTGTTGAAGGATGCCTATGATTGTAAGCAGGGGAAATATGGAGAGAATGTAGCTTCCTGGATCCTTTGGTGATTACTTGTAGCTGAGTAAGATTGTCTTCCATAAACACTGTTTTAAAAGAGTCCATAAGTGACTGTGGAGGCCAATTCTGGATCCACACGTCCTTCCACAGTGGCGACATAGGTTACCAGGTGGGAGTTGATCATGGTGAGGGTTTGCCAAGCATGTCTTCTTCTTAGCACGTTTCTCCCTTTTATCCTGAGTTCGAGTGTCTTCAAAGTCCATGATATCTTTGGTAAAGGCTGTTCTCTAGCTGGAGTGCTTGCAGGCCAGTGTTTCCCAGTTGTCGGAATTTATACTACATTTTTTTAGATTTGCCTTGAGAGAGTCTTTAAACCTCTTTCGTTGACCACCAGCATTGTGCTTTCCATTTTTAAGTTCGGAATAGAGTAGTTGCTTTGGAAGACGATAAACAACATGACCAGTCCAACAAAGTTGATGTTGAAGAATCATTGCTTCGACACTGGTGATCTTTGTTTCTTCCAGTACCCTGGTATTAGTTCGCTTGTCTTCCCAGGTAATGTGTAATTTTTTTCAGAGACACCATTGATGGAATCTTTCGAGGAGTTGGAGATGGTGTTTATAAGTGCTCCATGTTTCACAAGCACACAGTAAGGTTGGTAGTACAGTAGCTTTGTAAACAAGCATTTTGGTTTCCCAGCGAATGTCCCGGTCCTCAAATGCTCTGCACTTCAATCGGGAGAAGATATATGCTTGGATATCTACCTTTCAAACCAGAGCCTGAAAATCCCATTTATTTCCAGTATCTGGTGCTCTCTTGCCTTATATAGAACTTCACTAGTACAGTCAGCCAGAGAACCACCTCTGTGAATCATTACTTTCCTTCCTGCTCTTCACATCTGGTGGGCATTGATGGTTGTGTGTGAAAAGGCGAGAGGAAGCCTTCCTGGTGTTTTGCTTTTTTAAAAGAAATGCAATACCAGATTAGTGTTCCTGCATCAGTCTGGCAAAAAAGAGAAAAGAATAGCATATAAACGGCACATAATTTTCTTTGAAAACAAGCTTAGCAACTAACGACAATTCAAAATAAAAGATCACAAGATCATGCCAGAGTTTGCTGAAGGAAGGCAACTTTTTCCTAGTGGCAAACTATTGCAGCCTTGATTGTCAGGGGCGAAATAAGCTTGCCCCACTGCAGAAATAATGTGGCTAGAGAATGTGTTTGCATCTGAAACAAAAGGTAGGCGAAAAGTGTGCATTGACTGTGTGAAAAAAGCAAGAAACACTACCACCCTTCTTGCATGGTGATCTCCCTTGAGAGAAAGGCCACAAACCAAATTACTTTTCTACGTATGTAACCTTTTATTGAATCAGGTCATTGATGAATCTAGACCAATATGGTCCACCTTAACTTGCAGAACTCTCCAAAACCTCAGCAGAAGTTTCTTCTCTGATATCTTTCTCCACTCCAAATATTCAGTGGAATTTGCTTTTCTGTCAGGGTTCAACACAGGGCCAAACCATATGTGATTCCCCCTTCCCCTTTTAAACTTTAAAACATTTCACATGCTATTGGAGCCGGGAGAGGGGTGTTTCATCATTCGCCGCATGATGCTTTCCCTGTTGACTGCAGTCCTGCATGCAAGATGATATTTGTGTGTTTCCCCCAGAGATCTGAGATGGGGTGTGACTTAAATTGGGGAGTGGCCAATTGTCCTCTAAGCCTTGATCCTGTAAGGACTTTGGGGGGCTTGCCCCTGCTAGCCTACGTGAGCGAGATATGCTCTCTTTTTTCTCTCCATTTGATATTCCAAGACTCCACCAGAACCTGTGCACCGACAAGGAAGGTAAAATGCTATGCATGTATCATGAAGTTACACACATAAAACATCTGACATTTTGATCTATTCCAAGGCTAGATGATATGCTTCTGCTATTTGAAATATATATTAAAGCAGCTTGCTGGGAATTAAAATGTCATTTACAAATATTTGTATTTGACTTCTTGAGTCAGTGCTTGCTCCAGATCCCCCTGGCATATTTAAACCGCAGGGTCGGGATTAGCACTGACAGTTAGGATACTTTGAACAGTGTTGGCATTTCAGCCTAATTAGTCAGGATTTATTTTATTTTATTTTTTGACTTTTGGACCTTTTGGTTACTGGCCAGAGGTTTCCCCGCCCCTCGCCTTTCCCTTCTTAGTGTGCTTGTCTCATTTGTTGCTTTTTTAAATGTCAAACAGCCTGTCTTTGTTTATTCCACCCCACTGTGTATCTCCTTCCCATAAAAAAATATGACTTAGCGTTTTCCTGATGCAGATCGGCTAGGACTGTGCCGAATATTCTCCCATTTCATTATTCACTTCAAATTCATTTACCAATGCCCACCACAACCACCACTCTGAAACCTCCTGTTCCAACACTGCTCTGCGCTCATTGCTCTTGCTGCTCTTTCCCAGCCTGCATCTATCCTTTGCCCAAACCGCCACTGAATATTATTGGCAGAGCAACCCACCTGACCTCGTCAGTGAGCAAACATGGCATCATTGCATTGTTGGCATTTGTCTCAAGAGACAATGCAGTGTGCCTCTGGGGGTGAAGTCAAACTGCTGCATTAGCAGCACTGAAGCGACTTCCCTTGGTTGCAAGCCTGGACAATGTGTCCAGAGGTCCTGGGCTGCCCAGACGACAAGACCCCACTCTTGGCATCGCTGATGTGGTCCAGAAGAAAGCAGAGCAATGTCTTTGCCACCAGCTGAGCTGCAGGAGGCATACAAGGTACCATCCAACCACCTTAGATACTCCACTCTTGATTTTTATAGGATTTACTCCAGATGCCAGCAAACTTTTTCAGCAGGGGGCCGGTCCACTGTCCCTCAGACCTTGGGGGGGGGCGCGCACTATATTTGGGGGGTGGGGAAATGAACAAATTCCTATGGCCCACAAATAACCCAGAGATGCGTTTTAAATAAAAGCACACATTCAACTCGAGTAAAAACACCAGGCAGGCCCCACAAACAACCCAGAGATGCATTTTAAATAAAAGGACACATTCTACTCATGTAAAAACATGCTGATTCCTGGACTGTCTGCCAGCTGGATTTAGAAGGTGATTGGGCTGGATCTGGCCCCCGGGCCTTAGTTTGCCTACCCATGATTTACTCCTTAGCTTTTTCTTCTCCGGATGATATCCCACAAGGATCAGAGTTTTTCTTCTCCCAGATAGGCAAGGGCCCACAGCCCAGCTGGCCAGGTGGAGCTCGCTAGCTCTGGGAGGTGTGTGATTCTTCAGCTGGAACAGGTGAGGGTCCCCTGCCTCATCAAGCCCAGATGCTGCAATCAGCAGACATAGTGTAAAAGGGCAGCAGAGTGGAGAGGCTGTGGCTGTGATACTCCAGAATCTCTGTGGGACTGTGCTTTGGTTTGGGCTTCAGACACGTGGCTTGATCCTGTATTGGGGATTTGACATGCTGACTTGCTGCCAGGTAGGCCAGGGGTTTTTTAGGGGGACGCGGGTGGCGCTGTGGGTAAAACCTCTGTGCCTAGGACTTGCCGATCGCATGGTCGGCAGTTCGAATCCCCACAGCAGGGTGCGCTCCCGTTGCTCGGTCCCAGCGCCTGCCAACCTAGCAGTTCGAAAGCACCCCCCGGGTGCAAGTAGATAAATAGGGACCGCTTACTAGCAGGAAGGTAAATGGCGTTTCCGTGAGCGGCTCTGGCTCACCAGAGCAGCTTCGTCACGCTGGCCACGTGACCCGGAAGTGTCTTCGGACAGCGCTGGCTCCCGGCCTATAGAGTGAGATGAGCGCACTACCCTAGAGTCTGTCAAGACTGGCCCGTACGGGCAGGGGTACCTTTACCTTTACCTAGGCCAGGGGTTTAGGACAACTGTTTTGGTACTTCCAGATTTCACAGATCCAAATTCAGAGCTCTTCTTTTGTTCTGTTTGTGTTTTAGATCTGCATCCAAAGAATTTCATGGGAGTTTTTTTTTGGGGGGGGGGAGGGTTGTGGCCATAGGGGCAGTCATCTCTCCACCCCCGCCACCACCAAATGCCTTTGGGGATGATGCTGCAGGTTCCAATCAAGCAGAATAATTTTTTTTGCACCAAATTCAGTTTTGCACAGATCTTGGAAGTGCATGGAAAGAAATCTACGAATAACTCATTTGCAAAGTTTCTGCTCTTAAAGACTGCATTTTCTCTTTGTGTCTGACAGTGTAAGTTTTGCCTTTGTATAGCAAAGGAGAAACAAAATCAGCACAGGTGTGAAGGGAGCTGAAGGGGCTTTAGACAAGAACCCCAGACTTCTGCTAATCTGTGTTTTATAGCTATACATGCCAATGTAAATTACACTTGTGAGGAACTACAGGTGACATCTGAAAGGTCGCCTACAATATTGAGGAAAGGAAAATGATGGACTTTGACTTCTACCACCAAGAGCATAAAAACCAGATGAAGGCTCAGGTAGATTTGGTATGATCAAAAGGATGATTTAAAGTCACAATTTTGGACCCGTCAGCCTTGCTGCCATTTGACAATATTGGATGAATTAGTGGCGTGTGGAATTGCTTTGCCAAACAAGTTGAAGATGGGGATGGAAATTACAGTCTAATAAAACCATAAAGGAAGAAACAACAGTGGTGGCAGAAAGTCAAAGTGGTGCCCCAACCTTTCCAACGATGATTGCTTTACAGTATTTGGTTTGCAATCCTAAGCATAGTAGTTTTGAAGTAAATCCCCCTGGAATAAAAAGAGCTTATGAGAAAACGTTGCCTGAGAGCAAGAAGGGTTTGGTCAGCTGACATTACTGAAAAGCAATGAGATGATGTGGAAGTGCTGGTCATCCCTTGAAGTTGTAGCCAGGGGGTGAACATCTGCATGTGTGAACCAGCCCTTAATTTTATCCCATTCATAAAAGGAGTGACGGGATGCATTGCAGTAGAAATGGTACTCTCTCCCATTGAAGCAAGACTTCTCAAGCAGAAGTAAGGGATTCTAGAATGTTTTCATGACAGCTTTCATTATGAAATTTGCCTAGTGCTTTCTGCCCCCCCTCACCTTTCAGTGTCTACAAAGCACGAACAGTTTGCAATATGCACTGAGGGGATGGTAAGGCATACTTTTATTTCAGGACAAGGGTTAGGGTTTGGTTCCCTGATTTATTTCTGCCTAGGGCCTAGGGGCTAGGGGCTTCCTGCAGCCAATCAGAAGCCGCACTTTGGAAGTTGAACGGACTTGCAGAACGGATACCATTCGACTTCCAAGGTACGACTGTACTGTGGACTGCAAGCCTATGTAGGGGAGGGGAGCCCCACATAGGGTGCATTGCAGTAATCCTGTCTTGATGTCACCAATGCCTTAACTACTGTGGTTAACCTCCTCTGGTCCAAGAATGGTCAAAGCTGTTGTATCAAGTGCAGTTGGTTGTTGTTGTTGTTTAGTCGTTCAGTCGTGTCTGACTCTTCATGACCCCATGGACCAGAGCACACCAGGCACTCCTGTCTTCCACTGCTACCCGCAGTTTGGTCAGATTCATGTTTGTAGCTTCGAGAACACTGTCTAACCATCTCGCCCTCTGTCGTCCCCTTCTCCTTGTGCCCTCCATCTTTCCCAACATCAGGGTCTTTTCCAGGGAGTCTTCTCTTCTCATGAGGCGGCCAAAGTACTGGAGCCTCAGCTTCACGATCTGTCCTTCCAGTGAGCAGAGTGCAGCTGGTAGAAAGTGCTTTTAGCCATTTGAGGCTACTTGGCCTCTGTTGACAAAGCTGGATCCAGAAGCATCTTCAGATTGAATGTCTGCTCCTTTGGGGGAATGCAGGCAATTGAGCAGTTTTCTCAGCATACTTGGTGTACCAAGAGGAAAGTCAACAGAGTTTTATGTGACTTAAGGCCTAGCGAATGTGTTTAAGATCGCAGTTAGCATCCTTATATTAAAAAGGGAAATGCTCTTAACATCTGAAAGACGGTAGACTTTCATTCTATGTAATTAACAAAAGAAAACTGCCTCTCAGATTGCAAATCCCCTTCCTTCCCAGATGACCAACGGCTCCAAACACATTTTAATAGCCTTAAAGAGTTATCTACTAGCACGAAAGTTAATGGGACAGTGGCACTGGCTGCCAGTCTGGGATAAGAGCCTAATGTTTGTCCTTTGTGGAATGGATAGGAGCTCAGTTTTATTGAAAGAGGAATCGTCTTGCTCTGGGCCAATGTTTTTCATTAGTTCTTTAAGACTGCAATATATACACTTTCCCGGATACAAGTTCAACTGAACTGGACTTTCCCCCCCTCAGTGGACTTGCCCTGTAAAGTGGTTGGGGGCGGGCAGGGGCAGGGACTGCAAAATGGAAGTGCATTGCCTAAAAACACAGAGGCTAGGGCATTGTTTTAACATTTTACCGTATATACTCGAGTATAAGCCGACCCGAATATAAGCTGAGGCACTTAATTTTAGCACAAAATAATTGGGAAAACTTACTGACTCGAGTATAAGCCGGTTCACCACACCACAAACCTGGTGATGGCGGCAGCGGCAGAGGAAGAACAAGCAGCCCAAAAGGGGCTGCTCGTCCCTCCAGCGCCATCTGCCTCACTCGAGTATAAGCCGAGGGGGGCATTTCAGCATAAAAAATGTGCTGAAAAAGTTGGCTTATACTCGAGTATATACGGTATAAGGTTAGTCTTTTCTGGCATCATTGGGTGGAAAGGGTTAGGCTAAAATAAACAGAAATCATGAGCAATCCTATACATACCAACATGCCTAGCCTTTCCTGGCCTGAGTCCTTCATCCAAAGTGGTCAACTCTCTGGAGAATCACATGCCACACAATTGCACACACCAAGACAACCTGGCCCGGGGCGGGGCCTGAAGCCTCACAAGGACTGCTGCGCTCTGCTGCCCAGGAGGACTCTCCTGTGTGAGTGTCTGAGGGCCCTGCTCCTTCCTGCCACTTACCGCCTGGCCCAGGGCAGGGCCTGACAGGCCTCACTAGGACAGTTGCTGTTACTGCTGGAAGGGTGCAGAGTGCTTTTAAAATGTTTTTAAAATTTTCTTTTGAATTTTTTGTAAGTGGGGGTGGGGTGGGGGTGGGATGGATGTTTATTGGGCCTGGGAATTTGTTTGATTTTATGTTGTTGTAATTTTTACTGTTTTTTGTTTGTATTGTTTTATTGGTTTTTTTTTAAGGTGTTATTTTGTTCTTAAGGGGCTTAAGGGGAGGGGTCAGGGCTGCCGGGGAGTGGGTCCCAGCCAACAAAATGGCTGGGGCATGTTCCACCGGGGGGGGGGGGAATGCACTGGGACAACCGATCTCAGTGATCACGGGTAGGAGGAGGAGTTACGCTAAGACCAGACCATGTCATTACAGAGGAGGCAGGTTTAGTCGTTGTCTGAGGACTATCCCTGCCTCCGCGTCTGGTCCTGACCGGATGGATACTAGAATCAGCAAGGGATACCCACATGACCTGAAGGTGCTGCTGTGCAATGTCAGGTCAATGATTCATAAGACCACTGCCATCCATGACTTGATCATGGATGGAGGACTTGACCTGGCATGTGTAACAGAGACTTGGTTGGATGAAGCAGATGGGCCTGTCCTTGCCGCTGCTTGTCCACCAGGTTTCTCTTACGCACAGCAACCCAGGCCTTGTGGGTGGGGAGGGGGGGTTGCAGTGATTTTTAGGAAGTCATTAGTTTGCACCAGGCGTCCTATTGGGAAGACCCAGTTTTCCGAGCACATGTTCTGGAAGTTGGGCAATAGGGGCAGTACAGGATTCCTTTTGGTGTACCGACCTCCCCGCTGCACCAAGGATTCCCTGCCCGAGCTGCTTCAGGTTGTGGCGGATGTTCTCCTGGAGACACCTAGCTTGGTTGTCCTAGGGGATTTTAACATCCATGCCGACACGACCTTACAAGGGGCCGCTCGGGACTTCGTGGAAAGCATGGCCTCCATGGGGCTGTCCCTGAATAAGTCTGGCCCAACCCATAGCCGCGGACATGCCTTGGACCTGGTGTTTACCTCTATGGATGTTGGTGATCTGACACTAAGTAAAAGCGAAACGAAAGAAGTGCCATGATCAGATCACTTCCTGGTGCAACTGGACTTCTCTGCGACCCATCCCCTCTGCAGGGAGGTGGGACCAATTCGGTTTGGTTTCCAAAGAGTGGTAGGGGATGCTTTATCCCATGTTGATGGCCTTTCAGCCGATTCCCTGGTGGCCCGCTGGAATGTGGAGTTAACCAGGGCTATTGACTGTTTGGCTCCAAAGCGCCCTCTCCGATTGCATGGAGCCCGGACAGCCCCGTGGTTTTCCACGGATCTGAGGGCAATGAAACAATCGTTGAGACGGCTAGAGCGCCGGTGGCGGATAACTCATTCCGAATCTGACCGGACACAGGTTAGAGCTCAACGTCGAGCCTACCAAGTGGTGATAGCGACGGCGAAGAAGACTTTCTTCAACGCCTCTATTGCATCTGCAGAAAACAGCAGCAGGAGACTTTTTCAGGTGGTTCACAATTTAGCGGAACCACCTGTGACATCTGGGCCCAGTACGGGCCACATGATCTCCTGCAATGATTTTGCAAAGTTTTTTGCAGATAAAATCGCTCAGATTCGGGAAGAAGTAGACTCCACCGTGGGAGCAGGCCCAGGGCAGGAGAGTGCTAGAGTCCTGTCTAGTCAAGTTGCGTGGGATCAATTCCAACCTGTGTCCTCCGAGGATGTGGACAGGCTGCTTGGACGAGTGAAGCCAACCACCTGTCTCCTGGATCCTTGCCCATCCTGGCTTATAAAAGCTAGCCGGGAAGGACTGGGCGATGGGCTTCGTGGGGTGGTGAATGCTTCCCTCCATGAGGGAGCCTTCCCAGACCCGCTGAAAGAGGCAGTTATTAAACCGCTTCTTAAAAAACCATCTTTAGATGCAGCCACAATGGCCAATTATCGCCCAGTCTCAAATCTTCCATTCTTGGGCAAGGTGATTGAGCGAGTGGTTACTGAACAACTCCAGGCACGCCTGGAAGAAGCAGACCATTTGGATCCCTTCCAGTCGGGATTCAGGCCTCATCATGGGACTGAAACTGCCTTGGTCGCCCTGGTTGAAGATCTCTGGCGGGCTAGGGACAAAGGTGAGAGCTGTTTCCTAGTTCTGCTGGATCTCTCAGCGGCATTTGATACCATTGACCATAACATCCTTCTGGACCATCTTGAGGGGCTGGGAGCTGGGGGCACTGTCATACAGTGGTTCTGCTCCTTCCTCCTGGGCCGTGTTCAGAAAGTGGTGGTGGGGGATGAGTGTTCAGACCCCTGGGCTCTCACTTGTGGGGTGCCTCAGGGTTCTGTCCTCTCCCCCATGCTTTTCAACATTTACATGCAGCCACTGGGAGAGATCATCAGGAGGTTTGGGCTGGGTGTTCATCAGTATGCGGATGATACCCAGCTCTACCTCTCTTTTAAATCAGAACCAGTGAAGGCGGTGAAGGTCCTGTGTGAGTGTCTGGAGGCGGTTGGAGGATGGATGGCGGCTAACAGGTTGAGGTTGAATCCTGACAAGACAGAAGTACTGTTTTTGGGGGACAGGCAGGCAGGTGTGGAGGATTCCCTGGTCCTGAATGGGGTAACTGTGCCCCTGAAGGACCAGGTGCGCAGCCTGGGAGTCATTTTGGACTCACAGCTGTCCATGGAGGCACAGGTCAAATCTGTATCCAGGGCAGCTGTTTACCAGCTCCATCTGGTACGTAGGCTGAGACCCTATCTGCCTGCAGACTGTCTCGCCAGAGTGGTGCATGCTCTGGTTATCTCCCGCTTGGACTACTGCAATGCGCTCTACGTGGGGCTACCTTTGAAGGTGACCCAGAAACTACAACTAATCCAGAATGCGGCAGCTAGACTGGTGACTGGGAGCGGCCGCCGAGACCATATAACACCGGTCTTGAAAGACCTACATTGGCTCCCAGTACGTTTCCGAGCACAATTCAAAGTGTTGGTGCTGACCTTTAAAGCCCTAAATGGCCTCGGTCCAGTATATCTGAAGTAGCGTCTCCACCCTCATCGTTCTGCCCGGACACTGAGGTCCAGCTCCAAGGGCTTTCTGGCGGTTCCCTCACTGCGAGAGGCCAAGTTACAGGGAACCAGGCAGAGGGCCTTCTCGGTAGTGGCGCCTGCCCTGTGGAACGCCCTCCCATCAGATATCAAAGCGATAAATACCTACCTGACATTCAGAAGACATCTGAAGGCAGCCCTGTTCAGGGAAGTTTTTAATATGCGACATTTTAGTGTATTTTTCATCTTTGTTGGAAGCCGCCCAGAGTGGCTGGGGAAACCCAGCCAGATAGGCGGGGTACAAATAATAAATTATTATTATTATTATTATTATTATTATTATTATTATTATTATTATTACTGTCTCCATTTATTTTTTTCTGTTTGCCATGGCTGCCAAAATCAGTGAGGTCTTGAGGGGGACAACAGAAAAATTGGTTGTGAAAGGGATTCAACCCCCCCCCCAAGGCTACAAGTCTATGCACACATACCTGGCCACACTAGGAGGAACTAGGAGGAGGAACTAGGAGGGACTAAGAGGGACTAGGAGGAGGCACTAGGATGAGGAGCTTAGGAGGAGGAACTAGGTGGAGGAACTAGGAGGAGGAACTAGAAGGAACTAGGTGGAGGAACTAGGAGGGGGGACTAGGTGGAGGAACTAGGAGGGGGGACTAGGTGGAGGAACTAGGAGGGACTAGGAGGAGGAACTAGGTGGAACTAGGAGGAACTAGGTGGAGGAACTAGGAGGGGAACTAGGGACTAGGAGGGACTAGGTGGAGGGACTAGGAGGGAGTAGGCGGAGGAACTAGGTGGAGGAGCTAGGAGGGACTAGGTGGAGGAGCTAGGAGGGACTAAGAGGAGGAACTAGGTGGAGGAACTAGGAGGGACTAGGTGGAGGAACTAGGAGGAGGAACTAGGAGGGACTAAGAGAGGAACCAGGAGGAACTAGGAGAAGGGACGACTAGGATGGACTAAGAGGGACGGAGGAACCAGTAGGAGGAGGAACTAGGAGGAACTAGGTGGAGGAACTAGGAGGGACTAGGAGGAGGGACTAGGAGGAGGAGGAGGAACGAGGAGGAGGAGGAACTAGGGAACAAACCAACAAAAGCTAAACTTGAAGTCTCAAGGCCCTTATTAGAAAGGAAAGAACATGTGTTTATTGAATGCAATCAAATAACTCTCTCATACGCACAAGAAATGTAGGGATATAGTTTGCAATACAGAAGGGGGTGCTAGTGTTGCCAATTATTATGTTTGTTGTACACAATTGCCCTGTAGTCTTCTCCTCTGGATGCTAGCTTTGATTTGCGTATGAAGAGTTATTAGAGCAGTCCAGAGGAGCGTCACTTACCTGGACTTGTTACTCCTGGATTGTAATGTCTGTTAGGGAACGTTGAGCTCTTACAAGGCATGCTTCTGTTTCCACTGAGGGGTGTGTTGGGATCACTAGGAAGGGGACAGGGGGCTTGCAGGTTACCTAAGTTGCTTTCTGTGGGACGCAGGTGGCGCTGTGGGTTAAACCACAGAGCCTAGGACTTGCCGATCAGAAGTTTGGCGGTTCGAATCCCCGCGACGGGGTGAGCTCCCGTTGCTCGGTCCCAACTCCTGCCCACCTAGCAGTTCGAAAGCACATCGAAGTACAAGTAGATAAATAGATACCGCTCGGGCGGGAAGGTAAACGGCGTTTCCATGCGCTCCTCTGGCTCTCCAGAAGTGGCTTAGTCATGCTGGTCACATGACCTGGAAGCTGTACGCTGGCTCCCTCAGCCAATAAAGCGAGATGAGTGTCGCAACCCCAGAGTCGGTCATGACTGGACCTAATGGTCAGGGGTCCCTTTACCTTTAAGATGCTTTCTGTTCCTTTATATTCATCAAAACATGAACTAAAACAGCAGGAGCAGAAGCCTCTGTGACCCCAGCTGCCACTCAGCGGTTCACAGCCCTGCCCATGCAAGGCTTTGTATGTAGTCTGTCTCTTTGCTCCACACCACAATGTGTTTTGTAAAGTGACTGGCACACAGTTTTCTGTTAATTTCATTGTGTTTTGTTCCCGAGGGAAGGTCGAATTTGCCCATCAGTTTATTAACAAGCACTTGAGGATGTCTCTCACCAGATCTTAAAGTTGTCCAATGGGGGGAACTGTCCATTTAGGTATGTGGTACATAGGCTTTGCTGGAATTGCTCTAAAGTGTGGAGTTGAAACTAGGCTTAACTTCTGGGTTGTTTTCCATCTCTAATAAGCCTGTTAACTTGGGGGACATGGGGCTTGTTTTTGAAACTTGAGGATGCACCCCACCCCCTATGCATCAGGCATGGGGGGGACCTGGTTACCCATCCCACCCCCAATATATTGCTGGACTGCAACTCCCATAATCTCCAGTCATTCGCCATGTTAGCTGGAGATGATGAGCAGTACAGTCTTATGACATCTGAAAAGCCACAGATTCCCTCATTGCTATCCCACTCCGAATAAGGGAGGCTTTACTCCATGGATAGGCAAACTAAGGCCTGGGGGCCGGATCCGGCCCAATCACCTTCTAAATCTGGCCCGCGGACAGTCCAGGAATCAGTGTGTTTTTACATCAGTAGAATGTGTGCTTTTATTTAAAATGCATCTCTGGGTTATTTGTGGGGCATAGGAATTCATTCTCCCCTCACAAAAAAAATAGTCCGGACCCCACAAGGTCTGAGGGACAGAGGACCAGCCCCCTGCTGGAAAAGTTTGTTGACCCCTGTCTACTCTATGAATTCTGCACCGAGACTAATCACATCTATTGGAATGAAGAGTGAGACACTGTGTGTGTGGTGTGTGTGTGTGTGTGTGTGTGTTTAGAACCCTGACGCAGGGTTCTCACCCAACTGTATTAGACTTCAGAAATAAAGTTATGACACCCCCCCCCACACACACAATTCTGGAAGCTTTCCACATTTCATTTAACACAGGGGTGATTTTCCCTTTAAACCTAAGACTTGTTCAATGATGTATGAGGGTTGGCCCTGCCAGGAGACACACCCTGCTGGGCTGGATATAGTGGCTGCTAGGCCTCTGATTATGTTAAGATAACTAAACATCATGACCTTATAACTTTTCTCCAACTCTTGGATAAGAGAAGAAGGGTGAGTTGACTAGATGGCTGGAACTGCAGCACCGCTCCCTTCTCCCAAGAATCCTTGACTTTGCCTTTCTATAGGCAATACCTTTCATAGATTGCCCCCCCCTTCCTCTCACTGCAGACCACAGTATATCCCAGCTTTGAGTCATTTACACAGCTGTCCTGACTTTCACAGCTGCTTCTTACAGACCAGAACCTGTCTCCCTCCAGATATTGTGGGATTGCACTTCCACCAGCCTCAGCCAGCATGGCCAATGGTTTGGGGTGTTGGGAGTTGGGGTGATGGGAGTTGTAGTCCAACAATATCCGGAAGTCTGGAAATTCTTTGTCCCAGATTTTATTTTATTTTTAAAGCCCTGCACTGATGAGGCCCAGACCATCATTGGTTAGCGAGCTGCAGGATATAGTACCTGGTAGGTCATTGCACAGTGTTGGTTTCTTATTTTAAAATTCTGACAGCTTTGAATTTCATTAGAAAAGTAGGTCATTCAGGGGTGGGTAACCTGTGGCCCTCCAGATGTTGGGAGTTTAAGCTCAATATCAGCCCCACCCAGCATGATCAATAGTCCAAATTATGGGGGGTCCAGCAAGCTGTAGGTTCACCACTTGATGTAAATTAAGGAACTACATTTTTTAAAAAAATCACCAATTTATTCTCCATGAAAGGAACCATAGCTTCCTCTATATCTGTAACAGGTACAGTGAATATCTGTCCTCCAGATGTTGCTCCCATCACTCCTGGCTATTGGCCATGTTCACATGGGGCTGATCGGAGCTATAGTTCAGCAACATCTAGATCCCCAAACATGATCTAGAACAACCTGGTGGAAAAAGAGGTGCAATGAACACACCAGGCAGTGATCATTTGAAATGTTTATTTTGCTGCATGAAGAGCTTTCCCCCAGAGTATTAATTTAGTCCCTGATTAAAGAATTAAGATAGATATGCTGCTGAGAAAGACCTCTACTCCTAAAACTTCTTGAGATGCACAGTGATGATTGAATGGCAGACAGATTATCTGGGGTTACATGATTGTTCCGCTTTGTCTTTTGCAGTGATGGTGAATGCTAGGCAGATGCACAGGGAATGAAACAAAATATGTGGCTTCGGTTGTATCTGAAATGCAGGCACTTAACAAGTATCCTAGAGTCATTGCAGTCTTTATAGCCTACAGGCGATTCGACTAAAGCTAAAATTTCCAGTGCAATAAATAAGAATTTCCAGAAAGTGGGAAATGAGATCTGCAGCCCCATAGTATTTCCAGGTACGTGTGTCTGAGTGCTCAGTTCCCTTTCCAACTGCAGTCCCTCACATCTCATGAAGGCTTCCATGAATATCAGAAGAATTGGAGGCTACTGGTGAAAGGGGCAAGCGGAAAAGCCCCCAGGTACACCTGGGATAATGTGCATGGTGCTTTGGATACTGACCAAGGTGTTGAGTTAAATGGCAGAGGTCATCATGGTCTAGAGGGGAGTCCTTTCCCTGGTATCCAGAACAACCCATTGTAGCCGGAGGCTTCCATATACGTAAGAGGTACAGCAAGAGTCCAAGTTAGATCAATCTTTCCATTGGGGGAGGTTGTACCATGTTCCACATTTCGACTCGGGACCCCTCTTTCTCCTGGCGGCTGGGGCTGTAGGTTCCTTGGGTAGCCCGTTTGTTGGAAGTTATGACGGAAGCTGTGGCCGCAAGAAGGAAGATCAGTAACAAGGCCAGTGTCACTGAGCCAATGGCGGTGAAAATATTGGAGGCCAGGTCAGTCGTGAGCTGGAAGGGTGGAAACAACACACAACGTGGTTGGTGTGGAAAGAGAAAAGGAACATGCATAGGAGTTACCATGAAGGGAAACCATGTGACGTGAACAATTTCCGTTTAAAGGTATACCTACCAAGGAAAGTCCATCTGGTTAGGCTGTATTTGTAAGTGATGGGGGGTATGCCGTTCTGTATTTGCCAAGGAATGAATTCATTTTTCGCTGTGCAAAAAAAATCTGTCGACTGTTTTGTATACTGAAAAAGTCACAGTTTTGCTGCTATATTTTCTGAATGGCTAAAATCGCATATTAAGAAAGATGGCAAGTTTATGGGCTATAGCCAACATGGCAGCTCCACTGGTGCAAGGGACTTCCATGTACACAACCGAACTTCCTCTCCTTTCTCACACCAGAGACGGATTTAGGGGAGCGGGACGCGGGTGGCGCTGTGGGTAAAAGCCTCAGGGCCTAGGGCTTGCCGATCGAAAGGTCGACGGTTCGAATCCCCGCGGCGGGGTACGCTCCCATTGTTCGGTCCCAGCGCCTGCCAACCTAGCAGTTCGAAAGCACTCTCGGGTGCAAGTAGATAAATAGGGACCGCTTACTAGCGGGAAGGTAAACGGCGTTTCCGTGTGCGGCTCTGGCTCGCCAGAGCAGCGTTGTCACGCTGGCCACGTGACCCGGAAGTGTCTCCGGACAGCGCTGGCTCCCGGCCTCTTGAGTGAGATGGGCGCAGAACCCTAGAGTCTGTCAAGACTGGCCCGTACGGGCAGGGGTACCTTTACCTTTTGCCAAAAAACTAAGAAACCTCATCAGGAGGGCTTTAAACTGACTAATGTGGGGGAGGGAGACAGTGCTCCTGAAGGTAGGAGTCTATTAATTGATGAAGATGATCATCCAAATGTCATAGACCAAATGGAGCAAACAGCAAGCAGACCTAGTGGTGGGAGGAAAAAATCCTTAAATAAGAGACACGGGGGAATGACTAATGGACTTCAATGTCTGTACACTAATGCACAAAGCATGGGAAATAAACAAGATGAGCTTGAGCTCTTGGTACAGCAAACTAAATATGACATAATAGGCATCACTGAAACATGGTGGGATAAGTCCCACGATTGGAATGTAAAAATGGAGGGATACAATCTATTTCAGAGAAACAGACCAGACAAGAAAGGAGGAGGAGTGGCGTTATATGTCAGGGATGTGTATACCTGTGAAGAGATCCAAGATTTAGAACCTCAAAGCCAAAGTGAGAGCATTTGGGTCAAAATTAAGGGAGAGAAGAATAATAGTGACCTCATTGTGGGAGTTTACTATAGATCCCCAAGCCAAACGGAGGACATAGATGATGCCTTCCTGGAACAGATGGCCAAGCATGCAAAAGGAAGGGAGATAGTAGTAATGGGGGACTTCAATTACCCAGATATTTGTTGGATGTCAAACTCAGCCAAGAGCATAAGGTCAAACAGATTCCTCACTGGCCTTGCAGACAACTTCATTGTCCAGAAAGTGGGAGAAGCAACAAGAGGAACAGCCATTTTAGATCTGGTCCTAACCAATGTCGATGACCTGGTTAATGGGGTAGAAGTGGAAGGATCATTAGGCGCAAGTGATCATGCTCTTCTGAAGTTTACTATACAACGGAAAGGAGCAGCCAAGCATACTAGGACTCAATTTCTTGACTTTAAGAAAGCCGACTTCATAAAACTTAGGGAAGTGCTAGGTGAGATCCCATGGACAGTAATACTAAAAGGAAAGGGAGTTCATGATGGCTGGGAGTTTGTTAAGAGGGAGATAGTAAAAGCACAACTTCAGGCAATACCAATGAGACGGAAACATGGAAGGTGCCTAAAGAAGCCAGGGTGGCTATCTAAAGAACTTTAAACTGAGTTAAGATTAAAAAAGGATGTGTACAAAAAATGGAAAAGGGGGGAAACCACCAAAGAGGAATTCAAACAAATAGCCAGCACGTGTAGACACAAAGTCAGAAAAGCTAAAGCACAGAATGAACTCAGGCTTGCTAGAGAGGTTAAAAGCAACAAAAAAGGCTTCTATGGGTATGTTCGTAGCAAAAGGAAGAACAAAGAAACAGTGGGGTCACTCAGAGGAGAAGATGGTGAAATGCAAACAGGGGACACAGAAAGGGCTGAACTCCTGAATGCCTTCTTTGCCTCAGTCTTCTCCGATAAAGAAAACAATGCCCGACCTGAAGAATTTGGAGGAAATGATTCAGCAGAGGAAACACAGCCCAGAATAACTAAGGAGATAGTACAAGAATACTTGGCTAGTTTAGATGTATTCAAGTCTCCAGGGCCAGATGAACTGCATCCAAGAGTATTAAAAGAACTGGCAGATGTGATCTCAGAACCACTGGCAGTCATCTTTGAGAATTCTTGGAGAACAGGCGAAGTCCCGGCAGACTGGAGGAGGGCAAATGTTGTCCCTATTTTCAAAAAGGGGAAAAGAGAGGACCCAAATAATTACCGCCCAGTCAGTCTAACATCAATACCAGGGAAGATTCTGGAGCAGATCATTAAGCAAACAATCTGTGAGCACCTAGAAAGGAATGCTGTGATCACCAATAGTCAGCATGGATTTCTGAAAAATAAGTCATGTCAGACTAACCTGATCTCATTTTTTGACAGAATTACAAGCCTGGTAGATGAAGGGAACGCAGTGGATGTAGTCTACCTTGATTTCAGCAAGGCATTTGACAAGGTGCCCCATGATATTCTTGTAAAGAAGCTGGTAAAATGCGGTCTTGACTATGCTACCACTCAGTGGATTTGTAACTGGCTGACTGACCGGACCCAAAGGGTGCTCATCAATGGTTCCTCTTCATCCTGGAGAAGAGTGACTAGTGGGGTGCCACAGGGTTCTGTCTTGGGCCCGGTCTTATTCAACATCTTTATCAACGACTTGGATGATGGCCTCAAGGGCATCCTGATCAAATTTGCAGATGACACCAAACTGGGAGGGGTGGCTAACACCCCAGAAGACAGGATCACACTTCAAAACGACCTTGACAGATTAGAGAACTGGGCCAAAACAAACAAGATGAATTTTAACAGGGAGAAATGTAAAGTATTGCACTTGGGCAAAAAAAATGAGAGGCACAAATACAAGATGGGTGACACCTGGCTTGAGAGCAGTACATGTGAAAAGGATCTAGGAGTCTTGGTTGACCACAAACTTAACATGAGCCAACAGTGTGACGCGGCAGCTAAAAAAGCCAATGCAATTCTGGGCTGCATCAATAGGAGTATAGCATCTAGATCAAGGGAAGTTATAGTGCCACTGTATTCTGCTCTGGTCAGACCTCACCTGGAGTACTGTGTCCAGTTCTGGGCACCACAGTTCAAGAAGGACACTGACAAACTAGAACGTGTACAGAGGAGGGCAACCAAAATGGTCAAAGGCCTGGAAACAATGCCTTATGAGGATCGGCTAAGGGAGCTGGGCATGTTTAGCCTGGAGAAGAGGAGGTTAAGGGGTGATATGATAGCCATGTTCAAATATATAAAAGGATGTCACATAGAGGAGGGAGAAAGGTTGTTTTCTGCTGCTCCAGAGAAGCGGACACGGAGCAATGGATACAAACTACAAGAAAGAAGATTCCACCTAAACATTAGGAAGAACTTCCTGACAGTAAGAGCTGTTCGACAGTGGAATTTGCTGCCAAGGAGTGTGGTGGAGTCTCCTTCTTTGGAGGTCTTTAAGCAGAGGCTTGACAACCATATGTCAGGAGTGCTCTGATGGTGTTTCCTGCTTGGCAGGGGGTTGGACTCGATGACCCTTGTGGTCTCTTCCAACTCTATGATTCTATGATTCTATGATTCTATGATTCTATGATTCTATACCTTTAACTAGTTCGGTCACACTGGGTATGGAGCTTCGGGGGTGCAGCAACTACAGTGGTACCTCGGTTTTCAAGTGTCTCTGAAGCCGAATGTTTTGGTTTTCAAACGCTGAAAACCCAGAAGTAATTGCTTTTGTTTTTGAACACTCCTTGGAAGTTGAACGGCTTCTGCTACGTGTTTTCCAATTTTTCCAATTGAACTTGCAGGCAGCCCTTTGCACCTCAGTTTTCAAACGTTTCAGAAATCGAATGGTATTTCGGAATAGATTATGTCCGAGAACCAAGGTACCACTGTATTATATGGAATGGAAGCTGAGAGGCAGAGGGAGACACAGAAATTTGATGCCCACTTTCCCATAATCAGCTCTGGGCAGTTGGGGTAAAGATCAGAGTGGGGCAGGGAGAGGAGAGTAAACAGAAGTCCAATTGTTCCAGTGAGATTACTCACATGGAACATTTAATACAAACTCGTTTATTTAGATTATTTCTACCCCTCTTTTCAAACTATTCCCCCCCCCCCAAAGTAGCTTACTTTATCGAAACAGTTTACATGTGCCAAGGCAATCTGCATGTTGAAATTTGTTATATATGATTAATGATGCAAATGACTTCAAATATCTCTCCCAACCAGACTCCCACATTTCCCTGTAGTCTTCAGTGATGCCCCTATCTGCAGCTGCTTTAGTGGCAAAAAGTCTCCCAGTTGCTTCCTTCACATAAGGACAGTCGTTCTGATCTCCCCCCTGTTTTGTTTTGTTTTTAAGGGAAAAAACTTGTTGGATGGATGGCTCTATTCTGTTCTTTGATGCATAGGTTTTATAAAACGCAAGGACGTTTTCATGAAATCATTGCCCATAAAGCCAGTATAATCAAACATTCTTCCAATCAGCTGTTGGAAGAAGCTAGAATTTTAAGAGGGGAGGAAACTCTTTTTAATGTTATCTCTCTGTTTCTAGTCCAATTTGCACTGGAAACCTCTGAAACAGCAGGAAGTACTATAGGAAAAACATGGTCATTGTGGACAACATCACCCTGGGAGGATTTTGATCGTCCAGGCAGATTTTGCTTTGGGTTTTTTTGATATGTATCCCTAGTGACAATTGAACTGTCAGAGATGGAACATGTGCTTGGGGCAGAACTTTCAAATCCAAAATGTTTTTTTAAGAGCAAACGAAAGAACTTGAGAGGTCAAAAGTCTCAAAAGCACTTCCTGGAGACTAGGGAACCCGATTCGGCTACCTGCATGGAGGAATCTTTCTGACGTTGATTCCTACCGATAATGCTTTGAGTAAAAGCTCATCACTGTTTGGGGTTACTCTCTCTATAGAAATGGCCTGTAGAGTAGCATTTACTTTGCAATGTAAGGAAGTGACAGCATGCCAGGAGAAACATTAAGAGATCCTGGAAGTGGGTGAGGGGAGGTTAAGTAAATTCATGTAGCATTCAGGAAATGTAAACTTGGCTCAGGGCTCACGATCGGCAGATATTTCAGCCTCCTCCTGCCCTCATGATTGCCCTCTGTCTGAGGAAATAAAATCAATTATGATTATATACAGAAAACGTGTTAATTATTATCTACAGCACTCATGCCTCTTTTAGGCAACTCTTACCCAGGATTACAAACCACATTTCCTTAAAAGTTATTTTAAAAAAATAATAATTAAAGTCACTCTTAATTCCACCCCAGAGAGATGTCGCATTGATTGGGAAACACTTTCCCATGACCCAGTGGCGTAGCGTGAGTTGTCTGCACCCAGGGCAAGGCAAGTAATTTGCGCCCCCTAACCCGGGGCAAGGCAAGTAATTTGCCCCCCCCACTGCACTGTCCCTCCCCCAGATAGTCCCTCGCTCTCTCTCCGCACCGCACGCCTGGCACCCTCCCCTCCACAGTAGGCGGCGACCCGGCGGCTCAGATCGGATTCGCACAGCCAGCACTGCAGTGAGAGAGAGTGAGTGAGCCAGGTAGGGGCAGAGAGCTGCGAGTGCGAGCGCGCCCCCCCAGATGTTGCGCCTGGTGCGGCCGGCCCCCCCTGCACCCCCCACGCTGCGCCACTGCCATGACCACAACCATTGAGGGCAGGCCTGCATAACTTGAGTCCATGCAGTGCCCTGTAGTTTTTGCCTTGGGATGGCAGCCCAAACTAATATCCTTGCATTTTGTGGTGTTTGATACAAAAGTGGTATGTATTGATTGGTGGGCTCGCCAAGGGAACGTGGCATCTCTCCAAAATGTAAACCCATGAATATAGCTTGGGGAAAAATGAAATAACAAATTGCTTTAAGGGAAATATTCTGTGCAAAATTAATATTGTATAGTGGTACCTCAGGTTAAGTACTTTATTTGTTCCGGAGGTCCATACTTAACCTGAAACTGTTCTTAACCTGAAGCACCACTTTAGCTAACGGGGCCTCCTACTGCTGCCGCTCCACCGGAGCACGATTTCTGTTCTCATCCTGAAGCAAAGTCCTTAACCCGAGGTACTATTTCTGGGTTAGCAGAGTCTGTAACCTGAAGCGTATGTAACCCAAGGTACCACTGTGCTCTGAAGTAAACCCCCTCCTCCAAGAAGTGGAAATTCCTCAAAGGTACTGAACTCACTCTTGATAGCAATGAAATCCTAATTAAAAACTTGCTTTTTAAAAGAGTTGAACCCTTGGCAGAGCAGACCACCATGCATGATTGTTGGGCTGATGAATCATAAACTGAACTTCTGTGTTCCTGATATAAGGGATTGTTTCTTCATTCCTAAAGTATAATGGATTCAGGCCCCACCCCCTACACCTTGTTACAGCTATGGTTTCCTTGCAGAGCCTGGTTTTCATGGTCATACTGGTAAAATACTGGTTGGTTGGCCAATTCAGATACCAGCCCTACATAAGAGCCCTTTCCTTTGATCGCGAAGTAACATAGCTGCATGGCACGACACACAACTTTCAGTAGGCTTACAATCTGCTACTTTCATTTTAAAGTAAATTACGCACAGCTTGATGGAGTAATCCTTTGCAACAGTTCAGTTCCCTCATCCAATTTCACAGATATCCCTGCTACCACCTTCCCTTTCCCATTGCACTAGATAGCAGCATAAACCCCTGGTTATTGACTTCCATACCAATCGGCTGGTTCCCACGGCAAGGTCCTGGTCTTCTGGGCAGGTTGACTTGCTAGCTGTGGACTGACTTTAGAATTGCCAGCAGGCTCGCCAGTCGACTCCCATCAGGATCAAGTATATATTGCTTGGCCAGCTGATAGCTGGGTGATTAATTAACATAAAAGAACTTGGCTTATTGGAGAGAAATGCTTTATTATGCTTTGTTCTTGTTTTTGAAATGATGACGACAGAAGAGGTTTTGGCTGATCCTAAACATTAGGGTCTGCTAGCCACAGTATTTCAATGCCTAGGAGCACAGAGATGAGCATTGGCTGGTCTCTGGACTTTACAATGAAGCCCTGAACCATATCTTAGGACACAAAATAGACTGGCTCAGTCAGAGAGAGAAGTTGGTGTTGTAAAATGGAAGGGTGGACGAAAATGCCACACCTTCATCAAGTAATATAAACTTTAAAGCCCTTTGCCACCCAGGGCCAGGCTATTTTGGCCACCGTTAATTATATGAGCCTGCCTATATCATCACAGGAGGTCCTGCTTCCATTGGCAGAGAGCAGAGAGAGGGTTTTCTCAGTAGTGGTGCTGTGACTACGGAAATCTCTAAGGAGATTCAACAAAATCCCTCTCCTGTTTTTAGACTAGGGGTGTGAACTTGTGATCCTCCAGGTGTTGTTTGACTTGAAGCCCCATATTCTGGAAGCTGCAACCCAGTCATATGAGCGGGGTACAATTATTATAAGTCCCATCAGCCCCAGCACTTAGCCAATAGTCAAGCATGATGAGAGTTGTAGTCCAACAACCTCTGGAGGGACATAGGTTCCCCACCCTTTTTATTAAGATTGCTTTCCTCCCTACATGTTTACAAAGCTCCTATGCTTTTGAGAAGATTTGGGCCCTTTTTTATTTTTACAATTTAAGGTGCTTTGGGGAATGGATATTTTTAAAAAGTGAAAAGTAAGTAACTTAAAATAAATGAAATACATATCAAATGGGATTTTCGAGGTTCACAAAGTGATTATGTGAAACTACTTCAGACTTAGTCAGACTCTTTTGTCCAGTAGTGTCTGATTTAGTTGGGAAACGTTTTCTAAGATTTGGGGGCAAAGCTCTTTATAACTGGAGAGACTGAATCAGCCATTTGTTTTTTGACCACAGAACTATATGCCAGGTATGCTGTTAGAATCATAGAATTGTAGAGTTGGGAAGGGACATCAAGGGTCATCTAGTCCAACCCCCTGCAATGCAAGGATCTTAACACACCGTCTCCCATCCAAGTTGAAACCATAGCGGGTCCTGCTTAGCTTTGCAAACGTGCTGGCAGTTTTATTGCCACACCACTTGTACTGTTAAAGCTTAAAAGGGCTTCAACCTGGTCATTATCTGGGTAGGAAAGATGGGAGGTTGTTCTGAAAGCTGCTCAGAGGGAAGAGTGGGATGATTTAAGGGGCAATAAATAAATAGTCCGCCTTGTAGCTCTACCTTTTGCATATCATGCCACAAGCAGCCAGATGGCAAATTCCTCACTTGGATTGACATCGGCCACAAACTCCAATTATGTGAGTAATTGTTCACCATCGGGAGCCTGGTGTTCACAACAGGGCATGTGATAACTGTTGGAATAGCCGGTCTTTAGAGACTACGGCTATCCTGAGGCACAGATGGTTAGCAATATGGGCTCAAGCCAAACACTCCTCAGATTACAAGAGGCCCTCGGAGGTCTTCGGATGTAGGCCTTTATGCCGATTACCAGTTTATAGAATGAAAATACAGAACTCAAGGCCTTGCTTGTCAGCCTGGCATGGCACCTTTCCCACTTTTATTGAGACACTTCTGTCACTCACTCTATGAGTGTTAAATAGGGTTTCCACCAAATTTCACATGAAGTTACTGTATTTTTCGCTCTATAGGACGCACTGGACCATAGGAGGGGGAGAACAGGGGAAAAAAATTCTCCCCCTCTCTGCTCAGTGCCCCTTCAGCAAAGTGGCAGGAGAAACGGAGCCCCTTCCATTTCTCCTCCCGCTTCGCTGAAGGGGCGCTGCGCAGAGATGGGAAACTGTGCAGTGCCTCTCCAGCAAAGTGAAGCCTGGAGAGCAAGAGTGATCGGTATGCACTGACCCCTCTCACTCTCCAGGCTTCAGACGGCCATCCGCAAGCCTTCGGAGCGCAGCGGGAACTCCTGTTGCGCTCCAAAGGCTTGCGGATAGCTGCCTGAAGCCCCCAGAGCGCTTCGGAGGCTTCGCGTTGCTATCACTGAAGCCAAGGAGCCTGCATTTGCTCCATAGGACGCACACACGTGCCCCCTTAATTTTTGGAGGGGGAAAAGTGCATCCTATAACTATGAACTGAATTTGAAGGTTCTCCTGTAAGAAAAACATCTAGGCTTATGAGGGAAGGCAAAATAACTTTGCTTTAAGTTCTGCATAAATTCATCCCCAACGATTTTGTGAAAAGAAGAGATTTGTCTCTCAAAGATTTTGCCGAAAGAGATATTTGGAGATTTCCTCCTCAGTGAAAATGTATTGAGGATTTCAAAGGAAGCCAGTAGATCAGGGATGGGGAACAGGGGACTTCTATTCTCTTTCCATTCCAGCCACCATAGACAGTGGTCAGAGATTACAGGAATTTGTGGTCCGTCAACAGCTAAGGGGCTGCGGGATCCCCGTGTTAGACAAACAGAATTCGTTGGCGCTAAGCTTTTGATCAAGACAGCTACTCTGGTGGTGATATTGAAAGGAACTATTGTGGAAAAACAATTTAATAAGCAAGGAAATGTTTTTGTTTCAAGGTACGTGGTAATTTTTAATGGCATCCTGGTATTTCAGAAGACTAGCCGAATAATGACAACGTTGTGTGACAGCATGCCAAAAAGTTCTGAAACCACCCCCCTCGGCAACTAAGCTGGTAAGTGCAAAAATTTCAAAATTTTATACATTTCTAAAATATTGTTTGAAGTCTTGCTACAGCCCAGTTACAGTGGTGCCTCGCAAGACGAAAAGAATCTGTTCCGTGAGTCTCTTCGTCTAGCGGTTTTTTCGTCTTGCAAAGCAAGCCCATTAGCGGATTAGAGGATTAGCGCTATTAGCGGTTTAGCGGCTATTAGTGGCTATTAAAGACTTAAGGGGTGGGGAGCGAAAAAAAATCGCAGCAACTAGCAAGACATTTTCGTCTTGCGAAGCAAGCCCATAGAGAAATTTGTCCTGCGAAGCGCATTGAAAAACGGAAAACCCTTTCGTCTAGCGGGTTTTCCGTCTTGCGAGGCATTCGTCTTGCAGGGCACCACTGTATACATGTCTCAGTTTAATACATCAAGAGTTATTATGTTTTGCACCTGTATGTTCCATCCATGCATTGTCCCTTCCTTCTTTCCTTCTCAGTGTACTGACAATTCAACACTTTCTGGGTTAGGGAATCAAAGAATTGGAAAGGGCCTTGAGGGACATCTAGTCCAATGTCCTGCAATGCAGGAAGCTCAACTATATCATCCATGGCAGGTGGCCATCCAACCTCTGCTTTAAAACCTCAAATGAAGTCCGCCACCTCCCGAGGGAGCCCATTCCACTGTAAAACAACTCTTACCACCAGAAGGTTCTCCCTGATGTTTAGTCGGAATCTGCTTTAATTCATTGTTAATTAATTCATTGTTTCCCATTTCAGCCAAACTTTGAAACGTGGGTTGCTTGGATTGGCATAAAACAGAATCTCCAACCACAGTTCATTTTGGTTTGAGATCATGGCTTGGTCTGATCTTGGGAACCACAGTTTCCCTGTTCAGAGACTGAAATAATAATTAACTTGGGAAGTGTTGAATCATTGCAGAAGAGGAGAGAAGGAGCAGCACAAGGATGCTGCATGAGATACATGTCTGAATTGGGCCTGTGTCAGAAGCGCAGGATGGCTGGATGATGAGATTAACCAGATGCAAGCACTAGCATTCAGTGATTTTGCATATGCTTCTCACATTGCTTCCCTCACAATATGCATAGAAAAGTGTTGCGATGTCCCCCATCCCTGCCCATCTCCCTGGACAACTAATGTATACCATACACATAACTTCCCAGCCGTTCCAAATTCCTTGGATCTTGCACAGTCAGATATGCTTAGCAATATAAGAAATAACTCGGAGAACTGCCCTCTCCAGTCAGTGCTAGGATTCTGCAAAACAATCCTGGCAGGTTAGCGAATATTTAGCACGAATCACTGGTTAGCAAAATAGCTCTTTGGGTGGTTCATGCTGTCAGACAGCAAGATAGCAAGCCAACAACTCTTCTGTCTGGGTGCAACACTTAAATTGCAGCCATCTTCTGCTTCCAGCTCTAAACGTTGATTGTCAGAAGCCAGGGCCCTACCGGCCTCACATATTACACAGAGCTGCTATGTTTTTGCTCACTGATAAGTAGACGATTGTGACCTGTGTGAGCAAGTCTGTCTGTGTATTATCTCCGTGAGTAGTTCCTTGGAAGAAAGTTAATCAAGGCTCAGGGATCGCAGAGTAAGCACAACGGATTTGGGTTTGAAAGAAACATGGAAATCATTTTTAAAGAATTGAAATACAGTGGTACCTCAGGTTACAGACACTTCAGGTTACAGATGCTTCAGGTTACAGACTCCGCTGACCCAGAAATAGTACCTTGGGTTAAGAACTTTGCTTCAGGATGAGAACAGAAATTGCGCGGCGGCGGCAGCAGGAGGCCCTATTAGCTAAAGTGGTACCTCAGGTTAAGAAGAGTTTCATGTTAAGAACGGACCTCCAGAACGAATTAAGTTCTTAACCCGAGGTACCACTGTATTTGCTTTTCTTTTTGACGAGATGGTTATCCATGGCTGGATCATTTATCTTGCATCTCAGATCTGAGCCTCTGGATGGTGATTGTCCAATTGTGGCAATAGTGTCTGATTAGCACCCTGTATATTTCTTTTTACAGACTTCTGACAATTAAAGTGAACTTAGTAAATTGGTCAGTTTCCTGCTGAGACTGTTTTTCAGTTAGATATCTAACTAACTGTGTTTCAGGATTTAACTGTGTTTGAAGGGACTGCGTTCCAACTGCGGATGGGGGAGGGAATTCAATTCAGTTCACATATAAAAATCCAAACCTATCTGGTTCACACTTTTTGAAACACAGCCATCCTTGGAAACGCACACTTTTCTAAATTTTACAATTCAGTTCCCCACCAAGTAATGTGTACAAAATTGCATATACTAGGATAAAATGCAAAATGCCCTACACTGTGCATATGAAAAAGTGCATATTAGTAATATATAGACAGGGACGCGGGTGGTGCTGTGGTCTAAACCACTGAGGCTAGGGTTTGCTGATTGGAAGGTCGGTGGTTCGAATCCCC
Organism: Podarcis tiliguerta; assembly: GCF_965153285.1. NCBI lineage: Eukaryota > Metazoa > Chordata > Lepidosauria > Squamata > Lacertidae > Podarcis > Podarcis tiliguerta. Next base: position 79,696,182 of record NC_139539.1, read on the forward strand.
GCTACGGGGTGAGCTCCCATTGCTCGGTCCCAGCTCCTGCCAACCTAGCAGTTTGAAAACACATTGAAGTGCAAGTAGATAAATAGGTACCACTCTGGCAGGAAGGTAAATGGCTTTTCCGTGTGCTGCTCTGATTTCTCCAGAAGTGGCTTAGTCCTGCTGGCCACATGACCCGGAAAAACTGTCTGCAGACAAACATCAGCTCCCTTGGCCAGTAAAGCGAGATGAGCGCCGCAGCCCCAGAGTTGTTTGCGACTGGACTTAACTCTCAGGGGTCCTTTACCTTTTATATATAGACATCTGTGCATTAAGAGAAATTTGCATTAAATGCTTTTTTTAAATAAAAAAAAAATACAAACTGATCTTCCCCTGTGCATGACCTGCATCCCCTCCATATCTACTCTAAAGAGTTGGGGAAACGCCTAGAACAGATTTAAGGGGCACACGGGATTTCAGATTCTTTTACTTTCTCACTTTCTTAGTCTTAAGTTCGGTTTTCCTCATGAAAATTTATCAGTGTCTTAGTAAGCAATTTTACCTAAGACAATTTAATTTTCTATGTTATTTTCACTCACATGCATTTTATGTACACTGCCCCGTAATAAGCACATTTTTGTGTACATTATTTGGTTGGGGAATTCCAATTATAAAATTCGGAGATGTGCACATTTCAAAAGATTGCTGTGTTGTTGTTTTTTTGGGGGGGGGCAACCAAATGTCCTGCCCCTGCATGTTGTTGTTGTTTAGTCATGTCCGACTCTTCGTGACCCCATGGACCAGAGCACACCAGGCACTCCTGTCTTCCACTGTTTCCCGCAGTATGCCCCTGCATACTATATACACCGTATTTTTTGCCCTATAGGACACACTTTTCCCCCTCCAAAAATGAAGGGGAAATGTGTGTGCGTCTTATAGGGCGAATGCAGGCTTCAGGAAGCTATCCGCAAGCCTTGGGAGCTCCGTGGGAGTTCCCGTTGGGCTCCCAAGGCTTGCGGATAGCAGCCTCCAAACCTGACCTGGTTTGGAGGCTGCTTTCCCCACCGCCAGCCTGCAAACCAGGTCAGGGAACAGCGGGAAAGTGGAGCGCGCCTTCCCGCTGTTCCCCGACCTGGTTTGGAGGCTGGCGGTGGGGAAAGCAGCGCTTGTCCCCACTGCCAGCCCCACAAGCTCGGGGGACAGCAGGGAGGCGGAGCTCGCCTTCCCGCTGCTCCCCGACCTGCTTTGGAGGCTGGCGGTGGGGAGAAGCGCTGCTCAGGCTTCCGCCGCCCCAGCCCTGTGCCTGGGGGGGGGGAATAATTTTTTTTCTTTATTTCCCCCCCAAAAAACTAGGTGTGCCCTATGGGCTGGTGCTCCCTATGGGGCGAAAAATACAGTATATATTGTTAAAGCATACTGGCTTTCTCCCTTTAAAAAGCAAGATAGTGACTTTCCTAAAAGAGAAAGGGACTGTCCCTGGAAAGTTGGAACAATTGGGTTGTTGTGTGCAAGAAGCGGAAACCTTTACTGAAAAGAACAGCAGTTATTTGGATTTTTGCTCGTTGAAACTACTTCCATTTCAAGATGGAATTCACCAGTTTAGCCTGCGTCGACCTGATCAACCATCGCACGTCAAGGGGTATAATGAAGATGGGTATTTGAGTTGCCATTGAAATCTCTTCCTCAGTCATTGCCTCCCTCTAATAGATGATGCTTATAAGTTTAAGTCCATTTCAAGTTGCGTTTAAACTGGACATCAGGCTCTGACCAGGGTGTGAACATTTGGGGCAGATCTAGAGATCCTTAACCTGAGATCAGGTTCACAGATTTTAAAAATGTGGCCTTATAGTAGCAGACTGTGCCATATACTCCCCCCCTTCCCTGTGTAGCTTGTACTCCCAAGTGAATCATCCTTTCTAATGTAAATAAAGCTTAGAAGATCCCCAGTAGCTTCTCCTGGTGCCTGAGCTTCATACTCCTGTGGGAATGTTGCATGAAGACAGAAGGGGAGAAAACGAAACCGGAGAGACTTGATTTCAGCTAAAATATTCCAAGACATTGAAATGATCTATTCCCATCCATCTCATTATCTGTAATTGCCCCCAAACCAATGAAGCCCTGTTTCTTTTTTAACTAGCAGTATGTGCCCCCCCCCCCGCCTGCTCTATCAACAGAAACAGGGGAGTTGCCACATCCATTTTGGCGCCTTTCTGAAATCCCCTTGTGGATTTTGCTTCTTACAAGGTGGAAGTTTGACTAGGCACAAATCCCAAAGGGAGGGATGCTAGCCCTTCAGGTAACGTGGGAAACCAAATGACGAGCCACACACTTAAGCCCACACTGTGCCTGACTCTGGGTGTGTTCCCATGCAGTTTCTCTTCTGGTTTTGCAAGATTTAAAAGAGGGTAAGGTAGGACGTGCCTGTTTTCATCAGGGAAATATTGAAGAGTATGGAGTTATGTGTACCCTGAGCCAAGGAGATAAGTAACTATATAACCTTGAAGACATCTGAAGGCAGCCCTGTATAGTTTTATTATCATCTTATATATATTGGAAACTGCCCAGAGTGGCTGGGACAACCCAGTCAGATGGGTGGGCTATAAATAATAACATCATCATCATCATCATTATTAAACAGGACAATCCATATTTGAATTGGAGAAATGTTGGAGGCTATGTAGTCCTCACAGAACCATAGTTCCTTGGGCATGGGGAGGGCTTAAGAGGTTTGTAGTGTTGGTTCCACTTTTTCTTTGGAGAGGGGTCGCAACAATGTCCTTGGATAGGTAAAAAGGTAAAGGACCCGTGGACGGTTAAGTCCAGTCAAAGGCAACTATGGGGTTGCGGCGCTCATCTTGCTATCAGGCCGAGGGAGCTGGCGTTTGTCCACAGACAGCTTTCTGGTCATGTGGCCAGCAGGACTAAACCAATTCTGGCGTAACGGGACACCGTGGTGGAAGCCAGAGCTCACGGAAACACCATTTACCTTCCCACCACAGTGGTGCTATTTAGCTACTTGCAGTGGCGTGCTTTCAAACTGCTGGGTTGGCAGGAGCTGGGACACAGCAATGAGCTCACTCCGTCACGGGGATACGAACCGCCGACCTTCTGGTTGGCAAGCCCAAAGAGGCTCAGGGGTTTAGACCACAGTGCCACCCATGTAACTTGGATAAGATGCCCTGAATGGGCCCTTCTTATGATTCTCACCAGGCCTGTTATTCAAGACAGATAGTGTTGCATGACCCTTTCTTTCCATGGCCATGAAACCTAGCAATAAGCAGCCACTGAATGAACAGTCAGCATCCATGCCAACAAATTATTCAACAAGTTCTTGAACAAATTTGCTTAACCCTCCCAAAAATGCCTCTGCGAGCAAAATAAATTGGAATGCCTAAGATAAAGAACAAAGCCCAGTGTATTCTAAATTGGGTGTACAGTTTAAATTAATTAATTAAAAGGACTGGAAGAGTCTTGCAGTTATTGTTTTAAAAGGGGTCACCTTGGAGCTGAATAAATCATTGGCAAGGCATGTTAGGACCATCCTTATTTTCGAGGGAAAGTCCCGACCAATTTTATTTATTTACTTTTTAAAAAAACAACATTTATATACTGCTTGATTATAAGAAAACCTCAATGTGGTTTATAGAACACGAAAACTGTGGGCCAGCCACCTTCTTTTCTGTATAATGTCCTTGTCTGCGGGCAAACACCAGCTCCCTCGGCCTGAAGCGAGATGAGCGTCACACCCCATAGTCAAGTTTGACTGGACTTAACCATCCAGGAGTCCTTTACTTCATACGTAAGACCAGGAGCCAAGAACTTGCTTTCTTGTCACTCCTAAAATTTAACTGTTATTCATGTAGAATGCAGATTCTCTTTAAAGTGAAAAAGAAACTGATAGGCTATGGAGCTTCCTGTTATGTATGGAAGGACAGAGGAAACCTATTCCATTATAATGAGTTATCATTTTTGAATGATTAAGCTAGACATAGGCTTTGCATGGGACGCGGGTGGCTCTGTGGGTTAAACCACAGAGCCTAGGACTTGCTGATCAGAAGGTTGGTGGTTCGAATCCCCACCATGGGGTGAGCTCCCGTTGCTCGGTCCCTGCTCCTGCCAACCTAGCAGTTTAAAAGCATGTCAAAGTGCAAGTAGATAAATAGGTACCACTCCAGCGGGAAGATAAACAGCGTTTCCGTGCGCTGCTCTGGTTCGCCAGCAGCGGCTTAGTCATGCTGGCCACATGACCCAGAAGCTCTATGCCGGCTCCCTCGGCCAATAAAGCGAGATGAGCGCTGCAAGACCAGTCGGTCACGACTGGACCTAATGGTCAGGGGTCCCTTTACCTTTATCTTAGGCATTGCATGTCTCTTTTGAATTGTTGCAATATTATGATATGAAGTAACAAAACCCTGGGTCTGCATTGTAGTCTGCCAAATCTGGAGACTGCCGGGGTTTAAATGCACACAAAATACATTGAATAATAACACCTAATTAATAATAATAACCTTAATGACAAAAAATGTTCTTATCATGCACTGCTTTGTCACCTCACCTACAAGTTCTGGTGGACCTTGTTGAATCTTGCTCCCCCTTTTAACTATTGGAATTTGAAGTGGTGCCTCTGGACTAGAGGGCGTTTTGCTCTTTGCCTGTTTTTGAACGGAGATGGCATGGGGTAAGGGCAGAATTACAAAATAAAGATGCACATGGCCAAAGGAGGGAGAGGATGAGCCCAGGAAAGGGAACGTAGTTATTCAGTCCTTGACACCTTTTTAAGTCAGTATGATAATTACTCAGGAATAACTGCATAAGGATGACTATGCAAATGGGGAATAAATTATTCATGAGGCAGCGGGCATTTATTATTGTAATTTAAGTGTCATTAGGACATGTTCACATAACTAACACTTGCGGTTAATGAATATATTAAGTAATCTCTGAAAGGCAAATTCGGTGAGAAACCCAAACTCCTTCACTTACGGTGTTTTAGTTGCGCTGAATTTGATACTGCTGTTGTCTGCCACACTCATTCATGTTTTCTATTGTTGTTGCTGTTAGGTGTGTAACGTTGTGAGGAACAGTTGAGAGAGTTGGGCATCTCTAGCCTGGGAAAGAGGCGACTGAGAGGAGATACAATAGCCACCTTCAAATATCTCAAGGGCTTTCACATGGAAGATGGAGCAAGCTGGTTTTCTCCTTCTCTGAAAGGTAGGAGCCAAACCAATGGATTCAAGTTACAAGAAAGGAGATTCTGGCTAAATACCAGGAATAACTTTCTGACGGTAAGAGCTGTTCATCAGTGGAAGAGATGCCCCTGGGAGGTGGTTGAACTTCCCTCCTCTGGAGGTTTTTAAAGCAGAGGTTGGATGGCCATCTGTCATGGATGCTTTAGTTGGTCCTTTCCAACTCTATGATTCTATAATTCTAACCTGCCCCCAAGGCTAAAATAATACTATCCAGCAGACCTTGCACAAGTAGTGTGTGGGCTATTGTTAGCTACCAAGAGAGTAAGGAAGAAGAGGATCCATAACATTTTAAGTCTGTGCCATATAGACCATTCCTTTGTGCCACACTTTTCAAGCAGGCTTGTTTGAGCAGGTACAGGAGCACCTACTCAAAAGTGCAGTCCATATTAGCTCTGCACAGTGACTAATCCAAGTGCATGATGGGAATGGGAACTTGTGGAACATCACCTCTTCCAGTAGCGTGGGGTGTGATACTCTTCTGCCTGGTCTAGTGTGTGCTTGCAGAGTCACGCTTAAAAAGGTAAAGGGACTCCTGACCATTAGGTCCAGTCGTGACTGACTCTGGGGTTGCGGCGCTCATCTCGCTTTATTGGCTTTATTGAGTTCACATTGCCTTGAGATGGTTGTTTTGAATGTGATTAGTCAATCAATCATAATTATAATAACTATGTTCTGTGTGAAGAATTATTTCCTTCCCTTTTTTATCTGCCTGGATCTCCCACAAGTGAGCATTGTTTGATTAAACGGGTTCTCATATCATGAGGGAGGAAGAAGCTTTTCTCCCTACATACCATGTATCACACAGGAAACGGTGAACCTGGCATGTGAACCCCTTCCTATAATTTTGAAGGAAAATGTCACCAGTCCACTTTAAATTCTTGAATGGCAATGCTTCAGCAGCCAGCCATTTTTTAGGAATGCGTGGAGTGTTTATTTCTTTATCGTAAATGGAGCCTTAAACTGCAAGCCTTCAAAAGTAAGTCCCACTGTATTTAATGGAGCTTACTCCCAGGTAAGAGAGCCAGTGTGGTGTAGTGGTTAAGAGCGGTAGTCTCGTAATCTGGTGAACCGGGTTCGCATCTCCGCTCCTCCACATGCAGCTGCTGGGTGACCTTGGGCTAGTCACACTTCTCTGAAGTCTCTCAGCCCCACTCACCTCACAGAGTGTTTGTTGTAGGGGAGGAAGGGAAAGGAGAATGTTAATGTTAGCCACTTTGAGACTACCTTAGGGTAGTGATAAAGCGGGATATCAAATCCAAATTCCTCCTCCTCCTCTTCTTCTTAGGACGTGGGTGGCGCTGTGGGTTAAAGCCTCAGTGCCTAGGGCTTGCCGATCGAAAGGTCGGCGATTCGAATCCCCGCGGCGGGGTGCGCTCCCGCTGTTCGGTCCCAGTGCCTTCCAACCTAGCAGTTCGAAAGCACCCCTAAGTGCAAGTAGATAAATAGGGACCGCTTACTGGCGGGAAGGTAAACGGCGTTTCCATGTGCTGCGCTGGCTCGCCAGATGTGGCTTTGTCACGCTGGCCACGTGACCCGAAAGTGTCTCCGGACAGCGCTGGCCCCCAGCCTCTTGAGTGAGATGGGCGCACAACCCTAGAGTCTGTCAAGACTGGCCCGTAAGTCCCACTGAGTTCAATAGGATTTACTCAGGTATGTTCCTGATCAGTCTCAGTTCTTCTTCCTTTCCTCCAATTATTATTAGTATTATTTATTATTATTAATTATATCTCATCTTTCCCCCCGGCAGAGACTCAAGGCAGCCTACAGCTAAAATTCCATTCCATTTATCTGTTGAAGCTGTCATACACGATCCCTTTCCTCGCACATTTTTTCTTTACAACAATCTTGTGAGGTCGGTTGGGCGGAAAGGTTGCAATTTGCTCAAGGTGACCAATGTATAATTTTGTGCCGGCCATCAAATGCCAGAGAAACCTCTTGATGTAGAATAGAATGTCCCTTTTTTCATTGGAGAAATGTTGGAGGGCGTGTGTAACTTAGAGGTTACTAGAGCATAACTGACAGTCTTTAGGTTATCCCTGTCCAGACAGGGGCACAGCTGGGCCCAGTGGCGTAGCGTAGGTTGTCAGCATCCGGGGCAAGGCAAGTAATTTGCGCCCCCTAACCCCGGGCAAGGCAAGTAATTTGCGCCCCCCCCCCACTGCACTGTCCCTCCCCCAGATAGTCCCTCGCTCTCTCTCCGCACCGCACCGCACGCCTGGCACCCTCCCCTCCACAGTGGGCAGCGACCCGGATCGGATTCGCACAGCCAGCACTGCAGTGAGAGAGAGTGAGTGAGCCAGGTAGGGGCAGAGAGCTGCGAGTGCGAGCGCGCCCCCCCAGATGTTGCACCCGGTGCGGCCGCCCCCCCTGCACCCCCCACGCTACGCCACTGGCTGGGCCACCCACCGAAATTTATGGAAGGCACTCTGGGCCACTGTGGCTACCTGAGTCTCTAGCAACTGCAAAGGATTCAGAGGTATGGGAGAACTAAATTATTTACTCACTTGGGCAAAGTATACAACCTCAACCGTTATGATATCATTGCTGACTCAGGATAGTAATTGAGTCAGATACATATTGTTCTGATGCACTCTTCTTTTAGCTTTTGGTGGGCGACTGGGGGGAGGGAAATGAGGAAGAAAGAGAAATTAAAATTTAAGCAGATAAAAATCCCAAGTGGTTTCTCTTTTTCTGATGACATTTGGTGAAATCAAAATAGCAGGCACCAAATGTATTCTGGAAACGAAGGCTTTCCGTCCTCAGGGAGGGCGGATGATAGTCTCCTTACTTGGAAGACACAGGTCTCGGGAGATGTTTAAGCAATCGCACACCTCAGGGGTTGGGCGGAAGGCGGCGTTGGGGGGACTGCACTTCGGCTTTCTGGGTAGCAGATTCCCGACGCACAGGAAGCAAATGAGAACGCAGGCAACAGCACAAACAAAAATGCAAAAGGGAGATGTAACATGACAAAGGCAGAAGGTTTATTGTTATGTACAAAGACAAGAAAGCTAAGTGCATGCAGATGCCCACACAGACACACAGTGTAGCTGAAAAATACACATTCACAAAGAGAAGGACAAACAAGCATGTGTGAAGACAGAAGATGCTCTTGATGACAGGGTGGTTAAAGAAAGCGACAGTCTGCAGGGTTGTATTGACAACACCAGTATTAACAGCATGTATACAGTTCAATAAGACTAGAATGCGGCTTTTCAGTATTGTGTTAGTGATCACATAAGACACATCATACGTATACAGTTTCCCTCCGATATCAGGCTCCTAGCTCTGCACAAATATTCAGAGGGTTATTTATATGCTCCGTGTCTATCTTATATGGTTTTTGTGCTTGATCTATTTTTTCATCTCGTGAAATAGCAGCACAGTATGCAAGGGAAATGCCCCTGAGAGTTCAAAGTTTCCAAATTCCATGTTTCCTTACACCAACCTAAAATGCACCTTGCTTTTGTAGATCCCTTTGTGGTGCGTAGCTCTCGTTCAAGTTTCTATTCTTTCCCTTATGTGCCTATAAAGAAATCTTATCTATGGCAATCAGCTCTGAGCTCTTTTGTAATGGAGTTAAAAAATAGTATGCTTCAGCTATGACAATCTCTAAGGCAACCTTCTCCAACCATGTGGGATGCCCTTCCCTCACAAATCCCAATGGGTTTCCGGCACCAGTGAAAAATGTATCTGTTCACCCAGGCCTTTGGGTACACTGGGTGTGAAGTTTCCAACCTGCCCCTGCTGGTCTTATTTATTGCTGTATGTAATGTGGCGTTATTTAATTTGTGACAGTGCTATTTTTTTATTTTTTTTAGAAAAAGAGGTGCCAGAACTCGCCATGAATGCTTTGCTTGTTCTCTTAAATGCCAATGGTGTCTACCTGAGAGGTGCCGGAACTGAGTTCCTTCTGCAAAAAAAGGCCCTGGTTTTACACGGATTGTGTATTTTATACAGATTTATTTAATAAATCTGTAACCCTACGCTTCCTCCCAAAGAAGTCCAGCACAGCAAACAACAAGTGATAAAACTACAAAAAACATATTTTGAAACTATTCCAATAAAGATGTAGGCCGGGAAAGATCTAAACTTAGAAGGCTTATCTAATGTCTAATATTCAAGGGGAGTCCATTCCAAAGGGCAGGTGCCACAACACTAAAGATCCGATTTCTACATTATGTGGAAAGGACTTCTTGATAGGATGGGGTCTTCAGGAGACTTGCACTGGCATAGCACAGTGATTGATTGGCTGGAAATATAAGGGGTGAAGAGTCTTTTAGGAATGAGGCAAACATCCCCTTGGGAGGGCTGTGTAGTCTGAAACGTGGCATACAAATAAATAAAAATGAAATCCTGGTGCCCTGGACTGCAACTCACATCAGCCTCTGCCAGCAAAGGGAGATGTATTCCAAAATATCTGGATTACACCTGTTTACCTGTTACAGCCCAGTAATTAGTTTATATTATCAGTGGTGGCTGAGAGAACGTGTTCTACTCAATTGCACGATACACGACTTTTTCCATTCGTAAGAACTTCAGAGCATTGGTGGTACATTTGTTCTTTGGTACCAAAGCCAAATTGTGATTTGGGGTGGGAAGAGGAAGGGGGATTTATCATTTAAAGATTTAATTCAACTAATAAACAAGTTAGTTTACCTCTTGTTTTTGCTCCTGCACTAGCAGACATTAATATTATTTTTGATTAAATTTATATACTGCCCTTCTAAAGATCGCAGGGTGGTTTTTAAAGTTTCATAGGATTATTAAATTGATTGCTTAAGTCCTTTTTGGTACAAAGCAATTTGCAACCAACGTAAATAATAATAATAAAATCACAAAAATCATTAAAACAGATTTAACAGTATAATGTATAAGAAAGCTATAATAATAATTATTATTTATATGTCGCCGATCTGACCTCTTCAACGTTTGGTCTTTGGATGTTACTGGACTACAACTTCCATTATTCCTTTACCATAGACTAAGCTGCCTGGGGATGATAGGAATTGTAGCCCAACAACATCCAGCGAGCCAAAGTGGAAGAACTCTGGCCTTCAAATTTCTTCTCAACTCTTAATGTTCTATGACTCTATTATGAGGCTAGCTTATTTACATTGTTTTCACACAATATTTTACGGATTGATCTTTTAAACATTTTCTGTATTTACTGATACTATGATTACAACCATACCTAGCATGTTTTGAATAGTTATGCTGTGAGCCACTTCAGCCACAATTTTGTGGGAAAGCGCTATACAAACGGGAGGCATCTCAAATCCAAACTGCTAAGCTATCCCAGAGCAAAAAGAAGACGCAGCTAGTCTTTTGAAATATCAAAAACTTGCTTTAGGGATGTTTTGCTTTCATCTCACATTAAAAGCTGAACTGCACCAAGAATCTACTTCGCAGCCTCTCCATCGGAATCAGGGCACCAAATAATGCACATTTTAAATATGCTCAAAATGTTAGCGAAACGGAATCAGCGTGTGATTATGGTTACCCTCGCTGTTCTGATTCCCAGCCTAGCTGTACTTGTTTGGCCAATCTTCCATTGTGCTCTGACGGCTTTAAAAACGACGCCCCCAATCTGACTGCTAGTAGTCGTCCTGTTCCCCCCATTCCACTGCTGGGTCGTCATCCATGCGCAGAATGAGGTAGGAGAGAAGTTGAAAGAGGTTCTGCCACAACAAGAGAGAGACAAAGAAGGAGAGGTCGCTTACGTCTATCTCGCAGCGATCGCCGGCGTAGTTCAAGTCACAGATGCAGTTGAATTTGTTGAGCAGGTTCTGGCAGAGGCCCCCGTTGAGGCACGGGTCGGAGGTGCACTCGTTGATGTCCACTTCACATCTGCAAGATTGTTTTTTTAAAGGTAAATACATGGGCCAACTACTCACTAATGTGAATGGAAAAGGCAAGACGGTGGTATAAATTAACTTTCTTATTTATACCCCGCCCATCTGGCTGGGTTGCCCCTCCAACACATATGAAAACATTAACAATGTCCCTATACAGGGCTGCCTTCAGATGTCTTCTAAAAGTTGCGTAGTTCTTTATCTCCGTGACATCTGATGGTAGGGAGAAGGGAGAAGACCCTCTGCCTGTAACTTGGCCTCTCGCAGTGAGGGAACCGCCAGAAGGCCCTTACACATGGACCTCAGTGTCTGGGCTGAACGATGGGGGTGGAGACACTCCTTCAGGTATACAGGCCTGAGGCCACTTTCAATGGCTCACTGAAATCCTTGGCTCTGCTAGATGGCTTAACTAGGTCAGGGGTTGCAGAGGCCTTGCCTGTGGGGTCCCCCCCTTCCCCAAACCCCACCCACCGCCTAAATTAGATTTGATATAAACTGTCCAATGCAGCCATTAGACACTAGCCATTAGGACGCGGGTGGCGCTGTGAGTTAAACCACAGAGCCTAGGACTTGCCGATCAGAAGGTTGGCAGTTCGAATCCCCGCGACGGGGTGAGCTCCTGTTGCTCGGTTACAAATGAAATAAGAGAAAGGTTATTTAGTGGTGATTAGAACCTAATGTTTCTTTTTAGAACCCAAGGACTGGAGATAGAGTGCTGGTTATTTTAGAAAAATAAATGCCGGGACTCGCCATGAACAGCTCCCTTGCTCTCTTAAAATGGCAATGGCACCCTCCTGAGAAGTGCCGGAACTGTGTTCTGGTGAGTTCCAGCTGAAAAAAAGCCCTGCTCCTGTTTCTAGTGAGTCAAATTACCGCATGAAAAAAAAATTGATATGAAAAAATTGTGATTATTATAATAATCTCACCGCCGTCCTGTAAAGCCTGGGAGGCACATGCATTCCAACAGTCCTTGGAGCTCGGAACAGTTGCCATAGTTGTAACAGGTAATATTTTTGATCTCATTCCCGCACACTGTAGACGGTAGCCGTATATATCTAAAGCGAAACAACAGCGGTAAGCCTACAAAATCACTTTCCCCTATTATTTTGCACCTCAATCTCTGACTTTTGTCTTCTGGGTTTCTGGGGGTTTTCCTGTTGTTATTCTGTCTCTCATAGGTACAATAAACCTACCATTAAAATTATGGACTGGTCATTTCTTCATCAGAGAGCAAACGTGCAAATTTAGCAGGGGATCAAATACTCTCCCCCCCCCTCACTGTACATGTTTCCTTGTAAGTAGGGATGGAGAAGAAATCAGCTTTGGTTAGGACAGTGTTTCTCAAACTTGGATCCCCGGCTGTTGGACAAGCAACTCCCACTGTCGTCCCTAGCTAGCAGGACCAGTGGTCAGGGATGATGTAGTCAAACAGCAGGTTTGAGAAACACTGGGGTACGATTTTAACGTCAACCAGTGGCATAGCGTGGGGGGTGCAGGGGGGGCGGCCGCACCGGGTGCAACATCTGGGGGGGGGGCGCTCGCACTCGCAGCTCTCTGCCCCTACCTGGCTCACTCAGTCTCTCGCACTGCAGTGCTGAATCCGATCTGAGCCGCTGGGTCGCCGCCCACTGTGGAGGGGAGGGTGCCAGGTGTGTGGTGTGGTGCAGAGAGAGAGTGAGGGACTATCTGGGGGAGGGACAGTGCAGCGGGGGGGGCGCAAATTACTTGCCTTGCCCCGGGTGCTGACAACCCACGCTACGCCACTGACGTCAACTCACCTAATTCTCAATTTTGAAAGCAATGTGTGAGCTGAAACACAGCTATCCTTTGAAATTCACACCTCCAAATTTTGCTATGCACTTCTCTCTAGGCACGAGTCTGCATGGTTTTGCCTTCGCCCTGCCACTTTCCCCTGGAAAACCCACAAATTTAGCACTAAATTTGAACAAACAACAAACCTGATTACCATTAGTTCTGATTCAGTGCTAAATCTCTATCTGTTTAGACAAAGTTTCCCAAACTTAGGTCTCCACTGTTTTTTTTTTGGACTACAATTCCCACCATCCCTGACCACTGGTCCTGCTAGCTAAGGATGATGGGAGTTGTAGTCCAAAAACAACTGGAGACCTAAGTTTGGGAAACCCTGCTTTAAACGCTATTAGAAAAGAACCAGTCCTATGTACACTTATCTGGGAGCAAAGCACCATTCACAATGATGGACATTTATAAGACTGAGGGTGCCCACGACGTTACCTGCAACACTTAGTAGTGCAATTGCTAACCCAGAGGTTTGTTCAGCTTTTAATCATTGCCTCATTTAAGAGATCGGAAGCGACTGATACTGTAGCGGGTGAATTTCTTCATCAGGCTTCAGGACAGTACCTGCAAAACCTTCCGGTGAAATTCCCGGCACATAGGCAGGAATAGCCGTTAATCTCGTCAACACAGGTGGCCCCATTTGCACACAGATGGCCCCGGCAGTCGTCAATGTCTTCTTCGCACCTCGACCCCGTGTAGCCCAGATCACATATGCACTTGTACATTGCGACTCTGTCGCTGCAGTTTCCGTGCACACAGGGATTCGATGCGCACTCGTCAATGTTGGCTTCGCAGTGGGTTCCAGTCCACCCCTCGGCGCACGTGCAACTATAATAAGAGTAGAAGTCTTCGCATATCCCGTTGTGCATGCAAGGGTTTGAGCTGCAAGCGTCCAGTGGAAGGCAGCCAGTGACGACGGGGTTGGCCGATATCTTGAGGAACTGCTCTTCCTGTGGTTTCTTCATATAGCCATCAATGGTTTCAAAGTAGGAGAGGTGGATGCCACCAATTTCCACAGTGCTCATGCATCCTCGGAGCCCGTCCAGGTTATCAAAAGCTTTGTCCGCAAGGTAGATATCTGTCTCTTCTCTCAAGAAGTTGAGGTTTCCTGTGGCAACCATACTTGTTGTGATGTCTTCCTTGTCATTTATATCCATGAGCCATCTCGAGGACTGAGATAAGGGCTCCATCATTGAGAAGGTCACCTGGCGCAGGATCCCATCATTCACCGGCCGAGAGCTAGCCAGGCTCAGCGTATACAAGCTGTTGCCACTTTGCAACTGGAACACCAGTTTGGCATTCTGGATGCGGATGGTGACAAACTCTGGCTCCTTTTCTGCGTAAAGCAGGATTACGTCGGAGTCCCGTGTCCGAAAGCCAAAGGTTATGTTGGTGAGGTCCCTGCTGATGTTCCCATTGCTTCTGTAAAATATTGCACTGCTCCTGCCGCTAAAAATTGCATTGGCAATACCTGTGTAGAGATAGCAAAAGGCATTAAGCATCTAGGAGTGGTGTACTTAGTCATGCACATTACATTTTATTTAACTTTTTGTTCTTTGCCTTTATATACTGGCAAGATAGCTTAGTGCCCTGGATTGCTTTTATAGCCATAAAAAATGCAAACAAACACCCTCTCAGTATATGGATGGAAGATTGAGATAAAATGGTGATAGAGGGATATATATGGAGAGAGAGAGAGATTCTCAATTCACTATGTCATAGTTCCAGCACCCTGCAAAAAAGGTAAAGGACCCCTGGATGGTTAAGTCCAGTCAAAGGTGACTATGGGGTTGCGGCGCTCTTCTCGCTTTCAGGCCAAGGGAGTCGACGTTTGTCCACAGACAGCTTTCCAGGTCATGTGGCCAGCAGGACCAAACTGCTTCTGGCGCAACGGGACACCGTGATGGAAACCAGAGCTCACAGAAACGCCATTTAACTTCCCGCTGCAGCGGTACCTATTTATCTACTTCCACTGGCATTCTTTCAAACTGCTAGGTTGGCCAAAACGGGGACAGAACAACAAGAGCTTACCCCATTGCGAGGATTCGAACTGCCAACCTTCTGATTGGCAAGCCCAAGAGGCTCTGTGGTTTAGACCACAGCATCACCCGCATCCCACAGCACTGTGCAACGCCCTCTAGGCTCAGTGCCCAGTGTGGTAGAATGAGTCATGCGGCCCTAAATCCACCTCTGGTTTAGCAGGTGCTGAAAAGGCAACAGAGATGCCTGGATAAATGACTGGATTTTTATCCAGTGTTCTTATAAGGGACCCTAACAGTGTGTTTCTAGTGTAGTGGCTGCACAATGCCCCAGTCCCCCTAATGCCTAGCTGTTTTTGCACCCAGTAATGCTACCGCTTAGCAAATTCTCTCCTGCAGTATAAGGCGAATGAAGTTGCTAAGAAACACTCAACTTCAGAGTGGTGCTACGTACAGCAACAAATGCCCCAACAAATACATCGCAAAGATTGGGAAAGCCTGAAACACTTGTGGAAAAAATCAACACTGTGCTGCCTTAGTCCCTCAAAGTTAAGGAGATGGGGGTTGGGCGTTAGGGTTTTTCGGGGGGGGGAGAGGGGAATACTTGCATTCAAATCCTCGATGCACCAGCTGGCATTGGGCTTCATGGGGGCACGGACTGAGTTCGCACCATTTTACTTCCTCGCAGGCTTTCCCAGCTGTATTTGGTGGGCAGGCGCAAGTGAAGTCATCCCAGATTGAATAGCAAACGCCACCGTTTTGGCAGGGGTTCGGCTAAAGAGGAGAGAGGGGAGTCCAATGTAAGCAAGTATCTCTAGCAAGGCAATCGAGGAAAGTGGCGGTGGGAGAAAGAAAGGAGCGGACTTATTTCCTAGGCCCACTGCTCTGTCATGTTTCCTCATTTTCCTCATTTAAAAAGTGCCATGAAAACACGCTCTGCCGCTGTAAATGCCTACAGTAGTACCTCGGGTTACATACGCTTCAGGTTACATACACTTCAGGTTACACACTCCGCTAACCCAGAAATAGTGCTTCAGGTTAAGAACTTTTCTTCAGGATAAGAACAGAAATCAGGCTCCAGCAGCGCAGCAGCAGCGGGAGGCCCCATTAGCTAAAGTGGTGCTTCAGGTTAAGAACAGTTTCAGGTTAAGAACGGACCTTCGGAACGAATTAAGTACTTAACCTGAGGTACTACTGTATTAGAAAAGTGCCCAAATACAATTGTGGGCGCTTTAGATAAGGAAAACAGGGGAGATGGGGGTGGGGTTAAATATCCCCTCCCCAGAGCTGCTGCTCCAGTCAAAACTAGAGCCTCCAACTGATGACGGTACAGATTTATCAGTGGTCTTAGCATAAGGCAGCTGTCTGTATTCTACAGGATTAACGATCTCAATTAATCATAGCTAGCGGTTGTATCCAATGCTAGCCCTACTCAGAGTAAATCCACTGAAAATCAATGGACATGGCTAACTCAGTTTCGTTAATTTCAATGGGTCTACTCCAGGGTTTCCCAAACTTGGGTCTCCAGTTGTTTTTGGACACTAGTCCTACTAGCTAGGGATGATGGGAGTTGTCCAAAAAACAACAACAGTTGGAGACCCTGCTCCAGAAACAGATTGGGAAACCCTTGTCTACTCTCACTAGAACAATTGGGACACAACCCTAAAGCTATGAAACTAGTCAGTTATTCATGACTAGGTTTTCCCCATTGATTTTAATGGATTGGGGCCAATCATTTTCAGGCTGTCTGGCAACTCACGAAGTATCATGAGGAACCAGGAACATGGGATGGCATCATACAGCATACTGAATTCCTTTTGTGATAATTGTGGGTGTCATAGGTCTCCTTTACCATTTTAAGGTACTGTTACAATCCAATTGCTTTCTGTAGTGGTCTGTATTGCAAAGGCACATTTCCGACATACCAAAAGGAAAAATTTTCCTGCCTGGCAGAATTGACTTTTAAATTTTTTCCAGATCTATGATTCTATAAGATTATCACAGTTGTATTACCTTATCATATCAGACAAGCTTTAGATAAGATATATTTCTTTTGTTCCGAAAACCACTTAAACAGACCATTTGACTTAGTCCTAGGAGAAAGGATATCAAAAGATAAAGAAGAAGAAGAGATGATTGAAGGCGAAATTGGTCAAAGGGAGGAAAGGAGGCGTGTCAAGTAAAGCCTTTGCCAAATAAGAATGGGAAATGTTTTTACAAACAACTCTTGGTGAAATCCGGTGGTGCCCTGAAACCTTCCTCTTTAAAGAGCCTTTGTAGAGAATGCACAATACAAAGAAGGCCTTACTGGCTAGAGAGTGTTGAGCACGCATAGGTTTGCTGCATATCAAGGCCTGACCTTTAGCAAAGCCACTCCCGACCTTGAGAAGGGGTGGGGTTGCGGGCTCACGCCCCTGTCTACATTCTTGCGGGGCTGGCGGCAGCCCCGCGGGACTCAGGGATTCCCCAGTCACAGTAATATTCATCACCCTCGGGCCAGCTAATCGGCGGGCGGCGGGGGCGGGCCTAACTAGGTCCTCTTAAGGTCAGGTCAGCCCCAGCTCGCCCCTTTCTCTTCTTTACAGCAGCAGCGGTTTCCCACCCACCCTCCCTCTAGGCTTGCCATGGACTTTGCTATGGGCTTTGGCTGGTCGCTGCAAGGGGCCTGGTAGGAGTTTTTCCATTTGGCTAATTGGCTGTGATTTGAAGCCACTTGGTTTTTTCGCCTACCTCGTAGCAAAACGTCACAACTCCCCGGTGTTGGCGGTTAGGCATTGGCAGGGGTATTGTTACGCAAATGAGGTCAGGGGGGAGGAGCGCCATCACCTCCCCCACAGCTTGAAGGGTAGTTCATTAAAGGACTCCGGGGGGCGTCGCCTCGTCCGAAACCTACGTAGGCTAGGGCCTAAAGCGCGCTCCCGAGCGGTAACCCCTTGGGGAGCGCCTACGGATGTGCATCTCGGGGGTTCCCCCTGTTGGTGATTAACCCTTCCCGGTTAGACCAGATAGTCTGTTAGGGCCAATGCCTAAAGCCAATACCTCTCTTACCTGTAATCAATAAAGTTGTGGCCATTTTCGCCCATTAACCTTAATTCTCGTGTCCGTGTCTTTATTTACTACATCTGTGGGAGGGGGCGGGAATTGCCACGCAAAAGGCCGTTGCACATGATTTCAGTGCAAAAGATTCCAGGTTCAAGCCTGGAACAGATTCCTGGTCTGAAACAATGGAGAATCGCTCCCAGCTAATAGAGACAAGATGCTCTTGCATCTTCCTGCCTTCTTCCTTGTTGAACCACAGGCTGGTTGTGTCGGCTTTTTGGTGAGCTCACAAAAGAGCTCTCTAGGTTCGGTCTTAGGACAGCCGGCAGTAAAAGAAAAGTTAGAGGTATGTTTGGGAGTAGAGATTGCAGACCTTCCAAGTGTTCCTATTTTCCAGGGGCACAGAAGCCACCCCAGTTTCTGATTTGATCCCAGAATGTCCCACTTTTTCTTAGGACATCCCTATTTTCATTGGATAAATGTTGGAGGGTATGGAGTCATGTGACTCCCCAAGCCTAGGAGATAAGTAGCTATACAATCTTTAGAAGACATCTGAAGGCAGCCCTGTACAGGGAAGGTTTTTATTTTATGTTTAATATTTTATTATGGGTTTATGTATGTTAGAAGATGCCCAGAGTTGCTGAGGCAACCCAGTCAGATGGGTGGGTATTATTATTATTATTATTATTATTATTAACAACAACAACAACAACAACAACAATAATAACAATAATAATAATAATATCAGATGGCCGCATTTTCATTGGAGAAATGTTGAAGGGTGTGTACAAAACAGCTCTCTAGGTTTGGTCTTAGGACAGCCAGCAGGAAAAACGAAATGTTTGGGAGTAGAGATTGAGTAGAAGGGGAAGGGAGACTTTCAGTGGGAAGTAGTAGTATTGTAAGTTATGAACTGAAGCCAGGATAATGTGATATTGCCTACTTTATCACCAAGGCCTGGTTCACGCTGATTGTGTGGTGACTGCAGCGTCAAATGACAATTTACACGTGTGAATGAGTTTTCACAGATCAATCCTCACAAAGAGGTCTGGGGATCCCTTGCCGTTCAGCTGAGCTCATTCATAGATTCTGGGGCAAGTTGACATGGGCCATATAATCAAATTGTGAGAAATCAAATGATGTCTGTGCATGCATGAACTGGTTCTCAGTTTTCAGAGCAGCATTGGGCTATAAATGGAAGAGAACAGAGGTGAAAGGGCCTAGGCAGTTGGAGCCTCTCTCTGAAGCTTCGTATGTCTAGGAGACGTGAAAGTAAATTAGGGAAAATGTGCCATTCTTGAAGTATTTTCTGAAGGGATGATGGTTCGTTCTGTGGAATAGCATGCCTGT
This sequence comes from Podarcis tiliguerta, assembly GCF_965153285.1. NCBI lineage: Eukaryota > Metazoa > Chordata > Lepidosauria > Squamata > Lacertidae > Podarcis > Podarcis tiliguerta. Next base: position 79,715,445 of record NC_139539.1, read on the forward strand.
CAAGATATAACAGGAGCCCATCACCCACACTTTTCGGGGGGGGGGGGCGGAATTGAAAACGTTTTTGTTTCAAGCTTTTCCAACTGGGTGAATGGGCCTGTGCCACGGGTGTCCAGGTTTTTGCTAAAGCGTGTTCTCCCTAACAGAGAGCACATATTGCGGTTGGGGGAACAAGCCACCCTGCCGTGACTTGGCAGATTTGGTGAGGAACCCAAGCCTTTAAATGGTTAAAATTGGGTTGCTGGGGAGTTTTGATTGTTGCCAATTTGGAGGAGGGGTCAGAGTCTTTAAATACAGGGGCCAGACGTCGGCACGTCCTCTTGGCCGTTTTGCACCGGATCACCTGCCCTCCCTCCCTTTAATAGGGTGGTTTTTTCTGATCACTTGACCTTGCTATGCCTGTCATGGGGTCGTCCGCCTTGGAGTGGGGGCCTGGTAGGAATTTTGCCATCTGGCTGATTGGCTGGTGCCATTTGGTTTTTGCCTACTGTGTAGCAAATCGTCACAACTTGTAAGGCTGGCGGTTAGGCATTGGTTAAATTGGTGCTTGGAGGGGTAAGTGTCTACCCCTCCAAATGATGCGGAAAGGGAATTCTGTTAAAGGAATCCAGGGGCTTGCCATTCTTTTTGTCCTTGTCCCTGGCATCGGACTTGGGCCGTGCAAGCCCCACAGGAACATGAGGGTGAGAAGTGAGGGACTGATGCCCAGCTTCATTTTCTCACCCAATACCTGTTTCCCACGCTGGCTTCCGTTGGTGTCCAGAAGGTCAGCTCTGTCCCTGAGGGCAAGGACAGATAGTCATAACCAATGCCTAAGCAACCACTCACATTTTTTGTATTTTGAATAAAGTTGTGGCCAAAATTATGCCAAAAACCTTAAACAAAAATTGATGTGCGAAGTGTGAATTTTTTGGGGGGTGGCATTGTGGGACTCAACACGCAAATTGTTTTGTCTTAAACGTATTTGCTTTTTTTGTGTTTTTATCTGCTTTTAACTGTTTTTATTGTACATCACCTTGAGGTGCTTGCATGAAAGTCAAATGATACATTAATAATGATAATAAGTTGAAAGAAGGGTAAGCACAGGAAAAAGTGCTCAGCATGATTGTAAGCGATTTTTTAAAAACAAATCATGAAATGCTTGAGGCATTAAGAAAAAAAGCTGTTTCATATGAAACATACTGTACAGGAACACACAACTGACACATTCCGTCAGCCCACTTGTATTTGCACATATGTAAGAGATGGCGTTTGTTTATAAATCCATTACTTTTTATGCAATGTTAAATGAGGACCGTGTGATTTCTGGCAGATCCAACCCACATAGGGGCTGCCTTTGTATTTGTGTGGTGATACAACATTCCTCTCTTCTTTAATATTTTTACAGGCTCCATTGCCAGGCCCAAATGCCCGTAACATACCATGTGATTAGCCTGCTTCGAAAGTCTGGTTTTACAGTAATTATGAGAATATTTTGGTTTGAAAAACTACAGTGAGTTCAAGTTGCCCTTAATGAATAGCAGGCTTGCTAACTGGTTATCATTACCTTGCCATTCAAGCCATTTCCAGCCTCCCAGATGTTTCTGCGGTCTCGGCGCCCGCAAAGTGTGGGGCTGTTTGACAAAAACCTGATCTTACCTGCCTGTTTCGGATATCGTGCTCAGATATTCTTACTGTCACATGCTGTTTTCGGAGCACTGCTAGTTCAAAAGAGAATTCCTTGCTGCAAACATGGAAACGGCACTTTGAGAAACAGCATCCTTACCTGACAGAGGTTGTCTCCGATGCAGCCTGGGGCAATGTTGATCAGCGTGCTCTTTCTGATGACAGAATCTGATGAAGTCGTGACAGGGAAGAATTCCAGTGGTTGGTTGCCCAGTCTTAAATCTTGGATGCAGCCTTTGAAATATCCACCATTTACATGGGTTTCTTGGTCGTCGGGTAATCCTCCGATGTACATAATATCACCGCTCTGGATTTTTATTACAGGGATAGAAATGTAGCCTAGGTTCTGCGAAGACTGGAATAGCTCGGTCTTGTTTGGCTTGATTTTTAAGGATATCAAATAAAAATTTCCATCATTCACAGGCTGTGTTCCAAGGAGTTTGTCAGAGCTTAGGCCTGATGCCAGGAGTTTTCCACCTTCCAACCAGACCTTAAGAAATAGGATTGCGCCTTTTTTCAGAGACAGCAACAAGCCAGAAGGCTTGCGTGTTCGGACAAACATTGAGATGGTCACACTTTCGTCGTCGCTGCCTTCTAAAGGAAAAGCAGCAAACCCTTTGGATTCCTTATGTCCAAATCTTCCTGGAATGTACTCTTGAGTTCACATGGCAAAAAGAGAGAGAGAGAAAATAATACAACTTTAAGACAGGAGTACTGATGGAAAGGAGTACTGGACGCGGGTGGCGCTGTGGGTTAAAGCCTCAGTGCCTAGGGCTTGCCGATCGAAAGGTCGGCGGTTCGAATCCCCGCGGCGGGGTGCGCTCCCATCGTTCGGTCCCAGCGCCTGCCAACCTAGCAGTTCGAAAGCACTCCTGGGTGCAAGTAGATAAATAGGGACCGCTTACTAGCGGGAAGGTAAATGGCATTTCCGTGTTCGGCTCTGGCTCGCCAGAGCAGCGATGTCACGCTGGCCACGTGACCCGGAAGTGTCTCCGGACAGCCCTGGCCCTGGCCTCTTTGAGTGAGATGGGCGCACAACCCTAGAGTCTGTCAAGACTGGCCCGTACGGGCAGGGGTACCTTTACCTTTACTGATGGAAAAAATGGACATATCACGAAACAGACCGGGAATGCTCTGGCATTCTAAACTAAACTACCTGATGGCACTTTCAGTGGCAAACTACTATGGTTTGTACCACTCCTATGAAAGATGCATTACGAATCCTGCAAAGCAAGTGCAGCCTTTTAAAGATTGAGATATATAATTCTACCTTCTGTCTGAGATGATATGATATAACTGACCCCAATTCAAAGCTAGGAGACCAGCAATGGCTGGTTCTGATGCTTCAGTTTCAGTCCTTTTGGGAAGGCAAGGGTTGTGACCCATACCTCTTACATTCCTCATTTCCAATCTCACCAGGGATCACACAACATTCTTTTCAGAAGTTCTGTTTTTCTCCTGATGGCCCATCTCTAATGTGCGAGGCAAAGACAGATAACATATTGATTACCTTGAACACTGTGGCCTCAGCATTGTTTCCCTTTTCGATTTGCTCATGCTCATGCTATTGGTTGTCAAACCTGAATTGGGAAGGATTTCCTCCTGAACTCAAAATTCCTCCTGAATTTTAGAGGTCAAGGGAACTGCTGGCCTCCCCGCTCAACATACATTTTGGATCTTATCTGCCAATCACAGGGGCCAACGTTGGACATTTCTGTCTCCCTATGAGTCTGATGAAAGTTCTGAGGAGCAAGTATGAGAATAGCAAGCTTGAGTCCCATGGAAACACATACTTTCTTAGTCCCTACAAGCTAATTCTAGAAATCTGTCACAATGTAGAAACCACAGCTATTTAATTTAGAAAACAGTCCAGGTTAATTCCCCCATTCCCATGTTGTTTTCAGCTCAGCCTGACTCCTGCCATGCAAAAAGAGAGGTCAGTGTTGACTGAACCGGGGATGATGTAGAGTGGGCCCTATGAAAGGAAACATTTTCTCTGATGCTTACACCAGAGCAGGGCCTCTAGTCTGAGTGGATCCCAGCTCTTTAGCATATGCGGTATGCTTATTGATCATACAGCAGACTTTTCATCTTGGGACATCAGGCAGCAATGTTGCTTCCTCTTTCTCCTTCTGCTGTGTTCAGCTCTAGATAAGCTTCTAATAAGGTGTAGGCTGGCAATTGGATATGTGCCTCTTTGTGTCTATTTTGGGTGTTTTGCCATCAGCTCTGAGGGATGTGAGACCCAATATGCTGTAACAATCTTTTAAAAAAATAAGATTTGCTTTGGCAGTTCCCGTTGTACAGATTTCCTTCTGGTTATAGCCAATCTACTGATGTGCTGTATCCTCCTCATTAAAGTATACTAAACTGAAAATTTAGATGACCAGGTATGATGATCATCCTTTTGGCTGATTTTTTCTTGATCTGAAATCAAGTATGGCACAAATGCCAATCTCTCAAACCACAACAAACCCCAATAAGCAAAAATCTTAAAACGTTCAAGTGAAAGAAAATGGTCAAACCTAAATCTTATTTTTCTTCTTGTACCTTCAAATCTTAGAATTCTAGAGTTGGAAGGGACCACAGGGGTCATCTAGTCCAACCCCCTGCAATGCAGGAATCTTGCCCAACGTTAAGATCGGCCTTGCACAGAGTACACAGGTTGAGAACTCAGGATATTGTCTGAAGGTACATGAAGCTTGCTAAAGCTAAGCAGATCTTGGTCTAGACCAGCCTTTCTCAACCTGTGGGTCCCCAGATGTTGTTGAACTACAACTCCCATCACCCCTAGCTAGCAAGGCCAGAGCTCAGGGATGATGGGAGTTGTAGTCCAACAACATCTGGGGACCCACAGGTTGAGAACCGCTGGTCTAGACAGAACCTAGATGGATGACCACCTAGAAACCAGATTTATGCCACCATGGATTCCATGTTGGGTGATCAGCACATGTAAGAAAATAGATGAAGCAACTATACTGCTAACACGAGCACGTGCCCCAAAGGACCAACTGGCTTACTAAATTTCAGAGAAGATCACGCCTAGGATTGGACAAATGATGTTGGCTTCTTCTCAAGCTACCTTCACTCTTCATTGAGGCATGGCAACAACATGGCAAAGTTCAGGAAAGAAATCAAATAAATAATAATAAAGTGGGATGGAGTCTCATCATTTACTCAAACAGTGTGGTGACCTAGGGAGGCTCACCTAGTGCCTTCATTATATATATTTTAGGTGCCACACAGAAACATTCCTCTTCAATTGGGCCATTGGCTGATTCATATTCTATCGTCTTTAAAATGTGTCTGTGGGAAGTGGGTGGGATTATTGTTTTGCTGTTTTGTTTTACTTATTTTCTTGGTTTTTTTATCCTGTATTTTATTCTGTGAACTGCCCCGAAATCTTATGGTGATAAATCTAAGAAATAAATACAGTGCTAATTAGTGTGGATCACATGGAATGGGAAGCAGCTCCCTGAACACCACAACAGTTCAGGGCAGCTGATCCAAAATATTCTGGAAATTATCATGTGGAAATGGCTTCCCCTCTAGGTCGACTTGAGTGAAGGAACATTTAAAAACTTATTGATGCCTAGTCAGATCATTGTTTCCTCTAGATCAGCCTTTCTCAACCTGTGGGTCCCCAGATGTTGTTGAACTACAACTCCCATCACTCCTAGCTAGCAAGGCCAGAGCTCAGGGATGATGGGAGTTGTAGTCCAACAACATCTAGGGACCCACAGGTTGAGGACCGCTGCTCTAGTTCAGTATTGTCTACATAGACCAGCATCAGTTCTTCAGGGTTTTAGGTAGAGGTCTCACATAGCCCTACCAGGAAATGCCAGGAATTGTACCTGTATGCAAATCAAATACACTGAACTATGGTCCTTCCACCAATTTAGCAGGATTTAAGTGGGAAGCGGGGAGATGAAGGCAAGAACTGATGTCTAAACAGCCCAGGGAGGCTTTCTGAAGTTAAAGTCTTGGCCCTTGCGTGGCAAAGGGAGGGCTGAGGTGGTGTATCTTTGAGTCCTCTGCTTCAGGCAGCAAAATATCTTAAGCCAGGATGGCTTCCACAGTGCTATATTAATAGATGAAAGGGCCTCAAATCAATAATCACAATTGGCTAATCTGAACTAAGAGGCGCGGGTGGCGCTGTGGGTTAAAGCCTCAGCGCCTAGGGCTTGCCGATCGCAAGGTCGGTGGTTCGAATCCCCGTGGCGGGGTGCGCTCCCGCTGTTCGGTCCCAGCACCTGCCAACCTAGCAGTTCGAAAGCACTCCCGGGTGCAAGTAGATAAATAGGGACCGCTTACTAGTGGGAAGGTAAACGACGTTTCCGTGTGTGGCTCTGGCTCGCCAGAGCAGCGATGTCACGCTGGCCACGTGACCCGGAAGTGTCTCCGGACAGCGCTGGCCCTCGGCCTCTTGAGTGAGATGGGCGCACAACCCTAGAGTCTGTCAAGACTGGCCCATATGGGCAGGGGTACCTTTACCTTTACCCTGAACTAAAACCTTTAACGTGTGGTTTCACAGACCAAACAACATCAACAGCGTTAACTGGAGTTAAACAAAACAAACTCCAGCTGTTCAAAAACTTATAATCAGACTTTTCGTTCATAGGGAGGGGAAAGCTGCTTTGGTGCGTGCGCTCTCTCTCTCTCTCTCTCTCACACACACACACACACACATATATTGCTTGCAGTGTTTTATTTTAATGAAATGATTATAAGACTCATGAAAACAGGGGTGATCACTGTGGAAACCTGCCTTCTAAGTGTTACAGGATTCATATCTGGCTCAGTTTATTTAGTATGGGGAAATAAACCCCTGACTTATTTCTGAATAGACAACTTCATAAATAACATGTGGGAAATGTTTTAATTTTGTGAATGAGATGAGCTTAAACTTCTTTCTTTACGTGCTTGTTAAAAACAAGGCATATGTCCATAAATCTTTCCCCTCGGTGTTGAAATGGTCATTTTTAAGCATGAAAGGTTAGTTTATTAAAAAAAACACCACCATCTCTCTCTATTAAGGGAGTACTGGAAAGGCATTTTTCTTGTTGAAGAGAGATCGCTTATGATGCAGCAAAGCTGGCAACTGGCAGTTAGACGCGCAACATTACAAAGAAGGCAAAGGAAGCAGGGTTAGTCTTTAAAAAGGTAGCACAGCGAGCTTGCAGTTTTCAATTACTCTGCTTCAAAAGAAATATTGGATCTGGTATGTGGTTTGATGGGCATTTAGCATAACCTTGGCCAATATTAACCTCTTGAGCCATTGCGTCTGGATGCGGATGGAAATAAATCAACTTTGTCGCTTGCCTGCTACTGCTGAGAGAGTGCAGTCTGCAATGGAAATGCTTCCCAGCACTTACTGTTTGTCAACTTCTCTTTAGCAAAGATGCAAGTAATTTCTGTGCCACAAAGCACACAGCAGCAGCAGCAGCGCTTTGAAGAGCTCTTCCATTATCTATAAATTCCAAAGCGAGTGTGCCCTTGTACATTAAGAATTTAAACTTTAATGGATAGTTTAACCTAGTAAAGCTATAATCCTGTGCACAATTGTTGTCAATTAAATTTATGCCCTGCCCTTCCTTCCAAAGGAGGCTAGGGAGGGAAACGCACAAGCAATAAAATGCTTAAAAACATCCAAAAGCAATTCCTATACAGATGCTAACTGGGAAAGATCTCTACTTTTTGGAAGAAACCTCCATGCAGCTGACTTGGGAGTAAGCAACATTCAATCCACTGCGACTCATTTCTGAATAACCATGATGAGGATTGGCTGTAAAGCTTTAATAGACTGATTGGTGATGGTCAATTGTATTCAGTGAAGTTGCAGTTTAAAGGGATCCTTCCTTTTATGCTTGATTATTTTTGTCTATTTTAGGTTGGTTGTGGTAAACAACAACTTGGCCTTTCGCTTCCGTTCAACTCTATGAGTGATTGCAAATCCCGTTGCATTCAGTGGGTCTCACTCCCGAGTAAATGTGTTTAGGGTTCTAGTCTTTGTTTCTTAAGCTGCAAGTTGCATTTGCTTCCTCCAACACATGCAAAAGTCACCTACTAGGGCTTTAAGGTAAAGGTAAAGGTACCCCTGCCTGTACGGGCCAGTCTTGACAGACTCTAGGGTTGTGCGCTCATCTCACTCAAGAGGCCGGGGCCAGCGCTGTCCGAAGACATTTCCGGGTCACGTGGCCAGCGTGACATCGCTGCTCTGGCGAGCCAGAGCCGCACACGGAAACGCCGTTTACCTTCCCGCTAGTAAGCGGTCCCTATTTATCTACTTGCACCCGGAGGTGCTTTTGAACTGCTAGGTTGGCAGGCGCTGGGACCGAGCAACGGGAGCGCACCCCGCCGCGGGGATTCGAACCGCCGACCTTTCGATCGGCAAGCCCTAGGCGCTGAGGCTTTTACCCACAGCGCCACCCGCGTCCCTAAAAACATGGGGATAAGGGCTTTAGTGATATGCAAATGTGGTTATCTTTAATCAATTCTTCAGTTAAAAGACAATTTCTTAATCAACTGGCTATTCAATATAATTGGTGGGCAACCTTAATATGTGTGCATTTGGTGCACATAGAACCATAGAATTGAGCTGGAAGGGACGACAGGAGTAAGCTAGTCCAACCCCTGGCAATGCAGGAATCTCAGCCTTTCCCTCTGGGCTCTCCCAGCCTGAGATTATAGCTCTTCCTCAGTCTCCGAAGAAGAGCCTCCCATGAACATTCCCATCACATCCACAGTGTAGACTAAGCTGGTGCCTGAAAACCTGGACATGGTATGGGGTGGAAGGTTTGCAGGTTATGAAGGACTTGCTCACAAATTTATTGACACCTGCACAAATTATGATAGCTAGGAAGTGGAAGGGGCAAGCAGAATATCAACTGGAAGAATGGTATAGAGAAGAAGAGTTTGGATTTGATATCCCGCTTTATCACTACCCGAAGGCGTCTCAAAGTGGCTAACATTCTCCTTTCCCTTCCTCCCCCACAACAAACACTCTGTGAGGTGAGTGGGGCTGAGAGACTTCAGAGAAGTGTGACTAGCCCAAGGTCACCCAGCGGCTGCATGTGGAGGAGCAGAGACGCGAACCCGGTTCACCAGATTACGAGTCTATCGCTCTTAACCACTACACCACACTGGTGTGGGATATAGCTATTAATGATAAATTAACACGTGCCATTAAGGCAAGATGGAGAACATGCAGGAGAAATAGTTTCGAAGAGATATGGAAGGTTTTTGTGGAATTTGTACTTGAAAGACCTACATTGGCTCCCAGTACATTTCCAAGCACAATTCAAAGTGCTGGTGCTGTATACCTGAAGGAGCGTCTCCACCCCCATCGTTCTGCCCAGACGCTGAGGTCCAGCGCTGAGGGCCTTCTGGCGGTTCCCTCATTGCGAGAAGCAAAGCTACAGGGAAGCAGGCAGAGGGCCTTCTCGGTAGTGGCGCCCGCCCTGTGGAACGCCCTCCCATCAGATGTCAAAGCGATAAATAACTACCTGACACTTAGAAGACATCTTAAGGCAGCCCTGTTTAGGGAAGTTTTTAATGTGTGATATTTTAGTGTATTTTTGGTTTCTATGGAAGCCGCCCAGAGTGGCTGGGGAAACCCAGCCAGATGGGCGGGGTACAAATAAATTATTATTATTATTATTATTATTATTATTATTATTATTATTATTATTATTATTAAAACGGAAAGGGGTCAAACCACCGCAAGAGGTGTTAACATTTTGGGAGGTTGGGTAGTTACAATGGAATGGTCTCAGTGGTGGGGTGCATATTTTTATTTATTTATGATTATTAATTTGTCAAAATAAAAAATAAAGAAATCGATAATGTTTTTAAAAACAAAACCTGGACGTGGTAAGTAGGCAGAGCTGTTATGTCAAGGAGATGTGGCAAAATGCAGTTTAAGCTCTAGCAGACTATGCAAGGCCTCAAATCACCTCCATTCTTGGTTGAAATAACCCCTCCCCATAGTTCATTCAGCAGGGGCCACTGGGAACTGTCCAGGGTTTTGACTTTAAGCAAGTGACCTGCCTTGACTTTGCCTGGATTGGGCTTGGCCCGCTTTGGAAGAGCTTCTGCTTATTTCTTCCACTTTTCCCCGAGCCACAATCCCAGCAAGCTGAACATTTATATGAAATGGAGGTGGGTGGGGCTCTTTTACACTCATTCAGATGTATATCTGGGAAATTCTATAGTCCAGGACACCCCGATTACCAGAAATGTCTGAAAATGTGGCAGCTGTGTGTCTCTAGGGGTTAGCAAAGTGCATCCCCGTATGATAAATATCTTTCTGGACCATGCAAAAAGCTGTTTGCTTTCTCCACCTAGAAATGGGGGGCACAAGGTAAATACCAGTAGGCCACACAGAAAGCTGAAATTTGGTACACCCATAGCCCAAGGTACACTGATTATGACAAAAGTTGGAAACAGGACATTTTTGTACCGAACTTGGAGCATGTAGTTTATCTCATAAAAGAGACCAGTGTTTTAGCACAGAACAAATGAACCTGTGCATTAGGCTGAATTTTGGTGTGTTGGAATTCAGCATCCTTGTTTAATATGGATTTGTGGGAGGGTGATACTCCCTTTTGCATCCAGGAACATGTCTCTACAGATATTATTTATGTGTGTTTTTAGGATAATATGTGTATGGCAGTTCACTTATTTATGAACACACACACACACACAGAGAGAGAGAGAGAGAGAGAGAGAGAGAGAGAGAGAGACTCCTGAACAATAAATGCTATATTCAGTGTATCTTATGCAGTGCTGGCCTGACACTTTCCTACCTGAAGTGAAGACCCAATGGCACTCTCCCCTTCTGCTATGACCCATGCTTTTAAAAGTCTTGTGGGGCCAGATCTTGTTCCTGCCTTCATTGACTCTGCTGCCCTCATTGTGCTCCTTGAAGCTGGCCCTACAAAAGCAGAGGTCATCACAGAAATATGACCAATGTTCCTAATATTTCCCCCATCCTCCTCATTCTAGAACCCCTGGATGGTTAAGTCCAGTCAAAGGCGACTATGGGGTTGCAGCACTCACCTCGCTGTCAGGCTGAGGGAGCCGGCGTTTGTCCACAGACAGCTTTCTGGGTCATGTGGCCAGCAGGACTAAACCACTTCTGGTGCAATGGAACACCATGATGGAAACCAGAGAGGACCATTACGAGTGCCAGAGCACACAGAAATGCTGTTTACCTTCCTGCCCCAGCGGTACCTATTTATCTACTTGTGCTGGTGTGCTTTCGAACTGCTAGGTTGGCAGGAGGTGGGACAGAGGAAACGGAGCTCACCCCTTCGTGGGGATTCGAACCGCCAACCTTCTGATCGGCAAGCCCAAGTGGCTCAGTGATTTAGACTACAGTGCCACCCGCATCTTAGAACTAGCACTGTGAAGCTCAGTGTTGAACTCCAAATGATATCTGTGAGCAGATCTCCCATTTCTTTGATTTCTTTCTTTTGATAAAATCAAGCTGCAGATTATCCTGATTCATATCAGGACCCCAGGGCTGGAGCCCAGTTAACCCTTTCCCCTGTGCCATTTCCCCCATCAAACACACTCCTGCACCAGTAGGTTTCCCCCAGCAAGGCAAATAGCAATGGGGGGGGGAGGGTCATTTTCATTGAGAAAACTGTAGGGGGGGGGAAGGGTTAAAGGAGCCAGCGTGGTGTAGTGGTTAAGAGCGGTGGACTCGTAATCTGGTGAACCGGGTTTGATTCCCCACTCCTCCACATGCAGCTGCTGGGTGACCTTGAGCTCTGAAGTCTCTCAGCCTCACTCACCTCACAGAGTGTTTGTTGTGGGGGGCGAAGGGAAAGGAGATTGTTAGCCACTTCGAGACTCCTTAAGGGGAGTGAAAGGCGGGATATCAAGTCCAAACTCTTCCTCTGTCATAGCAGTCCCAGTCCAAAGCCCCTCCCTGCAGCTGCTTTTTGTGTGTGTGTGTGTTTTTTTTGGGGGGGGGGAATTAAAGAGCTGGACGATATGATTACAGCTCTCCAACGTTTCATCTAATCTGACTATCAGTTTATTGAAAGAAGGTAAGCTGATCTTCATTTTGCTAGTTACTTAAATCAACACACATATGTGTGCACAGACATGTTATTTTTTTGCTGACAGGCAGATGTTCTTGGCGGGTATAGGAAATCGACTTGGGTTTCTTTATACCTCTGCCGTGAGCCAAACCTATGCATGAGGTAAACATGTGTGAGAAACTGTTGCAAAGTTTCAACTAACTAGGCAGTATGAGTATACCTTAACCATTTCAGAATATACTTCACGTCCCCTGTTTTCAGAAGAGATGTACTGCATGTTTGGATTTTTCTAAAATTTTGAATGCTTTGGACTATCTTTTCAAAGGAATACTCTACAATTTGGAAACACTCATGGGGGGGGGGTGTCAATGAGACTGTTAGTTTCTCCCAATCTTCCCTTCCCTCCCCCCCCCTCTCTCACACACACACGCACACACACCTTTAATCAAAATGGTAGGATGCTGTGAATTGAGAAGAATATTGCGGTTAGGGAGAAGTGGGCAGGGGGAGTTTCAAATACTTTCTAATCATTCACAACAGTCCTAATGGAAGTATAAGCTTCTCTTGGAGCTGCATGGTTTTAATTTTGCTTCATATAAAGAGGCAAACATATTTACCAGATGGAGCCCCCCCTATCCCAAAGTTGCTTTTCAAACCTTTGGATAAATTACTGCTCAACTTCAAAGCCGTCTGCTACAATTACGGCTCCGGCAATGTCATTTTTCAATAATAAAAAAAGAGGTAGGTGCACACACAGGGTAGCATGTGAAATGATATAGTATTTAAAAAATATCAGAATGCATTTTGAAGCTGAAGCTTTCTGAACAAATGGATCTAGTAAGCCCCCCCTCCCCGACCAGACCAGATATCAGCTGGTGTAAATCCATATAACTCCACTAAATTCAGTGCAACTGTGCCATTTAACATCTGCAATAGATACGGCGCTTTGGATTGAACCAGAGATCTGCAATGTTGCCTTTCATGTTTCTCCCCTCCCCCACACTTTCTATCTGATTTTGCTGTGTTTTTTGGGGAGGGTTAATAAAAAAAAAAGCTACCTTTTCTCACAGATAAAAATAGCTGAATGCAAACAGTGGATGCAGTTTGGTCAAAGTTAAATACGTTCAAATATAAGACAAACTCTCAGAGCTAACTGCTTTGCTGTATATGTTCAAGTAGCTCACTGTCTACTGAGTTCAGTGGGCCTTAGGTAAGTAGGAATAGAACTGCAGCCTGATATTTTTATTTTCTCTGGCCTGCGGTGGATAGTTTTGCATGATTTTATACTTTGCAATTTCAGGAGGAAAGCAGGGATGCAAGACCCCATCTCTCACAATTGGATTGCCGCCCATTGTTCTTGCTACTGGTTTGTTTCTGGGCACCATTCAAAGTACTGGTACTTTACCTTTTAAGTTCTAAATCGCATTGGGACTGGATTACTTAAAAGGGTCACTTTTCACCACACGAGCCTGCCTGAATAATCATGTTTGACATCTAGGACTCTCTTCCAGGTGCCCCACAGCAAAGTTAGAAGAAGAGGAGTTTGGATTTGATATCCTGCTTTAACACTCCCCTTAAGGAGTCTCAAAGCGGCTAACATTCTCCTTTCCCTTCCTCCCCCACAACAAACACTCTGTGAGGTGAGTGGGGCTGAGAGACTTCAGAGAAGTGTGACTAGCCCAAGGTCACCCAGCAGCTGCATGTGGAGGAGCGGGGAAGCAAACCCGGTTCACCAGATTACGAGTCCACCGCTCTTAATCACTACACCACACTGGCTCTCTTAGGTAACAATTATTGACTAGTTAGGTAACAATGGTTGACAAGTGACCAGGGAGATGGGCTTTTCAGTTATGACACCCTGCTTATGAAATGCCCATCCTTGGGAGACTGGCCTGGAACCAACTAAGATGTCATTTGGGCAGAAGGTGAAGACCTTTTTATTTGCCAAAGCTTCTAACTGGTTAATTTGCTGTATCGTATTGATCCTAAACCTCTTCTGCTTTGTGGAATATATTTGAAGGAAGCATAAGCAGTAAACCCTACACAAATCCAGATTGGAGTCCTTAAAACGGTTGGAGGGTGGGTGCCTTGTATGTTTCCTTCTGGCAACTCCTGCAGCCAAGCTGGTGGCAACCATATTACATGGTTGTTACCTTAGCATGTGCATAAGTTTGATACTACTAGGTAAGGTAAAGGGACCCCTGACCATTAGGTCCAGTCTTGACCGACTCTGGGGTTGTGGCACGCATCTTGGTTTATTGGCCGAGGGAGTCACCGTACAGCTTCCGGGTCATGTGGCCAGCACGACTAAGCCGCTTCTGGTGAAACCAGAGCAGCGCATGGAAACGCTGTTTACCTTCCCGCCGGAGCGGTACCTATTTATCTACTTGCACTTTGATGTGCTTTCGAATTGCTAGGTTGGCAGGAGCAGGGACCAAGCAACGGGAGCTCACCCCGTCGCGGGGATTCGAACCGCCGACCTTCTGATCGGCAAGTCCTAGGCTCTGTGGTTTAACCCACAGCGCCACCCGCATCCCGTCTACTAAGGAGGAGGCAAATGACAGGTGGTGCCATTCCCTGGACTGGTTGTAAGTAAGAAGGCAGAGGCTGGAAAAGAGCAGGGTGAGGTTGGCAGGACAGTCAAGAAAATGCCTAGAATAAAGTTTAAAAGTCACCTGCTGAAATCTTTGGGGTTTAAGACTTTAACTAAATTGTACCCTGGGTTTGTATATTCTTGAGACACTGAATTAACTAGTTGATTGCAGAGGAAAAGTGGGAAGGAATCCCATGTTGCTATTTTTCATAGCAATGCAGATAATGGAGGACTATGATATGCATGTGTGAATTGGCTCCCATACATTTTTTGAAAGGATATCTTTGGCCACTGTCAGGAAGTTGAGATGTTAGCTACATCGCCTCACCAGACAACTCATTATCACCCCGTGGCCGCATGTCTCGGAAGAAATCAAAACAACAGCACGGAATGGAAATAAGACAGCATTAGAAAAGTCTATTTTGACTAGCTTGGTGGAAAAGTCAAGATGTTGTGACCCACCTCACATGTGTCGCATCATGAAAGACAATTGCACCAGTGCCTTTCTGCCCTGGGAGCTGTTTTTGCATTTCCCCCCTGATCTGGACCAATATTAACACCACCAGTAAAATCCCTAGAAACTATATAGGGGAATAATTAATTCCTTCTCTCTGCCTCTCTCCTCACTGCCTTAGGGAGCCGTTGCAACAATCCCCATCCTCACTTCAGATCTATTTGAATAATTAACAGCCAACATGTTTCACATTAAAGAGAAGGGTAGAAACTGCCATGATTAAGAGGCCTGGGAACAAAAGACCAGAAATGAATGTGGCATATTGATGCCAGCCAGAACAAGTACCAAATATGCCTGCCTGCTATTGGAGAGGCATTTAGCTAGCTTGAAACTACCTGGACTTTTCTACCTGGCTTGAAACGAGTTGTCTAGAGAGAGACAAAACAGGAAAACACCAAACTGGTGTTGTGAGCAATTCCTCGTTCCTTAATGGCCATGGGATGTCATATTGTATAGTGAGACAAGTTGCTTCCTTGTATATTTATGGCAAAGCCTCACTTACCTAGAAGCTATGTAGTCTAATTCATCTCTTGTTCCATAAATGCCTTTCTCTAGTCCATGCTTTGTGTACTGTATCAAAATTCATCGAAGCAAAATGAATTTTGGAAGATAACTTTCGATGGAATTCAAGTCAGCGTTCCAAAATGGGAGCAAATTAAGTGATCTTCCAAATTGTGTACAGATTGAAATGGATTGATTTTTAGCTGTGTGGATATCTCCTTTGAGTGTGTCAGTGGTCTATCTGTGGCAATAAGCTTTGAGTTTCAGTCCAAAAATGAGCTGGGGGATCTTCATATCTGTGTCTGAATTTTCAAAATATGGACTAAAATTCTGCAAACCTTCCAGTATCTGTGCATCTGTCATCACTTTACAGAGTTTGTAACTGGTGAATATGTGTGTGTATTTATGCTCTACAACAGAGATGGGTAGGGGTTCACTCAAGTTCCCCAGTGGATCTTGGGCCAGTTTTGGTGGGCTGACATCGTTTACAATTGTAGTGGCATGGATGGCTCAACCGAACAGGTAGTAGTAAGCAGAAAACCCTTCAACAGAACACAATGCCCCCTCCATCTGCATTAATTCTCCCCTAGCATAGCCTGAGTTCTGACTGTTGGCATATTCTTCAACAATGGCAGCATTGACACCATCTTTGTATATGCATAGCTTATACTTATGCAAAGATGGCGGTGAAGCTGTAAATTTGTTGCCCCCATTGTAGCTGAGGAATATTCCAGCAGCAGATGATGGACAATAGCAAAGCTTGGAGTATAGAGCTCTGCAGTCTGATAAGACCTGTTGTACAAAATGATTTCAAGGTGGCAATTAAGGTTCTGGGGTTGAGGGCATTACCTTACCTGTAGCACAGTTTGGCTCAGCATAGGGCCTGTAGCAATCGCACTGATAGCTCAGCCACAAGTTGATGCAGCGCCCCTTATTTTGACAAGGGTGGTGTTCGCACCAATCCTTTTTGGTGCAGCCTGCCTTGACATTTAAAGATGAATCAGATGACATGTTCTCTGGGATTATAATGTTCAAGTCTATTTCAATGTCCTGAAGACAGCCTACAAACGAAGGTGCAGAATGCATATTATAGATGTTTAGTAGAGAGTCATCGCTCCTGTTCCCCACTGGCAAACCACCCAAAAAAGTGCTCTGAAAAGTAAACATTGGCTGCTCGCTATCTATGGTGGCAGTAGCTTTACTGAGACATGGCTCTATACAAGAGCTGTCGAGTAACTTAAGAGTAACTGCTCTTGCTATGGTTACCTCCACTGAATGCCATTCGCCATCACTGACATTCTGTGCTATATGCAAAAAGGCCTTTGACTGGTTATTATTGACTTGCATGGATAAGTGTAAGTAGCCATTCAGTAACTCCAACTTCACAAATGTGCTTTTGTCCCCTCGGTGGAATAGAAAAGTTGTTGGCTGAATAGTCAGAAACCTAAGGTTTATGTTATAGAAACCATCCTGGACAGGCGTTGTGATACTGTTAACCCGAAGGAACCCATTTCCCTGAAAAGACAATGTGGTCATTGTTTCACAGTGTACTCCGGTATATCCATTTGAACATATGCAGCTAAATCTGTGTTGTCCGTCCGTAAAGTGAGGAACACACAGCCCCCCATTTTGGCATTTATGTTGAACACATCCGAGGAGGACTTCTGTGCAGTTCCAGCCGCCATAATATATGCCCTCCTCCTCTCCGGTTAGGCAATGACAAGTATAATTCCCAAGATAATTCTCACAGGTCCCTCCATTTTGGCAAGGGTTCATGTGACATTCATCAATGTCTTCTTCACAGTGGATGCCTGCGAGAAAGCAGAAAGGAAGAATGAAGGCCTTGATCCTATAGACCAGGTTAGGCTTAAAGTTTGGGTGCTTCCAGGTGGAGATTTAAGACTGTAAATGGGTCATTGAGATCTCTCAAATGAGTCATTGCCAAGTTTATTTTTTTAACTTACTGGAGTAAAATACAGCCTGGTACTTTGACTATGGCATCTGGTGAGTGCTGAAAAAACCCCTGAATGCACGAGGAGCACGCATCCCACAATACACACCTGTCTGGAAGCATCCTTTTATCTCTCAAAAACAGAAACATAATGAACCATGTGACACAAAATATACGTTTTTGTCCCCCAAGTATGGCTGAGTTTGTTGATGGCTGTGGGGGGGGGGAGGGGGAGGGGAAGGAGATACCTAAACTGTCCTTGCTGTATCTATCTGTCTACTCCATTTTGGACTTCTTAGATCCAATTTAAACAAGATGGTGTACATATAGAGAAAACACTGCCCACGTGCTCACTGTTACATTTTATATCAGTGCTTATGTGCATGTTAAATACCCTAGGGATCTGTGGCTGGCATACTCACACTGCAACTTTATTAGCTGAGGGTCTGATTAAAATGTGAAGCCAACCACATGGAATACTGGCAAATCAGTTTCAGCAGTTGGACCTTGATGCTTATGTAGTAAGTCAAGCTCCCACTTTGGAAAACTCTCTCATAGTTGGTGTGAACTGGCTAAAGTCTCTGGCTATAGCTTTCAAGGCAGGTGCATTCTGGGGCTGATTTCCCACTTTCTTGCCTCTTGTCTAGTCACCTGCCCTGGAGGACAGCAGTGCAAAACAGCTGCAAAGTATTTCTAAGTCAGGAAGGAAGCATTATTTCCCCCAATTTGTATTCATTTCCCACAGGTGCAAATGACTTGCTTGAGCTGCAAGGCAGCAATGAATGGTGCCGACTATGTTAAAAATATTAACATCATGTGTGTTATATATATATAGAGAGAGAGAGAGAGAGAGAGAGAGAGAGATGGAAAATAGTTCCAGGAAAACATTTGTTTGTAAATTCAATACATTTCCACCTTTAAATTAAGCGACATGCTTTATAATTAGTAGAAGCAACATAATGTGCTATGGAGCAAAATGCAGTTGTTAATGCAAAGTGAATCTAAAGTAACAATGAGGTGAGATTTGTTTGCTATTTCTAAACAGCCTGAATGTAGGAAAATGCTTCAGAAACAAAAGCAAAGTACGACCTCCAAATAGTAGATTCAATATCAACAGTATTGTCCTATTGCAATACAGAACACATTATTAACTTTTTAAAAAACCAAAACCCAATTGAGGAAGAATTCAGAGCTTTTCTCTTGATTCTGAGTTGGCCTCTTTCCAAATCATCTCCCCTGATTATCTACCTTTCAGGTCTGCCAGGTTTCAAGGTGCTTACAGAAGGTAGGCCACTCTATCCTGCAGCAGATGAACTCTATGGTACCATCCCTGTATGGAGTTATGTGTCAGGCCCTATAAGACCAAACAAGCGTCTTATCGGTTTGGAAGCAAAATGAAGAACACCTCAAATAAGGATCTACCATATTTTTCGTTCTATAGGACACACTTCCCCCCCTCCAAAAATGAAGGGGAAATGTGTGTGCGTCCTCTGGGGCAAATGCAAGCTCCTTGGCTTCAGTGATAGCAACGCGAAGCCTCCAAAACGCAGAGGGAGAGCTCCCCCCATGCTCCGGAGGCTTCGCGTTGCTTTCGCTGAAGCCGCCTGAAGCCCCCGGAGCGTAGGGAACTCCTGCTGCACTCCGGGGGCTTCAGGCAGCTATCCTCAAGCCTTCAGAGCGCAGCAGGAATTCCCGCCATACTCCAAAGGCTTGTGGATAGCCGCCTGAAGCCTGGAGAGCGAGAGGGGTCGGTGCACACCGATCGCTTCGCTGAAGGGGAGCTGAGCAGAGAGGGGGAGAATTTTTTTTCCTGTTCTCCCCCTCCTATGGTCTGGTGCGTCCTATGGTCTGGTGTGTCCTATAAAGTGAAAAATACGGTAGTTTCTCAAGCAGCTCCTGAGGTAAAGACAAGTGTGTCAATTAAAAGAAAAGTACTCTCCAACATTTCTTTGAAGAAAATAGGGATGTCCTAAGGAAAAGCGGAACATTCCTCCAGGATCAAATCAGAAACCAGCACAGCTTCTGTAAATCTGGGATTGTCACTGGAAAATAGGGGTACCCAGGGGCGTAGGAAAGGGGGGTGCAGGTCGCCCCAGGTACCCTCATGGAGGGGGGTGACAAATTATCAAGGAACAATTACTACCCTATTAGAGCGGTTCATAAAAAAACTTTTTTCTAAAATGCCTGCTCCAAAGGTCTTATCTTACCACACTAGGGATTATATAGCTATATATGAAATTTCATGCATATCAGTTAATATCTTGACCCTCCTCCACAAAAATAGCTGTTTACTTGGCTTTCCTATGTTTACTTGGCTTTCCTTGGTTTTCCTATGTCATGAAGGCTAAAATTTCAATTCAGTGGAGCAGGGTCAAGATATTAACTGATATGCATGAAATTTCAGATATAGCTATGTAATCCCTAGTTTAGGGAGATAAGAAAAGCAGGCTTTTTTTTTAAAGAAAAGTTTTTTATGAACCGCCGTACTGCCCTACCCACCACTGGGCTTCCTGGGTCCTGGAAAGTTGGCCTATGTGAAGAAAATGAGACTAGGCCAAGTAGTTTAGGTAATACAGAGCATGGTGAAATCATAATAAATAAAACCTCCCCTTCAGTAGTTTCAAGCACTACTACAGGTTCCACGTAATATCTGTACTGCATTGTTTACTATGACAGCACCTGCACTTTGAAACTCCCCGCCTATTGCAGCAAAGCACGTGCCTTTGCTAGACTCTTTTTGGGCACCTGCTAATAGCAGTCTTCTTTCGGCAAGCATACCTAGATGCTGAGGAAGTTGAAGTAATTTTAATCTTAATATTTTAGCTTTTTGTATGTTTTAAAGTAGGATTGTTATTTTTTCTTGATTTTACTGCTGTGGTGTTTTTTGTTTTGTTTTGTTTTGGTAAACCACGTTGCAGGTTTTTTAAAATAAATTTTATTAAATAAATAAACAATAACTATAAATAAAATAACACAAACCACAACACAACCCATCCTGTAGATTTAAGTATCTGTCCATAGTCGCCTACTTGTTATCAGAGGCCCAGAATCCACATTCCTTTGTAAGAAAATATGAAATACTGTAAAACCATTTTTGCATCAAAAAAAACCACACAAAACAATGTGTGTGTGGGTGACAATAAATTTTCCGCACTGGGTACCACCTTCATACACACCTGGGGGCACCTGGAGGGTCTGCTATACTTATCTATTTACACCACTGTCCACGCAGATATTTTACTCCTCAATCCAGGCTGAGGAATCTAAACCTCAATTGAAATAGATTTCTCTTAAGTGTCCAAATTCAAGCAAAAAAATTAATTAAATTAAATGGCACCCTTCAGCTATCCCCTCAGACGAAATATAGCAGCCAAACAGTTGCAGTGCTTAATCAAGGTCAGGAATCAGAAAGTGGGGAGTGTCCTTAATACATTTGAACCATTGCAGGGTATGTGCATTTTTAAACTTTTGATTTTTCATCTGAAAGTAGCTTGTAGAGCTAACGAAGGGAATCTGTCTCAAGGCAGCGCCACCCAACTCTTTCTGTAATTAGCAGCTAATATTGCTTATGTTGGCCTTCTGGGAAGCAAGGCCACTGTCACCCACGTTAACTGGATTAGGGAACATTTATAGAACTTCAGAGCCAGCCACTCAGAGACACCCATCTTTCAGTGGACTGGAAATTATTTGCATGCCAGCCAAGTGTGAGATGCGTCAAAAGTTAGGTGTGGAAAGGGAAGGGTTTCTCAGGCATTAATTGTTTTCAGCCAGCACAGGCATCTGCTAAACCAAATGTTCTGCATTTTGTTATTGTGGGGAGTGGGGGAATCAAACCACCCCAGCTTTTATTGATGTTTACAGCGAGCACAAGTTTCTGATTAAGTAAGTATATGTCAGATGTTCTACTCCCGGTCTACAGAATTCAGTAGCTCTCTTCCTGAACATTGTCATGGATTGTACTTGAAAATGAGGCCAGGTATATCCATAGCTGTCAACTTTCCCCTTTTCTTGTGAGGAATCTTATTCGGAATAAGGGAATTTCCCATTAAAAAGGGAAACGTTGACAGCTATGGGTATATCCCATTCCTTTTTGCAGACCCTTTCCCTTTGATACTTCCTTCATATACTTAATTCTATGTTTTCGTATTGCCCAGCTGCAGCTAACTGTCGTTCATGAAAAATAACTGAGTATGCAATTCTGTGCCCACTTACCTGGGGGTAAGTCTCATTGAACTCAGTGAGACTTGCTTCCAAGTAGGTAAGCATAAGGTAAGCACTGTAAGCCGCCTTAAATGTGGCTCTGAATAGATTCACAGGCTTACCAAAGCAGTTAATCAGGCTGAACGCTATTCTGTGAACACTACTTTTTACAACTTCGCCAAACACGAAGCAACTGCTTGATATCGTTACTGACAGCAAACTTGGTTTAGGAAAAAAACCCAAAACATTTCTTTCTTCCCACAGTTTCCAAATATATTCTAATTATATTACACTGATTTAATTTGAAATCTGATATTTAGGTGCAGGTAGGTAGCTGTGTTAGTCTGCTGTAGTCGAAACAAAATTAAAAAATTCCTTCCAGTAGCACCTTAGAGACCAACCAAGTTTGTTATTGGTATGAGCTTTCGTATGTATGCATACTTCTTCAGATACCACACGAAAGCTCATACCAAAAACAAACTTAGTTGGTGTCTAACGTGCTACTGGAAGGAATTTTTTAATGATATTTAGGTGGCGAGAGATGTAACAGCTAGATCTGAGACAGAAAGAAAATAATAACCTGTGCCCGCTACCATAGATAAGCAACACAAGTCTGTTGGTTTAGAAAAATATATACGTGAACAACATTTTCTTCCAACCCTGCTCAAAATATATTCTAATTATATTTTATTAGAAGCAACGTGATACTCAAATTGTAAGCTTGACATCTAGGTCTGAGGAAAGACATTAGCTTAGAGGCTGAAAACAACCAACGACACAACCAAAATTACCTGCGACCATTGTGATTAAAAGAGCCCAAGCTTGTATTGTAGCTGCAACCATTTTTCCCCACGGCAGACGTGGTCCTTATAGCTGCATTGCATATTCCACAAGATAAGTTTGGGGTCTGAAGAGGAAGACCTGAGCAGGTGAATCTGCAAATGCGGTGTGCTCCTCAGTTTAGCTTGGTAGTGTTTTTCCTCAACAAGCCAGATCAGCAGGGCTTAACCTAAGGCTCATTACGTGCTGACGCAATTGTTGCACACTATATATACTTAAGGAAATCAGCCCTGAGTGCTCACTGGAAGGACAGACAGATCCTGAAGCTGAGGCTCCAATACTTTGGCCACCTCGTGAGAAGAGAAGGCTCCCTGGAAAAGACCCTGATGTTGGGAAAGATGGAGGGCACAAGGAGAAGGGGATGACAGAGGACGAGATGGTTGGACAGTGTTCTCGAAGCTACCAGCATGAGTTTGACCAAACTGCAGGAGGCAGTGGAAGACAGGAGTGCCTGGCGTGCTCTGGTCCATGGGGTCACGAAGAGTCGGACACGACTAAATGACTAAACAACAACAAATATATACTTAGGCTGCAATCCTAGACACACTAACCTGGAATTACATTCTGACAGAATTCAACAACTTCTAGGTTAATGTGTTTTTGATGGTGGTATTTGTGTAGTACTTTCCCCTGCCCACCAAACTGCCCACAATATCCAATACAATTCAGCTACAGCAAAGGCTGACCTATTTAATTGCATACCCTCCAATATTTCCCTGATGCATTAAACATTAAAAAACATCCCTATACGGGGCTCTTCTAAAGGTGTCTTCTAAAGATTATACAGTGGTAGCTCTGAAGTCGAACGAAATCCATTCTGGAAGTCTATTTGACTTCCAAAATGTTCAGAAACCAAGGCGCGGCTTCTGATTGGCTGCAGCTCCACTGTGTATAAATTGTACAACTAAACAAACTGTTCTGTTTCAAAGGTGGCAACTACAGTTTGGAGACAGGGATTGGTGAGTATGGCTTGAGCGTTTTGATTCTCAACCCCCCCGTTTTAACACTGACTGCCTCATGCTTAAAGGAAATAAATAAATGAGCTGCAGTAATTCTTTACCGCTCAGTATTTTCAAAAAGGCTTCTTCATCCTGAGGTGCCACTCCATATCTTATTGAATAATCATGAAAATTCAAATTTTGCCACATCTGTGTTGCTAATTGTCAAGTGATAATTGCTCTTTGCTGAAAGGAGGAAATGCACCTTCATGAGAGAGGCTGAGAGGAAGCGGGTAAGCAAGGAAGTGAAGGCAGCCAGGCTAAAGTAATGGTAATTAACCCTCATGCTTCAGGGCATAAATCCATTGTCTGCTGAAAGGGTTGGAAAGGAATGTTCAGTCCACCCGAATGATCATCCCTTCCCCTTTTACTTCAGCTGGCAAATGGAAGGATCATCCAAGCCTTTTCCTTTCTTCTGTTCATTCTGCTAGATTCTAAATTGAATAATCTAATCTGGTCCAGCAAACCTCATGATTGTATTAGTGCGGCTAAGGCCCCTCTCTGCCCTGTCTGCCAGAGGCAGCTACGTTATTTTATTGTGCTCGCTGTAGCTGTTCCCTGCTTGTAGCCAACAGATCAACTTGCCTGATCACCACCACAAAGTAAACCGACAATTCAGAATTCCACAGCTCAACTCACACTGTTTTCTTCTGCTGCTAGTGCAATAGTCTCAGTTTATTCCCCGGTCCCCATGTATGATAATCTTTCTCCCTCTCTGTTTTTCCCTTTTTGTTCTCTGTCTTTCCCTCTCACACACTTTCTTGTCCTCCTCATAGTAATACTGCCTTACACAACTGACGTGGTGCTGGTCTCCCCGGTGGAGGAAGAAGAAGAAGAAGAAGAAGAAGAAGAAGAAGAAGAAGAAGAGGAGTTTGTATTTGATATCCCGCCTTTCACCCCCTTTAAGGAGTCTCAAAGCGGCTAACATTCTCCTTTCCCTTCCTCCCCCACAACAAACACTCTGTGAGGTGAGAGGGGCTGAGAGACTTCAAAGAAGTGTGACTAGCCCAAGGTCACCCAGCAGCTGCATGTGGATGAGCGGGGAATCGAACCCGGTTCCCCAGATTACAAGTCTACCACTCTTAACCACTACACCACACTGGCTCTCAACCAGTGGTGGAGCATATGCCCACGCTGCCCAGGGCAGGCATGCTCCCAAGGGGGGCGTGGCATGGAGGGTGCCCTACCAGGCACAGGATAGCTGCCCAGGGACCCGGAGTAGGGTGTGCGCCCTGCAGCTGGGGGCAGAGCGAACCACCTATGGCAGACATTTGGTACGCTGCCTGCCCATGACTCCCAAGCCTCCCCAAGCTGTCAAAATGAAGGGGGAAGGGGGGAATGCTGCCGGCAAAGCAGTGCAACTCCCTCCCTTATCCCAACGGCTTGGGGTAGGCTTGGGAGTTGCGGGCAGGCGGCGTGCCGAATGTCACCCCTCTCAGTGAGGGCACCTGGGGTGAACCACCCCCCACCCCCCTTCCTACGCCCCTGGGTTGAACCTGCCTATTTAGAAAGTTTCTATTCCAACCTTCTTTGTCACTAAGCTCAGGGTGGGTTATGTCATATATAGGAAATAGAAACAATGGAATGGAATTAGAGCACATACCAATACAGTTAAAACACCATTTTAAAAAATCATTAAAAAGTCCAGATGATACAGTGGTAGCTCGGGTTACATACGCTTCAGGTTACAGACTCCGCTAACCAAGAAATAGTACCTCGGGTTAAGAACTTTGCTTAAGGATGAGAATAGAAATCGTGTGCCAGCGGCGCCGTGGCAGCAGGAGGCTCCATTAGCTAAAGTGGTGCTTCAGGTTAAGAACAGTTTCAGGTTAAGAACGGACCTCCAGAACGAATGAAGTACTTAACCCGAGGTACCACTGTACTGCAAAAATAAAAATAAATCTCATAGGTTTATTGCATATAAATGCTTGAGAGAACAGGTACATTTTAAATTGACACCAGAAATAAAATATTGTTGACACCAACTGTAGCTCCTAAAGAAAGATATTCCCCAACTGAGCCCGATTCCATGTTCCCGCTAACTACCATTCTTGGCAGCAGAACATTGAGAATAACATTGTAGCACATGGGCTGTCTGGATCCCAAGTTGTTTGGCACTGGTTGCCAGTGGCGTAGCGTGGGGGGTGCAGGGGGGCCAGCCGCACCGGGCGCAACATCTGGCGGGTAGTGTTAGGGGGCGCAAATCCACGGGTTAGGGGGCGCAAATTACTTGCCTTGCCCCGGGTGCTGACAACCCATGCTACGCCACTGCTGGTTGCTAGAGCAGAGACAATCCCTTCTACCCCAATTGCACAGTGCTGCTCCAACAACCACAGGTGCTAGTGCGCTGTAGGCAGGTTCATCTGCTTAACCCCTTTCAGAAATCATCAAAAGAGCAGGTGGCTTGACAGGACAAAGTTCCCCTTGCACCCCAGAATCCTGCTCACAGCCCCCGCCTATCATCTGATGAAACGCCTGTGGGGACGTTCAGAATATTCATCCCCTCCTTCCCACAATTCCTGCACCAATCAATGAACCAGTGCTATTTTTCTAGAAAAAGAGGCGCCATAACTCACCATGAACACCTCTCTTGTTCTCTTACGATAGCGCCCACCTGAAAGGTGCCGGAATTGAGTTCCAGCAGTTCCAGCAAGTTCCAGGGATGCGGGTGGTGCTGTGGGTTAAACCACAGAGCCTAGGACTTGCTGATCAGAAGGTGGGTGGTTTGAATCCCCGTGACGGGGTGAGCTCCCGTTGCTTGGTCCCTGCTCCTGCCAACCTAGCAGTTCAAAAGCACGTCAAGTGCAGGTAGATAAATAGGTACCGCTCTGGCGGGAAGGTAAACGGTGTTTCCGTGCGCTGCTCTGGTTCACCAGAAGCGGCTTAGTCATGCTGGCCACATGACCCGGAAGCTGTACGCCGGCTCCCTCAGCCACTAAAGTGAGATGAGCGCTGCAACCCCAGAGTCGGCCACGACTGGACCTAATGGTCAGGGGTCCCTTTACCTTTAAGTTCCAGCTGAAAAAATATAAGCCCTGCTAGTAATATCTCTAGAACATTAACTGGCGCCCTGAGTTCCTTCAACCAGAGCCACATTTCTGATGTGGATGGGCAACTGGCCACTGCAAAAGAAGGACCCTCTGGGAGTGGGGAGACAAAGGAGATGGAGACTCCATCCTTAGAAAGATGGAGAACATCTGGGATCCCAGACTTGCGTGGCCAGGCAGGTGCCACGAGAACTATGGGCGCTCTCATCAGTCAGATCCTGTGCAAGATCTTGGGTGGGAATGCATACAGCGGGCCTGGGGGCCAGATCTCCATTGGGCTGTCTACCCCAAAGGCTGACTAAGCTAGCAGGAAGGGTGGGAGAACAGAAGGAAAGGAGAGGGACACAGAAAGCGCAGAAAGGAGAACACAGGTAAGGAGGAAAGAATGCACAATTGAAAGTGGAGACTCGACTATCCGCAGGGGAAGGGCCTGTCGTGGGGAGTGGGATCACTGATTTACCCTGCCATTGGGGGGAGGGGCAGTTCTAGTCTCCTGTCCTCAAGGGTCCTGGGGAATAAACCTTGTTCTGCAAGCCTTTGTGGTGGTTCAAGCCTCACTATGGCTTAGGAGCCCCACCACCTGTGCCCTATGCGGCAGAATAACTCTCTTGCCATCTGCATGTTCGAACATCTATCTGATTCTGTATTCCTGAGGATATAGTCTATATTACAAGCTGTACAAAGGTATGATGGTAAGTGCTATTACCTTTCATCTGTTTTGAAAAGACTGGCCAAGGTCAAAATGTGTTGCTTTCCAAATGGTTGAGAGCACTGGATTAAATAAAATAAAATAAAAATATTGCAGTGGACTTGGCAAGCAAATTTGCTTTCCCTTCTTGACAACACTTAAGGGGCTTAAAAGCATGTTTGCTTCTTAGATGAATTCCATTACATAGAGGGCTTGGGCAACGTCCAATCTGCTATGAAAGGGGATTGTGCATCTTGTCGCTTGTTGGCTGCTTCTTGCTCATCCTAATTGAGATGGGCATGTACAGCCATTGTGCTGTCTAGTGTGAAACTGCTCCTGCCTTTAACTCTTGCCCAGGGAGATAGCAGCTGCGGGAAACAGTTCAGTGGCTTGCGAGAATTCCCTGTATCGCTAAAATGCAAACGCGTCTGTATAATATGTAAAAGTGACTGAGTTTGCATAGCCTCGTTGTCAGACCATGTTAAAACAGAGTCTTGGAGCCAGCAAGGTAGAAAGTGATAGTTTTAATAGGATGGGGCTAGTTGGAAGAGGAACACAGTCCTAAGAGGAGCACAGAAGAAAAGAAAGCCTGTGTGGCGTAGATCTGTAACGCACCAATATCCAATCTAGAATAGCGCTTATGTCTAGTAGCTGTGTGCATAACCTTTGCCTTTGCGTTTGTTTGTTTTCAAATTGGGTTGGGGTAGAGAAGGCTGGGGGACTGTCACCGTGCCCCATTTCTGAGAGACCTCCTGAAAATAGCATCCATCAGTACTGGAACCAGATGAATGGTGAGAAGTGAACTTGGTGAGGCAGCGAAGGGGGTTCACCAGAAGCAGGGTCAATTTGTTGCTGTTATTGTTAAACAAGAGGGACGCAGGTGTGGTCTAAACCACTGAGCCTCTTGGTCTTGCCAATTGGAAGGTTGGCTGTTTGAATCCCCGCGACGGAGTGAGCTCCCGTTGCTCTGTTCCAGCTCCTGCCAACCTAGCAAGCTCGAAAGCATGCCAACGCAAGTAGATAAATAGGTACTACTGTGGTGGGAAGGTAAACGGCATTTCTGTGTGCTCTGGTTTCTGTCACAGTGTTCCATTGTGCCAGAAGTGGTTTAGTCATGCTGTCCACATGACCCAGAAAGCTGTCTGCGGACAAACGCCGGCTCCCTTGGCCTGAAAGCGAGATGAGCGGCACAACTCCATAACCACAAAAATACATAAAAACAACAAAAAAATGTTCTTTTCTCCCCATCCTTCTCTAACTGAATTCAATCTAGTGAGAGAGAACCATAGAACTGCAGAGTTGGAAGGGGACGTGGGGGTCCTCTAGTTCAACCCTCTTCAATGCAGGAATCTTTTGCCCAGTGTGGGGCTCAAACCGACAAAGTTCATGCTGTACCAACTGAGCTATTCATAGGTTAGGCCACAGTAAGCTAGGCTGCTTCCCTCTCCTCTTTCTGCACCCCCCCCAAAAAAATCTGAGGGTTCCCAGATGCCTTCATGACATGGCACAAGCCCTAAGTCACTTAATGGATTTTGAGGGACTTGTCTGGTTGGCTAGTGCTACTGATCAGGCAAAAGGACATAAAAGAAGGAATGGAAGAGCAAAGGAGTTCTGCAGCTCTACTTAAAACTTTTGCCACATGTATGTGGGAATTGCTGCTTTTCTTTTTTTTAATGCCACGTCCCTCAGCCCCTTTGCTGGGAATTGGAAATGCTCTCATAGTGATATTTTGTGACCGGCTGTGATGTACAGGTAGCTGGCTGGCTGCAACAAGGGATGGAGAGAAAAAACTCCAGGAAGCCTCTCAGAACAGACGTAATTGAGGAATAATAAAATGATAGCCATTAGGTGGCAGCAAGAAGTCCTCTTCTGCAGAGTTCTCTTTGGCGATCACTCATAGCCGAGTAAGATTGTCTTCCATAAACACGGTTTTAACAATAAGTCCATAAGTGACTGTGGAGGCCAATTATGGATCCACACATCCTTCCACAGGGGACATTGGTTTCCGGGCGGGAGTTGATCATGGTGAGGGTTTGCCAAATGTGCCTTCCTCTTAGCATGTTTTTTTTAAGCATTATTATATCTTCTGCAGTTATAATGATGGTGTTAACATATAGGGTTGCCATATGCCTGGAATTTCCTGGACGTAGTCAGAAGCAGTGTCTGGCTGCAAATCGCTGAAATGTCCACAAAAATCCTGATGTATGGCAATCCATGTTGGAAGTCTAGATTTTGCTGAATTTCCTTTAAAATAGCTCCAAAACATTTGCTGCTCAACAAAAAAAGCTCAACAACTTTCGTGTCCGGAAAGGTTAGCTAGGGATGTGTGTGAGTTATCTTAAAAACTTAAAATGGGTACTGCGTCTTCATACTCAAGCTCAGCATCTGTTTCCGACAGTGCGGTAGGAGTCAGTATAAATATGCATTATCATTCACATTCTTACTTACCTGTAAACACCCTGCAATTAGGAGCTGAGATGCTATGGGGGATCATTTAGGTAAAAAGATAATTTATGTGACACACCACCTAAAATGTACCTTCTCCTGTATTTGTTAGCACACTTTATTTTGGCGGTTTGCATCACAACAAGCTTTTGCATTGCTTGTTGTGAGCTTATTCATGAGGCTCACCTAAAATAATTAGCCACGCTAATGCAAGGAACCCCTGTAGTTCCTAGTGTAGGGAGAACTCCCAAGCCTTTGCTGCTAAGTCTGCTGGAGGAAATGCATACAGGCATTATGAGTTGCGTAATACCATATCATTGAGACTTCAAAGTCCAGCGTGGTGTAGTGGTTACACAAATGGGTTAAGGCTGTGGAGACGGGGGGTGTGTGTGTCAAAACTCCCTCTCAGGCTACAATTCTTTATCTACCTACCAGCCCCACTGAATTCAACTGGGATTCCGTCACCAGGAAGAAACCACAGACTCGTTCATTCTGCCCCTTCTGCTACAATTAAAAATAATTCTCAAGAACTTGGACTGGTTCCCATCCATGGTGGACACCCACATTGTTTAATAACCCAGAATATAGTGCCCTGGCCCACAGATCTATGAAATTTATTCATAGATCTATGGCCTGAGGCATTACAACTTAAAATGGCGGGTGACCACCATGGATGGAAGCAGAGCTAACAACCATCCACCACTGAAATGTATTTTTTTGGGGGGGGAGGCAATGGGCAGCACAGTGAATGGTGCTGCAGCTGAGTCAGGAGGGTGAGGGGTCCTGGGGTCCTCAGCCAGTGCACAAAATGGCCGACGGCATACAGCAAGCCTGGCCCTACCACCGAGTTAGTAAAACAGAAACAAATGCTCCTCTCCAGATATGCCCTCCATATTGCGGCAGGTGAAGTAGCCCTGAGATTCATTACCATCTGCTAAACCCGGAAATGGAATGTTATTTTATTTATTTTGTAGCGGGGGTGGAAAGAGGGAGGGAGGGATTAATTGTTAAATTTAGAAAACAGATACTGTCTGTACTTGACTTCTTTAAAACTGCATTCATTTGTGGAAACTGAAGGACTTCGCATTAAATAACTACAAAACGGCTGTGAAGGAAAGAGGGGTGGAGATGGTGAGAATGGAAATATGTTTACATCTCAGTGCTTTCGAGACGAAGTGGAACACCATTTTGCAGCTGAGAGCATTATGCACAGCGTTCAAGCTGCCCTTGGCGGTGCTGGTATAATTAAGAGTGTGTGTGTGTGTGTATGTATGTATATAATATATATATATATATGAAACAGACTGGAGGGTGTTTAACCTCTTCTCAGCCTTTCCCTCATTTTCCACCAATCTGCGGAAAGACCTGCAATGACCCATGCAGACTAGTCTGGTTTCTCTGTGGAGGATGACATTGTTTTCTCTTTCGCAGACTGGACAGTTTGGGACTTGTCAGTGTTCGCTGCTTTCCCCCCGCATCCGATCTCTGTATGGTGTTTCCACCGCCTTCCCCACCTGTTCTGACCCCTTAACTTGAGAGGTCGCATTCTGGAAGCCTCTTGTATGGCAGCGCTGAATTCTACCTCGGGCCAGCCTGCTCAGTCAAGCCACTTAATTTATACGCCAGGCCACGGCCCGGCATGCCGTTCCTGGATTCCAGGTGCAATTAGGTTTAAAGGAAAACACGAGCCGTTTTGCGCACCCCAGAAACTCGGGAGAGTTCAAAGGGGCGAAGACATGTTTCACACCATCCATAAAGAGTCTGAAATAGATTTGAGAGCCAAGTTTGTAATTGTTACGGACATTTCTGAGCCTCCTAACTGCGACGGCTACGACAGGGTTGTTTTTCTAAGGTGACATCATCCCTGCCACAGGCATTATGGAATCCTTATGTAAGTGGCTACAGACTGGCTTCTAATCTGCATTACTGCAGCTTTAGCAAACATAAAGGAGAACATATAGAATAGCTAAACTCGAGATCTGTTTTCCTGGGATTGTGCAACATACTGTGGGTACAGCTAATTAGGAAATGACTCCCCCTCTCCCCCGCTCTACAGCCGTCTTTTTTACTCCTATAATTTTCCTGTTAAAGGTACAGCGGCAAAACGCGCTAGGTTTGTTTTTTATGGGCCTTGGGAAATGTATGTTACATTGCACAGCAAACCAATTTTGCACACGCAAAAGTATGTTTCTTGAAAAAAGAAAAAGTTGCCATCGTTCTGAGAAGGGCAGCTGGCTTGAAATTGTTATAGACCTGGCCCTTTTGATAACGGACTCTTCTAATAATTTCCAGGGTTCCAAAACTACTATTTCACCCTTTCAGCTTCCACACGTTGGAAGATGATAAAAAACAGACGTGCTGGGCGGGGTGTGTGTGTGAGCTAGTGTGATCATACCCACTGCCCTCTCTCACATGGCAACTTTCTTGTATGGATAGACCATGATGAGGGCTTGGAGCAAGGGTTCCCAAAGTGGTTCTCCGGGGGGCAGGGGAATTACCTAGAGGGCCCTGAAAGGCAGGTGAGGCAGCATGGAGGCAATGGAGGTGTAAATGACTTTCAGACTCTGAAAATCTGGTTTCACTGCATGAAGGGTACCAATTTTGTTGAATTAATTAAGCTAAATGGTTTTACTTGGACTTTGATTGTATGTGCAATTAATGGTTACCGTTTTGAATTTTATTGATTATCAGGGTCTTTAGTGTATTGTGCAGAGTGCTAATCTGAATCATGCTTCAGGGGCACCGGGGATGAGTTTATTGAACCAAGGAGGCAGTGGCCCAAAAGAGTTTGGGGACCACTGGCTTAGAGGACCATTCAAGATGTTGTCGGATCAGATGTTTTCAGTGGGCAAGGCTAAATTTGTATGCCGCATAATTGTAGAAGCCTCTAAGCCAGGCATAGGCAAACTCCGGCCCTCCAGATGTTTTAGGACTACAATTCCCATCATCCCTAGCTAACAAGACCAGTGGTCAGGGATGATGGGAATTGTAGTCCCAAACATCTGAAAGGCCAGAGTTTGTCTATGCCTGCTCTAAGCAATGTACACAAAAGATAAAACATGCATTAAAGGTACCAATAAAAGTAAGTGAAAGTTAAAAACAAGTTGAATTTAAAAAAATTAAAGTAGAAATAAAACCAGCAGTTGAAGTGTGTGTGTGTGTGTATGCACATGCCATATCTACATAATAAGCAACTATCTAACTTTTAAAATACATCTGAAGGCAGCCCTATTTGGAGAAGTTTTAAATGTTTAATGCTGTATTGTGTTTTTAATATTCGGTTGGGAGCTGCCCAGAGTGCCTGGGGAAACCCAGTCGGATAGGCGGGGTGTAAATAATAAATTATTATTATTAATTATTATTACATATCTGGGTAGGTTTGCCCAGTGGGGGGGTGCAGGGGGGCCGGCCGCACCGGGCGCAACATCTGGGGGTTAGGGTTAGGGGGCGCAAATCCACAGGTTAGGGGGCACAAATTACTTGCCTTGCCCCGGGTGCTGACAACCCACGCTACGCCACTGGGTTTGCCTGTACAACGTATTATTTAGGCAGCAAAGGTACTTGCCTAATGTCAGTGGGCAGATGTTCCAGAATCTGGATGTTGCCACACTGAAAGATCAATTCTTTGCTTACTTATTTAACTTACAAACATTGTCCTGCGCTTGCAGAAGTGCTAGGTCTGCAGATCAAAACGGGCATCTCTGGGGTAAGGCAAACTAGTCCTAAGCTTTTGAAGGCTTGCTCATGTGGGGAAAATGTGGGCATTGGCTCATTTGTAAAGAAAAAAGAGGGGGGAAAAGGGCACCCATTTAACATTACACGCATAAGAGCGCAGAAGCAGAAGTGAAGACAAATGCATCCTTCATTTACCAGAACAAAAAACTGAGAGATGGGCTTTTTGAATTAGTCGATTTAGTAACAGATAATGCAGAACACTTGCCGCGCTTTATGCCTGACTCAACGAAAGCTGTTGAGGAACTGAGGCCTTTTTGAAGGAGACCATTAACATAACCACTGGAGCAGCTGTTCTGAAAGCTCAGCAGATTAAAAGAAGAATAAACTGGCTTAAAAATGCATTCATGGTGATCCAGCCAGGGAGCTGTTTGTATGTACCTAATGTGGGTATCTGTGTCTAGATGCAGGTACACAGCGCCCAAAGCATCTAATCCTCACCAATGAACTTCATAGTTGTAGATGAGGAAGCCCATTTGTCTGCATTTAATTGGATGGGCACATCTAATATGAAGATAGCTATTAACCCAGCTAGTGGGGACGTGGGTGGCTCTGTGGGTTAAAGCCTCAGCACCTAGGGCTTGCCGATCGAAAGGTTGGCGGTTCGAATCCCTGTGGTGGGGTGCGCTCCCGTTGTTCGGTCCCAGCGCCTGCCAACCTAGCAGTTCGAAAGCACTCTCGGGTGCAAGTAGATAAATAGGGACCGCTTACTAGCGGGAAGGTAAACGGCGTTTCCGTGTGCGGCTCTGGCTCGCCAGAGCAGTGATGTCACGCTGGCCACGTGACCCGGAAGTGTCTTCAGACAGCGCTGGCCCCCGGCCTCTTTGAGTGAGATGGGCGCACAACCCTAGAGTCTGTCAAGACTGGCCCGTACGGGCAGGGGTACCTTTACCTTTTATTAACCAAGCGATGTTAAAAAAGAGGGGAGGGAGAAAGCCACTGGATCTGGGCCACTGTCTATAATCCTCAGAACATTTCTTTCTAAATTATATTAAATCCCTGCTGGAGTGACTACAAGCACTCTACAATGCAGTGTTGAAATCTGATTAATTTTTCACACCCCAAACTCTTATATTTAATTCAATTATTGGAAAAGAAAATGTTCTTGGATTCTTGGAAATTCTATTTTTGTGTGTGAAACTCTCTTCTGGAAGCGACTTCAAACCTTAGACCTCTCTCGCATTTCTGTGTCTGTGCATAATTACGTGCATGGAAGCAAGATGCAGCCCCAAACACATTTCTCAGGCTGCAAATCCTACTCAGTGGCACTTAAGAGATTTGCACTCTCGGAGATTTTTACGAGTTTTTAAAAGGCATCCCCTTGTCCGCCCCCAAAGCAAAATATGGACCGTGTTTTATCAAGGACTGCTAGCTGAAGATAGGTTGTCCTTCTAGCGGTGACTGGCATGTAGACACCCACCCCTCACCTATAATTTCAGGAAAATCAGAGGCTTATGTTCCTAAAGCTTTCTGTGAATCAATGTCAAACACAGAGAGATGTGCCAGGTTCCAAAGATCTACTGCTTGAAGGCTTTGTCAATCACGTCCAGTTGTATTATGCAGCAGAGCTCTGCAACAAGACAGGATGGATTATAGGGGGGGGGGAAACAAGTCCTCAGTGCTATGCCGGTGCACAAAAGTGCCTCACCTCAGGAGAGTAAAATGCCAGTGTGTGATTGGAACCGAGTACTTATAAACTTCTGTAGTTCAGTGGTACCTCGGGTTAAGAACTTAATTCGTTCTGGAGGTCCGTTCTAACCTGAAACTGTTCTTAACCTGAAGCACCACTTTAGCTAATGGGGCCTTCTGCTGCTGCCGTGCTGCCGGAGCACAATTTCTGTTCTCATCCTGAAGCAAAGTTCTTAACCTGAAGCACTATTTCTGTGTTAGCGGAGTCTGTAGCCTGAAGCATATGTAACCCGAGGTACTACTGTACTTTAAATAGCATTTGGATATTTCAGCATGGGGGACGCGGGTGGCGCTGTGGGTTAAACCACAGAGCCTAGGACTTGCCGATCAGAAGGTCGGTGGTTCGAATCCCCACGACGGGGTGAGCTCCCGTTGCTCGGTCCCTGTTCCTGCCCACCTAGCAGTTCGAAAGCACGTCAAAGTGCAAGTAGATAAATAGGTACCGCTCCGGCAGAAAGGAAAACGGCGTTTCTGTGCGCTGGTCTGGTTTGCCAGAAGTGGCTTAGACATGCTGGCCACATGAACTGGAAGCTGTACACCGGCTCCCTTGGCCAGTAAAGCGAGATTAGCACTGCAGCCCCAGAGTCGGTCACGACTGGACCTAATGGTCAGGGGCCCCTTTACCTTTGCCTTTATTTCAGCATGGCACGGCAGAGTTTCCATTTGGAAAGCACACATTGCAGGAGCTTCTCCCAACTCAGCATTTGGCAAAGCCACCTTCCTTGGCTGAAATAAGGGAAATCTTTAATCCTACAGTCTAAGTTCTATCTGTTGGGGGGGGGGCTCCCGCCTTTCTGGTGCCTATATATCTTATTACTTAAGAGTATCTACCTGTCAGGGAACTGCCATCGGAGCTGGAGGCGGAGAGGAGGCTCCAGAGGGATGGCGGAGAGGGTCCCAGTAGAGAGAGAGGCAGCCCATCCACTGGGGAAGGAAATCAGCGTAACACCAGTGGAGAAGGGGGGCAGATGGGGGAATTGGAGAGGTGGCTCCAGGACTCTTTGCCGGAGACCAGCGGAGAGGGCACGGGTACTCCGCTGCCCACACCCACTTTGCGCAGAAGACTTCCGCGCAGGCAGAGTAGGAGAAGACTGGGCGTCAAACAGCTTCTATGCTGGAAGAGGTTCAAGAAACGCCCACTGACGGATTCTGCCAGCGACTGAGGCAGCCACGGAACTTGAGGCTGTCCAAACAGAAAGGGTTCAACCAGGCAACCTAGCCAGGAGTAGTGGCAACTTACGCACGAGCAACCCCTAGAACCATTACACTACCATATTGGCCCGAATATAAGCCACACTTTCCCCCCAGATTCCGACCGTGAAAAGTTAAAGTGCGGCTTAATTTCGTGACCTTACAAAAATTGGCTTTTATGATATCGCTGCTTAAGCAGGCATACAGTAAAACAGCATGGTTGTGAGTGCCTGTGGAATTTTAACGGAGCAGCTTATATTCGGGTATTGTCTCCCCCCTCACCCCCCCCCTTGAATTTTGAAGGTGCGGCCTATATTTGGGCCAATACGGTACTACTTAAAACTAACCATAAAATACAGAGATAAGAACCACATGGTCTTCATCTTTTTTCTGAGGCTGGTGCAACACTCACTGGAATTTCTGACCCTGTCAGTTCCCCCTCCAACGCCTTTGGTGGCACAGAAATATTAGAACAGATGTTTTGCTTCCAAACAGCATGGGTACATCTTGTAAAGTATCTCATAGGTCTTACAATGTCTTAAAATCCACCTACATTACGCTTTTGATTGCATTTTCAAAAATCCTTCAAATTTAATTGGCTGAGTCAGTAAAAAGGCAAATCAGCTGAAAATGTCTTTACCCAGTTGTAGCTATGAATGGGGGAATCTGTCAATTCTTATTTCTCTCAGTTTCTAATTTTTACAGTCTGTTGTCATTTTGTTTCAATGGCCTTATGAAAATTCATTGGTATTTTAGTGAGGATTTTTCTGAGTATGTACATCTCCCCCAATATAATGCATTTTTAAATGTTATTTTCACCCAGTGTGTGCATTCTTGCACACATCACTTGGCTGAAGGACTGCATTGCAAAATTCAGAGAAGAACCCATTTTGACTATTTGGTGCAACCTGTATCAAATTGTCTTGACCTAAATCTTCATAGCCAAAGCAGTGTGCAGTTTGTACTCACCCTTCCCCATTCTCCAGAAAGTTATGTGCTGACAAAATCTGCGCCACGTATTCTTTTAGCTGGCATAATTCTGCCATTTTTGCTACTTTTGTGTGACTTGTTAGCCATTGGAACGGACAATGAGCTGAAAAGTTCCACTCATAGCAGTGAAAACCTTCTTTAGCCAACCCTCGTGATTTGTGAAACTTTACTAGGTGTTGTCCACGTTCAAGTAGATCTTCACATCCATATGGACTAGAGGCTTGTTCTGTTTTTTTAAAAAACCGAAAGCATAACCCCAAATTCTCCGGAAGCCAAATTCTCAAGCCAATAACATGTCCAGCACTTTCCCCCCCTGTGTTCCTGTGAAATCACAGAAAGACACAGTCCTGGCATATAAAAAGAGCTGAGGGGAACCAGAATTTAGCAGCATGAGCTGCTTATATGCAAATCTCCAGTCCCCTTCCTCTTACAAGCATTCCCCTCTCGTGACTGAGGTTAAGTGATGCTTATGTGTAATTCAAAGAGAACACTTTGTCAGGATTTCTCCTAAACTAAACAAGCCCCATGAAAGTCAACAGCAGAAGGGGTGTGGGATAGGCCGTTGTGTGTGCAGTTGTTGACAGGGCGAACAGCTTTTCACATTAGGGATGCGATGGATTAAAGAAAGGTTAAAAAAAATGATGGCAAAAACAAAAACCCTAAGATCTATTTTGAGCTTGTCCAAATGCTCTTTCAAGATCAGAAGGTTTCTGAAAGAGGGAAAAGTGCTTTAAAGTGCTAATTGTCTCTCTCTTTTTCATATATTTTTTTAATTGCAGATGGCACGTACTCACTAGTCCCGAGGGGGTACTGTGATGTTAGGCTGAGGGCATTATCTTACAGTGCAACTGTAGACATGCCTACTCAAAAGTAAGTCCCACTGAACTGAATAGAATTTACCCGCAGGGATGTGGGTGGCACTGTGGGTTAAACCACAGAGCCTAGGACTTGCTGATCAGAAGGTCGGAGGTTCGAATCCCCATGACAGGGTGAGCTCCCGTTGCTCGGTCCCTGCTCCTGCCAGCCTAGCAGTTCGAAAGCACACCAGTGCAAGTAGATAAATAGGTACCGTTCTGGCAGGAAGGTAAATGGCATTTCTGTGCGCTGCTCTGGTTCACCAGAAGCGGCTTAGTCATGCTGGCCACATGACCCGGCCAATAAAGCGAGATGAGTGCTGCAACCCCAGAGGCGGCCGCAACTGGACCTAATGGTCAGGGGTCCCTTTACCTTTACCTTTATGCAAATATAGGCCTGCAGAAACAGTTTGTTCCATTCTCCTCTAAATGCGAAGCTGAAATAGGGGTGGGGAACCTGTTTTATTGGACTCCAGCCCCCATCAGTTCCATCCAGAATGATCAGGATTCACAGGAGTTGTAGTTCAACATCTGGAGGGTTGCAGTTTCCTTATTGCTGCACTAAGACATGGGTCGTAGGAGCCAACTCCAAGGGCCCTGGGGGCTTCAGCCCCCCAAATAAAATATTTGAGGGGGCTGGGCCCCCACAAAGTCGATGGGCATTCCCATTCCAATGATGTGTGGGTGGGGTGGGTGGGGCTTATCTGGGCCCCCACAATATTTTATTCAATTTGGCACCCCTGCATGGAGCAGAGCCTTTTTGGTGGTGGCACTTATCTTATGGAATTACCTTCTCTGTATTCATGCTTTGGAACTGAATTACCTGGCTAAATGTATTATGGCAGACTGTTTCAGAAGAGGGTGGCACAACTGGGAGAAGTTTGCCCCCTCCCCCCTCCCCAGTGATTTCAGTGTTGGACTGAAAACAGAGATGGGAAAAATAAGAAAGCTATGGATAGTGAAACAATATATCTCAAGATTTGTTAGGGCAAGGAAACAAACTCTGGAGTCTTCTTGTTCTTCTGGGGGACAATTTCAATTCAGTTCACATTTAAAAGGGAACCTACCTAATTTACAATTACTACAGTCCTTCAAAATTCACACTCCTCTGAATTTTGCAATACAGTTATCCAGGCAAGTAATTTGTGCAAAAATCCATATAACAGGGGGAACTGTGCGTGCATATGTTAATAAAAAATATATACAAAAATGCACTATATTAGGGGAAATTACTTTGCGAAAATGTGTATATAAGGTAGAACTGCATACAAAAATGTGTATACGATGAAAAGATCGCATTAACATGCTGGCGAATTTTTATAAAGACTTCTTAAAAAATTGAAAACTGGTTTGGAAATGTGGAGAGCTGAACTTGAATGTGGAAACTGGAAAAAGGAGAAATGGAGAGGAAACCAGAATGGACAGATCTGTCCATTCCTGTAAGGGGTTTGGCTGCCTTTATTCCTCCCCTCCAAGCTAAACCAGGCAGCTGATGCAGAACTGATATTGAGAATGCCTACGGCTTTCAGAACAGCAGGCTTTGGAATGCAACAATCACCACCAGTCATCAATATCAGTCTGCTGGATTCCCTCCAGCATGAACCTCCAGGGATCTTGGTAGCTTCAGTGGATGAAAGAAGATGGCAGTAGGAAACAGTGAATCACTTTGCCCTTTCCCCCAGCGCTCATAGCCCCTAAGTTAGAATTGTGTCCTTATTAAATCATAGAACTGTAGAGTTAGAAGGGATCCCAAGGGTCATCTAGCCCAACCCCAAGCAATGCAGGAACCTCAACTAAAGAATCCATTGCAGATGGCCATTCAACCTCTGCTTATAAACCTCCAAGGAAGGAGAGTCTACTACCTCCCAAGGGAGTATGTTCCACTGTTAATATCTCCATTGTCCAAAATCATTGTTGCTTATTATGCAATGGTACTGGGACGCGGGTGGCGCTGTGGGTAAAACCTCAGCGCCTAGGACTTGCCAATCGCATGGTCGGCGGTCCGAATCCCCGCGGCGGGGTGAGCTCCCGTCGTTCGGTCCCAGCGCCTGCCAACCTAGCAGTTTGAAAGCACCTCCGGGTGCAAGTAGATAAATAGGGACCGCTTACCAGTGGGAAGGTAAACGGCGTTCCGTGTGCTGCGCTGGCTCGCCAGATGCAGCTTGTCACGCTGGCCACGTGACCCGGAAGTGTCTCCAGACAGCGCTGGCTCCCGGCCTCTAGAGTGAGATGAGCGCACAACCCTAGAGTCTGGCAAGACTGGCCCGAACAGGCAGGGGTACCTTTACCTTTTTTACTGAGAGGCACATGGGAATAAGAGATAAGGAGCTGTCCAGAGCCATCCAGTGGCCTTGTGTATGAGAGATGACTCAAAGGGGAGGCATGGCTTGGTATCACTTAGGGATGAAGGAGCTATTTTAATGTAAACCTGCCTAATTTACAGTTCCTCAAATGATAGATGGATTGTAGTACACCTGTCCTTCAAACATCACACTTTTCGAAAGTGTGCAGTGCAATTCCCCAATCAAAAACGAAGAGCAAAAATGTGTTAGGGAATCATTCTGCAAAGAAACAAAAGTAGAAGGTTTCTAGAAGGTTCCAGAGTTTTTCCTTTATGTTTGGGAGTGGCACTCTGAGTTTAATTGGCATTGGCTGGAAGGGCCAATAGGACGACGACCACTGTTTGCAGAAGCCTTATAGCAAACGTCTGTCTGAAGAGTTGTTGTTGTTGTTTAGTCGTTTAGTCATGTCCGCCTCTTCGTGATCCCATGGACCAGAGCACGTCAGGCACTTTTGTCTTCCACTGCCTCCCGCAGTTTGGTCAAACTCATGCTGGTAGCTTTGAGAACACTGTCCAACCATCTTGTCCTCTGTCGTCCCCTTCTCCTTGTGCCCTTGTGTCTTTCCCAGCATCAGGGTCTTTTCCAGGGAGTCTTCTCTTCTCATGAGGTGGCCAAAGTATTGGCGCCTCAGCTTCACGATCTGTCCTTCCAGTGAGCACTCAGCGCTGATTTCCTTCAGAATGGATAGGTTTGATCTTCTTGCAGTCCATGGGACTCTCAAGAGTCTCCTCCAGCACCATAATTCAAAAGCACCAATTCTTCGGCGATCAGCCTTCTTTATGGTCCAGCTCTCACTTCCACACATCACTACTGGGAAAACCATAGCTTTAACTATATGGACCTTTGTTGTCAAGGTGATGTCTCTGCTTTTTAAGATGCTGTCTAGGTTTGTCATTGCTTTTCTCCCAAGAAGCAGACGTCTTTTAATTTCGTGACTGCTGTCACCATCTGCAGTGATCATGGAGCCCAAGAAAGCAAAACCCCTCACTGCCTCCATTTCTTCCCCTTCTATTTGCCAGGAGGTGATGGGACCAGTGGCCATGATCTTCAGCAAGCCACTCCAGTATCCCTGCCAAGAAAACTCCATGGACGAAGTCTGAAGAGTATTGCCTGTCAATTCTGCTGAAGGACTGTTGCTGTAATTTACGACGTGTGGGAGATAAGAAAGACTTTTGTTTGAAAGTGTACTGTTAATTGCTATTTATTTTAACAGTTGAAAATATCTTCACTACTGTAATGCTTGTACCCGGACTGGGAATAAAATCTCTTGACTGAGATTTCACAGAGTTTGTGAGTCATCTTTATAACAACTTTGTCATTGTACACCACTTCCGCGAGAGAAAGAAGATAAACTCTGTTAAACGGTTTAAAAAAGGTATTACCTAACCACCAGTATCTGTGCAGTGAAAGTGTGTGGACGATAACCTCTAATAAAATGTGTCTTTTAGAGAAATGTGGATAAAAATGTATATTCCTGATTGTAAAATGTGGTGCATGGAAATAACATCCAAGATGCATTTTATCTGGGAAAATTGTTTTCTAAAATGTGTATGCTAGGAGACAGATGCACCAAAATACTTATGTATTTTCATGAGGACTTAAAAATCAAAACAATCACATGCTGATGCTGGAATATTGCAAACTGAACTAAAAATTGGAAAAACGAGAAACCGAGACACACCAAGACGGACAGATTCACCCATCCCTAGCTGCAGTACATGTAAAAAGGATCTAGGTGTCATAGTCAATCATAACCTGAACACGAGCCAGCAATGCGATGAAGCTGCTAAAAAACCTAATGCAAACTTA
Organism: Podarcis tiliguerta; assembly: GCF_965153285.1. Lineage (NCBI taxonomy): Eukaryota > Metazoa > Chordata > Lepidosauria > Squamata > Lacertidae > Podarcis > Podarcis tiliguerta. The sequence goes on from NC_139539.1 coordinate 79,757,546, forward strand.
GGCTGTACTAACAGAGCATAGTGTCGAGCTCAGGTGAAGGCATAGTTCCATTGTATATTATGCTGGTTAGCACACATCTTGAATACTGTGCCCAATTCTGGGTGCCACATTTTAAGAAGGACATCAATCTACCGGGGAGCAAGACCAGAGGAGGGTGACCAGGAAGGTGAGAGGTCAAGAAACCAAGTCCTATGAGGAACAGTTGAAAGAGGCAGGTACATTTAACCTGGAGGAGAGAAAAAATAAGAGGACACATGATTGCGGTCCTCAAATATCTGAAGGTCCATCCTGCAGAACACGGAGAAGACTTGTTCTCCTTTGCTCCAGAAGGCAAGACTAAGACTAATTGGTGGAAATGACAGGTCAGCAGATGTTAGCTAGTCATTAAGAAAGACCTCCTAACAGGAAGAGCTGTTTGGCAATGGTGCAGAGTGCCAAGAGAGAGAGAGAGAGGTGGTGGCTGGAGGTATCTAAGCAGAGGATGGATGGCCATCCGTCAGAGATGCTGTAGTCACAGATCCTGCACTGAGCAGAAGGCTGGACTGCAAGGTCTTTTCCAAATCTGTGATTCTTGTGCCAAGAAATTAATGCACATACGTTTCCAGTACCGTGACATTCTTCTCTTTCGCGTTGGCTCGACGCAGCAGGAAAGGACTAAAGATGTCGAGAGAGTCCCCCTGGGGATTTAAGATGCCAAGATGAATAGTGGTGCTGGAAGAGAGGCAGCTAGCAGAGTCCTTTATGAAAAGCCCTCCCCAAATGGTACCTGCAGGCAAGGAGGGCCTAGACTGTGAACAGTATAATGAAGGCCGACATTTCCCCCCTCACGGTAGCTTGCAAAGCACGTCCAAGAGATCTCACAGCCAAAAAGACTCAGTTCTAGCCTACCATTTCCTCCCTTGTCTTTATTGAAGGCTTAAGCCCAGCAGCTGACGTTAGATCTCTTGCCCAGCCCAAGACAGAGTTCACAGCAAAAACTCCCTCTGCAGGCAAAGTCTATTGGCAGAGAAGGGCTAAATCTCCCTAGTTAAGGAGTGGAGAGATGGTGTTGAGCTTGGTCCTGATGAGAGAGGGGTGGAAATGATTGGAATTTGTTTTTTGCTTTGGCTTTTCATCTGCTGTTGCATTTCTACAATGAGTACTGGTTGCTGAACATTTTGAGTGTTTTACTGAAGTCAGAAATCAGTACTGTACAGTCATACCTTGGAAGTTGAATGTAATGCGTTCTGGAAGTACGTTCAACTTCCAAAGTGTTCGACTTCCAAATCACGGTTTCTGATTGTCTGCAGGGAAATCTGGGTTTTGATCATTTGGGAGCCAAAATGTCTGAGTTCCAGGGCGTTCGAAAACTAAGGGACAACTATACACGGTATGGTGGGTGCATGGAGTGTGATTGTTGAGTAACTGGGCTTGACAGCAGGAAAAGGGTTTGAACTATTAAGTAAATGCAATACCGTATTGGCCTGAATATAAGCATCACTTCCCCCCAAAATTTTGACCGTGAAAAGTTAAAGTGCGGCTTATATTCGCGACCTTACGGTACGCAGCCAGCAGCACGGGGCAAACAGCGCTAGGAGCACGGTGAAGCGGCGCCCGCCCCATGCATAGCCCCCCGTCCTCTCTCCCAAGGCTGGGAAGGGGGAGAGAGAGAGGAAAGGGAAAGGCCGCCAGCATTGCAGCACGGCTCCCCCCCCCCCAGTATGCAGCCAGGAGCAGTGCGGAAGGGAGCGACTTATATTCAGGTATCCCCCCCCCCTCCAATTTTTAAGGTGTGGCTTATATTTTGGTGCGCCTTATATTCGGGCCAATACGGTAGATTTAAAGTGGTTGGATAACAGGGAGAAAGGAACAGTTATTTTTTAGGGACATATATGTGATATATCACCCTATGTGTTAGTATGCCATGTGGGATAGTAATAACAGGAGTGTAAATTTCACGCAAAGTGGGATTACAGTGAGAGCAGCCTTAATCTGCGACATTTTGTAGGCGGTGATGCGGGATAATAGAGAATCCTTGACAATGCGTGTGTTTCTAAAAATGACTTTTGCAGCTCCAAGACCAACTGGATGTGTCCTGCCTGAGGTTCACGAGCAAGGGACTGGTCCAGATGCTCAAAGTGTTATACAGTAACTTTTTAGAGAGACCAATTCACAAGAATAAATTGGTATAGTTAGAATATGGTCTGAGTCCATCTGTGGTGAGTCACAGTCATGATAAAGTTATGAGACTGGTGTGTGTGTGTGTGTGTGTGTGTAGATTATGACACACCCAGCTTCCAGCCAGCCAGCTCACAACCCAAAAACAACTCATTGGCTATGCTCTCTCTCGAACCCCTTTTTTAAAGTTATCAATCAGCCCTGAGACTGCACTGTCTAGGAGGGCAACTCTCAGGGCTGGTTCAGCTGCAGGTCAGCATGGAGACTCAGAGATGAGCAGTAAAGTTGATTCTTTATTCAAGGAAGCAGAATCCAAACAGAGAAGCCTATGAACAAGACTGGCTCCCGTAAATCAATTTCCAGACCTGCCAATCTGTGACTCCTTTAAGTCTCCTCCCTGTCCAGCTATTTCCTTATCAGTCTTAAACTCTGTCGGGGACAGACTCTCTGTGCTTTCTGAGCTCTTTGCTCTTCTACATGCAAAGACCTCCATGCCTTTGGAGACAAGGGAGGAAGGGAGATGAATACAGTAGGACTGGCTGGCTCCTTTGAATCTGTTGCAGCCTCAGCCCTCACCTCCTCCTCAGCTGCCTGGCCTACATCTGCAGTACTTTCTGCCTCTTCTTCCTCTCTCTCACCGAAGCCTGTTGCTTGTTCAGCATCCAACCATTCTGCCCATCCCCGGCGGTCCTCTGACCTATCTTCAGGGTCCCACCACCACTCCCTTGGCTTTTCTAGGGGGTTCTCCTGCTGGAGGCTCCCACCACTCCCCCTCGTCCAGCCAGGCCCTGACAGCAACTGACCTTCAGAAATATCATGTGTGCTGATCAATCTGTAGAACAAACAGTGTGTTTGTGCGTCCCACTCACTGACCCTGGAAGAATTGTTAGGAAATATGCTCATGAATCCCCTGTCATTGCTGGAGGTGACTGCTGGACATTCAGGAACCCATGGGCCCATGCTCTCAGTTAACTGTCAAACAAATTACAGCAATCTCTAATCAGCCAAGGGCTTCATTAATCTGTTGATGGTGCAACATGAAACAGAGCCCGCACATTTCCCTGCAAATGGAAGGAATCACTGTTCCCATCGCGGTGGTGTTCTGTTTGTCCTTTTTCACGATCGGCAACTGAGAAGGACTTTGCTCATATTAACTGCCAAGAATATTGTTTTAAAATTGTATTTTTAAAGTTACAAAAGATGCAGAAACCCACTCTTGAGCAAATCCACATTGCAACTAAAAAAACCCAATTGGAATCAAAGCTAAACAGAAGAATCTGGAAAGCAAAGGAATTGGGGAAGGGGTGGTGAGGAAGGTCAGTGGATGCTGTTTCGTGTTTGTTCTTAAACAATAAAATTATATATATATTTTAAAGAGAGTAAAGGTAAAGGTAAAGGTAAAGGTAAAGGGACCCCTGACCAGTTGCAGACGACTCTGGGGTTGCAGCGCTCATCTTGCTTTACTGAGCGAGGGAGCCGGCGTACAGCTTCCGGGTCATGTGGCCAGCATGTCTAAGCCGCTTCTGGCGAACCAGAGCAGCACATGGAAATGCCGTTTGCCTTCCCGCCAGAGAGGTACCCATTTATCTACTTGCATTTTTTGACGTGCTTTCGAACTGCTAGGTTGGCAGGAGCAGGGACCGAACAACGGGAGCTCACCCCATGGCGGGGATTCGAACTGCCGACCTTCTGATCAGCAAGCCCTGGGCTCTGTGGTTTAGGCCACAGCATATAACAGCAGACATATTCAAAATACCCCACTTTGTTCAGGAAATTAGACTCAAAGGGCAGTGGTTTTCAAAACGTGTTCTAGGATCAGACCTAGCATCTGTACTCAAGAGTTGCTAGGGTCACTGACATTGACACTTGCTCTGCCTCCAGCAACTGGTGGCGAATGCCAATTTTATTTTATCGCAATACAATGGAATGATGAGGCAGCAGGAGAATTGTTGGAAATTTAAATGGTGTCACATAATATTTTCTGAAATGAGTGTGTAGCCTGCACGAGCACCCAGAGTATATTCTGGGGCTCAACCTTGCAAAACTCTGGCTGAAATTGAACACTCAATGCATTGTATTGTATTTTAGCATTATTGTATGTTGAAATGTAAGAAATGCTGAAAGTTAACTTAAAAACGAGGCAGAGGGTATTCTGTATTTTTTTGTAATAATTAGCCAGTGCCTGGAAAGGATGCTAAATGAGAAGAACAGTACTATTTAATTAATAAGGTAAAAAGGTAAAGGTAAAGGACCCCTCGAAGGTTAAGTCCAAACAAAGGCGGTTATGGGGTTGCGGCACTCATCTCGCTTTCAGGCCAAGAGAGCCAGCGTTTGTCCACAGACAGCTTTCTGGGTCATGTGGCCAGCAGGACTAAACCACTTCTGGTGCAACAGGACACCGTGACAGAAACCAGAGCGCATGGAAATGCCATTTACCTTCCCGCCACAGTGGTACCTATTTATCTACTTGCACTGGTGTGCTTTTGAACTGCTAGGTTGGCAGGAGCTGGAGCAGAGCAACAGGATCTCACTCCATTGTGGGGATTCGAACCACTGACCTAGTGATCGGCAAGCCCAAGAGACTCAGTGGTTTAGACCACAGTGCCACCTGCATCCTTTATTTAATTAATATCCCGAAATGCACACAACTTGATGGAAATAACATTTCCCAGAATGAAGCCAGATGAGTTGCAGGAACCTAGCTCCTGAAGCAAATCACAGATATATTTTATTATGCGTTTAGGACTGAGCAATGATCTGAGGTGGATTCAACCCACCGTACCCCAGGAAACACACACACATATATATATTCCATTTCTAAAAGTGTTTTTGTTTTATAAAGAGTTGTTATTAACGCAACAAACGGAAATGCCGCCAGGCAAACGAGATACTCTCAAAATTGTAATCAACTTTTTATCTGTACATGGAGAAGAGCCAGGATTATAGCTGTTGGCCTCTGTGCATTGGCTGGCTCTGCACTCCTCTGCTTTTCAAGGGAAGGTGAAAATGGACCACAATTTGTACACCATTTATATGCTTAGCAAGAGAGAGAATCAATTGCATATTCATCACACAGGAGACTGCACCTATAATCTACCCCTGGTTTCTTCCATACGGGAGCATAGCTATGTATGAAATCGTTTGCTTACAAACAAGGATCGTAGGAAGTATAAACGGTATAAATAAAAAGACCAAGCCTTCTAATGCCATGTGTACATCGCAAAAATAGCATGCTAACTTTGCAATGATATCTACAACATACGATTCATTATTAGTGATCAATGTACAAGTCCTTGGTTTAAATAAACCAAGTGGAGTGGATTAAATAAAAACAGCAAGTGGAAACAGGGCAGAACTGCTTAGCTCTGTTTTGTTTAAAGAAGTTGGAAAGAGGGGGGAATGGTAAGCAGGGTGGGGTCGGGTGGTTATGCTTCTATTCTTCTACTTAGTGTATGTGTGGAGTTTTGTGTCAACATTACTTGTATGGGTTCTCTTACTATTCGCTTTTTTATTTCCTTGGTGGCGAGAGAGGTTGAGGGGTGGCTTAGGGTGTGGTTGGTTGTCTCTGGTTGGCTGTCGTGAGATTTGTGTGTGTGTGTTTTTGGATCAGGTTAGCCAGATTGATTCATATGTTGTCACCGGGTTCTTGTTGTTGTCTTGGCGGGCTGTGTATGTGATAAAGGGGTACCACACCGGGGTGAAGGCGTCTTCTTCTATTTGTCCCCATGTCTGTTTCAGTTTAGCGGCTGGTTTTTCTAATAAGGCAAATCGTTTGCTTACAAAACAGCCCTAAGCCTCTATTGCAGCGTAAGTCCACCAGAGGGACCCTTCAGACTGTGACACTTAAAAAAACCAAGTCTACAAATCTGGAGGTTGCGTTACCTGTGAATCCTGCACGGCAGCTGCACACATAACCTGATGCTCTCTGGTAGCTGAACTCCGAAGGTAGCTCTGGTATTCTTCCATACCAGCTCGACCATGATAGTTCCACACACTCACTCCCGTGGAGGCAGGGATTACTGCTACACTCGTTTATGTCCGTTTCACAGTGAGACCCTGTATAGCCTGCAGAATTGAGAAGGGGTTGTAACTTCAGGTTGTTGAGGACCGCGATCTCATTGTTCATTATTTGGGCTTGTGCTATATTCGCTGTGGAAGCAGCAAAGATAATATTGCAGAACATCTGAGGGGCCTGAAAGGATGAGGCCGGGGAGAGTGAGGAAAGCTGTAGGAGAAATCAACCCACTTCTGTAGCCATCTTTTAATATTATTATTAATTGAATTTATACACAGCCATACCTCGTGTTGCGTTAGGTTTATGTTGCGTCTTTTTGGCTTGTGAACACAGCAAACCCGGAAGTGTATCCTTCTGGGTTTTGCTGTGGGTGCACGCGCTGAAGCGTTCTGTGCACTTTGCACATGCGCAGAAGCACTGTATCGCAGGAGCGGTGCTCTAGTTACGGACTTTTCAGGGTGCAAATAGCACCCCGGAACAGATCGAGTCCGTAACTACCACTATACTGCCCTATACCTGGGGGTCTCAGGGCGGTTTACATAATAAAATCAAGATATAAAACCACGAAATACACAATAGAAATAAAAACAACAACCCAATAGCCACCCCCCCAAAAAAAACCCCACATTTTAAAAGGGCATAGATCAACCAAAGGCCTGGTTAAAAAGGAACGTTTTTGCTTGGCGCCTAAAGGTGTATAATGAAGGCGCCAGGCAAACTTCCCTGGGGAGACCATTCCACAGACGGGGAGCCACTGCATGTATTTGGCATGAAAGCCATGGAAAGAGGAGTTGGATAGAGTTTCAGCCAGGCAAGACACATGGACTCAATCAGTGGCTTGTAGGGAAGTCACAGTCGCTCGGCCTATCATCACTAACTAAGAGCAGAAGAGCCACCCATTCAATAGGTGCACACTGCTGTCCCCTATTGCACCAGTTTAAAAAATAAAAAGCAAATCAGAAGAAGTGCAGGCAGGGTGATCTTCAGCAACTCCATGCAAGTGCATAAAAGCTGCTGGATTTGGTAGCTAGTGCGGACCGTGCCAGTCAGAGAATCTAAACGTATTTATGTTTTTAAAAGCCATGGCAATGTGTCCTGGCAATGCCTTGTGAAATTGCCATAGCAGGATTAAGCAGGGCTTCCAGACCTGAACCATTAGGGACCTGTATATCTCACTGCATCACTCTGCAATTAAAAGGAATGGAATAAATAATGCATACTAAATCCATATACAGTGGTGCCCCGCAAGACGAATGCCTCGCAAGACGGAAAACCCGCTAGACGAAAGGGTTTTCCGTTTTGGAGGTGCTTCGCAGGACGAATTTGCTATGGGCTTGCTTCGCAAGACGAAAATGTCTTGCGATTCCTGGGGGTTTTTTTTCGCTCTCCACCCCCTTTTTCTAAGGCACTAAGCTGCTAATAGCCTTTTAGCAGCTAATCCGCTAATCCCTTATGCCTTTAATAGCCGCTAATAGCCGCTAAACCGCTAATAGCGCTAATCCGCTAATGGGCTTGCTTCGCAAGACGAATAAACCGCAAGACGAAGAGACTCACGGAACGGATTCTTTTCGTCTTGCGAGGCACCACTGTATTATAAACTTGTTTCAATTGCCTAATATTATTTTGCTGACATTCAGCATATTTTGGTACAGGCAGGCTCACCCGAACCCCCATTTATGTACATTCAACATGTGCACAACTGTGTACACGAACATCATCATCATCATCATCATCATTATTATTATTATTATTATTATTATTATTATTATTATTATTATACTGTCCTGTACCTGGAGGTCTCAGGGTGGTTCACAGAACAAAATCAAAATACAAAACCACAAAATATACAATCCAAATTAAAACAACAACCCAATAACACCCCCCCCCAAAAAAAACCACCCACATTTTAAAAGGGCATAGGATGGCACATTGCACCGAACCTGGAAGTGACCCACAAATGTCATTGAAGATGTCATTGAAACCTCACCAAAAGGGCAGAACGGGATGTTTGCATGCTTTTTCAACGGGTTCCAATAATACACAATTTCACTGACACGTGTGGTGGCTCAGAATGTAACCCCCCCCCGGTAAACCGTGGAGGGCTGCCTGCATAGAATCCACGCTGCTATGGTGCATAATTTAATATATTTTTATTGTTTGTTTACACAGAGAGCTCACAACAGTTAAAAGAGAGGGGAGCTTGTGAGAGAGAGAAAACAGAGTTTACCTGGCCAGCAGTGGCAAATGTAACTGTCCACTGCATCCTCGCAGGTAGCATTGTTGAGGCATGGGTGGAACCAGCAGAAAGGAATTAACGTTTCACAGTGAAGGCCCATATATTCGCTGCCTGTACAGTTGCAGCTATACCTGCATTGCAATAAAATTGATTAAATCAATGCCATCCTCGGTCTGTGGGCTCGTCTTTGAAAAAATCGATGCTCGTGCAAAGATTTTCAGACCCACATTTGCTTCCACCCTTCTTCCTCAGCTGTTGCATCAAGGCCCCTCCCCAGTATGTTTCTTTAATTTTTTATATTGAATCAGATTCAGAAGGTGCCCTTTCATACTTGACTGCCTCTTCTACACTCTTGCAGTGGTCCATAGCCCCTTGGGTGTCCCATATCCATAGAGAATGAGCACGTGTAGGAGAGGTGCCTGGAGGGGGAGACTCCACCCTAACCATAAGGTAAAGGTAAAGGGACCCCTGACCATTAGGTCCAGTCATGGCCGACTCTGGGGTTGCGGCGCTCATCTCGCTTTATTGGCCGAGGGAGCCGGCATACAGCTTCCGGGTCATGTGGCCAGCATGACTAAGCCGCTTCTGGTGAACCAGAGCAGCACACGCAAACGCCGTTTACCTTCCCACCAGAGTGGTACCTATTTATCTATTTGCACTTTGACGTGCTTTCGAACTGCTAGGTTGGCAGGAGCAGGGACTGAGCAATGGGAGCTCACCCCATCGCGGGGATTCGAACAGCCGACCTTCTGATTGGCAAGTCCTAGGCTCTGTGGTTTAACCCACAGCGCCACCCGCATCCCCACGTCCCCCTAACCATAGATGTGTTTATTACAGAGATGGGAAATCTGTAGCCCTTCAGTTGTTGTTGAGCTCCAGCTGGAGATGGGAATTTATTATTATTATTATTATTCCGTTTGCCTTTAAAGGCAAGCCTACCAATTCACACTTTCCTAAACAACGTGCAAACCGAAACACAGCTATTCTTTGAAATTTGCACTTCTCCGCATTTTGCAATAAGGTTCTCCGGCCAAGTACTGCATGCAAAAATGCATATACTAATGTAACGTCAAGAGGTATTTATTAGTGCAAACAGCACACTAAAATGCATTCGGGGAAATCGCTTGCAAAATGTACATATTAGTCAAAGCAGCATACAGAAACATGTTTACTAGGAGAAGTTTGCACTAAAATGTGGGTGAATTTTCATGAGGTTTTCTTTTTTAAAATGCAGATTGTTGTAGGAATGTGGAGAGAGAACTGAATTTAAGATTTGGAAAAAATGAGAAACTTACAGAACTGAAAGGAATAGATTTGTCCATCCTTATCACCAGCTTCCATCTGACCCAACTAGCTGGGTCAATGAATGATGGGAATCAGAGTCCAGTCTCATTCAGAGAACCACAGTTTTCCCAACCTTGAATCATCAGAGCATCTTATACCTATACACCTAGTTACACCTTCTGATTTCCTATCCAAGTTCCCTCTTCATTTTCTGCCTAGCTCACTTACTTCTCCATTCCATTTCAGCAGCCTCCACTTCTCTTTTTCACAATTTGCCTAGCACCAATGCTTCATATCAGTGGCGTAGCGTGGGTTGTCAGCACCTGGGGCAAGGCAAGTAATTTGCGCCCCCTAACCCGGGGCAAGTCAAGTAATTTGCGCCCCCCCCCCACTGCACTGTCCCTCCCCCAGATAGTCCCTCGCTCTCTCTCCGCACCGCACCGCACGCCTGGCACCCTCCCCTCCACAGTGGGCGGCAACCCGGCGGCTCGGATCGGATTCGCACAGCCAGCACTGCAGTGAGAGAGAGTGAGTGAGCCAGGTAGGGGCAGAGAGCTGCGAGTGCGAGCGCCCCCCCCCATGTTGCGCCCGGTGCGGCCGGCCCCCCCTGCACCCCCCACGCTACGCCACTGCTTCATATTCCCAATGAGTCATACTTCTTAAGAATCTATCTATAATATGCATTTCTTTTTCCCAATATTAAATCAGAAAACATAATACCAGTGTACGACGGGTGTTCCTGAGTAAGAAAGTTTCTAGATGAGGGGTTCACTTGAAAGGCAAACCATTCCCCCCGTAATCCCTAGATCTGCCATGAAACTTTGCTTCTCGTTTGGTGAAAACCTTACATTTTGAAATGGGCAGATTTATACTTCCAATTGTCAAAAGGTGAACTTTCAATTTTCACAGTTCATGTTCATGCTCCTGAATTTGCACCCACCTGTCTTCAAATTTTATCATTTCCCAAAATCAAATGGTCTAGTTAAAAACAACCATCGCCGTTCAAAACTGTCTTGAGAGTCACCTTTGCAAAGTGTGCATGGATAATGTCATTAAATAGTTTAGTGAGTGGGTGGCACTAGCCTTTGTAGTATCTGGCAAGAGCCTGGAGTCTCCTGTTATTGTTCTGTTCCTTTTTTAAGAGAGATAATAAACGCTTGTCTAGCTCCCTGGGCTGGTGTGTCCTCTAAGCCTTTCATGACATTCATAGTGCTCATTTGCATTTCAGTTTATCTAATGAGAGCAGAAAACCTGTGTCTTTATTGGAAAGATTAGTTCAGTGGACAGCTTTATTGGCATACACCGACTGCATAGTGGCATAAATAATTGCTATTGTTCAATTCAAGCAGAACAGGGAATTCTCCCTCTGTGTGACATCTGTTCTGCCGCGACAGGAGAATGCAACGCTTTTTGCGTTCAATGTTTAATTCCAAAGTCTGCTTTTGAGACCGCTCAGCTATTGATCAGAAACCATTTCAATCTGAACAGGTCTCTCTTTTTTAAAAACCACCACAATTCATTGGATTCAGATATTGCAGTTATCTTGAAATGGATTCGTATCCAGTCATTGGGAAACTATGGCTCAGCTGTCACTCAGGTGGCAAACCTCTCTTTATCTGGGCCTTTGGCCTGTATCACTTCAGCCAAATGGTTGGGTGTCTCCCATGAATAAATTCACCCCCATACAAAAATGTTTCCTGTGCAAAACAAAGTGGGTGTCAGTGAGGAAGCTTGCAGCCTAGCCTTCCTCTGGTTTCGTGTTTTAGTCGGGAAGAAGATTCAGTCAGCGGCTTGAAGTTGTGTAACCCAGCCATAGGTTTGTCAGCTCCGTGAGAACCAGGCAATATTTAACTGGTTTTAATTTGGTAGTCTGTTTGTTTCTTTCACACACAAATTCAAACTTTTGATACTTTAGTGTGTTTTGTTTTTTCAGGGCTTGCCTGGCAGTTGTTGCTAAGTACTTTATTTTTCGCTCCATAGGACGCATTTTTCCCTCTTAAAACCTAAGGGGGAAAGTCTGTGCGTCCTATGGAGCGAATGCAGGGGGGAGGCAGACAGGAAAAGCCCCCAAGAGCCACACACAAGTTTCGTGCGGCTGTTGCGGGCTTTTCCCCAGGAGGGAGAAGGGACTGACGTGGCCTTCTCCCTCCTTGTAGAAAAGCCCGCCGGAGCCGCACGCTCCTTAAAGGGCTTCTGCGGGAGGTGGGGGAATTGCCATAGCCATGCGCAGCCTCTCCAGCCGGGAGAGGCTGCACAAAGCTAAAGAGGAAGCCAAGGCAGCGAGTGGGATGGATCACGCTCGCTGCCTTGGCTTCTTTGCTCCTTGGGGCTGGGCGGGGGGGGGGGGGGAGCCCGGGCTTCCCCCACAGCCCCGAGAAGCTCTAGCCTGTCCACTGCTCTTGGGGGCTGGGGGGGTAATATTTTTTTCCTTGATTTCCCCCTCTAAAAACAAGGTGTGTCTTGTGGCCCGGTGCGTCCTATAGAGCGAAAAATACAGTAGTTGCTTTGATACCCAACATCTGGGAGACTACAGGTCTCCCATCGCCGCTTTAGACACTCTAATGCATGGATGGCTAAATCTGTGCCCTCCAGATGTTGCTGAACTACAATTCCCATCAGGCTTGGTCATCATAGCCAAAGGATTATGCAGTCAGCAACATCTGGAGGGTACAGGTGAGCCACCTCTGTTCTGATGTATAAGTGGAGCTTGGTACCAGACCCCATGGGTGTTCATTGAAGCAGGTATTTTAAAAGAGGCTGGATGTCCATCTGGCAGCTCTCTATCAGCTCCATCTGGTATGCAGGCTGCCTGCCTGCAAACTGTATCGCCAGAGTGGTGCTTGGACTACTGCAATGCGCTCTACGTGGGGCTACCTTTGAAGGTGACCTGGAAACTACAACTAATCCAGAATGCTGCAGCCAGACTGGTGACTGGGAGTGGCTGCCGAGACCACATAACACTGGTCCTGAAAGACCTACATTGGCTCCCAGTATGTTTCCGAGCACAATTCAAAGTGTTGGTGCTGACCTTTAAAGCCCTAAATGGCCTCAGCCCAGTATACCTCAAGGAGCATCTCCACCCTCATTGTTCGCCCTGGACACTGAGGTCCAGCTCTGAGGGCCTTCTGGCAGTTCCCTCCCTGTGAGAATTGAGGTGATGGAACCAGGCAGAGGGCCTTCTCAGTAGTGGCGCCTGCCCTGTGGAATGCCTTTCCATCAGATGTCAAGGAAATAAACAACTATCTGGCTTTTAGAAGACATCTGAAGCCAGCCCTCTTTAGGCAAGTTTTTAACGTTTGATGTTTTATTGTGTTTTTAATATTCTGTTGGGAGCCGCCCCGAGTGGCTGGGGAAACCCAGCCAGATGGGCGGGTTATAAATAATAAATTATTATCATTATTATGACAATGTAAATTCCAGCACTACGCAAGAGGATGAACTAGATGACCTGTATAGTGGCATAAACAACAGCTACTGTTCAATTCCAAGTCCAAATCTAAAGCTCTATTATTTTATTATTCATTACCCCCAGTTTTGAATGCCTAAAATATATTTTCCTAAGGAAAGCAGTCTCCATCGCACACCATAAATGGAAGAATCATATTTTAGAGAAAAATCACAATTTTTCCATTTTGGCTGGGTTGAGGTCTCCGCTATATTTCTAAATATACCCAGATTCTAGCTGGAATCAGTGAAAGGTCAAATTTTAATAAGATTTTTTTTTAAAAAAAGGTTATTGTATTTTAGTATTTTGTTGGAAGTCGCCCAGTGTGGCTGGGGAAACCCAGCCAGATGGACGGGGTATAAATATATATATATATATTTTATTAATATTCACATTCTCAGCCTACCTGGTCTAGAGGTGGTTCCAATCTATTAGGATAATGGAAACAAGTGCTTGTTATCTGTTGTAAGCACATTTCCCAACACTGAGATTACGTACCCGTTGATACCATCAATACACTGCCCCCCATTGAGGCATGGCTGACTTGCACACTCATCAATGTTGACGGCACAGAGATCACCCAGGAAGCCAAGTGGACAGGAACAGTAATAGCCACCCAGTCTATCATGACAGGTTCCGCCGTTCAGGCAAGGCTGTGACAAACACTCGTCAATTTCCAGCTCACAGTTGATACCTGTGGAAAAAGACAGATAAAAGGGGAAGTTTGAAGGGTGCGCATCAAAAACACCTGTTCTGGAAAGTGATTTTGATAAGAAATGGTCGCTTGGCGAGACGTCAGAACCTTTTGGTTCTCGGACCTTACAATGTTTATTTTTATTCTAGTTCTTCTTGTTCCTAGAAATTTTAAGTGGCCAGTAGCCATTGGCGATTTGGAAAAAGGATCAGGTAACCACAATGACAGAAAGTAGATCTCTTCAGTCAGTAGACCATGAGAATCTTAATCTGATGGGTTCGAGTCTCATGTTGGGCAAAAGATTCCTGCATAGAAGAGGGCTGGGCGAGGTGATCCTTGTGGTCCCATTGTAATAAGAATTTTAAGGTCTTAGATATATAATAAATGTTCATAAATGTACCAAGCAAACACGTGCATAAATATATAAACCACATGTCTGAAGCAGCACAGGAAGACAGTCCTGAAACCATTCTGACTCCCAAGCTGACCAATTGTTTCTCTGCAAGGAGGGAGGAGATGGGGGAAAAAAACCTTCCTTGTTACAGAAATTTAGTATTCACCATTTCAAAGGGTGACAGACTACCAGGAAAAGACTACCAGGAAAGGCAATCAGATAAGGCATTATCAGATAACCTGGCAGACAGGAAAAACAACAACATTCAAATTTCTGTTGTAGACCACCTTTTCTGTGATGTAGGTATTATGTATGGAGGGGTGGTCTTGAGCTCCAGGGGAGGGAGTTTAAAATGTCTATATAAGGCCTTGCATGCTATTGTTCGAGGTCCTCCTCCTTTCCTGCATGTGAGGGGAGCACCTTGTTGCAACAGACCAATAAAGATCAGGCTTACTAGCTGCTTTGCTTCTCAATATTCTCTGGTTGGCCTCTGTTATTTTCTCCTACCAATAGGGAAGCCACGTAAGGACTCTATAAGGGCTCTTGGATACCCCATAAGGGAAAAAGGACAGATTTTTATTGTTTACAACACCTTCTAGGATTCTCCTCCTCTACAATTCTATGATTGAAGCTCTGTGGGTAAGGCGGCCCTGGGGGATGCCTGGCTCGCTGTCATTTTGCTGTTACGGCAGCAAGCAATATTTAATGTTTAGTTGCCTCTGTTAAGTGGTATTAAAATGCTGTTAAACTTTCATCAGTCTTTTTCATCATCGTGGCCGTTGTGGTAGCACAAGCTCCCTCTGGGGCCACCTCACCCTAAATGCATTGCTCTGAAGGATTCCATCAGAGCATGGAAGTGAGAAGTGAAATGTCCCTGAAAATCTTGGGAGTGTTAGTGCTGCTACAACTGGGGCAACAGCAGGTAAAGGTAAAAAAAGATAAAGGACCCCTGGACGGTTAAGTCCAGACAAAGGCGACTCGGGGGTTGCGGCGCTCATCTTGCTTTCAGGCCGAGGGAGCCAGTGTTTGTCCACAGACAGCTTTCCGGGTCATGTGGCTAGCTTGACTTAACCACTTCTGGCACAATGGGACACCATGACAGAAACCAGAGCGCATGGAAACTCCATTCACCTTCCCGCCGCAGTAGTTCCTATTTATCTACTTGCACTGGTGTGCTTTTGAA
Source organism: Podarcis tiliguerta (assembly GCF_965153285.1). Classification (NCBI taxonomy): domain Eukaryota; kingdom Metazoa; phylum Chordata; class Lepidosauria; order Squamata; family Lacertidae; genus Podarcis; species Podarcis tiliguerta. The sequence goes on from NC_139539.1 coordinate 79,772,954, forward strand.
CTGCTAGGTTGGCAGGAGCTGGGACAGAGCAATGGGAGCTCACCCAATGTGGGGATTCGAACTGCCGACCTTCTGAAGTCCAAGAGGCTTAGTGGTTTAGTCCACAGCGCCACCTACATCCCTGCAACATAGGACATAGGAAATGGCCATGTAGCTACAGCTGTTTCCTCTCAAAAACTGTGCAGAGGGGGGGCGGTGATACTGCCTGCCTTTTGTGCTTAATGCCTTGCACTGGCCCTGATGTTTTCTACAAACTAACTAAACATTAGGACCACAGAGTTGGACCATTGATTTTTCTAGATCCATAAAATCTACATTAGCCACAGGTCTCCAGAGTTTCAGGTGGGAATCTTAATCCCAGCCATATCTGGTTAAATCTGGGACCTCTTCCTTACAAGGCATGGGGTCTGTCACTGACCTACAGCCTTTATGAAGTCTGGACCTTAAGCTGATATTTATTCTCTTCTATCTTGCATCGTGCATCTTGCATCGTGCAGATTTTTTTTAAAAATAAAATAATTCTATTAAGGTTCATGGAAGAAACGACAAAACTTAATATCTTTTTCCTTTTTTTAACCACACCAAGACTTTTATCTAAATACAATAAAAACACGAAAAGGGAGGGGGGGGGGAGACACGGAGAAAGGAAAAGGGTAGAAAAGAGATTAAAAGAGAAAGACAGAAAAATAAGATTCAGAAAATAATTTTCGATTTTTAAAAAGTACTCATGAAATGTGCACCATGAAATTCTTCTTTCATTTGGCACCTTTCGTCTTGATTTCTTCTTCTTCTGATAATGATAAAACAGTGCAAGTTGACGCCTTGATTATTCACCCTCATAAATTGCTGCAGTTTGAGTTGGCGGATTAATTCTGGGCATGTTCTGTTCGCTGCCTTGGCTGTGCTGAGTTTGTTGTGTCTATCTCACATGCTTGTTCTAGTATTGGCGCAGCTCAGCTGGTGCAAACGTAGCAGGCGAAGAGGATCCCGGTTGCCCACTGGTATTTGGCTGCCATGCCATCGAGATTTACTGTGAGCATGGCAATTACTACAGAACAGCTGTTGGTTACTGAAGGCTGCGTTGCTCTGGTCCTATCTACATGTTGCATCATGCCCAGCTCCATACTGATGGCTTTGTATTTACAAGTTCAAGAGAATGTTATTCCCCTCCCCAATGATTGTGCTGGTGTTCCTCTTGTTAGCATTGCTGTCATATGCTAAAGCACCTTTGTGCTATCCCTACACCATACCACTCTACAGCACAGAAATTCTGGAGCAAAGGTGAAAATTATCCTCATTTTTTAAAAGGAGTCAGTGAACTGACAGTGACTCTTAAAAAAGGGGGTAAAAGGTAAAGGACCCCTGGATGGTTAAGTCCAGTCAAAGGCAACTATGGGGTTGCGGCAGTGGCGAAGCTGCATGCTCCACTACCGGGGGCTGGAGAGCAGGTGGGGGTGTGGCTGGCAGCCCCTGGGGGTGTGACATGCATCCCAGGGGCGTGGCACTCCACCCGCGGGGGTGTGACACACATCCGAGGGGTGTGGTATGCCGCCTGCGAGGGCGTGGTGCGCGTTCTGGGGGGCGTGACGCCCAGGGTGTGTGTGGGGGTGCATGGCGTGTGTCCAGAGGGACCGCTGCGATGGCACCCTACTGAAATAGTGGTGCAAGGGGTAGTGCGTTTCCTCCACACCCCATTCCTCCGCCAGTGGGTTGCGGCGCTCATCTCGCTTTCAGGCCGAGGGAGCCGGTGTTTGTCCACAGACAGCTTTCCGTGTCTTGTCGCCAGCATGTCTAAGCCACTTCTGGCTCAACGGGACACCGTGACGGAAATCAGAGCACGTGGAAACGCCATTTACCTTCCCGCTGCAGTGGTACCTATTTATCTACTTGCACTAGTGTGCTTTCAAACAGCTATATTGGCAGGAACTGGGATGGAGCAATGGGAGCTCACTCCATCTTGGGGATTCAAACTGCCAACCTTCTGATCAGCCAAGAGGCTCAGTGATTTAGACCACAGCACCACCCACATCCCTGCCAGTGACTCTAAGGCCGTGCAGCAGAGGTGGCACCTTCCACATATTTGGGGATACAAATCCCATCATCCCTGTCCATTGGCCATGCTGGTTGTGGCTGAAAGGTGCTAGAGTCCACAACATTTGGAATGCACCGTGTTGGCTGCTCTATACTAGAGTTTGTGTCTCTTAGGTCTATCAAGTTACTCTGGAGAGGAATGGCTCTCCATAAACGGTGGACTTGGAGGATGAAAGTCCATAGCATGGTTGTCAGGGCTTAGTCTTGCTCAAACCTGGAACCTGAGGTCTCGGAGGAGGCGGCACAGGGAGAACAAGACTCTTTGGCAGATCTTGCCTGAAGACAAGCTGTTGGAGCTGGATATCCCTGTTCTAGGACTCGTGGTCATCACACCTGTTGCCTAGGTTCTTGGCTGGTTCTCAGGATGTCTCCATCTCTCCCAGGGCCATAGAGCTTCAGGGATGTGGGAGCTGAACATGAACCTATGTAGGAGGAAGGGGAAGGGCATGGAAACACCTGCCGTGATAAAAGCCAGAGTAGGGTGGAGCCTCTGGCTCCCTCTCTGAGCTGCTTCATTGCTATAGCAACAGCTCACATCCAAGCTCCAGTTTTCCTGAACTGGGGAAATGGACAAAGATGTCCAAAAAGGCGAGAATTGAACTAAGGGTAGACAAGTCTCAGCTGATGAACACCACAGTCCCATGGACCCTTATCCATAATATTTAAGTATTATTTATATAAGGTGCTTGTTTATATTAATGTTATGCACCGGCCACGTTTTCTCTAGCACCTGTGCATTTAAAAAAAAAATCTGACCTGTTTTTGCACTCTCTTCACTTTGGTTTATATTTTGGGTTCAAAGGTGCTCTGCCTAAAACAAAGATTGGTGTCCTGCTTTCACTATAATGGGGAATATAAAAACTGCCACAGCGTTACCCCATTTTGTCTAAACTGGATAAGAATTACAGGCACAGGAGCCCCTTCAAAATGGATTACGATGCTAAATTGTCGACAAATAGATCTAGGGGTTTGTGATGAAAGTAAAAGAGATTCACTTTCCCCTATAATCCAGTATAAGGCCCTACCTGTGTTAGACTAACTACAACTCCAGAATCCTTCTTAGTTTCATATTTCCAAGGTGGGGAGATTGACTTTCTCTCTTGCTCTCACATACCTTAAAAAAAATTAAGAAGTAGCTGAATGGTATGTATTGTTTATGTATTTTTAATTCCTTGTTTGTGTTTTCTGGGCTTTATACTACAAGAGAATGTCTAGAATGCATCATGTGGGGTTCTGAAATGTTCTGAGTTTGCTTGTTTTTTGTTGTTAAAATATAAGGATATTTTAAAAACTTAAATGAATCTTTAACAGAAAAAAAGAGAACCCACTGCTCTTACTTCTTGCAAAGCCCATGGATGTAGACCTATAGAAAAGTTTAGCCCTATAAGTTTCAGAAAAAGAAAAACAAGAGAGCAGCATGAGGCTTTGTGAGGGCCCTGATCCAACTTGGGAGTGGGGATTGACATCACAACTGAAGCACTCCCCCTTATCATGTTACAGTATTTTTCCACACACGGAACCATCCCCTTAATGTATGATTTTGCCTGTTTGGTGCTTCTACAATAGATTTCACTGGCATAGATAGGCAGTGACTTGCACAGACCACGTTGGGGCAATATTACTGCATCATCATCATATGTTTACTTGGCTCCTTTCTAAGTCTTGGCCAGCCAGGACTGCACTAAACCATGGTAGAATCATAGAATAGAATCATAGAATCATAGAGTTGGAAGAGACCACAAGGGCCATCGAGTCCAACCCCCTGCCAAGCAGGAAACACCATCAGAACACTCCTGACATATGGTTGTCAAGCCTCTGCTTAAAGACCTCCAAAGAAGGAGACTCCACCACACTCCTTGGCAGCAAATTCCACTGTCGAACAGTTCTTACTGTCAGGAAGTTCTTCCTAATGTTTAGGTGGGAGGGAGCAGTTAAGTGATGGGGGCATAGACAAGGGGCACTCAACAACATGTTGCCTTACTCTGACTAGAAATAATCCAGAGTTGCACATCTCCAGTGCTCCATGAATGGTACAAGTGTTGTACTTTAAGAACTGGTTCACATACAAACCCTGGGAGTAAATATTGTACATGCTGCAAGACACAGGAGTGAAACTTTGGCTCATGAAATCTGTCCCCCCCCCCCAGCACAGAGAATGTGTTGTGGGGCCCCTGGATATCAGATCACACATCTATATGAATGTATACTCCTCCACCGCCCCATACATTCAGTGCACATCTTTTTTTTACGCTGTCTGGATCACTGGATGAACGGGGAACATCTTTCAACTCGAAAATTATTGCTATGTCCCACTGTCTGTTAACTTTACCTGCTGAACCACTGTGTGAGCCAGTTTTAAGACTAAAAAGGCACCATCATAGGGCTGCCGTATTTCAAAAAGTGAAATTCCATACACAGAAGTTGTTGAGCTTTTCTTGGCAAAGTTGTTGAACTTCGTTTGGTGAGGGGGGCCAAAGTTGTTGAGTTTTTGAGCTAGTTTTCTACGCTTCCGACATTGGTTGCCTTATGTCCAGATTTCCCTGGACGTTTAAGTGATTTCTGCCCAGATACTGTTTCCAAGGGCCAAATCCCAGCTACATCCGGGAAATTCTGGACTAACGCCATCCTTACACCATCATTACATGAAGCAAGTCTCTGTTTTGTTTTGTTTTATTTGCTCTATGAATTCATCATAAGGATTTTTTTTTTTTTTAGTGTGCATTTGACAAACTATGTCTAGTGACCGTAAATCTGTCAGGGCTTGTTAACAGCAGCTCCCTGCGAACATTTGAAAACACAGTGACAAAAATAAACGCAGTGTGTATCGAGAGTCTCAGCATAGCCGGATTCAAAACTACGGACCGAAAAACAGCCTGATTATTAACATGAAACCACAGGATTTGCTATGTTGGATCAGGCCATTGGTCTGTCAAATCAAGTAACCGGCCTTAGGCAACTGAGCGAAAAGTCCTTTCCATCTATAAAATGTCTAGCCAATGTGATGGATTGTATATGGGAGGGATTCCCCCCCGGTCTCTACTGCTGCAGTCAACTTGTAAAAACATGGGATTTTAAGAGACATGGTAGAGGAGGAGGAGGAGGGAAAATGGACATAGAATTGTTTTGGCATTTGCATGCAATGCCCTGCCATAAAAGTTATTCTACGAAACAAATTCGGTATACTGTATTTACATTCCTCAAAATTAAAAAAAAACCAGAAGACTCCAGTCCGGTGAATTTTAAACTTGAGTATTTTCAATTAAAGAAAAGGGCACATGTTATAGTTTGGTAACAGACATATCTAGCAGGCAAATGATTCAGATGGCTTTCACCTGGAATTTGGAAGGTGATGATAGAGGGAAATGGCTCTCTTCCCCCAACTGGGCAGCATGTCACGTCCTAGCCTTGGGCAAATCATTCTCTCTCTGCCCCAATTCCCCATCTGTAAACAAAATAATAGCCTACCTAACAGCCTACCAAATATGGGCCATGTAAGGAGGCAATAAAGGAAACATTGCGACCCACACAAACTTTTGTGGCTATGGCAGCTTGTGTCTCTAGCGATTCAAATAAAAGTACAGTGGACGCTCAGGGTGCGAACATGATCCATGAGGGATGCAGGTTCACAACACTCAGCATCCGCAACCCGCATCTGTGCATGCGCGGGTTGCTAATCGGCGCTTCTGCGCATGAGCAACTGCCAAAACATGGAAGTAACCCATTCCGGTACTTCCGGGTTTCGATGGTCCGCAGCCCGAAAAAACGCAACCTGAAGCGTCTGTAACCCGAGGTATGACTGTACTGGACAAGATGCAGCAAAATGTGGGATATTTCTCCCAGTCAAATCAACAATTCATATTGTTGATAAGCACATAATAGGGGTTGAAGCTCGTAGTGTTTTCCTGTGGTACTTCCTAGAGATGATTCTGCGAGATCCACTGGTGGAGGAAGGGGGGTGCAGTGGTTGCGGTCTGCCCCAGGTGTCATCCCTGAGGGGGGTGTGCCATCACCATGCCACCCCCTTGGGATGCTTGCCCTGCCCCCTGGGATGTTAGCCCTGCTCCCGCAGCATGTGCGCCGCCCCGGGTGCCGGAGCAGCCAGCTCTGCCTCTGGCGAGATCACTTCCCTTTTGTGCCCAAACAGGAAGGGGCGTAACTTAATATGCTCCTCCCTGCATCGGCACACACTTCCCCGCATCATGTCTGCAATGTGAGAGCATCTGTGTGTCAAGCTCAGACTCCATTTTTAAGCTAGCCTTCAGTATCCGTTAGTGACTTACTTAGCATTTTTAGCCTGCCTGCACTGTGCTGCTGTATTTGCTACTGAGTGAGTAAATGTTAATTTCACCTTTTCACTAATTTTTTTTGTGTGTGGTTATTATTTTCAGGGGGAGAAAAGGGGGGTTAATACCAGGAACATCCAGTCTGCCTTAAAGCATCCTGGATTATTAATACCAAAAGGCTAAAACTATCCAAGCTCCCTTTTAATCTGCAAAGGAATGTCACTCTCCTGAGCTCACTAACATGAGGAAGGAAGGAAGGATAGATCCTCTCCTAGCATCTAATCAAATCCCAACAAAAGTTGACCAAACTGTGGAAGAGGTAAGCATTCTGACCATTGGAGCTGATAGCATGGAATAAAGTGGGAAGGGGATCGTGCAAGGATAAGCAATCTGCTGACAGCTCACTCTGTCAAAGTGGCCGGAGAGCCAGGCCAGAGCAAGCCACTTTATAGACTTACAATGGTCTCTTGCTTCAGCTGAACCCTGATGGGCTGGCAGAAGCAATGCTACCTCCAGGTCAACTAGAGAGCAACATAGCAGATGTCAGCCCAGCAGTTCCTCCGGCTCCAAGCAACTAGAGAGCAAGGTCTATAAGCCTTACCTTTGGAGATTCCAGGTGCTTAGGGATGGAGGAGAATTTTGTTCGGTCCACATTTTAAAGTGAACCTATTTAATTTCTAGTTTGTGGATTTGTATGCACTTCTTTGTGGAGGAAGCCATGGAAGTGAAATGGATATAACACTGTCGTAGAATCAGAGCGTTACAAGTTGGCTTTAATAGCTATGTCATGAAAAAAGATAGGACCAATAAACTTTATCAGGAACCTCAGAAATGGCCGGAGCTGAGGCTCAGTGTTTTATAAGGCCAACATAGGCTGGAAAGTTTAATATCTTCTCTGGCGAACCAACACACACACACACAACCAAGTCTTTGTTTGATCTTTCTTATCAGGGTGCTCTTGCTATATAAAACATAGGATGGACAGCATGCCAAACTTGGGGAGCTCTGGAATACGAGCTAGGATCAGGTAATGGATCTACCATGAGAGGTATGTGGTAGACCCCCACAATTCAGATGTGAGAGATGCTTTAGCTTTGTGTGGCTTGGCCTGGTGTCTGCATGGAGACCATCTACACTGTCAATCCCCTACGCTCAGCCGTGCCTTACAATGTGAAATCAGGAGCATGAGAAGCCACTGTCTGGACTAGATTTCCAAATTCTGCGGTCTTTGGATTAAAGAGCATTAAAAGGAATGGCGAGATGCTACGTTTGATCGCCAGCCTATCCCGGCACCAGTTGCGTTCCATTATTTAACAGCTGTGCAGCACATGCACCGTCGACAGAGCGCACATGTGCGGTGCATTATCGTAATAAAAATGCAGATTCCTCTTGCAGCCACCCCCCCTCCTCCTCTGGCTGCCTTAAATGTTCCGCCCTCCCGTTATCCCTGCACAATAACCTCTTCCATTTGTGTGAGAATTATGTGAGACATTTCTCAGCTCTTTGAGGGAAGAAGCACAAGGCATACCAACCGCGTAAGAGCAGCCTGCAGAGCCTGCGGAGCAAGTAGCAACCCGGAGCCCAGTAACGAGAGCATTTGGTTAGCATTACCGCTGTCGATTTATTGCAAGTCCTCGGCATGCACATCAAAAGTTATAAGCTTTTTAACATCCTGGGGAAATGAGATGAGGCTGGATGATTCCCCACTGTGATTCATGGTGTCAGGCTGGGATAATAGCAATAGGCAAGCTCCCTCTGACAGACTAAATGAGGATTTTTATTACCAGCAGGGACACCTTGGGGGTTTCATCCAAGAATCCCTCCGGCTCGTGCGTTTAACACATCTCACGGCGAGGTGCAGAAAAGCAAACAACAACAACAACAGGCACCACACAAAAATAAATAAATAAAAGGCTTCTGATAAATCACTCCATTAAGCAGACTTTAAAATCCAATATTTTACTGCGGCAGAAACAGCAAACTACCCCTTTATGGAATTTTTACCCTTATTATTTTCGTCATTGCTGCTGGAAGCTGTTCTCAAGCCATATGTCAACGTATGTAGTCTCTTTGGGCTTGTGTTTTATGCCCCACTTTCTTTCCTCTGTTGCCTCTACTTTCAACCTCTCTCAGGCTCCTGACAATTCAGCTGTTGCTAGTGACTCTTGGGTGTCCCTGACAGAAGTGACTGGAGCAGAGGGAGGGAGAGGACAAACACGTATTAAATGTGTTGCCTCCAAAATGTGGGAGAGGACTGTCAAGAGAGGAGTCCTGCAGGCTGCTTCTGCGTGCAGATCTTCCGTGTGCCTAAAGTTGGTTTTGTGGTTTCTAAGTGGGGAAGCCTTTTTCGGAGTCAGAATGGGCTGCTTTGCAAAGAAGAGATGGGGTGGGTAGAACAGGAACCAGACTCGACTATGCAGAACACTGAAAATTTAAGGGGTTTGGAAGGAACCAAAGCATAGCTGTCAACTTACAGATTTGAAAATAAGGGACCAGCAGCCTCAAAAATAAGGGACCAGCAGCCAAAATAAGGGATTTTCAGGGTGCAGGTACGTTCAACTGCTGAGCCCCTCTGAGCCAAAGGTAGAAAGCCCAGCCAGCAGCCGAAACAAAGCCTCAAGCGGTGGTTTCCACAGCGCAGCAACCCGGCAAAGGGGATGGAGCAAGGAAAACCACCGTCACCTCTCCGCTGGGAAGCGCTGAGCAAAGGCAAGTCCCCAGGCAACGTCGCCGATTTGATCGGCACAAGGCATGCAAGCTCCACCCCCCAGTCGTTCTTAGACTCCTTATTGGGTGAACAACGCAGCCTCCCTCCTCCCTGGCTGGCAGGGAGGGAGGGAGAGGAGCGGAGCTGCTTCCTTTGAAACCCAGGAAATTTAAGGGACATCATCAATAAGGGACAGCAGCGAGACACGGCGCTGGGATAAGGGAGTTTCCTGCCAAATAAGGGACAGCTGACAGCTATGAACCAAAGCAACAAAGATCTTAGTAGGGGACAAGGCATGAAACTTGGTCCAAGTCCCAGGCTGGCTTAGGGTCATTTCATAGGCTACAGCTGCTGCCTCCAACCACGAGCTCCACAATTACTGGTTCTCATGCTGCACATGTAATGTAACAATATTTAATTAAAATGGGCAGGCTGGATCCCAAATTAGCAACCCCTTTGTACTCACATAATATGACCTACACTTATGATATGACACTTTGATGACTACCAAGAGGGAGCAATTATGTTACACCTAGTGCCTAGGGAAGCTGTTTATGCAGAGGCCCTCCTGGATTTGTCCATTTCCGTTTGCTCCATTTCCCATTTTTCCAGCTCTCCACATTTTGCAGCAATTGGTTGCCTGCTCCTGATAGACCCTGGACTATGCTGCCTTTGGGGGTGATATTTGAAATTGCCTGTAAACATTTCCTTAGCTTGCTTCTTGCACTCTCCTCTCCCCGACCCAGACTTTTCCCTTGGTTTGCGGAGGTTAAAGCTCTCGACAAAGCAATCCTAAATCCACCTGCCTCTGAGTAAACTCCGTTTAAAGCTGCGGCATTTTCATCTGAGAAAGCATGCATATGACCATGCTATAAAAGGAAAACAATCTTGCTTGACTCCAGTGAATGTAAATGCATATGAACACAATATATGCCATCGCACTCCTTCCATTTTCCTTGCTGGAGGCATGCACACACACACACACACAGAGAGAGAGAGAGAGAGAGAGAGAGAGAGAGAGAGAAAGAAAGGGATTCACATATCCAGATAATAAATGGTGCTGAGTAAGTTTGAGTTGCAGCTTTTTCACAATGTATCCAACCACTTCCTTGGCAAGATTAAACCGTCTGTTTTTAAATTTTAAGAGAGGAAATGTTAAGCTCAATTTACAAACACATCCTTTGGAAACTAGTAATGGGAGAGCAGTGTGTGTGTGTGTGTGTGTGCCTCCAGCAGTGTTCCTTAGCGTGAGGACAGAGGTTACAAGCAGTGGCGTAGTGTGGGGGGTGCAGGGGGGGCCGGCCGCACCGGGCGCAACATCTGGGGGGCGCGCGCTCACACTCGCAGCTCTCTGCCCCTACCTGGCTCACTCACTCTCTCTCACTGCAGTGCTGGCTGTGCGAATCCGATCCGAGCCGCCGGGTCGCCGCCCACTGTGGAGGGGAGGGTGCCAGGTGTGCGGTGCGGTGCAGAGAGAGAGCGAGGGACTATCTGGGGGAGGGACAGTCCAGCGGGGGGGGGGGCGCAAATTACTTGCCTTGCCCCGGGTTAGGGGGCGCAAATTACTTGCCCCGGGTGCTGACAACCCACGCTACGCCACTGGTTACAAGTAAACAGGACTGTCCCTTTTTCAGCTCTGACATGTTCGAAGGTAAGCGATCAATGCCAAATCATTGGGATGGCCAGTGGAAATAAACTGCTAAAAGTTAAAATAAAACAGAGAGAAGAAGGGAGGCAGGGAACCAGTTACTGTTTGTGAACTGGCTGCCCGGTGTCTCTTCACCAGGCCTGCTGGGCAACCCCAGTCCTGTCTAATCTCTGGTTCTTCCCTAACCTGAACGTTGTCCTCTCTCTCATGGTCCCTGGAGGTGAGGGGATTATGTCCTGCTGTCCATCAAGGCGTCCGTCCCTGTGCTACAACCTTAGGCTTGGCTGAGAGTCGCAAGTTACAAATGCAGCTTCCTCCGTATGACAGGAGGTCCGGGTCGAATGTGATCATTTCAGAGCAGCCATGCTGGCAGTTAATGGGCTTTTCCTTCCTTCCCCTCTCCAGCTTTTCCTGTGGTTCGGTAGTTTCTCTCATCACTTGGCCTGAGCTGAGACACCTACTGGTAACAGCAGGGCGGCAGGAAGGCAACACACTTCTTGTTTGAAATAACACTCAGTGTGCGCATGATGGATCTTAACTGAAGGCAGGCTCCCAAATGAAACCGATGTCAGTCAACAGAGAAGATCTGTTTTTGCCTTTCTACATACCCCTGCACTCGTGGCAGGGGGGAGGGGACAGTGGCTTAAGTCTATTTTTAATCCACATTCTCCAAAAATGCTTGCAGCCATCATAATGTCTTTGTATACTGTGCAGTGTCTGCTGTTTTTGTCTCGTTAGCTCACTAGAAATTGCCTAATAAACCTTGTTTGTTTAGGAGTGGTTTTTTTGTGTTTGTGTCCATTTGCTTTTAGATAGTGCTGCACAAAATATTCGCCACCTTTTACTTCCAGGTTGGAAACTACCAGTTTCTTCAGGGAAACGCTAACTTTTTTAAAACTGGCACGGCATAGCCTCGAACATTACTCCAATGAAAATATGGTCATCCTATTCCACCATCATTTTATTATTTATACCCTGCCCATCTGACTAGGTTGCCGCAGGTACTCTGTGTCAGGAGTGCATGCAGGAGCCGGGCCCTGTGACCAGTAGGGCTTCGCAGGACTGGGGCCTTCCTAAGCTTGTTCTGGAGAGGCAAGGCGCGGCCGCACAGGTGAGGCCACTTGGTAACTCACTGCACCTGGTGGCAAGAGCTGGGAAGGGATATAAGGTCAGCATTTCCCTTTAGCTCTTTGCCACAGCAACTTGTTTCCCACCTTGCTGTGTTTGGCTTCTTGCTTCCTGATCCTCAGCTTCGTGACTCCTTGCTTCTCGACCCTTGGACTCTTGACTTCATGACTCCCTGCTTCCTGACCCTTGGACCCCTGGCTTCTGGACTCTCGTTCCTGCTCCCACCCTGCCATCTTGCCCCCAGTCCCGACGTCCTCAGCTGGGACTTCAATCACCCGTAGACCGGACTGTGACACTCTGGGTAGCTTCCAACTAATAATAGTAGTAGTAGTAGTAGAGGAGGAGGAGGAGGAGGAGGAGGAGGAGGAGGAGTTTGGATTTGATATCCCGCCTTTCACTCCCTTTAAGGAGTCTCAAAGCGGCTAACATTCTCCTTTCCCTTCCTCCCCCACAACAAACACTCTGTGAGGTGAGTGGGGCTGAGAGACCTCAGAGAAGTGTGACTGGCCCAAGGTCACCCAGCAGCTGCATGTGGAAGAGAAGGGAATCGAACCCGGGTCACCAGATTACAAGACTACCACTCTTAACCACTACACCACACTGGCTCAAGTAGTAGTAGTAGTAATAATAGAACATTTAAAAAACTTCCATATGCAGGGCTGTTTTCTAAAGGTTGTATAGTTCCTTATCTCCGTTGCTCAGGGATTACATAACTCCATACCCTCCCAACATTTCTCTGGTGAAAATAGGGACGTCCTAAGGAAAAGCGGGACATTCTGGAATCTAATCAGAAACCAGGATGGCTTCTGTAAATCCGGGACTGTCCCTGCAAAATAGGGGCACTTGGAGGGTCTAATGTGGTATTCTTGTCCCCGTAGTTGCTTTTCCTGTGCTATTTTCCCCCTTGGAAGCTGGTCTTTCCTTCCCAGATCAATCACACGGGTGATTTTACTTAATCAGTGACATTGCAATCCAATTTTGCTGCAAGATGCTATTGGTGAGGATGAGTTAGGGAAAGTGCAGGGGGAGCACAGTCTAAATGAATAAGCAAATATTTGCACAATGAGTGGTGAAAAAATACGCCCCCCTCAAAAAAAGGCACCGCCAAATTGTTCATAAGAAACTCCAAGTGGTTGCAGTCCCGTGTTTTTAATCTGTGTAATGCCATTTAAACATTGTTACCGTCAAAAGAATCTGACAAGTTTCTGTCATGTTATTGAACAAAAGAAGAATGGAAATATCCTAGCAGCGCTCTGCTTTGAGACATACTGGCCCACATCAAAATCTGCTGAGGAATTTAAGCCTATTGATTTCACTGAATATAAGTATAGCTAACTCTATGCTAAGGGACATGGGTGGTACTGTGGGTTAAACCACAGAGCCTAGGGCTTGCCGATCAGAAGGTCGGTGGTTCAAATCCTGCGACGGGCTGAGCTCCCATTGCTTGGTCCCTGCTCCTGCCAACCTAGCAGTTCAAAAGCACGCAGTACAAGTAGAAAAAATAGGTACCGCTCCAGCAGGAAGGTAAACAGCATTTCCCTGCATTACTCTGGATGGTTAAGTCCAGTCAAAGGTGACTATGGGGTTGCGGCACTCATTTTGCTTTCAGGCCGAGAGATCCAGTGTTTGTCCACAGACAGCTTTCCGGGTCATGTGGCCAGCAGGACTAAACCGCTTCTGATGCAACGGAACACTGTGACAGAAACCAGAGTGCACAGAAATGCTTCCCGCCGCAGCTGTACCTATTTATCTATTTGCACTGGTGTGCTTTGAACTGCTAGGTTGGCAGGAGCTGGGACAGAGCAACAGGAGCTCACTCTGTCGTGGGGATTCGTACTGCCAAATTTCTGATTAGCAAGCCCAAGATGCTCAGTGGTTTAGACCACAGCGCCACCCACATCCTATTGAGCCAGGATGTGGGGCTTACTTCAATGTAGTTCTCCTGTCCCAGGAACTGGTCAGCTGAGATGGAGATCCAATGGATCCTAACATGCTCATTTGGGTGGATCTTGGTTTAGACTGCTGCCTTAGAAGTCAGTCTCTTTGATTTTAGCAGAACTTACTTACAAAGGAGTACTATCAAACGGCAAACAGATGCTTTCTCTCTGTCTTCAAGTAAAGGTGGCCAAAGCTCAAGAACTGACTGTTATAGACTATTGTCCAATATTAAAGGGTATTATAGGAAATTTCATGGGGAGATTTTGCATGCCTGAGAAATCCGCTCTGTGAAAATGGGATTACTGAGAACATATTGCACTGACCTCCAGCTGCGGTTTCTTTCCCCACTTGAGAGTTTGCTAATTTAGTTCGCATGCAATGCAAATGCCAAGTATATTCAGTAATGATTAGTTGGTTCTGCTTGTATGGCAGGTGAAATAGGGACCCAAAGTGATTTTTAAAATGCATAAGGGATTGGTTGTGTTTGCAAAATATATGCAAAATATATGCGGAGGTAATTTGGGGGCTTTCAAAGAACTGGGTTACTAGACACCCACGTTTGGATAAATTAACATTCACTTTTAAGACAGTGTGAAAGTATAAGATTCTTTGGAAAGCTGTTGCACATTGTGGCTGGGGAAACTCAGCCAGATGGGCAAATAATAAAATTATTGTGATTGTTTTTGTGAAACAAGAGCCTGGAATTTCATTTTTATACAGTAGCCTCAGTCTATCGATTAAATGGTTAGAGATAATTTTACGTGGTAGTCAGTAATGTAATGAAATTGCGTGTCCGGAGGTTGCAACAGAATAATGAAGCTACTGGCTACATTATGTAGGAGCAGTAGGAAGCACAGCTGAGAATGACCCTGGTAGTCATGAATATGAGAGAGAAAGTTGTATACAATACTGTAGGTCAAGAAGATTGCTAGAACAACTTAGTGGGCACGGAGAGCTGGGAAGGCAAAGATGACTGACAGTTGTGGAAGATACAGAAGGGCTTTCGGGGAAAAAAGAGACAGAATCTAGTACGTTGCATGGCTTGCTCAATAAACCCTCTCCATAGAAAAGAAAGGAATGGACTGTGGATGAATGGAAACGAGACCTCAAAGGTGAGCAGGAAATTGTCTGAACATGACTACTCCACAGACAGGCTTCAGGGGTCAGGAGGCATTGTCTGGGCAGGTGCCAACTGAACTGCAAAGGCACGGTTTAGCAGCATATAGGAAGCGCTCACTGGCATGAAGTCAGCAGAGCAAGGGTTCAAAACAGTGCCTTTGAGGGCAAACAGGAGCCAGGGCATGGGGTTCTGTGGGGAACTGCATGGAACACCAGCCTAAATTTGGAGCACTATCCAGTTCAGGGCTCTGTGCAGCCGCTTCTCCTTCAAAACAAAAACGGGCTGCTTAAGCATGCATTTTTTTAAAAAAAGCCCTGTAACAGAGTGCAGTTTGCGCTACATACTATGCTCTCTTCCATTTCCTCTTTTTGAGCTGCATCAAATCTGACATAATGCAAAAGCTTGCATGCCGAATGAATTGTTTTCCTATTCTTTTACCTTTCCCTCTGCTGTTTTGCGAACATATAATCTTGCAGGTTTCATTTGTGTGTAGGCTAGGGTTGGGAGGCGGGTGGCGCTGTGGGTTAAAGCCTCAGTGCCTAGGGCTTGCCGATCGAAAGGTCGGCGGTTCGAATCCCCACGGCGGGGTGCGCTCCCGCTCTTCGGTCCCAGCGCCTGCCAACCTAGCACTTCGAAAGCACCCCCGGGTGCAAGTAGATAAATAGGGACCGCTTACCAGCGGGAAGGTAAACGGCGTTTCCGTGTGCGGCTCTGGCTCGCCAGAGCAGCGATGTCACGCTGGCCACGTGACCCGGAAGTGTCTGCGGACAGCGCTGGCTCCCGGCCTCTTGATTGAGATGGGCACACAACCCTAGAGTCTGTCAAGACTGGCCCGTATGGGCAGGGGTACCTTTACCTTTACCTTTACTAGGGTTGGAAAACATGTGATCTCCCTCTCCCCAAAGCTGCTGAACTCATCTCCCAGGGGTCCCTGCCTGCATGGCTAATTGTCAGGATGGGAGTCATAGTCCAGGAACATCTAGACGGCTGCAGGTTTCCTGCTCTTGCTGTAGGCAGTCACCACTTAACCATCCTTTTCAACTTAAGAGTTGTATAAAAAAATGAAAACGTGACTCTTTAATAGCTGCAGTATAGGAGTGCTACTTTTTAATAAATAGGATTCGGGAGTAAAGAGAGCAACTGACTTGTTTATACGGTAGGGAAACTGAATGTACCCTGCAGAGACACTTCCCTGCCTCTGCACAATTCCAGCGTAGTGCTAAATGCAGCTAGTGATAGGAACTGGGGCAAAGACACCAAGAGGCAGAGATCAGGCAGGCTACGGTAGAAGCCAGGGGCACCCCACCTCCTTCTGTGACCAGCTTCCCTCTCCTCTGGTCTCTCCGCACCGGAAGAGGTATGAAGATAGTGGAGCAAAGGCAGGCAAGGCGTCAGAGTCTCAGATTGCTTGGGAAGGACCCAAGGGAGGAGGAGCCTTAGCTAGCTGTGGGAAGGCGAGAACATCCATTCAGTCTTCACAACTGCCTTGGAGAAAGATCTACTGGGGAGACTTGCTGCTCTTACTAGGTCTGGCCTCTAATAATAATAATAATAATAATTATTATTATTATTATTATTATTTATACCCCGCCCATCTGACGGAGCCCCCCAGCCACTCTGGGTGGCTTCCAACAAAACACTAAAATACAATAACCTACTAAGCATTAAAAGCTTCCCTAAACAGGGCTGCCTTTAGATGTCTTCTTAAAGTTTGGTAGTTATTTTTCTCTTTGACATCTGGTGGAAGGGCGTTCCACAGGGCGGGCGCCACTACCGAGAAGGCCCTCTGCCTGGTTCCCTGTAACTTGGCTTCTCGCAGCGAGGGAACTGCTAGAAGGCCCTCGGCGCTGGACCTCAGTGTCCGGGCAGAACAATGGAGGTGGAGACGCTCCTTCAGGTATACTGGACCGAGGCCATTTAGGGCTTTAAAGGTCAGCACCAACACTTTGAATTGTGCTTGGAAGCGTACTGGGAACCAGCGTAGGTCTTTCAAGACTGCTTCTTTGAATAAAGAGTTAGCTTTGCTGGCAGCGTGCGACTTATTGCTGACCTGCTCCTGACACCACGCACCTGAATCGGCCTTGGGTTTGGCGAGAAAAGGGAGTTCCACCTGGTCACAGGCAGGAAGATGCATCTATGCTTGCAAAGTACAAGCTGTTTATATCAGTAGGAATCAGAAGCTTGAGCTGGTGCAGAATTCACTACCCTGGTTGCTCAACTCAGCAAGACAGTTTGAGCATATTACACTAATGCTGGCCCGACTGCACTGGCTGCCAGTTAGCTTCCGGGCCTAATTCAAAATGCTGTTCTTGACCTACAAAGCCTTTGAGGACTGCAAAACCTCAAAGACTGCCTTTTCCTATATAAACCGACCCGGACTCTGCGCTCATCATCTGAGGCCCTTCTTCATGTGCCTCCTCCATTTAAAGTCCGGAGGTGGCAACACGGGACGGGGCCTTTTCTGCAGTGGCCCCTTGTTTGTAGAATATTCTCCCCAGGGAGGCTTGCCTAGTGCCTTCATCACATATTTTTAGGTGCCAGGTGAAAACATTCCTCTTCAGCCAGGCTTCTGACTGATTAATATTCTACAGCCTTTTAGATGTGTCTGTGGGAAGGGTGTGTGTGATTGCTTTGCTGTTTTGACAATGCACAGGAAAGTATGTGCTTACTCGCTGACACACAGGAGAGTAAGTGGTTCACCACCCCTGCTGACTGCCGTCAGAAGTGGATTCCATGCTACAGAAGAATAGTGAGAAGAACCATGTACAAACTATACAGCAGAAAACCCAGAGAAGTATGAAATCTGAAGGATAGTTATGTTTCAATCTGCACATTACTCTTGGAGCTGCAGATCAGGGTTTTAAGGAGTGTGATCAGCCAAGGTTTCTGCAGAAGCAGCTTTCAGGCACTTCCAAAGAAAAGACTTTGAGGTGCCATGTTAATTAGGAAATTAGTAATCTTGTTTGTTATTCATTGGACATTGTACACTGTGACAGCCAGCCACTGTGATGTGTGGGATGGTTCTGCAAATGTATAGAGATCTTCCAAACCCCCCCCCCCCCAATAAACAGAGTGATCTACCAACAACAGCTCTGTGAGAAGGATTCCAATGGATAGAGAGAGGGAGAGTCAAGCTCCTCAATATTCACCATCTCTGGGTGCTCTGCAATCAACTGAGGGGGGCAATTGGGTTGTTGTTTTTTATTTTTATTATGTATTTTGTGGTTTTATATCTTGATTTTTTTCTGTGAGCTGCCCTAAGACCCCTGGGTATTGGGTGGTATATAAATTCAATAAATAAATAAATAGTAATAATAATTATTTCCATGTTTTTATTCTGTATTTTATTTTGTGAACCGCCCTGGGATCTTATGTTGAAGGGTGGTACAGTGGTGCCCCACAAGACGAATGCCTCACAAGACGGAAAACCCGCTAGACGAAAGGGTTTTCCGTTTTTCAATGTGCTTCGCAGGACGAATTTCCCTATGGGCTTGCTTCGCAAGACGAAAATGTCTTGCAAGTCTTGAGATTTTTTTTCGCTCCCCGCCCCCTTTTTCTAAGCCGCTAAACCGCTAATAGCCTTTTAGCAGCTAATCCGCTAATCCCTTAAGCCTTTAATAGCCGCTAATAGCCGCTAAACCGCTAATAGTGCTAATCTGCTAAGCTGCTAATAGGGTTGCTTTGCAAGACAAAAAAACCGCTAGACGAAGAGACTCGCGGAACGAATTAATTTCGTCTTGCGAGGCACCACTGTATATGAATCTAATAGAATGAATGAATGAATGAATGAGCTCTTACCTGTGTACTCCAGAGGGCAAACACACTCATATTTCCCTATCAGGTTGAGGCATGTGGCACCATTCAGGCAAGGATCTGAAGCACATTCATCCACTTCCAGGTCACAGTGCTTCCCTTGGTACCCTGGCACACAGTAGCAGGCGTACCCACGGACCCGGTCCCTGCACACTGCTCCGTTGAGGCAAGGGCTGGAAAGGCATTCATCAATGTCAGTTTCGCAGGATGGACCTGTGTACCCTTCTGTACAGAGGCAAGTGGGGCCACCGGGCTCCTCCAAGCACGTGCCTCCGTGGCCGCAGAAATGCGAGCCGCAGGTGCTGGCAGCGGTTTCGCAGGTAGGTCCGGCGTACCCCGCAGGGCAGGTGCAAGTAAAGCTGAGGTCCCCTGCAGCGCTTGAGCAGGTGGCGTTGTGAAGACACGGGCTGGAGGAGCAAGGGTCGTAGGGTTGCTTGGCACACCTTTTGGCTGGGGTGACACCCGACGAGTCCGGACAGCCGCAGCCACCCTCTGCAGCAGCACCGCCACATTCCGGATCCTTTTGGCAAGAACTCGACAGGCACCTGGGACCATCTTTTAGGCAAAGTGACTCTAGAAAAGGAAAGGCAAGCGGTTAATGGGCAACTCCGGGGACAATTAAAATGTATAGCAAGAAGTGGCGTGGCTGCAACAAAATGTTGTCGTCTATGCTAAAGGTTGGGGTGGGGGGGGCGAGAGAAATTCTGTTCGGGTTGCAGTTTTTAAGGAGAACCTTACAAACTCACCCTTCCCAAAACAATACAGGAGTCAAAACACAGCATTCCTTCAATTTATTTTCTTAATTTTGCAGTGCACTTCTCCAGACAAGCGATGTGTACCCCCCAAAAAATGCATATATTGGGGAGAAGTGTGCACTATCGGTGAGCCATGACATGCAAAAGTGCAATTTATTATGGAAAATAAATGTCAGGTAGTTTAAGAATTCCAGTTCTCCCTCTGCCTTCTGTTTACATTCCCATTCTCTCTGCTGACACTGCATACAGGGACACGAATCTGCAAAGCCAGGGGAACAAATACAGTCCCTCAATGCCTTTCAACCTGAAGTGAAGACCACTTCAAGTCCCTCCCCAGGCCACGTTCCTCACATCTGTTATTTTATCTGCACATTATTTTCCTCCTTCCCTCTAGCCTTCATAACCATTTAGACTGCAGGATCTGTGGGTAGAGACTGTGGAGGCTACACCTGTGTTCTGTGCAAAATTTATCATAGCTTTAGGTAAAGGTAAAGGTACCCCTGACTGTTAGGTCCAGTCGCGGACGACTCTGGGGTTGCAGTGCTCATCTCACATTACTGGCCAAGGGAGGTGGCATACAGCTTCTGGGTCATGTGGCCAGCATGACTAAGCCGCTTCTGGTGAACCAGAGCAGCGCACGGAAACGCCGGAGTGGTACCTATTTATCTACTTGCACTTTGAGGTGCTTTTGAACTGCTAGGTTGGCAGGAGCAAGGACCAAACAACGGGAGCTCACTCTATCGCAGGGATTCGAACCGCCGACCTTCTGATCGGCAAGCCCAAGAGGTTCAGTGGTTTAAATCTGGCCAAATGTGAATAATGGGTTTTGCAGTTTTCCATAGCTTAGAATGGCCACTTAGACTTTGCCCAAATTAAAACGAAACCAAAACCAAAAACCAACTGTCTTAATAAAACCTCTTGCTTTCAAAATTTGTGTTCTAACTTTGGAATCATGGCACGTTTTATCTTTCTGCTGTATTTTTGTTGCTTTTTTATTCTTACAGTTTTATGCCTCATCTTGCCATTTGCAGAGGGGGTTTTTTACTTATTAATCGTAAGCTTCCTTAGAGATGTTATGAGGCTGCAGGCAAATGTAATTAATAATAATAATGAAAACGCATCATCACAAAAAGAGCTACAGATTTGCATAAAATTTACACATGCTAATTCAGATGTATAGGCACAACTTTAGAAAGGATTGCTGTGATGTAAGGAGAAATGCAATACATCTTGCTATAATAAGGAGAAATGTGACCAGCTGACCTGCTGTCTGGGTTTCTTACCTTCAAACCAGACTTGGACCAGACAGCTTTTCAAATAGAGGACTGTCGTCCGATAGCCCTGCGATCAGAGGACTGCTCTCTATAAATCAGAGCACAGTGCCACCCTACCATAACGTCCTTCTCAAGACACAGACTGAACTGGGTTGCGTGCAGGAAAATGGAAAGGAAAAGACATGAGAATGTCTTGACTTCTGACCTTTCTGTGCAGGAAGTATCTGATTCCACGAGAACCGCTTTTTCCTGTGTGCTGCGACCTGCCGTTTGAGTAACCCCTGCTAGGGGGTATCAGCCTGCTGCGCCTAGGCACATGGGCTTCCTCTTGCTCGAGGTGCAAACATCTGTTCTTCGATCAAGAATATTGTCCCAATTAACAGTGTCAGAAAGGAGTGTAAAAAGGGTTTGAGGGAGGAGGGTAGGATTGAAACCTTCAGTGATGTTGGGAGCAAGATCTTTCTTTGAATGCAGAATAAGAATCGCACAAGTCCGCCCCCCCCCCCCAATTCTCAACCAATTAAGATCACTTAGCAGTGACCTGCTTTGACAGAGATTTCTTTAAAAAATTAATATTTAACATCCAAAAAAATTAAAATAAACTGCCGATCACTTTGGATTTAGACTGACTGACACATGAAGTAATTCTCCAAGTCTCTTTAAAAGGCATCACGGCGTTAACCTAATTACTGGAGGAATTAGTGCCAAACATTTTACCCCATCGTTAAGGCCTTTTGATGTAACTGAGATGCTTGGCAAGAGGATCCCCCCCCCTCCTCCGAAAATGGAATATATTAGAATCTGAAGTTTTCTCAAGATGTTTGCTCACAGTAAAGAGCGACATCTGCTGGTTGGCATCAGTACTAATAAAATATTACAGAACTCTAGTTTGAAAACCCCAAAACCTATGTAAACTAAACTGTTGGGAGTGGTCAGCATTTGCCTTTACAGCAAAACTGATGTACAGTAAGACGCGGGTGGCGCTGTGGGTTAAACCTCAGCGCCTAGGACTTGCCGATCGCATGGTCGGCGGTTCAAATCCCCGCGGCGGGGTGCACTCCCGTTACTCGGTCCCAGCGCCTGCCAACCTAGCAGTTAGAAAGCACCCCCGGGTGCAAGTAGATAAATAGGGACCGCTTACCAGCGGGAAGGTAAACGGCGTTCTGTGTGCTGCGCTGGCTCGCCAGAGCAGCGATGTCACGCTGGCCACGTGACCCGGAAGTGTCTGCGGACAGTGAGATGAGCGCACAACCCTAGAGTCTGTCAAGACTGGCCCGTACGGGCAGGGGTACCTTTACCTAAAGGGAGGTAAGTGAGCTGGGGAAAGCAAAGCAAATATCTGCAGCTGTCCTTATACTCACTTCTCCCAGCCTCTGCACTTACGTACATGAACAGAACAGAGTGCACAATAAATGTTTGTGTGCAAGGGCTTTTACATATGGACAAAATCCAGCATCAGCAGACTTCAGCTCACGAGTTCCTGCTCACTAGTCCTGCCTGTGGCAGAGCAAAACATAATACCCAGGAACAGCTGGCATGGTGGAGACGGTGCTTCAGAGCTGTCATCCCGACACTGGTGCCACAGCTGCTGACATGCCAGTGCAGTGCAGCATGCAAGGTCCATGGGCAAACTGGCAACATCAATCTGGTGCTCCAACCAGTGCGCCAGCACACCCTCAAACTCACTGCCTGGCACCCGCTCCATCCAGATAAGTGGCAGTGAAACTAGTGTCAGGTAGGTAAACCACCTTGGTGGCTAATGGGTTGTGGCGCTCATCTCGCTTTCAGGCCAAGGAAGCTGGCGTTTGTCCACAGACAGCTTTCCGGGTCATGTGGCCAGCAGGACTAAACCGCTTCTGGTGCAACGGAACACCGTGACAGAAACCAGAGCGCACGGAAATGCTGTTTACCTTCCTGCCACAGCGGCACCTATTTATCTACTTGCACTGGCATGCTTTCAAACTGCTAGGTTGGCAGGAGCTGGGACAGAGCAACGGGAACTCACTCTGTCACGGGGATTCGAACAGTTGACCTTCTGACTGGCAAGTCCAAGAGGCTCAGTGGTTTAGACCATAGTGCCACCCGCTGTGGTGTAAAGTCACATGAGCTGGTGCTTATCCCGAGTGATGACAGGGGTGGCTTCAAGGGATGCGATCCTGTTGCCTCTCCATGGCTGCCACTGCTGGGTCCTCTCTTAGGCAGCTCGTAGCAGCTCCTGGAGAGTGGGTGAACAGGAGGAGAGGCCGCCACATCAAGGCCAAACCCCACATGATGTGCTGGCTCTGAGGGGCAGGCAGAGGGCAGGGTTGCCCTGAGCAAGAAGAAAGGGAATGGAGGACAAGGAGTCATATATATATATATATATATATATATATACATACATACATACATACAGTGGTGCCTCGCAAGACAAAATTAATCTGTTCCGCGAGTCTCTTCGTCTAGCGGTTTTTTCGTCTTGTGAAGCAACCCTATTAGCGGATTAGCGCTATTAGCGGTTTAGTGGCTATTAGCGGCTATTAAAGGCTTAAGGGATTAGCAGATTAGCTGCTAAAAGGCTATTAGCAGCTTAGCGCCTTAGAAAAAGGGGGTGGGGAGCGGAAAAAACCCTCAAGAATCGCAAGACATTTTCGTCTTGCGAAGCAAGCCCATAGAAAAATTCGTCCTGCGAAGCACCTCTGAAAAAGGAAAACCCTTTCGTCTAGCGGGTTTTCCGTCTTGCGAGGCATTTGTCTTGCGGGGCACCACTGTGTGTGTGTGTGTATAATGCTTTGTGTATCCATGCCTAATTTTGCTCTTTTAAAAAAATTATTGGTGTCTGTTTTTCTTTTTGTAAATCTGCCAAATGATAAAATAGAATAAAATCT
The DNA here is from genome assembly GCF_965153285.1 of Podarcis tiliguerta. Classification (NCBI taxonomy): domain Eukaryota; kingdom Metazoa; phylum Chordata; class Lepidosauria; order Squamata; family Lacertidae; genus Podarcis; species Podarcis tiliguerta. The sequence goes on from NC_139539.1 coordinate 79,796,578, forward strand.
GGTTTAAGGGGCTTTCTCAGGACAGTGGAGGGTGTATGTGCTGTATCCCACTAAAGGCACTCACCTGTCTTCTGACAGGAAAAGCTCTGCGGGGGCCAGTGGCGTACATTGGGGGTCAGGGGGGGCCGGCCGCACCGGGCGCAACATCTGGGGGGGCGCGCACTCGCACCTCTCTGCCCCTACCTGGCTCACTCTCTCTCACTGCAGTGCTGGCTGTGCGAATCCGATCCGAGCCGCCAGGTCGTCGCCCACTGTGGAGGGGAGGGTGCCAGGCGTGCGGTGCGGTGCGGAGAGCGAGGGACTATCTGGGGGAGGGACAGTGCAGCGGGGGGGGGGGGCGCAAATTACTTGCCTTGCCCCGGGTGCTGACAACCCATGCTACGCCACTGGCGGGGACAGTGGGGCGACAAAAATGGGGGGGGGGAGTTGAGGAGGGTCAGTTGCAGGAGGAGTGAGAAATGTCCCTATTTTCGTCTGAGGAACGTTGGAGGGTATGTTACAGCTTCTTGATGCCTTGATTTACCTCCCTAAATTGGAAGGAATCCCACCAAAATGTGGAGTGGAGGGATAGCCCTTCGGATGTGGGCCACTCCCACTATCCCCCAGCATTGGCTAGCATGGCTGGAGCTAATGGGAGTTGTAGTCAAAAATATCTGAGGACACCATATTGGGTAAACCTGATGCACTGCTAGAAAGTTTCAAATAATAGCGACCATCAGTTTGTGTGTGCTGTGGTTGGTTGGGAGGCAAGCACAGCTGCCGTCCAGCTTGTGGGTGAGCAGTATGTTAGTACAGTGGTACCTCGGGTTACATATGCTTCAGGTTACATACGCTTCAGGTTACAGACTCCGCTAACCCAGAAATAGTGCTTCAGGTTAAGAACTTTGCTTCAGGATGAGAACAGAAATTGTGTTCCAGAGTCCCCATTAGCTAAAGTGGTGCTTCAGGTTAAGAACAGTTTCAGGTTAAGTATGGACCTCCGGAACGAATTAAGTACTTAACCCGAGGTACCACTGTAAGCCATTTTGTCAGAGTGTTGTTTGCCTGAGAAAAGCACTACAATGACTGAAGAAAACTGGTGTCAAGAAACACCCTTACGTGTCATCACTTGACCTTCAGAACAGTCTCTAAAACTAGACTGGGCCATTGACCATGTGCTACTACAACCTCTTCCTAAACATCAGCTATGTCTTTCCCCCTGAGGTCATGACTCGGAACTGTGCATGGATATCCCTAGCGTTCACCAGTTATTTACAGAAGCCAAACCTGTCACTGAGATTTTAACACAGCAGTGTTCAACTTGCACTGCCAATGAAATATCTTCAGGTCCTTTGGCCCCATGAAGGATTTTGAAATAACTGATTCCACTGGAAGTGTATTCATCGCCCAAGGTGCATGGTATCGGAGAGTTCTTTGCGGTGGTACACCTAGGCCTGTCACAGTATGTTTGGCATGGGCTCTGACGGATAGCAAAAAAGACAGCCCCATAAATCTGCCAACTCCCCAGCAAATAGAACCCCAGAAGGCTGTGCGTGTTATCTTGTGTTTCTGGATGATACATGACGGCACTTGAGGAAGTGCCAAAGAGAATGAGAACACAGGCACATAATCTTAAGAAGAGTCAAAGAGACGAGAATGGGTTTTTCTCAGACATCTCCAGCATGAAAGGAGAGAGAGAGAGATGCTATATTTGGAGAGCAGATAGCATGGCAGGCAAAAAAAAAAAAAAAAAAAATAAAGTGTGTCTGAGGACAAAGAAACAGACTGGTAGAGGGGGCAATAATTCCAACTACTATATGCAGCTCTTAACTCAGGAGCTACAGTAGGGTGCTCCAATGTGTGGGCCGAGGGCCTTCAATAGGAATATAGCATCTAGATCAAGGGAAGTAATAGTGCCATTGTATTCTGCTCTGGTCAGACCTCACCTGGAGTACTGTGTCCAGTTCTGGGCACCACAGTTCAAGAAGGACACTGACAAACTGGAACGTGTCCAGAGGAGGGCAACCAAAATGGTCAAAGGCCTGGAAACGATGCCTTATGAGGAACGGCTAAGGGAGCTGGGCATGTTGAGCCTGGAGAAGAGGAGGTTAAGGGGTGATATGATAGCCATGTTCAAATATATAAAAGGATGTCACATAGAGGAGGGAGAAAGGTTGTTTTCTGCTGCTCCAGAGAAGCGGACACGGAGCAATGGATCCAAACTACAAGAAAGAAGATTCCACCTAAACATTAGGAAGAACTTCCTGACAGTAAGAGCTGTTTGACAGTGGAATTTGCTGCCAAGGACTGTGGTGGAGTCTCCTTCTTTGGAGGTCTTCAAGCAGAGGCTTGACAACCATATGTCAGGAGTGCTCTGATGCTGTTTCCTGCTTGGCAGGGGGTTGGACTCGATGGCCCTTGTGGTCTCTTCCAACTCTATGATTCTATGACAGCCCTCAGCAAGATTTGAGGAATCCCCCACCAGTGATGAAGCAAGCCGATTGGGTGCCTGGGGTGGCACACATTCCTTGTGCCTGGGGGTGGGGCCAGCCGCCCGCAGGATGGGGTGAGTTGGGGCAGGACGCTCCACGGGGCCTCCAAGTCTGCCTGCCTCCTCCCACTCAGCTGCCCTACAGCTGAGGGGGAGGCAACAGGCGGACAGTTTGGGGCAGCGTGGAGCCTGCAGGCGCTCAAGCCACCGCGTCACTCCCAGGAGAGATGCATGGCTCGGGAATGCTGCAAGCCCTACCGTGAGTGCCACCTACCATTTTGTCAAACACACCCTCAGTGGGGACACCCGGGGCGGTCCGCACCTACCGCGCCCCCCTGCTATGTCCCTGTCCCCTGCAGCCCTCACACTGCCTTCCCAAAACTAGGTGAGTGAGGGGCTAGGCTTTGGGCGGGAGGTGGGAGTGCTCTAGGACCCTGCCAGAGCCTTGTTCCTCCTTCCCAAAGAAGAAGAAGAAGAGTTTGGATTTGATATCCCGCTTTATCACTCCCCTTCAGGAGTCTCAAAGCGGCTAACATTCTCCTTTCCCTTCCTCCCCCACAACAAACACTCTGTGAGGTGAGTGAGGCTGAGAGACTTCAGAGAAGTGTGACTAGCCCAAGGTCACCCAGCAGCTGCATGTGGAGGAGTGGGGAAGCGAACCTAGTTCACCAGATTACGAGTCTACCGCTCTTAACCACTACACCACACTGGCTCCCAGCACCTCGCTTACCTGGCTTGGTTGCAGTGTGTTTCTAATTTTGGCCTTGCTCCCCACCCCTACACAACAAGGCACTGTGCAGCCTGCAGGTTCCATATCAAAGTACTCTTGAGGTCCACTTGGTATGAAAAGTAGGGCTGCCCTGAGGTTTGAGTTAAAATTCTGAACCAAGTGAAAGAGATTACTTATACCAATGGTGGGACACTCTGCCACAAGAGACTAGGGCCCTGCAGGACTTGACATCTTTCCGCAGGGCCTGCAAGACAGAGTTGTTCCACCAAGCCTTTGGTCAAGGCCCAGCCTGACTCCCTCCTTTGGCAATCTTCGCGGAGCTCTGGCCCAATGGTTGCCATTGGTTGATTTGAATAAATTTTATAATGAATGATTTTAGAGTGTTGTGTTGTACTGTTGTACTGTTTTATTGTTGTTAGCCGCCCTGAGCCTGGCTTCGCCTGGGGAGGGCAGGATATAAATAAAATGTATTATTGTTGTTGTTGTTAGAGATGGGGCGATCCCCCTAAACCCAAGATGTTAATAAATGGTGGGATTTTGATTATTTGCAGTATTGAGGGTGGGAGGGACTGCAGGCCAGTGGCGTAGCGTGGGGGGTGCAGGGGGGGCCGGCCGCACCGGGTGCAACATCTGGGGGGGGCGCTCGCACTTGCAGCTCTCTGCCCCTACCTGGCTCGCTCACTCTCTCTCACTGCAGTGCTGGCTGTGTGAATCCGATCCGAGCCGCCGGGTCGCCGCCCACTGTGGAGGGGAGGGTGCCAGGCGTGTGGTGCAGTGTGGAGAGAGAGCGAGGGACTATCTGGGGGAGGGACAGTGCAGCGGGGGGTGTGTGTGTGCAAATTACTTGCCTTGCCCCGGGTTAGTGGGCGCAAATTACTTGCCTTGCCCCGGGTGCTGACAACCCACGCTACGCCACTGCTGCAGGCCAATGGAAATAATACAGGTTAGATTTCCCTTCCAAGCCAAAGCCTCACCTGGGATACTGGCATTACCAAGACAAAAGGTGTTGATGGCGTGTCTGAGAGGAATCTTGGGCCTGGGCAGACAGAAGGTTGTCAGGATTACTGGGTGTGAAATAAAGAGTGTCTTTAGCAAGGTGTGCTGGGAAGAGGAAGGGAGGAGGTCCATCTCTGGCACTCTGGATGTAGGCCGGCTAGGAGAGATGCTCTTGAGTGCTGCACAGCTTTGGGGAACAAGCCCTGCTTGAAATGAACATGCTGTAAGATCTGGACTCCCTCCATGCAGACTGAAAGTGTAAATATATGAATCAATCATTTTTCTTAAAGCTGCTACAGTCTTCAATTCTCCAATGGAGCACAAACCCCAGAGGAATGCCTGGAACCCCCTGGAATTTTGCCGAGAGTGGGGGTGGCACATAACTTCTGTAAAAGTATTATCAAGAGTGGCCAATGTGGTGCCACAGAGCCATCTACACGGATGGTGCTGTGGTCTAAACCACTGAGACTCTAGGGCTTGCTGATTGGAAGGCTGACGGTTCAAATCCCCACCGTTGCTCTGTCCCAGCTCCTGCCAACCTAGCAGTTCGAAAGCAAACAAATGGGAGAATTGATTGCAGATATCATTTGGAGTTCAACACTGGGCATCACAGTGCTAGTTCTAAGATGCGGGTGGCGCTGTGGTCTAAACCACTGATCCTCTTGGGCTTGCCAATCAGAAGGTTGGCAGTTCAAATCCAAGCAATGGGGTGAGCTCCCTTTCCTCTGTCCCAGCTCCTGCCAACCTAGCAGTTCGAAAGCACACCAATGCAAGTAGATAAATAGGTACCGCTGGGGTAGGAAGGTTTCTGTGTGCTCTGGCACTCGTAACGGTCCTCTCTGGTTTCCATCACGGTGTTCCATTGCACCACAAGTGGTTTAGTCATGCTGGCCACATGACCCAGAAAGCTGTCTGTGGACAAACGCCGGCTCCCTTAGCCTGAAAGCGAGATGAGCGCCGTAACCCCATAGTCACCTTTGACTGGACTTAACCATCCAGGGGTTCTTAACCTTTACCTACCTGACACTAGTTTCACTGCCACTTATCTGGATGGCGCGGGTGCCAGGCAGTGAGTTAAAGGGTGTGCCGGCACACTGGTTGGAGCACCAGATTGATGTTGCCAGTTTGCCCATGAACCTTACATGCTGCACTGCACTGGCATGTAAGCAGCTGTGGCACCAGTGTCGGGATGACAGCTCTGCAGCACCGTCTCCACCATGCCAGCTGTTCCTGAGTATTACGTTTTGCTCTGGCACAAGCAAGACTGGTGAGCAGGAACTCATGAGCAGCCTAGTCTGTACCTGAGCAATGAGCAGCTCAGGCTGAATAGACAGCAGCTTTATAGGATCAGGTGGAGAATCCTGCTATTGGCTTGCATCACATGACTGCAGCTGTTAATTTTAGATAATTTCTCCTGTGTTGGTGTGAACACATCCTTGTGGCCTTTTCTCTCACCCAGTACACAACCACTCTTTATTCACTATGGGATGTTGTTGGTTCTTGGTGTATGCAGACCCTCCAAGTGTCCCCATTTTTCAGAGGAAGTCCAGGGTTAACAAAAGCTGTCCCGTTGTCTGGTTTGATTCCAGAATGGCCCGCTTTTCTTTAGGACATCCCTATTTTCATCAGAGAAATGTTGAAGGGTATGGAGTTATGTGACCACCAAGCCAATGAGATAAGTAGCTATGCAACTTTTAAAAGACATCAGAAGGCAGCCTTGTACAGGGAAGTTTTTTTAATGTTTTATTATGTATTTATATATGTTGGAAGCCACCCAGAGTGACTGGGGAAACCCAGTCAGATGGACAGGGTATAAATAATAAAATTATTATTATTATATAGGACGTCCCTATTTTCAAAGAAATGTTGAAGAGTATGCTATTGTGCTTTATACAAGTTGTTGGCTACTTTCAAGACTCTAGCCAAAAACAGATATAAAGCTACCAAATGAATTAATAATCCCATTTCCCTTCCTTAAATGCTGAAAATGCACATTTTTATCAAGTCACCACAATTCAGCGCCCCCAACGTTACACAAGCACAGCCCCTGAATCCCAGAGACTGAACTACTTTCTCTTTGCACTCCATACAAGTTATTAGCGTATGCGTGTTTGCAAGATGGCTGGTGGCTCAACTGTCTTTGCCTATACAGTGGTACCTCGGGTTACATACGCCTCAGGTTACATACGCTTTAGGTTACAGACTCCACTCACCCAGAAATAGTACCTCAGGTTAAGAACTTTGCTTCAGGATGAGAACAGAAATCGTGCTCCGGCGGCACAGCAGCAGCAGGAAGCCCCATTAGCTAAAGTGGTACCTCAGGTTAAGAATAGTTTCAGGTTAAGAACGGACCTCCGGAATGAATTCAGTTCTTAACCCGAGGTACCACTGTACTGAGCATGTGTTAAATTGCTGACCCAAAGAAAAATCCAGGTAACTGAGACAAGGACTGAAATTGAGGGGCGGGGGGGGGGACGGGACACAAACAAATCAGTGTCAGAAAGGCGAAAAGAAGAAGAAGAAGTTATGCCTTCTGTTTCTCAAAAGGCTAGTGACGAAGTGGCCCACAAAATGAAAACAAACAAGCCTTTTGGTTATGCCCTGTGATGATCCACAAACAGCACAGCCATAAAAACGCCAAGACCCTGAATATGGAATGTATTTACTCCAGGCCTGTTTTCGAAGCATGCTAGCATGTTTCCAGGGCAACCATGTGTGTGGCTTATTGCCTTGAATGGAGACGGTTGCCGTGGAAACCAACAAAAACAACAGCAATCGCAACCAAAGGAGGAAGCTGTTCCAGTTTCCAAAAGAGAGAGCCAATTACTATTACTATTATTTTTCTAGCGCACCCAACTCGGCAAAGACAAAGAAGCAACACATTTTTGCGGACGCAAACAAAAACAAAGCAAAACAAACACCCTATGGCTACTGTAGATATTAGGAGCAAGCGAAAAAGACATTTTGCAAATGTCTAGGAAGCTGTTTAACAGATGAAAGAGAGCTGGGACCCAATTTCAGAGCCGATTATCAAAGCGGTTTCCCTTTTGCTATTCTGCTCCTTTATTAAATTGCTGCACTGCTTAAACAGGAAGGGCATTAAGGCTTCTATGGGCTCACAGCTACTCTGTGGGCAGCCACACACCTTACAGGCACGTCGGCACCAGTAACAGACAGGTGACAGCACACACAGCGACAGCATGACAGGTGTCACCACAACACAGCCACACACTTGATCCTCCTTGGCTTGTAACATCCCCATGTGCTTGTTCAGAAGCACTTGCATGGAAGGATGCTTCCTTAACTCTCACTGAGCAGTGGAACTGAAGGCAAGCAGGGAGCAACAGCAGAACGTCTTGAAAGTTGGCAGCAATTGTTGCGGCGGGGGGGGGGTGTCCTGTAGAAATTTGTAACATGGGCCCCCTGCCACTTCAATCCCACAATCCCATCCCATCCAAGAAAAATCCTGAAGTTACATTTTCTACATTTATGAATGGGGGTGGCGCTGTGGGTTAAACCACAGAGCCTGGGACTTGCCGATCAGAAGGTCAGCGGTTTGAATCCCCGCGACGGGGTGAGCTCCCATTGCTCGGTCCCGGCTCCTGCCAACCTAGCAGTTCAAAAGCACGTCAAAGTGCAAGTAGATAAATAGGTACCACTGCAGCGGGAAGGTAAACAGCATTTCCGTGCGCTTCTCTGGTTTGCCAGAAGCGGCTTAGTCATGCTGGCCACATGACCCGGAAGCTGTACGCCGGCTCCCTCGGCCAATAAAGCGAGATGAGCGCCGCAACCCCAGAGTCGACCACGATTGGACCTAATGGTCAGGGGTCCCTTTACCTTTATACAAAGCAACTCTGTGTTTAAGCACCAAAATGGGGGGGGGGTTTGATAGTGACCCCCAAAATGGCCAGAAAATGCTTCAGATCAGGCACATGAAATCTGATGCCCTAAAGAGCAGTGCTTGCCAAACTTCAGATAGCTGAGTCACTGTCAGCACCCGCTATTTAAAAAAAAGGAAAGAAAAATAAAATTGATTTAAGAGTCTATTAGAATTACTGCAGAGCACCTTTTATGGCGATTGAGATAACTCAGTCAGGTAATATGAAATCACAGCTTATCAGTGTCTTCGTCTCTACAAGACTGTAAGGGCACGACACTGGAAAAACTCCCAACCTCTAATGATGTAAATGCGATTATAATAACAAGTTTAGAGATGTGGCTGAAATGAACAAAAAAAATCCATAGCAATGAGGGTTTGCAACTGTCAATGCAGCAGACAACCCCTTATTTGTTTTCCAAAAGAATAAAAATCCCCTGAGATGAGTTCCTCCCTGTGTTTCTATCCTGGGGTATACAATTTGATCTGAAGGAAACAGTGAATTTTGCAGGTGCAGCAGGGAATTTACTCTGCAAATGGGTACTTTGAGACAACGAGAACTTTTAAGTGTTTAAATTTATTTATCATTGAATACCAACTCTCGTAGCACACAGTTTAGGGAGTTGCTGCTTTATAATTAAGAAGCATTGAGCATCCAGTCCAAAAATCCACCACAGGTTTTCCATTTGCTTGTTGCAGGTGGAATGGGTGAAGAAATGAAGTTCATGCTAGTATAATGTAATTAGATGCATCCTCTAATTAATCTCTTTATCTCATTAAGAGCATTCAGTTAGCTACCTTGGATTTTCACTGCTGCAGGGCTAACCCTAGGTAAATCCCAGATTATGTATCCTAACAGGTGTTATCTTAGAAATGAGTATCACTGTCTTGTAGTAAGGTTAAGGCTTACTGGGAAATGACATACAATGAAATGAAAAGGATGTTTAAAATAACGTTGTTGTTTTTTTTAAAAAAAAGACCAGAAGCCTTTCTCTTGGGAATTATAGGGATAGAACTACCAAAATTGTATAGAAATTTATTCATGTATGCAACTACAGTGGCAAGAATGTTACTTGCCCAAAAATGGAAAGAAGTCATCCCAGCAAAGGAAGAATGGATACAAAAACTTATGGAATATGCAGAAATGGCGAAACTTACTGGAAGAATAAGAAATCAAGACAACAAACTTTTAATAAAAGAATGGAAATGGTTTACTGAATATTTACAGACAAATTGTAAATAGATAAAAACACTGGCAGGGTTATTGTAATAACCTGCAGCTACGTAAGAGTATATAGTTAAAAAGTTAAATAAATGAGTTAATTAAATTAATCTGGATATGCAGAAGATATTAAAAATAAAGTTAAGGAACCGCAGAAAGAGGGGGAAGGAAGTCAAGCAAAAATCAGTGAAAAGTATATATCTGAAAAGTATAAATAAAATTTAAGAAAGAAATGAATATCACCATTATGTCTGCGCAAGTGCTTCTCGTGTACTATTTGCCAAGACACGTCACAACAAACTGCAGACTGGAAGCATAGTTCACCTCCAGTAAGTGGCCCAATAGCCTACTTAGATACAGGGTGGTCCAACTTTTCATACCAAGTGGGTTGAAAGAGCACTGTCCCGAACCCCTGGCCTCCCTGGCGGCAAGTCAGTATATCAAGTCCCCAGTCCAGGGTCAATCCATGTGTCCAAAGTCCATAGATCCTGGAGCATCCAAGGTCCATCAACATGGGCAGTTGCGCAAACCCAGCACCTCAGCTCTGCTGCCCTTTTATACTTTGCATAATGATTGCGGCATCTGGGCTGGATGAGGCAGGTGACCATCACCTGCTCCAAGCCTATCACATCCCTCCTCCCAGAGCTAGCAAGCCCCACCTGGCCAACTAGGAAGCTGGGCTGTGGGCCCTTGACTGCCTCAGCCTCCTATTGTCCCACTCCCACTGCTCTCTATGCCTGCCATGTTTGTGGGGACAGGGGCGTCCCTGGTGATGGGTGCTGCTGGTTTGGCTGGCTCCTGTGCACTGACCCCCGTCCCCTCATCATCTTCCATCACCCCATGAGGAAAGTTTGCATGAAAATGCATATATTAGCATAATAAACATCATTAAAATTCATATTAGGGGAAACTGCTTGCAAAAATGTGTATACAAAAATGTGTATACATTTATATCCGGACCCTGAGATAATCTTCTGAGGCCCTCCTTCGTGTGCCTTCTCCTCAAGAGGTCCAGAGGGTGGCAACACGAGAACCGGCCTTCTCTGCAGTGGCTCCCCGTCTGTGGAATGCTCTTTCCAGGAAAGTTCGCCTGGCACCTTCATTATACACCTTTAGGCCCCAGACAAAAACGTTTATTTTTAACCAGGCCTTTGGTTGATCTTATTGACATCCTATACCCATTTAAAATGTGGCTGTTTTTTTGGGGGGGGGGTGTTACTGGGTTGTTTTTATTCTGATTATATATGTTGTAATCTTTTCTCTGATCCGCCCTGAGACCTCCGGGTATAGGACGGTATATAACCTCAATAAATAATAATAATATAATAATAAGCAAAATTGCATATAGAACTGTATGAGGAGAAATGTGACAAAAATGCTGATGAATTTCCAAGGGGACTACTTTTAGATGCGAGCGGATGCAGAAACATGGTAGCCAAAATTTAAGGTTGGAAGAATGAGTAACTTTGCAGCTGGCAGCCAGCCCCAAACTAATCCCTCCATCTCCTAGCACTATGTAGAAACTTCAGGCTAAGCCCTGAGAGTACAGTGGTGCCTCGGGTTACAGACGCTTCAGGTTACAGACTCTGCTAACCCAGAAACAATAAATTGTTGTTGTTGTTATTCTAAATAGTACCTCGGGTTAGAACTTTGCTTCAGGATGAGAACAGAAGTCGTGCTATGGCAGCAGGAGGCCCCATTAGCTAAAGTGGTACCTCAGGTTAAGAACAGTTTCAGGTTAAGAACGGACCTCCGGAACGAATTAAGTTCTTAACCAGAGGTACCACTGTATATGGATTAAGGACTGCCTAGCCATCAAATTAGCCTTCTGCCATACAGCACACTATGGCAGATGAATGACTTGACTTTCCCCGACTACGTACATTTGTCCTGAGGAGGAAGGAAAAATTCTTGACTGGTCCCGCCAGAGAGCTGCAATCCCACGCAATTAAGACTGAAATCTACTTAGTGAAATCAATACATTTAACTGCTCCTGTTGGTTTGCCGCTTAGGTCATAGTACACAGCACTGGACAAGCTATGGTCTTCCATTTTCTTCTTTTTGACAAATAACGTGAATTTGAATCCTCACTGCACCTGAGGATTTCTTTCCACAGCAGCTGTGAAGCCAACTGGCTCCTGCAGTCCGTAGACCATCCGTTGAGAGTCCTCTAGAAATTGTTACCACTGACCAGCCATCACAAATATGGGCCCTCTATCAACAGCACAACCGGGAGCCGTGAAGCTGAACTGAGGTGATAATAAGATTGGGCAAAAGGTGGGGAGGTTGGGGTGGGCAGCTCTAGACATTTTTGCTGCCTGGGTCACAGCAGCACATTGCACTTCCACCTTCCCTCAAGTCATGGTTCTTGGTATTCAGCACTGTTCAAGTTATTTTGAAACCTGAGGCAAAAAAAATCCACATGGGCCTCTTTGGTTTCCAATAAAACAAGAATTAATAAATAACTTTTTTCTGCCATTTCATTACACTAGGGTAGTTGGCTGCATGAGGCAGCTGCCTAATTGTAGAGATTGCATGCCGCTAGTGAGATTAAAGGTTTATGATCTGAATTTGTGTGTAGTTGTGAGGGAGATGGAAACACGCCACAGTTGCAGCCAATCATCATAGAACAGGTTTATTTTCTTAAAAAACTGTCCCACCTGCTTGTGCATCTACTGCTACTGTGTGCCTTTCTAAAAGCAGTTGGCAGGAAAATTCGCACAACCGCTGCTCTGAATTATTGTACAAGGTGTGAGCGGAAAGCTCAGTGAGTGGTCACAGAAATCGGACAGCGAGAAATATTCAAACATACCACCTTACAGGCCTTCAAAGTAGGCCCCCTCTGATACAATGCACTGTTGACAACGTTCGTATAACTGTTGGAAACTTCTGGAGAAGTCCTCTTTTCGTACTGCTTTCAGTTCCCTCATCACAGCAGCTTGGACGTGTGAAATGTTGGGAAATCTGGGCCCTTTCAGTGCAGATTTCAGTTTTGGAAAAAGAAAGAAATCCGGTGGGGCCTGATTGGGCGAATATGGAGGGTGGGACAACGCAGAAACCTCAGTAACACGCACTATGCAATTCTTCCGCCACCATTCGGACGGACAAATGCCAATCAATAACTCTCAAACTCTGTTGACATTTGCTGCCATTCTGCTTGTTGACGGTCTGCCAGACTGAGGGGCATCTTCAATGGTTTGCCACCCTTCACGGAAATGCTTAAACCACTCACACGCTGTCTTTTGAGTTACAGCTTCATCTCCACACACAATTGTGAGCATTTCGTGGGTTTCCGATGCCGATTTACCCAAATTGAAACAGAATTTCATATTGATGCTCTGCTCCGTTTTCTATCACAACCCATGGCACTAGTAACAGCTACTAAATGCTACCGCATGTGTGGTGGTCTTGTGAGGTAATTAGAAAGTTTTGGGAATCTATTTACAATGAACTAAAAAAAATATTTAAATATACCTTCACAAAAAAACCTGAGGCCTTCCTTCTGGGGATAATTGGAGAAGAAATTAAAAAGGAAGACCAAACACTTACCCAATATGCAACAGTGGCTGCTAGAACATTAATAGCGCAAAACTGGAAAACATCAAAAATCCCAACTATTAATGAGTGGCAATCTAAACTATTTGATTATATAGAATTGGCAAAAATGACACAGAAAATAAGAAAAAAAAAGGTACAAAGTTTAATAATGAATGGAATAAATTTAAGACATACATTGAAACAGATGTAAAAAAATTTAAAAATCACAGTAGGCTTGATATAACACTTGCGACGTAAAGAGTTTTAAGAAAATGAAACTGCAGATAGAAAATCTTTTGTAACACATTCCGAAACCGAGATGAAGGGAAGTCAATTATTGTTGTGTGATTTAGTTATTTGTTACTGTAAGTTTAATTTGTTGATGTTTTATGTTATGTAATGTTTTTCTTTGTTTGTTTCTCTTTTTTGGTGCTTTGTTTGTCTTTTTTGTTGTTTTAATGTTTGATGTTGTATAATGAATTGAAACTAATAAAAATAAAAATAAAAAAATAAAATAAAATAAACGCTACCGCATGAACAAATCTATCAACAAATGCCTATTAACAAATGCTGAAACATGTGCACATATGCTAGCTGAGATACGGACAAACGCCTCCGGTGAATCCAGCAGTTCCCATTATCGCATACAGGGATGATTCACCCTACTTTCCGGTCACACCTTGTATGTATCTGTATGAATGAGAACATAAAATAGCCCCCATGTCAATGCCTTTTGCACTGGGGTCCTCATCCCGTCACAAGAGACATTAGAACCGTCTGCCCTGTGGGCAGGAGAGGAAGAAGAGCCAAACTGTCAGCATCAGAACCCCTTTAAATAGTCTTAAAAAACCCCTGCTTCAATAATACTTTGCTGCTAACCATTTTAAGCCACTCTGGCAGCCTTGTCAGCTTAAGAGCAGGGTAAGAATGCTTAAAATAAATAACTCTGCTCTGTTCCAGCGGAATGGTATATTAAGCAGCAGGTATTAAGCTTCGAGAATGGATTTTTGATTAAAGCGCCCTATTAAGGTAAATTATTTTAAATTATTATTTTTTTCCAGCCGGTGCAGGAAAAATGAATATGGCCATAACAGAGCCTCTTCTCTGTGACTTTCCTTGAGCTCAGACAAACCTCCACAGCTGGTACACTTTTTAAAAACAGCAGCAACAGGCTGCCGTGCTAGATGGCAGATACCACTGGATTTCATTGGCACAAAAATATACACATATTTATCTGATGGATGGATGGATTAAAGAGCATTTATATACCGCTTAATAGTTTGGAATACTCCAAGGAGTGTGAAGATGGAAGCTTCTGAGTTCCATATTACATGCTCTTCTGCTTTCTATATTTTGAATCAAGCTCCAAATTTCTTGGCACTCCTTTAATGCCCTTACAGTACAGCTCGACCACAGAAAAGATAAGTCATCTGTAATCTTCCGCAGATACAGTGGTACCTGGGGTTACAGACGCTTCAGGTTACAGACTCTGCTAACCCAGAAATAGTACCTCGGGTTAAGAACTTTGCTTCAGGATGAGAACAGAAATTGTGCGGTGGCAGCAGCGGGAGGACCCATCAGAACCCGGGGGGTTGGAGTCAGAGGGACTATAAAACCAGCTCTGGGAAGGGCAAAGGGGGAGTTCGTTGGGAGTCGGGTGGTTGGTTGGAGTGGGAGTGAATTGGGATAGAGTCTGTGGGTAGGTTGAGTTAGTGTAGCGAAATAAGCTGAGTCAGCATCAGTTAGGAGCTAGGAAGACAAGTAAATAACTGAGAGGTGGTTTAGTGAGTGAGAGCAGGTAGTGGAAGTTATAGGTCTGGATAGGCACCCCATGATTGTAATTGACCGATACCGTTTATGGAACCACACGCTTATTAAACTGCAATAAATAAACAGAAGTTTATGTTCCAATTTAACCCTGACTGGACTCAGTATTGTACCAGGTAGGGCCTGGGTGGTGGCAGCGAGAAATAAAGTAGTGGCACAGGGATCAATAGACGGTGAAAGGTCCGGGGACCCTGTGTGATCGCCACAGGGGGGGTGTGGAGGGTGCCGGCCGCCCCAGGTGTCATCGCTGAGGGGGTGACAAAATGACAAAAAAAAATGAGTTTAAAATAATGATAATAAAGTTGGGCTCACAAAACCTTTTAGTTCAGTCAACAAACGTAACGAAACGCGGCTGGCACTGGGCGCCACACCGCGGAGGCCAGCACTTACCACGGGGCCTGCAGCGTGCCCAAGCCACGCATCTCTCCTGGGAGTGACATGGTGGCTTGGGCGCCTGCAGGTTCCACGCTGCCTGAAACAGCAGTGTGGGACTTGCATCTGACCTCCGCCTCTCCCTCAGCCGCCCTACAGCTGAGGGGGAGACGGCGGATAGGCTCCTTGCAGTGAGCTGTGCCCTGCCCCCATGGGTGGCTCGCCCCGCCCCCAGCTGCAGGATGCGCATGCCGCACCTGGCACCCAAGCTATGCCACTGGCTCTATGTGGAGCCAGAGGTGACCCAGAAACTGTAACTAAACCAGAATACGGCAGCTAGACTGGTGACTGGGAGTGGCTGCCAAGACCATATAACGCCGGCCCTGAAAGACCAACATTGGCTCCCAGTACGTTTCTTACAAAAGTAGGAGCAGTGGAAATATATTTTGAACGTTGCACAATATCAGGAGTGCCCGATGCAGCCTCACTCCAGGGCACTGTGGGAAATTTAAATGGCAGCTCACACTAAGACCCTTCCATTTGAGTTTCCCATAATGACCTGACTGTGACACCATATTGGGTGTTCTAGGGATGTTTAAAATTGCAGCCTGTAGCCCACTGTGTGCGGGGGCAGGCATTATCACTGGTTCACAGATTGAATAATGACCCTTGCTGTTAGCTCCAGAAAACACCGGGCCTCAGCAGCTTACTTGGCCGAGCTGTTTCTTTTTTAAAAAATATATATATATTTATTGCTTTTTGTACAATTTAAACATTGCAAAACCAAAAAACAAAAACAGAAAAATAAAAACCAATACAATACAATAAAAAAAACCACATAACACTAAACACATTAAACTAAACACAACCAAACAAAGCAATTTAAAACACTCAAACAATTTCAATATCTTTCATTCACTTGTTTCACCGACCTCCTCACACCTGCCTTTTTGTATTCCACTTCTGTCAAATGTTTCAGCAATTCCTTTCCATCTTCCTCTGTTATCTGTCAAATAATTATCTTAACACATTCTAACCTTATTTTACTTTTAAAGTTCCATTAATCTATTTATACTTAAATCCTTATAATATTTCTACTAAAGCCATATAACTTCATTCCAACATTTTAACATTAATTAATTTTGCAGTATTTCTGTAGATAATCTTTAAACTTTTTCCAGTCTTCTTCCACCGACTCCTCTCCCTGGTCTCGGATTCTGCCAGTCATTTCCGCCAGTTCCATGTAGTCCATCAACTTCATCTGCCATTCTTCCCGGGTGGGTAGATCTTGTGTCTTCCAATACTTCGCAATAAGTATTCTTGCTGCTGTTGTTGCATACATAAAGAAAGTTCTGTCCTTCTTTAACACCAATTGGCCGACCATGCCCAGGAGAAAGGCCTCTGGTTTCTTCAGAAAGGAATATTTAAATACCTTTTTCATTTCATTATAGATCATCTATGTGATCTATATTGGCCGAGCTGTTTCTTGGCACCTGTTGAGCCCACCTCCTCTATAGTTTCCTTCTTTCTGTTCAAAAGCGCACTGCGTTCCGAATCATAGCAGAAGCAAGGTAGTCAACTGGAGCCTTTGATAAAGCTGTGCTTGACTTTTTCACTGCCCCCTGTTTTAATTAAGTACGATTAGCAAAATGTCATGTGGAAGTCTAGCCGGGGAACTGGAAATAAAATTCATCACCGGGAGCGCCGAGTGAAGAATGGGTTCTGCGAGGCAGCATGGCAATCAAAGCCCAGAGCCTGCCAGCCCCAAACCTTAGCAAGGGAAACATTTGCTTTCTAAAAAGAGTTCACCTAAGAAGCAGAACTAATTAGAAAAGATTAGCAGAAATGAAGCATGTAATGGCTGGAATGCGGCGGGAGCAGAGAAGCAAAAGGCTGATGAGTGACCCTGACATTTGGGGAAACTTCTTAGAAAACTTGGGTGCTGCTTTCTGTACAATGAATGACTGACTGAACGTTCCTGTGCAAATCTGACTGGATACATATACAGTGGTACCTCAGTTTAAGTTCCTAATTCATTCCGGAGGTCCGTACTTAACCTGAAACTGTTCTTAACCTGAAGCACCACTTTAGCTAATGGGGCCTCCCGCTGCTGTCGCGCCGCCGGAGCACAATTTCTGTTCATTAAATATCAGCTTGCCAAAGTCTGATTCTCTATCATCTACATATTGGGAATGCTGAAATAAACTGTACTGGGATAATTTTAATGTGTGTTTTTTCTGTAAGCACATGAAAGTCCAATAATGTACTTGAGAATCTGTTCTCTAAATTCACGTTAGCTCTACTTCATTCTGCCCAAATATCAGGTTTTCCTTAATTACTCAAAGCTTTGTATATATCTACACTAAGGAAAACTGGTCAAATAAAATGAACCACATATTTAATATGTCCTTTTTTTCATAGCTCCCAGGTTAGTGAGACAAGCTTTTCTGTTAAACAGGCCGAGACCCAGGATATATGCTACTGTCACAGTAATGGGTTTGGTTTAAGCAAGAATAAATGTCATTACCTTGTCTGTTTTTTGTCAATTCTCCTAACTGTGGTCTCAGATGATTGTGTGTGTGTGTGTGTGTGTGTGTGTGCGCGCGCGTGCGCTTGCTTTTCCAGGTTGGTTTTCCAGAAGCCAGACCTATTGTAAGTGCATAATGTATGCCTGTAGCAACCTCTGAGAATACAATGGAAGAACAGTAGATTACAGAAAGGAAACAGCCAACCCCCTGTGAAGGCACAGGATAAAATTTATCACTTCAAGCTAATTCACCCCCGGAGAAGAAAAGATGTCCAAGGCTGAAGACACAGCAGGCAAATCATAATCTGTAAATACACCAGCTTAGAGCTGTCCATTGATTAGAGTTTTTTTAGTTCATTCAACATTTCCCTTTTAATCAGTTAAATGGTTAATGTATTATATTTAAATAAACATGCCTATGACCATCAGTGCCTCTTTGACACACTGAGGTGTGAGAGAGCTTGCAATTTAACAAAAGAAACATTATAAGAAATGACCACCCTTCATATTTCTCTCTCTCCCCCGACATCTAAGACAGTAACATATCGGAATCAGAAGAGCTACAAAGCATGAAACATGTGGGAGCGTAATAGCCTCAACATTTAAATTTTATTCCCAGCAATTAAAATTTGCCCCCACAGACTAATTAACCAAGACTTCACTTGTTTGATCTGCTGATTGAGCCTGTTAAAGTTTGCAGCTGCAACAGATCTCTAAGTGATAGAACGTCGGTTGCAACTACCTGTTACCTGGCTGACATGACGTCACACCATGGATGAATAGCTATATGAAGCAAGGCAGGAAGAAGAAGAAGAAGAGGAGTTTGGATTTGATATCCCGCCTTTTACTCCCTTTAAGGAGTCTCAAAGCGGCTAACAATCTCCTTTCCCTTCCTCCCCCACAACAAACACTCTGTGAGGTGAGTGGGGCTGAGAGACTTCAAGGAAGTGTGACCGGCCCAAGGTCACCCAGCAGCTGCATTTGGAGGAGCGGAGACGCGAACCCGGTTCCCCAGATTACAAGACTACCGCTCTCAACCACTACACCACACTGGCTCTCACTGTGCTCATTGGCCATGCCCCAGCCACTGTTTCGCCACTGCCCTTCCAATGGCCAAACATTGGAGAAAGATCTCACCTGGGGTGCCTGTTCAATGCATGCAGTGTGTCCACGTGATTTAGAACCCAATGTGGTCAGGGTTCCTCATCACAGGGAGAACCCACACTCATACAGCAGGCTGGTTAATTCTGTGTCCAGGACGGCTGTCTATCAGCTCCATCTGGTACGCAGGCTGAGACCCTACCTGCCTGTGGACTGTCTTGCCAGAGTGGTGCATGCTCTAGTTATCTCCCGCTTGGACTACTGCAATGCACTCTACGAGGGGCTACCTTTGAAGGTGACCCAGAACTGCAATTATTCCAGAATGCGGCAGCTAGACTGGTGACTGGGAGTGGCCGCTGGGACCACATAACACCAGTCCTGAGATATCTGCATTGGTTCCCAGTACGTTTCCGGGCACAATTCAAAGTGTTGGTGCTGACCTTTAAAGCCCTAAACAGCCTTGGTCCTGTATACCTGAAGGAGCATCTCCACCCCCATCGTTCAGCCCGGACACTGAGATCCAGCACCAAGGGCCTTCTGGCGGTTACCTCATTGCGAGAACTGAGGTTACAGGGAATCAGACAGAGGGCCTTCTTGGTAATGGCGTCCACCCTGTGGAACGCCCTCCCTTCAGATGTGAAGGAAATAAGCAGCTATCTTCTTTTTAAAAGACATCTGAAGGCAGCCCTGTTTAGGGAAGTTTTTAATATTTAATGCTGTGTTGTTTTTAACACTTGACTGGAAGCCGCCCAGAGTGGCTGGGGAAACTCAGCCAGATGGGCGGGGTATAAATAATAAATTATTATTATTATTATTATTATTATTATTATTATTAGGGATGCAGCAGTGGGGCAGTCAGTGGCCCCAACCATTCTCTCCTTCAGTGTACGATTATTTGTTGTGTGAGCTGAATAGGGCTCACGTTTCCTTTCAACCTCCAGTCTAGCCGCTTGAAACAAAACACGCACATGTATGTGCACACAAACGTCTATCCATCTGCCTGCCTATCTTATGTGCAAAAAAGAAACCTATATTATCAACCCTCCAGCACAAATCAAACTCCCCCAATACTATCCTGTCTCTGTAGCTGTACAGGGCACACTGTCCTACTTCAAATAATGGAGCAAAAGGAGAAGGATAAAAGCATTAGAATTTCTCCAAGCGCTTGATGAAACTGAATGCATTTGGGAAAGCTGCTTTTAAAATGCAAACTGGGGGTTGGTGCTGGCTCCCTGCTGCTCCTGCACTCTGGAACAGCCCCGTCTTGCCTACATGTTCCATGAAATTGAAGCAGACACATCAAATGTTAGGAGACGCGCAGTCCTTATTCTATCAAACAGAAGTAGTTTTAAGCACACACAGAGAGTTGAAAAACACACAGGTTCGTTAACAATGACAACTGCACAGAATCTGATTTTCTTTTTTTTGGTTGTGTGTGGGGGGGGTGTTGAGGTGTGTTATGTACTGAGTTGAATAGGATCCAAACTGCAGCAGTCTGATTGGTCCTAGAACAATAGGATCCAAATTGCAGCAGTCTGATTGGTCCTAGAACAATAGGATTCAGAATGCAGCAGTCTGATTGGTCCTAGAACAATGCAGCAGTATGATTGGTTGGCAGGAACCACCCAATCATGCTCCAGATATAAGTGAATCCACAACCTGATTGGCTTACAGTAGAATTCCATAATTAGCCAATCATGTGCAGCCCATTGTGTAAATAATGTATATAAAGCAGATACTTTGAGGGGACATTCATTCATTCCTCCTCACCACTATGAGCTGAATAAAGAGCATGAAATCACTTTGCGACTCTGAGCATATTTCAAGGTGCATCAGCCAAAGCCGACCTCATAAAAACAATGGGATAATGGAGTTCTCTTTGTGGAAAGAACTGATCTGCGTTGAGTCTTCTTCACACAATTTGCTGTCCTGGGATAGCAACATCTAGAATCTGCCCAGCCTCTTATTTGTTTGTGTGTTCAAGGGATGACCGAGAGTCAAAAGCCAACAGCCAGAAGATCAGGCGCACTTAACTCTCTTAATTTTTCCAAAATGCTAGGGTTAAAATGTTGCCATGTGGAATACTCCTGTTCAGAGTTACAGCCACCTACACCCTTTCCCAGGATACTCAGTTACATGTCATGTGACCCATACCACCCCAAAAAGCTCTAGCCTGAGAGTGTGGCACCCAAAATGGCAGCAGAGATCTTGCGTGAAAAAACAGGATGTCTCGTTTTCCGTCTGGGGCAAGTATGCCAATGTTGTGATAAACTAGCACTGCCCTCAGTGCATCACCCTTATCTTCTTGGAGCGGCAGCGAGAGACCATTGAGTCGGATGGAAATGTTATTTTATTTGTTCATTTAAGCTGTTTATATAGCACTTGCTTACTGAACACATGGAGATGCATATGGGGCTGCATATGGATATTTTAGAGACCTGGGGAGGACACAGATTGTGAAAACAGGAGTGAGTGAGGGACAACAGTAAGCAGAGTGCCAGTGTGCAAAGGAGAGGGGAGGGCTGTTGCATTGGTGGTTAGATTGGTCTCAACTAGGGCCCAGGGCCTTTTCAGTACTGGCCCCGACTTGGTGGAATGCTCCGTCACAAGAGACTAGGGTCCTGCAGGAATTGACATCTTTCCGCAGGGCCTGCAAGACAGAGCTATTCCACCTGGCCTTTGGTTTGGACTCCGTCTAACCCTTATGTTTTCCCTCCCCTTAGGGTTTTGATCCATGGGCTACTTTTAAAATGAGGCTGCATTTTGAATTGCATTTTAACTTGTATTTTAAATTGTTTTTCCCCCTATTGTGTTTTTATTGTAATTTTACTGGTGTTAGCCACCCTGAGGGGAGGGCGGGGTATAAATAATTTTATTATTGTTGTTGTTAGGTTAACGCAGGAATAGCTAACATGGTTACCTACAGGTGTCACTGGACATCCCATCATCCTTGACCCATTGGCCATGCTGGCTGGGGCTTATAGGAGCTGCAGTCCAACAACTTCAGGAAGGTACCACCATGTTGGCTAACTCTGGTTAATGGCTGAAGAAATAGAGAAAGCTGGTGGGCAGCATATAAACTCCCATTTTAAAACAAGTAGTTTTTAAGTAGCTCATCCCTCCCTCCACCCCCATAAGGCAGACAAGATGCTTTAGAGCCAAGAAAAGAGGAATGGCAACGGTGACTTTTACCCAGATATTGCCACAAGTGAATCGCATAAACCCAACGGTTCAAAAGCTGCCCATTGATTTAGTCTGAGCTCCACTTCTGAGGGACCAAATCGTACATTAGCAGGATGCTGAAATACTGTACCTTCCCGGCCCAAACAAAAGGATGGAGGTGGGGAAAAAATGTCATTTGAATGTGTGACCATGAGGGGAGCTATTAATGGAAGTGGAAGAGAAGAGCTGAAATGTCTCAGCTCATTATCTGGGCTTCTTTCCCTGCCGCCCTCACCAGTAAATGAAAGGATTGTGGGATCTTTTCCTCCCTGAATTTGAGAGGGTATTCCAGGACACAGTCTGTAACATCTTGCACTGAGGGAGAGAGAGAGAGAGAGAGGCTCAGCCAGTTTCCCTACAGGAACAGTCCAAGCCTGTTGAATACCCTCCTAGCTGGCTCTTACTCTGCATCCACCTAATGAGGGTCAGCTGAAGCACCAGATTTCTCAAGCACTCATCAGCCACACAATACTTGCTGCCTGCCGGCCTGCCTGCCTTTCCTGCAAAACTGCTGGTACTGTTCATCTTCCCTTGTAGGCGAGGGGGCTTGTTCAGAAACCACAAATCCCTTTGTAAGCGGAGCTTTTATCCGACTACAATAATTAGACATTAATTAGGAATGTGTAAAGCAGCAGAGACTGTCCCCCCAGAGAAAGAAAAGTCTCTTTTTGTGAGGACGGCAGAGGCTACGTCGTGTCCGTTGCTCAAAGAGAAAACCAGGTTCTCAAAAAATGTGTGACTTTTCCGTTGCGTTACATATTATTTGAGCTGTTGTGCGCAGAAGAGGGAACCACTCAAAGGCATAGCTGTCAACTTTTCCCTTTTCTTGTGAGGAATCCTATTCAGAATAAGGGAATTTCCCTTTTAAAAAAAGGGACCCCTTGGGACATTTTAGATTTTAAAATTCTTGTATTTGTGTCCGGGTGTAAGAATTTGGCTTGTACTACATTTGTAGTGCTCCCCCCCCCCCCCGAAAAATAGGTGCCGGCACTCACCACGAAGTTGTTAAATAAGTGCCACACTTTTAAACAACAACAACAACAACAAAAAGAGGTCCAGTATTGCATACCCTGTTTGTGTGAATGCTTCACACTAGCTGCTGAAGGTTTCCTCAGCATGGATTATCTTTTAGTGCTCAATGGAAGGAAGATTAGGAAAAACTTGTTGGTCACACAGAACTGTTTAGTCCAAAAAACCCCAGTAGATGAACTAATGTTTTGCTCTAAAATTTGAGAGGAAGATGGTTATTGCCTATGGCAGCCCTACATATGTTTTCGGGCCATAGCTTATTCTCCATTGAGCATAGCCAATGGTCTGGGATGATGGAACTGTAGCTCATCAACTTCTAGAGGGTCTCGCAATCCTTTCTGTGGAACAGTCATAGCTGGTCATATCAATAGTTTCTCTTATTAGGAAAATAGGAGGCACTACAGCTGGCAATTGCTGGATATATCTGGTGAAGTGGGCTCTTGGCTGAGAAAGCTTTATCCCATGACAATGCATAAGGCACTACAAGGCTCTGTGTTTTATTTGCTGCTACGAGCCTAGCATGGGTACACTTCTAGAGTGCATTATTATGGATTCATATTGGGTTTCAGTATTTCTTTTGCAGTGGGTGAGCTACCTTGAGGAACTTTTGTGGCAAAAAGAATGGTATCTTGGGAACAATACGTTAATGAAACGCATGTGTCTTCCTACTACTGTTTCTGAAGCTTGTGTTAAGTCTCCCCAGGGCTCATCTCTTGACTCAGTTTCCCCAATGGAAAGCCAGACAGCCACAAAGGGCACAATACCGCTGTCTGAAAAGGCTATAGTGCAACCAGAGTAGAACAAAAGTAAACCAGAACATTGTGGGATAAAAAGTTGCAGAATTTCAGCAGAAAGTTACAAGATACGCACTAACTGGAAATAAAACAGGGTGAGCACTCCAAAACTTTTGCAGGTACAAACAGCATCGAAAACGGGATTGCAAGGGACTGCCCTGAGAGCAACATGAGCACAAATAATCATGAATATGCAAAAAAGAGACATCTGGAGCAGCTCATACAGTTCGGTCAAAAATAATGGGTTGGATTCTGATGGGAAGCGAGTTGAATTTATGTGCCACAGAAAGCAATGAGGCTAGTGAATGGGAACTTAACCTGGACGCAACCCATTGTTCCCTATTCATATATAAAGGTAAAGGGTAAAGGGACCCCTGACCATTAGGTCCAGTCGTGGCCAACTCTGGGGTTGCGGCGCTCATCTCGCTTTATTGGCCGAGGGAGCCGGCATACAGATTCCGGGTCATGTGGCCAGCATGACTAAGCCACTTCTGGCAAACCAGAGCAGCGCACGGAAACACTGTTTACCTTCCCGCCGGAGCGGTACCTATTTATCTACTTGCACTTTGACATGCTTTCGAACTGCTAGGTTGGCAGGAGCAGGGACCGAGCAACGGGAGCTCACCCCGTCGCAGGGACTTGAACCGCCGACCTTCTGATCGGCAAGTCCTAGGATCTGTAGTTTAACCCACAGCGCCAACCGCTCCCTGTTCATATATACATTAACTCTATTTTTGCTCAAGTTGAGCAGGTCCCATGACAGAACAAGAGTTGCATACATGAAAAGCATGCAACATCTTCTACTGCTCGAGACTCAAAAGCAGAAGTAGGACAGTAGGCTCTTCTTCCATTTCCAAGCAACTCCCTGCAGCCTTCCCATAAATTAGGCCACATTTTATTATTTGGTCCCGTCATCGTTGGCTTTGTCAATGGGGTAGTGATTTGAGAGAACACGAACTGGATCTAGTTCATGGGTAGATCTCGGGGGAAGAGTGCAGTGGTGGCAACGTTCAAGTGCTTTCCCATGCAACATGGTCTGGAGAAAGCTGGCAGTGGCAGTGGCGTAGCGTGGGTTGTCAGCACCCGGGGCAAGGCAAGTAATTTGCGCCCCCCCCCCCCGCTGCACTGTCCCTCTCCCAGATAGTCCCTCGCTCTCTCTCCACACCGCACCGCACGCCTGGCACCCTCCCCTCCACAGTAGGCGGCGACCCGGCGGCTCGGATCGGATTCGCACAGCCAGCACTGCAGTGAGAGAGAGTGAGTGAGCCAGGTAGGGGCAGAGAGCTGTGAGTGCGAGCGCGCGCCCCCCCCCCCAGATGTTGCGCCCGGTGCCGCCGGCCCCCCCTGCATCCCCCACGCTACGCCACTGGCCAGTGGGGAATCCTCTTCTTTGATCCTTTTGTTGATGCAGTGATAAAGTAAGCACAGCGCCCCTTGCTATGTTAAGTGCATTTCTGCAGTGCAATAATTTAGCCTGCGTTACATAAGTTCAAAAGTTTCTGAATTGGAAAGCGACGTGTGAATCACTGAGCTTTAGAGGGGACATTTTGAGTATGGCAAGAATCCAATGAAACAGAATCACACATATAGTGGAGCTTTGCTTTCTGTTTTGCTACAGAAGTTTTATCCGCCGAGGACACAAGCCATCCAACTCACTATGGCTTGTCTCTTCAGGTTGTGTGTGCGGTTCTCTTATTTATTCACATCTTCCTTCTCTAGAACCCAATTTAAGATATCGTAATGGGCATGGTCCATTATTTGCCTGCTGAAGGGTATGGCGAGTCTGTGTGCCCACAAGTGTGAGAAGAGACAATGTGTGAGCATGAGAAAGGCAGTATGTGAATAACCACGTATCATAGGCACATGTTGCATTGCTAAACTTGCCGTTGCTAAGAATTGGGGAAATTCTAAAACATCCAGTGCAAAAGACGTGGATAAAGTTATCACAGTCAACAAAACTAAGCAGTATTAGATTAAGACATAACGGGAATCTAAATTTATGGCTTAGTTGCAACCTTTTTATAGGATTTCGGAAGGCTGACATGAACTATTAATAATATTAACTGCTTTGCTATAATTTGTTTCTTTTAAACTAGAATATGCTTTAGTTAAGAGAAACGAGGTATTATTTATGCTACTAAAATTGTGTAATGCATTATCAAATATATGTTGTAATTTTCAATACGAGATAAAAACCCACAATGCATTAGCCGCCCCCCCCAGCCAATTTGAGGTTAGCACTGTTCTTCAAAAAGTTACCCATAACCGCATGCCTTTTCTAAAGTTTTGTCTTCTGTCGATCGATTTATCTGCTTCATGTTAATAGCTCCCAGTATCGGCACTATAAAACTATGTGGGTAACAACAGTTTTATGCAGGCAGCAACAGAAGGTGACCCAGATTACAAGGCATTGTGTACTAATGCCAAGTCTTCTTGCTTAATGGCAGCTGCTGTAAGCCTGCCTGATTAAGATTCACATTCGGCAGGCAACAAATCACACAGCCCCTTCAGACAAAAACACAGACACAGAAGAAGCGCGCGCACGCCAATTGTTGGTTTCAAAACCTGTTCAATAGAACCTTCCCTTCATAAACACAGATCATCCCCTGCCAGCTGAGCCCACTTTAAATTTCATGCTGTACGTACTGTCATCGTTCGGACAAAATGATGAAAGAAAACCCATTTCAGAAGCTTTTTTTCACACCACCCTATAAAGTGGGAGCTTGTTGAAAAGGTAAAAAAAAAGTCAATAATGGACACTTCCTTTCTCCTCCTAATGGAAGGGTTGTATTTACAAGAGAGAGAAAAATTAAATGCCCTGTGACATTTTGTGGGAGCTTTTCTCCGAGGTTTCGCTGTCCTCAGATTTCTGTGGCATGGCTTTTAAGCAAACGGCAATCCAAGAGAGCGTCAAATGTCAAAAAGAGATGTGATGAACAGATTAATAAGTTGCAATAGAATGCAGGGGAAAAAAAGAAATATATTAACCACCCATCTAACATTTTAAGCCTTGAGCCTTAGCACATGTCTAATAACAACAAAGTTCAACACTGCTGAAGAACACAGGAGTATTTCAGGGGGGTTGTCTGTTGAAATACGGTAACCATTTGTTCAAAAATGTTTGTCTTGCTGAGCATCTCAAAGTTCTATGGCCCCAAAGCCATCTGTTCTATAAGTTTTCTAGAACTTAGAAAACATACTTTTGACATTTAGGTCTCTTTCCCCCTACCCTGCCTGCCAACATTTATCATCTTTAGAGATTTCTGCTAGAAGTGTTTTATCTCTTTACCTAGACACAATGACAGAAGAGAGAGGCAAAATAATGCTTACTTTTTAAGTGGACAAGCAGCAAGAAACTGAGGTAGAAGATGAGGAGAGAGTTAGTTTTTGAATGAGTCATATTCATCTTGATGGAGCATCCTTCTTTAAAGTTGCCAGTTATTCCCGGGGCAGGGGTTGAGATGTATTGCTTCCTACTTCTGCCCTAACCGCAGGCTGACAGTCAAGGCACAGGGTCCATTGCATGCCATCTCTGACTCTGCCCTTTGCCAAACGCAGCACCGCAAACCTACCAACCGAGTTCCACTTAAAAGGCATTTGTGCTTAGGAAGATTTTACTCCAGCCGCACTGGGCGACATCTCAAACCTGGTGCAGACTTCTCCACAAACTGGACTGGAGTCTCTTTTGATTCCCCTGGTTTTGTGAAGAATTCTGCCCACTGGAGAGAAACGGCGCCCCCAAACTGCATGCTGGAACAGTTTTTTCCAAGACTTCCCCACTCACCGCTTCCTCAATGCAAAGCTCCATTCAATTACTGTCCCCCAGAGTTGTATTGAAGAGCTCCCTGATAGTAACACTTTGCAAGTGTGAACAATAGATCTTTTAAAAATGGACTGGGCAAATAAAGCAATTGCTGTTTTATGTGTTAAGAGATGGAAGAACTAACTCTCTACATAGGATTTTCATAGAGAGAAGAGTCCCTAATGGGCAGTGGCGTAGCGTGGGTTGTCAGCACCCGGGGCAAGGCAAGTAATTTGCGCCCCCTAACCCGTGGATTTTAGCACTCGGGCAGAGAGTGCCCCCCTGCACCCCCACGCTACGCCACTGCTAATGGGGGTGCAATATCCAGCCACTTTGTGGGTCTCCTCCCCATAGCATAAGAATAATTTTCAACTTTTACACGCAAACATTTGAGCTGCACCATTCAGAGCTCCAAAAACAAGACAAAATAGTGAGGAGATGCTTCAGTTCACTGCTCCAGGCTTTCGGCTATGAAGTCATTCAAAACTCTCCTGTCCATTCCCCATCCCACTCCCATACAACATTTCACCCTTTACCATTGGCCAAAATCTCACTCCCAGCGCACACTTTCAGTCTCAATGAGCTCTCTGGGGATCTTTCCCATCTTTTGTCCCCCTCTCCAATATATTTTGTACTTGTGCAAACCTTGGAGGTCCACTGAGCATACCAATACCTTCCTCCTATGTGTGGGTGATGCTGTTTTAGCTACATAACCAATGGCATTCATGCCAGAAGATGAGAAATAGAAGAAACAAAATACTCCAGGGGCCCCTAGTTACTGGCAAAAGTCTGTTTTCTAATACCAGTTTCTGGTAGAACACTGTCCCCATTTTGCCTTTTCAGATTTTGGAAGGTGCATTTAAAAACTATGCTATTTGATGCTGTTTTAATCAATATTTTGAAGTTTTACTTATGCAAGCTGCCTTGAAAAGAGTTCATTTTTGAAAGGCAGGATATAAATGATTCGAGTATATTAATAAAAATATTATACACACCCCAGACACTACCCATGAAGAGTGGGGGGCAGCTCAATGCAATATTGTTACACTTTCTATTTTACTAGACATTTTGGGGGGGAAAGAAGACATAAACCTTCTGCTTTCTTTTCAGCACCAGCTGCTATGTGTGAACAACATCTAGTTGCACCCAATATTTATTCACAAATTAAAATATTTCGGTCCCACCTTTCAAGGTCTTCTAAGTTTCTAAGGAGACTCACAAAATAATAATTTAAAAAAGCAGTGACTAAAAGCAATAATAATGAGTTAATTAAATGAACCAAAATACTACAGAAACTTAAAAATACCAGGGAAGCTATTCCCTGATCCACCAAATATTGAGAATTAGCTGCCAATGGCTCGGGATAAGATACATGTTTTCAACCGGCACCTAAACTTTTAATATTTTAGATGCCTGTCAAACATAGCTGGGGAGTTGATTCAAAACTTGGGAGCTACAACAGAGGAGGCCATTTCTCCACCTCACCTTTGAAAGTGGAGAACACCCAAAAAAAGGCCCCCATATATTATCTGTACAGATTTTCTGTACAGATTTTGTACAGATTTTCTGGAAACAAGTAGTCCGACCTCAATCTCACTGTCCAAACCAGCACTTTGAATTGTACACTGAACCAAACAGGTATCCAGGGCAGATCCTTAAGCACTGATTTAATATGATCAAAGTTAGGAAGAGGGCCTTCTCAGTAGTGGCACCCATCCTGTGGAACACCCTCCCATCAGATGTCAAGATGAGTAACTATACTATAACCTTTAAAAGACATCTGAAGGCAGTCTTGTACTGTATAGGGAAGCTTTCTAACATGTTTTATTGTGTTTCTACATAGGTTGGAAGGCACCCACAGAGGTGGGGGCAACCCAGTCAGATGGGTGGGGTATAAATAAAGAAATTATTATTATTTATTATTATTATTATTATTATTATTATTATTATTATTATTATTATTATTACAAATGTAAAGGTAAGGGACCCCTGGACAGTTAAGTCTAGTGAAAGGCAACTATGGGGTTGCGGCGCTCATCTCGCTTTCAGGCCGAGGGAACCGGCATTTGTCCATAGACAACTTTCCGGGTTATGTGGCCAGCATGACTAAACCGCTACTGGCACAACGGAGCACCATGTATGAAGCCAGAGCGCATGGAAACACCATTTACATTCCTGCCACACCGGTACCTATTTATCTACTTGAACTGGCGTGCTTTCGAACTGCTAGGTTGGCAGGAGCAGCGACCGAGCAACGGGCATTCACTCCGTTGCAGGGATTCGAACCACGACCTTCCGATTAGCAAGCCCAATGGGCACAGTGGTTTAATCAACCCACCCACAAACTACTGTATAGTGAAGCTGCCGTCTGTATATGTACAATGGATTTCTCCAAGGTTTTCAAATCTCAGCTTAAACATGGCTTGCATTTTCAAATCAGATGGAAGCTGGTTTAAGGGGGGAAATTGTAAAACAGCAGTATTTCTCAGGAAGCTACAGGAAATTTATGGATTGTGCCTAAATTCATGTGTAAAGGTAAAGGGACCCCTGACCATCAGGTCCAGTCGTGACCGACTCTGGGGTTGCGGCGCTCACCTCGCTTTATTGGCTGAGGGAACCAGTGTACAGCTTCCGGGTCATGTGGCCAGCATGACTAAGCCGCTTCTGGCGAACCAGAGCAGCACACGGAAACGCCGTTTACCTTCCCGCCAGAGCGGTACCTATTTATCTACTTGCACTTTTGATGTCCTTTCGAACTGCTAGGTCGGCAGGAGCAGGGACCAAGCAATGGGAGCTCACTCCATCGCGGGGATTCGAACCGCCTACCTTCTGATTGGCAAGCCCTAGATTTAACCCACAGCGCCACCCGCGTCCCAACTTTGTGTGTACCCGGCTTCAAATACCAGCTGCAGGCCCATCCTGAAACCAGAGTAAATGGTAATGTACACACAGCCTTAATCCAGCCATATAACCAAAGAGTTGGAAGGGACCTCAAAGGTTGCAGAAGACCTGAGACAATGGGGGAGAATTCAAACTATAGGAGTATTACAGTGCCTGCTGTTGTTGTGGTCTTTTGCTGGGCAACCAGGACCAGAGCTCCGTGGAGTGGGAGACTAGCCAACCAGAAGAATCTCTGAGGTGTACTTGCCTGGAGGTAGCATCCAAAGTCAGGTCCAGACCTAGGGTCAGGCAAACAGCAATTCCATGTGGTCAGATGGTCCAGGGGTCAGGGAATCCAATGGTCAAGACGAGCAGGAAGGTAGAACTTGGAACTACAAGTGTTGCTTCCAGTGTCTGACTGAGGCTGGAAGGTCTGCTGAAGAAAGCTGAAGACAGCTGGTTCTCATCAGCTCTGAGTCCCTGAATGCTGATAAGCTACAGGTGGAGTCACTCTGCCTGCTCTCCTTTCAGGCTGCTGTTCAGCAGGTGAAGCTGACTCTGTGGCCACAGAGACTGGTAACGCATAACTGCTGCCTCTCACATTGTTTGTTTGTCTTTATTTATACTTTTCAAGTTTATACATTTCACTTATTTTACAATCAACGACATTTCAAAACCTGACTTCCTTCTCCCTCTTTCTGTGGTTCCTTAAATTGATTTTTAATTTCTGCATATGCAAATTAACTTAATTTGCTCATTTATTCATCTTCTCTAAATATATACTCTTATGAAACTGCGGGTTATTACGATAATCCTGCCAGTGTTTTTATCTGTTTTTATTCAATAAACCATTTCCATTCATATATATATATATATATATATATATATATATATATATAATCTTGATTTCTTTTTCTTCTGGTAAGTTTTGCCATTTCTGCATATTCAAAAGGTTCTTGTACCCATTCTTCATTTGCTGGGCTGCCTCCCACATTGTTTTTGTTGCTTTAGCAAGTCTGAGTAGTACGTATGGAGGTCCTGGGCTGCCCAGATTACATGGCCCACCTATCGCCCTTGTTGATGTGGCCCAAAGGAAAGCAGACCGATGCATTTGACACTGGTTTGGCTGCAGGAGTTGCCAGAACATGGCTTAAAAGCTCCTCTTTCCTGCTGGGAAAGGGGACCCACGTGCCAAAATATTCACAGGTCTTCTAATGAAGGAGAATCCACTCTCCACCTTCCAAAGCAGGACTGATCCACTGTTGAAGAGTTTGTACTATTAAGAAGACCTCCCTAGAGTTGAGCTGAAAACCTCTTCCTTTTGAACCCATCATTTTTGGTCTTCTGCTATGGAGCAGGAGGGGGAAAACCTCGCTCCATTATCAATGTGGCAGCCCTTCGAATGTCTGAAGGTGTTGCTTGTGTTTCCTCTTCACCATCTGTTCTCCAGGCTAAACAAGCCCAGCTCTTTCAAACTTCCTTCACAGGATTTGGTCTCATCATTTCTGTCTCACCAAGTGACTTTGGCAAAACCTCGCAGTACTTGGCACTGCAGTACCCTGTGGCACTATGCAATAAATAATAATAATAATAATAATAATAATAATAATAATAATAATAATATATTATTTATACCCCGCCCATCTGGCTGAGTTTCCCCAGCCACTCTGGGCGGCTTCCAATCAAGTGTTAAAAACAATACAGCATTAAATATTAAAAACTTCCCTAAACAGGGCTCCCTTCAGATGTCTTTTAAAGAGAAGATAACTGCTTATTTCCTTCACATCTGAAGGGAGGGTGTTCCACAGGGTGGGCGCCACTACCGAGAAGGCCCTCTGTCTGGTTCCCTATAACCTCACTTCTTGCAATGAGGAAACTGCCAGAATGCCCTCGGTGCTGGACCTCAGTGTCCGGGCTGAACGATGGGGGTGGAGACCTTCAGATATACTGGACCGAAGCCATTTAGGGCTTTAAAGATCAGCACCAACACTTTGAATTGTGCTTGGAAATGTACTGGGAGCTAATGCAGATCTCTCAGGACCGGTGTTATGTGGTCCCGGCGGCCACTCCCAGTCACCAGTCTAGCTGCCGCATTCTGGATTAATTGCAGTTTCCGGGTCACCTTCAAAGGTAGCCCTACGTAGAGCGCATTGCAGTAGTTCAAGCGGGAGATAACTAGAGCATGCACCACTCTGGCAAGACAGTCCATGAGCAGGTAGGGTCTCAGCCTGTGCACCAGGTGGAGCTGGTAGACAGCCACCCTGGACACAGAATTAACCTGTGCCTCCATGAACAGCTGTGAGTCCAAAATGACTTCCAGGCTGCACACCTGGTCCTTCTGGGGCACAGTTACCCCATTCAGGACCAGGGAGTCCCCCACACCCGCCCGCCCCCTGTTTCCCCAAAACAGTACTTCTGTCTTGTCAGGATTCAACCTCAATCTGTTAGCCGCCATCCATCCTCCAACTGCCTCCAGGCACTCATGGAGCAGCTGTTGGCAAACAGGAGTGGAAGCCCAGTGCTTGAGGTGAAGAACACTGGCATTAGTGGGCTCTGCCTCATGTGGCAAAATGCTCTGAGCTGGCCCTGATTATTGCAGTCATCCCTCCCCCCGAGTATAGCTCTGCAGACGGAAGTCCCCCATTTGCTAAGGTGGGTACACTTCTCTGTCTGCCATATTGGAAACAGGGAAGCGTCCCTGCATTTCCTGAGAGCCAGCGTGGTGTAGTGGTTGAGAGCGGTAGTCTTGTAATCTGGGGAACCGGGTTCACGTCTCCGCTCCTCCACATGCAGCTGCTGGGTGACCTTGGGCTAGTCACACTTCTCTGAAGTCTCTCAGCCCCACTCACCTCACAGAGTGTTTGCTGTGGGGGAGGAAGGGAAAGGAGAATGTTAGCCGCTTTGAGACTCCTTAAAGGGAGTGAAAGGCGGGATAGCAAATCCAAACTCTTCTTCTTCTTCTTCTTCCTCCTCCTCCTCCTCCTGCACAATTAGATGGTTTTCTTCTCTGTCAGGCTATGTTTACATTAGCAACTTAAACAGAGAGGTCATTTTCCCCTGCTGCAATTCAAGCAAAGGCTGGGAGGTGGTCTGCTCTTGATGGGGTTACACTGTTTCTGAAGGGGACGGTACATAGCTTGGGGATACTCCTGGATCCTTTGCTATCCCTTGAGGCTCAGGTGGCCTCAATGGCACAGCTGTGCCTCTATCCAGACAGGGATAGTCTAACTTCTGTCATCTATGCTTTTGCAACCTCTAGGTTAGATTACTCCAACACGTTCTACGTGGGGCTGCCTCTGAAGACAGTTTGGAAACTTCAACTGGTGCAGAATTTGGCAGCCAGGTTGCTTGCTGGAGTAAAAGGGTTTGAGCATATAATGCCGATCCCGGCTGCCACTGGCTGCCAATTAGTTTCCGGCCCAATTCAAAGTGTTGGTTTTGGCCTATAAAGCCTTAAATGGCTCATACAGCGCCGCCGCCCCCCCTATTTACATGGGGTTATGTTCTGAGGCACCACATGCATTGGTTAAATTGTGTATACCATATTTTTCCGTGTATAAGACGCCCCCATGTATAAGACAACCCCTATTTTTTGAGCCCAAAATTAAGAAATAAATACCGTATTTTAAACACCAAACAGAACAACTTTGATATTTTATTAAATATTCAAAACACGGGTATATTTAGTACCGTATATTTAAACATCAGTGAGGCAAGCTGTGTAATGGCGGCTGCTCCTGTCAGCTCAGTGTAGCTGCAGCTCCAGCTCTCCCACCTGTGTGTTGCACTTTTGTCTCAGTATTTAGGGTATGCACCATATTTACTCCATGAGCGCCGGCAGATGTAAACGCTGATCAAGGAGCTGCGACTGCCAGAGCTGCCTGAGTGAGTGCGCTTGGGAAATGGGGGGGGGTCTGGGTAGCCAGGGGGCGACTGAGGGAACCAGGTGGAAGGGACAATGTCTGGAGAGGGGGCTGCGGGGGGGGGGGAGTACCAGATCAGGGTTTGTTGTGAGGCCAATAGTGAGCGGAGGCTGGGGGGGGGGGAGGAGAGAATATGGATGGTGGCTTGTATTTATTTATATATTTAATTGCAACATTCCATGTAGGACCCACATACCTACGGGACCGCCTCTCCTGGTATGCCCCGCGGAGGACCTTAAGGTCCACAAATGGCAACTTTTTGGAGGTCCCAAGTCGCAAGGTGGTTAGATTGGTCTCAACTAGGACCAGGGCCTTTTCAGTACTGGCCCCGACTTGATGGCACACTCTGTCACAAGAGACTAGCGCCCTTGACATCTTTCCGCAGGGCCTGCAAGACAGAGCTGTTCAACCTGGCTTTTGGTTTGGACTCAGTCTGACCCTTATGTTTCCCTACCCTTATGGTTTTGATCTATGGGCTACTTTTAAAATGAGGCTGTATTTTAAATTGCATTTTAACCTGTATTTTAAATTGGGTTTTTTTGTTCCTATTATGTTTTTACTGTAATTTTACTGGTGTTAGCTGCCCTGAGCCCGGCTCTGGCCATGGGAGGGCGCGGTAAAAATTATTATTATTATTATTATTATTATTATTATTATTATTATATTTGTTGTTGTTGTTGTTGTTTTATTATTAGACAAATTGGGGGGGGATATCATCTTATACACAGAAAAATACGGTAATTGAAACCCATTGAAAAAGCCTGAAAACATCCCATCCCACCCCCGTTCCAGTGCGATGCATATACAGTGGTACCTCGCAAGACGAATGTCTCACAAGACGAAAAACTCGCAAGACAAAAGAGTTTTTTGTTTTTTGAGTTGCTTCGCAAGACGAATTTCCCTATGGGCTTGCTTCGCAAGACGAAAACGTCTTGCGCCTTTTTCTTAAAACCGTCAATGCATTCCTATGGGAAACCGTGCTTCGCAAGACGAAAAATTCACAAGACGAAAAAACTCGCAGAACGAATTAATTTCGTCTTGCGGGGCACCACTGTATACACGCTTGTGCACATATTGAACGCACATAAACTGGGGTCTGCCTGTACCTCAAGTACTGCCTCTCCCCATATGAGCTGACTGTGTGATCCCAATCCGAGGTCTGGAGGGTGGTAACACGAGAATGGGTGTTTTCTGCAGTTGCTCCCTACTTGTGGAATGGTCTCCCCAAGGAGACTTACCAGGCACATTTTAGGCACCCGGCAAAAATATTCCTCTTCTTCCAGGCCTTTGGCCTATTAAATCTATGGCCTTTTAAACTGTGTGTGTCCGAGGCGAGGGGTATCGTTATTGTTTGTTAATATGACATGTATTTTTGTGCTTTTATATTGTAAACCACCATGTTCAGAGGAAGGGCAGTATAGAAATTGAATAAACAATCAAACAAATAATAATATGCAAGCTGAGCCTATGATGGAGGAGGGGCTTACAGTATTAAGACCCCAGAAAGTCTTGCTTCTCCCACAGTCCAAGCCTTGGATTCAAGCAGAAATCACTAACTCTGCCTTCTGCCTTTAGCCTACTTTTAGCCCAGATCTCTTTCGTACAACTCCTGCTATTATACTTCTCAGGTGAACATCGCTCAGAGATTGGGGCGGCAGCGGCGGCAATATTTTGCTCTCTTTCTAGTCTGCTTGGAAGCTTGTATGTTTTTATGCCAGCCTCAGCTAGTCTAATAACATACATCATTGTGTGTTATTGTTTTATATCTATACAATACAGCAAAAAAGCATGGGTGGGCAAAAAAATCACCCTGGGATTTTTTTTGTAATTCCATTTGCATCGGCAGAAGACAGAATCTAAATGTAATTTGGCCCTGATAGACTTTTGAAATCATGCAATTTGCTTGCTGTTCCACTTCTCGTGCGTTCCACTTACTCGGGTCAATGTCTTCACGTTGAAAGACGCAACCTTTCCTTGCCTTGTGGTCTCTTGTTCCTCTGATTGCTCCTCTTGTGGTGATTGCTGTTCCGTATCTGTTTCCTGCTCTGAGGACCTATCTAATTGCTCCTGAATTATTGGGCTTCCCATCAAATATCTAATATATTCTCTTTGATGGAAGTGCTATTTCTTTTTCAACTTTGAAATGACTAACACTGATGAGCTTAACTTCTACTTTCCTTTGGAGGTGGGGTTGAAGGGCAGTATATAAATTTAATTAAAAAAATAAAATAATAATTTATTGATATGGCTGCTGCTAAGCGGTACCCTTTCCAAAGTGGAAGAAGATTGGTCCAAACCCTCTTCATTTTCAGTGGGAGCTAGACGTTTAGGCTCATCCAAGAGGGCCTCTTTGTGACTTATGAATGAGTACTTCTGCTTTAGACATAAGAATAAATTCATTGGTAGGCCTTCCTCCCAAACTGCTCTAACTAGCTACAGTGGTACCTTGGTTTTTGAACGTCTCAGTTGACGAACATTTTGGTTTTCGGATGCCATAGACCCGGAAGTAAATGCTTCAGTTTTCGAACACTTTTCAGAAGTTGAACGTGCCATGCAGCTTCCGTTTTGAGCTTTCCGTGTTGTATTGAGGCTTCCATATTGAGTTTCCGGTTTTTGAATGTATCGGAACTCAAACGGTCTTCTGGAATGGATTACTTTCGAAAACCAAGATACCACTGTATAATTGCTCCCAGTATTATTTCCCCCTTCCTTGGAAAGGAGTTGGCAACTGAATCTTTGAGCTTATCAATTCTGTTCACATAATACAGCAGTGCATGTCCCCCTCCCCCTTTTTATGAAAGATATCTTTCATTTTGGATATTGGGAAACATATTGTTCAATTTTTCTTCTTCTGCTTGTGTGACCTACATAGCCCCCAAATGCATAGGTGTCAACGTTTCCCCTTTTTTAAGGGAAATTCCCTTATTCCGAATAGGAGTCCTCACAAGAAAAGGGAAAAGTTGACAGCTATGCCCAAATGTTGACACCAAAATTACAAATATTACATGGTTAGTTCTGTTTTCCTTTTTATAAAGCAGGAGGCAAAAAGAGGGCAAGTTTTTGGGACCACATCCACCCACAAATCCCCAGTTATGAAAAGTATGAAAATAATACATTTTTCAACAAGAAAACCTATATTAAGCACTAGCTGAAAATGCCCAGTGTTGCCTGGAAATTCTACCAAAAAAACCATGTTGTTTTTATATGGATAGTATAGTGTGGTTTGTTACTTTTAAGGGCTGTGTAACTCCCTCCCCCACTCAGCCTGAGTCTCAGTTTTGGGAAAGCAGGGGCACATTTTCTTGGGCATTAGCCAGGGCATTTCTAAACATGTTCCGATTGCAGATCTTCCTAGTCTGTCTGCAAGAAAAAGTTATGGGAGACAATGCTTGCATCTATTAAATAGGTGACCGAGCTCAATGCCAAGTCTGCACAAATGTGCACATAAAATAGTCATTTGACTTCATTATTGCTTTTTGACCCAGAAGGAACTCCAAAATGCCTTACATAACACAATCAAAATCCAAATATATTGGGGCTCCTGTTGCATCACTCTGGCACAAACTATTACTCCAGGGTTATAAATACCCCACAACAGACAATCCAGTTTTTCTTAAACCGTTGGCTGGTTTCCACTACCTTTCATTGGGGTGCCTCCATACAGTGGCTTAATTTGCACACTAGTCATTGAGATGCCACAAATGGGCTAAATATAGGCCCAAAATGGAAAATGAGTGAGGTCCCAACTAAAGAAGAATGGCAACTTAAGCTGATAGAATATGCGCAGCTTGCAGACTTAACATATAGAATAAGAGAACAAGAAGAACATGCGTTTAGAGAAGATTGGAAAATGTTCATTTAAAGGTGAAAGGTAAAGGACCCCTGGACGGTTAAGTCCAGTCAAAGGTGACTATGGGGTTACGGTGATCATCTCACTTTCAGGCTGAGGGAGCCGGCGTTTGTCCACAGACAGCTTTCCAGGTCACGTGGCCGGCATAACTAAACCACTTATGGCGCAACAGGACACCGTAATGGAAACCAGAGCACATGGAAATGCCGTTTACCTTCCCGCTGGAGCGGAACCTATTTATCTACTTGCACTGCACTGCTTTCGAACTGCTAGGTTGGCAGGAGCTGGGACAGAGCAACGGGAACTCACCCCCGTCGCAGGATTCGAACCGCCGACCTTCTGATCTGCAAGCCCAAGAAGTTCAGTGGTTTAGACCACCGTGCCACCCGCATCCCACTTTCTCATTTACCTGGAAGGAACTCCCACTGAGCTTGGCGGGGCTCATACTCGAGTAGGACCAAACTGTTACCCTGTGAAAACTTCCCCCTACTGCCTTCATTGTTGCAGCCTCATCAAACAGCATGTCACGTAGCAACACCGACAAGCATCATTGTCGCCGCTTGTCAGGTTAATTTATGTACGCATTGCAGTATTCATCCTAGGACTTGCACATGGTCAGTTAAAGGAGGTATGGGAAGCGGCTGGATTTCAGATGGGAATTGTGCCTGTTTGTATTTTAACATGTAAAACACCTCCTGGATATCTTTTATGCATTGCAGGCAAAAACAAACAGACTACACTAAGGTACTGTACGGATCCCCCGGGAGCGACAGAACTCAATATAGTGTGTGATTTGGTTATCCTTACCCTTGATGGGTTCTTGCACAAAGAACATGTTTGGGTTTTTTTTTTATTTCGTAGCGTGTGGTTAATACCACCGGGAAGTGATTCCGCCGTCAGAGACAGATGCCAGGTCAGCTCTCATCGTTGTAGATGAAAATTTTGATATTAGTATTCTCCACCTTCCTACTAATGAACTGTCTAATCACATCGCGGCTGTCTGTACTGATAATCCTCCCCTGTTGCCAAGGTTGCAAGAGGTTTTCAAAAAGAAAAGAAACAATATTTTTGCAACAAGAGCCTTCTACACGCTCCACATTAAACAGATTGCAGACTTTTTTTTAACCTTTTAGACTCAGGTTCAGCAAGTGGCAGCTCTTGGGGAAAACCTGTCATCCTTGAAGGAGCCGCTTGCTAGTAACTTGCCAATTCAAAGGTAAGTGAGAGTGTGGAGTGAACAATCATTGTGGTTCTTTGGCATAAGGACCTTTGGCCCATCACACACCTTTTCTTTCCCAGAACAACCTCTTCACCACCTTAGTGAGATAGAATCAGCATGCATTTCCTGTAATAAATGTAGCTTTCTTATTTTTCCTAAACTCAGAGTGTCAGTGTGATTATATCCAGGACAAAGTGTGCTCTTCCAACAGGGATTCAGTATTGAGATCAATTTCTGCTGTGGGTATATATGGATTTAGACTGCTTAGATAGATTAGATTAGATAGATAGATATTTAAATTTTCTGTTTTACAATTTAGAATATTCATGTATACAACCTTAAAATATCAATGACTTCCCTTCTTCTCTTTCCATGGTTCATTTTACATAGCATAAATCCCTGCATATTTTATATAAACTAAACCATTCAGTATTCCATTATTACTTCCATCAAAACTTATTTACACTGTTGAATTTATCTCAATGCTGCCAATATTTTCAAGTGTACTCATTCCCCCCCCCATATATTCAGTAAACATTTTCCAGTCTTCTTTAAATGAATGTTCTTCTTGTTCTCTTATTCTATACGTTAGATATGCAAGCTGCGCATATTCCATCAGTTTAAGTTGCCATTCTTCTTTGGTTGGGACTTTGCTCGTTTTCCATTTTTGGGCTAACAAAACACAGGCCGCCATAGTGGCATATATACAATTTCTGCTGAGGGTTTTAATGCCAAACGTCAGCAGTCCACAGGTTGCCAACCCAGATCTACTCTGACTTATAACAGCCCATCGGAGTCTCTGGCAAAAGTCTTTCTCACCCCTTTTCCAAAAGTGGAACATTCCTGGAAGTCTTTCTTTTTAAGTAATTCTCTTGGATCAAAGAAGCTTGTGTGGGAATTAGACTCTAGTGCCCATTTGCAGAGCATGCGGAAGATAGCCCTGGTCCCTTTAATTAGTTCTATTTTCCCCTCCTATAAAAACTATGCAAGACACTCTCTGTATAAACTTCAAAGCAAATAACTTTTATTTGGTGTACTTGCAGATTAAATATACAACACGGGTACTTAAATTGCTAAAATGCTAAAATGTCCCTGGGGCATAAGCCTGGGCAGTGTATATGAAGATCCTCAGCTGCCCAGATGACAAGACCCCTGGCCTTGCTGATGAGGTCCAAAGGAAAGCAGAGCAATACATTTGGCACCAGCTTGGCTGAATGAATTGCTGGAAGGAGGTGTACAAGGCGCCATTCAAACATCTCAGGGACTCCACTCCGAATTTGTGTAGGGTTTACTCCTCAGCTTTTTCTTCTCTGAAATATATCCCTCAAGACAGCAGAGATTTAGGATCAGAGTTTTCCTTCTCCTAGATCAGGCATAGGCAAATTCGGCCCTCCAGCTGTTTTGGGACTACAACTCCTATCATCCCTAGCTAACAGGCCCAGTGGTCAGGGATGATGGGAATTGTAGTCCCAAAACATCTGGAGGGCCGAGTTTGCCTATGCCTGTCCTAGATGGGCTATGTTCCCAGGTTGACAGGCCTCGTCAGCCCCTCATTTCCCTCTACAGCACCTTCTTGAATTGTAAGATTTTGAATTTGGGGTTGTAGATTTGTGTGTGTATGTGAAAAGATCACAGCTATCTAAAGTTGCTGAACAAAACACGCTAAACATTAGACAGCATTCTAGATCCTGGACCAATACAGAATAAGCCTCTAAGGGATGTCATGTCATTGTCAAACATTTGTTCAGACAGCGTTCATCTTAATTTTGATGCATTTCTTACATGCTACAGCTTTGTACTAAACTTACTTCTGGAAGATTGTCATGCTAAATTTATGTTCAGAAAGCGTGGATGTGCTCGGAACCTTTAACCACTGATCTGAAATTCTCTATACATTGTTTTCTCCAAATCGTGCTCAATCCAAGCCAGAAAGGTATGCATTATTTAAATTCCCAATGCTGAGGACCCAATTTTTCACACCTGCAAAGTCAATGAAAGTGTTTTCTGCTTGGAGAGGAGAAACAATGAATTGATTCAATGGCCACATTATGACTACAATGTAGCCTACGGCTGCAACTTGAAACACAGTTTCCAAGGAGTGAAATCAGTTGGAGTTTACTTCTGAGTAAACATGATTACAATTGCAACACATTCGTTTTAAATTCATAGCTGGCTCATCATGGGCATTAACAAACTGCACTTAGAATTTTACATTTGTCAGTTGAAAAATAAACCAGGGTTTTGTGTAGGAATTACTCTTTGGGGCTGGGGGGGGGGATAATTGTTTTTTTCTTATCCCCCCCCCCAAAAAAAAACCTAGGTGCGCCCTATGGTCTGGTGCGCCCTACAGAGCGAAAAATACGGTACTGTAATGAACCCAAACCTTAACAGGCCTGCAAAATGTTGTTTGACTCCCCCATAATTTTGAATGTGTTTTTCTGACAGGTGTAAGAGTGCTAATAAGGTCACTGTAGCATTTTTTAGCATGAACTAATCAGAAGCAATTTTACAGAATCTAACATCTGCATGCTGAAGTGTGGGTCAAAGAGAACAAATCTGAACACCAATCTCTTGCAAAAGTTATTATCGTAAAAGGGGCTATTATAAAAAATAAACACTTTCTCCCCGTACGGCATAGTCTTTCAGAAAAATCAGAATTTTAACATACTAAACCTGTGCTCCAAATTACATAAATAATGCAAATGTATCATAATCAGGCAGTTGACTAGGAGATGGTAGCTAGTTTTCTGAAATGCCCACATGAAAATGGAAGCGCTCCGTAGCACAGGGTACTTATCCAGGTAACTATGACAACATGAGGGGCCTGTAGCCTATACTATCATCAAGCTGCAACTTGACTTTGGAATTTGTGCTCAACCATGTTCATTGGTGGAATATCGTTGTAGACAAGATGGGCTGGAGACAAACAAGGAGAGAAGGTGTAGTCCCCCTCTTTTTCACATTTCTATAGGGATTTTGCATGGAGAGGCTGTCGTGATGGAAAACAATGACTGGACTAGACTGCTGAGATGAGTGCCTTACTACTTGTGCACTTCCATCTTTCATTTTTCTAATACAAAAAAATTACCGGATTTGCACCAAAGAGCAGTTTTTTAAAAAGTGTGTAGCTCCAAGCCACATGAGGATTTGGAGTCACTTGAACGAAGGGCTGCTATGCTATCCCATTTTTCCTTTCCCATTTGTACCTGCAAGGGCAAATTTTATTTTAATTTTTAACACAGGTGTTTCATGCCCAAAAACTTCTGCACAAAAGAACTGTTCCACTGTGGACACTGGAAAAGTGAAGGCAGTCTCCTTTCCTTGGAGGTGATGGAAAGAAAATGAAAGAAGGGGCGTGTGGCAGTGACACTCTGCAAAATCACACCGCACACGTAAGAAAGCCCATCAGATTGAGAAAATCTGAATTTAGTGGAGGGCAAAGTCCGGACCACCAGGTGGATGAGAACTTTGTTGTGAGGATGCGTACAAAAAAACAAAACCAGAGATGCAGGGTTGTATTCAACTAACTTGTATTCAGAGTAGACCCACTGAAATTAATGGGCCTGCATTGGTGAGGTCTATTAATGTCAATGGGTCTACTCTGAATACAACCTTTAGTGCTTCTTATTAGCTGCCTTGGAAGGTTTTATATGCTTAAAGGCAGGATATAAATAATGGGAATAAACAGATATTGCAATGACATTCAAATGCCTTCTTGCTGAAGGAATATGCTGATAAAATAGTCTTGTGACTACAGTGGTGCCTCGGGTTAAGTACTTAATTCATTCCGGAGGTCTGTTCTTAACCTGAAACTGTTCTTAACCTGAAGCACCACTTTAGCTAATGGGGCCTCCCACTGCTGCCGCGCCACCGGAGCATGATTTCTGTTCTCATCCTGAAGCAAAGTTCTTAACCCGAGGTACTATTTCTGGGTTAGCGGAGTCTGTAACCTGAAGCGTATGTAACCTGAAGTGTATGTAACCCGAGGTACCACTGTATTAGAGAACTATGCTAGTTGCATTGGCCATAAGGTTATTAGATGCAATTGCACAAAGATCAGCAAGATAAGTCTTACTGTATGCTATGATTTTCCAAGGGAGCCTTTTTAAAAGGAAAGACTCATAGCCGAAAGAGACCTTAGCACTTTTAAGAGTTCAAGGATGTTTGGCTTCCAAAGGTGAATTATCACACCAATTTCAATCGTGATAATGGATCACTTAGCACTCTAAACTCGGTTGGTATTTGTAGTAACAACCTTAAGGGATGTTCAAACCTCAAATAAATAAAGCTTGGAGAAGAATGTAAATTACAGCCACACTATTAATCAATCTGACTGTGAAACCAGAAAGCCTGCAGAATGTCTTTTGCAGGCAAAAGAAATTTGGTAAGTTTGTTAAGAGATGGTGTACTGATGTGTGTAACAAGCATTGAACTGAAAAAAAGAAAGAAGAAAGAAGAAACATAAGAAATTTGGGGTTATTTCTAAATGGCAGGACTGTCCTCGACCACTTTCACATCTGAAGTCAAAATGACACACCTTGAAAAATAATCGTGTGTAACAAAAATAGAAATAGAAAAATTAAGTGAGACTATAGAGGAGAGGGGGAAACTGGGAAACAACTTAGAGTGCAGTGCCACATTCTGTATGAAAAATGACAACAAATAAAGCAAATATTGATACCCCTTGCCAGTTTGTGTGTGTTTGTGTGTGTGTGTAATGAATGATACAGGAAGAGACTGGAGACAGAAATATGGCAGTCCAGTACTTGCTCTTCAAAGTCCCTGCTTCACTCTGGGCAAAAGAGTTGTCACGTACCATAA
The DNA here is from genome assembly GCF_965153285.1 of Podarcis tiliguerta. NCBI lineage: Eukaryota > Metazoa > Chordata > Lepidosauria > Squamata > Lacertidae > Podarcis > Podarcis tiliguerta. The sequence goes on from NC_139539.1 coordinate 79,840,777, forward strand.
TAATAAACAACAAAAACAATAACCCCCCCCCGCCCGAGTTTAAAATCCCATTGATGTTTAATTAGTCAAAGGCCTAGGTCTAGCAGAAGAGGAATGTTTTCACCTGCTGACTAAAGGTGCATAATGAAGACACCAGGCGAACCTTCCTGGGGAGAGCATGCCACAAATGGGGGGGGGGGGCACTGCAGGAAAGGCACGTTCTTGTGTTGACACCCTCTGGACCTCGCATGGAAGAAGCACATGAAGAAGGCATACCCTCCAACATTTCTCTGATGAAAATAGGGATGTCCCATTCCATAATGGTAATGTAACTAGTTATACCCCACACATCTTACTGGTTGCTCCAGCCACTCTGGGTGGCTTCCAACATACATATAAACATAATAAAACATTGAACATTAAAAAAATAAATCCCTATACAGGATTGCCTTCAGACGGCTCAGGGGCCAGATAATTCCATACCTTCCAACTTTTCTCTAGCGAAAATAGGGATCTCCTAAGGAAAAGCAGGACATTCCAGGATCAAATCAGAAACTGCAGCTGTTGTACAAGAGATGACTATTATGACTGGAATGTAATCAAAAACAATAAGATTTTGGAATGCAGAAACAATGTAAATCACCAAATGACCAATTCTAGCACGCGGGGGGCCACTAAAATTATTTAATTTGGTATTTGAATGATTAGTATTAGCAATTGTATTATAATTTAGCATTGATATAATGAGACTATGTAATAATAAAATTTAAAGTCTTATATATATATAATAAATGTTCATAAATGTACCAGCCAAGCACATACATAGATATGTCGACCACATGTCTGGTGCAGCACAGGAAGACCGCCCTGAAACCATTTTGACTCCCAAACTGACCAAATGTTTTCTCTGCAAGGAGGGAGGGGGTGAGGGAACCTTCCCATTGTGTCAAGAATTGGGTAATCACCATCTCAAGGGAATGGGCAGACTACCAGGAAAGGCAATCAGATAAGGCATTATCAGTTAACCTGGCAGACAGGAAAAACAACAGCATTCAAAATTACTGTTATAGATTGCCTTTTCTGTGATGTAGGTATGACGTTTGTGGGGGGTGGTCTTGGGTTACACCCCTTCTGTGATGTATATATGATGTATGGAGGGGTGGTCTTGAGCTCCAGGGAATTTAAAATGTCTATATAAGGGCGAGCACACCTTTGTTCTGGGTCTTCCTCCGTCCTCCTGAGTGAGGGGAGCACCCTGTTGCAACAGCTTTAATAAAGATCAGGCTTACTAGCTGCTTTGCTTCTCAATATTCTCTGGTTGGCCTGTTATTTTCTCCTACCAATAGGGAACCCACTTAAGGACTCTATATGGGCTCTTGGATACCCCATAAGGGAAGAAGGGCAGATTTTGTTTACAACAGCTATTATTGGATTATTGTAATTGAAAACTAATTATTATTACTACAGAAACTGGGATGGCTTCTCTAAATCAGGCACATCCCTGGAAAATAGGGACACTTGATCTCAGGGTCCAGCTAGGTTCATACAGAAAGAGGCACTCCTTGGCGTATTGCGGTCCCGAGCCATTTGAAGCTAAGGTAAAGGTAAAGGGACCCCTGACCATTAGGTCCTGTCGTGACCGACTCTGGGGTTGCAGCACTCATCTCGCTTTATTGACCGAGGGAGCTGGCGTACAGCTTCCGGGTCATGTGGCCAGCATGACTAAGCCACTTCTGGCGAACCAAAGCAGCGCACGGAAACGCCGTTCACCTTCCCACTGGAGCGGTACCTATTTATCTACTTGCACTTTGATGTGCTTTCGAACTGCTAGGTTGGCAGGAGCGGGAACCAAGCAACAGGAGCTAACCCTGTCGTGGGAATTCGAACTGCCGACCTTCTGATCGGCAAGTCCTAGGCTCAGTGGTTTAACCCACAGCAGCACCCGCGTCCCTTTCATCTGAAGCTATCTAGGTCACGAAATTAAAAGACGCCTGCTTCTTGGGAGGAAAGCAATGACAAACCTAGACAGCATCTTAAAAAGCAGAGACATCACCTTGCCAACAAAGGTCCGTATAGTTAAAGCTATGGTTTTCCCAGTAGTGATGTATGGAAGTGAGAGCTGGACCATAAAGAAGGCTGATCGCCAAAGAATGGATGCTTTTGAATTATGGTGTTGGAGGAGACTCTTGAGAGTCCCATGGACTGCAAGAAGATCAGACCTATCCATTCTGAAGGAAATCAGCCCTGAGTGCTCACTGCAAGGACAGATCGTGAAGCTGAGGCGCCAGTACTTTGGCCACCTCATGAGAAGAGAAGACTCCCTGGAAAAGACCCTGAGGTTGGGAAAGATTGAGGGCACAAGGAGAAGGGGACGACAGAGGACGAGATGGTTGGACAGTGTTCTCGAAGCTACCAGCATGAGTTTGACCAAACTGCGGGAGGCCCTGGAAGACAGGAGTGCCTGGCGTGCTCTGGTCCATGGGGTCACAAAGAGTTGGACACAACTAAACAACAACAGGTCCAAACCAGCACTTTGAATTGGTCCCGGAAACTAATTGGTAGCCAGTGCAGTCGGACCAGGATTGGTGTAAGAGGCTCAGCGGTTTTGCCTCGGTGAGCAACCTGGCCACTGAATTGTGCCCCAAACCGTCTTCAAGGGCAGCCCCACGTACAATGTGTTGCAGTAGTCTAACTCGAGCTTCCCAGGGCGTGGAGGACAGAAGTTAGGCTATCCCTGACAGGATAGGGGCCACCAAGCCTTTCCCTCACTAAACAGAGCAGTAGGACTGGGGATACTGAGCTGCCTGGAGGTTGAGGACGCCTTAAAGCCTCTCATAACCCTGGAAGCAGGGGTGCCAGCTTGAACAGCATATTGGGGTGGGGGGCAGGTATGCCCCATCCCACATAAACGGGAGGCCCTCAACTATTTTATGGGGGGCGGGCGAACAGTTGGCTGCCACGTCCCCCCCAAACGGATACTTTTGCCACTCATGGCGCCTCATGGAGACCGGAAGCGTCTGTTGAGCCGAGCGCCCGCGTTGGCGCGGTTCCTTTGGTGGGAAGTGAGCGCGCGAAAGACACAGACAGACAGAGCCGCCCGCCAATCTCCGCTCGCGCCGACACTTTGGCCCCACAAGGCTCGACGGAGAACCCGACGTGTAGACGCGCGTCAGCTCGGCCCGAGTCCCTAGGGCGTCGCCTTTCATTCGCCCGCCTGCCCGCCCACCATTGGCTCCTTTCCTTTGCGCCCGCCCCTTTCCCCCCACACCACACCACACGCACACGCACGTGCGCTGGGCCCCCGACTGTAAACATGCCGCGACTTCCTCCGTGCGTCTCGACGCACGCCGGAACCCGGAAGTGATGGCGGGGAAAGAGGTGTGTGGAGCGGGTGGGGGCGAGGCGGCTCGAGTCTCGCTTGTGCGCGGCGGCGGCGGCGGTCGCCGGGAGGGTGGGGGCTGCGAGGGGTGTGTCCGCGCGCGCTGTCAGCCGTCGCCTTGACCGTTATTCGCTCCCCCCCGCTCCTCCCCTTCCCTCAGCGGTGCTTCTTCAGGGGGGTTTCCGAGGGGCGCTGCCCTTGATCTTTGGAAAGGGGTTGAAGGGGGGGAAACTAAGGCCAGGTATGTACTTGTGTGCGCGCGCGCGTGTGTACGTGCTCGCCTCCGATCTGTTATTGGCCGGGGTTTTTTTATTTCGCTGCTGCTTGGCGGCTCGTTCCGATCTCAGTGTCGCAGGGGTGGGAATCTCCTTTTTTTGGGTTCACGTGTGAACGTGGCGTCTTAAACACGTGTTGAGCTCGCTGAAGTCGGCGGGAGTAGTTAGGGGCAGAGACGGCTGAGGGGTGGTAAGGAGGACCCAACAGCTTTCAGACCGCAGGTGGAGATGCCGGTCGCAAATATAATCTTGTGCCAACCAAGCGAAATATGGAGCTGTAGAGTTGGAAGATACCCTAAGGGGTCATCTAGTCTAACCCCCTGCGGTGCAGGAATATGCACGTATGGGGATCAAACCTGTGACCTTGGTGAAGTGGGTCTGGCTGTTAAGCAGAAGGTTGGTGGTGGAAGCTCCCCACAGGCAGGATTCCTGCATTGTAGGGAGGCTGAACTAGATGACGGGGGAATCCCTTCAAACTCTACAATTACAGTGGTACCTCGGGTTAAGTACTTAATTCGTTCCGGAGGTCCGTACTTAACCTGAAACTATTCCTAACCTGAAACAGCGCTTTAGCTAATGGGGCCTCCTGCTGCTGCCGCGCCGCCGGAGCACAATTTCTGTTCTCATCCTGAAGCAAAGTTCTTAACCTGAAGCACTATTTCTGGGTTAGCGGAGTCTGTAACCTGGAGCGTATGTAACCTGAAGGGTATGTAACCCGAGGTACCACTGTATAGGATTCTATGAACCAGTGCTTGTGTGTGTGTTCACGTATGTAGATCCTACTCTCACTTTGTTGGCTGCTACCAAAAGTAAGCTTTGAATACAGGAGATGATAAAAGTTACGCAGTTTCAAGTGTCACAGCCTTCCCTGCTGTGCCCTTTTGTTGATATCTCCTTTTACCATATGTTTCGCTCAGGTCTTAAGCGTGATGCCGTGACAGCAGGGAGAATTTACCTGTGTGACCTTGCCTGAGCTAAGGATTTAAATGATCCCAGGGTTTGACTAGCTATTACTATCATTATCATTATTGTTACCACTGTTGTTATTGATATTCACCCTTCACCAGTGGGTGCCATTCACCAGCAGGTGCCAGGGTGCCGTTACGGCAATTAAATTTTAAAACAGTTCAAAGAGATCACAATTGCAGGAATGGGGTGGGCCCTGAAAGCACACATCTCGGGTGTCAAGGACGAAGGAAAATAGATGTGAATGTGGAATGAGGCAACTGATACTGGACAGTCATGAAACAGCAGGAAACTGTTGCTTATTTAAATATATCACCATCATATTTTTAGTGCCAGGGTGAGGGAAAAGACGCTTGTGGGATGTTGTTCTGCCACTGTTGCCAAAATAGCCTTGACTTTGGGAGTGGGGGGATGAGGGCTGCCATTTGCTCCATTTCAGGCAGCAAAATGCTTTGGAGTGGCAAGATGTCCATGCTACACTGAATAAGCAAATTTTTTGTGTTTTCCTGGTGTATTTTTGAATTGAGCCGTTAGGGCAGCATTTTTATAGGTCATTTAAGAACTTGGTATGCAGGACTTAAGCATGTTTAATTTAAAGTAAGGCTGTAATTTGAAGAGAACTCAGTTTGGAGGAAATCTTGTTAAAGTCTGAGTGGTAGGCTCATCTAAGCTTAGTTCCTAGTCAACATGTTTTCTGTTGCTACTTCAAGTTTTGTAAGCACACACAAACTGAGTTTTTTATATTAAGTAACAAATATTAACAATGTTTATCCACATTTCTCCCCATCATTAATGTATATAGATAAATGGTGGTGTTACTGTGCAATCATAACTGTTTACCCAGAAGTAAGTTTTATTTGATTGAGTGGGACTTATACCAGGGTAAGTGGTGTTAGAATTGCAGCCTGCCTAATGTATGGAATATATTTTTGTTAATAAAATACCTCTGTATGTGTGCAAACAACCTTCTGTTATTCTAACATAGTTGTGCAAATATGAAAAATCACCACTTAAAGACCACTTAACATAGCTCTTGTGTAAAGGTTTATGTAAGTGTACCTCTTGATATGTACTCTTGTAGAATCTTTCAGACTAAAAGTTACATTTTTTGTCTTTAGAATATGTGTGGGTGGTGACTGGCTTTGAGGGGGCAATAAATATATTTGCAAACCATATTACCTGCTCACAAGTAACTTAATTCCTGCTGAGAAATTACATGTGGCTGGGTTTCAAACAAACAAAAAATGTTTAAATTGTTTGTTTTTTACAGATTATAATTTCAGATATTACTGAAGCAACGATCTGTTTGAGAGACTTTGGATTACGTATGAAGTTCCTGATTTTAAAGTGGCACAACTGCAATGAAGAAAAGGAGAAAGCTCACTGCAAATTTAGATGACAAAAAACATCTTGATCATCGGAGGGAATCTTCCGATAAGATTCCTGTTGCAGATTCTGTGCAGAAAGTTATTGCTGGTTCTGCAGGAGTAGCTGCTGCAGACCAGCTTGAGTATTCTAAAGAACTCCCGCCATCAACAGCTCAAAGAAAGCTTTTGAGCTCCCTGCAGTACAACAGAAATCTGCTCAAATATTTAAATGATGATCGACAGAAACAACCATCTTTTTGTGATCTGCTCATAATTGTTGATGGAAAAGAATTTAGTGCCCACAAGGTAGTAGTTGCTGTTGGGAGTAGTTACTTTCATGCCTACTTGAGCAAAAATCCAAGTACAAATGTCGTTACCTTGGATCACGTAACTCATTCAGTTTTCCGCCATCTACTTGAATTTCTCTATACGTCAGAGTTTTTTGTGTATAAGAATGAAATCCCCTTAGTTTTAGAGGCAGCTAAGTTTTTAGATATTATCGATGCAGTCAAGCTGCTGAACACTGAAAATGTTTCCAGTTTGCAGTTTGCAGAGACGTCAGAGAATTCATCCCAGGTAGAAACATCCAGTGAGCAAACTCCCCAAGCAGCAAGCAATCACCAATGCACTCTGTGCAATCGCAACTTTTGTTACAAGAAATCCTTAGAAAATCACTTGTCCAGAGCACACAAAGCTTCTGCCCGGGAAAAAGAACATGGGCTAAAAATGGTCGAGAGCTCGGATACTTCTACCAGAAGATCATTGCGAAATCGCAAATGTCCGGCTAAGTTTGATCAAAATGACAACGAAAGTGGAGATGCATCTGATGGCAATTTAAATCAAGCGAGTCCTGGCAAGAAAAATGATGAGTCTAATGACGAGTCTAACAATGAGTCTGAAGACAGTGGAAGTGAATATCACACTGATGAAGACAGGCAAGAGGAGGACACAACTGACACTGAGTCTGAAGAGCAAAGTGAAAAAGAACGTGATGAAGAAAGACATGAGACAGGTGATCCAGCAGGAGATATTTCTGGAGGCAGTCTTTCCACATATATTCCAGTCATTTTTCAGAACGGTAGCAAAAAATACTTGCAGTGTCCTAAGTGTAATAAAATATTTGATCGAGCAGGTAAGTGGGAATCACATGCTCGATGTGCTTTGCCTCTTAGGTTCAAACAGATTTGTGCTCTTTGTGATCATTGCTCACACCTCGAAAAGGGCTTATGCCACACACTGTAAATGCAGGTCCTATAGAGAGCATTACAGTTCATATTATTGAGCAAAGTGTGTAGCTGACATCCTTGGAGTAGTAAAAGAAAGCTAGAACCTCAGGTGTTCTGTATATTGCCATATCCTTTGCGTTAGTATAACAAATACAGCAAGTTATGGTCATGTCATTTAATTACCTAAACAACCATATTTTGAAATGCATGTGAAAATAACATTAGAAAAAGAACTGTTAGATGTGTAATCCAGAGAATACTTCAGTTTTTCTGGACTTGCTGTTACAGTTCTTTTAAGCACAGGTCATCTTTGAAAAAGACATGCATTTTGTTAGGCATTTGAACACATGTATGTTAATTATTGGGACGCGGTTGGTGCTGTGGGTTAAACCACAGAGCCTAGGACTTGCTGATCAGAAGGTCAGCGGTTTCAAATCCCCGCAACGGGGTGAGCTCCCCTTGCTCGGTCCCTGCTCCTCCCAACTTAGCAGTTCAAAAGCACGTCAAAGTGCAAGTAGATAAATAGGTACCGCTCCGGCGGGAAGGTAAACGGCGTTTCTGTGCGCTGCTCTGGTTCGCCAGAAGCAGCTTAGTCATGCTGGCCACATGAACTGGAAGCTGTACGCCGGCTCCCTCGGCCAATAAAGCGAGATGAGCGTCGCAACCCCAGAGTCAGTCACGACTGGACCTAATGGTCAGGGGTCCCTTTACCTTTACCTTAATTATTGGAATTGAGAGTAGCTAACATGCCCTCTATATGTTGTTGGGGTACAACCTTTGCCAGCCCCAGTCAGCATGACCAGTGATCAGAAAGAATGTGGATTTTTGTCTAGCCATCACCTGGAAGGCAGATCATCACCACCATTATTATTATTATTATTATTATTATTATTATTATTACCCTGCCTTTCCCCTGATAGGACTCAAGGCAGTTTGAAATAAAAACAAGAATCACTAAAAACAATAATGTAAAACAAGTAAATTAAATTAAAACTATATACATATATAAAATCTGTTTAAAACATACAGAAGTCTGGGAGCAGCCACCAAGCAGGCCCTGTCCTGAGTCACCACCAAGCATGCCAGTGAGGGTCTAATAATAACAACAACAACAATAATAATAATAGTAATAATAATAATATATTCCTTATACCCCACCCATCTGACTGGGTTGCCCCAGCCACTCTGGGCAGCTTCCCACATGATAACAGCAAAATGTCAAACCTTAAAAACTTCACGATACAGGGCTGCCTTCAGATGTCCCTTCTCTAAATCATTGGTCTTCATCTGGTGGGCCATGACTTTTACCAGTCATCGTTGCAACCAAGAGAAAGAGAATGTCAGATGTAGGTCTGAAAACAAAGTTTGTTGCCTTGCAACTCTTTTGGGAACACATGATGGTGATGGCTTTATGAACTGAAGCTGCCGCATTCTGGCATGTATGTTAGTTGCATGGATGCCGAAGTTTATTGTGACAACTCACAAAAGGCCTGCTGAAGTCATCTAAACTCTGGAGGCTGCATGTTCACTCCCACATGGAGGCACCAGTTGATACTGTGATCCTTCCTGTGGCCTTACATGCTGTTAATGCTGATCAGCCATCTGAGCCAGGCCTTAGTCACCTTTAGTAAAGGTAAAAACAATATACAACAACAAATTTAAATTGGTGAGTTAATCCAGGTTCCAGTAAAGTTAAAGACCTCTGTGCTCAGTTATTAACAGCAGGGCATGGTCCAAGGCATGGGATGACTAGTTGGTCAAGAAGACTCTAGCAGAGGAACTGAAACTCATTGGTAGAGTCCCTATAAAGTCTGGGGAAGCACCTTAACAATTTCATTGCCGTGCCAGTTGAGATCGACTGAGGTGAAATTACATTGTGTTTTAGCTCTTGAGTGAGTTTACTCAGGTTGTGAACTAGTGGTGGTGACAACCACATCCCAAACACTCTGCTAGATCAGCTAGCAGAAGACAGAACAATTTCCCAGTTTAGAGAACGTGTCCCTCCCCAAATGGAAATACTTCCTTGAAGGAAGGCTACATTTATTTATGTAAAGCACTATAACCTTGGAAATGCCATCAGAACCTATACTTGATGCATAGTAGTACTGAATGTTTGCAGGACTATAGTTGCTGGTTGGTTATCTAATATTTTAACTGGAGTGGTTTGTTTTGTAGGGAAATTTGAGATCCATTCTCGTGTGCACACTGGCGAGAAGCCGTTTCAGTGCGAGATCTGTCATCAGCGCTATTCTACCAAATCCAACTTAACTGTACACAGAAAGAAGCACAATGATGAAATTGTATGTCATAAAAAGGAACACAAATGTCCATACTGTAACAAATTGCACGCCACAAAAAAGACGCTAGTAAAGCACTTGAAGAGGCAAGTATGAATGAAATTTCTTATGCTATACTTTACATGCTGTGATGCTGTGATTTATTTTCAGTACCAGATTATAAAAAAGTATTGACGCAGGAGATTCTACCTGCTTGAAATATGTGGCAGCCATTTATTTGTAAAGTCTATGGCATTAAAAATGTGTGTGTTGAGGTGCTCTGCACATTTTATAAAGTGACTACATTGTTCCATTGCATGGCAAGTGCTTGCATTTTGAGACAATTCAAATGCTTGCTTGCTGTTGATGCTCTGTACATTGAAGGGCTCTTTTCATCACACACACACACAAAACAACACCATGAGTGATAGGTGAGGAATCCATATGTATAGCAGTATAGGCTGGTTTCAAATAATGTTTGGGCTAAAGGGCTGGGCATGGAAAGGGCAGCACATGAGAACAATATGTTACAGCTTTGCTAATGCTGTATAGTTGGAATATACAGGGAATATGTTGGGCTGTGCATTGGACATGGGCGAAGTCTGAGCTGAATTAGGGTGATTCGGGGGGAGCGGGCTTCAACCAAGATTGTCCTGGGCCAGGTTGGGTCAGGCTGCCCAGAGCAATCCAGGGCTATTAAGGGTTGGGGACAGTGTTAGAAACAGATGTGAAAGCTAGGAGCTAAATGGTACCTTAAACCTAGGTAATAGGTGCAACAACAGAATGTCTAGGCACTCTTTTTTTATAACAAAAATTCAAAGCTGAAAATGAATGAACTGCAGCTAAAATATTATGTTCATTTTTCATATGGCCTAGTTCCTTCCCTGCCCCCCCCCCCAATATTCTTAAGAGGGTCTTTTCTCTAGTCTTCAGAGAGTGTCTGAAGTGCGGAGGCAGAAAAAGGTCCTTCTTTCCTTCCACTCTGCAGTTTTAATCTGAAATCTTAAGCGCAGTACTGTACCCAGAGCTTAGAAACTGCTCGCGCTAATGAAATTCCCTGTCACAAAATGTGCCTAGAACAATGGGCGTTTTGAACACTGGTTGGGGAAGAAGGTCGATGCTCTTCTGCACAGCGTCTCCTTTCCCATCAGGTCTTTTAAATTCTTGTGTGAACAACGTAAAATTACAATATAAAAACACAAAAATCATAATAAAAAGTAATATGCAACAAAACTGCAAATGAGAATATATAAGACATTTTTGCTTCTTTTATGTAGCATGGGGAGTATGTTTGTTGTGGGTACTAATACAGCTTGTTTCTAATATTTCTTTCTGTGCTCAAACTTATAATTTCCTTACTCTAGAAATAATTTCTCAATGGATTTTCCCACCCTGCAGATTCCATCCTGAAAAAGTACAGGAATTTCTCTCCAAAAAGAAAAAGAGTGAAGGCTGGAAATGTGATGTAAGCATAACTTTGATTTTATTGGGAAGAAATGGACACTTTTGGTTACTATTATTATTATTTATTAGATTCATAAACCACCCATCAAAAGACCTTAGCGCAGATCACAAGATAAAAATACAAGATAAAGGCACAGATAAATACTGTAGTTTTCGCTCTATAAGACGCACCAGACCATAAGACGCACCTAGTTTTTGGAGGAGGAAAACAAGAAAAAAAATATTCTGAATCCCAGAAGCCAGAACAGCAAGAGGGATCGCTGTGCAGTGAAAGCAGCGATCCCTCTTGCTATTCTGGCTTCTGGGATAGCTGCACAGGCTGCATTCACTCCATAAGACGCACACACATTTCCCCTTAATTTTTAGGAGGGGAAAAAGTGAGTCTTATAGAGCAAAAAATATGGTAGTTAAAACAGAAACAACAAAACAATAATCCCCACTACTCTGTCTCAGATTCAGAGAACTGACTGTGCATGCAATCATGCTGTGTGGATTTTCGCTTTCAGCTGCAGTTCTTCATATAATGCACTGGTTTCCTTTACTTTCTGGTGCATGTAATAGTGGGGCACAGGGAGCTCCTGTGAGGAGCCCCCCCCCCCAAACTCTAGTGTATGGGTGAAAACTCGTATTTCATCGCTTTTGATATCCCTTCCCCCCCACCTTATTTTTTTAATGCATAATGCTATTCAAAGTTATTATAATAATTTTTTGCATATGTTGGGTTGAGACATTCTTAGAAAATGTGATTGGTATGTGGCAGTGATTGATGCCCAAGTTCTTAACACCAAATAAAAAAGACCAGTCCTACTTTCTGTTATGCACATTTGTGTGTAATACCTTCCATTGGTATATAGCTGGTTTCATGGCTGCAACGAAGATTTAAAAATAACTGACTTCATGCGGTAGTATTTTCATCTGGTAGCGTGATCATGTAAATTCATAGTGAATAGTAATACCTGCAATTAATCAAGACGCACAGGAATTCTCTTCATGCGGAAGATGTGTTAAAACCTGAAAGAATCAGACATGAGTATAGTAGAATAGCCACCAGTCCATATAACATGAGTCACAATGCATTTTCAGAAATATAATATTCTGATGGGTTCCTCACTGTCTAGGTATTAGCACTTCTGTTGATTAAAAACAGAATAATAGGTTTCTTACATTGAAGAAGCTCGTGTGTGTGTACATGGCACATTCTAGTGGATGTTAATAGTTAATGGTTGGCTGGCTGTTCTATCACTTTAGATTTGCAATAAATCTTTCACTCGAAGGCCTCATCTGGAAGAACACATGATTCTACACACACAGGACAAGCCCTTTAAGTGTACATATTGCGAAGAGCACTTTAAATCCCGCTTTGCAAGACTGAAGCATCAAGAAAAGTTCCATCTTGGTAGGAAAATCCCATTCTGCTAGTAAATATTAAATATAAATGCATTTTCTTCAGTGTGTATTTGTAGACATAAATCATCATTCACTATGCTACTTGCGCAAATCTCTTCCAGGATTGTGTTTCAGTATGTATTTTCAACCTGTTTTTAGTTGTGCAAAATAATCAATACTGCTTCCGCTTTTGAAATACGCCTGTATGTATTGAAGGGATTATAAGAAGTGTGTATTTTGCCTGTCAGTTTCATGTTCTTGAAGTCTAAAATAATGCGCTTGGCTTTGATGCGATCCAAGTGGAAACAATGTAAATTGCATTTGTGCTTCTTCCCAGGACCTTTTCCATGTGATATTTGTGGTCGTCAGTTTAATGATACTGGCAATCTGAAGCGCCATATTGAATGTACTCATGGAGGAAAGAGAAAATGGACATGCTTTATTTGTGGGAAATCAGTCAGAGAAAGGTAGGTAGTAATATACATGTGTAAAGAAATGTTTTTGTACTAATTTGTTTCTACACACAAAACTCTTAACTTTTCAGAAGTTTTTGTATAATAAATAGGAAAAGGTTGACCTAGTACTTTCAGTCTTTTAAGATCTTACTAATGGGAACAGTAGTTCTCCATTCTTCAGAATGTATTGGACTTTAATAACTGCAACTATTGATCACAATGAAAAGGTTAGAGTATATATTCTTCAAATATTTTCATTTTTCTCCTCCAGAACAACTTTGAAAGAGCACTTGAGAATCCACAGCGGAGAAAAGCCTCATTTGTGTAGTATTTGCGGGCAGAGTTTTCGTCATGGAAGTTCATACAGGTAACACATGTCTGTATCATTATTTAGGATTACTGATAGTAGCATAATGTCAGAAATGCTCTTGACATTTCGTTTATTCTTGGGCAGAAGTTAGAAAAAGCAGCCGTGGTCGCTTTTTATTTTTTGCAAGGTTACCTGGAGTTAGGCTGGAAAAGGAGGCAGGGAAATGAGTGTGTTGCCAGCAAGAGACTCTTAGCCACATGAAAAGTTTTTTTATAGATATAATTTTTTTCTCACAATTTTATACATTTTAACAAAGCAATTTCTAACATTAAAAGTACAAGGTTCTTTTGAACCTTCGGACCTCCTCCCCTCCCTCCATGGGTTCCATGTTTACGATTAAATCTGCTGCATCTTTTACCGTTATCCATCTGTTAAATATCCATAATTATCATTAAAAAAATCCACATTACAAGTGTCATTACATCCCTGCCAGTGATTTTAACTGTTTACAGTGGTCTTTTAAATAAATTACAAATTTGCTCCAGTCTTTTAGAAAATACTTGCTCTTACTGGTTTCAGATCTTCCCTGTCAGTTTGGGCATCTCTACATACTCCACCAGTTTTATTTGCCATTCTTCCTTTCTTGGTACTTCTTCCTTCCTTCCATGAAGAGTTTCCCGCCCCCAACTGCTGTAAGCTCACTTTTGTGTAGCCAGGTGGGCATCTGAGGAAGAGCTCCAAAATAAAGGAGGATCAAGCTAGGATAGCCAGTTCAGATGTAACAACAGACCACAGTTAACCCTAAGCACAGATTCAGAACCCAACTTCAAATTACAGTGGTGCCCCGCAAGACAAAATTAATTCGTTCTGCGAGTTTTTTCGTTCTACGAGTTTTTTCGTCTTGCGAAGCACCAATGCGTATTGACGGTTTCCCATAGGAATGCATTGGCGTTTTTTTTAAAAAAAGGTGCAAGATGTTTTGTCTTGCGAAGCAAGCCCATAGGGAAATCCGTCTTGCGAAGCACCTCAGAAAACGGAAAACTCTTTCGTCTTGCGAGTTTTTCGTCTTCCGAGGCATTCGTCTTGCGGGGCACCACTGTATGGTTTCTGATTGGTCATAAGGTGATGATTGGGGTAGGTTCAGAGATGTAAACAAACTATGATGTAGAGTTGTGTCTAAATGCTGAAAATACCTCATCCCATGCATGCTGAGCTATTGTTTCGCCGCAGTTCTAATTACGGGGATTGTTGGCAGGCTGCACTTGTAACAGTGAGCACGAGAGATCCCGTGCAAAGTTAACCTTGTGCATTTATTAATGCAGGCTTCATTTGCGGGTCCACCATGACGACAAGCGGTATGAATGTGAAGAATGTGGAAAGACTTTCATTCGTCACGACCATCTGACAAAACACAAACGGATACACTCAGGTAGACAAATGACGTTGGCTTTTTCATTCAAAGAAACCCTGGTTAGCTCAAAAACAAAAGCCTTTGATCTCCTGCTGGCCTGTAGAAGAGGGGAATGCATGAATTTAAGGCACACCACACACAGCCCATGCATGCAGGACTAAACCATGCATTTGACTTGACCTGAAAGCATACGAAAGTGTACAGTGGCGTAGCGTGGGTTGTCAGCACCCAGGGCAAGGCAAGTAATTTGCGCCCCCCCCCCGCTGCACTGTCCCTCCCCCAGATAGTCCCTCGCTCTCTCTCCGCACCGCACGCCTGGCACCCTCCCCTCCACAGTGGGCGGCGACCCGGCGGCTCGGATCGGATTCGCACAGCCAGCACTGCAGTGAGAGAGAGTGAGTGAGCCAGGTAGGGGCAGAGAGCTGCGAGTGCGAGCGCCCCCCCCCCCCAGATGTTGCACCCAGTACGGCCGCACCCCCCCCCCCTGCTACGCCACTGAAAGTGTACATGATTATTTGGCAGTGATCTGACAGGCTGGGTTTTCCTTGTTTGGGTGCCTTCGGTCTTTTTTATTAAAGCTCATTCAGATTGTGCTTTTGGTTCTCCGAAGGTGAAAAGGCCCATCAGTGCGAAGAATGTGGGAAATGTTTTGGCCGAAGAGACCACCTCAGTGTTCATTATAAAAGCGTTCATCTTGGAGAAAAGGTGTGGCAAAAGTAAGTTTTCATTTTAATTCTGAAACGCATTCGTATGTCCCAGTTTCAGCGTAACAAGACAGATCCTTGTGCCAGCGCGCTCCCTTTCTCTGTACACTTGGCTTTAGGGAGACATTGCAGTTTGCCAAACCACAGTTTCCCATCCCGTCCAAACCGGGGAACTCTTGTTTTAAATGCTGCTTGGGAACCAGGATCTTCACCACTTTCTAGTTTGTGTTTTAGGCTGCTTTGTGGCTAAAAAGCTTCCAAAGTGGCATGTAACAATTAAAAAAAATGCTAAAACAAAAAATGACATTAAGCAGCAGTACAAATCAAGAGTACAAATTAGTTTGACCCCAAGATGCTGGTAGTTAAGAGCACAGGGTAAAGTTGCTTTGACATTTTCTGCTTGTTTTCTAATCTAACACATTTATATCTTTCTCCAGGACACAATTTAAAGCAGGGGCAGGGGCGGGAATTAGAATGTTAAGCCTATGATTTTGATGTAGTTCATGTATACCCTGAAAATATCCATGGATGTGGAGCTTTTCTCTAATACGTTCCATTTTCCTTGAAGGTACAAGGCAACATTTCATCAGTGTGAAGTCTGTAAGAAAGTGTTCAAGGGGAAATCAAGTTTGGAAATGCATTTTAGGACACATTCAGGTAAGCAGTTGTGGACTTTATGCTTTGCTGGATCAGCAAGAATAAATGTGATGTTTCATATTATGGAATTCATAAGAGTAGCATTTTGTGGCACATAGTATGCCTTGGCATTTGAATACTAGCTAACAGTTTAGTGTACAGTTTAGTGCATGTTTGTAGGCTCTTCTATCTCAGAATCTCATCTGAAAAGTTAGCACAAGCTAGACTTTGATGCGACTTTCTACATGCCCAAAGTTCTTGATGTTGGAGAGCTGTCATAGAATTGTAAGGGATCCAATCTAGTCCAATTTCCCTTCAATGCAGGGATCTCAACTAAAGTGGTATATTCTAGGAAGAACTGGATCATGTGATCAGAACCATCAGTTCAGAACTGTTAGCTCTGAGCAGTAGAATAATAAACAAAACAAAATAAAACCCTGAGCATCTGGCTGGGTTTCTGTATAAATCGTTATGCAAGAAAACAGGTTGTCACAGACTAGATTTCTCATAGTCTAATTAGTGGATTATCTTGGTTAATTACACAGTCAGTTGGGATAATTCTTTACCTTTCATTGGTAGGATATCTTAGCACTAGACATAGATCTACGAAAAGCTTTACAAATGCATTTCCCGAATATTAACCTGTTTGATATTAAAGCAATGGTTTTGTGTGTGTGTTTGTGTGTGTGTGTTTTTTTTTAAGAAAAACCCACAAACAAGAATAAAACTTAAAATCACAACCTTGGCCTCCCCCCCCCTTCAAATGTGTGCCAAAATATTTAAATTAATAAAACGCCTCTCCATGCAACGAAGAAACTAATAACGCTATGTCCTATTGATATATTAGGAAATATTTACTCTATTTATTCTGATTTTTTCAAACACAGGTGAAAAACCGTACAAATGTCAAATTTGCAACCAGTCTTTCAGGATTAAGAAGACGTTAACAAAACATATGGTTATTCATTCGGATGCCCGGCCCTTCAACTGTCAGTATTGCAATGCGACATTTAAACGAAAGGACAAGCTGAAATATCACACCGACCATGTGCACGGAGGAAAGTCTGCCGAAGAATCACTAAGCCCAGTGCCGGAGGAGAAAGTAGTCTCTTTGCCAACCCAGTTTGTACCCGATGACAAGGCTTTCCAAAGTGAGTCTAAACCGTTTGCGGAACCAGCCAAGGTTTATCAAGCAGAAACCAAAACAATGCTACAGAATGTATCGCCAGACGTGTGTGTACCACTAACACTGATACCCGTGCAGATACGCGAAACTCAGTCCGATCTTGTAGAACATACCACCCCTGTTTCATCCTCGCCTCACAACCTTCTTTCTTCACAACCTCCTCCAACGGACTACCAGCAAGCGACGGATTTGGCATTTCTAGAAAAATACACACTCACTCCACAGCCTGCAAACATCGTTCATCCGGTCAGACCTGAGCAAATATTGGATCCTAGAGAACAGTCTTATCTTGGAACATTGCTGGGTCTTGATTCAGCTCCCTCAGTGCAGAATATTTCAACTAATGAGCATTCGTGATTATGTGTGACAGGCTATTATGACAATAGTCAACAAAGTAATTCACTAGTGCCAGGATTTCTGCTTGTGCAGTTGAACTTCTTCTTCTCCCCAAACCTGCTATGGGGGGTTGAGGGAAGCCCCAGATTTAGGAGACACATGGGGAGGGGAGAGGGAGTGGCATTGCATAGCCCAAAATCCTTGTGCTAGTGGAACTATTTCTTTGGAAATAGCCCTTATATTTCCCTAGTCTTGCTTCCATGTTTAGCAATTAGAAAGCTCTCAAAGCGGAAAGTTGCCAAGTACAAAGGAAAAGAAGTGTCTTTTTAAATGCAGTGGTTCAACATTCAAAATATAATCGTGTGGTTTTTAAATATTGTACAGCTATTTTTAAAACAACTTTCACGAGGTAATCTTATTCGTCAAGAAACCTTAAATGAAATAATTGAGTCATTTATGAATAGCTCTTCACCTTTGCATTGTTAATATGCACCTCTCATATATGAAAAAGGTTTTGGGACGTTCAAAGGTACAAATAACACAAGTTTCTCTTTATATTACAGATCATAAAATTATTTTAACTGTTAAAGTTCTGATCTCCCCAGCTTTTTCTTCCTGCACGGGGAAAACAACACATTTCCAGGTTTAGCATTGCATCCAGGGATTGTGACTTGCTAGCAATTTGTCATAACAGAAATATAATTCATATCTGCATGTACACACAAGGCATAATCGTTCTAAGACACATAGGGCTTTAAAGATCAAACATGGCACTTTTAGTTGGGCAGGGAGAGAACTGGCAGTCATTGCTGTTGCTTTAAGAATCGGTGAAATAAAAACCCATGCTTTTCAAGGGAATAATTTGAATATATATCTGTATAGAAAAGTATGCTTCTAGATACTGGTTGTTGAGAATTGCAGGCAGAGGGAGATAGTTGCCCTCTGCTCCAGCTTCCTAAGAGCATCTGATTGGCCACTGTGAGAATAGGATACTGGGGTGAGATGGACTTCTATTGTGATCTAGTAGGCTGCTCTTAAGTCCGTCCTTCCTTCCTTCTTTCCTTCCTTCCTGGTTTAACTTGAGGCAGTCCTAAGTAAACTTAATTGGAAGTAATGGTCTGTTAATTCATGTGACTTAATTGGAGTAAACATCGGATTAGTCAGACGGTGGCAAGCGTTTTTAGCGTCCAATAACACTAAAAAAAATGCTGATAAATCAGTTTCCACTTCTAGTGCTTTTGAGAACTGTTGCGAGATAGTTGTGGAAAAGACCCAAAATGTATATGAGGGTTGATATAGAGGTTCTGTGATCCTCCTACAAATCTAGTACTTGTTACCTCATTACAGTATTTTCCTTTATAAATGAATGTTCTTACATTTAAACAATCGTGGAACCATAGGCTACTTGGGTGCCGGGTAGTTTGTGTTCTTGCCCATGTTTCAGCACTTAAAACAGATGGTTGTTACAAGCTTCTTTATGGTTAGAAAAACTAAGAAGCTTGCTTTGCGAGTTCTTCTATCTTAATTGTTGTCTTCAGAGTACACCAAATGTGCGTGTTAGCTGTTGAATAGTGCTAGAAATATGTAGAGTTGAAGATTTGAACGTTTGGTCCAAAGAGGTACAAGAAACTCCTGGTTTTATGGCTTTTGCCACATTTGCACATATCCTAAAGACAGGTGGGTATGTGTAGCAAGATTAGGAGCAAATACTCAGAGGTACTGCTGTCATGTAAGTATGTTGGATAAGTGAATTAGGTTTGGAGTACATATAATGCTAATTTTTAGGAATGGGGTAAATCATGTAATCTTTTTATGTATTTTGGCATCATTTTGATACTCTAGAACAGCGATGGGCCTCGAGATATTGCTAGACTACAACTCCCATCCTTGTCCATTGATCATGCTGGCTAGAGCTTATTGCAGTTAACATTTGTGGGAGCCAAAGGTTACCCATCTATGATCAAAAAAAGGAAGCTATACAGCCCTGTGTTTACTAACGGCATTAACTAGAGAGTCTCATGAGCTGGAAGTTGCTTGTTTTTAATTGCTTGTTGTTATTCATTTTTGTTGTGTTTTAACCGACATTTTTGATGCTAAATTACAACTAATTGGACTTGTGTTTGCTCTGTAGCATATTAATTCAGAAACGGTTTCAAATGTGAAGAACACGAGATGGCCCTTAAAAACCTGTTTATACATATTCTGATGTTGTGAAATTAAAAATGATCATTTTGACTTTGAATCTATAGAATGTTTACCATCACCTCTTCACATCAACGTTTCATGCAATGAAAGTTTTCCCCCCTGAGTGTACAGGCTGTGTGTCACCCATGTGCGCCTCCTGGTCTCCTAAATACTGCATTGCTCGTTAAGCAGAGGGGGTCTTTGCTAAATTGACATCTGGGAATGGAGATTTAGTGGCTATATGAAATGCAAATGTAAGGAGACTGTTCCATGTGACGGAACAGCTACCAAATGCCACCAGAAACTTCAGGAACAATTGAAGGTGGAATAACTGGTATATCTATGTAGTACAATAATTTATATCCTGCATTTCAGGATGTAAATGCTTCCAAGGCACTTTACAGGTAACATTAATGCAACATTAAACTCATCAGGATCTTTGGCAAAGGACAGTTGATGGTAGATTGCCTGGGGAAAAGAGGAAGATTAGGTAGAGCTGGCCTTGAGATTTTCATCTGCCTCTTAAAATTGCCAGGATTATGTAATTATTCATTTAATATTCCCTGTTGAGGGAGTGAGATACTGCACAATGGAATGTGGGTGGCACTGTGGTTTGCCGATCAGAAGGCCAGCAGTTCAAATCCCTGCGATGGGGTGAGCTCCCGTTGCTCTGTCCCAGCTCCTGCCAACCTAGCAGTTTGAAAGCATGCCAGTGCAAGTAGATAAATAGGTACCGCTGCAGCGGGAAGGTAAATGGCATTTCCGTGTGGCTTCCATCATGGTGTCCTGTTGCGCCAGAAGCGGTTAAGTCATGCTGGCCACATGACCCAAAAAGCTGTCTGTGGACGAACACTGGCTCCCTCAGCCTGAAAGCGAGATGAATGCCGCAACCCCATAGTCTCCTTTGACTGGACATAACTGTCCAGGGCTCCTTTACCTTTTACCGCACTATAAATCTGCAACTTATTTATTTAAAGTATTTGTAGGCCGCCCTTAAGTCAATATATATATATAAAACAGTATCACAACCAATAATCACACAGGAAGCAGAAAGTCTTGCCAGGCACTTCATCCCTCCCCAAAAGCCTGGGCAAAGATAAGACTTTACCTGTTGTGAGAATGAAAATAACTTGGCAGCTGAGCAGGAAGGTACAAAGTCACTGAAGATGACAAATGGAACTGATTCTTGACTTGACTGAGCAGTGTATACCGTAAATCAGATCGGGAAATGAGGTGGGAGAAGTTAAGTTTTTCTTACACTACACTAACAGTGCTTGCATTTCAAATGGCTACCTCCAGTTCATATTGATCAAGCCTGAGACTTTCACATCTGTTAGTCCCTTTCCTCCGTCTATAGTTATTTGCACCCCTCTCCCAAATACCCATTTTCCCTCACCTCAGCTTTCTCTGTACCCCAAAGCGCTTGCTGTAGTTGGTCTGCACTGTCCTTTGCTGTGCCCCGTGTGTTGCTCCCTTCTTCTCTAGGATACTTTGTGTGTGACTGTTAGATCTATAGAGAGAGAGAGAGAAAAGTTTTGCCTTAACTGTTTTTCCTGTGTTTGAACTGATTTGTATTGCAATGAATCAGTCTAACTGCCTGCATATCTCTCAATTTCCCAATCTATTGAAGCATTTGTACAATTCCTTGTTTCTTATATATTTCTAAGTATTTTATAAACAAATTTGAGACACTAGACTTGTAGCTGGTTATTTTGTATGTAGTTTTACATCACTGCAGTGAACAATTAACTGGTTTTATTTCTGGGTTTATGTTACAGATTTTTGTCTTGCATCCATCCATGAACACAGGCCCCAGTAATTTTTTCTCAGTAAAATAACTTTGCCTTTGGACAACTAGGTGGCTGCTGCACAAGCTTAAGTATATTACACTAGTTGATGCTTTTGCAAAAGTATAGCCTTTGTAGATCTGAGAGTTCAGATGAAGGGTGGTACTCTTTCAAATTATGGAAATGCATCAGTTGCATGGACACTGTCATTCATGTACGGTTGTACCTTGGTTTTTGAACAGCCTAGTTCTCGAACATTTTGGCTCCTGAATAATCGAAACCCCGAAGTGACTGTTCCG
This sequence comes from Podarcis tiliguerta, assembly GCF_965153285.1. NCBI lineage: Eukaryota > Metazoa > Chordata > Lepidosauria > Squamata > Lacertidae > Podarcis > Podarcis tiliguerta. Next base: position 79,862,403 of record NC_139539.1, read on the forward strand.
GTTTGACTGGACCTAATGGTCAGGGGTCCCTTTACCTTTAACATGGGGATTAGGAGCTAATAAAAGTTTGGGTTCCTTTTTGTATGGGGCTTCCATCTTGTTTCACCTTGTGGCAGGTAGGAGTCCTGTCGCAACAGTCTTCAATAAAGACCAAGCCTACTGGCTGCTGTTTTGCTCTAGTATTCCTGGCTGGTGTCCTTGTTTTTTTGTTCAAGGGAGCCCTCAGATTTCTTTTCTCCCTTAACACATGGGAGACTTCAGATTTCTCCATTAACAAGGTCAAGTGCAGAACATTAACATTAAAAATAGGTTCTCCTAGGGATTGATCAATAGGACAATTAGGAGAACCTTTCAGGTAAACAGTACAATATTTCAAGACAATTATAGGGCTGCCATGCAGGGGATGGCCTTGGGTTTTCGGTGAAACCATGACTCCACGGGCTAGGGCGTCGAAGGCTGGTTTTGTGGGGGGCTGGGAAACATTGGATTTTCACTGCCAAACATTGATGGTGTTTGGCGCTGTTTTGGAGTAAATCAGACAATGTCATATTTTTGGCAAAATTGCTCAGGGGGCCAAAGGCTCATTTTTGGGGTTTCTGCTGCCAAACGTTGCAGGGGGCCCTTGGTTGGTGTTTGAAGCCTCTTTGGAGTGATTCATTTTTCAAATATATCTTTCAGTGGGTTAAGTGGTTTTATTCAATTTATTTAGAAAAGATCTAGAGCTGGCTTCATAAGAAAAGGTACAGAAGTACAGAGAAATGGTTCTCTCTTTACTTCAAAAGTGATGTCCCTGAAGTCTTCTTGAATCAAGCAGCTGCCTCTCCCCCCCCCCCCCCGTGATCCACATTCTCTCGGGCCTCACTGTTCATCATGAACAAAGATCAACATTCACCACATTGGACAATGTTGGGTTCTTGCTGAAATCACGACCCCCAGAAATAACATGGATGCCCAGGGGAATCCAGACGTATGGTAACCCATGTTGGATGTGTAGATTTTGAAATATGGCAACCCTAACTGATCAAAGTTAAAAAGGGGGGGGGGGCACTTCTCCTAACTGGTAGCAGACGTCATCTTAGGCAATGAGATTATGAAGGGTGTATCAGCTCCCACAATGCAAAGAGGTGCACATGACCAACAACCAATAAGAAACTCTGAGGACCATCTATCTGCAAGGTAGGATTATGCAGCTGTCTATTAAGAGGATGAAACCTGCAACCTTTGTATTGTGACTTGTAGCTGAATTTGAATCATTTTCCTTACTTTGTAGCAGCTTGTTTGTAAGAGCGATTCAAAAAGGAGGTTGTTCTAACAATAAAAAATTATATTGATAGATATATATTATTCTAATATATTATTATACTATATGGTATCATTATGATTAATTGTATATAATTAATGATTATATATTATTCTAATACATTATTATATTATATTATAATATTAGTACAATCAATTGTATATAGCTATTAATTAACAAGAACAACAAAAATAATTTCCCCCGCTGCCCGACTCGATGCTAGAGATCTCACGGCAGCCTATTGTGAGCCCACTCTCCCGCCCCGCGCATGCGTCAGTTTTAAAGGAAAACTCCCGCTCGCCATTGGTTGAAGGGCGCCGCCGATCGCTCTGGCCAAAGAGGGCGGAGGGAAGGCCCCAACCCATTGGCTGGCGTTTTCCGAACGGTGCGCGCGGCGATTGGGTGCGGGGGCGTTCCGCGCGGCGATTGGCCTAGCGTTTCTCACGGACGCCGCCCTGATTGGTGGGGGCGGCCGGGTTTGAAATTCGGGACTGGCGGTTGGGACTCCTAACTGCCGAGGATCATTGTTATTGTCGGGTTGCGAGGGGGGGAGGGGAGGGGGAGACAGGCGGTTTGTTGTCGAGGCCCTTGACCGTATTTCTGAGGGGAAAAGGAACCGGCGGCGACGAGGAGGCGGGGACCCACCTTGGTCGACGGAGCCATGGCCGTCTCGAGGCAGGACGGGGGAGCGACGGGGCTCCGCAGGGCGAGTCCTGGCGGCCCGGGGCGGCGGCGGCGGCGCTGGGCTACGGCCGGCGAAGGGGACGGCGGCGGCGAAGAGGAGGCCGACGCCGCGCTGACGCTGGTCCCCTTCTCGCCGGCGCCGTTGCTCAGCTTCGGCGCCGTCCGCGTGGGCACGTCGCGCCTCCGACGCCTGGCTCTCGAGAACCCGAACGCCGAGCCCGTCCGCGTGGTCGTCGGGAGACCCCCGCCCGCCGCCAAGGGCTTCGCCGTGCAGGAGCCGCGCCACTGGCTGCTGCAGGTGAGGAGAGCGGCGGGGGGACTGATCAAGGAAGGTGGGGAGGGGGCGTCCCTGCTCGGGCCTGTTGCTGGCCAGTAAGAAGCTCTGCCCCTGTTAAGGAAGGGTTAAAGTAGGGACGGAGCTCCGCGTGTGTAATATATATGTGTTTGTGTAACTTTGCATATATACACACACATACACATATATACATATACATACATATACACACACACACACACACATATATATTTGTGTGTGTAAGTAACTTTGCATATGTTTGCATATATACACACTCTCTCTCACACACGTATATATTTGTGTGTGGGTGTGTGTAACTTTGCATATGATTCTAAGAGTAGAGATCCTAAACCTGTCAGCTGTGTGTATACGAACATGTATGAGTGCTGGCTGTGCACATGTGAGTCCAGGTACACACTCAGTACCGGATTTACATATAAGCTAAACAAGCTATAGTTTAGGGCCCCACTCTCTTGGGGGGCCCCCAAAAAAATTAAAGGAAAAGAAAACTGGATGTACATTTCCAAAATAGATAAAAATTGAATAAAACCTGCATACAGCAACAGTGTTTTGTGTTGTGTAGGCTCCTATTTGTTATGTGCAAATGGCTTTAGATACCTATTAGGTCCATAAATTACCATATAGCATATTTTCAACACAAAAACATCAACAATTTGTTGTTGACAAAGGACAGCTGGACATATAAAGGGCCCCATTACCTTCAGTAGCTAACGGCCTCATCAGACCTAAATCCGGCCCTGTATACGCTTGTAACACCCTGGAACTTTTCACTGCAGAGTAGTAATAGTAGTGTGTAACAACAATCAATTGTTTCTAGAGACAAACGTTTACTCAAGGTGACAAATGTATGTTGAATCAAAAGAGAATACTAGGATATTCACAGAAGATTTATCAGCAGTTCTCACCAATGATGATGTACAATAGAATATCATTGTATGAAATAGGGTAATGCATATATCTTTATAGTGTGACTACATATTTGCAAAGTATCTTTAGCCATAAGGAATGTGCCCAATAGATTTTAGGAGAGTTTGCTAAAGGATTTTATAGCATAATGAGGTAAACCACTTAATAGGAAAATGGAAAAAAGTCTGTCTACCTTGCCTGATTTGGGATGGGTGGTTTAAGCTTTCAATTTCTAATGTTTGGGGTCCACATAGATAAGTGTTCTGTGAAGGAGAGGCCTGGGGATATGAATCTCTAGTGTGTATATGTACCATTTTTCTTGTGCATTTCTGCATTGACTGAAGAGTTGTGCTGTGGTTTAACTGGTCTTTTTCTGATTCAAGGTGAGGTCCTAAACCTGGTATTGTGAACAGGTTACTGGCTAATATTGTTGTATCAACTTCTTTTCTATGCTATTTTTTTCTGCCCACTGTAGCCTTTATCTCCGCAGGTGCAGCATTGCACTGCTGCAAAATTCTAACCGCATTTGTATATGCCTCATATGTTATTTGATGGGGGGATGCAATCTAGCCAAAACTATTTAGACATCATTTGTGGCATACACAGAAATGGAAAGAGATTGTAAATTGAGAAGTCCTGCAGTTTCCTGTCAAAGGAAATATACCATCTTTCTATGTTTCATGCTTTTCTTTTGCAGTCTGGAGAGAGAATATTAATTTCAGTAACGTGGACACCACTGGAAGGTGGCAAAGTGCGGGAGCTCATAACTTTTGTTGTAAATGATGTTGTTAAACATCAAGCAGTTTTGCTGGGTTCTGCTGAACAGTCTACAAAGAAAAAGGTATGGAACGTATATATGCATAAAAAAACTTTCCCAGTCTCCTTTGGCTTCCAAAGTGACCATCCAGTTATACAAGTGCTGTGGTATATTGAAAATGCCTCTTTGTAAACCACTGGTAGGAGTGAATGTTGTGCAGTGAATGTTGAAGTTGCAGAAACTAAACTTTCTGATGTGGTATTGTCAGGGGTTTCCATAGATCTGAGAGGTACAAGGTTTTGGAAAGTCTGCCTAGGTCTCTTTCACTGTCCCTTGCTTAATTCTTGATATACCTTCCTTGGTTTGATTTTAACCATTCCTGGCTTTGCCAGATGTTCTGAAATCTACACCATTAAAAATCCCCAGTGTGAATAAATATGCAGCGATGCTACCTGTATGAATTCTGAGTATTTTTTAAAAATGACAATACATGGGCTCTTCATGACTTCTTATTTCCTTTTACTTTGCAAATTTGTGTCACTACTGATACTTGCTGAAAAAAATAGTACAGGCGCCGCTCTACTTACATGCGATTGACATGCGTGCGACTACACATGCGTGGCACTGGGAATTAAATAAATTCAGTACCTTGGGTTACGTATACCTCTGGATACGTACTCTTCGGGTTGTGAATGTGGCAACCCCGGAAGTGTATACTTCTGGATTTCGCTGCGTGTGGAGAAGTGCTGAATGGCACCACATGTGTTTTCAGAAGGGCATCTCCAGTTACAGACTTTTTGGGATACAGCCGGGCCTCCGGAACGGATCCTGTCTGTAAACAGAGGTACCACAGTAGATTCAAACCAGGAAATGGCGGGAGAGAGCTGGAGATTCCTTATGGCTTGCAAGGAGCTGAAGAGGACTACAATGAGGGAGGAAGAAGCCCCAAAGGGACCGGAGGCGCAGTGGCACTTTTCTTCGGCTGCTCAGCCTCCCCAGCTAGCAGCTGACATGTGTGATAGTGCATCAGCAGCAGCTGCTTTTCCACACATCCATCAGCCAGCCCCAGAACTTCAACTTTAGTTGAAGAGAGAGTTGTATGGACAGATAGCTGGAGAGCAGGAAAGAAATGAGCATTAAGAGGCTTTTAGAGGGTTTTGCTCACATAATGCAATTTTCCTTATGCGCGCAGGGCCCTGGAACATTGCGTAAGTGGGAGGACGCCTGTATTTCTCAGCATTAAGTAGGCTATGAGCAGCATTATTTATGCAGTGAGGAAGAGGAAGGACTACGTAGCTGATAAGGGCTCTCAATATATGCACAGTAATAACTGGATATTTGTGTTGGTGTCATTTTCAGAAAAGTCTTTGGGATACAGTTAAAAAGAGAGCTCCTTCACGGCAATCACAATATCAGAAGAAACTTCCCATAATCAAAAATATAAATGAAACTTTTCACATGTCCAAAAAACCTGGAAGAGTTAGAAGCCCTCTCCAAGCCTGTGAGAACTTGGAAGTGAATGGATGCAGCATTTCACCTAGTGGGAACAGTGTAATCCTCTTAGAAAACAGCTTCTTACACTCTCCAACTGATCCCATACTGCAAGAAAAGCAGCATGTCACTAATCCCCCTCTTTCAATGGGGAGATCAATTCCATATTTTGTTACTGGTACAGTAGCATATAATGAATCACAGCAGGATACAAAACAGACCTGTACTGTTGTGCCAAAGTGTGACGATCTTGTGGAAACGAAATTGGAAAGTGGACGTATTAGTCCAGTGAAAGTGGAAAGTTCTAGCACAGATTCAGTTTGCACACCAGAAAATCTCAAAAGCTTTCCTTTGAATCACAGGAAAATTTTAAGCCCTGATTCTTTTGTACACAATAGCTATGAACTTTGTGAAGAGCCTGCTATAGCTACAAGAGTGCCAGTTCTTTCACCTGATCAGTTTTTAAAAGAGAATCAAATAGTTATTCAGCCAACTTCACAAGTACATAAATCGGTTTCCCATTCTTCAAGTTTGGGATCTTACACAATTTGTTCACAACAGAAGGAAAGAATGCAAATTTTCGCTTTTCCTGTGGAGTCTCATTTTTCAAGCAAGCAACTTAATGATGCACACAGTAAAAAAAATGCAACATTTCAGTTTGAAAAGTTTGAACGTAATGCAAGTGGGTGCAAGAAAAATGACCCAGATCAAATTTGCTGCTTCCAGAAAGAACATGGTAAAAAAAGGCCTCTGTTGTGCAACACAGTTACTAAAAGTAAGTCAGGTTGTCCTGAGGGACAAGGAAGGAACTCATTAAAACCAAAATCTAGAAAATGCCTTTCTAATGCAATTCAGCGATCTATGGATAATGTTCCTGAAACAGCAAAAATGAAAATGTTGCCAGAACTTCCAGTTATAGAACCTCTCTCAGGTGAAGTTACAGATCACAAAATTGAAACAGCTTCAGCTTGCTTAGGAAGAACGTCACATAGTCATAAAAGAAAAAGTGGAGAATATTTAGAAGATACTAATAGCGAAAGTGGTAAATATGTGGAGAACTCTGCAAGAAAAAAAATTATGTCCTTTGTGGAAAATGAAGATTGCAGTGCTTTGAAAGCATCAAATCCCAAATGTGTGAACGGAGAGAAGCAAAGTCAGAAAAAGAAACCAGGTAATTTAACCTTTTCTTCTGTTTATTTGGATATGTTAAATAAACTATTTGCCATGGATTGGTGATGAAGACCAACTGTGACCATTTATAGCTGCTTTTCAAACAAAGTACATTCATTTGATGGGCCTAAAGCTTATTGCTTTCATTTGACATTGAGTCAGCACATTTAGTCTTCTTGATTCCTAAATTTTGCCATTTCTGAGTAGTCCATCAGTTTAATCTGTCATTCTCTGGTAGGGACCATGCCTTCTTTCCATCTCTGGGCTAATATTGTCTGGGCAGCAGTAGTCACATATATAAATAGTCTCTTCTAGTCCCTTGGAATTTTGGCACCTAGAAATCCTAAAAGAAAAGCTTCTGGTTTCTTAGGAAAGGTTATTTTAAACATTTTTTTTCAATTCATTATATATCATCTCCCAAAATTCTTTTACTACTTTACAAGTCTACCACATATAAGGTGCCCTCTTTCTCTTTACATTTCCAGGATGCAGTTGATCTTGCTTTATACATTTTAGCTTATTTCCTACAGGTACATAATTTTCATATAATTTTCTTTCAAAGTATAGCATGCTGTGAACTTTAAATCCTGATTCCATAACTTCTCCCTTGCTGCCAATTGTGTTATATTCAAAATCTCTCGCCAAGTGTATCATCATTGATTTGACCTGTTCGTCTTTTGTATACCATTCTAAGAATAATTTTTACATTTTTGAAAGTAATTTTGTCTTATTTTCTAACAGCTCCATTTCAAATTTAGAAACATTTCTTTTTATCCATCTTAAATATATCATTAAGTTGATGGTATTGTAACCAATCAATTAATAATCTTCTTCAAACCTCTTTAATTTCAGCTCATGGTCTATTTCCATTAATAATAATTTATAAGATACCCAATCATTTCTTATGTCAATTTTTTTTACAGACATCGCCTCCAGTGGTGAAAGCCACCATGGTGTTTTTTGTTCTAATGATTTATTATTTTTCCCATACGCTTTGCTTACTACATGGTTCAAAAAAGCTTTATAAACTTTAACCTTCTCGTACCACAGATATGTGTGCTAGCCAAATATGCTATCATGACCTTCAAGGTCTAATAAACCATCAGTATTTTTTAATAATATCCATTCTTTTAGCCAGCATAAACAGGACGCCTCATAATATAATCCTAAATCCAGCAAGGAAAATCCACTGCTTTCTTTTTTGGTTTCTTCCCCTTCCAGAGGAATCTAGTAATATATTTCTGCCATTCTCTTTTCCCCCTCTTGTTGTCTCTGTTGTGTTCTTCACAATATTACAATTCGTTCTTGTTCTAATTTTCAGGTTCCTTATCTAAAAAATGGAGAACTGGTAGGAAAACAAAGAACATTATTCCAGTGGCACAGTCTCAGCTGACGTTTGTGAAACCCTTAAAAACAGGTGAAAATAAATTCTTTGTGTTCTGTATTCTCCATGAAAAGTCTCTTGGTGCAAGTGGCAGTTTCAACACATTTGCTATATTTTAGCTGAAATTAGATTGATCCGTACAACTTCAGAGTATAGGCATATTCCAAAAGTAAAAGCCTGCAAATTAATACATGTTTTCATTGCTGTTGTGCTGCCCTTGGAAAAGGTGTCTCAGCCCCTGCGCCGCAGTCTACCCCACTGAGGAGGGTTCATCACTGGGAAAGTCACCTACCTACCTACCTTCTTCCATGGGTGGATCTCTGGATCCAACCTGTTGTCCATAATTGAGATGTAATGTAACTTTTAATCTTTTTTCAAAGACATTCCTAGGCATCCAATGCCTTTTGCGGCCAAGAACATGTTTTACGATGAGTGCTGGAAAGAGAAACAGCAACGAGGTTTTACTTGGTGGTTGAATTTTGTACTTACTCCTGATGACTTCACTGTGAAAACAGATACTTCACAAGGTAAAAGAGATCTGCAGGGTATTAATGTTTCACATATATAAGAATTACTCTAGACTTCAGCGATCCAGTTTGCTTACTTTAAAATCTTTCCATTTATTAACTTGTCAATATAAATATTCGAGTAACAATACTATTTCCCCTGGGAATATAAAACATAACAAAATTACTTAAAACTGATAAATGACCATCACATCAAATAAATTTATGTAATCTGATGTGCTATTTCATTTGAGCTGACGTTCTGCATTCATATGCACAGAGCTGCTTTAACTTGAAAGCTCACATGCGAAGTGCTGCTTCTGTTATTCGGTGTTGGTTTTTTGGAAAGCTTTAAACCCATCAATTCCTAAGGGGTGGCAGATCTGCAGCCTCTTCTGCCCACCAGTCATCTCACTCAGTTTACAAAATTGGTTGTGCAGCCGAAAAAGTGCGACTTCCTTTGTGTGCTTCCATTGTTAGCATATTGGAGCATTTCTTGCTTTATTTATTATAAAATAATATTTATATACCGCTGTATCATGAATATATCACAGTGGTTTACAACAATGTAAAAACATAAAACTCAACAATAGCATAAAAAGTTAAAAACAAATTAAAAGCAAAAAGAAATTTAAAACCAAGATCGATAGATCATTGTGGGTGAGATACCCTTTAATTGCCTTCATAGACCTGGCAGAATAGAAGTTTTTAGCAAGTGTTTCAGAGTTGGCACGGAAGGTCATTGTTCTCATCTGCTAGCAACAACTGAAGGAAGTTCATTCTTGGCTTTTCAATACTGGCTATTTCTGCTTCAAGACATAATCCTTAGTTTGTGTGAAACCCTTAGCCAAGAATATTGGTATGTTGCTCCTGTCTTTCTTGTTAGTGGGCAGTAGCGAAGTGTGAGTGATCTGCATGTTCAGTGTAGACCTTTAGCTGTGGTTTACCATGACTTATAAATGCACCCTTTCCTTTGAGCTTGTATAATCCTGGATGCACACTGGGTAAAGTTTGTGTGAACGCTCTTCAAAGATTGCAAATATTATCATAGCATCATAGGTGGCAGAGGGTCAAGAGGCCAGTAAGCCCAGTTTCCTACAGCAAGGAAGAACAATCCATTAATTCAGCTTTCCCACCCAATCAAAACATTGTGCTTCTATGGGTATTTTGATCCAGTTGATTCAAGCCAGTGAAATAAACTGCACTTTGTGGAAGGAGGCTATATTTTAATTATTTCATAAAATTTATACATCGCTCAATTGTAAAAAAACAAAAACCCAACAACTTAATTCGTTCCGGAGGTCCATACTTAACCTGAAACTGTTCTTAACCTGAAGCACCACTTTAGCTAATGGGGCCTCCTGCTGCTGCCGCGCCGCTGGAGCACGATCTCTGTTCTCATCCTGAAGCAAAGTTCTTAACCTGAAGCACTATTTCTGGGTTAGCGGAGTATGTAACCTGAAGCGTATGTAACCCGAGGTACCACTGTATATTAAAACATCAAGCATTAAAAACCTATCGATGCAGGGCTGCCTTCAGATGTCTTCTAAAAGTTGTACAGTTCTTTATCTCCTCAATGAAATCAAGAAAAAATTACAAGCATATTACAACAAAAGTTATAATACCAAGTAGATTTTAACACTTGCAACTGTTTTCTCTCCAGTCAATGCGGTGTCTGTTATCTTGGGAACAGAGTCTCATAAACCAAGTGTTCCTAGAGCACCAACTAAAGAAGAAGTATCCCTAAGAGCTTATACAGCTCGGTGCAAGCTGAACAAACTTCGTCGCTCAGCTTGCCGTTTATTTACATCAAACGAGATGGTTAAAGCAATAAAAAGGCTGGAGATTGAAATTGAATCAAAACACTTGTTAATTCGGAAGGACAGACATCTCTGGAAGGATATTGGTAAGAATGTAGCTGTGTTCCAGATATTCCTACACATATGCAGAAAAATTGAACTGTGGTGGGAAATTGTATACAAGAACGTGGCCAGGTCTATTTATGGCCTTCAGTTCTATAATCAACAATCCACAGCTTGATAATAGCAATTTCACGGTATATTCTTAGGTAACATCCTTTCCAGATTTTTATATTATCCTGCATTTGCTTCTGTGTCCATTGCAGGTGAAAGACAGAAAATCCTCAACTGGCTTTTATGCTATAACCCACTATGGTTGCGCATAGGTCTGGAAGTAAGTTTGTATTTTCTTAATGTTTACAAAGTGTTATTTGAGCAAGATATTCTCTTGTAGAGTTGCTAAGATTTGTACTGGAATCTGTATTAATCAGCCTTAGGGACATAAAGCTTGGTGATAGTGACTGCCGGTAATCAGTAGAACTGGTCTTAAGACTTTGATATTATCGTTATTTCATGACTCAAAGGCAAGGATGCATAGCTGTCAACTTTTCCCTTTTCTTGCGAGGAATCCTATTTGGAATAAGGGCATTTCCCTTTAAAAAAGAGAAACGTTGACAACTATGAAGGATGGGGAACCATGAAGCCACCCCCCCCCCCCGGCACCTGCTTGCCTGTCATCTGCCATCACTCGTGGTCAAGGGAAATATAATTAATATTATATTGCTATAGTTCTTTTAATAAATCTGCTTTGAAGATCTGAATTCTATTGCTGCAAGGTTTTTGTTTTGTTTAAAGTGGATTTTCTTTCTCTCATTAATGAAAGGTAGTCTATGGTGAGCTAATTGCCTTAGAGAGCAACAGCGATGTAATGGGCCTGGCAATGTTTATACTTAATCGCTTGTTGTGGAATCCAGATATTGCAGCTGAGTATAGGCACCCAAGTGTGCCTCACTTGTATCGAGATGGTAGGTATTTTTCTTTACTGTTTTATAATCTGTTTTATACTTTTTAAGATGCTGCTGTATATACAATCTGATATTTTCTTACAGGACACGAAGAAGCATTGTCAAAATTTACGCTGAAAAAACTTCTTCTGTTGGTTTGCTTTCTTGATCGCGCCAAGCTGTCTAGAATTATTGATCATGATCCTTGCCTCTTTTGTAAAAATGCAGAATTCAAGGTATTCCAATTTAAGCCTCTATATTTGTTTTGTGCATAATTAGATCTTTTTTAAAAATTGAATTTTCCATTAAAAGAAGTAGTACCCCAGTGTAACATAAGAAAAACAAAAGATTAGTAGATTTGAGTGTATATATGTGGAAGCCACAAGATACTAATTTTAAGACTTAGATTTGTTTCCCAAGGTGGTAATTTTCTTCTATGGCTGGAACAGGAATTTTAAGTTGCCATTAACAAATGCAGCTTGATTTTGTGTGCTTATTAGCTGAGGAATAGGCATTTGGCAATTTCTTTTTATAGGCTGTGGTAGGTAGGAGTCTTATTAATGTTTGTGGCTAAAGTCTATGACTGCGTTAAACGTACTGGAAGTTAAGAGAATTCCTGTTTGCCTTGCAGCACAATCTTATGGCTGTTTACTTGAAAATGAGCCCCATGATGTGCGCACAGAACTGATAATCTTGCATGAATGTAATTTGTTGCCTTTTCTCCAGTCTAGTAAAGAGATACTGCTGGCATTTTCCCGAGATTTTCTAAGTGGAGAAGGTGATCTTTCTCGCCATCTATATTTCCTGGGCTTTCCAGTTCATCACGTGCAGACTCCACTCGATGAGTTTGACTTTGCTGTAACAAATCTAGCCACAGATTTGCAATGTGGCATTCGTCTAGTGTAAGTCTTCACTGCATTTTGTTGCTGAAGTTATAGAAGGATTTCACTTGAGGAAATGGGCTATATTTTTAACATGGTATCTTTGTATTTTCAGAAGAGCATTGGAACTACTGTCGTCAAACTGGAGTCTTTCCAAAAAATTAAGAGTTCCTGCAATAAGTAGACTTCAAAAGATGCATAATGTCAAGATTGCCTTTGAAGTACTAAAAGATCATGGAATACAGTTGGAAGATGAACATGGTAAGTGCCAGCAAAGTAGAAAGTAGTCCCTTTATAAAATAAATGTGTGGATGCTACAAATCAGTAACCTATTTGACTGATTTATAGGTACATCGATTGACGCTAAGGATATTGTGGACCGGCATAGAGAGAAAACACTTGCACTGCTGTGGAAAATAGTATTTGCTTTTCAGGTATTGCATAATGATTTTTTGGCAGTTAATCTCTGCAACATATATTGAAGATGTGTAGTATGCATCTAGGTCTTGCAATGTTGTATCTTCAAAAAAATGGGGTGCTGTATAAAAAATGGCCTGTATATAGAAGCCAATACTACTGAAGGGCAGTTCTCAAAAGCAATTCCATGCCTATACCAAATGCGCAGAGATGACCTCACCAACTGCATGTAAAGTAGAACATCAGTAGAGTTGACTCCCAACTTCCATACATTTAACTTGTACAATCACAGCTTTATGCTGGCAGCCAGCTTGTTGAAATCACAGAAATTGTGATTGTGAAATCACAGAAAGTGTGGAAAGAGCTTTTAAGCTTCTCCACCTTGCTTCCTGGGTTCTGGGACGTTCTTGTGTGAGATCTTGCAGGATCTCCCAGAGCCCGGTAAGCAAGGTGGAGAGCCTTGCATGGGGGGCCAAGTCACACCAGCTTTGGAAAGGTAGAGATGCTGCTGTTAGGGAGATTCTGGGGTTTTAACTACATGCAGCTTCAGCTTTGCACACAATCCCTGGAACATAACCCCTACACAAGTTGCAAGATGGGGAACACTGAATATGTGGGAGAAAAGGCCGTATGTCTTACATAGTTAGATGAGCTATGCTTTTATAATTGGTAGTGATGTGAAATGTTACATGAAATGTACAGAACTGGTGCATCAAAAAAGGGAAGACATCGAGGTCTGATGCCTTTAAAAATACTATCAACAAATTTACGAGCATTGAAATCAATTATGGAAAAATAGTCTTGATTAATTTTATCACATAACAAAATGTGCTGTGGAGTCGAAAGAGTTCTTGTTCATCTTAAATTGGTTATACAGGTGCATAACCAGTTTACATTTTCTTTCATATGTTATTTAGCCATCTCCAAATTTTAAACCAGAGCAAGTTTGTGTTTTGTCAGGATTGACATTGTCCTGCCCACCAAATGTTCCACCTTAGTATGCAATTGCTATATTCACCTTAGAGCAGTGATGTGGGCCAGGACATTTTCAGTGCTTTATCTTTCCACTGAAAAATGTTACCGCTGTTTCATAAGTTCATTTTCTAAAACAAAGGTTTCTGGAAAACCCATCCTGCTGCTTGCAGAATAAGCTTCGTTAAGTTAAATGAGAGTTGCATTTGAATAAACATGATTGGACTTGTTCTGCTAGCATTGTCCTGATAACATAGTTGTTATCTGTCATTTGTTTAGCATGCTTTGAGAAATACAGTGATTTACGTACATATCTCTAAAGATCAGAAACCCTCATCTTTAGAAATAATATTTTAAATTTCTTCTTGTTAAGGTGGAGGTTTCCCTTGATAGGGATCAGTTGAAAGAAGAAATTGATTTTTTGAAGAACATGCACATTACAAAAGTGAAGTCTGCTGCTTTAGAATCTCGTATTGCCAACAAAGTGAGAAAAGACAGCAGTAACTTTTATTCATCCGAAAGCTGCAGTGAAAATGTAAAGATGCTGATGGATTGGGTCAATACTGTCTGTGGGTTTTACAATGTCAAGGTAAAAACTCCCAATAATCAATCTCTGTAATGACACATCTCTGTTCTGTTTCCTCCCCAATAAGCAAACAAGGGATGAAAGTATTATTTGATAGACCACAAATTTGCTTTACTAATTGATGGAAGCCAGTTTTAATCAGCGGGACTGAGATTTAAGGAGATATATATTTATTTGGCTGTTCAGCATGTTTTTATTATGGTGCATTATAAATGACTGGAAAATGGCATAATGGGCTATACTTGCCGCAATCTTGCCTGCCCATTTCTTATTAAACTTCATTGATGCTAGGATGTCATCCTTTTGTGGGAGAGGGTGCCTAATGACCTGACATTAGGCATTTACATATGTTCCTATGAAACAGTACTGACAAAATCAATAGGTTCCCCTTTCCTTTCCAACAAACTGGTTTAAAGGAAACATTTGGATGGACTGTTTAAATCTACAACGATGGCCATATCAAATGGTAACTTGTTGTTGATGCATCAAAGCTAATCTGATGAACGCTAAGGATAAATTTACTTGTTTCATGGTCCAAGTTGCTTCTTGGAAAGAATTGGAAAATGGTAGGAAACGACCTTGTACTGAGTCCATTTAACTCAGTCCATTTAACTCACTATTGTTTGCACTGAATGGCTGCAGATCTCCAGGGTTTTAGATGGGACATTCCTGTTCCTACCTGGAGATGCTGGGGATTGAACCCGGGACCTTTGCATGCAAAACAGATGCACTGCCACTGAGCTGTGGCCCATCCCAATCACATCTCTTAGAACTTACTATTCTGAAAGCTGCCGAAGGTAAATCACCAAGTACTGTGTTTTTATAGAACATCTTTTTATGGTTTGTTGTGCCAAACATGACAAGCAGATCCTAACCTGATTTTCTTTAGTGCACTACAAATTTATACTTTAGTTTAGGACTGTTTTTGAAGATTCATGCCACTGTAATTTCAATAAGTGTTCCAATATAATAACCCCTGGAAAACCCCTGTTTATCTGGCTGTGTTTATCTGGCTGTAAAGAGCAAGGGGTATTAAAGTTATTAATATTCAGACTTTGAATACTGTGGTGTGGGAAGGGTATTTTCCCTCTAGATATGCTTTTCAAAAAGAAAAGCCATCGGAAGAAAGGAATGCATTGTTGAGTAGGCTAGATTTCAGAAATGGAGGCCTAGAACTCAGCTTTATTAGCACATGGTATGCTGATACAAACCTTCAAATAGAGAAGCCGCTGGCAGAAAATATTTGCTTAACTGGTTTTGTGTTTTTTAACTAGGTTGAAAACTTTACAGTATCCTTCTCGGATGGAAGAGTGTTGTGTTATTTGATTCATCATTATCATCCATGTTATGTGCCTTTGGAAGCTATCTGCCAGCGCACAACTCTAACAGTAGAATGCACCAAAAGTGGTACAGTTGCTCTAAATTCTTCCTCTGAGTCTGATTCTTCTCTGACTGTACTCAATGGAGCTTTTGATGAAAGTGAGTTCATTAAATGATTATTGAAGGCAGAGGGAAGATGCTTATTACCACTTTATTTGACTTAATAAATTCAATCTTTTTTCTCTGTTTTTTTTTTTTTTTTTTTAAATAAAGCTATAACTTCTTCCGTGCTTTATAAAGAACTCCTTGACAATGAGAAGAGAAACTTCCAGCTGATTAATGCTGCAATTTCTGACCTTGGTGGTGTTCCTGCTATGATTCACCATTCAGACATGTCCAATACAATTCCTGATGAGAAGGTAGTCAACCATGTCTTTACAATTCACCATTGCCTTCTTCAATCACAACTTACTTTTATCGCAACTTGCTAAGTTTCTGTATGTTCTCTGCTCTCTTGGTTTTCTGTAGGTAGTTATTGCCTATGTGTCATTTCTTTGTTCGCGACTTGTAAATCTTTCTAAAGAGATTCGAGCAGCTCGACTGATTCAGTCAGTGTGGAGGGAACACAGATTGAAAACAAGATTAGCACAGGTATTTCTTTGAGTTACTTTGCATGTTTCCTAAATTATCCGCAGAACGTGATTCTACAGTATCTATCGATGCTATATGGACATATTTAATCAGCAGTGGAATTTTTCTTTTGCTAGATTTTGGAAGAAAAATCAAAAGGTGCAGTTGTAATTCAGAAACATTGGAGAAGATACATGGCCCAGGTGAAACTTCAGAAATTAAAAAAAGCAAAGCAGGAAGAAGTTGAAAGAGTATCTTCTGTTGTCATTCAGGTATGATTGACTTTTCATGTGAAATTACTATGTCAAAATTACTGCATTTCCTAGCCGATTGAGATTACCAGGTGCTATTTCATTTCTGCCCAGAATAAGATTTCAGAATCAAGTAAAATATGGTTTACTGTTAGAACACTTTATATGCCATACTTTCATATAAAGAATATTGAATTTTATTGTTCGAGTCCACCATATATGCATATAAAGAATTGCCAATTTCTCTTGTATTAAAACTGTAAACGTGCAGTGAAATCTGATTCTTACAGCTGTGTGTCTCTTTTTTCCACCCCAGACTTACTGGAGAAGATACAACGCAAGAAGAAAATACTTGCAGCTTCGGCAATATACAATTATTGTGCAAGCAAGGATAAGAACGTTCCTTGCTGTTGCTGCTTATAAAAAAGTTTGCTGGGCTGCTCTCACTATTCAGAGGCACTTCAGGGCCTTTTTGATAGCAGAAGCCCATCGCCAAAAATATCAAAGGATGAAACAGTCAGCACTTGTGATTCAGTCTGCATTTAGAAGATGGAAAGGCTGCAAAATGAATTCAAAAGTTGAAATAGAGAAGCGACTGCAAGCAACTGAACTGGCAAAGAAAGAGAGAGCTGCAGTTGTAATTCAGTCATGGTACAGGATGACCAGAGATCGAAACAATTACTTACATATCAGACACAGTGTTATCAAGATACAGGCCTTGTTCAGATGTCTTCAAGCTAAATTCATTTACAAACGGAAAAGACTGTGTGTGGTGGCTATTCAGAAGCATTACAGAGCTTACAGGATGAGGAAAATTGACAGGGAAACATATTTGCAGAAACGTTCAGCAGCTATATTCCTGCAATCTGCTTATAGAGGAATGAAAGCTCGTTTATTGTGTAGACAAGTCAGAGCTGCCTGTGTCATTCAGGTACACTACCGTGCATACAGAAAGCAAATTTTTCTGAGGCTGAAGTTCTTACAGCTAAAAAAGGCTGCTGTGTGTTTGCAAGCAGCTTACAGGGGCTATAAAGTACGGAAAATGTTTAAGTGTCAGAAAACGGCTGCTGTTAAGATCCAGTCTGCTTTGAGGGCTTATGCTGCAAGAAGAAAATACCAAGCTTTGATTCAAGCTACCCTTGTGATTCAGAGATGGTACAGGGCTTCCAAAATCAGAACAAGGTTTTTGAAGACAAGAACAGCTGTAATTTTCTTGCAGGCAGCTCTGCGTTCCTGGCAAGTAAAGAAATGCATTAAGAGCTGGCATGCTGCCGCAGTTAAAATACAATCTGCCTTTAGGAGATACATGGCTCTGAAAAAGTTCAGGATGGTGAGAAATGCTGCTCAAACACTTCAGCAGCACTATAGAGCCAAACTTTTGGGCAGAAAACAACAGCAGGAATATGTTGTGCTTCGCAATAGCATTGTACAACTCCAGGCAGCTTGGAGAGGGAGGGTTGTGAGGAAGGCAATCCAAAGACAGAACCATGCTGCAGTAGTCATACAGTCCTATTTCAGGATGCACATCAGTCAAACAAAGTTTAAAAGTTTCAGAGGGGCTGCCATTAAGGTTCAAAGGTGGTATCGTGCTGCTGTCCTAGCCAGGAGTGAAAGGCAGGAATATCTCACTTTAAAGGTTGCAGTTGTTAAAATGCAAGCAATTTACAGAAGTGTAAGAGCAAGGCGTGAAATTCAACGCATGCACCAAGCAGCAGTTATTATCCAAGCCATGTTTAAAATGCATCAGAGTAAGGTTAGATATCAGGCAATGAAACTGTCAGCAATTGTAATTCAGAGGCACTACAGAGCTCATTGCAGAGGGAGAATGGAACGGGGAAAATATCTCAAGTTAAGGAAGGCTTCTCTTGTACTTCAGGCTGCCTACAGGGGGATGAAAGTTAGACAGGAGCTAAAAGCTTTGCACCAGTCTGCAACTTCTATTCAGTCATTTTATCGAATGTACAAGCAGCGAAAATCTTTCCTGAAGCTAACAGCAGCGGCAAAACTGATTGAGCAGTGGTATTGTGGTTGTAAATGTCGCAATGCTCAGATGCGCAAATACAGGCAGATGAAGACTTCTGCCATCCAAATACAGGCTGCCTTCCGAGGTATGAAAGCGAGGCTCCATTTGCAAAAGATGCATATGGCTGCCACCACCATCCAAAGGCGATTCAGAACTTTTCTTCAGAGGCAAAGGTTTGCTTCTCTTAAGGCAGCTGCTGTGACGATTCAGAGGAAGTATCGAGCAATGGTACTCTCTAAACAGCAGCGTGAAGAGTATGTCCATCTCTATAAAGCTGCCATCGTAATACAGTCTGCCTTCAGAGGCCTGCTGGCCAGGAAACGCGTGACCCAAATGCATGGAGCTGCTACGGTTATCCAAGCAGCCTTTAGAAGACATACAGCTTATGCTCGATACCAAGCTGTGAAGCTTGCTTCTGTTTCCATACAGCAGCATTATAGAGCATACCGTGAGATGAAACACGCTAGAGGACTCTACTTAAAATATCGCCACTCTGCTTTAGTTCTTCAGGCTGCTTACAGAGGAACGAAAGTGCGATGCATCTTGAGGGAACAACATTATGCTGCAACAGTCATACAGAGTAACTACAGAAGGCACAGGCAGCAGTGTTCCTACAAAAAATTACAATGGGCAGCCAAAGTTATACAGGTTCAAGTCAGGGCCAATAAGCTGTGCAAAACTGCAGCCCAGCAGTATTCCTCTGCTAAAAGTGCCGCCATTTGCATCCAGAAAGCTTTTCGCTGGATGAAGGCAAGACGATGTCAGCAAAGGCACCAAGCTGCCATTGTGCTTCAGCGGAATTTTAAAATGCAGAGAGAACGTAGAAAGTACCTTGCTTTGAAAGCAGCTGCTGTAGTCCTTCAGAGACGGTACAGAGCGTCGGTACTGGCAAGGAGGCTGGCTCAGGAATATGTTTCTGTTTGTGCAGCCGTTATCTGCGTTCAGTCTTTCTACAGAGGATTTAAAATCAGGAAGGAAATTGAGCGCAAACACTTAGCAGCAAAGGTAATTCAAGCAACATTTAGAATGCACAGGGCTAGGGTTTCTTACCAAAAGCTGAGAGGTGCTGCTGTCACCATACAAAATTCCTACCGGTCTTACCTAAAGGGAAAACACCAGCAAAATGCACACCTGGCAATTAAGAACTCATCTGTAATGATTCAGTCCACATACAGAGAGTTAAGAACACGGCAAAAAGTGAAAGCTATGCACGTCGCAGCAACTCTCATCCAGTCTCTCTACCGAATGCATGCCCAGCGCAGACATTACAAGTTGATACGCAGGGCTGTGATAACTATTCAGTCTGCCTATCGTGGAAGGGTAGCACGCCAAAAGGCAAAGGAAATTCGTGCGGCCAGAAAGATTCAGTCCTTCATTCGCATGACTGTGGCTCGTAGAAAGTTTATTCGCCTCAGAACAGCAGCTACTACAGTACAGACTCATCGGTGTACAAATAAAGCCATAGAACAATACCAGAAATACTGGGAAGCTGCACTTTTAATACAGCGGCGTTATCGGTCCTACCTGGCTATGAAACACCAAAGAGTAGCTAATTTGCAAACTTTGAAGAGCATCATCATTATGCAAGCTACAGTCAGGAGTTTCCTTGAACATCTAAGGCTCTGCAAATTGAAAAGTATCCAGGTATTTAGGTATACTTACTTCAACATTACTTGTTACTGATTCCTGTAATATATGTACACAAGAACCACTCCTCTGAGTCAAAAGCAGGGTGGACAATATGGCTAGATTCTTATTATAATGAATATGCTCTTTCCGTCTTTGAATCCTAAACCTCATTCTGTGCTTTTTATGTTCTGCTGGTTTTCTATATTGGGAACAAAATGGTATACCAGCAAAAGGAGATACTGTATGTTTTTCTATACAAAATAGCCTGAAGCAAAGGCCCCAAATCTGTCTCTTATCAAAATCTAAGGTATTTTTAAAAAGTGCTTAAATTTGTCTAGATCTTGTGAAAATTTTTCTACTGATTCGGAAGCGGAAGTGAAAGCCGTAACCAAAAGTGGTAGTGGCGCAGGGGAAAGTTCTAGGCTTTTGTTATAGCAAGATGGTTTGCAACTTTCTTGTTCAAGTTCCTTGGGTATATTTATTTATTTATTCATTCATTCATTCATTCATTCGTTCTCCCGACTCTGCACGGCTCTCAACAGAATTAAAAGCACAATAGAACATCAAACATTAAAAACTTCCCTAAACAGGGCTGTCTTCAGATATCTTCTAAAAGTCAGATAGTTGTTTATTTCCTTGACATCTGGTGGGAAGGCATTCCACAGGATGGGTGCCATTACCGACAAGGCCCTCTGCCTGGTTCCCTGTAACCTCACTTTTTGCAGCGAGGGAACTGCCAGAAGGCCCTCAGAGTCTGGGCTAAATGATGGGGGTGGAGAGATATATTTGAGATATATGTCTACTGCTGGTAGTCAAATTGCCTGGCAATGACCTTACAGTTTTGGATTAAGGTCCTTACAGAACTATCTGCCCATATGACCCAGGGATTCAAGATTGGTACAGGGGCCTTGCTTGCATGACTGCCAGGCATAGAGGAAAGAATGGGGCGGGCACAACCTTTTGGTGGTGGTCCCCATGGCTGTGGAACGCCCCCTCCCAACCTCTTCCATTGTAATGTTTTCGGCAGGCTGTACAGATTATTAATGAGTGTTCGCCAAGAAGTAACTTTTACTCTTAGTATTATACCGACTGTGATACATTGATAAATATTTTTACTGCTGTTACAATTGTGATGCCCTTTTATACATTTTGATTGTTTTTATGTCCCCCCCCCCCTTTATGGATTTGGCACAGAGCCGGCAGAGTTTTCTCCTTCGTTTTGCAGCTGCTGCATATCATCACCTCGCTGCTGTTAGAATTCAGAGGGCTTACAGAGCTTTTCACTCGAAGCAAGCACACTTGCAGCTCTCTTCAGTTCTGTACATTCAGGTTAGCTTTTAGAACAAATGTATTGCTCTAGGAGCTTCTTTCTACCAAGTGCCTCTTCTGTTCTTGAAAATGCTCAGTCTTTTTTATTAGTTCATGTTACAGTGGTACCTTGGGTTACAGACGCTTCAGGTTACAGACTCCACTAACCCAGAAATAGTACCTCGGGTTAAGAACTTTGCTTCAGGATGAGAACACAAATCGTGCTGCTGCAGTGCGGTGGCAGCGGGAGACCCCATTAGCTAAAGTACCTCAGGTTAGGAACAGTTTCAGGTTAAGAATGGACCTCCAGAACGAATTAAGTTCTTAACCTGAGGTACCACTGTACTTACACATGTCTTGAAGTTCCAAGTTTCATCAAGACCATCTCTTTAATTCCTTTAAATTAAACACATTCCTTTAAAGATGTGTAGGTGATCTTAGCAAGAAAATATTTTTCTCTTTGTCCTGTGTGTGTTTAAGCAGAGGTGGTATCGAGCAAAACTGCAGAGGAGGAGATACCTTCAAGATCGTGAGAATATTATTAAAATACAAAGAAGGGTGAGGAGATGGAAGAGCTGCAGAAATGTAGCTGCAAATGCGGTTCAGGAAGGCATGAACCAAAAAGCCCTAATCAATGGAGTAACTAAATTCCAGGTAAACCAAGGTCCTAGAGAGACTGCTTCTGTTTTATTGAGTCATATGGTTATATTTAAGGCCTTGTTTTATTCTTATGTGTGAGAGCTTAGTGATAGAGCTTTGAATACAAAAAGCCCACAGTCAGCCCCTGACATCTTCAGGTGGGCTGTATATGACCCCTGTCTGAAACACAGGAGTCACTACCAGCATTTGGTATTCTCCGACGAGGAGCAAGATGTGCTAATGGCCTGACTTGATAGAAGGCAGCTTCCTGCGTTTGCTAAGGATGATGGGAATATTGCCACAGCAGGAATGATATCCTTATCGATTCTAATGGGGTGCATGGCTCCATTCTTAACGTCTACATTTGGACTTTCCTTTCACTTATTCACTATGGCGAATGGAATTGGAGTAGTTTTTTACTCTCCACCTTTTATCTAAAAATCTGAATATTTTCTGTATTTTTTTGCTGCTTTAATTGTCAAAACCCATCAGTAAACAGAAAGCAAACATTCTAGAAACCACTGGAAAAGATAAAGATAAGAATAAAATCAGCTGAGACATGAACACGTCTTTTCTATTCTGCTTCTGATCACTGAATGATGCCTGGAAGCCACTGAATGCAAAATATTAATTGTGTTAGAATTGGTTGGAAAACCATAAAATTATATTCCGTAATGTAACAGGCTTTCTCTTCTCCCTTTCTTTCAAAATAAATCACTTTCCCCCTCGCCCCCACCCTCATCCATCATAAGTCACTGTGGAGAGGGTATTTATGTAGGAAGAAGACTGACACAGCAAAAACGAGAGCTCTGCGAGATAGCTTGTCGATTGCCAATAAAGAAAGCAACGAAGATAAGAAGCTATGCAACAGAACAGCACTTGCCATTGATCGGCTTCTCAAATATAAACACTTTTCTTACATTCTGGCAGCTTTAAAAGACTTGGGTTTGTATTTTTTAGATTAAACATAATTCCCAATACACCATAAATACCATTCTTTCTACAAATTTACCAACATAAAAGGTGTAGCAGTAAAGATGGGGTGGTGGTGGAATTACATCATTATTACCTGCCTAGTACAGTGGTACCTTGGTTCTCGAATTTCTCCATTGATGAATGTTTCAGAACCTGAACGTCGAAAACCCGGAAATAAATGCTTCTGTTTTCAAACGCACCTCGGAATTCGAACAGCTTCCGCTGTGTGTTTTTCCATTTTCTCAATTGAATTTGCAGGCAGCCCTTTGCGCCTCAATTTTCAAACATTTTGGAACTCAAATGGTCTTCCAGAAAGGATTATGGTTGAGAACTGAGGTACCACTGTACTTTCATATTGGAAGGACCAGTGTTCCTAGTGGGTGGTGGAAAATGGGATTGTTTGAACAGAGTAGAATGGCATTCAATCCAATCCAACCCCACTTCATGCACTGAGAAGCACAAAACTTCTCTACCCTGGTGGTTCCCCATTAGCTAAGTACCACAGACCCCTTGTTTTTCAAAAGCAATGCCATGGACCCCCTACTTTTGAAAATGTTGATATTTCTGTGGTGGTTTTTGTTATGTGAATGGTGCCACCATACCCTCCAACATGTCCCAGTGCAGAATTTGGGAGTGTGCTTGTGCAAGTCACATGACCTGCATGGTGCCTGGAAACATGTGCTTTTGGGTGCCATGCTGCCCCTGACAGTTGATGGGTGCCACAGACCCCCAGTAGAGACCATAGCTCCATCTCAATTACTGTGTGTCAATGAGAACTGGCCACTATTTCCATGGTGCATTTCGTCCAACTGTTGCCACCCTGAAAATAGGCTGATCCATATTCCTTTCTCTCTCCCTCTCCAGAGGTTGTTACCCGACTATCCCCCGTTTGCTGTGAAAGTATGGTCCAGAATGAAGCAGTACCCACTATTTTTACTTTGATACGGAGTTGCAATCGCAGTGTCCCTAGCATGGATGTCATACGTTATTCTGTCCAGGTTCTGCTTAATTTGTCAAAGGTACTTCTGCATTTTCAAGTTTTGTTGAATGGTCTCAGTCCCCTTTTTATTGCCAGAATTTGGGGCTTAGAGCTGCTCTTGATCGCTGCTCCTGGACTTGAGAGCTCCAATTCAGAATGGGGCAGGAGTGAGGACACTCCTTCCTGAAAATCCACTAACAGTCGTCACAGTGTTGTTTTGCTATTTTCTTTACACTGTACTATATATCCAGTGTAAGAAGTCTGTTTAGACTTGCTATGTATCCAGTGTAAGAAGTCTGTTAAGACTGTCTCAAATACAATTCTTTGCTCAAAAGTTGGAGGGAAAGTACTTAACCAGAACTGTTTTTCTTTTCAAGTATGAAAAGACAACTGAAGCTGTTTACACAGTGGAGAATTGTGTTGATACTTTACTGGACCTACTTCAGATGTACAGAGAGAGAGCTGGCGACAAAGTTTCAGAGAAAGGTGGAAGCATTTTTACCAAGACGTGCTGCCTGCTTGCTCTTCTTTCAAAGGACTCAAGAAGAGCTTCTGTAAGTTTTGGTGGCTCTCCACTCCATCCCATCATTAACCGTTGTGAAATTGTTTTCCCGTTTGTGAGGGATGAGCGGGAGAGATTTGCCACAGTGGCTCGTAATATACAAACACGGCTGGTAGTGTGTTAAAGCTGCTATTTTACACAGCCAGTTAGTGCCAAATGCATTTTACTTTTGTTGAGAATGACAGGGGACCTAAGCTGGAAACCTAATATTTGGGAACAGCAATGGTGCTGTTGGAGGATCTTGGACAGGCAAGCTTTGGAACTGTGTCACTCTAGGATTGGATGGTGAGGGGTCTTAATCACTTCCATTAAAACTGGTGCTTTTCTATGTGTTTCCTAAAAGTTTATTCCTTTCAGGTTTCATTGAGCTAAGCATTACACTGTATTTAATTGTAAAATGTGGTTTAATTTTTAGGAGATCCGAGGCAGCTCACGAGTAGTTACTCGCCTTCAGAGCCTGTTTAAACTCACAGCACGGAAACATCAAATGGATGCAAGAAGAATGCTTGCCAAACAGAAGTTGGCCGCATACAAAAATGGGCATTTCTCTGTCCCAGCAACTCCTCTAAGGACAACAATAGTTTCAAGGTAAGAAATCCTGATCTTTCAATTTCCGTGCTTAAAAGAGAAAAAAGAAAATCCTGCTTTTTCAGTACAATTTCCTCCCCTTTAACCTACAGGCAGAGACCAGAATGGGTTTTAAGGAAAGATAATATAAAAGAGATTGTTGATCCTCTGCAAGCAATTCAAATGGTATTGGATACACTTGGAATTCCTTATTACTAAAGAATGACTTAAAATGATATTTAAAAAAGCATTGTCAGGATCAGCTTTCATATTATGTAGAGCGTCATATAAATCTATATCCAATTTTATCAGTATATATTTGTGATACCTCAGTTTTACTGCACATTTTTGTATGTCAGCTTGTGATTGGTATTGTCTTTATGAATTACTTGGATATGATTTGTAAGTAACAAACTAAACTATGTATTTTTTTTAAAGGCTGAGATTTTGTACAATAAAATGGAAACTATTCTGTTTACATTGTTGGCTATGGTTTTTGTTTTGTTTTGATGTTCTTGGAGATTTGGGATCTATAACCATTAAGCCTAGCAAAATAGATTCGATATCTGCATATTCATGTGTTCCACATTGTGAATCTGAGCAACCTGCTTTGGAAAACAAGCTGAACCATATTAGTTGTAAGTGCTACCTTTCTCATTACTTTTATCAAAAATAGACAAAATACATAGTTTAGGATCCAAGATCATTTTTACCTACAAGGGTAGTATACTTGTATACTTGTTTCCAAAATTTCTGAACTTCAGCACAGCTCTACTGCCAATAAGACCCCTGCTTCCTGCCAACACAAAGGGGATCCTGATACTTTACCCATGATCCAGATGTACTGGGGTAAAATACCATCGATAAATGACTTCTAAAGAGTTCTCCCATATGCTGGTGGAAATCAATCTTTCATTGCCCATCAGCAAATCATTTTGCTTCTTTTTTCATTCTCTGGTCCCCTCTCTGAAACAGCATAGCTAAAGCAGCGACAATGAACCTGAGGCACTCCAGATATTCTTGACTCCAACTCCCATTAACCCCAGCCAGACATGATGGGAGTTGTAGTCCACATTGGCCACCTATGGTTTCAGGTTTTCGTTTCTGAGCCAGTTCTACCAGATGCATACCTGCCTATCAGGCAGGAATATTGTTGAGATGCCAAGGGAAGAGATAGGTACACACAGTTCTATTAAAAGAATAAACTTTAACACTGTGGAAACAACCAGGGGGGCTTTCCTGATAAATGAGTAACTAAATGTCCTGAGTAAATCACAAGCAGTCGGGATAATACAAGCTTGCAGGAACTACTCGAGATGGGATATAAGAACTGGATTTTCCCATTTACATTGGCTATATTGGGAGACTGTCTTGCAGAAGGTAAAAACACTGAATCCTTTTTTGCTATGGGTGCTAAAAAAACCTGGCTTGTGTATTCTAAAAAGTGCTTTTCCACTTTGTAGAGGTAGTTGCAATTAGTATGTTTCAATAAATGCCCACAAATTATCAAAATGAACTGATTCAGTATACTTTAAAAAGTATAAAATCTGTATGTTCTCTTCCCTATTTTGTAATTTAAAATAACAAAAATCTATCAGTACAGTGGTGCCCCGCAAGACGAATGCCTCGCAAGACGGAAAACCCGCAAGACGAAAGGGTTTTCCGTCTGCAGAGGCGCTTCGCAAGACGAATTTCCCTATGGGCTTGCTTCGCAAGACGAAAATTGACGAAAAAAATTGAATTTTTTTTTGGATCCAAAACCCCTTATTCTGAATCACTAAGCTGCTAAAAGCATTTTAGCAGCAAAACCGCTAATCCCCCCCTTAAAAAGCCGTTTTTAGCCCTTTTTTAGCCAATAGCGCTAATAGCGCTACTCCGTCAATGGGCTTGCTTCGCAAGACGGAAAAAACCGCTAGACGAAAAGACTCCCGGAACGGATTCTTTTCGTCTTGCGAGGCACCACTGTATAATAATGCGGGTCAATGTATATATGCATGCACCATTCCAGTATACCAGTCTTCCCCAAGTTGGTGCCTTCCAAATGCTTTATGCTACAGCTCGCTTCCAACTAGCCTAGCTGTTGCTATAGAAGTCAAAAGCACCAGACCTTGAAATGTATGTTCTGGAGGAAATGGTGGAGAGCATTATTGAATGAAAATTACCAAGCATATAGATGGCTTGCTGGAGATGTTTTGCATGGCTTCTGCAAAGGTAAGGTTTTTTATTTAAAAAACATTATTAGTTTTACAAAAGGTAACGTTGAAGAGGCAGACGCCAAGTGCAAAAATACAAACCCTGCTTACTGAAAGTCCAGAGGTAGCATTATTGTCAATTTACGATGGGGTGGAAGGTTCACAGGCTATGAAGGACTTGCTCATAAATTTATTGACAGCTACACAAATTATTATAGCTAGGAAGTAGAAGGGGCAAGCAGAATATTAAATGGAAGAATGGTATAAAGAGGTGTGGGATATAGTTATTAACAATACATTAACATGTGCCATTAAGGTAAGACAGGGAATATGCAGGAGAAGTGATTTTGAGGAGATATGGAGGGTTTTTGTAGAATTTATACTATTAAAGCGGAAAGGGGTCAAACTCGCAAGAGGTGTTGAAAATTTGGGAGGTTGGATAGTTACAATGGTGTGGTCTCGGTGGTGGGGTGCACACTTTTATTTTCATTTATTTATGGTTATTACTTTGTCAAAATAAAACAAATTTTTAAATAAATAAATGCAAACTCCAAATAAAAAGAAACACCCTGTTCCCTTCACACAAAGGTAAAGTTCTGAGTCAAACCTTTTTGCGATGAGAGTGTCAATAAGCATGCAGCTGAAGGGTGATCCAGTTGAGAGTACAGTGGTACCTCTGGTTACAGACGCTTCAGGTTATAGATTCCGCTAACCCAGAAATAATACCTCGGGTTAAGAACTCTGCTTCAGGATGAGAACAGAAATCGTGCGGCGGCACGGCAGCAGCGGGAGGCCCCATTAGCTAAGAACAGGTTAAGAACAGTTTCAGGTTAAGAACGGACCTCCGGAACGAATTAAGTATGTAACCAGAGGTACCACTGTATGTGCTTGAATTTTCAAGAAATCCAACCACCATCTCTTAGAATGGCAGTGGTGCCGGAATTGAGTTCTGGTGTGTTCCGACTGAAAAAAATGCCCTTGTTCTGCATGACTGGAAGGTGTTGACACTTTTAACACCAGAAACATTTTATTATTATTTTAAAAAGCTCACATCTATACAGGACGCGTAATCCAAATAAAATGCATCAGCCACTCTACTACTGAAATAGGCACATTTCAACCAAACAATTGGATAAAGCGGGCTTCCTTGGAGAGTGCCTTCCGAAAAAGGGCTCTCTTCTCAGTGGCTGCCTGCTGAATTTCAGATCACTCCCCTCTGCAGTTAGGGGTACCTGAACTGAATTTGACTCCAGGTTGTTTCCTAAAGTGTGTTTGTACGCTGAATAATTAACACCTCCCACTGAACATTTCTTCTAGGCAGGCTTTGTGACTTACCGAGCATAAAAAATGGAAATATTGCCCCATATTACTATAGTTTTAAAAACTATTACTTTCCAATGAAGCAAGATGAGAAGCTGTCCTATTTCTGTTTGCCTGGCTATACCACAGAAAGTGGAAGTCAAAATGGAAAGATCAACTGCACAATGAGAGGCTGGGCCCCAGTCCCTAAATGCTACCGTAAGTCAATGTGATTTGCCTTTCCAAATATAACAGATTTTTTCTGCATGTAGCAGAGGTGGGGAACCAATTTTGACCCATAAGGCTATATCCCCCTAGCCACTCGCACCTGTTAATCTGCTCAATGTCACTTGATGTCATATGCACACACCTGTGTGTTCTCTGTGGGGAATCTTCCAACAAAGCAGATCCCTGCAGAGAGCAGGATTGAACCCTCCGCTCATCAGCTGGTGAGAAGGGAGTTCACTCCTGCTGGGTGCTGCTTCACCATTACGTTCTTGGGGAGGTTGCTCCATGCACACACACCATTTCGTGCATGCAAAGTAGCAGCTTCTGTGGAAATCCCCTTATGGAAAAGTGCAGTGTGCAAATCCTCAGCTCCACATCTGCAAAGGATTTCCGAATATAGTGTCAGGGACCGTGCTGAGAAGGGCTGCACTGAGGAGGAATGGTGAGAGCCTTCCCCTCCCCCTGCTGCTCAGGATCCTGAATCTTCCCAGGAGCAGGAGGACAGTATAGATTTGGAACAGTGGTTTGCAGAGGGACATAGTTCAGAAGACCGACGTTGGGAAGAACTGGGTGGTGAACAGCTAGGAGAAGAACTTGGGAGCACCTTCATTCCTAGAAATGGATTCTTTGTTCTCTCACTGTGATCATTAACATTTCTAACTGGTAAGAGACTCCTTTTGCTTTGTTCTGCTTAGCTACTGCCAAAGGGGGGGAGGAAGAAATGAAGGCTAAGAAGAGAGGTGCTCAGAGGTGAAAAAAAGTTACATTTTTAAGTAGAGCTACTGTACACTTCAGAGGGACATGGGTGGCGCTGTGGGTTAAACCACTGAGCCTAGGGCTTGCCGATCAGAAGGTCGGAAGTTTGAATCCCTGCAACGGGGTGAGCTCCCTTTGCTTGGTCCCTGCTCCTGCCAACCTAGCAGTTCGAAAGCAAGTCAAAGTGCAAGTAGATAAATAGGTACAGCTCCGGCAGGAAGGTAAACGGCATTTCCGTGCGCTGCTCTGGTTTGCCAGAAGTGGCTTAGTCATGCTGCCCACATGACCGGGAAGCTGTACGCTGGCTCCCTTGGCCAATAAAGCGAGATGAGCGCCGCAACCCCAGAGTCGGTCACGACTGGATCTAATGGTCAGGGGTCCCTTTACCTTTACAGTACACTTCATCTTCTCGTTTCCTATACTATATGATGCCCTGCTTGTGGCACCCAATCATCTTGGATACTAGGGTCGGCCCACCCATGAGGTCAAGGGAAGGGCGGAACTGCCTCAGATGGCAGGGTTCACTAAGGAAGCAGATCTCAATGTCAATCGTTATTCCTTCCTTGTCCCTGGTGTAGATCTTCCCTCACCCCTTCTCTGAATGATGCCATTTGGGGGTCCACCTCTGGTGCCCAAACGTATTGGGCCAGTCCTGCTGGGTACTGTAGCGTATGGAGCTATTGGCATGTTAAGATGAGTGCCTGCAAGTTGTTTCCATCAATACAAATTCTATGCCACCTAGATGTGTTAATGTAGGGATCGCCTAATGCTTTCTCCATCTTTTCATTCAACACATCTGATTGTTTAGAGAAATGTACCAAACCCGCCTTGGAGAATGGGGTTTTCTCGGATACGAAAATGTCCTACAAAATCTGGGAGAGACTGCAATACAGTTGTAATTCAGGTTATCAGATTCCTGGAGGTCCCGGGGATAAAACTATACAGTGTCTTGAAGGTGGATGGTCAGCTCAGCCACAGTGTACAGAAACAACAGGTATGGCTTTAGATAATATTTCCCCTCCCACCCCACCTGAAGAGTTGTTCCTAAGGTTGAAAGCTATGTTCTCACCTGATGTATTTGATGATCATCCAGCAGAGATAATTTCATGGGAATTTTTTTAAAAAAAATTCTTGGATAAGGAATCTTGGATTTGTATGGCTATTTCAAGTGAATTTGTGGATGGGCACCAAACCTCTAGTCTGGAACAAAACACTTTGGAAGCGGAATTCTCAAGAAAAGCCTTTTAGCTCTTGAATTTTCTTGGAGGGGAGCAGAACAGCTTACAAAGATGAGTCATTTGATAGCCCAGGCTTGCAATAAAAAAATACACCGTGCAAAAGGAAAAGAGATTGGAAGGGAGGAGGGAAGAAAAAGTAAACCCAGGCACTAATTCTTAGTTACAGGGTTCTTAAAAATGACTAGCTGGAATTAGTACCATTTAAGGAGAGAAGTGAAAATAGTTGCTGTTTGCACATCCGAGCTTCCCACTTTGATTTTCGGGCACCTTATCTGTCTACCTTAACCATTCCAGAACTCAGATGGGCCTTTACACTGGCCAGACTAAATATGTTACCCTCAGCTGTTCTTGAAGGTAGATATCAAAAAATTTCATGCGAGAACTGGCTCTGCCCCTGTGGAGCTGGCTATGCAGAGACGGTGTCACACGTTCTCTTGTCTTGCTCCCTATATAAAGATCTCAGGGACGAGACCATTACGCCGCTCCTATCTGCCATCCCCGGCCGCTCTTGTGAAGCCAAATTGTTCTCACTCCTAGCCGACCAGAACAGCTCGAAAACAGAGAAGGTTGCCAAATTTATCGAGAGAGCAATGAGAGCTGTTATCTGAATGACACCAGTGTCGTCACCCGGATTCCTCGCCTAGGATCCTATGCTTATTATCATTATGTTTTATTATTATTATTTTTTTACCTCTGCCAAGTTTTAAGAATTGAGATTATTAATTTACCTAGGGTTTTAATAGGTCACAAGATTTCATGGTAACTATATTTGTAATGTATCTTTGTTGGTGTTTGTCCTTTGATGCTATGGCCTGTCGGCTACGCAAATAAAGTCTACTACTACATCTGAGCTAAGTAACTGCAGCCTGGTGCAGTGGCATTTTCTAGATGACAATTGCTGGAAGGAGGAATCTGAAAGGGTTAGCTTCCCCCTTGTTGCACCTGTGCAATACAACTAAAATGGAAAGACATTTAAAATTAATAGTTTGTAAAATGTGCTTTTTAAATTGGTGGTGTTTGTAGGGGGTTGGGGCCTCAAACTGGGTATTTACGGCAACCAGGATGTTTTTCAGCATCATTGCGTCCATTATTATTATTATTTTGCATCACTGGACTAGCTTGCCAGTAGAGGGAGCTGCCAGCCTGCTCTTTTCCCTGCATTGTCAGCAAAACCAAGCGAGTGTCTATAGCAATCTCCACTAGAAATATGGCACAGAAAACAGGGGCATGTTCACTGCTGTATGTGATTGGTAAGGTCTTAAAAGCGAAAGTCCCTTTTAAATGAATTCGCTTTGCAAAAGGAGCTGTCCCGAAAGAGCAAGGGATCTTTTTTGTTTGTTTGTTTCATATGGTGATTGCAGCAAGAGTTAGGGGACACAAGAGACCACAAATTGACAGAAATGTCACAATTTAAGACTGTAGTTCGATGTACACTTTGGCTGGATCTAGTCACATCAAAGAAGCGTTTCAGTTTAAAACGCTGTAAATTTAAACAGGGAAAACAGGTAGAGACAAACGGGACTCCACATCCACTGTCTAGTGGTACAATGTTATATCGCACATATAAATCACTTTTTCTTTACCAGTCTAGCTGAGTCCTTTCTTACTTGGCAGTAAGTCCCATTGAACTCAATAGTTTTGGCTAAACATGCCTAGGAGGAAGTTTAGATTTATATCTCTTTGGTCCTCCCAAAGGAGCCAAGGAGGGAATGGGAACGTAATGCATATGAGTGGTTGGTTTAAATGATACAATCTGACAATTACGAATAAATTTACTTGATTTAGCCATACAGTTTTGGGGAGCTAATGGGAATGTGTTTTTATACTGCATTTCCACCCAGTTGGGAGTCACTTACTTTGAGCTGATGTTAAATTTATGTTGTTCACCAATATGAACTAACACAAGTAGGATTGCGCCTTGCCCTCTACAGCCACAAATGGAGGCTTTCAGAATCAATCTGAGATCAGCTGAGACCAAGCTGAGATCATATTGCACCTGTTTTGTTTGTCTGCACACTCACCTGCCAGTTATACTTTGCTCCCAGATCATTCATGGCCTCAAAAAAAGAACCCAAAATAAATCCACGAAATGTTTTGATTTTGTATGCCTGCAATTATTCACTATCCCACCCCCCGCTTCCTTTCTTATTCCCAATGTCCATCTGGCTGCTCTGCCATTTCATGCTGAAGACATCAATCCACTTCTTGTTTTTAAGAGCTGTGCTCAGCACCAGACCTGGTGCATGGCCGCTACCACACAGCCCAGAGAACGTTCAGCCGGAAGGAAAAGCTCAAATATGAATGTGATGATGGATATCGTACGGCGGGAGGCCACACAATGGAAGAAGCACATTGTGAACCTCAAGGCTGGTCCCTGACTCCTAAATGCACCAGTATGTTGAATTTCCAATGCTTCTTCTGCGACTGTCTTGGCTTTGCCTTGTACAACATTTGCTTGGGCTAAAGCAAAAGTTCAGGCAAAGGACCTGGCATTTTTCAAAAATGGAAAATGGAAGCCTTGCTCTTTTTCATTCTTGCATTTCTTAGAATTGGGATGTTCGGCACTGAGTCCTGTCGAACACGGAGGTGTTGATCCCAACAAGGGAAGCTACGAAGAAGGAAATGTGGTTCAGTTCTTCTGCTTGGAAGGTTATTCATTAAAGGGGTCAGAATTAATTCAGTGCTATTACTTTGGCTGGTACCCAGAACCTCCAGTTTGTGAAGGTAATTCATCATGACATTGGAGCTAGGGGTTTTCTGTATTCTGCAAAGCAGCTTCCCCCCCCCCCTTTTAATCTCTGTCCCCCCCATAATATCAGTACCACAGCCAATGATTTTTCTTTTATATATGTTGAAAAATGGGAAGAATAAGCTGAATCATCTGATGAAAAGACTTTGAATGTTTACATGTCTTTATGTAGCAGGGTTGTTTGGTTTTTGAACTGCTTATTCGTATGAAAATGGGTGAATTTAATTTTCTGCTATTTGAAAGCAGGTTTGGCATCCTTTCTCCATTTTTGCTGTTTGAGGAGAAGGAGTGATAGCTGACTTTTATTGATTTGCTGAATTTAACAGAAGAGGAATGTGTACAAATAAACCCTGATTTTGTAAGCTGTTTTACCCTGATCTATGTTTAGAGCATAGCTGTCAACTTTTCCCTTTTCTTGTGAGGAATCCTATTAGGAATAAGGGAATTTCTCTTAATAGAAGGAAACATTGACAGCTGTGGTTTAGAGACATGAGAAATCCTTCGTCTGCCTACTCATAAGTAGCTATTCTTACTGGGGAGGAGAGTTACTCTTCCAAACATACAATTCTGGGATTTCTAAAGGATTGTATGATGTTATAGAACCTAACCTGATTCTTTCCCCTCCGCCCATTTTTAACCAGAAAGAAGAAACAAGTGTCCTCCTCCACCTCAGCCCCCTCACGCCAATGTGCTAACCAGTTTAAGAACCTTCCGCCACGGAGACACATTGCGTTTGGAGTGTGAGCATCCCTTTC
The DNA here is from genome assembly GCF_965153285.1 of Podarcis tiliguerta. Lineage (NCBI taxonomy): Eukaryota > Metazoa > Chordata > Lepidosauria > Squamata > Lacertidae > Podarcis > Podarcis tiliguerta. The sequence continues at coordinate 79,896,676 of NC_139539.1, forward strand.
AGATTGCAGGAGACGAAGAAATCCGATGTGAGAATGGCAGGTGGACTTCGCCTCCCAAATGCATCGGTCAGTTGTCTTGCGAAACCGGACACTGGGGATTTAAAAGATCCTTACGTTTTGGAAGGTTGTCAATTTAGAGCTTTTGAGAACGGACCTAGAATTGGAGCCTCTCCCTTGGCACACACTCTGGAGAGCCAGTGTGGTGTAGTGGTTAAGAGCGGTGGACTCGTAATCTGGGGAACCGGGTTTGCTTCCCCGCTCCTCCACATGCAGCTGCTGGGTGAGCTTGGGCCAGTCACACTTCTATGAAGTCTCTCGACCTCACTCACCTCACAGAGTGTTTGTTGTGGGGGAGGAAGGGAAAGGAGAATGTTAGCCGCTTTGAGACTCCTTCAGGGGAGTGAAAGGCGGGATATCAAGTCCAAACTCCTCTTCCTCCTCCTCTTGGCCCTAAATTATGCAGTGGACCAACAACAGGTGAAGCTAGAGCCAATGATAAGCGGAACCCACCCGATGACGGGTTGTGAGGAAGAAGGCAGGCAGATGGGGGCAGGATGAGGGCAAACCGGACAATTCAGCTGTGCCTCATTTGCCTTGAAGGAGCAGCCTTTACAGTCCTATTAGGGATTGGCAAACATGCCTGTTTGGGTCCCTATCACTCTCACAAGTTTTTACCCGTAACTCTGCTCCATTTGTGCTGTAATTTTCCCAACATTTTAATGCATATTTAAACATGCCTTTTCAAAATACACAGTTCGATGCATTCTTAACTAAAGGAGCTAATAATCACCAGTATCACCTCTCTTTTCAAACCAGCCTAAGGTCCAATTTGTGGATAAGAAAGTGTTTTGTTTTGTTTTCAGATGGCACAAAAAAACCCCCAAGCCAGTTAAATAAGCATATCTTGGATACCCTTCACATTCATCAACAGCTGAGAGAATGCATATTTTAATCAAAAGGCTAAATTAATTCATGAATATCAAATGCTAAGGGTCTTTCTGTATGAACTACGGAACTATTGATAAACCAGAATTTATTACTATTGTTGTTATTATGTATTTATTTATGCCCTGCCTTTTTTCCTAACAGGGAGTCAAGGAAGCTTACAGATAAAAATAAGAACAGCTAAAAACATAGGGAAAAACAATTAAACATTGATAGAATTTAAACTATATATACATAAAAAATTTATTAACAACAACAACAAAACTAAAGGAGCTACATTCTAACATTCAAAAAAGTACAAAATCTAGTGGATAGCTAAATGCCAATCAGCACATTAGGCCAAGAGGTGCAGATGAGACAATGCCATGTAGGAATTCGCAAATATCAGAATTGCCCTCTTTCCATGACAAGAAGTTTGACCAGCACCCAGGAAGTTTGTTGTGGGTGAATTCTGAAATTTCTCCACTGTCTCTCAGAACCTCACACAACTTAATCTTAATGCTCGTTCAACATGACAAAGTGGAAACTGCAAAGATGCAGAAGGAAATTGAAATTGAGAGTGTCATTTGTATGATTATTTGATAAAACGCATGGATGCCAATGAAAAGACTTCTGTTTCCATTCCTTTTTTATTTTTCAGATGTTGGCAGGACAGGAAGCACAGAAGGTCGTCACGGCTTACAAACTGAAGGGAGCTGCAGTTCCTTACCCATAGTTGAAAACAGTTTTATTTTTAATAACATCAATCCTTCACTGGCAAGCTACAAAACAGGTTCTGTAGTTGAATACAGATGTAAACCCTTCCATCTGATAGAAGGACCTAACACAATTCGCTGTGTCCAAGGAAACTGGACAACCCCCCCAGTTTGTTTAGGTAAGTACTGGAGGAGAATGTAGAAGCAGAAGAAGAAGAAGAGTTTGGATTTGATATCCCGCCTTTCACTCCCTTTAAGGAGTCTCAAAGCGGCTAACATTCTCCTTTCCCTTCCTCCCCCACAACAAACACTCTGTGAGGTGAGTGGGGCTGAGAGACTTCAAAGAAGTGTGACTGGCCCAAGGTCACCCGGCAGCTGCATGTGGAGGAGCAGAGACGGGAACCCGGTTCCCCAGATTACAAGACTACTGCTCTCAACCACTACACCACACTGGCTCTTGTAGAAATTACCACACTTGTAGAAATTACTACAAGGTGCTCTCTGTGGGGCTACCTTTGAAGGTGACTCAAAAACTACAACTAATCCCGAAAGCGGCTGTCAGACCGGTGACTGGGAGAGGCTGCTGGGACCATATAACCAGTGCTTTTTTTCTAAAAAAAAAATGTTTACAGTAGAGGTACTCTCATTTTGACACAAGAAAGCCACCATTTTATAGTTCAAATCGGTGTACAATATATGGACAAACATACAAAGATTCACAAAATGTTTAGGGGTATGCGTACCCCTACGTCCCGTTCCACCCCCCCCCTGAAAAAAGCACTGCATAAAACACCAGTCTTAAAGGATCTAAATTGGCTCCCAGTACGTTTCCAAGCAGAATTCAAAGCCTTGGTGCTGACCTTATAAAGCCCTAAACAGCTTTGGCCTTGTATACCTGAAGGAGCATCATTTAGCCCAGATACTGAGATCCAGCGATTCCCTCACTGCGAAAAGTGAGGTTGCAGGGAACCAGGCAGAGGGTCTTTTCGGTAATGGCGCCCACCTTGTGGAATGCCCTCCTTTCAGATGTCAAGGAAATAAACAACTATCTGACTTTTAGAAGACATCTGAAGGCAACCCTGTTTAGGGAGGTTTTTGACGTTTGATGTCTTACTGTGCTTTTTATTTATTGTAAGCCGTGCAGTCAGGCATGATTGTGTCAGTGTCTCTAGGGTGGAATAGTATGAGAAAAGCAGATCATATTGGCTAGCAGCTAAGGATATCCCCCCTCCCTCCTCAGTATCAACATTCTGGGTCAGCTAGGCTTTTATGTGAGGGAATAATTGGATGCCAGTTATTCTGTTCTTTGTTCCCGGTATAAGACACTTGATTATTGATCTTTGCCCTGCAGAACCATGTTTGGTCAATGAAGAAAACATCAGAAATCATAACGTAGAAATGAAATGGAACCTGGAAGAAGAAATATATTTCCTACACGGAGACATTATTGAATTGGTGTGCAAGCCAGGATACGTTTTGCCACCGTCGACTGGCGATGCTCAGTTGCTGGCGCAGTGCAATCGGGGAGAATTAAAATATCCCAAATGTGTTTCAAAAGGTAACTCTACATTGAATTCCACCTATTATGTTTGATCTGCAGTTTTGTGCTCTATCAATTTGAATCCTATTTGCACAACACTCTTCCTCAGAGAAGCTCAGAATGGCTCAACTGGGTTTTACTTTCCAAAAAACCCCTATGTGGTTAGATTGGTATGATACAAGTGATTTCTATAAGGTGCACCTGTAAACTTCACTGAAAAAGGCATTTCAATCCAGATTTCACTAGTCCAAGTCTCAGTGCATTTCCCACTATACCAGGGATGGCAAATCTACAGCACTCAGTCTGCTCCACAATACATTTTTCTGTGGCTCCCCCAAATCTCCCCCATAGTATCTGTCTATATTTATCTAGATGACTGTTCCTATCTGTTCTCTGCTGTAATATTCTGATGCCTAAACATTTTCATATCCTCCAAGCCTTCAAATTTGTCTATTTTAGTTAGTTAGGTGTTTCTTAATGAATCTAAAATTATTATTTTAAAAAGAGAGAGAGAGATACGGATTGCTCTCATACACACCACTTCCCATTTTTTATTTTCTTTAAAAATATTGGTTATTTTTTTAAATAAAAAAATTATTTATTTATTTTACTGACCTCTCCTCTGAGATGCCAATATGTTTTTGTGCCTCCCCAGCCCCTAAACGTGTTTTTTTTAAAAGAAAAATTGGCCACTGCAAGTTTGTCATGCAGAGCCCAGAGGGTTGACAATTGGTCAGTGCAGCCCTTGACTACAAAAGTTTGGCAACTTTCTATAATACGATTCTGCCTCGTTTCTAATTAAACCTGACCAAGAGAGGAATTTTCTTTGCTGCTTTGCCTGGGAAAATCTGCTCTTTAGCACTGAATCGGAACAAACAGCAATCGGACACACACATTCCAAGATGTCTCCAAGAGTGTTCCTTCAAAACTGGCTTGTGAAGAGAAGGCTGGCGCCACAAATTGGTCCTGCAAACTATTTTCTTAGGGTCACTTTCTCTCTTCTGTTTAAACATATTGCTCTCATTTTGCAGACCCAGATGAAAGCTGTGGCTCTCCACCTTCCATAAGAAATGGAGTCATCATGGGCGTGTTGACAGCGGACTATGCTCATGGTTCATCAGTAGAGTATAGTTGCCATGAATACCATTTTTTGCAAGGTTCGAGGAAGGTGTCCTGTTCCATGGGTGATTGGACTACCCCACCAATTTGCATAGGTACTGTGCAATGTTGCTATTTTCCCCCCAGCATAGTGACAACTTGGGAAATGCCTTATTAACTTGATTCATTGCCTGCTGCTTCTGTCTGGTGTTGCTCAACTAATAAAGGCTGGGAAAAGCCAGCATTACTTGATGTAAGGCTTTATAGAAGGGGACAGCTCATAGCTCAGGGAGGAGAGCATGCAGAAAGTAACTTATTGATTGCCGTTGACTAAAAAGGTAGAAGGTAAAGGACGCCTGGACGGTTAAGTCCAGTCAAAGGTGACTATGGGGTTGTGGTGCTCATCTCGCTTTCAGGCCGAGAGAGCCAGCGTTTGTCCACAGAGAGCTTTCTGGGTCATGTGGCCAGCAGGACTAAACCACTTCTGGCACCATTTACCTTCCTGCCACAGCAGTACCTATTTATCTGCTTGCACTGGCATGATTTCGAACTGCTAGGTTGGCAGGAGCTAGGACAGAGCAATGGAGGCTCACTCCACGGGGATTCGAACCACCAACCTTCTGATTGGCAAGCCCAAGAGGCTCAGTGGTTTAGACCACAGTGCCACCCGCATCCCTCTTGTTGACTAAAACCACAACTGACCACTCTAATGAATGTCGTAGTACATAGATCAGAAAAAACAGCAAACATTTCTAATCAAAGTCATGCCATGAGAATATTAACACTGCATTCATTTTTCAAGAGCCGTGCACCTTATCGGCAGAAGAGATGGCAAAGAATCACTTGGATCTAAGATGGAGTTTTGACAATCGACCGTATTTCCTCCATGGAGAATTTGTTGAGTTTGTGTGCAAAGCATACTACTTCAGCTCACCTTCAAGTTCAGCATCTGATTTTAGAGCACAGTGTCAGAATGGACAACTGTTGTATCCACAATGTGTACGGATTAGGGGGTAAGCAATTGATGCCGCAATTGTGTAACGCTGCCTTGGGAGTAAGCCCCCACCGAACTCTGTGAAACTTACTTTTGTGCTGGAATGAAGTTATATGGTTTTAGCAGAAATGTTATAAAGAATTAAGTAAAAACTGATTGTTAATGGGCCGAAGTGGAAAATTTAAAGTTAGATTGTGTTGAGATAAATTATAGAACAAAAAATTGAAAAAGATGGAAAGGATTTCCTGAAATAGCTAATTGAACTAGAATACAAAAAAGGGAGGTGTGAGGAGGTCGATGAAACAAGTAAATGAAAGGTAAAGATATGGAAATATGGGGTGTGTTTTTTAAATTTTTTTGTTTCTCTAGTTCTTTTGATGTATTGTTTTTTCATTTTTATTTTTCTTTTTATTTTTGATGTATTGTTTGTTAAATCTTTTATTGTTTCTTTCTCTCTTTTGTTTTCCCCCCTGTAACTATTAAACTTCTAATAAATATTATTTCAAAAAAAGAAAAAAAAGAAAAAGAAACTTACTTTTGAATACACCTACTTAGGATTGTACGATAAACGACCTGTGAAGCATGGAAGAAATTCATTCATGCATATTTCAAACTCATTATACCAGGAAGTATATTTGGAAAAGTATATTTGGAAAGTGTATGTTAGCTTAAGAAACCTTGTATTTGAAGTGCTAGATCTTCATTTGTAGAAAGGATTCAACTTGGGGGTTCATTCAAGACATACAATCTTTCAAGCGCCTAGCTTCTGTGAGGATGGAATTGCTGCTTATAAAATTTCCCTAGCCTTTTTTTCTTAAGGGTAGTAGAGCAAAATGGCTCTCCCTGTTGCATCTTTATGCCTCAAATCAAGTTTTGTTGTTAATAGCTGTTGTTGTTTACCATGTCTCTATTTTGAATGACTTCAGGGTATTTTGGTTTTCTTTTTTTTTTAGGTAAAAGAGAGCTGAATAAATAATGTTTGGTTGGCTCGTGGACTCTTTTCCATGTTGCAAGCGAATTGCCAATATGAACTTTGTATATCTGCTATATATTTGCACAAGACTAATCGAGATAGCTGCTGACCTCAACTTAGAACATCATTTGGAGACGTTCATAAGGCACCTATAATTTTATCAGGACAAGTTACTTCTTGTTTATTGTTGTAACAATTGTTTTCTCAAAATTTATCTTCTGTACCATGAGAATAAATAAAAAACTGTATTAAAAAAATCTAAGTGGTTTACATTTCAACAAAAATCAATATAGATTGATGCAAAGATACAAATTACACATTTGAGGCAACCGCTGCTAATCATAATTATCATACACATTTTAAGTAATATAATTTAGCAATAAATGACCCAGAAATGCCTGGCAATGCAGCATGATGGCCTTCCTTGATGTTTTTGCCACAGTGCAGAGCAAACATGGGATGAACTCTTTTGATTAAACATTGGGAAAGGTCAGGAGAAAAGCAAAATATTTATCTCCCTTCTTCCATGAAAAGTATGCCTCTAAAGTATTCTTGAATCAGAAGCCAGCTTAACTGAATTTGTGAGATTCTTACTGGCCTTGCAAACAAACAAACAAACAAACACCTCAGCTAAGGATATTTCCTCACCTGAAGTTTCAGATGTAGTTTTGTCAATTCCTTCATCATCTGGCCTTTGAGAGCTGCTGATTTTGGCTTTCTTTTTGTAGACCAGGGGATGGATTTTGCAGTTCCTACAGCACCTTACAATAAGGCTGCACAGCATTTTCAGCCTAGGACAGAATAGGGGAAAGTTGAAAAACTGGGCTCTTGTGTCTTCATGTTCTATCACTGCAGTAAGCTTGGGGCAGCCCACACCTCCAGACCTAACTTTAATTTGTTGTCAGGGGCAGCAAGGAGTAGGACTCAGCAACACCATCTAGTCAAAACACCCTCCAAAACTTGGAGAGGGCCTTGTAATTATTCCCAGAAAGGAAAAGGAACATTGAATGCTCTCAACATAGCCTTTTCACAATAACCCAGCCATGACTGAGAAGGAATGGTCCTTTAGAGTTCTAACTCTTGATTTATAGTAATAGAACCAGAATAGAGAAACTACTAAGAAACCCTACTTACATTTTAAAATATCTCTCTACCTCTCCCTCCATTTTCCTGTATCCGTCTTATTCCCCACAAAGACTTGCGCCAGCCAGAGTTCCATGCAGGGAGTCATTCAAAGTCATATGGAGAATGTGTCATCAACATTTAAGCAACCCTGCTTAAAAATGGTCATTATTCTGTTTAATACAGATTTTTTGAAATCTTCAGCAGACTAAGCCTTTTATTTTTATTTATTAAAAAGCTTTCCAGACCACCCTTCAGTCAAAGGATTCCAGTGAAAAGTCCAGGTATTGAAAAATACAATATAGGAAAACAATGTATTATCCTTCAAATCTAAAAAAGTTTGAGGTGCAACAGTTGGAGGAGAAGAGAGACAATCCCTGAGCAAATAAAAAATCATAACCTGGTGCTAGAAAGATTGTAGAGTACTTAGAATCATAGAGTTGGAATAGACCACAAGGGCCATCGAGTCCAACCCCCTACTTGTAGTCAGCAGAACTGTTATATCTTCTGTATCTGTTTCACTAAATGAATTAATGGCTAAATGAATTGATGAAGCTTCTACAAAATGTTCCACATAATAACTGGGCATGTCAGATCCTGTGTGCTTATAGCAAACTGGCTGTGGCTCGTTATGGGCCAGCAGGCTCAGGGAAAAGCTCAAGATTTGCAGACGTTCAAAAAATCTTTGATGGGTGTGGGGAACACCTCAATGGAAGGGGGTACCCAAAAACTGCCCAATGAAGACTGAAAATGCTCAGTGGTTACAGAAGGCTAACTGGCTGTTGGGATAAGAAAACGTATTCCAAATGGAATGGAGTATCCTGGCAAGAAAAGCGATAAAATAAGAAAGGGACTGTCTGGCACAATCCAGAAGCACTTCACGCTATATTTGCTGCAAGTCTCACTTGTCCTGTCTAATAATGATGGTGGTTAGTCAGATACTGTCATGTGTTGCCCGAACTCTTGGTAAAAATGTCGATTTCTTCTTTTGCCATCCTAGCATTATTGCTGATACTTTAACACCGGAAAAGCAGAAAAGGCTGGTAATACCCTCAAGGGAGAAGAATGCCCCGCTTTTCCTTAGGACGTCTCTATATTCATCAGAGAAATGTTGGAGGGTATGAAAGTTCCCTTCACTTCAGGCAGCAAGAAGTCTGCCATTGTATTTACCATATTTGTTTGCTCTATAAGACTCACTTTTTCCCTCCAAAAAAGTAAGGGGAAATGTCTGTGCGTCTTATGCAGCGAATGCAGGCTGCGCAGCTATCCCAGAAGCCAGAACAGCAAGAGGGATTGCTGCTTTCGCTGCGCAGTGATCCCTCTTGTTGTTCTGGCTTCTGAGATTCAGAGTATTTTTTTCCTTGTTTTCCTCCTCCAAAAACTAGGTGCGTCTTATGGTCTGGTGCGTCTTCTAGAGCAAAAAATATGGGTACAGTCATACCTTGGTTTTCGAACAGCTTAGTTCTCGAACATTTTGGCTCCTGAACACCGCAAACCAAGAAGTGACTGTTCCAGGTTGCGAACATTCTTTGGAAGCTGAATGTCCGACGGGGCTTCCATGGCTTCTGATTGGCTTTCTGCAGCCAATCAGAAGCCACGCTTTGGTTTCCGAACGTTTTGGAAGTCAAACAGACTTCCAGAACGGATTCTGTTCGACTTCCAAGGTACGACTGTACTAGGGGCTGCAGCCTCTGCTCATGAAGCCCACCCACCCGTTTTCTAATTGTCTTTCCCCCCAGACCCCTCAATCTGGCTCTCAGAACTCTTCCCAGGAGACACTCCTCAATGATCCTCACTTCATACCTCAAAGATTACTGCCTGGTTGGGATTTGTCCTCAAATCCTATGATGGTCTTGATAATCTGGAAGAGGGTAGAGGGGTGTTTGTGCCTGCTCCCACACACGTGCAAATTAGCCTACTGTATAAATGTAAAAAATTGATTTTGTTGCTTCATCTGGTTTTTCCTTTGGGCCTGCCCACCTCCAGGTTATATCCTCAAAATGCTACCTTTTACAATCCATTATTTTTGCAGCAGAAGCCTGATGAACTTTGCCGCGTGGCAACAAGTCAATGATTAATTCAATGGAACTAGAGAAGTTGAAAGACCTTTCCAAGGACAGCCACCAGACCTATTTGCTAAAAAGTCCAAACTGGTCAGAAGCTTTGACAACTGCCTGGAATACTGACATGAACGGCCTGAGTTACGTTGTTCTGCTCCTCCTGTGGAGATGCTGTATTTTCCAGCAGCGTAAGTTATTCAAGTCAAAATAAGAATTCTTTCAGGCAGCAAAGGTACGGGATATTGGCTCTGGAGTAGGGTCCTCCCCCCCCAAAGAGGTAATGTAGAAATTTTCTACATAATTAATAAATTTATAGCCACCCTCCCAAGAGAAATATTATAAAACTAAAATATGTCTGGTGAAAATGTTGGGATTTGCTACATCCCTTGCCAGTTTAAAGTTTCTTTAAGATTTATGTTGCATCTCGTATCTACTGGCCAATGAATACTTGTTTGTTGCTTAATGATGCTTAATCAGCTTCTAAAAGACAGAAGTACTGTTTTTGGGGGACAGGAGGTGGGCAGGTGTGGAGGATTCCCTGGTCCTGAATGGGGTAACTGTGCCCCTGAAGGACCAGGTGCGCAGCCCGGGAGTCATTTTGGACTCACAGCTGTCCATGGAGGCGCAGGTCAAATCTGTGTCCAGGGCAGCTGTTTACCAGCTCCATCTGGTATGTAGGCTGAGACCCTATCTGCCTGCAGACTGTCTCGCCAGAGTGGTGCATGCTCTGGTTATCTCCCTCTTGGACTACTGCATTGCGCTCTACGTGGGGCTACCTTTGAAGGTGACCCGGAAACTACAACTAATCCAGAATGCGGCAGCTAGACTGGTGACTGGGAGCGGCTGCCGAGACCATATAACACCGGTCTTGAAAGACCTACATTGTCTGCCAGTACGTTTCCGAGCACAATTCAAAGTGTTGGTGCTGACCTTTCAAGCCCTAAACAGCCTAGGTCTAGTATACCTGAAGGAGCGTCTCCACCCCCATTGTTCTACCCGGACACTGAGGTCCAGCACTGAGGGCCTTCTGGCGGCTCCCTCACTGCGAGAAGCCAAGTTACAGGGAACCAGACAGAGGGCCTTCTCGGTAGTGGCGCCCTCCCTGTGGAACTCCCTCCCACCAGATGTCAAAGAGAACAACAACTACCAGACCAGGGAAGCTTTTAATGTTTGATGTATTAGAGTATTTCAATATTTTTTTTTGGAAGCCACACAGAGTGGCTGGGGAGGCCCAGCCAGATGGGTGGGGTATAAATAATAAATTGTTGTTGTTGTTGTTGTTGTTGTTACTACTACTGCTACAATAAAAGCTGTGAATGCAGTGGCATATGTTTTTATTATTCCTTCACTAGGCTTAGACATGTTCAGATTTACCCATTACCGGTAATTCCTCTCACCCTTTCCTAACTAAAGACGTCTGCTCGGTTGATTACTGTGGTGTTATTTTGTTTGGTGTTTTGAACATGTTGGATGGCATCAGAACCTGGCATAGACAGGGATTTAGTGTGAGGTTCTTGGTCTTTTACCATTCTGTTCAAATCCAAAGTGACGGTGCAGCAGCAAGCACAGTGGAAGAGCCAGGATGACAGCAAGCTCTTTGAGCTAAGGGGCGTAGGTCAGAAATTGTGCTGACTCAGAAGAAATCGCCTTGTGTAGACATATACCAGTATCAGCTGAAGGAGCAGGTTCCATCAGTATTTCTGCTTTGCAGCGTTCCTCTATCCATTAAGGGACGCGGGTGGCGCTGTGGGTAAAACCTCAGAGCCTAGGACTTGCCGATCGTATGGTCGGCGGTTCGAATCCCCGCGGCGGGGTGAGCTCCCGTCGTTCGGTCCCAGCTCCTGCCCACCTAGCAGTTCAAAAGCACTCTTAAGTGCAAGTAGATAAATAGGTACCGCTTTATAGCGGGAAGGTAAACGGCGTTTCCGTGTGCTGTGCTGGTGCTGGCTCGCCAGAGCAGCTTCGTCACTCTGGCCACGTGACCCGGAAGTGTCTTCGGACGGTGCCAGCTCACGGCCTCTAGAGCGAGATGAGCATGCAACCCTAGAGTCAAACACGACTGGCCCATATGGGCAGGGGTACCTTTACCTTTACCTTTACCTTTTGTATCCATTAAGTAAGGGGGTGGGGGAGAGAGAGTTCATTTTATCTATGATAAACCACATCCATTTTTTAAGTCTTCCACTTGAAATCAGTTCTACCTCCCAGAACGACATGCAGATTTTTATTTTTAAATAAGAGTAACTAAAAATAGAATACAAACAGTATAACGGAAACTGCTTATAAAAATAGTGGCAAAAATATATATATTAAAAACATCAGTGAGCCACTCTCAGATAATACTTTGATGAGTAAATGAGATGGACAGCTAATCTCCTTCCAGAAAGGAACCCCAGCACCTGAGTGCTGCTACATAGAAGGCCTGTGTAGAATAAGGTTACCAGACGTCCCCGTTTCCTGGGGACAGTCCCCAGATTTACAAATCGGTCCCCTTACAAAACCCATCTATTTGGTAGGAAGTTGAAAAGTGTCCCTGGATTCATTGAAAAAAAATCTGGTAACTTCAGTGTAGAAATCCCAGTTCTTCTTGTCTCACTGGGTGGAGAGACATCGAATAAGGTCTACCTTGTTGCTCCCGCCATAATCCTGAAATACATTTGAAGAAGGTCTTGTAGCCAAGTGGCCAAAAGACCTTCCTATGGCAAAGCTGGTCTTCTGAAACCCCAGCATAGTGGGCTTATTGGATTTTGGAGTATGCAGAAGATCCCGGATCCACTGTGCATGCCTGCAGAGGATCACAGCATTCATTTGCGCAGTTGTTATCCGAGCCTGAATTTTGGTGCGGTGTTCATTTCCCCCTCTGCCATACACTGTTTTGAGAGGAAACAAATACTACTACTGCTTTATTATTTAAACCCTGCCCATCTGGCTGGGTTTTCCCAACAGAATATTAAAAATACGATAAAACATCAAACATTTAAAAATACCCTAAACAGGACTGCCTTCAGATGTCTTCTAAAAGTCAGATAGTTGTTCATTTCCTTGACATCTGATGGGAGAGCGTTGCACAGGGTGGGCGCCACTACCAAGAAGGCCCTCTGCCTGGTTCCCTGTAACCTCACTTCTCGCAATGAGGGAACCGCCAGAAGGCCCTCGGCGCTGGATCTCAGTGTCCAGGCTGAACGATGGGGGTGGAGACGCTCCTTCAGGTATACAGGACTGAGGCCGTTTAGGGCTTGAAAGGTCAGCACCAACACTTTGAATTGTGCTTGGAAACGTACTGGGAGCCAATGTAGGTCTTTCAAGACTGGTGTTATGTGGTCCCGGCGGCTGCCCCCAGTCACCAGTCTAGCTGCCACATTCTGAATTAGTTGTAGTTTCCGGATCACCTTCAAAGGCAGCCCCACTTAGAGTGCATTGCAGTAGTCCAAGCGGGAGATAACTAGAGCATGCACTACTCTGGTGAGACAGTCTGGAAACAAAGAGCTCTTCCGTCCCTACTGCTGAGGATGGGTCGCCTGAGTGTCCTTTTTTGTTTGTTTTTTGAATGATTACAAATTTTGTGAACTCAGCCATCTGATTTGCAACATATCCGAGGCAGATTTTAGGGGGCGAGGGGCGAGACCAGTTCGGTCACATTGGGCACAGAGCCGCAGAGGATGCCACAACTATTATTTAGAAAGGGGGGCGGGCTGAATTTTGGCGTCACACAAGGCACAGCTGAAATTTGAGACCCCAAGTTCTGCTGCTGAACGTATTGAGCAGCTGTGCTTCTTGTGGAAGATATTCATTGAAATGCTGTACTCATAATCTTTAAAATAAATAAATAAATAAATGATTGGCTGTGTAATGGTTCTAGGGGTTGCTCGTGCGTAAATCGGTGCCAACACCTGGGTGGGTTGCCTGAGTGAACCTTTCCTGTCCAGACAGCCACTCACCCGTGGCTGTCTCAATCGCTGGCAGAATCCGTCAGTGGGCGTTTCTTGAACTTCTTCCAGCATAAAAGTTCTTTGACGCCTAGTCGCCACCTACTCTCCCTCTGCGGGCATCGGAGGACCCGTGCTCTCCCCGCTGGTCCCCGGCAAGGAGTCTTGGAGCCACCTCGCCGATTCCCCCATCTGCCCCCCTCCTCCACTGGTGCTACGCCTATTTCCTTCCCCAGAAGATGTGCTGCTTCTCTCCCTCCCAGAACGCTCTCCGGAATCCCTCTGGAGCCCTCTCTCTCCTTCTGGCTCCGATGGCAGTTCCCTGACAGGCTGGTTGTCCTCCATTTAAAACTTTAGTAATTGATAAGACCAGGTTGCTGAATGAAATGCTTGAACCAAATGGACAATGAACTTCTGCACTATGAGCCAAGTTGGTGTTGGATCACTGTTTGTTCCCTTGTATATATAAAAATAGCTACAGGTGGTTTTGGAGTATAATATCCCTACTTCCCTTTTCCTTCCCACCAGAAATTGCAGATTTAGCTCTTAATGAAAAGCACATCTGTCTCAACACGACAGAATGTGAGTTTGATATTATATTGTTTTTTGGCGGAATGAGTAGATGAGAGGGATAAATGTTTCAACCTCCTGATAAATGACTGAGTTTACCAATTCAGAACTGAATATTTCACTACTGGCATTACTGCAGAATTAATCTGAGTTCCTCCATCAACAAAAGGTAGTCAAGTCCACAGCTTGCTACCCTCTTTTTCATGCTCCATTTCTTTCTCTTTCAGTCGCAGTATTTCCGGGACAAGTTCCTTACGAACACCTGGTGGAACCCTTGTCTGATTATGGTAAGCTGGAGAACGGCACCAATGCGAATGTCTGTTAGGGCCCTAATCATTTCAGTGTAGAATCTGCATTGTTGGTTGTCACCAGGGTTAAGGAAATGAAGTGATATGTACCTAGAAAATGTCTCCTATGGCCCCAAGCTCAAGACATCACAAGCAGTGCTCTCACCAATTTTTTCATTTACTGTACAGTGGTACCTCGGGTTAAGTACGTAATTCGTTCTGGAGGTCTGTTCTTAACCTGAAACTGTTCTTAACCTGAAGCATCACTTTAGCTAATGGGGCCTCCTGCTGCCGCTGCGCCGTACTGCACGATTTCTGTTCTCATCCTGAAGTAAGGTTCTTAACCCGAAGTAATATTTCTGGGTTAGCAGAGTCTGTAACCTGAAGCGTATGTAACCTGAAGCGTATGTAACCCGAGGTACCACTGTATTTGGAGCTGCCACACTGATGTGCTGTCAGGCGTCAGGGAATCCGATCCCTCACGGTAGACTTCCAGGAATAGATAGACAAGGAAAGCTCTTACCAATGTCTTTTATTCAATCATAGTTGTCAACTTTCAGATTTGAAAATACAGTGGTGCCCCGCAAGACGAATGCCTCGCAAGACAGAAAACCCGCTAGACGAAAGGGTTTTCCGTTTTTCAATGCGCTTCGCAGGACGAATTTCTCTATGGGCTTGCTTCGCAAGACAAAAATGTCTTGCGATTCTTGCAATTTTTTCCCGCTCCCCAACCCCTTTTCCTAAGGCACTAAGCTGCTAATAGCCTTTTAGCAGCTAATCCGCTAATCCCTTAAGCCTTTAATAGCCGCTAATAGCCGCTAAATCGCTAATAGCGCTAATCCGCTAATCCGCTAATAGGGTTGCTTCGCAAGACGAAAAAACCGCTAGACAAAGAGACTCGCGGAACAGATTCTTTTCGTCTTGCGAGGCACCACTGTAAGGGGTCAGCAGCCTCACCTGTCCTGGGGACAGTCTATGGGATATCTAACAATCTGGGATAGCAGCGGGAAGCAGAGGAAAACGGCACTGGAATAACGGAATTTCCAGCAAAAAAGGGAAGGTTGACAGCTATGTATTCAATATTCACAGAGAGAGGCAGTCTCTTGGAGTAAGGGCATAGCTGTCAACTTTTCCCTTTTCTTGTGAGGAATCCTATTCGGAATAAGGGAATTTCCCTTAAAAAAAGGGAAACGTTGACAGCTATGAGTAATGAGGTTGCTCCGAGTGAAACCCCATCCCCTCCATCTCTCCCATTATACATCATCTCTATGGTGGCTGATCTGTGCCTTCTGCCTCACTTTCAATGCCCGCCAGGTTCTGGGAGGGGGGGTGTCTGGCATTCTTTCTAATGACACTGAGTCTGCCAGCTGTCTCTCCCCTGGTGCTGCTTCTTCCTGCTCCTCTCCCATTATTTCCTAGCTTTCCCCCTCTTCAGCCTCTGAGATGTGACCTCCCGCAAACCACTGCTGTAAATCTAGACAATCTTCCTCTTCTCTGGAAGGTTCTGGAGGAGGGGAAAGAGGTCTTCACCATTCCTCCTCCAGTCCCTGACATGTGCACATCAAATGTTAATATAGTTGCTTACTTAGAAAAGAGCAGGGCTAAATAAATATGAAGAGCCAGAGTCAAACACCAGTGGTATTCTATGCTCCTCTTTGCAAAAGCAAAACATAATCAAGTATCCTAATTGTGACTTCAGTTCTCTGAATGATGGTCCAAAACATAGCATCATTCACAGCCAGCCAGTGTGGTTAAGAGCGGTAGACTCGTAATCTGGTGAACCGGGTTCGCTTCCCCACTCCTCCACATGCAGCTGCTGGGTGACCTTGGGCTAGTCACACTTCTTTGAAGTCTCTCAGCCCCACTCACCTCACAGAGTGTTTGTTGTGGGGGAGGAAGGGAAAGGAGATTGTTAGCCGCTTTGAGACTCCCTAGGGTAGTGATAAAGCAGGATATCAAATCCAAACTCTTCTTCTTCTTCTTCACACGCAGGAAGGACATAGCAGGCTGGAGGGAAGCCCTTAGTTTGCAGAAGTATATATTTTTTAAAACACTTCAAGAAATAAAATCCAAAAATAGCTTTAACAAGTACTGGGCATGTTCAGCGACCATGGAATGCATGCTCAGTTTTGGGGAATAGGAAATGGAAAACCAGATAGGAGGGGGCATGGACTGGAGTTTCCTGAGTAGGAGCATCAGGATGAAGATCCCACTTGTAGTAATACTACGACCTTAATTTGTCTAAATAGATGCTTAGGGCAAAAAAGTGGGGCAGGACAATTCTTCCAGACAGTACAGAATATCTCTTTGGAGCTGTTCTAGAAAATTATGTGTTGGAAGAAACACACCTCCAAAGAAAAAGTTTATTGATGGTAAAAATGGCAATGGTAATGTGCCTTTTACAGGTCATGTGTCTTCACAGGCACTGAATATTCTTTTTCTTTTTTTAATAGAAGAAAGTGTACTGTTTCCCCCAAAATAGCTTTAGGATGTGACTATTAATAATGTGAACATTAATTAGTCACCGATCATTTAAATGTTTGGTGGTGGTAGGTACTTCTTTTTAAAAAAATGTTTTTATTTTATTTTGACAAAGTAATAACCATAAATAAATAAGAATAAAAAAGTGCACCCCACCACTGAGACCGTTCCAGGGTAACTATCCAACCTCCTAAAATTTCAACACCTCTTGCGGTGGTTTGACCCCTTTCCGTTTTAACAGTACCAATTCTACGAACACCCTCCATATATCCTCAGAATCATTTCTCCTGCATGGCACTGAACATTCAGTCTTTATCAGATAATTTCTAGGCACAATCTATTGTTATTGTTGTACACCACCCCAATCTCCAGGGTTCAGTCTCCTCAAAATGAGGGACAGCAGAGACTGTGGTGTCTTTATGATATATGGTTTATTTACACAGACATACAACCTGAGTCTACGATGGAAGGGTTCACAGTAGTAACACCTCAAGAAGGTCTTGCTTCTCCCATAGCCTTGGATTCCAACTGAAATCAGGCATGGTTCTGTCTCCCAACCGCCAAGTCTGCAGCCTGCCGGCCTCTAGCTTCTAGCTCATATAACTCAATCCTGCACTCTGGCATTTATCTTTCTAACTCCTTTCTTTGCTACCTTAATACCATACTCAGAAGGCCATTACCTCACCAAGAATCTAGCCTGGCTGTTCCAGGAATTGAATCCATGCTGGATCCAGGCATTAGAAGGGGGCTCAGGCATACAGCCTACCCCCACCCAAACTATTCTTGTTATGTACTGAAGTTCTCACCCTGGGCCAGAGTGGGATACTGTAGATAGTTTTCACTCAGGTCCACATATGCAAATAAGGGATTGAAAGTGACGTTCAGTGATTGGATAGTTATGGAAAGTGGTTGCTGTTGCGTTGTAGTGGAGCTATATATAAGCAGGCTGGCTGAACCCTTCAGTTCTGTTCTGGCCTGGCCTGTGAATAAACAAGAGCTGTTTGAAGAATCACTGTGTCGTCTGATATGTTCACCCACAACTTAGCAATTCTTATCATCTTTCATAGCACCAATGAGTGTGAGAGAAAGGGAGTCAAAATTTATCAGGCAAATTGTAAAGAAAGTACAGATCACAGTACCAATCTGAATCTTCCACATAGCTCCAATTATTTTTTTCATTAAAAAGAAGCAGCAGGAGACCTATTCACAGATCTCCTCTAATGCCTTAGATGCTAAGATTGAACCTGGGATCTTTTAATGCATGTGCCCCACCACTGACCAATGGCCTTTCTCTAGAGACATGTGCCAACAAAAAAAGAGTACTGTGGCACCTTGTGGGTTCATAACAAGATAGATGTTTGGGGGGAGATGCATGACGGCAGGTAAGAGGCTAACTGATGATGTATCTACTCTAGAACCCAATCAAAGAGTTTATAGGAAGAAGCCTTACATCATTTTGTTTCATTTTAAATTAAGATGAATTCCCCATTCTGTTTGCTTTGCCTTTCTAGGTGTACAGTGTATTAGTATCTGCAGTCTGGCATTTATCGTAGTGTCATCTGCTATAACAACTTCTTCAATATTTTCATTGTAGAGTCCCCAATAAATTGTGGTCCTCCGCCTGATGTTGATAATGCAATGACCCTGGCCTCCTCAAGACAAGAATTTGTACATGGTTCAGCTGTTTTTTATCAGTGCTACAGAATGTACGAAATGGAAGGCACTCCACGGGCAAGATGTTTACGTGGTCAATGGGTTGGCGTGCCCAGATGCCTTCGTAAGTATAAAATCGATCATCGTTCATTCTTGTTCTATTAACAAGCCTAGAGTCATTATAATGGACGTGAAGTCTGGCAGTGTGGCAGAGATACATGGCATCCTCTGGCTAGCCCTCCCAATGTCAGAGGCAGAGGGAAAGAGTGGACCACTCTTCTGCAATGTGTGGGTGTAGCCTAAAAGCTACAGTAAGTGGCAGATAGTGCATTTTTACTTGATGCCATTGACCAGCTCGTTCAAGTGAGTTCTGCATTGCACTCAAAGCTATTCCTACCCAGCCCAGCCCAGCCCAGTTTAAAAAGAATTCATCTATATACATGATTACCGTATTTTTCGCTCTAAAGACGCACCTTTTCCCACCTAAAAAGTAAGGGGAAATGTGTATGCGTCTTATGGAGTGAACGCATGCTGCGCAGCTATCTCAGAAGCCAGAACAGCGAGAGGGATCGCTGCTCTCCCTCTCGTTGTTCTAGCTTCTGGCTTAGGTCCTCAGTCCCTCTCCCCACTTCCCAGAAAAGCCCCCAAGAGCCGCGCTCCCTTTAAAGAGCCGTGCAGAGCGTGTGTGCAGCTCTTTGGGGTTTTCCCCCGAGGAGGGGAAAAGCCTGCAAGCGGCACACACACGCTCCACTTGGCTCTTGAAAGGGAGCGCTGAGCAGAGCCTGGGATGCATACAGGCTCTGCTCAGCGCTCCCTTTAAAGAATCCCCCCCCCTTGCATTCCCCCTCTAAAAACTAGGTGTGTCTTATGGTCAGGTGCGTCTTATGGAGCGAAAAATGCGGTATTTTTTCTTTCTGTGCTTTTCTTCAGAAACTTGTCGAGCAGATGCTGCTGACATGGAACGTAACAATATCAAACTGAGGTCGATAACTAAATCCACATCCATGAGAGCGTCGGACTACTGGATGCAGTTTGAGTGCAAATCAGGATTTCGAAAGGATCCATCATCACCACCTTTTATGAAACAATGTGTAGCTGGGCTATGGGTATATCCAAGATGTATCTAAATCAGTAAGTCTTTCCATGGCAGCAGAGAAATCATACCACACGCATTTTAATATCAGTACTATCACCACATCAACTAGCAGCAATATTACTAACCGTTTCTTTTTTCTTTTTAATTAATTTGTATTAGCTTTCCAATTTTTAACAAATCAATCCAAATTATTTAAATTTAATACACTTTTCAAAAAAAATAATTACGGTAGGTTTCCGGCTCGTGTTACAAACATATGTCCATTTGCTTCCTGATGATGGCACTTCATTCTTCTTCTTTAATCACCTTCTCATCTTTTTAATTGTTTTAATCTATTTTCATAGCTGCCCTTCTTGTTTCCTTACAATCAGCAGCTTTGTTGCTTCCCAAACACATAAGAGTCCATTTCACGTGTGTAATCCTTCCAGCACTCTGTTCCCAGACCTGGTGCTTAAGAGACAGTTTATTGCCATCGTCCTTTGTCCATTCACATTCCACTCCTTTGAAAACATTCCTTCCGTTGTTCAAGGATTTGCTGGGCTATAAATAACTACCCAACAAGATGCCCGCTCCGCCATTAAAAATCTGGGGATTATTTTCCTCAGTTAAAAAGCAAAGTCACATAAATAAACTCCTGCCAGTTATAATTAGCAGTCCTTCATCTCATCAAATTATTCTCTCTTCCACTCATGGTCCAGCCCAAATATAGTTTGAATTTAGTCCGTTCAGCCTCGGTCGAAAGGGGAGGGTATAGAAAAACATTGTAAAATCCTTAGTTGATCATAAATCAGTAACTCCCCTTTCTTCCTCAGTGTCAAACAAAACGATTGCGCATGACTCATTCATTTTGCAGGGGAAGTCAAGAAAGAAAAAGACCATTTGGGAACCCTATATGGTTTCCATTATAACCGTTTCATTGCCACTGCTATTACTAATAGTATTTCTAGTGCTTGATTAGATGGCTGTCTGCAATCCCAAGCTATCCTGCATTTATTTACATTTCTTTTGTTTGCTACTTATGCTGAGTGTTTTAAATTATTGTGGCGATTCCTGAATGCACATGATGCGGGGTAGCACAGAAATAATATAAATAAATAAAATAAAAATATTGACCGGGCCAGATGCTGGTTATATGGAAAGTCTCGGGCAGGGGTCACCAACCTGTTTGGACCGGTGGACACATTTTGAACATTGAGGGAGTGCTGTGGGCGCTAGTCACAAAATGGCTGCTATGGGGGGGGGGGTGACGTAACACAAAATAAGAGAGAGTAGTCTGGGCAAGACTAGAAAAAGTTTAACCCGCTTGTTATACAGCTGTTGATAGAACAAAATTCCCATTTC
Organism: Podarcis tiliguerta; assembly: GCF_965153285.1. Lineage (NCBI taxonomy): Eukaryota > Metazoa > Chordata > Lepidosauria > Squamata > Lacertidae > Podarcis > Podarcis tiliguerta. The sequence goes on from NC_139539.1 coordinate 79,917,457, forward strand.
CCCAATACCGATTCTAAATGAAAGCCAGGCTGCCATCCCATATGCGCTTACCCTGCATTAAAACCCATAAAACAGGAAGAATACAGTGGTACCTCGGGTAAGTACTTAATTCGTTCTGGAGGTCCGTTCTTAACCTGAAACTGTTCTTAACCTGAAGCACCACTTTAGCTAATGGGGCCTGCTGCTGCTGCTGCGACAGCAGAGCACGATTTCTGTTCTCATCCTGAAGCAAAGTTCTTAACCCGAGGAATTATTTCTGGGTTAGCGGAGTCTGTAACCTGAAGCGTATGTAACCTGAAGCGTATGTAACCTGAGGTACCACTGTATTACTTTTGACTGGAAATGTATAGCTAGAACTATCAGCTTCAGTGAACAGTAGAGCAACCAAGATGGACTGAAATGGATGACATTAAACTCCATGTCACTTTGTAACTTTTTGATGACTCTCATTGACAGTCTGATGAGACCTCAACGTCCTGGAAAACATCAGAGCATCAACATAATGAAGATGATGATGAAGAAACAATGGTGTCTTGGCAAATCATAACATTATTGAAAATGGAATGTGCTGGAATGTTTTCCAAGTGACCTGAGTAAAGAAGTGCTGGAAAAGCAGGAGTCCTGGTTGTGCTTTTCCCCCAGATAAATATAACACATAGTCTAGGTCTTAATGTGGATTAAGCAATGTCAGTAATGAAACAAAAATATATATGGGGAATTCCACTCTGCTACTCCTAGTTCCTTTCAATTAGCTGAAGAGTGTCTGATCTTGGCCCACAGTGATGACTGGGTAACTATGATTTTTATTCAAAAGTGCTAAGTGTGCTAGGAAGTTCAGAAATTAGGATATGCCATGGAGCTTAGAAATTCTGCCTCATGATTTGATGAGCTGGAGGCCAAATCTTCATTTAGCATCAGAAATGACAACCTGTGATCGCTTTGTCAATGCAAGTATAATGCTATAGTTATGCAATCTTAAATATATATATATATATAAAAGTGTGATATTACATTGCTTTGTTGCTTTATTTTCTTCAAATTTTATGAAGACAATAATGCTCCTTAAATGAAGCATTGCAAACCAATAAATTGATAGATTTGCTTCAATTGAAGTTGTGAGTCTGTGGTCTTTTATCACTGATTATTTATTTTTACTTTGCAAAATTTCTATGCTGCTTGACTATAACGACAAACAAATCTCAAAGCAGCTTGCAAAAAGAATAAAACAGTAAGCTTATCAGTAAAAATCGTTAAAACAGCGGTTTAAAACATTAAAAAACCAATTAAAACCAATGATAAGTTAAATACAGATTACAACAATGTCAACATTCTACAAATCTGGGCAGCCTTTTTGAAACAAGGATGTTTATTATTATTAAATTTATTTATTCGATTTTTAAAATTAGAATTTTACAGAGATATATCAAACATAAATCATAAAAACAAAATTCCAAGGAATCTCCTGGACTTCCATCCTCCCCTTTTTGGGTTCTATTATTAATCAGTTCCTCCCGCATCTTTTATGATAACCCAAACCCTTTACTTCTTCCATTATGTCCATTATTCCAATCCTACTAAAGATTTTAACTGTTTACAGTGGTCTTTACGGTAAGTTATAAATGTTCCCCATTCCTTATTAAAATTTTGGTCTTCCTGATTTCTGACTCTTCCAGTTATTTTTAGCCGTTTCAGCATTAACTTCTTCTGCCATTCTTCTCTGGTAGGAACTTTATCTTCTTTCCATATCTGGGCCAGTAAGATCCACACAACCGAAACAAGGATGTTCTTGTTGGCAAATGCTCCTGGGGGGGATGGCAGACCCCCAGTACCTCCGAGCATCTCCCAGTAGGCACGTCTCTGAAATGGCATGTCCCTTCACTCCAGAGTGCCCCTCTGCGACACTTCTCATATGAAAAGTGCATGCAAGTCTTCCGGCATCACACAGCAAGAAGATACAAACATCCATAGATCTAAACTATGTTTATTCACAATATATACAGAGAATCCATAATCATATCTATGCCCTCCAAACTCTGGCAGAAAACAGAAAGCATACAGCAAAAGCGAAAGTACAGTGCAATACAGTGGTACCTCTGGTTAAGTACTTAATTCATTCCGGAGGTGCGTTCTTAACCTGAAACTGTTCTTAACCTGAAGCACCACTTTAGCTTATGGGGCCTGCTGCTGCTGCTGTGCCGCCGGAGCACGATTTCTGTTCTCATCCTGAAGCAAAGTTCTTAACCCAAGGTAATATTTCTGGGTTAGCAAAGTCTGTAAACTGAAGCGTATGTAACCTGAAGCGTATGTAACCCGAGGTACCACTGTATAGTGGTATCTTTGGTTGCGAATGGGATTCGTTCCAGAGCCCCATTCGCAACCTGAGAGGAACTCAACCTGTGCCTGCAGGTCTGCGCACGAGCGGGTCACGATTCACCGCTTCTGTGCATGCGCATGATGTCATTTTGCACGTCTGCGCATGCACGAGGGGCAAAACCTGGAAGTAACCCTTTCTGGTACTTCCGGGTTGCTGCAGGACGCAACCTGAAAAGACGTAACCTGAATCGAACGTAACAAGAGGTATGACTGTAACACTCTCAGACGGAAGAGATAAGACAGTCTTCCATTCCCACACTCTTCTCAGACATCTCATGTGATTTATACTAATCACACTAGCCAGCATCAGCTACCTAAAATCCTAACAGTTCTTAAGGTAAAGGTAAAGGGACCCCTGACCATTAGGTCCAGTCGTGACTGACTTTGGGGTTGCGGCGCTCATCTCGCTTTATTGGCCAAGGGAGCCGGCGTACAGCTTCCAGGTCATGTGGCCAGCATGACTAAGCCGCTTCTGGCAAACCAGAGCAGCGCACTGAAATGCCATTTACCTTCCCGCCAGAGTGGTACCTATTTATCTACTTGAACTTTGAAGTGCTTTCGAACTGCTAGGTTGGCAGGAGCAGGGTCCGAGCAACGGGAGCTCACCCCGTTGCGGGGATTCGAACCGCTGACCTTTTGATCGGCAAGTCCTAGGCTCTGTGGTTTAACCCACAGGGCACCAAAAAAAGAACAGTGAAGGTGCCCGTCTGAGGTCCATAGGAAGAGAGTTCCAAAGTATGACTGATGCCACACTCTAAGACTGAGCATTATTCCTTGTCCCACTGGATTTTTCATGAGCAAGTGTGAATCCCAATTAGGTCCCCGATTGCAGCAGAAAGCATTTCCCCACCAAGAACTGGCTGTTCCTCCACAGCTGCCTGTTTCTGCCTTGTGGTAGCTGGACTTGCAATGTTGTCATTAGGGCCTCTCCTACCAGGTGCGGCCAGACAGGCACCTCAGGTGGTAGAACTAGCCTCTTCTGCCGCCACTCGCTTCCACAGCTGCTGCCTCCTTGCCCGCTGTAACCTGCTCTATGGGGTGCTGGCTGCTACCATATTCACCTCCTCTGTGCACAGACACCCCCTTTACTGTTGCCACTAAAAGTAAAGGACCCCTGGATGGTTAAGTCCCGTCAAAGGTGACTATGGGGTTGCGGCGCTCATCTCGCTATCAGGCCGAGGGAGCTGGCATTTGTCCACATACAGCTTTCTGGGTCATGTGACCAGCATGACTAAACTGCTACTGGTGCAACGGGGCACCATGACAGAAGCCAGAGTGCACAGAAACACTGTTTACCTTTCCGCCACAGTGGTACCTCTTCATCTACTTGTACTGGCGTGCTTTTGAACTGCTAGGTTGGCAGGAGCTGGGACAGAGCAATGGGAGCTCACCCCGTTGCGGGGATTAAAACCACTAACCTTCCAATTGGCAAGCCCAAGAGGCTCGAGAGTTTAGACCACAGTGCCACCCATGTCCCATACCTGCCTCCGGTGCTGCCACCTGCCATAGCTGCTGTGGCAACTCCCTCTGCATCTCTGGTGGTGGGCAGGCAAGGAGGATGATGTAGAGACGGTGGCCTTTTCTGTTTTGCTTGAATGTGAGGGATTGGCATTCTGGCTCCTGCCTTGCGGGTGGTGATATATCCCATAAATCACCACTCCCCACTCCTGGTCCTCTGCCTCTCCCACAAGCTTTTCAGAGCCCTGCCAGAAAGGTGGAAAAATCTCCCCCGCCGGCCTTGTCTCCTGCTCAAGACCCTCTTGGCACAGTCAAGGGCTGTTTTGTCGACTTCATCTAAGCCTTTCATCTGGAAATCCTGGTTTCCATCTCTATCTCACTCTGGTACCCAGTGAAATGTCCTCGCTCAGAATCTCCATCAGGGTCCATCCATTGACAGTTAGTCCCTGAAATGGTTGCTTAGCAATGGGATGGAAGGGAGGACAGATTCTTCAGAAGAGAGTGAGGAGCAGCCTGCTTCACTGCCTGCTTCTTTAAAGGAACAAAATCTTTATTATTGTTGTTGTTGCATCTTAGTTTTGTTTTCCTTAGAAATGAGCAAAATTAGGCATTCGAGTAGAAAAAGAAGTCAGAATATACCAGATCTCATATTTTAAGACTTACGCCTCATCACTACCTGTGTACAATGATTTAAAAAGTCTGAAAATAGAGTCAGAAAATGGCTTATCCAGTCAGTTTTGTCCCCAAGCAATTCTCTGTGATGACACAAAGGACCCAGAGGATGGACAGTGTGTATGTCATCCAAATGTTCTGACCTCCTGACATCATAATGAGGTGACCAGAGAGTGCTCAGTCTTCTTTCAGAATCCCATTACTCTTTGCTACCACTTTCTTAGACATTTCACTGAAGGTTTCAACCTCATCAGGGAAATTCTTCATTGGTGGGTTGGTTTTGAGTTACTCTGGTTCCGAAGTCACCATTACTTTGCTTTCTTTTTTCATACGCTTTTTCCAGAGGAGCTGCTTTTACTGTGGAGAAAATAAGGAGATCGCACACCTGAGCACAAGCATTACCCTGGCGTTGAAAACAATTTACTGATGCTGACAGGGCATCCTTGTCTCTTCCAACCCGTTGTTTGTGTAATGTTGTATTAAGATCTGCTCTGCTCATTCTGCACCAATTCTTTTATCTCAGACAGGAGGGACCCCCTTTGCTTTGCTTTGCTGTGATGTATGTGAACAGGGCCACAGAGGTTCTATTTGAAGGCCGGACTTTGTTTTAGTCCTTAATACTAGGATGGCAGTACAAAACATCTCTGCGGGTTTGCAAACCGTTTCAGTGCTGAATGCTGGTAACGCTTTCGTTCCCTCGATGCTATGCCAAACAAGGGTACTTCAAAAGACACGGTAAAAAAAGAAGCCTAGGCATAGGGTAGAAAGAAAGAACTGTACTGGTGCAAGAAAAGGAGAAGAAGTATATTCACAATGTCAGTCCTTGCAAAATGCAGTCACAAAAGGGGAATCCTCTATTCTGCTGAAGCATAATGAAGAACCGGCTGTTCTGTATTATTTCATTTCTTCTATGGACATGCTGCACATTCCAACATGGTAAGATATTAAGTTGAAAGACAAACATTTCATGCAGTGAAAGAGCAGGTGCACTCTCTTTTTAAAAAGAAATTATTTATTTCAGAAGACCTCTAGAACTAAGGCTAGGAGCTAAATTCAGGTCTGCGTTTTGGTCCGTTAAAGCTGTGGCATTCTGCAAATAATTCCATCAATAGTTCCAAGAATAATATGGTGTGGTGCTAAGCTGGTTTGCATGAATTTGTGTTTGCAGGGCCAATTGATAGGCAAGGACAGGGTATACAATGTGTTGCCTTCTCAATGTGTTGAGAGCCAGTGTGGTGTAGTGGTTTAGAGCAATAGACTCGTAATCTGGGGAACCGGGTTCGTGTCTCTGCTCCTCCACATGCAGCTGCTGGGTGACCTTGGGCCAGTCACACTTCTTTGAAGTCTCTCAGCCCCACTCACCTCACAGAGTGTTTGTTGTGGGGGAGGAAGGGAAAGGAGAATGTTAGCCGCTTTGAGACTCCTTCAGGGGAGTGATAAAGCGGGATATCAAATCCAAACTCTTCTATGTTGTGGGACTCCCACACCTATCAACCCCAACCAGGTAGGTCAACATAAAGAAATCACAGGATTCCAGCAACAGCTGGAGGGCATTCATCCTGGTCTTTAATTTTTTAAAAAATAGATTTTAACGTATTTTAAATTGCTGCAGCCAGTCCTGGGATCCGGTCATAAAGGCAGGTAAGAAATATAATTATGATTATGATTGCCCTGGGTTAGAAATTTAGGGGTAGTGATTATATTACATTTATTGAACAGATTTTATTATTATTATCACTATTGAATGATTCTGCTCTTATCTGCGAAATCTTGTGTTTATATCAACAAAATGCTTTGATATATAGGGCATTTTGTATGCCACTGCTGATAGTAATATTAATAATAATTTTATTATTTATATGCCGCCCATCTGACTGGGTTGCCCCAGCCACTATGGGCAGCTCCCAACAAAAATTTAAAAACACAATAAAGCATCAAAGCTTTCTGATACAGGGTTGCCTTCAGATGTCTTCTAAAAGTCAGATAGTTGTTTATTTCCTTGACATCTGATGGGAGGGTGTTCCACAGGGTGGGTGCCACTACTGAGAAGGCCCTCTGCCTGGTTCCCTGTAACTTCACTTATAGTAGTGAGGGAACCACCAGAAGGCCCTAGAAGTTGGACCTCAGTGTCTGGGCTCAACGATGGGGTTGGAGATGCTCCTTTAGTAAACTTCAACTTTTAGTGGTGCTGTACTGGCTATACATCAATGTGTTGCTATTGCTGTATATTCTGACTTTTGTTGTTGTGATGGTTGGCGTTGTGATGTATTGTTCCCATTGCTGTTAAAAACACTGGAATCCAATGGGATGACAATGATGTCATCCGGATGCTCCTTAAAAAGTGAGTGAGCCAAGGATGCTAATGCCTAGAGAAAAGAGCTGGTGTGGAAGTGACCTTTGATTTGTATTCAGGAACTTACAGCTTTGATCAATTATCATTCTACTTTGAAAAGGATTTTTTCTTTAGTGACTATGATGATGCTAAATGCCATTTCAGTGTGCACACCTGACATTGATTTTGGAGAAATCATAGAGAATAAAAGAGCTCAATATCTGGAACGTGACCGGTTACAGTACAAGTGCTTCCCTGGGTATGACTTGGAAGGGTCTGGCTGGATAACATGTAAGGAAGACGGATGGAGCCCTCGTCCAAAGTGTTTTGGTGAGTGGACTATTTCTGTCAACTTTTAAGTAACATGGATAGGGCACACTGTGAAACTGGATAACTCCAGCATTTGTGGATCATATGCACTTATCTCAAAATAAAATTATATTGCCGGAATTGGATTGGATATAGCACAACCCACCCCATAGCAATGGGGTAGCCACAATTACAGGAAATGGCTTTAACTGGCTAGCTAAACCAGGTGAAGGTAGCCAATGGGTCTCAAACCCGCAGTGAGCTACATGTGAAGACAGGCTCTGGTGGATTAAGCATACAAGGCCAATAGTGGGTCCAACGGTCAAGAAGGTGGTTTCTGCATGTGCTGTAGATGGGGCTTGTCAACCTGGGAAGGTAGCTTATCTAGGAGAAGGAAATCTCTGATCCTACTGGTGCCGCACATATTGCTCTGCTTTCCTTTGGACCACATCAGTGAAGCCAAGAGGCTGGTCTTGTCATTTGGGTAGCCCAGGACCTCCATACACACTGCCCAGGCTTGAACCCAGGGAGGTCATTTCAGTGCTGCTAATGTAGCAGTTTGACTTAGCTTCCATCTGAACATATGTAGGCACTCTACATCAGGGATGGGGAACCTGTAGCCCTCCAGATGCTGTTGGACAACGCCTAAATTCCCTGACATTTGGCCCTGTCAGCTGTGTCTGATGTTCAGCAACATCTGGAAGGCCACAGGTTAGCCACACCTGCTCTAGGTGATCAGGACTCCTGGTTTTATAGAAGTACCAATTGCATGGAGTGCTAATGCTAAATGTGCACAGGGATTGAAAAGGTTGTCCTGAATGCCTAAATCAGGCTTCCTCATCCTCGGCCCTCCAGATGTTTTTGGCCTACAACTCCCATGATCCCTAGCTAGCAGGACCAGTGGTCAGGGATGATGGGAACTGTAGTCTCAAAACATCTGGAGGGCCGAGGTTGAGGAAGCCTGGCCTAGATGTTGAGGGCTAGGACTAATGGACCAATGAGGCCAAAGGGAGCTGGAATCCAAAAACACTTAGAAGGATATACAGTGGTACCTCGCGTTACATACGCTTCAGGTTACATATGCTTCGGGTTACAGACTCCACTAACCTCGGGTTAAGAACTTTACCTCAGGATGAGAACAGAAATCGCACAACGGCAGCAGTGGGAGGCCCCATTAGCTAAAGTGGTGCTTCAAGTTAAGGATAGTTTCAGGTTAAGAACGGACCTCCGGAACGAATTAAGTACTTAACCCGAGGTACACTGTAATCTGAAAAGGGATATAATATAAAAAATATCATTTGAACCCAAGTTAATATGTGGGTTTATTTTCATTCAGAATTGAGCAAAAGCTGGATGTCATTTGTAGGCCATAGATTTATAAGCTACTCCTAGGGATGCAATTAATCTAAAGTCAGACCTGGAAGGCTGAATAGGAGAAGCCAATTCCAAAGATGACCCCGTCTCTTTCTTCCTTTTCTTTCAGCACCCTGCCCTATCACAAAACAACAGCTGGAAGCCAGAAACCTGCTTTTGTACGGTGGGCAAAAACATTCAGAATTGATTAGAAATGCACATACATTGGAATTCATATGCATGAAAGGATACATAATAATCTCTCCTTCTGTGAGAACATGCGTTGATGGGAACTTGGATCTGCCATCCTGTAACCCTGTCGGTAACTGCATTGATAATGCTATTTCACATCACTTGGGTGGTTTATCTGAAGGGCATGGGGGGGGGGTGTTTCTGCTGTGTTTGACCTGACCTGCTGACACCATCAAATTTTGGCTCTGCTTTTGCCTGGGTTCAGTGCAAAATGGGTCTTTGCTTTATGCAGAAAACCCATGAGCACATCACCTTCCAGTTTAAAAGCATCTCCCAGTACCTTCTCCCATTTGCTTGGATAGCCTCTAAATCCCTTAATCTCCTACCAATGAGCTGAAATCATCATCATCATAATGATAATTGGATCCAGCTGTTGTTGTTGTGTAAAATGACCTTTAAAAAATCCTATTGGATTGCTTACACAAACCACTGCTGGATGCCTATGGAAGTGAAAACAAACCTTTCTAAGTGAGGTTAAATTCATCTGCCTAGTTTTGTTGTCACCAAAGTCAGGAAATGCAAGCTACAGTGGTACCTCAGAGTTAAGAACTTAATTCGTTCTGGAGGTCTATTCTTAACCTGAAGCACCACTTTAGCTAATGGGACCTCCTGCTGCCGCCGTGCCACCGGAGCACGATTTCGGTTCTCATCCTGAAGCAAGTTCTTAACCCGAGGTACTATTTCTGGGTTAGCAGAGTCTGTAACCTGAAACATCTGTAACCTGAAGCGTCTGTAACCTGAGGTACCACTGTATTTAGTTGCAGTGTCTATGTTTTTATTGTTTTACCTCTGGGAAGGAGGAACAGGGTAAGAAGAGGATGGGAGTCTGGTGAGGTATTTGGAAAGGCTTTGCGGGTCAGATTTAGCCTGTGAGCTGCTAGCTCCCCACCCCTTCGTAGTAGTGGACATGACTATGAGCTTGATATGGAAACAAACAAGCTCATACCTTCCAACATTTCTCCAATGAAAATAGGGATGCTTAATTCAATAATAGTAAGAGTAAGAGTAGTAGTAATAGTAGTAGTGGTAACAACAACAACAACAAGAATACCCCAGCCACTCTGGGCAGCTTTCAACATACATAAAAGCATAATAAAATGATACAGGGCTGCCTTCAGATGTCTTCTAAAGGTTGTACTGTATAGTTACTTATCTTCTTGGCCTGGGGGGTCATGTAACTCCATACTGTCCAACATTTATCTGATGAAAATAGGGATGTCCTAAGGAAAAGCAGGACATTCCGGGATTAAAACAGAAACCAGGACAGCTTCTGTAAATCCAGGACTGTCCTTAGAAAACAGGGACACTAGGAGGGTTTACAAGCTACCTGAGACATATGTGCAGAGGTTTTATATTGACCTTGTCAGGTGGAAGCAACCAAAGGACGATTGCTACTCTGGTAGCATTTAAATCAGACTTTTGCCTTGATCAAAATTCACCTCCCTTTCCCTCACAGAGCCCTGTGCTATCTTACTCAATGAAACAGGAAGCTAGTAAACAGAAGAACGTATGAGAATATTTTTTTATAATGCACTTACATTGATGATTCGATTGCAAGCCAGAACATGTCATTTCAAAAACCTTTCCACGTCTGTTTTTACGCGCCACTGCAAACCAAAGTGTAATGTGCGCTTAGTTTGAACTGGCTGGTAGGGACTGTGCCTCTTACCATGAAGTAACTTTTGACAACGATCATATATGCCTTGAGATCGGAGACCACAGGTGTTAGAGATTTATGGGCAACAGAGGTGTGGCACATGCCTCCAGCATCACACAGAGATGTTAGATGCTAGAAAGGGCATTCATAAGATAACTTACCTATTCTACCGTTATAACATATGTTATTCCATTGGGTCATTCCAGTGTCTGACCAAGAGACTTCCATCACTGGTGACATCCCTGCCGGTGCCACCACTTCCAAGAATCTGCTGCTGCTAGCATCAGATCTCTCCACACCAGGTACCAGAATGATGCAATGCCCCCTGTTACCCATTAGGCTGGAATAGGGATGGAACGATCTGCCAGTCCCTCAGTTTCTCATTTTTCTCAGTCTTAAGTTCATGGGGCAAAACTCAGCTGAGAGGGGTGTCCTAAAACAGGGAAGAAGGGATTAAACAACCCTCCCATATTGCCGCTGCTCCAGTCAAATTTGCAGTCCCCTTCTTGTGCAATAGATTTTCAATTAAAAAAAACACTGGAAGATCATATCACTGATCTCCATTGCAATGCATTTTGAGCTGAGGCTAAGTGCTTGCAGGATGGCAGCCACTGTTGATTGCTGGGGTGGCTAGTTTGCATTCTAGAATGATCATTTAATTTTAAAAGCCATGTGGTGGTGGTTATATGTTGCAACTACTGAGCGGTATTGAGGAAGACATTAACCGTACTTCCTAAAATTCCTTTTTTCTGTTTCACCACAAGTGATGTGCACTGCCCCAGAAATAGGTGGCGGCAACTTCTTTCCTGTAAAGAGTCAGTACAAATTTGAGGAAGTGATCTCTGCTAAATGTAATCAGGGATATCAGCTGGAAAGCCGCAAGAGCTCTTTTAAATGTACAAAGTATGGCTGGTTACCATCTCCAAAGTGTGTACGTAAGTAATTTTCATGTTGTAGTATTTCCCCCCCCCCCATGCAGTGTTAATCTCAATGACTGATAATGGAATCTGTTTTGTATTTTTGATGGTTTTTCATCTACTTTCCCCCAAGCTGTGTGTTACGTACTGAAGCTCTCATCCTGGGCCAGCAGGGGGATACTGTAGATAGTTCAGGTCCACTATGCAAATAAGGGATCGAAAGTGACGTTCAGTGATTGGATAGTTACAGAAAATGGTTACTGTTGAGTTCTAGTGGAGCTCTATATAAGCAGGCTGCCTGAACCCTTCAGTTCAGTTCTGACCTGTGAATAAACAAGAGCTGTTCGAAGAATCGCTGTGTCGTCTGATATGTTCACCCACAATTTAACAGTGTGTTTATATCATATGCCAGGGCCATCATTCTGAATTTGCCGCTTGTATGGTTTTAAGTACCAGCTCCTCTCTGAACCATAAACCCCACCTCCAGTTCTTAAATCCACTGGCACACTAAACAAGTTGTCTATACTGAATTGTTCAAACAAAGAACCATGAAGAGAGAGCAATGGTATTGGCTTGGCTCAAGGCCTTACATTCCCAATCCAACAAATTGTGGATACATGCAGTGGAAGCCATTTGACTTCTGAGGTGCATTCGAAAATGGAAGCCATTCAAAAACCCAAACGTTCAGCAACGGAGACATTCAAAAACCGAGGTACCACAGTATCACTACACAATTATGTTGATCCTCGTGGAAAACCATTCCAGTATCAGAGCCACATTACTGGGACCAATATCAGAGCCACATTACAGGTTCCATAAAAATAATAGGAAATATTCACAATTCACAGAGTTTAGGACTGTCGACTCAATGGGGCTATTAGGCTAACATTGGAAAAACCTGCATAAACAAACAGAATCGAGTACCGTCAAGCAAAATAACTGAAGGTGTTTATCTGTTTTAACAGTTTCTGTTTTATCTCTTTCAAAGCAAAGCAATGTGATTATCCCCATATAGAGAATGGAGCACTATCTTGGTCCAACACATACTACAGCGACGTCTATTTTCCAAAAAAGGAGGGACAGACAATTAGTTTCAGATGCAAGCACGGCTTTCTGCCAAAAAATAAAAAGTACTGGTATAGAATTAGATGCACCAAGTTGGGCTGGGATCCAGAACCGAAATGCTTCAGTAAGTGTATGTTTCTCTTATTCTCCTTGAGCTAAGAAGGCACCAGCAACATTAATGATGGCTGCTGAGGTGCTTTCAAAGCGTTAGTCTACCTAAGATGGAAGTAGCATATAAGTCAAAAGCAGGGCTGACCCGTTCTATTTCGTCACCTGAGTCAAAACAGAAAGGTTCCACTCCTGCTCTGCTGTTCCTCTGTCAAAGCCTCACTTAGTGGGGTTGCATGGCTGTAGCTTCCAGGATGTGGCAAGATCTTATGAGAGATTGGCAAGATATTGCCGGAACCCAGAAGCTGGATGCAACTGAAGGCTGCCATAGCTCCCTGGTTCTGGCACCTTCCTTCTATGTTTTTCCCACCTGACATTTCAAACTTGCTTGTAAATATGAGAGAGCCAGTGTGGTGTAGCGGTTAAGAGCGATAGACTCGTAATCTGGTGAACCGAGTTCGCTTCCCCACTCCTCCACATGCAGCTGCTGGGTGACCTTGGGCCAGTCACACTTCTCTGAAGTCTCTCAGCCCCACTCACCTCACAGAGTGTTTGTTGTGGGGGAGGAAGGGAAAGGAGAACGTTAGCCACTTTGAGACTTCTTTGGGTAGTGATAAAGCGGGATATCAAATCCAAACTCTTCTTCTTCTATGACCCCTTTCTTGGCATTTCGAATCCCTTGCGCAACGAGGGAGATTTGGGATGCGCGTGCGAGTCCCCACCCACTCCTTATCACATGAATAGGGCTAGAATTTACAAACATTCATTCCAAACCTTCTTTATGACAATCCCTGTGTGCGCGCGCCATGATTCTGCAGGCATGCCTAAAAAGCACTGAATATCGTATTGGGTGTAGCAGAATGTAGCATTTGGAGAATCTTTGTTCTTTAATTTTTTTAAAAAGTGAGTTTCTTAGGAACTTATACTAGGAAGTTGCCTTATACTAAGCAAGAGACTCTTGGTCAGTATTGCACAGTGTGATGTCATTCAATATTTGACAGTGGATTTCCATGATTTCATACAGTGGCCTATTCCATAGCTGAACCAGGTATGAACCAAATGTATTTTGCATACTGTTCTCTAATAAAGGTTTTGTACACATTTCCTCTCTTTACATTCATGCACATGTATTCGTTTTGCCTTTAGGACAATGCACCCCTCCTAAACCCTTGCCACATGGTGAAGTAATTTACGGCTCTAAGAATAACTTCATCGAGGGTGATAACGTTTCGTTTCGTTGTGATGCAGGCTATCAACCTGAAAATCAAGCAACGGCCACGTGTACAAAAAATGACTGGTCGCCTACTCCAAGTTGTTCCTCCATGTGTAAGCTTTACTTGATAACTGATTGATACACCTCGGATTGTGGATACAGCCTGATTCTGCCTTAAACAAACCACATTATCTCCATGCCCTTACTGCCATGATAGTTCTGTGCCAACAAATTCCTTTAATAAGGTTTTTTGGGGACATGGAATAGAACTGCAATGCATCTGGGCTGACTTAAGGCCCATCCACGCTCCTGTTTGTCCCATGATTTCTAAGCAGGGGTTGGAGACAATTTTCTTTTGTCCCACTGCTTTCCCTGGGAAAACCCATTGTTTACTGCTGAATCGGAACAAACACCAATCTGCAGAAAACTCGACAGATGTTTGTTCCGATTCAGCAGTAAACAGCAGGTCTTTCTGGGCAAAGTGGTGGGGCGAAAGAAAAACCTATAGGACCTAGATATCATGGGACAAACAGATATGTGGACGAGCCCTTAGCTTTCAGTGTGATCCTATAAATCCTTTATGTAAAGTGGCACATTTCTGTATGCGCACTGCAGCTCAAACAGGAAATTAGATTAGGTTTCATAAATGGTTCCATAGCAATCTGCTCAGATTTATGAGACCAGAGGCTCAGTCCTGTGGTCTAGGCAAGATGGTTGCCACTGACTTGGATAGATATGAGCAAGTAGTATTCAGCGAGAGAGGAACTTCAGAAATGTTATATGCTATTTGGCAGGATTCTGGCCCACCCCAGTGGCTAATCATTTGTGACCTCCAACCTGTATAGGCAATGGATTTGTTTCTTCTCTCTTCCCCATCTGGATGGGAATTGGCGGATGGTTTATTTATTACCTCAAAAAAGGATTAAAATTCCAATAACAGTTAAATAACAACAGGTGGCTGCTACTGCTGTGCTCCCTTAGTAGAAATATTATAGTTTGCTAAACCAGTTGCCTTTCTGAATCTCAACTGAGGGACAAGGAGGGATATTCACAGCTTGGACACTAGGCTAATGGCTTTGGGTTGACTTGCTACCATAAGAGATAATGAGCAATCAAAACCAAGACTCAGAAATACTGAACATGATGCCCGGCTGATGTTGGATTATATTTCTCATGAGCCCTGAGCAGATCAGGGATATTGGGAGGAGCTCCAGGAACACACAAAGAGCATCATTTTAGCTATCCTTGCTCTGCTGAAAGGGTGTCAATTTGTATAAAATATGGGTCGGGGGAGGAAAGTTCTGCCCCCACAACATTTGAATAGCAATGCCTATCCATTTTTGGGAGGCAGCCCCCTCAAATATTTTATTTTTTGGGGGGGGGGGGGGCAAAGGGACCTTGGCCCCTTAGGAGTTGGCTCCTGTGCTCTGCTAACTGTACAGTG
This sequence comes from Podarcis tiliguerta, assembly GCF_965153285.1. NCBI lineage: Eukaryota > Metazoa > Chordata > Lepidosauria > Squamata > Lacertidae > Podarcis > Podarcis tiliguerta. The sequence goes on from NC_139539.1 coordinate 79,932,610, forward strand.
AATGTTCTCAATTTGTTCCCATCAGCAAGCCTCATTTCACAACACGTTTTAGTGCTGCACGCTAGGACAGTAGTACCTCAGGTTAAGAACTTAATTCGTCTGGAGGTCTGTTCTTAACCTGAAACTGTTCTTAACCTGAGGTACCACTTTAGCTAATGGGGCCTCCCGCTGCTGCCGCTGCACGATTTCTGTTCTCACCCTGAAGCAAAGTTCTTAACCCAAGTTACTATTTCTGGGTTAGAGGAGTCTGTAACCTGAAGCATCTGTAACCTGAAGCGTCTGTAACCTGAGGTACCACTGTATAAAGAACCTAACCTATGTTGTATTTCTTCAACCCGCCCCCCATAACATTACAGCTGGATCCAGATTTGAGAGAAGACTTCAGTAGGTCAACCTCACCAGTGCCTGGAGATTAATGTATATATGCTATTTATTTTTATATGATTTGAATTCTTTCTTAATTTTTTATTGTTATGGATGTTGCTTGTTTGTATTCATGCTGTTAGCTGCCTTGTGTAGAAAGTCACAGTACAAATAAATTATTTTTTTAATATAAAAAATTGCAAGACTTTATATCTGTAATAACTCCACCCTTTATTATACATATGCCACAATGTTGTGAACTGAAGCATTTATTTAACAGGGGCTAGGGCTATAGCTTTCCCAGTAGTGATGTATGGAAGTGAGAGCTGGACCATAAAGAAGGCTGATCGCCGAAGAATTGATGCTTTTGTATTATGGTGCTGGAGGAGACTCTTGAGAGTCCCATGGACTGCAAGAAGATCAAACCTATCAGTTCTGAAGGAAATCAGCCCTGAGTGCTCACTGGAAGGACAGATCGTGAAGCTGAGGCTCCCATACTTTGGCTACCTCATGAGAAGACTCCCTGGAAAAGACCCTGATGTTGGGAAAGATTGAGGGCACAAGGAGAAGGGGACGACAGAGGACGAGATAGTTGGACAGTGTTCTTGAAGCTACAAACATGAGTCTGACCAAACTGCGGGAGGCAGTGGAAGACAGGAGTGCCTGGCGTGTTCTGGTCCATGGGGTCACGAAGAGTTGGACATGACTAAACGACTAAACAACAACAGGGCTATAGCACTCCTCCAACAGGGACCCTTGGAGGGTAACTCTATTTGATGTAGCTCATAGGGCCCTCTGAGTGGTGATTTACCCTTAGATCTACTCCCAGCAGATAGATTGGAGAGAGATAATTTGGCTTCACCCAATGCCTATGCCAAACAATTCACATCTGTAACCAATAAAGTTGTGGCCTATTTGAATCCATAAAACCATATGCTGTGTCATGTCTGGTTATTCATCCCTTAGGGAACTGTGGTGTCATGGGGTCTTGGCTCGCAACTAATTTTACATAAGGTTAGGCAAACCAAGAAAAGGGATATATATATATAGGGATGCCTAGCTTGCTACATTTGATGAGTAAACTTGTCAAAGGTCACAATCTCCCAGTTTTATCAACCCACTGATATCGAGGACGTTGCTTGGCAGACTTCCAATTGGCAGCTATAAACACCATTGCTGTTGCTTCTTCTTCTTCTTTGGCAATCACTTTTAGCCAAGTAAGATTGTCTTCCATGAACACGGTTTTAACAATGAGTCTGTAAGTGACTGTGGAGGCCAATTCTGGATCCCCACATCCTTCCACAGTGGCGACATAGGTTTCTGGGCGGGAGTTGATCACGGTGAGGGTTTGCCAAGCATGCCTTCCTCTTAGCACGTTTCTCTCTTTCGTCCTGAGTTTGAGCGTCTTCAAAGCCTGTGACACCTTTGGTAAAGGCTGTTCTCCAGTTGGAGCTCTTGCAGGCCAGTGTTTTCCCGTTATCGGTGTTTATACTACATTTTTAAAGATTTGCCTTGAGAGAGTCTTTAAATCTCTTTTGTTACCAGCATTACGCTTTCCATTTTAAAGTTCGGAATAGAGTAGTTTCTTTGGAAGACGATAATCAGGCATCTGTACAACATGACCAGTCCACCCAGTTCCTAAAGAAAGTTTTTTATCCAGAGATCTAGGATCCTTTGACTCAAAACAATGAAGTTGGAGGCTGCCCTATTATTTACATGTCATGTTACTGCATCCTCTTTATTTTTATCATTGGATGCTGGTGGTGAGAATCATGTAGACCACCTTGTGCATATTGGTGGGAAAGTATGATCTAAATAGGATAGTAAATAAATGAATGTTCAATAGCTGAAGTAAAGGTGAGCCACTAGCTCATCTCAGAATAAGACACCCCCCCCCCAACAAAAGCTTCAGCCAGCTAAGGAAAGTACATCCCAATGCATTGATCGGATTTTTCCTTGCCAGAGGGGAAAGGGGTGTGTGTGTGTGTGTGTGTGTATCTTTAGATTGAAGGAGGGACTGTAGTTCATGCTCTGCCCCCCCTAAGGCCCCAAATTCAATCCCTGTCAGTTTCAATTAAACAGATCAGGTAACGAATGATCTCCCTGCCCGAGAGCTGAAGCCAGTCAGACAATACTGAGCAAAAAATCTGATCTGGTACAACAAGACAGCTTCTCATGTTCCCAGTTTAGCTTTGCTTCTTTTGCTGCCCAGATTGCAACACGAAACCCACAGAGCCTTTCAACAGCAAATGCTTATTTTAGCGATTTCCTCCACCTCCCATTATTTCCCCCAGTCACCAAAGAAGGCATATCTCAGTGTTGTGGCAAACCATTAACTACAACAGGGGGAGTTGATCTCAGGCCTTGGACTCTTGTTTAGCCTCCTCTGAGCATTTCGGAGCTAGACCACACGCGGCAGATCAAATGAAAATTGCCTGACATCCTGAGATGAACCGGCTGAGGTGCATAGTTCTGTTGCTTCTGCGGACAGCCTGCACTTCCCCAAATGGTAAGTTGTTCAGATAAAAAGGCAGTTTTAACCAGGGGGAAAGGAGGTGGCCATTCTGCTTGGTATCAAAAGGATTAACTGGTGAAGAATGCAAGAGGGTGGGCTGGTGATCATCAGGGCTGGTCCAAGACATTTTGTTGCCTGAAGCAATGGGCAGTGTGGTGCTCCCTTTCCATTCCATGTACAAAAGCTGACTGGTCACCTGATCAGATAGAGGGAGGGTGCCCAAGCAAGGCCATGTTGTCACTGGAGGGGAATGGGGATGGAGGAACAAGCAGGGGCTGCCGTCGCCTCTGGCACCTGCTGCATGAGACAGTTGTCTTAATACCTTACGGCAGAGCTGACCAAAAGTGGTAAATATGAAGGGGAGCAGGTGGTGCTCTGGTCTAAGCTACTGAGCCTCTTGGGCTTGCCGATCATAGAATCATAGAATCATAGAATCATAGAATCATCGAATTGGAAGAGACCACAAGGGCCATCGAGTCCAACCCCCTGCCAAGCAGGAAACACCATCAGAGCACTCCTGACATATGGTTGTCAAGCCTCTGCTTAAAGACCTCCAAAGAAGGAGACTCCACCACACTCCTTGGCAGCAAATTCCACTGTCAAACAGCTCTAACTGTCAGGAAGGTCTTCCTAATGTTTAGGTGGAATCTTCTTTCTTGTAGTTTGGATCCATTGCTCCGTGTCTGCTTCTCTGGAGCAACAGAAAACAACCTTTCTCCCTCCTCTATGTGACATCCTTTTATATATTTGAACATGGCTATCATATCACCCCTTAACCTCCTCTTCTCCAGGCTAAACATGCCCAGCTCCCTTAGCCGTTCCTCATAAGGCATCGTTTCCAGGCCTTTGACCATTTTGGTTGCCCTCCTCTGGACACGTTCCAGTTTGTCAGTGTCCTTCTTGAACTGTGGTGCCCAGAACTGGACACAGTACTCCAGGTGAGGTTTGACCAGAGCAGAAGGTTGGCAGTTCAAATCCTGGGTGAGCTCCCGTTGCTCTGTCCCAGCTTCTGCCAACAAAGTAGATAAACAGGTACCACTGCAGTGGGAAGGTAAACGGCATTTCCATGTGTTTTGGTTTCCGCCACAGTGTTCTGTAGTGCCGGAAGCGGTTTAGTCATGCTGGCCATGACTAAATATGGATGATAAATATGGCCATGATAAATATGGGTTTTCCCTTTGTATCGACCTGAATTAGATGGTGGTGTCAGTATAGGAACATCATCCTCAAAAAATCCATAACCTCCATCTTCAGCCTTCTATGCTATGTTGATCAGAAGCAGTAGCTTAGGGCTGAAACAAGAAGACACCAGAGCATCGTGCCCTCCTGCATTTATTTAAACAACTATCTGAGTTTTAGAAGACATCTGAAGGCAGCCCTGTTTATGGAAGTTTTTAATGTTTGATGTTTTATTGTATTTTTAATATTTTGTTGGAAGCTGCCCGGAGTGACTAGGGAAACCCATCCCGATGAGTGGGGTATAAATACACTACCACCATCATCAGTCTTCAGTGAAGGAGATTCACAGCCTTTTACACAACTGGCAAGGAATAAGAACAGCTTTACAAGGAGAGCAATACAAAGGATAATAGATAACCAGGAATGCCAATAAAATCTGTTGACAAAACCTCTGTAAAAACTGCCATGCTTATCAAATGGCAATAATCCTGGAAACAGAATTAAATACAATATATAATTTATTGTCAAATCTCTTCTTCAGATTGTTAATGCTAAATATCATTCCAGTGTGTGAAAAACCACCTGAAGTTGACTTTGGGGAGACGGTAAGAGGTGAGAGAACTAAATTTCGGGAATTTGAGAATGCAAGAGTACAGTACAGGTGTAGCCCGGGATACATATTGGAGGGGCCCAAGTGGACAACATGCGATGGACAAAAGTGGACAACACCACCAAAATGTTTGGGTAAGAGATTATATTCTGTTAGCTTGTTTATTATAAAGGCTAAGATAATAAAGGCATAAACTGGTAAAGTTGAAATGACGTCCAAATTTTACAGCAAGTTCTAACAGAAATAATGAAAATAATAAACAATAATAAAATAAAATTTAAAAACTTATCTAAAATGCTTGCTGAAATTAAAAAGGACTTTGCTTGGTGCCAGCAGTACAACAGTGAAGGGACATGGCTGATGTCAGCTGGGAGAAAGTAATGAGAATTGGGCCCCCAAAAAAGAATTCTGGGAATTATAGGGATAGAACTACCTAAATTGCATAGAAATTTATTCATGTACATGACTACAGTGGCAGGAATATTACTTGCCCAAAAATGGAAAGAAGAAGAAGTCCCAGCAAAGGAACAATGGATACAAAAACTTATGGAATATGCAGAGATGGCGAAACTTACCAGAAGAATAAGAAATCAAGATAACAAACTTTTTATAAAAGAATGGAAATGGTCTATTGAATATTTACAGATCAATTGTAAACAGATAAAAACACCGGCAGGATTATTGTAATAACCTGCAGCTATATAAGAGTATAAATATACAGAAGATAAATCAAAGAATAAGTTAAGTGAATTTGGATATGCAGACACAATGAAGCCTTTAATGTCCTATTCGTTTTCTCCCATTGACATGATGAAAGCTGGACCATCTGTAAATTCCAAGGTTGAGTTTAGGCTACCCTAACTACAGTAAAAAGGGACGCAGGTGGTGCTGTGGGTTAAACCACAGAGCCTAGGACTTGCCGATCAGAAGGTCGGCAGTTCGAATCCCCGTGATGGGGTGAGCTCCTGTTGCTCAGTCCCTGCTCCTGCCAAACCAGCAGTTCGAAAGCACGTCAAAGTGCTCCGGCGGGAAGGTAAACGGCGTTTCTGTGCACTGCTCTGGCTCACCAGAAGCGGCTTAGTCATGCTGGCCACATGACCCGGAAGCTGTATGCCGGCTCCCTCGGCCAATAAAGCGAGATGAGCGCCGCAACCCCAGAGTCGGTCACAACTGGACCTAATGGTCAGGGGTCCCTTTACCTTACCTTTAACTACAGTAAAAACACCTGCCCTTTTTTCCTTCTTCTTTTAGCACCCTGTAGTATCACAAAAGAGCAGCTGGATGCCAAACACCTGCTTCTGTTTGGTGGCCGAAGGCGTTCCCATGTGATTCAACACAATGGGACATTGGAATTCCTGTGCAGGGAACGATATATCCTCCGGCCTCCTTCAGTCATGAAGTGTAACGATGGACACATGGATCTCCCATCATGCATCTCAGGTTAATGAGCTTTCAACACTTGATAATTCCTCTTGGATTATTGAAATACTCAAGGTTATCCCAATTTTATATTTGAAAGCCAGTTTGTCCAATTGCTCCTACAGATTCTGTCCCTCCTCCTCCTCCTCCTCCTCCTCCTCCTCCTCCTCCTCCTCCTCCTCCTTCTTCTTCTTCTTCTCATAAATAAATAAGAATAAACATGTGCACCCCACCGCCGAGACCACTCCATTGTAACTATCCAACCTCCCAGAATTTCCACACCTCTTGCGGTGGTTTGACCCTTTTTTTGTTTTAACAGTACAAATTCTACAAACACCCTCCATATCTCCCCCAAATCATTTCTCCTGCATATTCCCCGTCTTACCTTAATTGCACATGTTAATTTATCATTAATCGCTTTTTATCCCATACCTTTTTATGCCATTCTTCCATTTTATACTCTGCTTGCCCCTTCCGCTTTCTAGCTATGATAATTTGTGCAGCTGTCAATAAATTTGTGAGCAAGTCCTTCATAGCCTGTGAACCTTCCACCTCATCGTTAATTGATAATAATGCTGCCTCTGGACTTTCAGTCAGCTTTAACCCAGTGATTTCTGTTATCTCCTTAAACACCCTTTGCTATATATATATATATATATATATATATATATATATATATATATATTTATATATATATATATTTATATTATATTATATATATTATATTATATATATATATATATATATATATATATATATATTGTACATATTTACACCCCCACCACATGTGAACATAATTCCCTGTTTCCTGGCATCCCCTCCAACATAACCCTGGATATTCCTTGTTTATTTGATTTAATCCGACTGGTGTTAAATATCATCTCCAAAATAATTTATAATAATTTTCTTTTATTCTTACAAACAGCATTTTCAACGTACGTTTCTCCCATAATTTCCCCCAGCTGTGACTATCTATCTGCCCTGTTGTCTCCTTTTCCCACACCTCTTTTAATTTTCTGTCCTTTCTTAAAAGTGGTTCCTGAGCCCACAGTACACCTCGTACGTCTGCAAGGTCTTCTGCTGTGGGATGGAGTAGGATGATGGGCGGGTAAATAATAGCAATACACAAGGGGAGCAAAACAAAGTAACCAGGAACGTGCACAAAACCTATTGATGAGGCCTCTGTAAAAAACAAAACCATAAGCTGTCATGCTTATTGAGTTGTAATAAAGATGGAATCCTGGAATTGCAATGCAATTTGTTAATAATAATAGTAGTAATAATAATAATGATGATGATGGAATCTTGGCACGAAATATCATTCCAGTTTGTGGAGAACCACCTGAAGTGGACTTTGCAGAGACTGTAAGAAGTGTGAGAACCCAGTTTCAGGAATTCGAGAGCATAAGGGCATTTTACAGGTGCAACCCCGGTTATGCGATGGAAGGATCTGGATGGATGATATGCAATGGACAAAATTGGACAGAACCACTGAAGTGTCTGGGTAAGGGGCATGTTTTCTGTATGCTAACATGAAGCTTTAAGTCAGAAAGAATGAAATCTAGGATAAATTCTGAGGGCTGTTTCACAAATCTGAGAAGACTCCGAGCAGCAAACCTCACAGTGCAATCCTCAAGAGACTTTGCCTTGGACAGGTACGCTACAAGGCTCTGTGCAAACACTTTATCAAAATTTTATTTTTACAATTCAAGCAGCAAAGCCATTTTTGCCCTGTGAAAAAAGAGAACATTTCTTTTGATCCCAAACTGATACTCACTGGTTCTTGCTAACCTCCCCCAAATAATTAAGAGTTCAGTGCCACGATGGTGGATAAAATATCTTAAAATATCATACCCCTGTATGTACAGCTGTATGTACAACTGATAGTGTGCGATGTGCAATGAGAGAGACATGCAGGTTTGGCTATGCAACCCAGAGACACTGTCTGCCCAGAATTACTTAGAATTCCAACAGGAGGAAGATAATAAAATCTAATTTTGTGAGAATTAAGACTTTGGACACTCTCAAAATATATTTCATGTATTTATTTAGTTTTGCACTTTAGCTTTATTCTGTATTGATTTTTTCAGGATGTTTGTTCATTTTTATTTTTGTAATCTTTCATTTTTAACCACCCAGAGAACATTGGTTAGTGGGCAGTGTAAAAAAATTACAAAATAACTAAATACATAAAGAGAGGGGGATTCCCGGTTAGTGGAAGAGCACATGGGATAGTTAAGGAGCATACGGATTTTCTCTGCTCTTCTGTCACCCTAACCAAGGATTCGGAATAAGTTGTGTCATTACCCCAAATACTATCAACATCTATTGTTGTTTAGCCGTCTTAGTCATGTTTGACTCTCCGTGACCCCATGAACCAGAGCATGCCTTGGAAACTCTCCCTTTCTCCTCAAAGCTTCTCCTTTTTTATCTCCATGGAGTTTTCTTGGCAAAATACTGGAGTGGTTTGCCAGTTCCTTCTCCAGGTGGATCAGATTTAGTCTAAACTCTCGGCTATGACCTTTCTGTCTTGGGTGGCCCTGCACAGCATAGCTCATAGCTTCTCTGAGTTATTCAAGCCCCTTCACCACGACCAGGCAGTGATCCATGAAGGGGATCAACATCTATAGCAACAGCTAAAAAGTAGGGAGTCCAATTTGTCTAGGTAAATTGCAGCCTGTTTTTCTCTGGCCGTCCTTCTTGTGAAGGGGAGTAAATAAATGAAGGAGGAATCACAGATGCTACCATATTGGTCCGAATAGAGGCCACACTCCCCACTCCCCAAACCTGACTTGTATAAAACCTGAAGCTATAATTTAACAGGTGCAGGCTATTAGTAGGGTCTTGCATTTGGACCAGTGTGGTACTCAGTGGCGTTGCGTGGGTTGTCAGCACCCGGGGCAAGGCAAGTAATTTGCGCCCCCCGCTGCACTGTCCCTCCCCCAGATAGTCCCTCGCTCTCTCTCCGCACCGCACCGCACCGCATGCCCGGCACCCCCCCTCCACAGTGGGCGGCGACCCGGCGGTTTGGATCGGATTTGCACAGCCAGCACTGCAGTGAGAGAGAGTGAGCCAGGTAGGGGCAGAGAGCTGCGAGTGCGAGCGCCCCCCCCAGATGTTGCGCCCGGTGCGTCCGGCCCCCCCTGCACCCCCATGCTACGCCACTGGTGGTACTTACCACTCTCACTAAACAAACGACTACGAGGCACTGCTAATGAAATAAAACTAACAGATTCTTTTTCTTCGTGATAATTTTTCTTTGGTTTTGCATATTTAAGTTTACAATCATATCAGCACACATCCAAAATTACAAGATTCTCCCGAATCTTTCCCCCCACCCAAATTTTATTGATTTTAACAAATATAACATATAAAACATACAAAAGAAAACACATTACAAAACTAAAAAAGAAAAAGAAAAGAAACAAAAATATAAACACATATTCCTTCTAAAGTTCATTTTAATTTCCATTGTTAACTGACTTCCTCAAATCCCCCCTAACTGAATTTCATTGTATCCCCTTGTAACAGTTCACCTCCTCTTTCTAAAAATAAAATTAACCCCCTCAATTTACTATCTTCTAGTCTTTTCTTAATGTTCAAAATCCATAATGCTTAACAAATCATTCTTATTTTATTCCTAAGCCTATTTGATATTTTCAAGTGACTTCAAATTATCGTATATTACAGCATATGTCTAAATAGTCTTTAAATTTCTTCCAGTCTTCTTGATACTCCTCTTCTTTCTGGTCGTGGATTCTTCCAGTCAGGTCGGCTAGCTCCAAAAAGTCCGTCTTCTAAGATTCTCCCGAATCTATGGACTTCCAACCTTCCCCTCAGTGGGTTCTATTGTTAAACCTTTCCTACTGCATCTTTTTTTTAAACAAACCATTTTTTTAATAACTCCATGGTATCCATAGTTCTTGCTACAATACAAGTGTTATTGCAATCCTGCTAATGTTTTCAGCTGCTTACAGTGGTTTTTAAGGTACATTGTAAAATTTCCCCACTCCTTACTGAAGTTTTGGTCTTCCAGGAAGACCAGAAGACTAACTGCTTTTTTTTTAACCCCTTGCAGCACCCTGCAGGATCACAAAAAACCAGCTGGATTCCAAACAACTGCTTCTGTCTGGAGGTCGGAGACATTCACATCTGGTTCAACACAATCGTACATTGGAATTTCTGTGCAGGGAAGGGTATATCATCTCAGCTCCTTCAATCAGGAAGTGTCTCGATGGGAACATGGATCTTCCATCATGTATCTCAGGATAATGATGAGCTCTTGACTCTCGGTGATCCCTCCTGAATTATCTAAAATACTTTAGGGGTTTGCTTGCTGTCTCACTCCGATATATGAAGACGACTTCTTCCAAATCCTCATCAAGGCTCTACCCTTCTTAAAAGCGATTCCCCAATTCACAGACTAGCTCAGATAGCCGGGTGGCGGCACTGGCCAAGGGCACATGACCTCACAGGTGCCAGAGTCAGACCAATGTTGCCTCCTGTCTATGCAATGCATGGTGTTCCTTCCAGGTCTCTTAACTGCTCTACGATGCCCCTGACTCCCCATGGGAGCTGGATCAGTCCCACTGAATTGGCGCTTCATGTCAGAAACTGCTCCTTTTCGTTGGGGATAATTCAGACTGAAATTCCCAGGTGTCAGAAAAGGTCATTTATGTACGCCAGTACTGTGGCCCATGTTTTGTTAGCCCCAAAATGGAAAACGAGCATGGTCACAACCAAAGAAGAATGGCCACTTAAGTTGACAGAAAGTGTGCAGCTTGCAGACTTAACATATAGAATAAGAGAACAAGAAGAACATACGTTTAGAGAAGATTGGAAAACGTTTTTTGAATATATGGGAAATAACTGTGTACAGCTGAATACGCTGGCAGCATCAGGATAAATTCAACAGTGTAAATAAGTTCTGGTGAATGGAATACTGAATGGTATAGGGTTTTTTTTTTGTAAAATATGCAGGGATTTATGATATGTAAAATGAACCATGGAAAAAGAAAAAGGAGAAGACATCTGCTTGGAAGGAAGCACTTTCATCCTCAGCTGGGAGTAGGAGGCTTTGCACTTTGTTGGAAATTGCATAAGTAGTAAGTGTCAAGCAAGTAAACACATGACACCACAAAGCCCTTTTACACAACAAACCGAGAACTTATAGAAGAGGTTAATTTGAAGGGGGTGGGGGAGAAAGCAAAGCATGCTGACTAATTATTCTCCCCCCCCCTTAAGCTATTGTGCTTGCCTGTCACTGTTGATTTTTGCACTTTCCTTTTTTAAAAACAACACACAATTTTTATTGGTTTTTAAATAAATACGAATACAATAACCACTAAACACTTATCCAGCAGTGCAACTGATGGTGTTGGTTTCATCCACTGTCTCTTAGACATACACTTACACATTCAAACATAATACTTAACGCAACCTCTCCGCTGAGAATATTGAGCAGCTGGTATAAGAAGTTCTTGATTTTGGTCATTGACATAGTTAAAGACAGGGGTCCACGTTCCTTGGAAGGTGTCTCTATTTGTAATGCCTTTGCCTGTTAAGAAGCTCAGACAGTGCTTTATCCCATATATTATTTTCCCGTATGTTCAAGGGTATTTCTGCCTTTTTCTTCCATTGCCAAGCTATCACTAATCGTGCTGCAGTCAGTAAGAAGCCTACTAGTTTGCTGTGGTGCAGGTTGGAGCCTAAGTCTATGTCCAAAGTTAGTAGGGCAACGGCAGGATTTGGAGAAAAGGGTTGGCCAGTAGCTGAGGATATAATGAAGAATTACTCAAAAAAATTTAACATGAGGGTCTTCCCATCAAACATGAATAAATGAACCAAGCTTTCCGCAGCCCTTCCAACATAAAAAGGAAGGGATTATTTTTTGCCAGCCTAACTGGTGTTCAATGCCATTGGATGTTGAGCAAGGTCTCCTGTAAGTAAACCAAGGTGGTTTTGAGTGGGAGAGTGGTCCAGATACCATCCCATTTGTGATCTTCAGTTGGGTGGCCTAAATCTGATTCCCATACAATTTGAAGTCTTTGCCTCTCAAAAGTAAAATAAGTTTGGTAGCAAAGCAATGAGTCCTTTGCTTTGTTTTGTTTTCTTGCTTCTCCCAGTCTGGCTGTAGCTGCTTGTTTCTCTGACCGATGGGGTAAAGGAACAACAAATATTAGAGGGATGAGGAAATGAAATAGGTATATGGAGGAAGAGAGCTGGGAGGGGGAAACCCCAAAAGAAAAAGAAAAAAGCCCCTTGTCTAGGAGGAGTTGGAGCTGAGAAGGAAGTGAAAAAAGGAGGCAGGAGGTGGAAGAGAAAGGAGACCTCACAATACTTTTTCTGCTAATCTCAGAAAGAGGATGCGTAATTTGCTGACTAAAAGCAGCACCAACCAAAGCATAATATTTATTCTACCACTCGAATCCTTGCACTGTGAAGGTACACCCTCTTTCCTCTCTGATAGAGTATTTCCAAAGAAAGTCCACATCAGGAATTTGAATGAAATGAGAATGACACTTATATGATGACATAATATTGTTGTAAGGAGGTGTCTGGGTTAAAACAGCAAAAAGCAGCAGGCAGCAGGGAGTGCTGTACTGTGGTGAAAGTAAAAAATTCATCGGGGGCAGTTGGGTGGGGGCTCAGGAATACGCATAGCTGTCAACTTACAGATTTGAAAATAAGGGACCAGCAGCCTCAGAAATAAGGGATCAGCAGCCAAAATAAGGGATTTTCAGAGCACAGGTATGTTCGACTTCTGAGCCCCTCTGAGCCAAAGGCAGAAAGCCCAGCCAGCAGTCAAATGAAGACTCAAGTGGTGGTTCCCACAGCGCAGCAACCCGGCAAAGGGGATGCAGCAAGGAAAACCACCATCACCTCTCCGCTGGGAAGCGCTGAGCAAAGGCGAGTCCCCAGGCAACGTGGCCAATTTGATTGGCACAAGGCACGAAAGCTCCACCCCCCCAGTCGTTCTTAGACTCCTTATTGGGTGAGCAATGCAGGCAAGCAACACAGTTGGATCCTCCCTCCTCCCTGGCTGGCAGGGAGGGAGGGAGAGGAGCTGCTTCCTTTGAAACCCAGGAAATTTAAGGGACATCATCAATAAGGGACAGCAGCGGGACACGGTGCTGGGATAAGGGAGTTTCCCGCCAAATAAGGGACAGTTGACAGCTATGGGAATACGAATGCACCAAACTGTGACCCACAGGCTTGCTTGGCACCAGACTTCCTCTCAGTTGGCTCCGCAGAAGGGGCAGGTTCCTCACTGACAGGAGGAGGTGGAGCCATAGGCAGCCCTGTGGCAGGGGGCATTCAGTGAGGTGGGTCCGCTGCTATAGAGACTTCTTTTTGCAACCTGCTCAGCCCCTCCCTGGTATCCTGCTCTTTATCTCCCAGGCTCCTGAATCCCTCAGTGGGATTGGACACTTCTTGGAGTTATGGCAGTGATCCCACCAAAATGCTTGGACCCTCCCCAGGACCCTCCAGCTCCAACTCTCTAAACATTTCTCCTCAGGATACTCCATGACACTCCTGTGGGATCCATGACAGGTAGAGGAAAACAGGGAAAACTATGGATAATGTGGTTCTTATGCCTTTAACAGCTACGTCTCCACAATCGGGGCCAGCAGAACATAGATGATTTCCCATGGTAAGCATGGATTTGTCACGGCAGGGGTGCCACATGCCCTTGAAGGTAATTTAAGGAGTACTCAGAGCACCATCCTGGGTGGTGGCACCCAAACTTTGAAATACATTCCCCTTAGAAATTGGGATGGTGCCAATAATTTGTACTTTCCAGCTCAATGTGCAGAAAGAGGTGGGCAGTTGCACACATGGGCTTTGGGGATGGGACATACCGTACACCCCTCCTGATAATGATAATGATAATATACCCCTCCCATCTGCCTGGGTTCCCCCAGTCACTCTGGGCAGTTCCTAACAGAATATTAAAAACTTGATAAACCATCAAACATTAAAAGCTTCCCTAAACAGGGCTGCCTTCAGATGTCTTCTAAAAGTCAGATAGTTGTTTATTTCTTTGGTATCTGTTAGGAGGGTGTTCCACAGGGCGGGTGCCACTACCGAGAAGGCTCTGTCTGGTAACCTCACATCTCACAGTGAGGGAACAGCCAGAAGGCCCTCAGAGCTGGACCTCAGTGTCCGGGTTGAACGATGGGGGTGGAGATGCTCCTTCAGGTATACTGGGCTGAGGCCATTAGGGCTTTAAAAGTCAGCACCAACACTTTGAATTGTGCTTGGCGGTCAATCCCAGTCACCAGTCTGGCTGCAGCATTCTGGATTAGTTGTAGTTTCCAGGTCACCTTCAATGGTAGCCCTATGTAGAGCTCATTGCAGTACTCCAAGCTTATCATCATCATCATCATCATTGTATTATATTTATGCCCCACCATTTTTAGCTTGATCACAACTTTTAACTTGGTGGGGTGGGGGGTGGGGAACCATTCAAAAACTTAAACATGATAGAATTAAAACCATATATTTGCTAGCATTTGTCTGTCTTGGGAGACAATGGAGGAATGCACTTTTGGGAGTGAAGTGAAACAGTTGGAGAGCTACAGCGCCTGCTATGGCTGTAGAGACCGATAGGGGAGAGACATGTTTTGTTGCTTCTGGGGCTGATAAAGGCATCCGGTTGTGCTGTGGCAGATATAGTATTGCATTTCTTATTTCTGTGTTCCTCCCAGCAGTTATTCCTCCTCTGGTCCCTGCTATGGATGCCCAATCTGACTGTCTGTCTCTTCAGCACTGTGGTTGACTACAAGGGATTCCCACACAGTGGGGTTGATATTGCTACCCATCATGCCATCTTTGTAATGCAGAGTGAGTCTGCCAATGGGCCTGGTGCCTTAAGCCAGTTCCCTAAAGATGTGCTCTGTGGGGAGCTGGTTTCAAAATGACGTATATATAGTTTATATAGAAACTATATAAAACAACACAGCACCAGCCCCTTCATTAAAAGCAGCCAGCTCCCCAAAGCCTATTGAAACAAAGAAGTCTTCAACATCTCTCTTAACATGGTTGCTGTCTTCACTTATAGTATTTGAAATGATTGGAGGAGGGCTGTTGTGAACTAGCCCCCCTTGAAATAGGGAAGTGAATAGATAAAGCAACAGTGCAAAATCATAGCTGTCAACTTACAGATTTGAAAATAAGGGACCAGCAGCCTCGAAAATAAGGGATCAGCAGCCAAAATAAGGGATCAACAATTACTTTGATAAAATACATATTTTGTTGCATGAAAATGGCTTTAGATACCTATTAGGTCCATAAATTACCATATAGCATATATTCAACACAAAAAAACAGCAGCAATTTGTTGTTGACAAAGGACAGCTGGACATAGAAAGGGCCCCATTACCTTCAGTAATTGACATCATCAATAAGGGACAGCAGCCGGACATGGCGCTGGGATAAGGGACTGTCCCGCCAAATAAGGGACGCTTGACAGCTATGTGCAAAATCCATGAAACTGGGATCTTGAAACAATGTAATATTTCCTATTTTGATAAGCATCCAGAATGTGGCATTTCTTAATATTTCACAATCAGGTTTTTTAAAAAGCAAACAGATGGCAAGTTATTACATCTGCATTCTTCCTGGGAATTTACTTGGCAGGAACTTGTTTTTTCTACGTGACTGTTTGTGCTTTGAGTCCACTCAAGTGAGTGGGATAGATTCACCCTTTCTTCTTTCATGGAATAAAGCTCAATGCAACCTTTAATTATCCATATTATAATTCCTTTAGTACGACCCATTGCCACCACTGTGTGCCCTGCAACATCTGGCACTGGCAGAGAAGTGGTGCCTGCCAGGCCATCTTAAGCATATTTGGTGCTGTGGTGCTAGTGATGTTCTTGGCGCCTCTCCCCCCCTCGTCCTCCTCACCCCCTGTGCTGGGCAGCTCAAGACTCGCTCAGTGGTCTCAGTCAGTTTTATTGCACATAGCCAAAGGCTGCCGCAATGTACACAGAATTATTTGACAATTAAAAGAAAATATACTGAATTGTTAAAAAAAAAGACTTAAAACATTTATATTATTAAAACATTACATACTCTAAACAAAGCTATAAAAGTACCCCAATGTACAAATAAAAACATTAAACAATAAAATTCATAAGCTAAAATCATCACATGGTCACAAATGTTAAAAACAATATCAATTAATACAGTGTGCAATTTATACTCAGAGTTTGGTGACAAAGATAGAGCATAGCCTGAGGTAGATAAAGGTAAAGGTACCCCTGCCCGTATGGGCCAGTCTTGACAGACTCTAGGGTTGTGCGCCCATCTCACTCAAGAGGCCGGGGGCCAGCGCTGTCCGAAGACACTTCCGGGTCACGTGGCCAGCGTGACATCGCTGCTCTGGCGAGCCAGAGCCGCACACGGAAACGCCGTTTACCTTCCCGCTAGTAAGCGGTCCCTATTTATCTACTTGCACCCGGGAGTGCTTTCGAACTGCTAGGTTGGCAGGCGCTGGGACCGAACAACGGGAGCGCACCCCGCCGCGGGGATTCGAACCGCCGACCTTTCGATCGGCAAGCCCTAGGCATTGAGGCTTTAACCCACAGCGCCTCCCGCGTCCCAGTGAGGTAGATAGATAGGATCAAATAAATTCATCTCCTTTACAGTTAATGGCTACCTTGGCTATATAATTTGCTCTAATTTTCCTAGCAGCAGTTGCAAAAAGTGCTACCCGCCAGGTCACATACTTATCTGTGTCTGCAAGGAATCATAGAATCATAGATCATAGAATCGTAGAACTGTAGAGTTGGAAGGGACCACAAGGTTCATCTAGTCCAGCCCCCTGCAATGCAGGAATCTGTTGCCCAGTGTGGCAGAAGAGCGGGCAAGTTGTTGCCATAAAGACTATTGTTGTGCCTTCCCCCAATACAAAGTCCAAGAGAAAAGCAAAGAATTCATTTTTAGAATAAGCAGATTTCTGCTGATTTTCAGGCGCCTTGAAAAGATCCAGAATAAATTAGATTATCCTGCTGGTGCAAATAATTTCTTATAGGTCAGTGTGTGTGTGTGTTTGTGTGTAGATATACTGCAAAATGTTTTCCCCTAGTCTGTGTGGTTTAGGTTGTTGTAACGATTACCATGATAATGTAATGTGAAGTACTTTGAATATTTATTTATTTCGTAACCCACTCTTCGGTGTTCACATACCCCCTATGTGAGGAACAATGTCAACATACAAAAAAAGTCATTTAAATAAAACTTAATACAGTGGTGCCTCGCAAGACGAAAAGAATCCGTTCTGTGAGTCTCTTCGTCTTGCGGTTTTTTTCGTCTTGCGAAGCAAGCCCATTAGCGGATTAGCGCTATTAGCGCTATTAGTGGTTTAGCGGCTATTAGCGGCTATTAAAGGTTTAAGTGATTAGCGGATTAGCTGTTAAAAGGCTATTAGCGGCTATTAAAGCCTTAAGGGATTAGCGGATTAGCTGCTAAAAGGCTATTAGCGGCTTAGATCAGCTGATAAGCGGCTTAGATCAGCTGTTCAGCGGCTTAGCAAACAGCTGTTAAGCGGCTTAGGGGCTTGGGAAAAACGCTGGGAGGGGAAAAAAACCCCCAGGAATCGCAAGGCATTTTCGTCTTGCGAAGCAAGCCCATAGCAAATTCGTCCTGCGAAGCACCTCCAAAACGGAAAACCCTTTCGTCTAGTGGGTTTTCCGTCTTGCGAGGCATTCGTCTTGCGGGGCACCACTGTATAAAATCAAACAATATCCTAACAACGTAACTACATCAGCCAAGTATTGGTGCTGATCACACAGGAGAAAGAAAGACATTCCGGAGTCAGGGTGCTACTACTGAGAATGTCGTCTCATGAAGTTGCCACGTACCATATCTCAGTGAACTGTGGTGGTGTGAGAAAGGGATTACTGGATGATCTCAGTCATGGCAGGTGGATAAGGGAGCAGGCGATCTTTCAGGTATCTGTGTCCTGAGCCATCTACAGTGGTGTCGCCATCGTGAGGAATTGGGATTATATGACACGCTTGCATTTAATGCAACATTGCAAGCAAATGGCATAGGTTCTGCATTGCTACATCCCTAGGGGGATGCAGGTGGCGCTGTGGTCTAAACCACTGAGCCTCTTGGACTTGCCGATCAGAAGGTCAGCAGTTCGAATCCCCGCGATGGGGTGAGCTCCCATTGCTCTGTCCCAGCTCCTTCCAACCTAGCAGGTTAAAAGCACACCACTGCAAGTAGATAAATAGGTACCGCTGTGGCGGGAAGGTAAACTGTGTTTCCATGTGCTCCGGTTTCTGTCACGGTGTCCCGTTGCACCAGAAGCGGTTTAGTCATGCTGGCCACATGACCCAGAAAGGTGTCTGTGGACAAACGCCAGCTCCCTCGGCCTGAAAGCGAGATGAGCGCGCAACCCCATAGTCGCCTTTGACTGGACTTAACCATCCAGAGGTCCTTTGCCTTCACCTTATTTACCTATCTGAAAGACCTGTTCCCTCATACGAACCTATCCAGGTTTTCCGATCACACATTTTCAGGTATATCTTTTTAGTCATAAGGGCTAGAAAGTTATTTAAAACAAAAAACAAAAATGGAAGCTGAATTCTGCACTCAGCACCACCAACTTGTGTGTTTTTCCTCTCCACTCTGAGAGCCATCGTGACATACACGCAGCTATAACTAGCTGTCTCCCTCTGAACTAGTGCATCAGCGAGACATATTTTTCCTTTAGAGTCATTCTTTCAAAGCCCTTTTATTTCCTTATTAGTAATTTGTGACTTGACTGGAATGTTTTTGGCTGCTCCTGTGTTTTGTTGCTGCTTCTGAAATAAAATCCAGATCCTGAAATACCAAATAGCGATAGGTTTGAAAATAATGGAAGGGACCTTTTCGTAGTAAGCAAACTGTGCCTTTTCTGTTCAAATAGCAAATATGTACTGGCTGTTCGGTGTTTGTGAAGTACAAATTGTCCCGCCTAAGCATGTGTTTTGCTTTCTTCAGCACCATCTCCGAATTCCCAACAGATCCTTTGCTGATGTTATCAAAGCATCTCCCCCCTGCTCCAGTACAAAGCTCCTAGCCAAAAACTTTATCCTGACTTTTAAAGATGAACTCACCCATGCTCATTACAGTACTTACAAAAGAAACGGGATGGGAGCAAAAGTTTTCCTGGGGAAAGGATGTTGCTTTCTGATACCCTGAAAGCACAATTGCTTTCTAGGGGGTGTTGCTATTACGTTACTTGTTTTAGATCAATTGCCCATTTATGGCTTGTTCAAAAATGTTCTGCACGAAGGCTAAGCTGACGCAGCCTATTTAATTGTGTGTTTACTTCCGTGAGTGCCAAAATACATCTTGCATTTTTGACACTTTGCTGTGCCCCTCCCCCCCAGTTTTGTCTTTGCCTTCATAGTTATTATTGCCTGTTGTTAGTACAGTGGTACCTCGGGTTACAGACGCTTCAGGTTACAGACTCCGCTAACCCAGAAATAGTACCTCGGGTTAAGAACTTTGCTTCAGAATGAGAACAGAAATCGTGCTCCGGCAGCGTGGCAGCAGCAGGAGGTCCCATTAGCTAAAGTGGTGCTTCAGGTTAAGAACAGTTTCAGGTTAAGAACGGATTAAGTACTTAACCTGAGGTACCACTTTATTTACAAGCCATTTTTTTCTGGGCCACATCCTCACAAAGCAACATAAATAAAGGAAAGGATACAAAGATGCAGTATATATACAATATACATATTCAGTGCTCTCCCCCCCCCCCCTTAAAAATGTTTAGGGGTACTCTCATTTTGCCTCAAGAAAATCACCATTTTATAGTTCAAATTGGGAAAAATAAATACAGTAAATGAACAAAAGTACAAAGATTCACAAAATGTTTAGGGGTATACGTCCCCCTGCATCCCCCCAGAAAAAAGCACTGTACATATTTGTATGTGTGTGTGCATGCATTACTGCAATAAAGTTGCTCTGAATCGCAAAAAGTTATTTGCTTGTTCAGACCTTTAAACCCCCCTCCCTTATATAAATCCAGACAAGACTCAAATCTTGGTTTGGTTTTTGGCACAATTTAGGCCACAACTGTATTGATTACAGCAAGTGAGTGGTTGCATAGGCTCTGGTTCGACTAGCTCCCTGCACCGTTGCAGGTAGCGCTGACCCAGGGCACCAGCATAGGTCATAGAATCATAGAATCATGGAGTTGGAAGAGACCACAAGGGCCATCGAGTCCAACCCCCTGCCAAGCAGGAAACACCATCAGAGCACTCCTGACATATGGTTGTCAAGCCTCTGCTTAAAGACCTCCAAAGAAGGAGACTCCACCACACTCCTTGGCAGCAAATTCCACTGTTGAACAGCTCTTACTGTCAGGAAGTTCTTCCTAATGTTTAGGTGGAGATATAGCATCATATCAAGGGGGTTATGGCCAGGGGACCCTGTCATTATAGGTACCAAAAATATTTTTCTTGCATCATTATATAACGGACAGTGCAAGATATAATGCATAAGGTCCTCTACTTCAGAACATCCCCTAATGCAAACACGTTCTTTTTTTGGTATGCCTCTATGTCTCCCATCTCTGTAAGCGGAGCTTATTGTATTTAGTCGTAGCTCTGTAAAAGCTTTTTGAAGCTGTGCAAAAGTCAATTCATTAAAATAAGATATGTGTTCATTGACCTCTCTAAGTTTAAAATATAATGGGGCGCATGTAGATGTGCACATAGAGTTTAGATCGTTTTTAGTTGCCACTGCCCTTATGGTTCGTTTAAAAATATTTTTCTGTGAATATAAGGGGAGTTCCTTAATCTCAGTCACTGAGAGATCATATTTGCCCATCAGTTGGGCACCATGATGTACCCAGTTTTTAAGGGGTAATCCATTTGAGAGCTCAATCAGGCATTTTTTTGGTAGCCTAGTGTTGTCCATCTGTTGAACTCTAAACCAGTAACAGAGAATTCTTTTATCTATTTGGCTCTCTATGCTCAACATGCGAGTTTCCAACCTGACCATGGCAGATTGCACGTCTTTGGGTAAACCTAAAAGAACTCTTAAAAAATAATTATGTGGGGGTTCCAGACCGGAGACCTTTGAGGTACCCCAAACCTCTGCACCATATAAAATATGGGCCATTGTTTTTGCTTTATACACAGAGAGAGCTGGGTTGACCAGATTTCCACCTTTACATTACATGGATGTGAGGGCGATCTGGCTGCGACATCTGTCACCCCATTGATCGCCAGGGTTGATTCGGCTGATCTGGCTGGCTCAAGGCTCGCTTGCCACACAGGCTTCCTCAGCAGTCCCACTACTGCCACGGGGCGGGCAGGAGCGAGAAGGGCGCCATGTAGTTTTGTGTGCCACCACCATACCTCCTCTCCCAGGCAGGAAGCGAGAGAGCACAGCTGGCCGTAGGAAGAGCCACCACCGCTGCCCAGCATGTTCCGGACTCCTGCTGCTGGGTGCCACTGATGGGCGGGTGCCCTGGCGCAGGGCACCACTAACCCTAATGGATAAGTTGGCCCTTGTGCCTCCATTGCTGCCAATTTCAAGTGAAAGCGTGCCAATTTCAGGCAAGGTCCCACCCGAAATGGATGCAATCTCACCCCAAATTGGCTTCCGTGCTGGTGCTGCTTCTCTGCCACTGGTGGGGCTCAGCTGGCCCTTCCTAGTAGTGCACATTGCTGTTAGAGGACAGCTAAAAGGGCTTTCTCAGGAGTTTGCAACTTGGTAAGAAAGGTTTGTTGCTCTTCTGCCTAGCTGCCATCACCACACCAAGTGCTGTGCCAAATGCAAATCTTTTGCAAGCACTCCTTGTTGGTTTCAAAGTTCATGCTCCCCATTCCAGTAATCCTCTCCATTCCGGTAATCTTCCCAATTCCTTTCATGGCACAGAGCCATGAACCACCAGTGATTTTTTTTGCAAGGACAGTCATTAGAAAACTTAGTTGTAGAAAGTGAGTATCCTGTGGTCCAGAGCAACAAGCAACACTATGGAAAGCTGGCTGGTCTCCGTTCTTCCATTTCTTCTGTGGACATGCTGTACTTCCCAAAATGGTGAGCCCACACTTTTTAATGTATGCAAAGCTCAACAGTATACTTAGCGGTAATGATTTTATTAATATATCAACTTGTAAATGCCCTCGCATCAGATGTCCAAGGGATAAACAGCTATCTGACATTTAGAAGACATCTGAAGGCAGCCCTGTTTGGGGAAGTTTTTAATGTGTGACATTTTAATGTATTTTTAATCTATGTTGAAAGCCACCCAGAGTGGCTGGGGAAACCCAGCCAGATGGGCAGGGTACAAATAATGAATGATGATGATGATGATGATGATATTGTTAATGGTAGAGCATTTCAGCCTTATAAATGCTTATACTTGAAGATTACCAATATAGACGGTTGTTTTGAAAAATATTGGATTTAGGATGCATTTATTTAACACATTTTTAATGTGTCTTTCAGAGTTCCAACCTTCAAAATGTGTTTTACTAGTTATAGTTAGTTCAAAAACTATAAGGCTATAACAGATAAATATTAAATAACATCTAAACGTTAACATAACATTAATATGATAGCATCAGATTATTTAAAATAAATGAATAATGGGAAATATTTGACTTGTGTTTGGTTTCAAAGTACAGCTTTATTCATTTACTGTCAGGCTTCAGGGAATTGGCTTCCTCCCCTGTGGCTGTAGATAAGCAGAACAAAGGAAAAGGATTCTTCTTACTAGTTAGAAACTTTAGTAATCACAGCAAGAGAACCAAGAACCCATCTCCTAGTGATAGCGGTGCTCCCAATTAAATAGCCCACCCCCTTCGGTCCCTATGAACATAAGTAACTTCTACGTCTCGTAATCTGAGCTTGTCCCCTCTGTGCTTTCTGTTCTGTGACTTTCTGAGCCCTTCTAGCTTTGGGGAGGGTGGTGGAGGAATGCTGTCTAGAGACTGTGAATCTGTTAACCCTCTCCCTTCCAGTGTTTCTTCTCCTAGGTGTTCACCATCTAGTATATCCCAGCTTCTGCCTTCTGAACTATGCCCCTCTGCAAACCACTGTTCCCAATCTATACTGTCCTCCTGGGAAAATTCAGGATCTGGATCAGGAGCGGGGGGCGGAGAGGAGGAGGAGGCTCCCACCATTCCTCCTCAATGCAGTCCTCCACAGCTATTGCATCTGAGTTGGAACTGGCATTTCCTCTGTTTCAAATACAGTGGTACCTCGGGTTACAAACACCTTGGGTTACAAACACTTTGGGTTACAGACCCTGCTAACCCGGAAGTAGTACCTCGGGTTAAGAACTTTACCTCAGGATGAGAACAGAAATTTCACAGTGGCATGCGGAGGCAGTGGGAGGCCCCATTAGCTAAAGTGGTACCTCAGGTTAAGAATGGTTTCAGGTTAAGAACGAACCTCCAGAACGAATTAAGTTCATAACCAGAGGTACCACTGTATCTCAAGAGAGAGAAAAATACTCCATCTCAACATGCCTGATTTGAACAAAGGAATTTCAAAGTCCTTTATTTTTGACCTTTGGTAACTGTACTACGCGGGAGGCGCTGTGGGTTAAAGCCTCAGCACCTAGGACTTGCCAATCGAAAGGTCGACGGTTCGAATCCCCGCGGTGGGGTGTGCTCCCGTCGTTCGGTCCCAGCGCCTGCCAACCTAGCAGTTCGAGAGCACCCTCGGGTGTGTGTGTGTGTGTGTGTGTGAGAGAGAGAGAGAGAGAGAGAGAATTTGTTGCTTTTTCCAAATGCAATGGTATGTCAAAAAAGTTGACTTGTGTTCCCAAGACTGATGTATATAAAATCTTCCTTTTTGTTTAAGTTTTCCAATATGGCAAATACATACTCTGGTTGCCTTCATGAACAGAATCTATTTTCTTTCTCATCACAGAGCCCTGTGCAATCTCATTGGCTGAAATGGAAAGCAAGAAAGTTGAGGTGGTTGGGCAATCGGATGAGCATCATTTTCAAAACTTATATGTACAACGTGGTACTTCTGTTGAGCTTGCCTGTAAACCAGGGCATGCTCCTGCAGCAAATTATTCCCCGTCTGCTTTTGTAATCCAGTGCAATGGAGAAGCAATTGTGTATCCTGAATGTGAAGGTAATTCAATATGGCATTATTTTTAAAATAACAAAAATTATATATTGCTTGAAGAATCTCAATAATCACTGGTTAAAGAATACACCAAGTTCCCATCAGGCTGTTTTGTGTTATGTTTGCTCCCTTAGTTTGTCCTTCTAAATCTTTTTTTCCTGCTTCTGAAAATGTGATGTTCTGTTGCCCTGCAATGGTTATGTGGGCTTCATAACTCAATTCCTGAAATTAAAATCAGCATGCATGATGACCAGCGGTTTCTCTTTCCAACTTCTTCAGAACTCATGTCTTCAGTGAAACCTTTGTCTGAACTCCACACCCCTCATCCCTTGTTGAAACAATGACCACATAATAGGTGCATTTTCTCATATTCCTCTCCAGTGACACTTGTCTCTCCATTCCACTTCTTCCATGTGTTCAAGTTCAGACAATCCCCCAGACATCTGTGTAGTTTCTGATCTTGCTTGCTTCTCCTCCATAACTGTGGGCAAAGACTGTTCCATGGACAGAGGTGGGGATGAAAATATCTATAGTGTCATACATGTTGATTCGGCGTATAGTTGGATCCAGTCCCTTGGTCTGCAAACGCCTTTCTTGGTTGGGTGAGTCCCTTACTGGGGATTCCTCCTGTAGAAAGGCCAGTATCTCCTCTTTCCCAGACCTATCATTATTCGTATTCCTGCTGCCCACATTAGCAGGTTCATGGGGGTTTGTCCTAGGCTTGTTGAGGTCACACATCGAATCTTGAATACTGTTTGTTATTACTTGAATTTCCTCTAGTATGGAGTTAATTGGGGTTGTGTTTATTGTTGCTCTTTCCTCAACATTCCTAAGGAGCAGAGATTTCTTTAAAGTCACTCTTTGAGGCCCTCCTGTATTAACTGCAGCTGTGTTAGTATCAATCAGAGAAACTGGAAGATTTCCATGTTGGCTTAATCTTGAAGGTGGAGCAGTCAGGGGTTGCTCAAGAGATAACCAACTTGTCTAGCAGCTGGGAGTAGAGGTACAGCGTTCTTGGAATGAAG
Source organism: Podarcis tiliguerta (assembly GCF_965153285.1). Taxonomy (NCBI): domain Eukaryota; kingdom Metazoa; phylum Chordata; class Lepidosauria; order Squamata; family Lacertidae; genus Podarcis; species Podarcis tiliguerta. The sequence continues at coordinate 79,957,823 of NC_139539.1, forward strand.
TTATATGGTTTTAGCAGAAGGTTATTAAGAATTATATGAATATTAAGTGTTAATGTTTTAAATTGGAAAATTGAAAGTTAAATTGTGTTAAGATAAATTATAGAACAAAAATTGAAGAAGAGGGAAAGGATTTGTTGAACTAGATAATTTGAACTAGAATACAAAAAAGGGAGGTGCGAGGAAGTCGAGGAAATAAGCTAATGAAAGAATTGGATATAAAAATTTGGATGTGTGTTTTTGTCCTTTTTTTTCTTATGTTGTGTTGTTGTATTGTTTTTTTTCCTTTTATTGTCGATGTATTGTTTGTTGAATTCATGTATTGTCTTTTTTTCATTGTTTTTCTCTTTATAACTATAAAAATCTAATAAATTTATATATATATATAAAAAAGGGAGTAGAGGTACAGCGTCCATGTGGAAATGACTCAGGAAGCCACCCATTTTGGGGAGAAGCAGAGGGATGGCATGACTTTGAAATTTGAGAAATAGCTTTGTTACTCTTGGATGGCTCGGCAGTTTTCCCAGTGTTTTTAAGCACAGAGAGCCTATATCCAATCTCAGAAGTTCAGATAAGGAGAGGCAGACTCTTAGTCTTGAGATCCAACACCCTTTGTTCTCCCAATTGCTAGGAATCTGGCACACTGTAATAAAGACCTAGATTTCATGGAACAACCCTGACATGTAAATTAAAAGGATTTTGTACATGCATAGGTTCCTTTGAGCCTGACATGGTGTGGTTCCCAAAGCAAGCAACTTGAATTCTCCTGAACCTTCTCAGTTCATTGAGGCAAGGGTAAAAGGTAGAGAAAAAGGTGAGGGGAAAGCTGAACCGGGCTGGAGCAATTTTGATGAGGTCCCATAAAGACTGAATGAAGATTGAATAATGGGGGCACTCTTAAATGCTTTATTTCCTTAAAAGGTGGGGGGATGTTACTTGACACAACAGGCAAGCCATTTCCAAAAATGAGGTAGGGTATTTGAAGCTTCCTGTCACAGGTAGTTTAAGAAGCTGCTTGAGCACATTGGTGCTGAGTGAAAAAGTAAGAGATGAGTGCTTTGTGCAAATTGGATAGAGTACCTCTGCCATCCAGAGTATCATGTTCAAACCTGGGCAACTAGCCTTTCCAGATGCCGGCTTGTAGAGACAGTGTTTTTGGAAAGGCCGTTTTTGTTCTCACCAGGGCTAATGAATGGCCAAATATTGGATTGTGGCCAGGCACAGAAGCAATCCAGTATAGAGCAAGGCATTTTCACGCATCCAAAATCCTTAGGCAATGAGGGCAAGCACAATTCCAGCAGGGAAGGATAGGCAAGGTTGCCACGGCTCACTTCCTTTGTTGTGCTTCTATGACATAGGCATTCACTTTTCGAGGAAACGAGTCACAATGCTCAAGGGAAATGCTCAGGATGATAGGGAGGCAGTAACCCTTGTTGCAGTCGCCGGTAGGGGAGCATTGCTCTCCTGGCATCACTGCAAGTTAGAGAAAGGGGAAGGTCAAGGCAGTGAGGAGTTCAGCACAGTGCAGTGGCAGTGGCAGTGACAGGAGTGCTGAATTGACTCTGCCACTGCACCTGTGTCACAACTCCCCACTGCCTTGCCCCCCACTCTTGGTAGTTGGCAGCAATGTACGACATTGGGTAGCCCAGGTGAGCAGTGCCAAACCACCCACACCAGCCAGCCAGCCACAACTGACACCTAGGAAACATATGGAAGCTGTTGAAAATATTTTATGTCACTGGACTTGAATCTAGTTCCTTCCTCAATGAGAATTATGACTTCAGTCCTGCATTTATCCTGCTCTCGTGCATGATTACGCAACTCCTTCTGACTTCTGGCACCTTAGAAATGGAAATACAGTGAAGTGTTCATGGAAGGAACTTTTTAGAAACATTGCATTACATTTCTTTTTGTTGCAAGTTAACACCTCGTTTCCTAATACGGAAATTTTGTTTGTATTTTGCCACAGAAATTACTTGCCAAGGAGAAAACATCGATCATGGATCTATACTAAACCCAAAGGAACTTTACAAAGAGGGGGACAGACTTGACTTCTCATGTTCTCTTGGGTACAAGCGTGCTGAGATATCGGATGCTAAATGCACTCGGAATGGGTGGAGTTCAAGACTTGCGTGCATAGGTTCGTATGTTTCCAGTTCCTAGAGCTGTCGTCGTTTCAGTGTAACCCTGTGCATGCTTACTTTGAAGTAAGCCCACTCTGTTCCACAACTCTCTGAGGGAATTGTGCACAAGACTGCAATTTTAGTCAAGTGGATTGAATTAGATGATTTAAAATAGATCAGAACGTTGTCCTTGGTGAATCAGGACAATGATTTTTACACCTTTAAAACTATGCCATTTTGTGTTTTATACTGGTATTTATTTACTCATCACTCACATCTTGCATATAGGAGGGAATGCTCCTTCTACAGTGGTGTCCGGAAAGGCACCTATTATTATTATTATTATTATTATTATTATTATTATTATTATTATTATTTATATATATACCACCCAATAATCCAGAGGTTTCAGGGTGGTTCACAAGAAAGATCTATGACAGCAGAAAGGGAAGAGAGGAAGATCTAGAATGGCAGTGGCATGTTGCAGCACTGTGCTTATATTAATTTAAAGGGGCTAATAATTCGGTGATCCAAGAACAGAATACATGTGCTTTTGTTCCTTTTCAACTTTTGTTCCTTTTCAACAAAATACATATTGCTAATCAAGTAAATTTTCTTTAGCAAGTTCCGCTGATTCTGGTTTTGCAATCTTTTGCTAAGATGTTTAGATGTGAATTTTAATCTGTTCTTATTTTACTGTTATTTTATCTTTTTGAAAGTTATTATTATTATTTTTTACTTTCTTTATTTGGGTTTTTCAAATTAAATTTTACAATAACATATCAACATACAATATAGAAACAAGATTCCACAGAATCTCCTGGACTTCCCTCATCCCCGTTGTGGGTCCTATTGTTAGTCATTTCCTCCTGGATCTTTTATAATAATCCAAATTTTTTGCATCTCCATTATGTCTAAAATTCACCATTAAACTGAAAGTGTTAGTCCAACCTGACTAATGATTTTAGCTGTTTACAATGGTTTTTAAGATAGATTGTAAATTTCCCCCATTCCTTATTAAGATTTTGGTCTTTAAAATTATTGCTTTTCTAACTTATTGAAAAATTTAGTATTCTTTTGTAAACCGCTTTGAAGTTTGTTTTTAACACATAATAAATACGTTCTCATACTGATGTACTGAATTATATCTAGCCAGGGAAAGAGTTTGTTGCTTGATCTGTTGCTGACCAAGTGTCCTCCTTGTATTCCTCCATAGAAATTGTCTGCTCCCCACCCCAAGTAGAAAATGGCGACTACTATCCTAAGCAGAGTCACTATCACTATCAAGAGATAATTGAAACACGGTGTGACTCTGGCTATAAGCTTCGGAACCGCAAATTCCCTTCCATGTGTACAGAGACAGGGTGGCTTCCTACTCCGAAATGTATTTGTAAGTAGCTTTCTCTTTGCAGTTTCAAAACATGAACAACTTGCATTCAATGCATCCAACTTTGTAGTTTATGAATTATATGCTCATCATGATGATAGTTGAGGTGTGTGTACAGGGAGAGCCATGAACCTCTACCTATCACTCTATTACTGGAGGTCAGGGGCTGTGCATGGAGGCACATGGGGTCCCTTGGATGGAGGCTGGGTTATTCACAGTCAGAGTAAGGGCTCAGATTTTTGCCCACTGAAATGTTGTTCCCAAGTACAAAGTTTTATTGCCGTCATTCACAAATATATCGGATGAAATAGGGATGCAGGCACATCCGACTGAATGTCTGCATAGGCTCGAGCTTTTTGCAAAGATTTGATTTCAATGCTTGCTAAAATATCAGAGTTCCCTGCACCATTACCCTATGTCCTTGTTCTAAGGGCCAAAAGCTTATCTTTGGGCTGGAGAAGACTGTGGTCTTCAAGCCCCAGCAAACTGTCTTTCCCCAGCTCTGACTGTTCCTGGCAGCAAACGTGGGTCTGGGGACCACCTGCATCTTCTGCCACAGTCATCTATTTCTGTTTTCATACACAGACCAAAGAGGGAAACCCAGATAATATTCAGACACTAATACACTTGAGCCAAATGTGCAACCTCCATTAAACCAGCCAGGCAAGTGGAACTTCCTGATTTATTTATGTTTCGCTTAACCTTTTTCTTATCTTCTCCAAAGCAAATAACTGTGACTATATTTGGATTGAGAATGGACAACTATCTGATTTCTACGAACGCTGGCCAGACTACTATTTTCCAAAAAGGGTGGGACAAACACTTGGCTATCGTTGCCATGATGGTTTTCTACCAATAAATAAAGAAGCATGGGGTAGAAGTTCATGCACTGAATTCAGCTGGAGTCCAGAACCAAAATGCTTCAGTAAGTTAACATTTTCCTTGCATTCTCAACTTTGATCAGAAATGGAAACGGCCATGTGCAAACACAAAATATGCCTATTCTGAAAGATGTGGAAGGAATATGTGTAACGTGGCTAAACAGTGAGTAGTCAGAGTGGAAAACTTTAAAATTTAATATGAAAATGTCTTCATATGGCACCAAAAATATAATAAGCTGAGTACCAGGTAGACCCATTTGGTAGTGGCGATTGTGTTCCATAAATAAGGGGGGGGGGGGTTGATGGAAAGGCTTTCTGTGTGATCACCACCCCCTGATATCAGTGGAAGATCTTGGCATTTGGGCAGGTGGCTATGGATGTAGGGGTGGGTTGGATCATCTTAATCTCTCATCCTTGTGATCGCCACACAAGTACATTGTAAGCCCCTTCTGTCAAATGCCTGTGTAATGTTTTAAGACAAAATCTTAAAAATAAGCCTATACAGTGGTGCCTCGCAAGACGAAATTAATTCGTTCTGTGAGTTTTTTCGTTATGCGAAGCACCACTGCATTTAAACACTGACAACGGCGGGGAGGGGCGGGGAGAAGCAGGACAGCTGCCACAGCCGGTACCTCAAGCTCACCCGTGCATTGTGGCCACCGTGCGACGCGGCTGCTGGAGGGCGGCGGGGCCCAGGAGCGCGACTCCAGGGAGAGAGAGGCGCTGGCGGCAACGGCTCTCTGAGGGGAGCGCGCGAGGGGGGTGGGCAGCTGCGCGAGGCACTAACCGTCAGCTGGAAGGTGGGAGGGAGCTGGAGGAGCGGGGAAGCGAGCGAGCGTGCGTGCAGTGACCGTCGCCATGACACAAGAGGCAGGGCCATTTCGTCTAGCGAAGCAAGCCCTTAGGAAAATCCGTCTTGCGAAGCACCTCAGAAAACGAAAAACCCTTTCGTCTTGCGAGTTTTTCGTCTTCCGAGGCATTCGTCTGCGGGGTACCACTGTACTTTAAGTATAAAAAATAATAGTTATAATGGTATTTGAAGGGGTTCCATGGTGCACTTTTTCCTTTAACAAGAAATCTAACCGCTGAAGTTTGGTGTAATAAGTAGCTGGTGGCCATAGTGCTTTATGATGTGACACCCCTTCCTGGGTAATCTGTTAGTTTTAGTTTCTTTGAACCTTTCTCCTGGGAATAATGTCACCAGAAATCAAAAAAGAAAATAGACCACTTTTTATGTATACAACAGTAGCAGCCAGGATCTCAAAAAGTACGCTACAGGATCCTGCCCTTGCTGGAGACCCACAGAGATGAAATAGATTGCTCGCCTCTTCTTCCCTTTGGCATATGACTGTACTGTTGAAATGGCAAGGATCCAGTAGCAGCCAGGATCTCAGCCAGGATGGCAAAAAAACTGGAAAAGTGACAAAATACCTTCGATAAAGGAGTGTCAGGCCCAGATGATAGAATATCTACAAATGGCCATGATGACAGGGAGAATTAGAGGGTATCCAAAACAGAAAGTACAGAAAGAATGGAAAATCTTTAAAGAGTATTTGGAAAAGTATTACAATAACAAATATCTCTTGGCAGAAATAGAATGAACCTTGTAAAACAACAAATATAAGGTCTTTTGATATCTGACGGAAACAAAGAAAGAAATATAATAACTTGGAAATGTGTGTGAAAAAATTGTAGAAATAATAATACAATGAGTCTAATCGGAAGTTAAATATGTTTGTTTTGTTTTGCTTTCTTCTTCCTCTTTTCTCCCCCCCCTTCCCTTCTCCCCCCACCCGCCTCTTCTTCTTCTTCTCTTTCTCTTTTCCTTTTTGTGTTTCCTTTCTTGGTCTTCCCTTTTTTGATACGTTAAGAAAAAGATAAAGAGAGAAAAGTGTATTATGAAAACCTCAGTAAGTTAAAAGTGATGTTGTATAATTTCTTTATTAGTATTTATAAAATGTTAAAACGTTAAAACTGGTTAAATGTAATTATATGATGTTGCAACTACTGTGGCTCCCCCCCTCCCTTTGTTATTGTTGAGCTCTAAATAAAGTTTTATTCCGGGGTGGGGGGGGGGGAGAGTTTTAGTTTCTTTGAGTTTCTAATTTTTCCAATGTTAAATTCATTTCTCCACATTTCCGCATCAGTTTATTGGTGGGTGGGTGTGGGTGGGTGGGTGTGTACACTCTCTCTCTCACACACACACATATACAGTGGTGCCTCGCAAGACGAAAAGAATCCGTTCCACGAGTCTTTTCGTCTTGCGGTTTTTCGTCTTGCGAAGCAAGCCCATTGACGGATTAGCGCTATTAGCACCATTGACAATTTAAGGGCTAAAAATGGCTTTTTAAGGCTTAAGGGATTAGCGGTTTTGCTGCTAAAATGCTTTTAGCAGCTTAGCGCTTCAGAAAAAGGGGTTTTGGAGTGGAAAAAAAATTCAAATTTTTTCGTCAATTTTCGTCTTGCGAAGCAACCCCATAGGGAAATTCGTCTTGCGAAGCGCCTCTGCAAACGGAAAACCCTTTCGTCTTGCAGGTTTTCCGTCTTGCGAGGCATTCGTCTTGCGGGGCACCACTGTAGTGACAAATTGTCTGCAAATGTTGGCTAATATTGTATGGAAATTTGCCTAACGTACACATTTTTGCAAAGCCATTTCCCCCTACATAATGCATTTTTGTATGCTGTTTTCCAAATAGGTATGTATTTTAATCCAAACAGTACCCTAGTGTATGCACCTTTCTACACATCAGTTGGCCAGAGAACTGCATTGCAAAAAAAGTGAGAATTTCGAAGGATGTCTGTGTTTTGGTTTCTGAATTGTTTTGCGAAGGCAAATAACATTCATTTTCAAATACAGATTCACCTTCAAATATGAATTGGATCAATTCATATTTAAGCAGCTAGGAAAGGTTGTTAAAAGAGAAAAAAGTGGTGTGTCACTTTGACTCCTAAAGATTCTTTCAACACATGAAGGGGTCCATAAAAAAACTATTTTATGAATCACATTGTGTGTCTATGTTGCAAAAGCATATAGGAAAACTTTAAACCAAGTCTCTTGAGTAATGCACCATCTATCTTGAAAATAAAATTTCAATTGCCAAAATATATGTCAATCAATGATGCAACCTTTTTATTTTTATTTTTTTGCTTTTAGAAAAATGTGATATTCCTAGACTGCTTGCACATGGTAAATTCAATGCCCATACTTCGCAGAAGTTCATAGAAGGTGATGAAATTTCGTATTCTTGTGAGGTTGGATATGATCCTATAAATCAACAAGCTAAGGCCGTGTGCACCAAAAATGGCTGGTCACCTACTCCACATTGTAACATAAAAAGTAAGTGTTATTTATGGAATCCAATTTGACAATATAGAACCTGAGAACCTGGAGCCTGCCCTGTCCTGCTGTGAACAACCAGTACATTATTATTATTTTCTTGGACTTCTCACAGTTATAGGAAAGCTTAAGGGTGTGCATGTTTGCAAATCCCATGTTGATTTAATAATAATAATAATAATTTATTATTTATACCCCGCCCATCTGGCTGGGCTTCCCCAGCCACTCTGGGCGGGTTCCAAAATAATATTAAAATACTGTAATACATCAAACATTAAAAGCTTCCCTAAACAGGGCTGCCTTCAGATGTCTTCTAAAAGTCTGGTAGTTGTTGTTCTCTTTGACATCTGGTGGGAGGGCGTTCCACAGGGAGGGTGCCACTACTGAGAAGGCCCTCTGCCTGGTTCCCTGTAACTTGGCTTCTCGCAGTGAGGGAACCACCAGAAGGCTCTCGGTGCTGGACCTCAGTGTCCGGGTAGAACGATGGGGGTGGAGACGCTCCTTCAGATGTACTGGACCGAGGCCGTTTAGGGCTTTAAAGGTCAGCACCAACACTTTGAATTGTGCTCGGAAACATACTGGGAGCCAATGTAGGTCTTGGGGATATGTAATGAGTAGCAGAGGAAAGAGGCCTTTGCAGCACCTATCTCTTCTGAACGTCCCCTCTTCACTGGGTGAAGCAATCACAAGCAGTCTGGGTATTTGTCAAACATATGGTAGATGGAGCTGAGCCTGGAAGAACTTGTTTAATATTTGTACTCAAAGGGTTGGACTTCTGACAGGCTGTGGAATGAACCTTAAAGTCTCTCTGAAACCTGAGCTACATAACAGCAGGAGACTCAAACTAACAACAAGAAGTTGTTTTCTTGCTAATCAATTGATGAGAGACAAAGTTCTAGGCCTCATTGATGAAATGCAAACTGGCAAATCCATCTTACAGTAGTCAAGGAACTCAAATGTGAAATTGCTGTCCATTTAGCTACAAAATGTAACTTGTCCCTCAGATTAGCCTTCATAATGAGGTCTGGAAAATAGCCAATGTATCTCCAGTTTTTAAAATGGGATCCAGAGAGAGCATGGAAGTAATAATAATAATAATAATAATAATAATAATTTGTATTTATACCCCGTCCTCCCCAGCCAGAGCCGGGCCCATGGTGGCTAACATCAATAAAATTACAATAAAACATGGGGGGGGGGGGGGCAAACCAACAAACAAAAAAACAGTTTATTAAAATACAGGTTAAAATACAATTTAAAATGCAGCCTCATTTTAATAGTAGCCCATAAATCAAAAACAGAAGGGGAGGGAAACATAAGGGTCAGAATGAGTCCAAACTAAAAGCCAGGCGGAACAGCTCTGTCTTACAGGCCCTGTAGAAAGATGTCAAGTCCCGCAGGGCCCTAGTCTCTTGTGATAGAGCATTCCACCAAGTCGGGGCCAGTACTGAAAAGGCCCTGGCCTTAGTTGAGACCAATCTAAGCACCTAGAGGCTTGGGACCTCCAAAGTGTTGTTATTTGTGGACCTTAAGGTCCTCTGCGGGGCATACCAGGAGAGGCGGTCCCGTAGGTACGAGGTTACAGTTGCTTAATTTCTATTCTGCTTGCTTAATGCCTGTTCTGGGGAAATTTGTGGAAAGTATTGTGAAAAATAAAATAATCAACCATATAGAAAAAGAAATCTTGCTGAAGTAGAAACAGCCTGGCTGCTGTAAGGGCAAATCCTGTCTCACCTACTTAGTAGAGTTCTTTGAGTGTGTTAGCAGGCACACATGAATGGTGGTGACCTGGTTGACCCCTTGGACTTTGAAAAAGCTTCTGACAAGGTATCTCACCAAAGACTCCTAAATAAGCTTGGCAGTCATGAAATAAGAGGTGAAGTTCCTTTATGAACCAGGAATTGGTTAACCAGCAGGAAGCAAGAAATGGACAGTTCTCTGAATGAAGGGATTCAGAAAGTGAAGTCCCGAAGAATCAGTAATGGGACCTGTTCCTTTTAACTAGCTCATAGACAATCTAGAGTTAGAGGTGAGCAGTGAAATGGCCAGGGAAGCTGGTGATACTAAATTGTTCATGGTCATTGTAACAAAAAGAGACCGTGAAGAGCTCCAAATGGGACTCTCCAAACTGAGTGAATTGGTGGTAGAATGGCAAAGGCAATTCAATTTAAACAACTGTAAAGTGATGCATACTGGGGCAAAAAAATCTTAATTTCACACGTATGTTCATGGAGTCTGAAGTAGCAAGATTTTAGAGCATGTAAACTGATACTATAAAACTGATCATAAACAAAATTCATTCTTTATTTCCTCAGAGACATGCCAAGTGCCAACTCAAAATAATGAAATCTTTAACACAAGTCAATCGGTTTTCTTGTATGAAGAAATACTTCACTTCAAATGTAAAGATGGGTTTGAAACTATTAAAAAGGCCACAGGTGACCATGCAGTATGCACAAAGGATGGGTGGAGTCCAAATCCTGAATGTCTACGTAAGTTATAATTTATCATTGTTTAATTATATAATAACACAGCCTTGATATAATTATATAACACAGCCTTTGTCAATCAAACAAGGTTTGTTTCACTGATGTTTTCTATGCGGTTACTTACACAGGCCACTAGTTTATAATCTTTCAGAAGCAAGGCCTCCAATTATCCTAGATATGCACTTTAGGATTATCTAGTATGTCATAACCAGCAATACTCTGGTTTCTCTTCAGATATTGCTATAACCAGCAATATCCTTTATTTTCTTCAAGTAATTTTCTCCCAGTGATTCCTAATGATTTTACATAACTAAAATACCTCAAGTTGGCATACATCAGTGATCTAATTAATAATGATCAGTAAGAATATATGTACTCATCTCGGATGTAATAAAGTAAGATATGAAGCTGGATTTTTAGCAATCTGATTCTGTAGATGAAATTGCTACATATAGGAGTCAGGCAAATTGCTCTGTGTTTGGCTTGCTCAGAGTTCGTAGAAAACATCTGAGAATAAAATACCCCAACTGAAGCACCTTTTTGCAGTGGTTCCTCCATCCAGGCAGACTGATAAGAATCCTTCACCTGGAATGTAAAGAATGAAGAAAAAACAACAGGAAAACAAAAAGTTAATGGAATATATCCAAGCTCAGGTTGTTCAAAGAATTCACACCATCTTCTAGATTAAGAGTAGCACCAGCAACTCACCTGAGTGTGCCAGTTGTTGTTGTTGTTGTTGTTGTTGTGAGAAAATAGAATTTGACTTCTTCTTGAGAGATTTTCAGGCATGGAAATTTTGAAGGTATGAAGAATGTGAACTCACCCAATAGGTGAGAAACATGGCATGCTGTCTTGTTAAAGATTTATTGGTCTCCACTCCCAGGGGGTCAGAGGTTATGCAAACCTGCAATAAGTTTGATGAACATTTGCAAACATTTTGCTCAGCAGTTTAATTTCAGGCATGTTTGTTTTGAAATGCACTTAATTATATTCAATCTGCTTTGCTCAACATTTCCTTTAGCAATACATTGTGATGGTTTCCTTCTGGAGAATGGGCTAGTTGACCCTAGAAAGAACCAATATCAGCACGGAGACGTGGTGAAATTTTCCTGCCATGGAAACTACAAAAGAGTTGGGCCTGACTCTGCCCAGTGTTATCATTTTGGATGGTCTCCACAGCCCCCAACATGTAAAGGTATGCATTTTTTTCCCATAGCTTATACAAAAAGTAAATATCAGTGCACTTGTTACTCTTAAAAATTTCCTGGCAGCCTTTTTTAGTAATGTTTCTCCCAAGTCTTACTGGGGAAGATTTCACTGGCTAGTGCATACATATATACATTTTGTTTAGTGTTGTGTGGTCAATGGAGTATGGGAAGGAGGTGATGTCGATGGCGCTGTGGTCTCAACCACTAAGCCTCTTGGGCTTGCTAATTGGAAGGTCGGGGGTTCGAATCTGCACAATGGGGTGCTGGAGTTTGGATTACATATAAATAAAGGCAGCTCCATGTATAGCAATGGAGGAAGAATCTGTTTTTAACAGATTTATGTAGGGAATTTGCTGGTTCCAACCTGATTGAGATTTGCTCACATTGCCTGCAAATTGCATCTACCAGCCAGTTATGTCCAAGCTGTCTCTGCATTGCTGAGTTTTGAAAGAGAAAGAAAATGCCTGAAATGAAATGAAATGAAACACAAAATTATATGGGAAAATATGGTATGTTATACACGCAATATACCCCATTATATAGTCCCATTTGATACAGGTAAATTTCATCATATGCAGGGGTTACATTCCTTGCTACCATGTGTATAAGCAAAATTATGTAAAGCAGGAGTAACCCCAGAATGGCCCTGTGTGAGCATCCCTGCCTATTTGTAGCTGGAGGGGGGGCGGGTATTCAGCAACATGGCAACCATTTCCCCCTGGCTTCCTCTACGCAGTTGTGGGTAATGGGTGAAACTAGGAGCTACATGAGTAGTGCTGATCATTTGAGTCTTTCCCACATCAATGACACCATCCATTCCACACAACGGGCTGGAACTCAGCGCATCCAACATCATTTCATAATTGTGAAAATTCTATGTGGAAGGATGTGCTGTCTAGACTTATTTTGAGTCAACAGATACAAGACTGAAGCGATGCTCTCTTACTTCCAGCACAAGTCGATCCTTGTCAGCCACCCCCCAGCATTTCGGATGGCAGTATTAGCGGTGACCTTCAGGAAGAATATGAACACGGAGAAAAGGTGGAATACAGGTGTAATTCTGGATTTACAATGACTGGATCAAAGTTGATTGAGTGTTTGGATGGATGGTGGACATCTTTACCACTCTGCAAAGGTAAATTACAGGTGCAACTAAGGCATGTTCACAGAGCAAATGCTATGTGCAGATAAAACTGTTTTTGTTAACTCTGCAAAGCCCACCATGTGCATATATTCCACTAGGATTTCTTTTCTATTTACATGCTGGAATTTTCTGTCCCAGAAGTTTCCCAAGTAGCTGGAGAAGAAAAAGGTCTGCTGAAGGGAAAGTGGAGCGTAACATTTGATGTCTCCATATGAAGCAGAATCAGACCATCTTAAGTGTCTTCATGCTTTGCTTTATCATTGAAATGCTATGTTTACCCAAATGTGGTATAAAATAAGCCATTTCTAAATTCCAGCCTTAAGTTTCCAATGCTTGGGACTGGAAATAAGATCAAAATGGAACAGAGAAAAATAACAACAAATCAATGCTCAGTTATTAAGAATGAAGTTAAAATCATACAAGCCATAATAATATCAAAGTCTGCCTCTTCATTCTGCTTCTGCAATATATCCTGATGAGCTGAAAAATGAAGAGCTGTGTCAGGGAAGAGTTAGAAGTTTCCAGTTTCTCAGAGGGAGAAAGCATTCGCCAAGGGGGGAAAGAGAGCAGTGAATCTAATAGAAGGGAGCAAGAGGAACAACAGGGAGGGACTGGCTGTTCCCAGGAAAGGCAAGGGTTCAGTTCTAGCTCAGATTCGGAGGAGGGGAGATACAGGCCAGCTCTAGCCAGGAGGTTAGAAAAAAGAGCGGGAAAGCGAAGGGAAATGCGCCTTCGCCATTTTGAGGGTGGCTGGTCACGGAGAAGCAGAGCTCAGAAGGTATCTGAAATAAGTGACTCTGAGGAATAATATTTAAGAACCGTTTATAAGATTGTTTTGTTAATACGCAATAAAAAGTTTTATAAAAGAACAAGAAGCGTTTGTGTGGTGATCTGAAGAGGACAACGACCAGTCCTGACAAGCTGCCCTTGGCATTTTTTATCTGGTGTGTAGGAGAGGCTGAAGAGAATGAGCAGCCAAAACGACTGGGGACTGAGATTATAGTTTTAAGAAAATAAAGAACTCCTGTTTTGTTTCACATCATTTCCTTCTGTTTTCAACAGAGGAACCCAGAGCTTGTGAAGTACCTCCAAATATTAGAAATGGACGCCCTGTCAGTGTTGACACAGATAGATATCTGCATGGCGAAACTGTGGCATATGAATGTAATGGAGGCTTTTTCATTGCTGGAACTAAAGAAGCTGTGTGTCTGCATGGGCAGTGGGAGTTACCATTATGTATTGGTAAGCTATTATTATTGTTTATTGAATTTATATACCACCCTACACCCAGGAGTCTCAGAATAAAATCAAGATATAAAACCACAAAATACATAATAAAAACAGAAACAACAAGCCAATAGCCCCCCCCCCCAAAAAAAACCAGAAGGGTAAATTAGATCAACAAAAGGCCTGGTTAAAAAGGAACGTTTTTGCCTGGTGCCTTAACAGTGTATAATTAAGGCGCCAGGCAAACTTCCCTGGGGAGAGCATTCCACAGACAGGGAGCCACTGCAGAGAAGGCCCATTGTTGTGTTGTCACCCTCTGGACCTCTCGAGGAGGAGGCACATAAAGGAGGGCCTCAGAAGATGATCTTAGGTAGGTTCATAGGGAAAGAGGTATTGTGGTCCTGAGCCATTTAAGGCTTTATAGGTCAAAACCAGCACTTTGAATTGAGCCCGGAAACTAATTGGTAGCCAGTGCAGTCGGACCAGGATTGGTGTAATATGCTCAAACAGCCTTGCTCCAGTGAGCAGCCTGGCCACTGAATTCTGCACCAGCTGATGTTTCCAAACCATCTTCAGAGGCAGCCCTACATATAACGCATTGCCGTAATCTACCCTTGAGGTTACCAGAGCATAAACAAGAGTAGTTAGGCTATCCCTGTCCAGATAGGGGAGTAGCTGGGCCACCAGCTGAAGCTGATGGAAGGCACTCTGGGCTACCTGAGCCTCGAGCGACAGCAAAGGATCCAGGAGTACCCCCAAGCTACAACCCTGCTCCTTCAGAGGAAGTGTAACCCCATCAAGAGCAGGTGACCTCCCACCTATCTGGTCTAGGAAACCACCCACTAACAGTAGCTCAGTCTTATCTGGATTGAGCTTCAGTTTGTTGGTTCTCATCCAGTCCATTACCAAGGCAAGACACTGGTCCAACACTTCCACTGCCTCACCTGGAGATGTAAAGGAGAAATAGAGCTGAGTGTCAAGCAAATTACAAATTACAAATAAATGCAACTCATATTTATATAGACACTTTTCATATTTAATTGTCATTTATTAACATAAGCAATTATATGCTTGTGATCCATTGGACGGGAAATTAGACCTACTGCCAGGAGACCTCTGCCACAGACATACTTTGTGGTCTTAATCAAGTCTGTTACTACTTCTTCACCTCAGCTGCCCTATAAAAAATGGCAATAATTATGGTTTCTCCTCCAAAACTGCTGCAAGGATTGACTGCAATAAAGACTGAAAGGCGTATTGGAAAATAGATGTGCATGAAAAATACCAGTGAGATTTTCTAGTTGATTAACTCCATTTGATTGTGACTTGCTAACAAACAACTTTACTTAAACAATATTTGAATTGTTAGATGTTGCAGCAAAATGTAGACGTCCACAGAATGCAGAGTTTGTACCATATGCTTCTCTGGAGAAAAGGTTTATGCACAACAGTGTTGTAACCTACACCTGTGGTTCCAATCAGCATAAAACAAAATGTGTTAATGGAAAATGGTCACCTGAGCCAGAATGCATAGGCACAGTTTTGCATGCTATATACAAATGCATGGTTTCTCAACTTGAGTGACAGATGTGGCCACTGGAAGCAAGAGTGGGACAGACCTGTTCAGGAGTGCCTTCCTGGGTAGGCTAGACTCATCTCCCTTGGAAAGATCACATAAAGCTTCCTTTAAGATTGCATGAATTCTGCATGCCTTATGTACTCGGCTGGTGTGAGATCAGGATATTAGTTTATCCACTTCAGGAGCAGAAGCATTGCTGCCACATGGGAAAGGCAATCATTCGACCCAAGGACAGAATTAGCAGCTTGCAAAGCAGTCACTACAGGCTGTTGGTTCTTGCAAATAGAGGCACAGGGTACATTTTCCCTTCTGCATCCCTGTCTGAGAGCACCATCCCTGGAGGTCAACTCAACTGTGGTGCCCAGGATTCAGAAACACATAAAACTGGATTGGGTGGCCTATCTTGCTACTTTATCAACAGTGACCTTCCGGTAGCTTTATAATAGTAAAATCTGGGTTGAGTTCACATGTCAGATTTAGGTTGCAATCAAGAACCTTTTTGGTATACCACAAGAAGCATGCAAAGCTGAACTGAACCATATGCAGGTTTAAACACTGCAATAGAGGAAGGGTAGCATGCAAATATAAATTTCAGGAGCGGCAGCAACTCTCCACACTTCTGTAGACAGACACCTCACCTGCACTGAGTTTTGGAGAGCCTGATGAGGCAACATGGGGGTCTCACTGGAACTAAACTGGAGAAGTTCTGCTTCTCTTGCAGGTTTTACCAGGCAGCTCTTTGGTTCAAGACCAATGCAACTAACTCATTGCAACATTGAATCCATTCAAGGGATAATGAGGTTTGACTAGATGCTCACTTTTCATAGTTTCCTTGCATAACTTTATATCATTGAATTCTAATGGACTTTTATTTCTTTATTAAAGCATTCTGTCCACCACCACCTCAGCTTCCCAATGCCATTGACATAACTGATACGAGAAACTATAAGAGTGGTGAGGAGATAAGCTTCAGGTGTCAGGAGAACTTCTTTCTTCAAGGGCCACAAAAAATAAAATGTGACAATGGAAAGTGGCAAACCCCACCGCGCTGTTTAGGTTAGTATGATCTTCCTTCCATATTTCCCTTTTTTGTTTTCAAGAAGTCAGAGAATTGAGGGTGGTGTGTGTGATTTATAATCTAAAGAAGCATAACTTTTTAAAAATGAAAAGAAACTAGAAAATATAAATGACAATGTGGCCTCAAAATGGCAATTCCTCTCTCAAATTATTCTAAGGACACAGTTAAACTTTGGAACCTACTCATACAGAAGACATTGATAGCCACCAAGTTAGATGGCTTAAAAAGAGGACTGGAGAAATTCATGGAGAAGGCCATTGATGCCTATGCTTTGCGTATACCAGTTGCTGCAAATCACAGGAAGGGAGACTGCTCTTACACTCAGATCAGGCTTGTAGGTCTCCAACAGACATTTGCTGCCCACTTGAAGAACAGAACGCTGGCCTAGAAGGGCCATTGACCCATCAAGCTCTTCTTATGTTCTTATTTAATGGGATTCAAACCTTCAAACCAAGAATGTGGGTGTTGCTGTGGTCTAAACCACTGAGCCTCTTGGGCTTGCTGCAATGGGGTAAGCTCCCGTTGCTCTGCCCAGCTCCTGCCAACCTAGCAGTTCAAAAGCACGCCAGTGCAAGTAGATAAATAGGTACTGCTGTGGCGGGAAGGTAAACGGCGTTTCCGTGCGCTCTGGTTTCTGTCACGGTGTTTTATTGTGCCAGAAGTGGTTTAATCATGCTGGCCACATGACCCGGAAAGCTGTCTGTGGACAAACACTGGCTCCCTTGGCCTGAAAGCAAGATGAGTGCCGCAACCCATCTAGGGGTCCTTTACCTTTTTTTATAAATAGTAATGCACTTGTGAGGTAATAAATATGCTTATTCAATAGATCAGTGGTTCCCAAACTCTGCTCCATGGAGCACTCGGTGCTCCACAAAGCATCTCCAAGTGCTCTACGAAGAGATTGGAAAGGAAAATAAATAAATATTTTTCTTTGGTATAAGGGTGGAGATAGTGCTCCATGGTGAATTTCTCTCTAATAAGTTTGGGAGCCGCTGCAATAGAATGGCAGGAATTAGATGTAACACGAATGGCAGCTGATGCCATAAGTAGCAACCAAGTGTCTTACACTCTTCCCTGTTGTCCCCTACACAGCTGATGAAGCAAAATATATGATGTGATCTGATTGATTGATTGACTGTTTATCCCACTCTTCTTTGCATACCCAGGCAGAATAATAAATAAATAAATTTCTTGTTTTTACCCTGCCCATCTGGCTGGGTTTCCCTAGCCACTCTAGGCAACTTCCAAGAGAATATTAAAAAGACGATAAAATATCAAACATTAAAAACTTCCCTAAACAGGGCTGCCTTCAGATGTCTTCTAAAAATCAGATAGCTATTTATTTCCTTGACATCTGATGGGAGGGCCTTCCATAGTCCGAACGCCACTACCAAGAAGACCTTCTGCCTGGTTCCCTGTAATCTCACTTCTCGCAGTGAGGGAACCACCAGAAGGCCCTTGGAGAAGAAGGCCTCAGTGTCCAGGCTGAAGGATGGGAATGGAGACACTCCTTCAGGTATACTGGGCTGAAGCCGTTTTGGGCGGGCAAACTCTGTTCAGGCATTCAGTGAACATGCATAGAGGAAGGAGGGAGTTGCCACCCCCCTCCTTACACATGCCTTCATTTTGCATACAGAACTTGAATGCCTGAAGAAGACCGCTTGGCTGCAAATAACTCCTCCATTCTCCAACTTTCAAGACAATGGCATTGCACCCCACATATTTCGTTGGCAACCTATAATTGGGCATAAAAGGAGAAGATAGAATCCTGCATTCCATGAAAGATACTATTCATAGTACTGACCTAAGTAGTCTTACGACCTGCCGCTATGGTTTGAAATAACTAAGGCAGGAGTAGTTAACCTTTTTATACCTACTGCCCACTAATGCATCTTTCTTGATGGTAAAATTCCCTTACCGCCCACCAGTGCTCGATGGGAGGAGGATTCAGTTTGTGCTGTAGAACCCCCTACCGCCCACCTAGAATCCTGAAATGCCCAATAGTGGGCGGTAGAGACCAGGTTGACAACCCCTGAACTACGGAATGGAAAGTGTAGCTGAAATCCTAAGTGCATTTTTATGAGAATAACCCCCACTGACTCACTTAACTGGAAAAAACTTATTGGTAAACCTACTTAGGGTGTCTAGGTACCTAACCACTCTCCCATCTGCAGTGCACATATTAATAAAATAACAGATATCAAAGCAATACTATAAGCCTCCAAATTTCTTTCTTCCCTGCCTCACTTCGTAAAGCGTGTTCTCCCTAAAATGAGAGCACGTGTTGCGGTGGGGTCTGCCAGGCCAACCCTCTGTTGCCAGGCAGGTAAAATGATGATGGCCTGGGGCAATGATTGGATGGCTGGGTTGCTGGGGCAAATTGCATGTAGCAAACTGGTGGGTGGGACCAAAGGCTTTAAATATTGGGGCACTCAGCTTTTGCTTTCCCTTTCGCTGAGTGCATCGGATCACCCGCCTGCCCGCCCTGATTTGACCTTGCTATGCCTGTCATGGGGTCGTCTGCCGTTGGGGCAGGGTCCTAGTAGGAATTTGGTCCATTTGGCTGATTGGCTGGTGCCATTTGGTTTTTGCCTACTACTTAGCAGTTCGTCACAACTTGTAAGGTTGCGGTTAGGCATTGGTTATAAAAATTGGTGGCGGAGGGGTAAGGATAGGCTGTGCCTTCCCCTCCAATGGTGGTGTGGAAGGGTGGTATTAAAGGAATCCTGGGGCTTGCCACAATTTCGTCCAATCCCTGAAATGGGACCAGGGCCGGCAAGCCTTGGGGAGCTGGTTGGGTGAGTGGTGAGGGACTGTCACTCAGCTCAACTGATCCCCAATATTGTTTTCCCTTCACTGGCTCCCGAGGGAGTTCGGAAAGTCGGTTCTGTCCCAGGCAGGGGGACAGATAGTCATAACCAATGCCTAAGCAACCACTCACAGATTATGTATTTTAATAAAGTTGTGGCCAAAATTATGCCAAAAACCTTAAACAAAAATTATGTGTGATTTGTGAATTATTTTGAGGGGTGGCTTGGGGACCTCCACACGCAAACCGACTTTGAATTGGCTGCCTCTGAAACTTTCTACCAGATGAAAAAGGAGGGAGCAGTTCTGCATATAGAACACTCTGGAAATGTTTTTATGCCATTTCACTGTATTCATGAAGACCGCATGTTATCTAACTCCCTTTCCAGATTCAGGATGTGGAGACCCCCCTGCAATTGCCCATGGTGAGGTAAATAATAGATCCCAGAGAAAGTATCTTTCTGGTGAAAGTGTGGAGTATCATTGCCATGAAGGTTTTGAACTTGGGGAATCAAGTACTTCAACATGCGAAAATAGGGAGTGGTCCCCACCGCCAACTTGCAGAGGTAAGAAAATATGCTTATGATATAATAATAATTTATTATTTACACTCCACCCATCTGGCTGTGTTTCCCCATCTGCTCTGGGCAGCTCTCAACAGAATATTAAAAACACAATAAAACATCAAACATTAAAAACTTCCCTAAACAGAGCTGCCTTCAGATGTCTTCTAAAAGTCAGATAGTTGTTTATTTCCTAGACTCTCTGAGCTGGACCTCAGCTTCCATTCAAAAGTGGAGGGGTAACTATATATGCAATGAAGAGCTTTCAATGAGACTTTAGTCTTATTCCATCAAGACTATGCATGGAAGACATTTTGCCAAACCTATAGAAATTGTGACACTGCCTCACTTGAAGTGTCCTGCCAACCAGCAAACATACAGAGTTTTGAAATATTCTCCCTCTTGCAGAATTGAGGGTAATTCAACTTGCAGTCTAACATTTTGTTGCTTTAATATTTCAACCATGGCCTTGCTTTTGGTTTTGGGCAGCACTTGAATGTCTCAGAAACTTTTCAGGGGCTTCTCAGTGAGACGCTGTTTTACTGGCTTACCATCCCTAGTCAGAACAGACAAGTGTCTGTGAAAGAAAACTTGATCGATAGAACCTGATCCACATTTACTGGTTTTCCCCTGTAATGCACAGCAGCAAAAGGCATAATGTGTATTATGGGCTCCACTGTAAGATTATGTGGGGCAGTGGCAAAACTCAACAGATACAGCCAGTGCTTATTTTCTAAGATAATGTTTAGGGGCACTCTCATATTGACTCAAGAAAATCACCATTTTATAGTTCAGATTGGGGAAAATAAATACAGTAAATGGACAAAAGTACAAAGATTCACAAAATGTTTAGGAGTATGCGTACCCCAGGAAAAAAAGCACTGGGTATAGCCACTGCCCTGCTTAAACTGAGAATGTGCTTTAGGTTGTGACTCCAGAATCCCTCAATATTTAGGATTTCTTTGGGAGTCAAATTGAAACTTGAGAGCAGGCAATTAGGAAGGTGGTATTAAAGTTTGAAAACCTCTGGACTAAGGACCTGGCCAGACTTAAACATGTATCTAAATTCGGTAGAGTGGCCATAGCAGACATATTAAATTACTAAACCATCTGTTTTCTTTCCTGGTAATATTTATGTTCTTCAGCATTTAACCCATTGTGAAGTTCTCTGATTACTTATCCCTCTGCTCACTTTCTGCCTGCCTTCATATTTCACTCTTGGGGGGGAAGCAACCAACAACACACAACTCCCTTCAGCCTTTGAAATGCAGCTTTGTTCAGTATTTTAGTAGGGAAATCCAGACACAGGTATGGTGACATTTTTTGGGAATCATATTTTCATTTGTATTATCTTCTCAGAAAAGTCGTGCGGGGAGCCCCCCAGACTCACTGATGCTGCATATGAAGGATTAATAAAAAATCGCTATGAGTCTGGGGACCTATTACCTTTCAACTGTGCACCAGGTTATGCTACAGAAGGACCATGGAATATTACATGCCACAAAGGAAAGTGGTCGGAAGCTTCAACCTGTGAATGTATGTTGCATGTTTTGCCTGGGTAACAATTCTAAAGGTAGTTTGCTTCTGGGAACAGAGCAATTCAAGCACTGGTTTGAACATCTCTGTAGATGTTTAGGCTCAGAAATGTGATTCTGCTTAAATCCTTTACATCTCCAGTTAAAATGATCTGGGGTAGAAAGGCTTGGAATGAACTCTGGTGATAACTTGGAGAGTTCTGCTGATCAGCATTGGCAATACAGTGCTACATCGGTTTACAAACTTAATCCGTTCTGGAAGTCCGTTCTTAAACCAAAGTGTTCTTAAACCAAGGTGTGCTTTCCCATAGAAAGTAATGGGAAATGGATTAATCTGTTCCATACGATGAAAAACAACCCGTAAAACAGCAATTTAACATGAATTTTACTATCTAACGAGACCATTGATCCATAAAATGAAGGCAATAATCAATGTACTGTACTATAAAATAAATAAGACAGTATTGTAGATGATAATTTTTTAAAAAAAAAATCCTTACGCACATTGATGATAGTCATTGTTTGGATGGGGGGCTTTTATCCATTTCTGCAGTCACACAATCAACCAGTAGCTGTACTGGGTTCCACGCAGTCACAAAAATGAAGGCAGAAGCCACAGTCACAAAAACAAAGTCACAAGCCACAGTCACAAGTCAGTCCCATAAAACTAAGAACAAGTCACAGTCAAAAAAATGTAAAAGCCACATAAACAAAAACGCAGAAATATAGCAAAAACAAAAGCTCCAAATGTCACCTCTGTATTGTGTGGGTGCTCGGGACTCAACAGGAAGCCTCTGATTAGCAGTGGGGGACTCAATTTACAAACAGAACACACTCAACAGGAAGCAGAACATGTTCAGCTTCCAAGGCAAAGTTCATAAACCAAAACACCTACTTCCAGGTTTGCAGCATTCTATTTCCAATTTGTTCATAAACTAAGCTGTTCTTAAATCAAGGTACCACTGTATTGATCAGGCAAGAATCTGGGCTCACCCACACTGACCTTTCATGCTGCACTTTCTAGGCAGAGCTCCAAGCTTTAAAGCTCCTTATCTGAGAGCTTTTCTGTGGATTGCTGTTTGCTCCGATTCAGCAATGAATGGGTATTTGTGAGAAAAGACAGCTTCCGATTTATGTGAATGCTACTAGATGCAGAACGTTCTCTGACAAATCAGAGAAGCGGTCAGCCACTCCTACGCTTGGAGAAAAGAGAGCTTCTGATCAACATCACGGGTCCTTCTAGTGCAGCCTTCCTGCTGCCCTAGGGTACCCTTTTATTTGTATCAGTATCTGAGCAGTCCCTGCAAGCAGTGTGTCCCATCGTACTGTACCTCCCAGGAAGAAGTGGGCCCACAGCACACACATAACCTCTTTTCGGGTTGGAATCTTGCTGGGAAATCTATATAACGTTAAAAAACTGAAAACAGCAACTTTTTGGATGAAGGCTCTTACTGCCAGCACTAGTTCCTTGGCAAGATTCATTCTGGCAAATCCTCTCTGTTGGTGTGAACGCTGTTGCAAGTGATGGTGGGGGCAACAGCTCCTTCTTTGCTTCCCTCCCATGCCTCACAAACAGAGAGGGCAAACAGCAGTGATACTCCAACCTTCCATCATTCCCCAGAGGGCAACCTCCTGACTCCTCCTCCATCTCCCATCTCCAATCTCAAAGCATTGCAGAGAGGAATGTAGATCCCCACTCTGCCAATATTAGCTCCTATTGCTCGGTCCCTGCTCCTGCCAACCTAGCAGTCTGAAAGCACGTCAAAGTGCAAGTAGATAAATAGGTACTGCTCCAGCGGGAAGGTAAACGGTGTTTCTGTGCGCTGCTCTGGTTCGCCAGAAGCAGCTTAGTCATGCTGGCCACATGACCTGGAAGCTGTATGCCAGCTCCCTCAGCCAGGAAGCGAGATGAGCACCGCAACCCCAGAGTCGTCTGCGACTGGACCTAACGGTCAGGGGTCCCTTTACCTCTTTCCCTTGCACGGCAGCTGGCTGTGGAGGATGGGGTCCACCTGCTGCTGGGGTCGTGCTGCAGCCTCATTTGGCTCCACTGCCCAGCTCTGTGTGATGTTGCACATGTGACAACAGGGTGTTGCATGGGGCCCCTGCAATGTTTTTGAGAAGTTGGTGACCCTGTCTGTAAGCAAGGTTTGCTTGCATTAAGCTCTTGCACTCTTATCTTTGTGTTTGTTCACATTAGGTTCTGGTATTCTTTTTAAAAAAGAATGATGGGTATCTATTATGCAGAAAGGACAATTTGTGGAGGAAAAGTTTATTTGTTGGTTTCCTCTTCCCATGTAGATGCAATCTGCGGAGAGCCCCCTGCAGTTGCCAGTGCTGAAATTGTGGCGGGGACAGCAGAGATCTATCTGCCTGAGCACGAAGTGCATTATCAGTGTCATGAAGGTTTTGAAATCTCTGGATCGCCTAATGTAACATGTCAAAATAAAGAGTGGTCACAACCACCGACATGTGTAGGTAAGACCTGGCATTGCAGATGATGATGATGATGATATTTTTTATTATTTATACCTCACCTATCTGGCTGGATTTCCCCAGCTACTCTGGGTGGCTTACAAGATATCTAAAAACAAAATAAAAGCATCAATCCTTAAAAACTTCCCTAAACAGGGCTGTCTTCAGATGCCTTCTAAAAGTCAGGTAGCTGTTTATTTCCTTGACATCTGATGGGAGGGCATTCCACAGGGCGGGTGCCACGACTGAGAAGGCCCTCTGCCTGGTTCCCTGTAACATCACATCTCGCTGTGAGGGAATTGCCACAAGGCCCTCAGAGCTGGACCTCAGTGTCCGAGCAGAACGATGGGTGTGGAGATGCTCCTTCAGGTATACTGGGTTCCTGATCTTCCTTCTGTGTGCCAAATATAAATGTGAAAAAGGAAGTGGAAGAAACTGGAAAGAGATTACAAAATGCCTGGTGGCCAAGGCAGATATTTTATTTTTGAGTTAAAACTGGAGGCACGCTTTACTGTTACAGCCAAATAAGTTTATTTTTAAAGTCCTAACAAGGAGAATTATCCACCTGTGTGAGTCCCTGTTTTCCGTGTGCCCTCCTCTGAAGGCTGGCAATTTTGCCTCTGCACGGGGAAATACTGCATGATAGAATTGTGGGAATGTTCTGGGGTGCAGGAGAGGATATATTGACTAATTATATCCTTATCCAACTTGTGCTAACAAGTTCCCAAAATATCAGCAGAGTTTATAGACATTCCCCTTTAAGTTCGTAACGGTAACGCTTGCACAGGTTCGCTAGAACCTCTATAATAATTACTCTGGTAATTTCCCCTTTTGTTCCCTCTTAAAATACAAGACACAACACAGTCTTCATAAAAGTATAAAAGAGTTTACTCACGTTCTGTTCACAATATGATCCCAGAAGGCACACAGACTTAAAAAGGTAAAATACACTCAGAATCTATCTTATGGAAGATAGTCCCTTAGTCCTCTCTTGGCTGAGAGCCAAGAGAGCATCCTTAGATGTTTCCTCATCGAAGGAAGATGGCAGAGAGAGAGAGAGATGCTGCCTGCCCTGTGCTTTTGTCATTACCTGCACAGGTGAGGCCACACCTACCTCTGGTCACATGCGGAGGAAGTCCGTCCCCAGGAAGTTTACCTGCTTGCTGGACAGACATCCCTCCCCATGTTCTAACGTGCACTCTAGGAATGTTGTCATTGACTGCTCCTGTTTACATCCCACAAGAATGGTATCCCAGTGTTAAGACATGCCTCTTTCCAGTCAGCCTCAGATGGGGAAGGGCAGCAATAGAGCATGGAAACTGCCTCTCAGACTGTGCATTTTGGGCTCAAAGAAGACTTGAATTGTATAGGAGAATTTCAATATTGCAATGTACTAGCAGGGATCGAAGACGGGTTTTGTATGCGCAATGCGCCACATTCAATCCCTGGCATCTCCAGGTGGAGGCTAGGACAAACCACTGCCTGAACTCCTGGAGAGCCTCTACCAGTCCATATGGACCAGGGATGGGGAACTTGTGCCCCCCCGATGTTGCACTTCCCATCATCTCTGACCATCAATCTTGCTGGCTGGGGATGATGGGAGCTGTAGTCCAACAACATCTGGAGGGCCACAGGATCCCTGACACAGATAAAATTGATCTAGGTGGACCTTAGTGCTTTTTGTGTTCCAGGCAGCAGGGAAGAAGAGTTGCCATATGCACCTTGACGTACCCTTAAATGACCCAATGCAGCTGCCATTTTCAGGGACTTTTCTTCCTGGACTCATTTACAAAAGGTGGTTTCCTATGAGGCAAGACACAGTGATAACAACAAGAACCTTTATTGAACTAACGGAACTGGACAACAGGGGCAAAGGAACTGCTTATGTACATTTCTGAAGGCCTGGGCCACTCCCACTCCCAACGTGATTGGCTGCCTAAAATTCCAAGCTGTGAATTATGACTCAGAGTTTAAAGACCAATGGCAGAGGCCTAAATCCTGAAAGGTTCTGTGATTGGATATCATGTATCGAATCAGAACATAGGGGCTCAGAATTCTTAGTCTAGACTCAAGCTCAGGTAAACACAGACCACTGAATACATAACAGAAAGCACCCACTTTTGACCTCTAACTTTTATAGCTAAGAATGACAGCACTGGGGTTGCAAATAGCCATAGCTGTCAACTTACAGATTTGAAAATAAGGGACCAGCAGTCTTGAAAATAAGGGGCCAGCAGCCAAAATAAGTGACCTGCAGCTCACCTGTTCCAGGCACTCCAGTCTTCCTGTCCTCCTGCAGTCTGGTCAAACTCATGCTGGTAGAACACTGGAGAACGCTGTCCAACCAACTTTGTAAACAGAGGTTCAACTGAATAGAATCTGGATCCCATGCACCACAAGGCCTATGCAGCCTCAACTTAAGATGGCTCCCCAGACTGGCTTTGCACTGCAAAGTCTGCAGCAGCACGTGCAACAAAATGGTGTCCAGCATTCAAAAACCCCCTCAACTTGCATTAACTAGCCACACACAAGGCATGCAAGCTCCACCTCTCAGTCGTTCTTAAACTTTTTATTGGGTGAGCAACACAGCCAAGCAACACAGTTGGAGCCTCCCTCCTCCCTGGCCGGCAGGGAGGGAGGGAGAGGAGCTGCTTCCTTTGAAATTTAAGGGACATCATTTAAGGGACATCCATCAATAAGGGACAGCAGCGAGACATGGCGCTGGAATACAGGACTGTCCCTTCAAGTAAGGGACACTTGACAGCTATGCAAATAGCAGGCTTGAGGTTGCAACCCCACAAGCATGTGCTCTTTACTCAGCTTCCCCCAGTGCAGGTTTACTCTGCGTCAAACAGGGCTCTTTCCTAAGTCCATGTGTTTATGGTTACAGCTGGGTAGATAGGAGCCTACACCCTCGATGGGGGTTGGAGACCAGCAATTCTCACAGTTAGGACAGTATCCTCTCTTATGACATCTTTTGTCCACTCTCAGAATGTTGGAACAAACTGGTAGGTGCTGTTTTGTGGGAACAGAATGCATTTTCAAGGACTGAAGTTTTCTCTATCATTTCAGATGTAACATGCCCTCCCCCACCCCGGGTTTCTAATGGTCAGATTACGACTGCTCTCAAGCAAAGGTACTTGCCTCTTGAGAAGGTGCGCTATCGCTGTCACCAAGGATACAGCCTTCTTGGAGATTTTACAGTAAAGTGTGTGAACAAAGAATGGACAGAATCACCAAGATGCATAGGTATTTGGTGTCCAATTTTAAAAATACAGTGGTACCTCGGGTTACAGACATCTCGGGTTACAGACACTTCAGGTTACAGACTCCGCTAACCCAGAAGTAGTACCTTGGGTTTTTGAACTTTTCCTCAGGATGAGAAGAGAAATTGCGTGGTGGTGGCAGTGGCAGTGGCAGTGTGGCAGCAGCGGAAGGCCCCATTAGCTAAAGTGGTACCTCAGGTTAAGAACAGTTTCAGGTTAAGAATGGACCACTGGAATGAATTAAGTTTGTGACCAGAGGTACCACTGTATTCTAAAAGAGAGGAATATAACATCCTTCCTTTAAAAAAAATAAAGTTGTATGTTAAATTTTGCACTGTGCGGATTCTTGCATAGTCTTGGACTGTCATTTATTATTTACCTTCTGCTAATCTCTGGGCTATGAGGAATATACCAGAGGAAGTCAAGACTGAAGTGTATACTATGGGAAAACCAACAAGCTTCATCTAGAATGGGCCTGATGGAGATTCCTATGGGATCACTCAGTAGTTGGAGGTGGTAGTTTTCCTTCATTGACCAATCATCATGATTGTGATTGGGAAGAAATCCATGCAGACCAAATTGGTCTTCCACAGCACAAGGTGGCTTGTGATGCTTATTTAAATCAATTTGAGCTATTCATCTGTTTGTGGCACATGTTGAGCTAGACTATGCCGATCTGTTTCCAGTCTCCCTCCCAGATGACTGTGATCCATAGCAAAGGATAGACTAGAAGCATTTTTGTCTCTTCCAGCACTAGTAGCCAGCGTCCCTTGAACTGTAATAAGTACAGAAGAACTGAGATATCTCAACCTTTCTATTATAAATTCAAGTAGAATTTATAGTACGATGCATTCTCAAGACACACACGTGCCCACTTGTTCTCTAGGAAATTGTTGAGTCAATTGTTCAGCTGAATTACTCAGCTCTAGATGACTGGGAGCTGCCTGTGTACCTTGAAGTATGCCATTTGAGGTGGTGAGAGTTGTGTTGTTATATGTGTTGTGGATCATATAGACATTCGTTCCACCATTTGGCTAACCCTTATAACCTCATAAGTAAGAATAATATTATGGTTTTTACACCATCAATGCATAAGGTGCTTTAAAGCATAAGAGTGGGGGTGGAGAGGAGACCATGCAGAAAAATAAGAACAGGTCCATTCCTGAAAGAGCTTACAAACTGAACTTTAGTAGACTGGAGAGGTAGGAACATAAACACAATACTGGATGAGACTAAAGATTCATCTACTGTGCTTTTCACAGTACCTAACGGGATGGCTTTGGAAAACCGACATGGAGGACAAAATCTGGACGGGGACAAGGCAAGAAAGAGAGAGATGAATAGGTCATCTTCAAATATGTCTGCCCAAAATGATGGGGCGCACCCTGCCTCATGCCATCCCACTTCAGACAATGCTAAGCAGAAAGCCAAACGCTTCATGGGAAAGGCGGTTTTAGAACCAGTGGAATTACCCCCATTCAACTGCAGCAAACTTAGTGCTTCAAGATGTTGATGGACTGTAACTCCCCTGACCATTCACCATTCTGGGACTGACTGGAGCTGTAGTCCAGCAACATCTAGATAGCATCACACTGGCTACCCCCAAGTTGCATGTTTGGGGCAGGAGTTCCAGACATCAGAGGCAGAAAGGAGAAAACTAACAGAGGTGTTTATGGAAGCACAAGATATTCAGGCACCAGCATTTTATAGACTTTTATGCTTCTGCAGGATCAATTTTTACAAATAGACACTTGCAAGATACTGAAAGAGATTTCCAAAAACAGCAGAATATGATAAATTTTGATAGTGAAGAGCTGAGCAAAATTCAGAGGACTGCCGCCGCCTCCTCCCAATGAGATCCCATCCATGTCAAAATAGGTTCTAGTTGTTTTAATGATTGGTCTGTTTGACCAACTAAGGAGGTGCTGATAGAATGTCAGCCACACTTGAAGAGACATTAGAAAGACAATTTGTTCACTGATTATTTCACCAAGCAGATATACATAGCTCAATAAAACGTATATTAAAACTTTTCCCCCTTTTTAAATTACCATATTTTTTGCCCTATAGGAGGCACCTGCCCATAGGACGCACCTAGTTTTTTTGGGGGGAAATAAAGAAAAAAAATTATTCCCCCCCCCAGGTGTGGGGCTGGGATGGGGGAAGCCTGAGCTTCCCCCGACCCCAGCCCCCAGAACAGGCTGCTATCCGCAAGCCGTGGGAGAGCTGTGCGAAGTCGCACGGCTCTCCCACGGCTAGCGGAGGGCTACACGAAGCCCGAAGCTTGGGGCGTGCTGAGCTCAGCGCTCCCCAAGCTTCTGGGTGCAGGCAAGCTCTCCGCTAGCCGTGGGAGAGCTGCGTCTCCCATGCTAGCGGATAGCTTCCTGAAGCCTGGGGAGCGAGAGGGGTCGGTGCGCACCGACCCCCCTCGCTCTCCAGGCTTCAGCAAAAGCCTGCATTCGCCCCATAGGACGCACACACATTTCCCCTTCATTTTTGGAAGGGAAAAAGTGCGTCCTATAGGATGAAAAATACGGTAAATCTATGCATGATACTTTTCTTTTTTCCTGATGTAGAAGCTGAATTATAGAAATGCTTGTGTGCACAGCCATATGTGTAATCCTAATAACTGCCATGTAATAGATTCCTTTTTCTGTTTCAATGCATCACCACAGATGCTGCAGGAAAATGTGGTCCTCCACCTCCTATTGAAAATGGAGAATTTCTGGGCCTGCCAAATTCAGAATATATGCCAGGGGCATATGTACAGTATAAATGCGAAACTTTCCACAAACCACGAGGAATTCAATATGTAGAATGTGTCAATGGGCATTGGACAGATATACCAACATGCACAGGTACAGGACATTTCTCTAAATCTTTGCTTTTTCTGTTCTATTGAAGGATATTCAATAAATTCAAAAACCTGTGACCTAGTGGCACCAGTGTGGTGTCAGCAGTTGGCATTGTTCTATATGTGTTTTTGCTTTACTACACACTTTTAGTTACCCTCCATCCCAGCTCCTCCCATGAACTACAGGTAGTTCTCTCATGAAGCAAAGTGAGCCACCTTTACTGATAATAGGCAGCCATGTGGGTCTTTGCCTTTGCAAGGTTTTCCTCCCAGACACTGACTTTCCACTTTCCTCACAGCAGTGAATTCAAATTCCCCTCAGTGCCTCTTCCTGCAAACAGCTGCATCAACAAGCTATTAGATGGGCCTTAAGGTTAATCACATCTATAATGAGCCTTCAAACTTCACGTTGTAATGTTTTGGACAAAAATCAGTAGTTTAAGAAGAACATTAACAATAACCACTTGTGGAGACCATATTGTTCTTTACCCCAGATCAGGCGAAGCGACAGGAGATATCTTACGGTTGTTGCATCTTCTGACAAAATTTGGGCTGTCATTACAGGCAACCCTCACATCTTGTTCTGCTGTTACTGAATGCCCTGATAGGCCTCAATAAAACATTCCTCCATGACTTGATCATGGATGAGGGGGCTGACCTGCTATCTTCCTCTCCAGGAAGCCAATCCCCCTGGGAGCCAGGGTTGAGTTGTTCCTGCTGTTGGGCCAGAGACACAAAACAGGGGTCCTGTTGGTGTACTGTTCGATCTGATGTTCACCAGCCTCTCTGTTTAAGCTAGTGGAGATGATCTGGGGAGATGTACTGGAGAATCCCCAAGCACTTCATAGAATCATAGAGTTGAAAGTGACCCCAAGGGTCATCTAGTTTAAGCCCCTGCAATGCAGGAATCTCAGCATCCATGAAGCCATTGGTTTGAGCCAGAACAGGAAAACATTAGCTTGTTCCCTCTCCCATGTGACAGCCCTTGCGATATTTGTGCTTGGAGACTTCATTTACATGCTGAAGCTGCATAGTCTGGACTGACTCAAGGGACCTCATAGCTACCATGACAACAGCCACATACTGCTATATAAAGTATAATAATATTGGTATTAGACCCCAATTCAGAAAGCACCCAATTAAATGTGGACTGCTACTGATGGTTTCTTCACATTGGCTGAATCTCAACTCAGAAAATCTAAAGCTTGTGACTTCCAATTGGTTTTAATGGGGAAAATATTCAAATTGCTATTTATTTATTTATTTATTCATTCATTCATTCATTCATTCATTCATTCATTCATTTGCCAGAAGCTTTACTTATTTTTCCTAAGAGGAGACCCATTGATAGGACCACATTATCAATCTCAATTTATTTCAGTGGGTTTGACTGAGTATGACTAACTTTGGACACAATCCAAAGGGTTGTTGTTTTTGTTTTTTTGTTTTGGTCAAGTGAATTCCTCGTTGTCAAATTAATCTCTTAGATGACATGATTTGTGCCTTTCTACAGCTCCTTGTACAGCAACCGAAGAAGATATGAATCAAAACAATATACAGCTGAGGTGGAAATCCGCTAATAAAATCTCTTCCGCATCTGGAGACAAGACAGAGTTTGCCTGCAAAAGGGGCTTTCAGCCAGATCCATCCTCACCTCCCTTCAGAGCCTCATGTAGAGAGGGCAGGTTGGACTACCCAAGATGTATACCTGTAGGTACATTGCAGTTAAAACATAATAACAGAAAATTCAACACACATAGCTGTGATTTTTGTTAAGCTATAGAAAGCAATGTGCATTACAAAATTAATGTCTTTGAATTTTTCTTGGTCTACAGCAGATTTTTGATTTTATCCATCTATACCCATTTTTCTCATCTCCTCCCAGAGTTACTCTTCTTTGTTGTTCATCATCTCTTATTTTCTCCTCTCACCTTCCCTTTCTTTCACTGTTTTCTCCTTTCTCAAAGTCCTAGACAGAATTAAAATGAGAAAAAAGTAGTTCTGCTGCCACATGTAAAGCCCAAATTAAGCCATGAGACAATCCACCTTTGGGTATGAAATGCCGCAAGTGTGTTAGCGCTTCCTTACTCAGCCTTTAGAATAAATTCACCAGGACCATTTAAACTTCAGTGTTCCTAAGCATCAGAACCGTCACATTGTGGGGTAAGCAACTCTTGATGCTCCTTCACTCTGAATGAATGGATTCATAATATTCCCCAGGAGACTTCCATAATACTCTCTCTCTCTCTCTCTCTCTCTCTCTCTCTCACACACACACACACACCAAAAATCTCAGCTGGTGTCATAAATACAAAGCAGTAGTCTTCACGGTGCAGCACTGAGTCTGTATTAGCACCTGATTTCTGACTGGTTTTTCAAGTCCCAGCGATGGGGTGAGCTCCCGTTGCTCGGTCCCTGCTCCTGCCAACCTAGCAGTTCGAAAGCACGTCAAAGTGCAAGTAGATAAATAGGTACCGGTGGGAAGGTAAACGGCATTTCTGTGCGCTGCTCTGGTTTGCCAGAAGTGGCTTAGTCATGCTGGCCACATGACCCGGAAAAACTGTCTGCACACAAACGCCAGCTCCCTCGGCCTATAGAGCAAGATGAGCACTGCAACCCCAGAGTCATCCACGACTGGACTTACGGTAACTGTCAGGGGTCCTTGACCTTTTTTTTGAACTTGGGTTGAGTCCAACCCTTTAAATTGGTGTTAAAGATTACCTATCAATATCAGAAATGTTTGCCTAACAAGGCATATTTTGTACACGTGGAATGCATCACTCACGGAAAATGATGTTTGACCTTTTATTGTAACACAGATAATTGGGAAAGTAATAATGGCAGCAATGATTGTGCAATGGGGTTATCAGTGTCTGTTGAGTGATTCTAGACAAAAAAAAATTGAAACCATCTTATAATTATTACATAGTGTTGCTTGCATATGGAACCAGTTTAATATAATAAAGTAATCAAAGACTCTTAGAAGGTATCTACACAAAGAATTATGTATGTATGTATGTATGTATGTATGTATGTGTGTATGTAACCTTACATTTTCATTGCTTTCTTTCTATTTAACAGTGACAACAAAAGTAATTGGAAGAAGCATACAGAAGACATTTTTAACCAGCACCTGACCTTCAAAATGCATTGATTATTTATTTTTAATATTATCAAATCAAGCTACTTCTTCACAAACACCAATAGATTTTCCCATGGATTATATGCAGCTGCTCACAATGGATCATGGGCCTAAAATTGGAAGCCTACTTCCTTGAAGACACACTTGGATTGATACAATGAGTATAGATGTAGGCCTGGTTCACTTTCAATAAATTCTACTTTAAAGCATCATGGAAAATGTTATAGGAAGGAAAGAAAACACCAGGAGACAATAACCCAAGAGTTTTGTATAAACATTTCCAGCTCTGGACTTTTGAATTCTCAGTGGGGGCTAGCAGCTGTAAATAATTCACTAGTTGTGTAAAACTGCAGTGAATTTTTGTAAGCTTGTAGGGCTATTATGTTCATTAAAAAATAAAAATAAAAGCACTTGCTTTAAAAGAATTATGTCCTTTGTTAGTATATAATAAAAACACATAGCATACAAATTATTGTTTTTTAATGTTCTAGTAGCAAGCTTACATACCTGTGGGAGGAAACCCCATTGAGTACATTGAAACTTACTTCTGGGTTAATGTTTATAGGATTGTAGTATTACAGAGGCGGATTTAGATCAGTGTGACTGGTTCTGCTGCACTGGGCACTGAGCCTGGGGCATCACAGGGCATCGCAACTATGACATGGTGAATTGAACAGAACAGAGGGGGCGTTGCTGAATTTGGGCCCCACATAGGACACTGCTGAAATCTGAAATACCAAATTATGTCCCTGACTATTACTATTGCTTGTGAATATGCTCAGACAAGCGTATTGACCCTTTGGCATATTAACAGCCCCACAGATCGAGATATGTGGCTGCGTTGGTGGCTACTGGAATTTGGGAGTAAAGATCTGTTTCTTATGTCCTTAAATCCCAATATTAACAAACCATGAAAGAATCTGTCAAATCAGCCTTTCTAGTCCTGTTTTCCACAGTAAGCAATATACCTCTGGTACACCCAAAATGCAATAACATTATCTTGTGCATGTTCCCTAACTAGAGATAGATTTTGTTTCTTTTGCTTCTCTGTTTCCCAGTCTTAAGTCCTCTTGCTCCCTTTACATATTTTGCTGTTTTATACATGAATAATAAATAATAATCAAAATGAAAACAACAACCCAATAACCCCCCCAACCCCCAACCCCCAAATTTTAAAAGGGTATAGGACAGTGGTAGCGAACCTTTTGGAGACAGAGTGCCCAAACTGCAACCCAAAACCCACTAATTTATCGCAAAGTGCCAACACAGCAATTTAATATGACAAACCTAGACAGCACCTTGAAAAGCAGAGACATCAGCTTGCCAACAAAGGCTCGTATAGTTAAAGCTATGGTTTTCCCAGTAGTGATGTATGGAAGTGAGAGCTGAACCATTAAGAAGGCTGATCACCGAATAATTGATGCTTTTCAATTATAGTTGAAATTATAGTAAAGCTTCGAGAACCCTATCCAACCATCTAGTTCTCTGTCGTCCCTTTCTCCTTGTGCCCTCCATCTTTCCCAACATCAGGGTCTTTTCCAGGGAGTCTTCTCTTCTCATGAGGTGGCCAAAGTATTGGAGTCTCAGCTTCAGGATCTGTCCTTCCAAT
This sequence comes from Podarcis tiliguerta, assembly GCF_965153285.1. NCBI lineage: Eukaryota > Metazoa > Chordata > Lepidosauria > Squamata > Lacertidae > Podarcis > Podarcis tiliguerta. The sequence continues at coordinate 79,992,525 of NC_139539.1, forward strand.
GAGCACTCAGGGCTGATTTCCTTCAGAATGGAGAGGTTTGATCTTCTTGCAGTCCATGGGACTCTCAAGAGTCTCCTCCAGCACCATAATTCAAAAGCATCAATTCTTCGGCGATCAGCCTTCTTTATGGTCTAGCTCTCACGTCCATACATCACTACTGGGAAAACCATAGCTTTAACTATACGGACCTTTGTTGGCAAAATGATGTCTCTGCTTTTTAAGATGCTGTCTAGGTTTGTCATTGCTTTTCTCCCAAGAAGCAGGCATCTTTTAATTTTGTGGCTGCTGTACAGCTAAAAGGGCTTTCTCAGAAGTTTGCAACTTGGTAAGAAAGGTTTGTTGCTGTTCCGCCTAGCTGCTATCATCACACCAAGTGCTGTGCCAATGCAAATCTTTCACAAACACTCCTTGTTGGTTTAAAAGTTCATGTTCCCCATTCCAGTAATCCTTCCTCATCTCATGGCACAGAGCCATGAACCACCAGTGATTTTTTTTTTGCAAGGACAGTCATTAGAAAACTTAGTTGTAGAAAGTGAGTATTCTGTGGCCTGGAGCAACAAGCAGCGCTATGGAAAGCTGGCTGGTCTCCGTTCTTCCATTTCTTCTGTGGACATGCTGTACTTCCCAAAATGGTGAGCCCACACTTTTTAATGTATGAAAAGCTCAACAGTATACTTAGCAGTAATGATTTTATTAATATATCAACTTGTAAACGCCCTCCCATCAGATGTCAAAGAGATAAACAGCTATCTGACATTTAGAAGACATCTGAAGGCAGGCCTGTTTAGGGAAGTTTTTAATGTGTGACATTTTAATGTATTTTTAATCTTTGTTGGAAGCTGCCCAGAGGGGCTGGGGAAACGCAGCCAGATGGGCAGGGTACAAATAAATTATTATTATTATTATTATTATTATTATTATTATATTGTAAATGGCAGAGCATTTCAGCCTTATAAATACTTATACTTGAGGATTACCAACATAGATGGTTATTTTGAAAAATATTGGATTTAAGATGCATTTATTTAACACATTTTTAATGTGTCTTTCATAGTTCCAACCTTCAAAATTTTTTGGTTTTACCAGTTATAGGTAGTTCAAAAAGTATAAGGCTGTAACAGATAAATATTAAATAACATCTAAACGTTAACATAACATTAAAATGATAGCTTCAGCTTTTTTTTTTTTAAATGGGAAATATTTCACTTGTGTTTGGTTTCAAAGTACAGCTTTATTTATTTACTGTCAGGCTTCAGGGAATTGGCTTCCTCCCCTGTGGCTGTAGATAAGCAGAACAAAGGAAAAGGATTCTTCTTACTAGTTAGAAACTTTAGTAATCACAGCAAGAGAACCAAGAACCCATCTCCTAGTGATAGCGGTGCTCCCAATTAAATAGCCCACCCCCTTCGGTCCCTATGAACCTACATCACTTCTACGTCTCGTAATCTGAGCTTGTCCCCTCTGTGTTTTCTGTTCTGTGACTTTCTGAGCCCTTCTAGCTTTGGGGAGGGCGGTGGAGGAATGCTGTCTAGAGACTGTGAATCTGTTAACCCTCTCCCTTCCAGTGTTTCTTCTCCTAGGTGTTCACCATCTAGTATATCCCAGCTTCTGCCTTCTGAACTATGCCCCTCTGCAAACCACTGTTCCCAATCTATACTGTCCTCCTGGGAAAATACAGGATCTGGATCAGGAGCGGGGGGCGGGGAGCAGGAGGAGGCTCCCACCATTCCTCTTCAATGCAGTCCTCCACAGCGCGGTCCCTGACATTTACTGTGCTTTCAGGAAAATGGGAGAATGTTGATATTGATGGTAAATATAATTGCAGTTTGTGAAGAACCACCTGACATTGATTTTGGGGAAATGATAAGTGATGAGAAGGCCAGATACCTGGAAGGTGACAGAACACAATATAAGTGCAACCTTGGGTATGTCTTGGAAGGCACTGAATGGATAACGTGTCATGGGCAAAAGTGGACACCTGGACCCAGGTGTTTGGGTAAGGAGGCATCTTGACTTTCAATATTGCAAACTGTAAATCAAAATGTGGGGTGTCCAACATAGCCTCTGGAAACTCATCTGCATGCAAAGTTGCTTTCTCCATGTTTGAGGACTCAAACACTCTGTCAAGAATTGGGAACTGCTGGCCTTCTGGATTGTTGTTGGACAGCAACTCCCATCATGATAAGAGGTATAATTCAACAATATTTGAGGGATCACAGATCCCTCTCCTTTACACTGTATGGCTACTTTAATTCTGCTAATATGGATCAATGGATTTGCATAATTGGGCAGAATGCTGTAATTTGAGGAAACTAGAGAAGTCACCTTCTGGACCAGAGTTATTTAGTGCAAACATTGATAGCCAGAGTTGCCATATTGTTTGAGACTTGGACTGGATTTGAATTCACATCTCCAGTATGGAATCAAGGTGTCATTTTGGGTCAGTTTGCATCTTTGACCTTAATGGGTTTTTTCAGGACTTAAATGGAAGTTGACAGAAACCACAATGAATGACTGATTGGGTGCAGCAAATGAGTTTGTCCCTTTTGTGTTTCTCATGTGTTTACATCCTCCCGTTTTGAACACGTAAAGACAGCTACAGATATGCAGTGGCGTAGTGTGCGGGGTGCAGGGGGGGGGGCGGCCACACTGGGCGCAACATCTGGGGGATAGGGTTAGGGGGCGCAAATCCACGGGTTAGGGGGCGCAAATTACTTGCCTTGCCCCGGGTGCTGACAACCCACGCTACACCACTGCAGATATGAGGTAACCTTGCAGCACAAAGAGGGCAAATGGAATAGGACACACAGAGAAATGAGTCCCAGTGGTGATCCCCGCCTCCCCTCCCTTTCTTCCTTTTAGCACCTTGTGGTATCACAAAACAACAGCTAGACGCAAAAGACCTGCTCCTGCCTGGGAAGCGAAGACGGTCCCAAGTGATTCAGCACAACCAGTTCATGCAGTTCCTGTGCGAGGAAGGACATGTCATCACCACTCCTTCAGTCAGGAAGTGTATCGATGGGCACATGGATTGGCCATTGTGTATCTCTGGTAAACATGCTGTTCATATTGAAAAATTCCTCCATGGTTATTTGAATGTTCAAATGGTCTATAGCTACCTCGCTTTCCAGTTCAAAAGTGAATGTTTCCAGTGCTGTCTTTCTCATTGGTTCAGAGAGTCTCCAAACTATCTGAGGGGCTGCATGGCCCCAGTGTTTGTTCTCTGTCCAGTGGACATTGGCTTGATTCTGCTAGAAATCCAGTTTTTATTCATACTGAGGCATCTGATCAAGGCCTGTATTTTAAAATGAGCTTAAAAATATATTTGCAAATGTTTGTATGTTTCACGCCAGGCAAAATCCAGCTGGCTAAGTACTCTGGCAGTTGTTTTTCTTCCTGCTCTCCTGGACAAGGGCCCCCTTGATTTATAGCAGTAGCAGGAGACATGTTTCTCAAAGTTGTAAAAGGGAATTACAGGCTGGGAGCAAAGGTTATACTGACCCTACATATTACAGAATACAATCAAGCTGCAAAAACACTAATTAAGAGTTGGTAAATAGTAAGATTTATTGTTTAACAGAAAATAATACCATGTGCCTCCCATCAGACTCTAGTCATATTTTCCTAAGGTTAAAGGGCAAAGAGCTAATGGGAAAAGCAGCTGGCTGGAAAAGGGGGAGGGGGTGCAAATTGAAGAGGCTTCTATTGAAGCTGTTTTTACTAAGTTCCTTTTTTTTACTTTGCAAAAGGCCTTTTCTTCTAAAAAGCTATCTATGTTATGTATGAGACTTGTTGGCAAAGGATTTAGAAAGTAAGAAATGTTAGATTCTTATGTTAGATTCTTATTTCATTGATGGTGTGTGAGAATGTGAACCCAAGATCTCTGTTTAAGATAGAATTTAATACCATGAGCCATCTGTTTTAGCCATTTGTTTTGAAGGGGCAGCAGGGGCAAAAGGTGATCTGGTAATTAAGGTGCCTTGTCGAGGCAAATGTAAGATATATGGCTACTTGTTTGCCATTTATGGATAGAAGGAAATATAGCTCTTTGTCTCCCATAAAAGGTAATAGGAAATGGGTGTATCTTTTATGATTGGTTCTAGCAAACAGCCAATAGGAATTTCAACCAGGCTGATTGGACAGAGGCAGCCAAAGGAGGAGCAAGGGGGCTGGGCTGAGGAAATATAAGTGCTGGCCATCAGGGCTGGAGTGGGCAGAGCTTTGGTAACCATATACCACTGTGCCTATCATTTATTGTCTGACAAATAAATTATTATTTTAATTTCTCTATTGCTGCGTTCTCTATTGCTGCATTCCAGCTAAGCGTTAACCACAAGCAGGGTGCTACAATAGGGCATTTGCACACAAGAAGCATGTTCATCTGGGACCAGAGGTGGTGTGTCCAGTTTTGCCACCTGAGGTGAAAAGGGAGTGTGTAATCCCTTGGACTCCCCCACTGCATTCCACCCCTAACTTCCGCTGCTGTCAAAATGCCCCCCTCTTGCAAATGCAGCGAGAGCCGTAGGTTTCCACAAGATATCACCACTTGTCTTCTCCACTCCAGGTGAGGAAGACAAGCAGCAGTGCTGTCTGCAAGAACTCAGCCAGAGTCAGGGCACTGCGCAAGGTGTTGCCACTAGTCTTTTCCAACCACAGAGTGGAGAAGACAAAAGGCAACACCACGTCTTGAAATTCTTCCTTCAAAGCTTCGTATTCTGAGGGAATCAATTTGCAGCCAGGAGCTGAATACCTTGGTTGCATTAGTTAGATGCCATGTTATTGCATCTGAGTTGGAACTGGCTTTTCCTCTGTTTCAAATACAGTGGTACCTCGGGTTACAAACACCTTGGGTTACAAACACTTTGGGTTACAGACTCTGCTAATCCGGAAGTAGTACCTCGGGTTAAGAACTTTACCTCAGGAGGAGAACAGAAATTGCACAGTGGCGGCATGGCGGCAGTGGGGCGCCCCCTTAGCTAAAGTGGTACCTTAGGTTAAGAACAGTTTCAGGTTAAGAACGGACCTCTGGAACGAATTAAGTTCGTAACCCGAGGTACCACTTTATCCCAAGAGAGAGATAAATACTCTAGCTCAACATGCCTGATTTGAACAAAGGGATTTCAAAGTCCTTTATTTGTGACCTTTGGTAACTGTACTAAGTCACTGTTCTTATCACTTTATTATTTACCAGAAATGGGGAAAAACTGTAGTCACACACCCACTATTGAGAATGGAGACATTATCACCTTATCACAGAAGCAATATGCATCTGGTTCTTCAGTAGAATTCAAATGCCAAAAATATTATGCCATGGAAGGAGAAAACAGAACTTTTTGTAACAATGGGAACTGGACAAAAGTGCCCATTTGTCTAGGTAAGAACTCCCCCCCCCCTCTGTTTTGATAGAAATTCCATCTTCTGGCATGCATATAGGGTTGCTTCATTAATTTTTTTTATATGTGATATATTTGGGAAAGGTTCAAATAATTGTTTCTCCTTAGTAAAGCACCACCATGAAGCATGTGAGATATGGAGAGGGGCAATCCTAGTTCATATATTGCTTTCAAGATATGAGGTACCAATACTATGAAAATTAATACTGATACTAATACTATGAAAATTAGTTGCTGGAACAACGTTTCCAAGGACAATTCAAAGTGTTGGTGTTGACCTTTAAAGTCCTAAACGGCCTCAGCCCAGTATACCCGAAGGAGCATCTCCACCTCCATAGTTTAGCCCGGACACTGAGGTCCAGCTCCCAGGGCCTTCTGCCGGTTCCCTCACTGCGAGATGTGAGGTTACAGCGAACCAGACAGAGGGCCTTCTCAGTAGTGGCACCCACCCTGTGGAACGCCCTCCCATCAGATATCAAGGAAATAAACAGCTATCTGACTCTCAGAAGACATGTCTGATATTTTATCGTGCTTTTAATTTTCTGTTGGGAGCTACTCAGAGTGTCTGTGATTGGGAAAACCTGACTCCTTCCAGCATAGCTGTCAACGTTTCCCGTTTTTTAAGGGAAATTCCCTTATTCCGAATAGGATTCATCACAAGAAAAGGGAAACGTTGATAGCTATGCCTTCCAAATGTTGTTTGACTCCAACTCCCATCAGCTCTAGACAACATGGTCAAGGATGATGTGAGTTGTAGTCCAGTAATATCTGGAGGGCCACAGCTTCCCCATCCTTGCACTATATGAATGCCAAAAACGAGTCCACCCCCATAGTTTAGCCTGGAAACTGAGGTCCAGCTCTGAAGGCCTTCTGGTGGTTCCCTCACTGTGAGAAGTGAAGTTACAGGGAACCAGGCAGAGGGCCTTCTTGGTAGTGGTGCCTACCCTGTGGACCGCCTTCCCATCAGATTCAAGGAAATAAACATCTATCTGACTTCTAGAAGACATCTGAAGGCAGCCCTGTTTAGGGAACTTCTTAATTTCTGATGTTTTATTGTGTTTTTAATATTCTGTTGGGAACCACCCAGAGCGGCTGGGGGAACCCAGCTAGATGGGTGGGGTATAAATAATTTATTATTATTATTATTAATTATTATTATGTCTTTGAAGTACTTTGGAAACTTAACAAGCATGTGATTTGGAAAACCTGTAGCCTTCCAGATGTTGTTTGACTCCAACTCCCATCAGCTCTAGTCAACACGGTCAAGGATGATGGGATTTGTAGTCCAACAATATCTGGAGGGCCACAGCTTCCCCATCCATGCACTATATGAATGCCAAAAATGAGTTCATCCTTTGGAAAATAATGCCATTACTAAACCATTTAAGTGGTGTTGTAGTACCAGTGATAGGAGGTCTTAGTGCTGTTTCCTGACCAGTAAGACTTCTTAGCAATGATACTGCAAAGAGGCACCTTAGCAGAAGCAGAAGAGGAGTTTTACTTGGCCAGGCCTGGTAGACTACTTGCAATAGCCTGGCAGACCAGATTCTGCCTGCAGGCCACAGGTTCTCACATGACTTTAAAAATTATTCTGGAAATACTGTTTGGAGGGAGAGAGAGAGAGAGAGAGAGAGAGAGAGAGAGAGAGAGAATTTGTTGCTTTTTCCAAATGCAATGGTATGTCAAAAAAATTGACTTGCGTTCCCAAGATTGATGTATATACAAGCTTCCTTTTCGTTTAAGTTTTCCAATATGCCAAATACATACTCTATTTTCTTTCTCGTCACAGAGCCCTGTGCAATCTCACTGGTTGAAATAGAAAGCAAGAAAGTTGAGGTGGTCGGGCAATCGGATGAGCATCGTATTCAAAACTTATATGTACAACGTGGTACTTCTGTTGAGCTTGCCTGTAAACCAGGGCATGCTCCTGCAGCAAATTATTCCCCGTCTGCTTTTGTAATCCGGTGCAATGGAGAAGCAATTGTGTATCCCGAATGTGAAGGTAATTCAATATGGCATTAGTTTTAAAATAGCAAAATTTATATACTGCTTGATTGTAAACAGAATAATCTCAATAATCACTGGTTAAAGAATACACCAAGTTCTCATTGGGCTGTTTTGTGTTATGTTTGCTCCCTTAGTTTGTTCTTCTAAATCTTTTTTTCCTGCTTCTGAAAACGTGGTGTTCTGTAGCCCTGCAATGGTTATATGGGCTTCATAACTCAATCCCTGAAATTAAAATCAGCATGCATGATGACCAGCGGTTTCTCTTTCCAACTTCTTCAGAACTCATGTCTTCAGTGAAACCTTTGTCTTAACTCCACACCCCTCATCCCTCGTTGAAACAATGACCACATAATATGGGCATTTTCTCATATTCCTCTCCAGTGACACTTGTCTCTCCCATTCCACTTCTTCCTTGTGTCATTGCTATCTTTGCCTTTCTTCTTTCTATCCTGTGCCCCTGTTGAAATTTAAATTGTAGGGTTTGTCTTTTTTGCCCTGATACTACTAGAGAAATAGATTGGCTTAAAACAACAACAGCTACAACTCTTCATATACAGAGAGAAAGCAGCGCTTCTAATCCTGGTGGTTTTGCCACTTGTTTTTCTGTTTCCATGTCACATGTTTACTTCATTGTTTTTTTAAATAGAAATTACATGTAACCCTCCAAAGGTGGCTCATGGCACTTTTAGACCTCGAAGGAATATATATCATGGTGAGGATCTAATTCAAATTCAGTGTGACAGTGGATTTCATCTAGCTGATGGACAAAATATAGCAGAATGCACAAGGAATGGATGGTCACCTCTACCACAGTGCAGCAGTAAGTGGAATCTGTAGGTCTTAGCACAATTATTGAAGGGTTGATGTACATTATTGTTAGTGGTCTGCATCAGTATGTATGTATATACATATGTATATACAGAGTGGCTTATCCACACCTCCCCTTGTTCTGCTGTTTCTGTCACCCCCTGGAAAGAAACTGCTCTTTAGTGCTCAGTCGGAGCTAACAGGATTCTGGGTTTCCCCCAGATTGCCATTTGTTCTGATATATCACTAAAGAGTGGGTTTTCCCTTGGAAAGGAGGGGGGCAAGGGGAAAACTCCTTGGACCCATGCTTAGAAAGTGTGAGTCAAGTGGGAAACTGCCAGGACTTGTGCTTTGTAGGTACAGCGTATGTGCATGAGCCATACACACATACACACACACACACACACAAAGGTAAAGGGACCCCTGACTATTAGGTCCAGTCGTGACTGACTCTGGGGTTGCGGTGCTCATCTCACTTTATTGGTCGAGGGAGCTGGCGTACAGCTTCCGGGTCATGTGGCCAGAATGACTAAGCTGCTTTTCGCGAACCAGAGCAGCGCACGGAAACGCTGTTTACCTTCCTGCCAGAGTGGTATCTATTTATCTACTTGCACTTTGACATGCTTTCGAACTGCTAGGTTGGCAGGAGCAGGGACTGAGCAATGGGAGCTCACCCCGTCGTGGGGATTTGAACTGCCGATCTTCTGATTGGCAAGTCCTAGGCTCTGTGGTTTAACCCACAGCGCTACCCGTGTCCCATGTATAAATATATATATTAATTTTTAAATTAAATAATTAAACTGAATTATAGAAATGCTTGTGTGGACAGCCATATGTGTAATCCTAGTAAGTGCCATGTAATAGATTCCTTTTTCTGTTTCAATGCATCATGACAGATGCTACGGGAAAATGTGATCCTCCACCTCGTATTGAAAATGGAGACTTTCTGGGCACGGCAACTTCGGAATATATGCCAGGGGCGCAAGTACAGTATAAGTGCCAACCTTTCCACAATATGCAAGGAAATCAATATGTACGATGTGTCAACGGGCATTGGACAGATACACCAACATGCATAGGTACAGGAAATTTCTGTAAATCTTTGCTTTTGCTGTTTTATTGAAGGATATTCTCTAAGTTCAAAAACCTGTGACTTAGTGGCACAAGTGTGATGTCAGCTGGCATTGTTCCATCCCAGATCCTCCCAGGAACTACAGATAGCATTCCCATAAGGCAAAATGAGTGGAGTCATGAGTTCCAATTCTTCATTTAGTAATTATTATTATTATTATTATTATTATTATTATTTTATTATTTGTATGCTGCCCATCTGACTGGGTTTCCCCAACCACTCTGGGCAGCTCCCAACAGAATATTAAAAACATGATAAAATATCAAACATTAAAAACTTCCTTAGACAGGGCTGCCTTCAGAAGTCTTCTAAAAGTCAGATAGTTGTTCATTTCCTTGACCTCTGAAGGGAGGGCGCTCCACAGGGCGAACGCCACTACCGAAAAGACCCTCTGCCACTTCCAGCCACCAGTCTGCATCCCACTAGATGCCAAGGAAATAAACAACTATCTGACTTTTAGAAGACATCTGAAGGCAGTCCTTTTAGGGAAGTTTTTAATGTTTGATGTTTTATCATGTTTTAATATTCTGTTGGGAGCTGCCCAGAGTGGCTGGGGAAACCCAGCCAAATGGTTGTTTATTATTATTATTGTTATTGTTGTTGTTGTGGTTGTTGTAGCAAGGGGTTGGACTAGAAATAATTTCCAAGTCCCTTCCACCTCTGTATTTCTGCATCTCCAGTTCACTCTCTGGATCTGTGCACACAGCCAGGCAAATTAGAGTTGCTCTTTTGAGAATGGTCAGTGGCGATGAACATAATATGCACGCAGAAGGGCCTGGTTTCAGTTAAAATAATCTCTGTGTGCATGGCTTGTAAAGACTTTAGCCTGAGAAGTTGAAGAAATAGTTCTTGGCCAAATGGATGAATAATATAAAATTCCTGCATATGTAGTCTGTCAATTTATTAGTCCATTTCATCACAAGCCATTCATACCCTTCAAGCAAATCATTGTATTCAACTAACTTGCACTTACCGTATTTTTCACTCTATAGGATGCACCAGACCACAAGATGCACCTAGTTTTTGAAGGAGGAAAACAAGAAAAAAAATATTCTGAATCTCAGAAGCCAGAACAGCAAGAGGGATCGCTGCGCAGTGAAAGCAGCAATCCCTCTTGCTGTTCTGGCTTCTGGGATAGCTGTGCAGCCTGCATTCGCTCCATAAGACGCACACACATTTCCCCTTACTTTTTAGGAGGGAAAAAGTGAGTCTTATAGAGCAAAAGGTACGGTAGTTTTTCTCAGAGGAGACTGATGGATGGGACTACATTATTAACCTCATTTGATTTCAATGGGTATGACTAACTTTGGGCACAACCCAAAAGTTTTATTTGTCAAGTGAACTCCTCATTGTCAAATTAATCTCTATGATGACATGATTTGTGCTTTTTTTGCAGTTCCTTGTATAGGAACCGAAGAAGATATGAATCAAAACAATATACGGCTGAAGTGGGAATATGTTAATAAATTCTCTTCCACATCTGGAGACATGACAGAGTTTGCCTGCAAATGGGGCTTTTTGCCAGATCCATCCTCTCCTCCCTTCAGAGCCTTATGCAGAGAGGGCAAGTTGGACTATCCAAGATGTATCCCTACACGTTAATTACAGTTAAAGCACAATAACAAAAAATTCAGCACCCATAGGTGAGATTTTTGTCAATCTAGAGAAAGCACTGTGTATTACAAAAGAAGGTCTATACCAGTATTTAATGAATATTTTCAGTCCTGGCTCTGACCTTAAGTTGTATCATGGAAATCACTTTTCAATGTTTAACCATATATGTATTTTTCCCCCAAACGCTTTTTACTGAGATTTAAGAACACCAACACCAACCAACAAAAACATCACATCTTATTACATATATCCTACTTTATGCTCCATAGAGCCATTGACTTCCGTCCTTCCCTTCCACAAGTTTTCTTATTCCAATCTATAATTCACAGTTTCATGGGTTAAAAATTACACCGTGACATAAGATTTAATTCAATCCTGCCAACGTTTTCATATTTCTACAATTCTCACTTATATAAACCATAAATTTACTCCATTCTTTTTGGTACTTCGTCTCCTCCTGATTGCGAATTCTATGTGTCAATTTTGCCATTTCAGCGTTTTCGACCAACTTTATCTGCCATTCCCTTCCAGTCGGAATCTCCTGTAACTTCCACTTTTGGGCTATCCAAACTCTAGTTGCTGTTGTTGCATACAAATATAGTCTTTGGTCTGTCTTCTTAATATTTTCTCCCACCAAGCCTAGCAAAAATTCTTCCGGCTTTTTTGGAAAAGTATATTTAAACATCTTTTTTTAACTCATTATAGATCGATTCCCAAAACTCTTTTATTTTGTTACATGACCACCACATGTGGTGAAAATCGCCGTCCTTTTCCTTGCATTTCCAGCAAGTTTTGCTACTTGTGCTATACATTTTTGCCAGTTTGGTGGGAGTGAGATACCAATGATAGACCATTTTCATAACATTCTCTTTTAAAGCAGAGCATGCAGTGAATTTTAGACTCTCGTTCCAAAGTTTAGTGTTTAACCATATATGTATGTTCATTTTTCTCATTTCCTCCCTGTGTTTTCCCCTCTGTTTTTTACCATCTCTTATTTTCTTCTACTCACTCTCTTTCCTTTCACTCTTTTCATCTTCCTCTTTTAAAATCCTCAACAGAATTAAAAAGATAAAAAGTGGTTCTGGTGACGCTAGTAAAACCCAGATTAAGCCATGGCACAGCACACCTAGGGGTTTTAACTCACAAGCAGGAAAAAAAATCTGATTCCTCACTCAGCCGTTGGAATAAATTCACCAGATCCATTTAAATTTCAGTGCTGCTAAGCACCAGTCATCACAACATGATTATATATATATATACCAAAATATTTGAAGCCTCCCAAAAGTGATGTCAGTGCCACCAACCTGTCCAGTGTGGGAGTATGTCTGTGAGGTCAGGATTGCATCAGTGCACCCTCACAGCCCTGTTTCTTGCCACCTCCCTGGTCCCATACCAACCAGGTAAGCATCAGCGATGCTCCTATTGGAAGAGCAGCTTTGCAACCCTGCTCCACTACCTAGCCACTCTTGCATATGAGTACATTTGGGAAACTGGCCTTAAGTTTTCATTATGTCAAATGCTAATGATAACTCCTATAAAATGATAGCTGGTATATGGACCCTGAAAGAATTCAAAAGACCACTGGAAACTTAGCTAATAAATGCTGGAAATGTAGAACGATCCACATTGGAATCTTTATTTATAGCGGCTTCGTCACAAAGCAAAAGGGATTTTGGTCTCAAATAAGAAACAGAACAGGGAGATTAATATGCACACAATTAGATCTGGATCCTGTCTTTCTTTTTATTAAGCCATATTAAAAAGCTCCCAACAAAGAGGATTAATATGCTATATACAGTAAGATTGTTTCATGCTAGATGCCAGGGAAAGGCGCAAATCAGAATGAGCATAGAGGCTGTACAATTGTGCTGTTGTGGCAAAGCTTGCAAGGTATTTAAGAGGGAAAGGAGGAAGGCGGAACAAGCTGCATGACTACTTCCTGGTCAACAAAGCACCACCCTCAGCACCTCTGCCTTATGAGGATAAAGCCTCTCTTTATTGTAGGGTTGCCATATTTTGAAGAGCAAAAAAAGAGGACACATTTCACTATGACTCTCTCTGGAGAGTCTCATCATGAAAAAGAGGACTTGTCCTGGAAAAAGAGGACATATGGCAGCCCTACTATTGGCACCCATCCTGCCCATCAGTCAAACACTTTCCCAACTTCTCTTGATTCTGATGGAATGGAATATGAGAGTTATCTGTATTCTGCATACCGATGAGACCATGCACCAAAATCCTGGATTGGTATCTCCCTGCAGTCTCATGGATGTTGACTATCATAGGACACAGAATGGATTCTTACAGGACCTCACAGCTTAAAACAGAACACAGAACAACGCAACCATCTCCTAGTACTGCATCTTGGTAGCAACCAGGCAGTTAAGAGCAGAACCATGTAATACTACCTGCTCAGCCATGCCCCCTTAGCAAGCTTTAGTAAGCCGTGAGCAGCAAGGTTTGAGCAGACATGTTGCTATCTGCATCTCCACAAGGACCTTGTCTATGTCATTAAAGGTAAAGGGACCCCTGACCATTAGGTCCAGTCGTGACCGACTCTGGGGTTGCGGCGCTCATATCGCTTTATTGGCCGAGGGAGCCGGCGTACAGCTTCCGGGTCATGTGGCCAGCATGACTAAGCTGCTTCTGGTGAACCAGAGCAGCGCACGGAAATGCCGTTTACCTTCCCGCTGGAGCGGTACCTATTTATCTACTTGCACTTTGTGCTTTCAAACTGCTAGGTTGGCAGGAGCAGGGACTGAGCAACGGGAGCTCACCCCGTTGCGGGGATTCGAACCGCCGACCTTCTGATCGGCAAGTCCTACGCTCTGTGGTTTAACCCACAGTGCCACCCGTGTCCCTGTCTATGTCATTAGGCTGCATCAACTGAAAATGACCCCAAGAAGTTGAAGCAGCATCTGGGCACCTTACTGGGGACTGTAGCAGGTGGGGATGTGGCACTGGGATTGCTAGAAAGCAGGGCTTTTTCCATTTCTGGCACCTTGCAGGTGGACACCATTGCCATTACAAGGGAGGCGTTCATGGTAGAAAAACAGCACTGCTAGAAGGGCAAGGGACTTTGCCCTAAAGTGCCTTGCAAACAATTCACAGTGGTTTTCCAAAAAGTCTTTAGTAAAAGAAATGGATACAGGAACAGTGTGCCACGTGACTATGATCTAACGTTCTTGTTTACGTTCTCCTTCCATTCTTCAGGACTGGCTTCTAGAATGCAGGTGGTTTGCTACTTAGTCTTCATTCTCTCTCTCTTTAGCTCCTGCAGCTCCTGCTCAAGCACAGCCATGCGCCTCTCGAGTGATCTTACTGTATAAAAAAAACAAAGGCGTATGAAATGGCAGCCGACCTGATGGGCATTTGTAAACCACAATCCTATGCTTTAGGGCTGCTGACTTACCTGTGGCATGGATAGTGTGTAAGAAATCTAAAAGGTCCCTGCTGCTAATGCCATCACTTGTCGCAGGCATGGGGCTGCTCTGGCTTCCAGGAGCAATGGGAAAGTCTGTGCTGTGCTGCACGGTGACAGTTGATACATCTACAATGCAAAAACATGAAAATGGATGAAAATGCTGGTGCCTGTGCTCCTCTTACCCCTGACCATTAGGTCCAGTCGTGGCCAACTCTGGGGTTGCGGCACTCATCTCGCTTTTATTGGCCGAGGGAGCCGGCGTACAGCTTCCAGGTCATGTGGCCAGCATGACTAAGCCACTTCTGGCGAACCAGAGCAGAGCACGGAAACGCCGTTTACCTTCCTGCCGGAGCAGTACCTATTTATCTACTTGCACTTTGACGTGCTTTCATACTGCTAGGTTGGCAGGAGCAGGGACCGAGCAACGGGAGCTCACCCCGTCGCAGGGATTCAAACCGCCGACCTTCCGATCGGCAAGTCCTAGGCTCTGTGGTTTAACCCACAGCGCCACCCGCAGTTTGGAAATATGGCCATCCTGTGCTGCTTGCTTTATTTGGCACTCTTTGCATGCCCCGAGACTGTGTCCGCGGTTTGACTTTACTCTGAGCAGTGAGTGTGCCGTTAAAGCAAACACACAGAGATGGCCCCTTTGTTGCAAGCTGGTACTGATGCCAGTGTGCGCCAGTCAAGCATTCTGGAACCCAATGCCACATACAAAGCAAATGGCATCTATAAATCAGTCATTAAGCATCCTTGGCGAATGAAATAAAGTCAAGTAGCAGAAAGGACGTCTTTGTTATATTTTAAATGGGTTGAAGCTTCTCACTCCCTCAAGTGGAAGGGGCAGCTGCTGCCACAGTTTCATTGTTCGGAGAGAAAATGGGGGGATGGTGGCGACATTTGTCTTTTGTTGCAGACACACATGCTCAACCTAGAATACACACACCTAAACTGAGTAATGGTAAGGTAAGGTAAGGTAAGGTAAGGTAAGGTAAAGGACCGCTGGACAGTTAAGTCCAGTCAAAGGCGACTATGGATTTGCGGCACTTATCTCGCTTTCAGGCTGAGGGAGCTGGCGTTTGTCCACAGACAGCTTTCTGGGTCATGTGGCCAGCAGGACTAAGCCACTTCTGGCACAACGGAATACAATAACGGAAACCAGAGCGCACGGAAACCCCAGTTACTTTCCCGCCTCAGCAGTACCTACCATCTTTTTCGCTCCATAAGGTGCACCTGACCATAAGGCGCACCTACTTTTGGGAGGGGGGGGGTAATTCAAGGGGAAAAAAATATTTAAAGGGAGCTCCGAGCAGAGCCTGTATGCATCCCAGGCTCTGCTCAGCGCTCCCTTTCATGAGCTGCCTGGAGCGTGTGTGCGGCGTTTGCAGGCTTTTCTCCAAGCCCTCAAGAGCCACACACATGCTCTGCGCGGCTTTTTAAAGGGAGTGTGGCTCTTGGGGGCTTTTGCGGGAGGTGGGGGAAGTGAGAGAGCCTCACTCTGTCCCTCCCCCCACCTCCCGCAAAAGCCAGGGATAGCCGTGGGAAGCCTCCCCAGGGCAGTGGGATGAAGGCTCCCCGCTCCCCTGCGGAGGCTTCATGGGCTACCCCAGAGCTGCTCAGGAGCTTGGTGGGGCTGGCGGGGGAAGCCCAGGTTCCCCCCCCCAGCCCCAAAAAGCAGCTCAGGGAGCGGCTCCCAGAGCTTGTGGGGCTGGCGGGGGAAGCCTGGGTCCCCCCCCCCCCAGCCCCAGGGACCACACATTCGCTCCATAAGACGTACAGACATTTTCCCTTAGAGGAAAAAAGTCCGTCTTATGGAGCAAAAAATACGGTATTTATCTACTTGTACTGGTGTGCTTTTGAACTGCTAGGTTGGCAGGAGCTGGGCAGAGCAACAGGAGCTTATCCCATTGTGGCAAGCCCAATAGGTTCAGTGGTTTAGACCACAGCAGCACCCACATCCCTGGTTTGAATCCCCATTATTAAATAAGAAGAACATAAGAAGAGCCTGATGAGTCAGGTCAATGGCCCTTCTAGGCCAGAGTTCTGTCCTCAAGTGGGCAGCCAAATGTCTGTTGGAGACCTACAAGCCTGATCTGAGCGTAAGAGCAGTCACCCTTCCTGTGATTTGTAGCAACTGGTATATGCAAAGCATAGGCATCAATGGCCTTCTCCATGAATTTCTCCAATCCTCTTTTCAAGCTATTTACCTTCCTTCCCGCCACAGTGGTACCTATCCATCTGCTTGCACTGCGTGCTTTCGAACTGCTAGGTTGGCAGGAGCTGGGACAGAGCAACAGGAACTCACTCCGTCGCGGGGATTTGAACCACCGACCTTCCAATCAGCAAGCCCAAGAGGCCCAGTGGTTTAGACCACAGCACTACCCACGTCCCTGCAGTGTTGCTTTGGCAAAACAGAATGTAGTATGTGTGGCGATCACCGTCTATTGATCCCTGTGCCACCACTTTATTTCTCGCTGCCACCACCCGGGCCCTACCTGGTACAATACTGAGTCCAGTCAGGGTTAAATTGTAACATAAATTTCTGTTTATTTATTGCAGTTTAACAAGCGTGTGGTTTCATAAGCGGTATCGGCCAATTACAATCATGGGGTACCTATCCAGTCCTATAACTTCCGCTACCTGCTCTCACGCACTAAACCACCTCTCAGTACATAGCCTATGTATTGTACACAGTACAATAGGCTATGTATTGTGGGCTATGTATTGTGAGTACTTATCTACTTTTAAAAATTTTCACTTATGATCTTTTTCTTTTACTTCTTTATTCTTTCATTGTTCTTTTTTTCTTTTTCTGATATCTTATCTTTCATTTTACTGCTTTATTGTGAATAGCATTTTATAGAGGTATAAAAAACTGTAAATATGAAAAGAGACAAAATATTCTCTAATTCTTTTTCCTTGGTTAGGTGTATTTTCTTTCTCCTTTGTATTTTCTTTTGTTGTGTATATGTATGTTTTCTAATTTGTATTTAATAAAAATATTATATAATAAATTAAAAAAATAAATAAACCACCTCTCAGATATTTACTTGTCTTCCTAGCCCCCAACTATTTCTGACTCAGCTTATTTCACTACACTAACTCACCCTACCCACAAACTCTATCCCAATTCACTCCCACTCCAACCAACCACCCAACTCCCAACAAACTCCTCCCTTCACCCCTCCCAGAGCTGGTTTTATAGTCCCTCTGACTCCACCCCCCTGGGTCCTGATTGGGTAACCTGTTTAACTATTTCACCTCCAGCACTCTCATGTGTTAACATCACAGCATGCATCTTCATTTAATTTCCCCAAAGGCAAAATATTCAAGTAAGAGCATACTAACCAACACAGCGCGGGGGTGATTGCCACTTGCCATCCTTGCACGATATGTTCTGTGGCCCTTGAAGCACAAAAAGCTTCTCACACAGGAAATTTATCTGTTCGCCAGTCTCGTAGGTTCTTGGCTCAGCTACATCAATGGCATTAGGAATCTGGGGTGGAGGCGGGCAGAGGTCTAAAACAACAACAACAACAACAACATATCAAACATATGCTATTATTATTGTATTTCTTTTATTGCTTTTTCCTCCAGGGAGCTCCGCAAGGGCATGGTTCTTCCCCACCTCATTTAATCGCCACAACAACTCTGTGAGGTAGGTTAGTATCCGACTCACGAACTGCTATACCGCAATGTCTCTACTAAAGATTCAGAATAACACATTATTAAAATCGTTTTGTGTCATCGACATGAACGGGTTCACATTTATAACTATAATTAGTTAATTGCACTTGCCACAATCCAAGAAATCATTCTATGGATTCCTGTATGCATTGGAGAACATCTTACGCCTTTTCCCGTGAGTTCCCCATGTTGCCTGACCAATTCTCTCAAAACTCCATGTACCATAAGGGCGTCTAATGCAGTGCAATGAACTCCTGATGGAATGCATTTCCTCATTTTATTTATTATGGAAATTATATAGTGCATATCAGTTTAGGGTCACCTCAAAACCAGATGAAACTCATTTGAAAGAATAAAATACACCTAGAACACTGGTTCCAAACAACCTAGATCTGTTCCAACTGGTGTGGACCAGTTCCAACTGGATTGGACCTGTTCCAACCAGTCTGAACTGGTTCCAAGCACCTTGGAACTGTTCCAACTGACAAAGACCAGTTCAAAACTGCCTAGACCACCTTAGACCAGTTCTAACCGGTCTGAACTGGTTCCAACCGGCTTGAACTGGTTCAAACCGGCTTTGGCTAGTTCCAACCAGTCTGAACCGGTTCCACCCAGCCTGAACCGGTTCCAACCGGCTTGAACTGATTCAAACCAGCCTGAACCGGTTTCAACCAGTCTGAACTGGTTCCAACCTGCTTGAACTGATTCCAACCAGTCTGAACCGGATCCAACCAGAATGAACCGGTTCCAACCATTCTGAACCTGTTCCAATCAGCTTGGACCAGTTCCTTCCGGTCTGAAACGGTTCCAACTGACATAAACCAGTTCAAACTGGCCTAAACCGGTTCAAACCGGCTTGGACCGGTTCTAACCCATCTGAACTGGTTCCAACCGGCTTGGACCGGTTGCAACCAGACTGAACCGGTTCCAACCAGCTTCAACTGATTAAAACAGCTTGGACTAGTTCCAACCAGTCTGAACCGATTCCAACTGGCTTGAACCGGTTCCAACCAGTCTGAACTGGTTCCAACGGGCTTAGACCAGTTTCAACCGGTCTGAACGGGTTCCAACTGAAATAGACCAGTTCAAACTGGCTTGGACCGGTTCTAACCCGTCTGAACTGGTTCCAACCGGCTTTGACCAGCATGGACCATTACCGACCGGCTTGGACCAGCTGAAACTGCCTTGGACTGGTTCAAACCGGTCTGAAGTGGTTCCAACTGGCTTGAATCAATTCCAACCAGTCTGAACCGGTTCCAACCAGCTTCGACCGGTTCAAACCGGCTTGGACTAGTTCCAACCAGTCTGAACCGGTTCCAACCGGCTTGAACCGCTTCTCACCAGTCTGAACTGGTTCCAACTGGCTTGGACGAGTTTCAACCGGTCTGAACAGGTTGCAACTGACATAGACCAGTTCAAACTGGCTTAGACAGTTTCAAACCAGCTTGGACCGGTTCTAACCTGTCTGAACTGGTTCCCACCCGCTTGGACCGGTTCAAACCGGTTTGGACCAGTTCCAAGCAATCTGAACCAGTTACAACCAGCCTGAACTGGTTCCAGCCAGTCTGAACCAGTTCCAACCGGCTTGGACCAGTTCCAACCGGCTTGAATCGGTTTAAACCAGTTGGAACTGGTTCCAACCGGCTTGAACCGGTTTAAACCAGTTGGAACTGGTTCCAACCGGATTGAACTGGTTCACACTGGTTTGGACCGGTTCCAACCACTCTGAACTGGTTCCAACTGGCTTGTACCGGTTCAAACCAGCTTAGAATAGTTCCACCCAGTCTGAACCGGTTCCAACCAGCTTGAACCAGTTCCAACAAGTCTGAACCAGTTCCAACTGACATAGACCAGTTCCAACTGGCTTGTACCGGTTCAAACCGTCTCAGACAAGTTCAAACCAGTCTGAACCGATTCAAACCAGTCTGAACCGATTCCAACCAGCCTGAACCGGTTCCAACCGGCTTGAACCGATTCCAACCAGTCTGAACCGGATCCAACCGGCTTGCACCAGTTCAAACCCGTCTGAACTGGTTCCAATCGTCTTGAACCAGTTCCAACTGGCTTCGACTAGTTCCAACCATTCTGAACCGGTTTCAACCGGCTTGGACCTGTTCAAACCAGATTCGACTGGTTCAAACTGGTCTGAACTGATTCCAACTGGCTTGAACTGGTTCCAACCAGCCTGAACTGGTTCCAACCAGATTGAACCGGTTCCAACCTGTCTGAACTGGTTCCAACCGGCTTCAACCGGTTCAAACCGGCTTGGATCAGTTGTAACCGACTTAAACCAGTTCCAACCAGCTTGGACCTGTTTAAACTGGCTTGAACCTGTTCCAACCAGTCTGAACTGGTTCCAACTGGCTTGGACCAGTTCAAACCGGATTGGACTGGTTCAAACTGGCTTGGGCCGGTTCAAACTGACATAAACCAGTTCAAATGTTTAAAATTCACATTGTCAGAAAACAAGGTTAAAGTGCATAGAATGTTTAAAATTCACATTATCAGAAAAGCATTGTTTAATGTGTGGACTAGATATAAAGATCTTCTGGAAAATAAAACTCCAAGGTGGTTGTCTCCAATGGAAGCCAAAGCTTTAAAGAGACTCAATATGGAGGCCAACTGGCCAAAGTATTGGGAGATCTTAGAACAGGACGGAGATAAATTGAAACTACAGAGTTTTGACAAATTAAAAAGCAAAGTCCGAGATTGGCTTCATTATTACCAAATAATGGAGGCATTCAAAATGGATAGAAAAATTGGCTTCCAGGTGGAAAAATCAAAATTGGAAACAGAATTGTTAGAACCCAAAACAAAAATATTGTCTAGAATGTATAACTTGCTGCTGAAATGGAATACACAGGATGAGGAAGTGAAATCAGCTATGATCAAATGGGCACAAGATGTTGGTTATAACATAATGTTTGCTGACTGGGAAAGGTTGTGGACCACTGGAATAAAGTTTACGGCATGTAATGCCTTAAGAGAGAATATAATGAAAATGATTTACAGATGGTACATGACACCAGTCAAGCTAGCAAAAATGTATCATATGCCTGATAATAAATGTTGGAAATGTAAAGAATCTGAAGGTACTTTCTTTCACCTTTGGTGGACGTGCCCAAGGATTAAGGCCTTCTGGGAGATGATTTATAATGAACTGAAAAAAGTGTTTAAATGCACATTTAGAAAGAACCCAGAAGCCTTTCTCCTAGGTATGGTAAACCAACAGGTTCAGGTGAAGGACAGGACATTTTTTATGTACGCCACAACAGCAGCAAGAATACTCATTGCACAGTATTGGAAGACGCAAGATCTACCCACACTGGAAGAATGGCAGATGAAGCTTATCGATTACATGGAACTAGCAGAAATGACTGGCAGAATCAGAGACCAGGGAGAAGAGACGGTGAAGGAAGATTGGAGGAAGTTCAAAGACTACTTACAGAAGCATTATAAAATAAAGAATGTTTGAGGACATCAGATTGAATTTAAAAGAATATTAGCATAAAAATTTAATGATTAAGAAAGAATAATTTTGAAGACATATGGAAATGCAATTATGTTAAGATAGTAAGATTAAGTTGAACCAAAGATATGCCAGAGGGAAAGAATTTACTGTCAGAATATAAGATCTAGAATACAGAGTGGGAAGGTCTGGGGAAGTCGCAGATCCAAGTTAATGTTGAAAAATACAAAGACACAATAATTGTTTTTAACTTTTTTATTTTATTTTTTCTTTCTGTTTTTTGTACACTGTACTTTAAATTGTGTGTATGTATTGTGTTTTTTTTTTACCTTTTGTTTTGTACTTGTTTGTTTGTATTCTTTGTTTATTGGTTGTGAAAAATAAAAATATTATATAAAAAAAAATAAACCAGTTCAAACCGGCCTATTCCGGTTCAAACCATCCTAGACCAGTTCAAACTGGCCTCGACCAGTTCCTTCCGGTCTGAGCTGGTTCCAACCAGCTTGAACCGGTTCCAACCAGTCTGAACTTGTTCCAACTAGCTTGGACCTATTCCAACCGGCTTGGACCAGTTCAAACCAGCCTAGACCTGTTCCAACCGGCTTGGACTGGAACGAACCAGCCTAGACTTGTTCAAACTGGCCTAGACCTGCTCAAACTGGCCTAGATCAGTTCAAACCAGTCTAGAGCAGTTCAAACCGGCCTAGACCGGTTCAAACCAGCCTAGTCCTATTACAACTGGCTTAAACTGGTTCCAACCGACCAGGAACTGCTCCAAGTGGGCTGGATCTGTTACAACCAGTCTGGGATGGTGTCAGGAAAGAGCCAGCTCCCAGTGAAGGTTTGCAGCCAGCTTCCAGTAAAGGGTTACAGCCAGCTCTCAGTGAAGCTTGGAGACAACTGAAGGAAGCAGCCAGGAACGGAGAGGGTTAACTTTCATGCAGGATGAACAGCAGAGAGAGCCAACTCCCCTGCCCCTTGTAATGCTGGCTGATAAGAGAACGACTATGCTCTGGAGGGAACCCAGCCAAAGCTCTCAGGAGGTTCAATCAGGAGGGAACAAAGACGGAAGTAGTTTGTCAGAAAGGAAAGGGGGAGCTGATCCAATCCCTTTTCAGAGTCAACTCAGGGAAGGGCTGTTAGACAGGAAGCCATTATTCAAGAGGCTGGGTTCTATAGCCTCTCTCTGTAATATAGAAATAAAAAAGGACAGGAAGAACCTTTTCCTTGTCTTTATGCTTTCCTGGGCAGCCAGCCAGGAGATGCTGACAGCATCCTGACACCTAACATCTTCCTCATCTCGTCCCTCTCCATCCTTTTTAAGAAACAGCAATGCTTCAGTCTAGAGGCTACTAGTCACACAGCTCAAGCCTCACCAGGAGAACCAATTCTGTCCCCAAATTAAGAAGGAATAAAAATAATCTATGTTGTGGTTTCACTTGGTGGTGGTTTGTTTTTACAGCTGCTTTTGAGCTTCTGTTGTCCAGTTTTTGTCTCGGCTTTACAAAAGAAGCACGACCGACCTACAAATGCATTTGCAAACTGTTATTCTTCAGTATTTCCCCTCTTGAGTAGGGGCAGGAGAAGTGAACAGGTGGAAATCTCACTCCCCTCAAAAGGAAACAAAATTCAGAATGGAAATACCTCCTTTCTGAGGATGCAACATGCCCCAATGTATATTGTATTTGCATTTTGCCTTCAGTTTTTGACTACCAGCTATGTCAGTTACCTAAGTTAAGAAAGCAACGGAAAAAAGAACGTACCTTTGCATTCTGGTTTGGGTAACCATTCTCCCTCGACACATTTAGCTTCACGAAGCCTGGAATCACAGATGTAGCTGAGGACATCATTGTTGTCATACTGACTTTTCAGAGGAACAGCTGATGCAAAAGTTGCATTCTTAGGCATATTTGGACGTGCACATTTTGTGGAAAAATCTAATAATTCAAATATTGTTCAAGTCAGGTGGCTTAACAGCTAAGGCATACACATTTGTATGAATTAAGGTAAAGGTAAAGGTACCCCTGCCCGTACGGGCCAGTCGTGTCCGACTCTAGGGTTGTGCGCCCATCTCACTTAAGAGGCCAGGGGCCAGAGCTGTCCGAAGACACTTCCGGGTCACGTGGCCAGCGTGACGAAGCTGCTCTGGCGAGCCAGCACCAGCGCAGCACACGGAAACGCCGTTTACCTTCCCGCTATAAAGGGGTACCTATTTATCTACTTGCACTTAAGAGTGCTTTAGAACTGCTAGGTGGGCAGGAGCTGGGACCGAACGACGGGAGCTCACCCGGCCGCGGGGATTCGAACCGCCGACCATACGATCGGCAAGTCCTAGGCACTGAGGTTTTACCCACAGCGCCACCCGCGTCATACAAAATTCATTTGTATGAATTAATGCGCCTGAAAATGGTACTGGATAAGTTCTCAAACTATGTATATATACAGAATTTATAGAAATTAATCTTTGTGGCAAAGAGATCAAAATTATTCTCAATTGTACAGACAGGAAACTGAGGCTGAGATGCAATGACTTGCTCAAGGCTACATAGAGTGTGCTTGGAGGAGCATCATGTTGTTACTCATCCATAGTCACAAAAATAAAATAAAATCCCATAGTAAGTGCACTCACATATTGGGCCACTTTGTTGTGAAGGTTATTTTGCTTTACTTGACCAACAAAAAATAAGAATGTATGGGCTTCTTAGATATTTTGTGGATTTATCTCAACCAAGACCAAGATGAGATGAATTTAGTAATTTGGGACATCCCTACAGAAGTATGAGTTTTGGACACTTCATAAGAGTGCAACCCCACAGATACTAGGGTGAGAATCACAGCTTAATAAACTATGAGCTCTGCTTACCTGCACATCTAGGTAATTCCCAAAGTCCATGAAGACACCTGGCTAAGCTGGTCTGAACGATGACAAAGTTTTCTTCGCATTCATATTCCACATCCTCACCATGAATATATTCTTCTCTGACTGTTCCAGCTGCATGTCCATTTGGAATACTGGGTGGTGGGCCACATTTCTTTTCCTCTACTGCAAAAGACATAAAGGATTGCGTGTGTAGGTCCCCAGGCCACCCCTCAAATACCTTCACACATAACACGTAATTTTGTTTTGGTTTTTGGGCACTATTTTGGCCACAACTTTATTAAAATACAAAATCAGTGAGTGGTTGTTTAGACATTGGTTATGACTATCTGTCCCCCCGCCTGGGACAGAGCTGACATCCCGAGGTCCGATCGGTAGCCAGTAGAAGGGAAAGTCAAACTTGGGGGTCATTTGAGCTAAGCGTCGGACCCACACCGCTCACCCCAGCAGCTCCCTGAAAGCTTGCCGGCCCGGTCCTATGACAAGGATTCCCATGACAGGGATTGGGTGGCCCTGGTCCCATGACAGGGATTGGACGAAATCATGGCAAGCCCCAGGATTCCCTTAACGGAATTCCCTTCAGCGCAATAGGAGGGGCAGGCACAGCCTGTCCTGACCCCTCCACCACCAGCATATTATAACCAATGCCTAACCGCAACCTTACAAGTTGTGACAAATTGCTGAGTAGTAGGCAAAAACCAAATGGCACAGCCAATCACCAAATGGCAAAATTCCTACTAGGCCCCTGCGGCAAGGCAGACGACCCCATGACAGGCAAAGCAAGGCCAACCGGAAAAGAGGGCGGGCGGGCGGGTGATCCGATGCACTCTGCAAAGAGAAAGAGGAACCAGAGTGCACCAATATTTAAAGACTATGGTCCCACCCACCCAATTTGCAACATACAATTTGCCCCAGCAACCCGGTTATCCAATCACAAATGCCAAGCAACAACTATTAACCTGCCTGGCAACAAGAGACCTGGCCTGGTGGCCCACACCGCAACACGTGCTCTCATTTATTGGAGAACACGCTATGTGAAAGAAAATACTCCAGATTGTGTTTAGACCCCAATCAGAAGGCAGCCTTATTAACTGAAAAAGGATCTCAGTGTGGCAAATCCATTGTTCTCAGAAGTCAAGGACAGCTCTCTGTTCTGAACTCATATTCCAGGCACTAAGCATTCACTGGCAGTGTCAGGTGAAAGGGTCAGTATATAAACTTTCAGGGTTCACCTTTTCATTGGAAATTAATTTGCCACATGCCATTGCAATTACTTAATGTGGTGTAAGAAACATCTGGCTGTTTTAAACACGGTTGATACGTTTATGTTAGTATTATTGAAGCTGGGGAAAGGAACTTGTACACAACATTTAAGATAATTTCAGAGCAGAGAAATCAGAAGAGAATATTTAAGATGTTCTCTTCCACTTTCTCGGACACAGGAATCATTGGACTACATAGAATCATGGAAAATGATTACACACATAGAGTACACTGTGTACACACTTATTTTATACAGATTGCAACCATGGCTTACATGTACAAGAAGGTACTGGTGTCCATTTTCCATCAACACACTCTATTATCTTTGATCCAGTCATCACAAATTTGAGGTTACACTCGTACTCCACTTGGTCACCATGCTGGTATTCTTCAAGAAGATCATCAACAATACTGCCATTCCTAATGTTGGCTGGTGCCTTACAGTGGTTGACTTGTTCTAGAAGTAAGCAAACATAATTCCTCACCTAATAAGGTTTGCACAACACTATTCACAGGTGACACGGGTGGCGCTGTGGTCTAAACCACTTATCGGAAAGGTCGCGGTTCGAATCCCCGCAACGGAGTGAGCTCCCGTTGCTCTGTCCCAGCTCCTGCCAACCTAGCAGTTTGAAAGCATGCCAGTGCAAGTAGATAAATAGGTACCACTGCAGCGGGAAGGTAAATGGCGTTTCTGTGCGTTCTGGCTTCCATCACAGTGTTGCACCAGAAATGGTTTAGTCCTGCTGGCCACATGACCTGGAAAGCTGTATGTGGACAAACGGCGGCTCCCTCAGCATGAAAGTGGGATGAGCTCCGCAACCCCATAGTCGCCTTTGACTGGACTTAACCATCCAGGTGTCCTTTACTACAGACAGGTATTTACACTAACAACAATAACAACAACAACAACAGATTTATTAGCCACTTGTTACCAAGATCTCCAGATAGGTAAAGGTAAAGGGACCCCTGACCATTAGGTCCAGTCATGGCTGACTCTGGGGTTGCGGCACTCATCTCACTTTATTGGCTGAGGGAGCCGGCGTACCGCTTCCAGGTCATGTGGCCAGCATGACTAAGCCACTTCTGGTGAACCAGAGCAGCGCACGAAAACGCCGTTTACCTTCCCGCCAGAGCAGTAGCTATTTATCTACTTGCACTTTGACATGCTTTCGAACTGTTAGGTTGGCAGGAGCAGGGACCGAGCAATGGGAGCTCACCCCGTTGCAGGGATTCGAACTGCCGACCTTCTGATCGGCAAGCCCTAGGCTCTGTGGTTTAACCCACAGTGCCACCCGCATCCCAAGATCTCCAGATGGCTTACACCTAAAATTGAATTACAGCCTAATGCCCAGTTTCCACAACTATTACAGGCACTGCAGCTGCTCAGTTCCCTGAGTTTCAGCTAGGAGGGGTGAGACAGTTGGGAGGAACGGACCCAGCACCAAACTATTGGTTCTAATTTCATCATTTTCATGGGCTACTAATTCATTGGCATCAACTGGAGGGTCTCTTCTTCACATACCATAATAAATTATTGTTATTATTATTTATTTATCATAACTAATTTATACTTATACAGCTTAATTGGTAAGGTGGCTTCAAAGTAGTTTACAACTATAAAACCAATGATAAAATAGTACAAATTAAAATACACAAGAAAACAAATTTATCAAAACATGGAGGTAAACGGCCACAATGAAAACACTGTTGTCATCCGCCCTAGGATGAGCACTTTGCCTCCTCTATGACTAACAAAGAACACAGGACAATGGAGCCTGACCAAATAAGGTAAGCATACTTATAAGAACACAAAGCATATTTGTGACGTACCGTATTTTTTGCACCATAGGACGCAGTTTTTCCCTCCTAAAAAGAATGGGAAAATGTGTGTGTGTCCTGTGGAGCGAATGCAGGGGGGAGGCAGGCGGGAAAAGCCCCCAAGAGCCGCACACAAGCTCTGAGCGCTCTTGCGGGCTTTTCCACAGGAGGGAGAAGGGACTGACTGGCCGCATCAGTCCCTTCTCCCACCTCCCAGAAAAGCCAGGAGAAGCCGCGATCTCTTTAAAGGGGTTGCACGGCTTCTGCGGGCTTTTGGGAGAGGTGAGGGAATCCCCCCCACCTCCCAGTAAAGCCAGGAAAGCCCTGCGCAGCGTCTCCCGGCAAGGAGAGGCTGCACGGGGCTAAAGGGGGGGAAGAAAGATTTTTTTTCTTGATTCCCCCCCCTAAAAACTGGGTGCGCCCTATGGTCCGGTGCGCCCTATGGTGCGAAAAATACGGTAGCTTCCTTTAATAGTCTGTGGAGAAATAGGTACCTTTACAGCGGGGAGGCAGTGGAGACCAGCCAAAGGGATAACACTGGGCAGAAGCAGGACCAACTATTGTGAATCCTTCATGACAGAAAAATTGCAAAACATCGTTGGGTTGATACTGGTCTTTTCTTGGCTGAATATCCCCATGCTCCAACAGGGGACCTTCACACATTGCTAGACAAAATGTCGAGGAAAAGAGATTAATATAACTAAACACAGCTATTATTATTTTTAGCATCTTAGTTTTACTATGTTAGCTTGAAACTAATGTACCGGGAAGATACTTGGAGCTGGTTATTCATCTCTGGACTGCTGTTAAAATGTACGTACAGTGGTACCTCGGTTTTCGAATGTAATCCATTCCGGAAGACCGTTCGGCTTCCGAAACATTAGAAAACTGAGGCGCAAAGAATCTTGCAGAGGGGGTCTGCAATTTCAATGGAGAAAATTGAGGGGGGGGGACCTGCAACAGAAGCCGTTCGACTTCTGAGGCGTGTTTGAAAATGGAAGCACAGTGGTACCTCGGGTTACATACACTTCAGGTTACAGACACTTCAGGTTACAGACTCCGCTAACCCAGAAATATTACCTTGGGTTAAGAACTTTGCTTCAGGATGAGAACAGAAATCGTGCTCCAGTGGCGCGGCGGCAGCATGAGGCCCCATTAGCTAAAGTGGTGCTTCAGGATAAGAACAGTTTCAGGTTAAGAATGGACCTCCGGAACGCATTAAGTACTTAACCCGAGGTACCACTGCATTTACTTCCAGGTTTTCGGTATTCAAAAACCGAAACGTTCAGCTTCCGAGATACTCGTAAACCGAGGCACCACTGTATCGTGCCATTTGAAATGGAATGAGATGTTATATGAAAGAAAAGAAGTTGTCAACATCAAATTATTAGAATGGTTTTGCTAGAGCAAATCCATCAGTCTGTCTTGAGGACTGGCCATCCAGTTTTTGCTGAGGTCCTTTTCAGTTGGTGCTCAGGCAGTGCTGCCTATCCACTCTGCATATAAAATCGCTGTTCAAGAGGTTTGGTACAATTCATCAGCATTAATGTCGGCACATTTATTGATTTACACAGTGTAACCAGATGTGGTCATGTTGTCTTTACACACATACCCAACCTCCCATTTTTAAACACTGCTGCCCAGGTTGGCCCCTACATTGTAATATAGTGTGGGAAGGGAAGGATTAAATTTAACCCCACTCCACCCCCCAATATAGGGATGCAAATCACAGCATTTACAACTAAACCCATAAGCCTTCTAAGGAGAAAAGCTTCACTGGCCTCCCGGTAAACTACAAATAACAAAGCCACGCTGGCTAAGAAGACAGCAAACAGAGACAGGATAGAAAGCCTTGGAAACCCTATAGATTGGTGGGCTGGGATGTTTCAGTGCTTGACTGAACCAGCTATGAGACTGCAAAGCCCCTTTTTCTCTGAACCTCGGGAGCTTCCTGGATTTTGACCATAGTTTCCTAGAGCCTTAAAAACCATCCTTCTGCCACTTATGTTGCAACTATTCTTGTATTAATTTATAAGGCCTTTAGCAACTTGGGCCCAGGATAGCTTAAGAACTGCCTGATTCATTCTATGTTTGCCCAGTCATGGAGGTCTTCTATAGATTCACTGGTTGTGGTCCACCATGGCTCAGATTCCACCACAGGAACAGTGTGTGCAGTTTTGTGGACACACTTTTCTCAGATAAGATACTGCCAATAACACTCACTTTTCGTGTCACAACGTGGAGCAGGCGACCAGCCATTTTTTGTGCACGTGGCTGTTCCTTCTGGATTTGGAGTATCACCGCCCTCATCACAAGAAAATGAAATTTCTTCACCCTCTCTGAAGGTCTGCTGATTTAGGAAAATGAATCTACCATGTGCAAAGGGTATTGAAGGGTCACATTGCTCTAGAGGCAAAAAGAGTAGTTAAGACAGTTTTGTCAGTGATGGGGCCCTGTTTTCGGAATGCTTTCCCCAAGGAAGCTTGTCTGGTGCCCACACGGAAAACTTTTCTAGGCTACTACAGTATGGTGCCTTTCTGGGGTTTACACAAAAAGGGGTGGATGAAGAAGGACGGATAGTAACAAAAATACAGGATGGGTAGTTTTGCCACTCCATCCTAGTGAAAAATTTGATTACATTTTTTAAATGTATTCCAGATTCAAATAATTTCAAAGGTGGGACTCCCCATGTCCTGGATTAAAGGAGATAATGTCTTCTGCTTTCTTGCTTGTTGATTTCCAGTTTCCTAATTCTGATTAGCTATCCTCATCTTCTTGGTCAATCAATCGCCGGTATGTGACTCCCAATCTTGTTTTAACAGGTCTGTAAGTCTGATTAGCATGCAGGGGGATTTTATTTCAATATTTTCTTTTGTTAAGTTACAGTGGTGCCTCGCAAGACGAAAAGAATCTGTTCCACGAGTCTCTTCGTCTTGCGGTTTTTTTCGTCTTGCGAAGCAAGCCCATTAGCGGTTTAGCGGCTATTAGCGGCTATTAAAGGCTTAAGGGATTAGCGGATTAGCTGCTAAAAGGCTATTAGCGGCTATTAAAGACTTAAGGGATTAGCGGATTAGCTGCTAAAAGGCTATTAGCGGCTTAGATCAGCTGTTCAGCGGCTTAGCGAACAGCTGTTAAGCGGCTTAGGGGCTTGGGAAAAAGGCTGGGAGGGAAACCCCCCCCCCAGGAATCGCAAGACATTTTCGTCTTGCGAAGCAAGCCCATAGCAAATTCGTTTTGCGAAGCACCTCCAAAACGGAAAACCCTTTCCTCTAGCGGGTTTTCCATCTTGCGAGGCATTCGTCTTGCGGGGCACCACTGTATTTTAAAAGACAGTCCTCCCTCGGTAGCCCCTCCTTCTGCTGAAAGTTCTGGGCTTCCATCCAAAGTTAAGGTTAACAGCACCATTTTCTCTTTGATCTGTTTTTAATGAAATGAAATAATTACAGGCCAAGGGTTCACAATTCCTACATGATAGTTGGTTCTTAGTTCTCCCATTTTCCTAGCATTTACAGTTTTTTTCTATTAGAATTTTTAAAAACAACAACAACAAACCAATGGTTTTGGTGCTGTACGTAGCAACAGAACCCTGACCAATCAGATTTTTCCTGGAGGAAGAATGATTGCAGTGGCAGAACCCCCTGTAACCCATTATGCATGCACACTATTCCTAGCATGCACACAAAGCCAGAAATGCTACAAGTCAGCCAGTTGCTGGTTGCTAATGAAAAACTCAGAAAACATACATTATTGACCAGTAATTTCATTAATCTCAAGTCATACCAGCTTTTAAAATACTTGTACCTGGTGCAACCCCATCTCATGTGGAGGTATGCACCAACCGTGCCACACCCTCTCCAAAATATATGAAAAAGATTAAGTTTTATCAGGGATAACTTCCTTGGTGTCAATTACTATCTATAGATGCAATATTTTCAGTAACAGCTCTCTAGCAATGATGGATGTTGTTTTACATGGTGTCTTTAATCACAGAGCACAATAAAAGATCACTGGAAACACAATAAAAGTTGTGTCTGTAGCATCTGACTGTGCTTTATATATTCTTACCAGTCTCACAAGGCCTCCACAGTTAATTTTTCTATTAGACTTATATTTCTATTTCTGAGCCAAGAGGAGAATGCAATAAACATCTACTTACTGAGGCATTTCGGTTCTGGATTCCATCCAAATTTGGTGCATGTAATTCTAGGCCATTCTTCTTTATTTGGGGTCAGGAAACCAGGATGGCAACTGTAGGAAATCACTTGTCCAATGCTGCTTGGAAAGTAGTTGTTTTTAGAGTGTTCATACTTGCTAGCTAGGAATCCATTCTCTATTCGGACATAGGCACAGTTCTTTGCTTTGGAAAAGATAAAATAAAAATGTAAGCCCCCAAAAACCAAACCAGAATGTTCCACTCACTGCAAAGGGCAAAGGCTCAGATTCAGTCCCTGTGCTCATGTTGAAAGCACATCCAGACAAACACAAAGAGTTGCTAAGCGTTCAACTGCAGTATCTTGAAAAGCTGCTCTGTGGTTTCTCTGGCCTTCAGGAGGAGCTTTTCAGGGATATGGGGGCAGCAGTTGCTGCGAGAACAAAAGAGAGGGATGGGCAGGAGAAAACTGTGAGGAGACACCTAGTAAAAACTCAAGCAATTCTGCAGTACTTTGAGTCTCAGTCAAGATCTGTAGAGGTCCGCTTACCTTCACAACGAGGGGCCTCATTGCTCCATCCATCTGCACGACAATCACGGAAGTCTGTAGGACTGAGCATCTGAAACCTGCAAGTTTTTTTTTAAAAATGAAACCGAAACATTTTAAAACCAAATACCGTATTTTTCGCTCTATAAGACGCACCAGACCACAAGATGCACCTAGTTTTTGGAGGAGGAAAACAAGAAAAAAAATATTCTGAATCTCAGAAGCCAGAACAGCAAGAGGGATCACTGCGCAGTGAAAGCAGCAATCCCTCTTGCTGTTCTGGCTTCTGGGATAGCTGCGCAGCCTGCATTCGCTCCATAAGACGCACACACATTTCCCCTTACTTTTTAGAAGGGAAAAAGTGAGTCTTATAGAGCAAAAAGTACGGTAATTGCATGACAGGAGCAGCTTTGGAATAACATTGTAACACACTGAGACTCAAACAAATACTTCTAGAATAGCAGGGTTATTTTCTAGGTGTTTTTTTTCTAGAGATGGCATGAGTTTTCACCACAGGTTAGCTCAGACTGAAACTGAATGGATTCAGGAGAGCTGGTCACTAAAGCGAGGTGAGTATTCAAATCCTCAGTTCCCCCACACTGGCTGAATGTTGAAAACTGAGTATCAGGGAGAGGAAGCCCCAACTCCTTCCAATATAAAAACACACTCCTTCCTTGCTCACCTTGTTCTTAAGGCTAGGAGTTTTTGCAGAAAGAAGGCAAATAGGGTAGAAGAGATTTCTCTCTCTCCTCATCCCTTTGGTCATCATAACCAGATTAGCACCACAATATGGCTAGACCCTGGAGATTGCAGGAGCCCTTGAACAAATCTCCCCAGTATCCATCTCAGGTAGGATTACCAAGCCTTAAGAGGAGGGAAGGTGGACAAGCAGGTCAGAATGTGTCTGAGCACTGGGAGCTGGCAGGAGTTTGCTTAGCATTGGTTTTAGGGCAACATAACGAGCCCAAACGCTATGGGACGCAGGTGGCGCTGTGGGTTAAAGCCTCAGTGCCTAGGGCTTGCCGATCGAAAGGTCGGCGGTTCGAATCCCCGCGGCGGGGTGCTCTCCCGTTGTTCGGTCCCAGCGCCTGCCAACCTAGCAGTTTGAAAGCACCTCCGGGTGCAAGTAGATAAATAGGGACCGCTTACTAGCGGGAAGGTAAACGGTGTTTCTGTGTGCGGCTCTGGCTCGCCAGAGCAGCGATGTCACTCTGGCCACGTGACCCGGAAGTGTCTTCGGACAGCGCTGGCCCCCGGCCTCTTTGAGTGAGATGGGCGCACAACCCTAGAGTCTGTCAAGACTGGCCCGTACGGGCAGGGGTACCTTTACCTTTACCTTTACCTAAATGGCAGAGGGGACACCTTATGATCCCTCATAACATACAGTGGTACCTCGGGTTAAGTACTTAATTCATTCCAGAGGTCTGTTCTAAAGCTGAAACTGCTCTTAACCTAAAGCACCACTTTAGCTAATGGGGCCTCCAGCTGCTGCCGAGCTGCCATAGCACGATTTATGTTCTCATCCTGAAGCAAAGTTCTTAACCTGAGGTACTATTTCTGGGTTAGCGGAGTCTGTAACCTGAAGCGTCTGTAACCTGAAGTGTATGTAACCCGAGGTACTACTGTATGCACTTGGGTACTTGCATTATATACATTATATGCATTATATATATTCACATATAGTCAAAAGGTAAAAGTAAAGGACCCCTGGACGGTTAAGTCCAGTCAAAGGTGACTATGGGGTTTCGGTGCTCATCTCGCATTCAGACCGAGGGAGCCGGCGTTTGTCCACAGACAATTATCTGGGCCATGTGGCCAGCAGGACTAAACCGCTTCCAGCACAACGGGACACCATGATGGAAAGCAGGAAACACTGTTTACCTTCCCGCCACAGCAGTACCTATTTATCTACTTGCACTGTTGTGCTTTCGAACTGCTAGGTTGGCAGGAGCTGGGAAAGAGCAACGGGATCTCACCCCATCTTGGGGATTCAAACTGCTGACTTTCTGATCGGCAAGCCCACATCCCTTTATATATGCATATATATAAATATAAGCTGCCCTAAAGATACTACCATGTCTAAATATCTGAAGAGGGGCAGGGAATATTTACCCTTCATTGCACCAACAGAGGAGATATTTACCCTTCATTGCACCGATACACGACACGAGCACCAAAGACAAATTCGTCTCCATTAACAAGTTCTAAAGAGCCAAATTTGATAAGTCCAGGATGTCCACAAGGCCTTTCTGGAAATTAAGGAAATTAAGTGTAAAGCAAGATAACACTTATGGCTATAACAATGTGCTTGAAAACGATGCTATGTTGTGAGAAATGTATGAAGGCTGCTAAGAAGAGCAACCTTGAATCTCCTCTTCCTTTCTTTCCAGTAAAGGAAGACACGTGACATCATCATGCTCAGACTTTCCCCATCCCTGCTCTGATTCACTGGGTGCCTCTTATAGACAGATTTGTGGGGAAAGTCTTAACATGATGCTGTCATATCAAATGCCTTCTTTTATAAAGCTTAATGAGGGAGATGATGTTGGCTGTAGTGATAGCTGTAGTGATGGTGAGATGCTTAGAGCATCTCCCAGCCCCTTTCCAGCCCCACTGCTGCATAACATCCAACAACAACAACAACAACAACAACAACAACAATAATAATTTATTATTTATATCCCGCCCATCTGGCTGAGTTTTCCCAGCCACTCTGGGTAGCTCCCAATCAAGTGGTAAAAACAATACAGCATTAAATATTAAAAACTTCCCTAAACAGGGCTGCCTTCAGATGTCTTTTAAAAATAGGATAGCTGCTTATTTCCTTCACATCTGAAGGGAGGGTGTTCTACAGGGTGGGTGCCACTACCAAGAAGGCCCTCTGTCTGGTTCCCTGTAACATCACTTCTTGCAATGAGGGAACCGCCAGAAGGCCCTTGGCGCTGGATCTCAGTGTCCGGGCTGAACGATGGGGGTGGAGACGCTCCTTCAGGTATACAGGACCGAGGCCGTTTACGGCTTTAAAGGTCAGCACCAACACTTTGAATTGTGCTCGGAAACGTATTGGGAGTCAATGCAGAACTCTCAGGACCGGTGTTATATGGTCCCGGCGGCCACTCCCAGTCACCAGTCTAGCTGCCGCATTCTGGATTAATTGCAGTTTCCAGGTCACCTTCAAAGGTAGCCCCACGTAGAGTGCATTGAAGTAGTCCAAGCGGGAGATAACTAGAGCATGCACCACTCTGGCAAGACAGTCCACGGGCAGATAGGGTCTCAGCCTGTGTACCAGATGGAGCTGGTAGACAGCTGCCCTGGACACAGAATTAACCTGCGCCTCCCTGGACAGCTTTGAGTCCAAAATGACTGTGCACCTGGTCCTTCAGGGGCACAGTTACCCTATTCAGGACCAGGGAAGTGTCTCTTACCTGGTAATTTATGTTCCCAGCTCTCTTTTTAAGTCAAAGCAACCCCGGAAACAAGGGGGGAAATGGGGAGAGCCACTTAATGGTTAAGTCACGGGATCCTGGACAAGTGTGCCTCCAGCTGATCCTTTGCAAATTTTGCAGAGCTCTCCAGCCCTCTGCTTATCCACAAGACTAGGGCACATTCTTGTCCTTACCAACTCTGGTGGTCTTAGACCTCCAATCATATGAAACCCAAAGCAAACAGAAAAAGGGTTAGTGGCTACAAAGTGAAATGCAACCTTGTCTTGTCTTGTTGTTGCTTTTTTTTAAAAAAAATGGGCCATCCCAAGGCTCATCACAAGGAGAAGAAAATAAACTGTTCAAATAAAAGGATGTCACATAGAGGAGGGAGAAAGGTTGTTTTCTGCTGCTCCAGAGAAGCGGACACGGAGCAATGGATCCAAACTACAAGAAAGAAGATTCCACCTAAACATTAGGAAGAACTTCCTGACAGTAAGAGCTGTTCGACAGTGGAATTTGCTGCCAAGGAGTGTGGTGGAGTCTCCTTCTTTGGAGGTCTTTAAGCAGAGGCTTGACAACCATATGTCAGGAGTGCTCTGTTGGTGTTTCCTGCTTGGCAGGGGGTTGGACTCGATGGCCCTTGTGGTCTCTTCCAACTCTATGATTCTATGATTCTATGATTCTATGAAATATTTCAATAGCTTGTGAATTTTACAAAGTTTTGGTTCTACTTACTTCTGCATTGCACATGTGGTGTGGATTGTACCCATTTTCCATTGTTACACTGCAATTTTATGCGCCCAAATTTTATATACCCAGGCTGGCAATTGTAAACTACTTCATCCCCGTGCGAATAGGACTTTTTGTCTGATATGTCTGCAAGTTCTTCATGGTCTCTTATTGGTGGTGGTCGGCAGTCTTCAATTAAAATAGCATCGGTAAAATCAACAATGGATGGCACCCTTTGACCTGTAAATGTTAAAGAATTTGAAGGAGGTGAAAAAGAACTGAGTTGGAATTATGCAATAAAAATGTTGGCCTCATAACTTCATAATCTCCCTTCATTGCACCACAACTCAGATACTTAAGCAGAAAGTAGGTCTGTAACTGTTTTTGGACTACAACTCCCAACATCCTTAGCTAGTGGTACCAGTCAGGGGTGATGGGAATTGTAGTTCAAAAACAGCTCGAGACCCAACTTTGGGAAACCCTGCCATAATGGAGGGGGGGGGGGATACAGTTTCTGATTCCTACCTAGAGCTGCAAAATTTCAGGAAATTTTGAAGCCATGAGAACCCCCCCCCCCATTTTTTTCTGGAAAAACTGGAAATTTTGCAAAAATTGAAAAAAAGTTCAGTGTGGAGTAGTTTTGCAAATTGCGTGAAACACAGTGCAGAACAGCGGTAGATAACCTAAAGCCCATGGGCCACTAGCGGCCCATGGGGGGGGTTGTTTAACTGGCCCACAAGCCACCCCCGAACCGAGCCGCACGCTCAGTGAGTACCACACACTGCACTAAAGCAGCGCAGCGTAGCATGGGGACTCGCTTCCACGGCACTGGAAACCACACCTGCGCATGTGCAGACGCCAAAAATCATGTCTGCACAGATGCAGATGTCGGAAATCGTGGGCGGGCGCACTCACACATGCCCGCGATCTGGCCCACAGAGGGGGCTCTGTAGCAGTGAACCTTGATGACCCCTGGTGTAGATAAAAGTACAGTGGTACCTCGGGTTAAGTACTTAATTCGTTCTGGAGGTCCGTTCTTAACCTGAAACTGTTCTTAACCTGAAGCACCACTTTAGCTAATGGGGCCTCCTGCTGCTGCGCCGCCGCCGGAGCACGATTTCTGTTTTCATCCTGAAGCAAAGTTCTTAACCCGAGGTACTATTTCTGGGTTAGCGGAGTCTGTAACCTGAAGCGTATGTAACCCGAGGTACCACTGTATTATGCTTGCAATAAAACATGTAACCACCTCCTTTCCCTCAAAAGCAACAAAAAAGCAAGAAACCATCAACATAAAAAATAATCAGATTTGCCCCTTAGCACCAACAGCAAATAAAATTACGGTAAGGTCCACTTCAATATTTAAGCTCCATAGAAGGTCTACCCTTTGAGTAGTGCTTTAAAAATAGAGAGAAGACACAACATATACATGTGGTTTATTCTATCTCATTTTCTGAACTACTGCTATCATTTTCCATTTCTTCTTGCTCTTCCTTGTTGTCATTTTTCTCATGGACTTCTAAAAAACAGCTTTGGAAAAAACCAGGGAGAAAACCTGTCCCCCCCCCCAATTTTTCTGCCCCCCCCGGCCTTTCCATATCTGCTTGAGGATAGCCAGGGCAAAGCATAAGGCAATTTTTTTTTGCATGCCAGGCCGAGAAGTAACCAACATCCAGTTAGTGAATAGCATATTGCACTAAGGCTGAAACTCTGTTTGAAAGGAAAAGGAGTATGTGTGTGTTTAATTGAATTTGTTATTATATACAGTGGTACCTCGGGTTAAGTACTTAATTCATTCCGGAGGTCCGTTCTTAACCTGAAACTGTACTTAACCTGAAGCACCACTTTAGCTAATGGGGCCACCTGCTGCCGCCGCGCCGCCAGAGCCCAATTTCTGTTCTTATCCTGAAGCAAATCCTGAAGCACTATTTCTGGGTTAGCGGAGTGTGTAACCTGAAGCATATGTAACCTGAAGCATATTTAACCCGAGGTACCACTGTATTATAAACTGCATGATGGTAAGAGAGCTTTCTAAACAGTTTACAAAAATATACCACAGAATATTAAAATGATTGATAAAACACAGTTGAAAACAGACATTTAAGAGTATTCAATAGATCAGCCTTTCTCAGCCTGTGAGTCCCCAGATGTTGTTGAACCACAACTCCCATCACCCCTAGCTAGCAAGGCCACAGCTCAGGGATGATGGGAGTTGTAGTCCAACAACATCTGGGGACCCCCAGGTTGAGAGCCACTGCAATCGATGATTAAAGTCAACAGTGGTTAAAATTGCATGCAGCTTCTACGTGTTCAGATGGGCTGGCCCTAACGAAAATGTTTTGAGCCGGAAAGATTACAGTGAGAGCACCTGCCTGGTGTAAATTGGCAAGGAGGTCCAAAGTGTGGGTGCTGGAAGGCCTGGGGAAAAAATGGAAAAATTGGGGGGAGGGAACAGGTTTTTCCAGGTTTTTTCCAAAGCCTTTTTTTTCCCCAGGAAAAATTTGAAGGGGAAAAAAAATAGTGTGTGGAATATTCAAACTACATCAAAATACCCCCCCCCCCTTTTTCTGAAAAAAAACTGCTTCGGGGAAAAACCGGGGGAAAACTTGTCCCTCCCCCCATTTTTTTTTCCAGGCCTTCCCATCTCTCTTCCGACCTGAAGTTCTAGTTCTACCATTCTGGTGAAACTAACTGTTTTTTTAAGTGTTGGTTCCGCACTAATGCCACAATCCTATGCACATTTTTCCAGGACTAAGTCCTGCTGGGGCTTTCTGAGTGGATATGTATAGGATTGTGTTATAGGTTAGTAATATTTTAGTTAATAATGACTTAGGTTAGTAAAGGATTTAAGTTGTTAGGGACTTAAGTTAATAACCTCTATTTTTTCACACTGATTTCATTGGGCCCCAAGTACAATGGAGTTAGATCCAACCCATAAGGAATCTGGCAACATCCAACTTCCCTGGTAAAAAACATTTGTCAGCCGCCTACACAACTTACCATTTAGGGAAGGACAAGATGTCAGAAGAAGAAATGGAATAATAGAGATCAGCCAGCTCTTCATATTATTTCAGGAAGCTTGCAATGCTCTGTACCACAAAATTTTCACTTTCAGCTGTCAACATATTCCAATGATCTGCAAATATCTTTTTCCTCTCTTTGGAACCTCCAATTATTTTCTTTAGCCCTTTGCCATGTTTTTAAAATGCTTTTTGTGTTTGATAGACCAGTCTGAAAAGAGCAATAATAGGGGAATGTGCAAGGTACTTTTTAACCCAACTCAGTTTATTTACACACGACCTGTGAGTTCTCTGATGCAATCCTGGCAGCAACAAAATATTTCTCTGTCTTTGGTTTCAACAGTTATTTTCTTTTGCTGTTATCATAGTTTATTTCATGCGCTTTGTTTGTTTGTTTGTTTGTTTTTGTCTCTTAGCACAACCTGTCAAGAGGAAGAATTACAGAAATGCACGACTCAATTGAATTTTTAAGACAATTAAGATTATTTGCAAAAGGTCTGTGAGTGTTGCAATTCTGACAGTAAACCAAAAGGGTAAAGTCCACTCATTAGTTGTTTACCAGAATTACTCTGCCGGCCTTGTTCTTGCACCTCTAAGAGCAGCTTGCTGTGAAGAAATCAGAATATGAAAATGCTTGGGGGGACGGTATAGGGAATTGATGTTAACTATGACCATATGTTTTGGGACGTGGGTGGAGCTGTGGGTTAAACCACAGAGCCTAAGACTTGCCAATCAGAAGGTCGGCGGTTTGAATCCCCGCAACGGGGTGATCTCCTGTTGCTCAGTCCCTGCTCCTGCCAACCTAGCAGTTCGAAAGCACATCAAAGTGCAAGTACATAAATAGGTACCACTCCGGTGGGAAGGTAAATGGCGTTTCCGTGTGCTGCTCTGGTTCGCCAGAAGCGGCTTAGTCATGCTGGCCACATGATCTGGAAGCTGTACGCCGGCTCCCTCGGCCAATAAAGCGAGATGAGCGCTGCAACCCCAGAGTTGGTCACGACTGGACCTAATGGTCAGGAGTCTCTTTACCTTTACCTTTTATGACCATATGTTTAATAGCAGCATGGCATGCATGCTGCTTTTACAAAGTCCGGCTTCTGTGGCTAGCTGAAAAGGTTGTTAGAAAGCAGATCCTTTTTGAATTGTGAGGCCCAATCCAAATGAATGAAGTCTGCTTAACTTCATTGGTCCAATGGATTTAAGTGCACCTCACCACTCCTGAGTTGTGGACACCATGTGAAACGAAATTTGTCAAAGTTGTTGCTGAAAAATAACCACGTTTACCATAAAAAAACACGTGTTCTGGTGAACTTCAACACCCACACCCACCTAGTCAAGAGCAGCGGAGGACTTCAAGGCCACCACAATAACCATGGGGCTGTCTCAATACCTCATGGTCTCCAAACATGTTGTCGGTCAGGCCTTTAGGCCGGTATCTCCTGCAGAATTGATAGGTCACTTCCTGCTTTAGTTCAGGATTGACAATGGCTTTTATCTCATGGGGTGGGAGACCTCCATGATCTGTCCATGGAGACTTATGGAATGTGATGCAGTCTTGCATGCTTTGGGGGATTTTCAAGGGGCATGACTAGAGTGTTGGGACAAATAGGGACATCAATACAATTGCTGCAAAACACACTCCCTAGCACAGGAGACCCTGTTGGGCGCCTTGCTTTTCCAGAGAACTGTGGGCAAAGAAACAGACTGGAGGATGGCTGGAGTGCAAATGGCAGAAGTCTTATAGCAAGTATGACCAAGCCCAGATACATACACATCATTGCACTTGCATGATGGCACTGAAGAAAGTTTACCTTTCTGGCACCATTGCACCCTTGGACAGTGGTTTAAGAGTGCCTACTTAGAATTTGCAGGGTGGGTGGGTGCCTCCTGCCTTGCCCCTTCCATTATCCAGCCCCAAGATCTTCCACGTGTGGGTGGACGGTGCTTGCCAAATCCCTGCGTGTAAAGGCTGATGCAGTCCCTGCTACTATCAGAAGAGGATTAAGCGGTCAAATTCAAAAAGCGACACATCATGTGATTTCATTTTGCTCAGCGTATGTGGGGGCTTTCTGGCACATGGCCCAATATTATACTGCTAGAGGGTTTAATATGGCTACAGTGGTACCTCAGGTTACATACGCTTCAGGTTACAGACTCCACTAACCCAGAAATAGTACCTCGGGTTAAGAGCTTTGCTTCAGGATGAGAACAGAAATCGTGCTCCAGCGGCGCAGCGGCAGCAGGAGGCCCCATTAGCTAAAGTGGTGCTTCAGGTTAAGAACAGTTTCAGGTTAAGAACGGACCTCCAGAACGAATTAAGTACTTAACCCGAGGTACCACTGTATTTACTCTAAACCACACCCACCTGTCCATCAGCTGGCATCACTTATTGGTGGCAGCAGGAGGGTGGGTGGGTTCAGTTCTGTATTGCCTGCAGGCGCCTGGGTGTCAGGGACTGAACAGAGGAGGAGTGGTGGAGACTGCCTCCAACTTCCTGATCCTTCCAGGGAGGAGGACGAGGAAGATAGTATAGATTTACAACAGGGGGTTGAGGCAGGTTGCAGCTCAGAGGCAGATGAGGCGGAAAGTTGGGAAATCGTGGGAGAACCAGAGCAACACCTGGCTACCTGGCTGACACATCATTAGAAAGCATTCCAGACCCCCCGTTTCCCAGAACCTGGTGAGCCTTAGAGCTAGGAGACCAAAGAGCTCAAAGACAAAGGGCACTTAGCAGCACCCATAGAAGTGAATGAGGAAGTGGGAGAGACCAGGGTGGAGATTCACTCAGGACAATGTCATTATCCAAGTGGCAGGGTTCTATAGCCTCTCTCTGTAATATTTTAATAAAAAAAGAATGGTAAGAAACTTTCCCTTGTCTTTATACTTCCCTGGGCAACCGGCCAGGAGCTGCTGACAGCATCCTGACACTGGGTTTAGCAGTGCCTTCTAGTTACTCACTCTGCATTATTTTTGCTGTTTGCAATCTATGGGCTGGATTCATAGAATCATAGAATCACAGAGTTGGAATAAACCACAAGGGCCATCGAGTCCAACCCCCTGCCAAGCAGGAAACACCATCAGAGCACTCCTGACATATGGTTGTCAAGCCTCTGCTTAAAGACCTCCAAAGAAGGAGACTCCACCACACTCCTTGGCAGCAAATTCCACTGTCGAACAGCTCTTACTGTCAGGAAGTTCTTCCTAATGTTTAGGTTGAATCT
Source organism: Podarcis tiliguerta (assembly GCF_965153285.1). NCBI lineage: Eukaryota > Metazoa > Chordata > Lepidosauria > Squamata > Lacertidae > Podarcis > Podarcis tiliguerta. The sequence continues at coordinate 80,035,106 of NC_139539.1, forward strand.
TCTTTCTTGTAGTTTGGATCCATTGCTCCGTGTCCGCTTCTCTGGAGCAGCAGAAAACAACCTTTCTCCCTCCTCTATATGACATCCTTTTATATATTTGAACATGGCTATCATATCCCCCCTTAACCTCCTCTTCTCCAGGCTAAACATGCCCAGCTCCCTTAGCCGTTCCTCATAAGGCACCGTTTCCAGGCCTTTGACCATTTTGGTTGCCCTCCTCTGGACACGTTCCAGTTTGTCAGTGTCCTTCTTGAACTGTGGTGCCCAGAACTGGACACAGTACAACTAAACAGTTCACCTAGTGGGAGCCAGCACTACTAATCCTGCTAGAGCAATTGAGTTCCCTTCCCCCTTCCCAGTGCATGCCCCAAATCAGCTGTGGGGATTGGACAATCTCCCCAAAACACCGAATGCGGGGGGGGGGGGGGAAGGGAGATCCACCTGGAAAGCAGAAATGCTTCTGCTGATGTAATGAGTTTCAGGAATAAGCACTGCAACATTTGGTAGTGTCGTATGTATACAAGTCAGCACCGGAATGATTCAATGAGGAGTTTCTACTGTGACCTATAAAAACAAAGCACGACACTTTTTATTTGTGTATAGTCCAGCAGTAGGGCACCCCAAAGACACCAGTAAGAAATAATAAGACAGAGCAGAGGAGAGATAGTTGTCCACATTTGATCAGTGATGATAGACATTATGACACATGGTTTTGTTGAAAACCACAAAAAGGAAACCACAGGTATTGATGGTAAGAATTTTGATGGTGTTAATATGTCCATAGTCAGAACATTGTATGAACAAATCCAAAATATCAATATAAATCGTATCAACATCTTTATTAATATAATCAAAACATTAAACTTTTTTGCAAGTTATTTTTAATTATATAATGATTAAAAAAACATTTTTCTGGTGCCTGTTTTATTTTATTTTTTATCGCTGTAGTTTAAAAAAGAGCTTTGTTGCAATTATGCACCAGTCCATTATTTAGGCTGCACTCCTCACTAGGAGTTCAAACGTCTACAGCAAGAAATGCGTGTGCAAATATTTTGCACTAATGCTTCTTTGGGTATATTTGCCCTTTGTTATATTTTAAAATTCTCATATTATAAACTGTATTTTATCAAAGTGAATCAGACCATTTGATATCCCTACCAGTGATAAAATTGCAGGTGTTGCTTCAATGAAGTACGGTTAAGTTCCCCATTTTAGATCTATGATCTTTTCTGGGAAATATATATATATATATATTTGGGGGGAGCCAGTATGATTTGATAACATTAAGCATTAAGGATAAGTGATAGATGACTTTCGAAGATCATAATGCTGGATAAAAATGTTGGCCATCCGCTTCATTCCATTCATTCTGTTTCTGTTAAATATGAAACAAACAATGAAAATATAAGGTAACATGCATAGATTTTTGTGTTAAGCATGTATTGCATTTTAACTATGTTTTGTATTAACTACGATTTGTGAAGATACATCTTAATCGGCAACAGAATAGTCTTGAATCCACTGGATCCAGCTGCCTCCTCAATCCCCTGATAGTTCCCTGGATCTGCTGCCTTAAATATACCAGCCTCAAATTTGAGATTCCCATTTCTTTCAGAGGTAAGGGACAGAATTATAAAACTGTCAGCAAGAGAAAAATAAACATGCAATCACAGCACCAGCTTCCTGCCCTTCCTGCCATGCTGGCAAAATTATGCACAGCTTAACTCCCCACAACCGCTTAGGATTGCCTTGTAAGTTATTTGCACTCTGGTGTCATTGAGAAGGACATCATTCTACTTCTTTTTGGGTAGACATATTTGAACCAGGCCTACCCATCCAACTTCCTTTCCCCAGTCTGCTTTAAATCCATCCTATGCCCATCAAAACAATTACCCTTCCTACTTTTCCATTTTCCTTATCAGCTAAGGTCTTTTGGCCTATGCTAACCCGGCAGCAGATTCCACTGAAAACCTCTGAGGCAATGGAGGTGGGCACCAAGTGGCTGACATTTGCTCAGCCCATGATGGAGGCAACACATAGTTGGGAAATCAGCTAATTTACCTGTTTTCCCTTTTTATTTCAATTTATCCAGACAACGCTATACACATTTCTGGTCATCAATTTGAAGCTCTTTTCTAATAGTAGAGGTCCTTGGAAGGGTATCAATCTACTACTTCTTCTTCTACAAATCAGCCTCAGATTTCAAGGGTTATCCCAGCACAAAGATACTAAATATAAGAATTGCTAGGGGCAAAGGAGGCCAGTTGGGTGGGGAGAGCATTGGCTGGCTGGTACCTATTCTCCCCTCCCCTCACATAGTTTATCCTTTAGTTTGTGACCTAAAGTCAACGTAGATCAAGTTGTCCAGTAAATAGTTTTAAACTAACTGCAACACTTGACAAGAGCTGTCTACAATGTGTACCTGCTTAATTCTGTGGGAGCCAAATATAATATGTATGTCCTCTGATCTTGGGGTCTCCTAGACCGCCTGCTACTTCCTCCAAGAGCAGAAAACGGCCACAAGCTCTACCATTCTCTGCAAGCTTCCCCTTTCACCCTGACATTCAAACTGCTGCCTCAGCACACCTAATAGCATTTTGGAGGATGAAAGCTATGGTGGGCATTGTTCCTCAGCTCAGCTGTCAAAGAAGCAGCAAACTTCATCACTCCTTCATCACTGTAAATCTTTGGGATGGAAACCATGAGACCATGAATGCATACTGCCCAACTGTATCTTTTAAGCAGAATATCCTGGATTGACAGAAGCCTTTCTGGCTTCCAATCCCAATCCCACATGTCCCATTTTGCTCCCATGCTTTTGGCTGGGACCCAAAAGCAGGTGTTTTTTGGGGGTCCCATACTGTGGCTCAAGTCAATTGGCTCACCCAATTGTGGGACCCAAAAAACAAACAAACAAACAAACAAACAAACAAACAAACAGAAGCAAAGCCTATCTTGTCACTGTTCTCCTTCTTCCTTCCATCACAGCACTTGTGGATGGTGGCTTCTGGAAATAGGTCTGTAGTACCAGAAGAGGAGGAGGCAGAAGATAGGACAGGGGAGGGAGGGTGGGTGAAGGAATACCAAGACTGGGGTGGTTGGTGCACCAAGAAGTATAGTGATGGGTAGGTAGAGAGTGCCAAGTTTGGGTGACTGGGGGAGTGGAGGAGCACAGATATGGGGCAGGGAGGATGGCATGTGTGTGGGTGTCCCACTTTTCCCTCCTGGAACGTTGGAGTGTATGTAACTGACGATGGTGACTGGGAGGTGAGACATGGAAGGCAGTTCCTAGAGCTGACTCAGAATTAAACTCAGTTCTGCATAACTTTCCTTCTTGCTTATCATTTTGGTTGCTGCTGCCATCGACTAGGACAGTGCTGTTACGGAGGCCCACAGCGACTGGCATTTTACTCCGGAGCCGGGCCCAGGACAAAAGTCAACCAACGATGCTTTTCCATATCTTCCTTCTTTGGGCTGCCGGTAGCAGCTACAGGGATGGGCCAGTAGGAGGAGGAGGTTCTGAAGAGCTGCAATTGTTCCCAAGTTTAGTTCTTTCCATTTCACATGTTGCGCTTACACAGAGTGTTAATGATTGTGACGTCCTGTTGAAAGGACATGGTGGGTGCTACAAGGAGCTCTAGTCCTCTGCCACTCCTTGCAAATCATCATGGGATTTGCATACTTGCACATCCTTAAGTTTTCCTATAACTTTGTTTACAGCAGGACAGAGCAGCATCTAGCTCCTCTTGTTCCATATTGCACACTTACTTTTCATGTCACAACGTGGAGCAGGTGACCAGCCATTTTTGGTGCACACGGCTTTAGCTTGTTGATTAGCAGGATCATATCCATTCTCACAAGAATACGAAATTTCATCACCTTCTATGTATTTCTTCCAAGTATGGGCATTGAATGTACCATGTTCAAGCTGTCTAGGAATATCACATTTTTCTAAAAGCAAAAAAGTAGATATGTTACATCATTGATAGACACATATTTTGGCAATTGAAATACCATTATGACTCTTCTTTTTATACTTAGAGAATATATGTATTTTTAGGATTTTGTCTTTTAAAAATTTGCAGGCATTTGAAAGAAGCAATTAACAATGTGCTTGTTCTGAGGTGACAAGAACGAGACATAAATATGATCCAACCCACCCCTACGTCCATAGCCACCTGCCCAAATGCCAAGATCTTCCACTGATATCAGGGGGTGGTGATCACACAGAAATATTTTCCATCAGCCCCCCCCCCCGACTTATGGAACACAATCGCCACTACCAAATGGGTCAGCCTGGTACTCAGCTTATTATATTTTTGGTGCCATATGAAGACATTTTCATATTAAATTTTAAAGTTTTCCACTCTAATTACTCACTGTCTAACCATGTTACACATTTTCCTTCCACATCTTTCGGAATAGGCATATTTTGTGTTTGCACATGGCCATTTCCATTTCTGATCAAAGTTGAGAATGCAAGGAAAATGTTAACTTACTGAAGCATTTTGGTTCTGGACTCCAGCCGAATTTGGTGCATGAACTTCTACCCCATGTTTCTTTATTTATTGGTAGAAAACCATCACGGCAACGATAGTCAACTGTTTGTCCCACCCTTCTTGGAAAATAGTGGTTTCGCCAGCGTTCGTAGGCATCAGATAGTTGTCCATTCTCAATCCGAATATAGTCACAGTTCTTTGCTTTGGAGAAGATGAGAAAAAGGTTAAGCCAAACATAAAAAAATCAGGATGTTCCACTTGCTATTTTCCTTGGGCTGGCTGGTTTAATGGAGGATGCACATTTGGCTCAAGTGTATCAGTGTCTGAATTTTATCTGGGTTTCCCTCTTTGGTCTGTGTATGAAAACAGAAATAGATGACTGTGGCAGAAGATGCAGGTGGTCCCCAGACAAGGATGCAGGGTTATGGTGCAGGGAACTCTAATATTTTCGGATGCATTGAATGCTATCTGCTCATGTTTTGAAACTGCAAAGAGAAAGCTACTTACGAATACATATCGGAGGAGGAGACCACCCCGTCTCTGTACACGTGGAAGTGGCTTGGTGGCTCTGAAGCTGATACCCAGACGCACACTGTGTTTCGATTGTATCTTCATATTCATACTGAATCTGATTAGGCTGAAAGTTGCCATTTTCTACTTGTGGTGGGGAGCAGACAATTTCTATGAAGGAATGCAAGAAGGACATTTGGTCAGCAACAGATCAGGCAACAAATTCTTTACCTGGCTAGATATTATTCAGTGCATGGGTATGAGCATTCATTTATTACTTGTTAAAAACCAACAAATCTCAAAGCAGCTTACAAAAAAAGATAAAGCAATAAAATGATTGATAAGAAAGATTAGCAATAATTTAAAACTTAAACAGGAACAACAACCACTCAGTATCCTTCCATCTCTAACTTGAGTTACCGGTACCTTTGCATTCAGGATACACAGTTGAATCTCCATTGCACTGGATTACAGAAACAGATTGCGAAGGATTTGTTGTAACCATGTAGCCCATTTTACAGGTGAACTCAACAGAACCACCACGTGGTACATAGATGTTTTCAGATATGTCTCCATCCAACTTCCTTTTAATTTCTATCTTCCGATTTTCCATTTCAGCCAAAGAGATTGCACAGGGTTCTGTGAGGAGAAAGAAAATAAATTCTGTTCATGAAGCCACCCAATAGATATAGCTGCCATCCTACAGGCTGACAAGCCCATGGAAAGTCATCAGCTGCCATGGTTGAAGAGGAAGGATGAAAAACCAGACGCTTTCCTATTAGGAATTTTAGGTACAGAAATGCCAATGGAGCAGAAAAGACTTTTTATGCACATGACAACAGCAGCACGGCTACTTTTGGACAGGTGATGGAAAGAAGATAAAGTCCCATCTAGAGAAGAATGGTTGATAAAGATGATGGACTACGCTGAAATGGCGAATATGACTGGGAAGATTAGAAACCAAGAAGACAGAAATTTTAATAAGGAATGGGGAAGAATTATAAATTACCTTGGAGAACACTGTAAAGAACTAAAAACTTTAGCAGGATTGTAACAAAACTTGTAATGTAACAAGTACTGTGGTAGAACATGGCATTTTAAGAAAATACTGAGAATAATATAAGATGCAGTTGAAAAAAGATTGACAGTGGGACTCATGGAGGGTGGAGGGAAGTCCAAAGATTAGATATGGGGTTGTAAATGTAAATTGTAAACCTGAATAAAAATATTTAAAAAAGAAGAAGAGGAAGGATGATCTTCCTGAGAAATCTTGCAGGCCCTACAGCTCACGTGGCCTAGTGGAGTGTCAGGGAAAGGAGGGGTCCCCCCTTTAAAATGGAATAACCATCATCTCACATAACCTTTTCCTTCTTCCTCATAGGGCAAAACCTGCCCACCCTCCAATCCTTCGATTTAGAGGCTCCCACAGAGGCTTTTTGCAGTCACTGGTTTACACAGCCAGAAAAGATTTTTTTCTCCCAACTACAGTTGGCCCTGGCTTGCTTAAAAACAGTGCAATAAAAAAAAGATATGAATTAGGTATCTCCCATGCTTTATCTCACATCCTTTACAATTATTTTGATTGTTGTTAGCCGCCCTGAGCCCAGCTTTGGCTGGGGAGGGCGGGGTATAAATAAAATTTATTATTATTATTATTATTATTATTATTATTATTATTATTACCATGAATTTGCCCCATACGATTCAAACATCAGAGAACCGCTGTCTGTAATATTAATGAAACCTGGAGTCAGGCAATACAAACAAACGACAGCAATGAATTTCCTTAAATGATATTCTAAACTCACTCATGCAAATAATATAAGCACTACCTTTGTTCTTACCTAAGCAAACAGGTGCTTTTGTCCAGGTCCCATTATCACAAAACGTTCTGTTATCTCCTTCCAGAGCATAATATTTTTGGCATTTGAACTGAACTGAAGAGCCAGCCTTGTACTGCTTCTTTGATAAGGTAATAATGTCTCCATTCTCAATAGTAGGTGGGCGGCTACAGTTTTTCCCTCTTTCTGGTAAACAATAAAGCAATAAGAATGATGACTTAGTTCAGCAACCAAGGGCCAAGAGTGAAGAACAGCAAATACTCTCACCACCCTGGAATATTAATAGCAGGGGGGAAGTCACTTATGGCTCATGTGCAATAACATGGCAGCTAACTACCAAGGTCTGTTGGGGCTTGGACAGCAATAAAGAACTGGTGGGTTGAACCACCAAGGCATTCATCTCATGACTGCAATTATGTGATTCGCTCAGAATCTGAAGCATGCTAGTTCTTTTCCAGTATGTTTCATGGGACACGGCAGGAAATGTAGTACAAAGTGGTTGGGGAAATTAATCCATTCTGTAGGTCATGCATGTTGGGAACGGTTTATCAAGACTAATTTTTTTAGCCCAAACCAGGATTCCAAAGTAATTCACAAGAAACAATAACACAATTAACACAACTTTAAATGTTATGAACTACATTTAACAGCATGTGTTAAGCATGACAACTCAGAGCTTTTTTTCCGGCCAGAACTGTGTTCCAGCATCTCTCAGGTGGGTTCCATTGCCTTTATGAGAGAAAAAGTGAGGTATTCATGGTGAGTTCCAGCACCTCTTTATCTAGAAAAATAGCACTGGATACACTGATCCTCATCGCCAGAGTGTCTGGGGCAGCCCAGTAATATGGAAAAGGTACAAATAATAATAACAAAACATTATGGACATGCCTCTGGTCCACATACATTCATACTAACTGGATACCCAGCACACGCAGGCCTATTTCTGATGCAACAGTCCTGGTCCAATCAAACCACAGTGCAGTGGACTGAAAGCAATCACTACAGCCTTGTCTCCATGTGCTTATAGCAGGAGACAACCAATTCTGTGGAGGGGGAGGGGTGGTGAAAATTTGTGAAGAAGTGAGGAAGGCAGCCTTGGAACCTGTGGAACCAGTCAAAATGGAAAGTGTGGTGCCTACAAACCCTTCGGATATTTGAGTATCTGTTGAGCAGTTTTCCAAGATGAACAATGTCTTTACCAGAGATACACGAGGGCAAATCCATGTGCCCATCAAGACACTTCCTGTCCATAGGCGCCGTGAGGACATGTCCTTCCTTGCACTGGAACTCCAACACATGATTATGTTGAATCAGTTGTGTCCGTACTCGGTTCCCAGACAGAAGCAGGTTTTTGGCCTCTAGCTGTTGTTTTGTGACCATACAAGGTGCTGAAAGACAAAAAGGTGGCGATGGGGACACAAGTCAGGGGTAATCACTGGTGCTCATTTCTTCATGTGCCCTATTCCGTTTGCCCTCTTTGTACTCTACGGATTGGCTCACATTTGTCATTGTCTTCAGGGAGGGTTGCCATATCTTGATGAGCAAAGGAGAGGAAAGCCATGGCTGCTGCCGTCCCAAGCTGGGGAAAGAGGCATGTTCCTCTTTTTCCATCTCGGGCTGGCAGCAACAGTGGCATGCGGAGCCAAAGCAAAAACATTCAAGGAGGGTGCAAAACAGGCTGGTGAGGGGCACAGCTTCTGAGGGACTATTATCTAGGGAGAATACCGAGGCTCGGTTAAAGTAAAGGTAAAGGTACCCCTGCCCGTACGGGCCAGTCGTGTCCGACTCTAGGGTTGTGCGCCCATCTCACTTAAGAGGCCGGGGGCCAGCGCTGTCCGAGAACACTTCCGGGTCACGTGGCCAGCGTGACAAGCTGCATCTGGCGAGCCAGCGCAGCACACGGAACGCCGTTTACCTTCCTGCTAGTAAGCGGTCCCTATTTATCTACTTGCACCCGGGGGTGCTTTCGAACTGCTAGGTTGGCAGGAGCTGGGACTGAGCAATGGGAGCGCACCCCGCTGTGGGGATTCGAACCGCCGACCTGACGATCGGCAAGTCCTAGGTGCTGAGGTTTTACCCACAGCGCCACCCGCGTCCCTTCGAGGCTCGGTTAGAGAGGCTGAAAAGACCATATTTGTCTCCTGGAGATGAGATTGTCACACTCTGCGTTCATGTTTCCAGCCTGAAAACACAGATTTGCATGGAGAGAAGCTATCAAAGGTCCTGTTGGACAAGCCAATTTGAAGGTTGTAGTATTCAAAGAGAAGATGGCCTCTTACCCAAGCATTTTGGGGGTGGTGTCCACTTTTGTCCACTGCATGTTATCCACTCGGAGCCTTCCAATACAAATCCAGGGTTGCAGTTGTATTGCACTCTGTCACTTTCAACGTAAGCGGCTTTCTCACCACTTTTTATTTCCCCAAAATCAATGTCAGGTGGTTCTTCGCACACTGCAATCATACGTACCATCAAAACCAACATAATAATAATAATAATAATAATAATAATAATAATAATAATAATAATAATAATTGTAGTAAACTTCTTAAATCAAAGACAAGCCAACATTACCAACACTTTCCAAAGATATATTTTAAATTTAGTAAATTCTTTTTCCTAACATTTTTTGCATGGTAATTCATTAATTTCTATCAGTCAATTTGTGAATGGAATTACAAGGGATCAAATTAATAAACTTCTATTTATTGGACTCCTGATTATGTTAACCATACAGAAAAGGATGGTCATAACTGGAATGATCCATGTATTAATATATCAGCTTCTTCAGCCAGTTAAGCAAAAAAAGCACCTAAAGGGTTATGTGCAATCACAAAGGCATGGATATTATTGCTACATTAAGCATAGTTGATTCCAACACCATCCTAATCCTCAAAGAATCTACCACTATCTGTTATTTATTTTTTAAATCAATTTTATTAAAGGTTTCCAACCTAACATAGCATAAAATCCCAACTAAACTAAAGAGAATAATAGAAAACAATATAGCATAAGAACAACTAAATACAAAAAGAAAAGAATACATATTAATAATCATCATATGATCCTCATAAGATACAAAATTAAAAATATATCTGTGTAGCCCTGGGTCACCCTTTCCTCTTGATTTTCACAGATACAGAGAGTTGAATCCCCCCACCTGAGAGAATTTCCTCTTCCACTGCTACTATCAATTGCTCCTTCTGTCACTTCAACACAACGTTGCTTCTTCAATTAGCTGAGCAAAGACACTCTAACATTTATGTGCATGTAAGGGTGAAGGTGAAATATTCTGTCATTAATTAGTTAATATTAAAACCTTATTACATTGTTAGTGAAGTGTCTCTGGTAATCCTTGGAGAGCTGCCAACACAAATGGACCAAAAAAATCACAGCTTTATACATAAAACACTGCTGAATTAACTTACATTTTTCCCACACCAGCTGAATGCAAATATTTCTATTATTAATACTACAGTGACCATTTACCTTGGCAAAAGGTTGCCCTTTTCTACCATCACTCACCATTTTGGGAAGTACAGCATGTCCACTGAAGAAATGGAAGAAGATAGACCAGCAAGTTCTTCATAGCAGTGCTTGCTGCTCACCTTCTTCTAATTTTTCTAATGACTGACCTTGCAAAAGTCACTTTTGGTTTCACCAGTGGTTCATGGCTCTGTGTCATGAGAAGAGGAAGAATTACTGGAACGGGGAACATGGACTCTTGAACCCAGCAAGGCATGTTTGCAGAAGGTGGGTCAGTTTTATGTTGCAATTCTGGCAACAGTGGTCGAAGCACTGGCCCAGCCTTTGGTATAGCCTTGGCAATGAGCCCAAAGAAGAAAGAGTCCTTCTTGAAAAATTTTGGGCAAGCCCTTTTAGCCATCTGTTAACCTAGTAAGGGATACGGTAAATTCAATTCACTTTGCATTTAAAGCCAAATATATCCAATTCTCATTTCACAAAACAATACAAGAACCAAAACACAGTTGTCCTTCAAAACTCATACAATTTTGTGAGGTGGTTCTCCAATCAAACTGAATACAAAAATGCATCTTTTAGGGAAAGTATGCAGGAAATGAATTGGTGAAAATAACATGCAAAATGCATTATATCAGCAGAAATTGCTGGCGAAAGAATGTGTGCCTTAGCCAGTACTCCATACAAAAAGGTATTCATTAGGAGACACTGGGATTAAAATCTTCCTGTTCTCCTGAAAATATTATGGCAACAATAGGGTAGATTTGATTTTCTTAATTTAAAAATGTTATACTCTGCAGGAGCGCCATCTTGCCCTCAGGTTTGCATGTGCCCACCACCACACATGGATATGCGATGTCACACGCACGCACCTGCACATACTGCATGTGACTTAACACAGCCAGTGAGGCACACTGAGGGACTTGAGCAGAGCTGCCTCTTATCCCGAAGCCCCGGCTCGCTTGGGTAGCTCTCGGCAAGGCGCGGGAGCCCGCCGCTGGGCTCCCGCGGCTTGCGGAGAGTTGCCTGTTCTGTCGGCTGGGGTCAGGGGAAGCTCGAGCTTCTCCCGCTTGGCAGCGACACGCCTGTACAGCGAAGCCCGAGGAGGAACAGAAGGGTCTCCTTCTGTTCCTTCTCCAGCTTCGCTGAAGGGCGCTGTGCCTTCTCCCTCTCTGCGCAGCGCCTTTCCTGTGAAGGAGAAGTGCTGCGCAGAGAGAGAAGGCGCAGTGCCCCTTCAGCGACGCGTCTGTCCTGGCTTCTGCTTTAGCCCTGCGCAGCCTCTTTGGGCAGGGGGAGCCTTCATCCCGCTGCCCTGAAGAGGCTTGGCGCGGTTACCCCAGAAGCCAGAACAGTCACACGGTATCCCAGAAGCCAGATCCCTCTTGCTCTTCTGGCTTCTGGGGTTCAGAATATTTTTTTCTTGTTTTCCGCCTCCCAAAACTAGGTGCGCCCTATGGTCCGGTGCGCCCTATGGTGCGAAAAATACACTATTTGCTGGAATTGTGACCCCGGGGCTTAGGGATTTTTTCAAACAAATATTTTGAAGCAGGTAAAGTTGTCGAGGGCTGATTTCTTGTCCTGTGATAAAAAGCCTTCTGTTTGCTGAAAATTGTGACCCCGGGGCTTTTCAGGGGAGCATTTGCAACCCTTTGAACTTTTAAAATGGACTGTTTGCAGAGAATTTGTGTATTTTGTGTTGCAATTCTGGCAGTAATGATAAAAGCAAACTTTCCTTGCAGGATCGGCAACTGACTGGGACAACTTTGCCAGCTCTGTCCTTGTGTCTTAAACAGTTTGTTCTCTCTCTCTCTCTCTGTCTCTCTCTCTCTCTCTGTGTGTGTGTGTGTGTGTGTGAGAGAGAGAGAGAGATCAGATGATCAAGTGTATCCCTGTATGGAAATAACCGTGTTTCACTGGGTGGAAATAACCATGCTTACTAGCTAATGTCTACGATGCATTCCTCTATTAAGGAACAATTACAGTGGTTGGTTGAAAAGCTGGGTAGTTAGACTCTTAGGTTCATGACTAACCCTAACTAATGCAGTACACCTTGCCTGCATTAGATTGTGACTGTTTGCAAAGTTTTATATGATTTCGCAAAGGATGTCCACTTTCATCTCAAAAAGGGAGGCTGTGGAATTGTGTTTGCATGAGCTGGAGTTCCTTTCAGTCTGGCACAAGCCTGAAGTCATCTTCTGTGACAGCTAGACTGGTGACTGGGAGTGGCCGCCTAGACCACATAAGACCAGTCCTGAAAGATCAGCATTCGCTCCTAGTACATTTCTGAGCACAATTCGAAGTGTTGGTGCTGACCTTGAAAGCCCTAAATGGCCCTGGCCCTGTATACCTGAAGGAGCATCTCCACTCCCATCGTTCAGCCCGGACACTGAGGTCCTGCACCAAGGGCCTTCTGGTGGTTCCCTCACTGCGAGAAGCCAAGTTACAGGGAACCAGGCAGAGGGCCTTCTTGGTTGTGGCACCCTCCCTGTGGAACGCCCTCCCATCAGTTGTTAAAGAGAATTAGAAGACATCTGAAGGCAGCCTTGTTTAGGGAAGCTTTTAATGTTTGATGTATTAAAGTATTTTAATGTTTTTCTGGAAGCTGCCCAGAGTGGCTGGGGAAGCCCAGCCAGATGGGCGGGGTATAAATAACACTGGTCAACAACAAATTTGTTGTCTGCGTTTTTTCAGTTGATTTAGGACGAATCTGATGTGCTGAATCCAAAAATCACATTGGTTTTGCTCAATCAGGTCAAGTTTTTGAGATATGGCCACATGTCATTTTTTATGTTTTTGTTCACATGTACGCTTGTGTGGAGCATTTTAGAAGAAGTTGGTGGGGGTAAAATGCCATGTCGAATAATTGTTTTGATTGGAAATGATTATTTTAATGACAAGAAGCATTCAGGTCTGATAGTTCTGGGTGATTATGTTGAAAAGGGATCAGTTTGAAGTCATAAAACCTCGAAATCTTCCATAAATTTGTGCGGCAAAGCATAAAGTTGGGGGATCAAAACTAAGTTCATCCTGATCTTCAATCAGCACATCATTCTGTAGCTCATTGTGATGAAATTCCAGTGCCTATCTTCGGAGAACTTCCTGACATTAGTGACGAAGATGCCTCCAGTGTTGAAGGACATGAAGAAGAAGTGGTTTTTGAAGATGATGCTCCACATCCATTTTCCCAAAAGGAGTTGAATGATCTAGTTCGCGACCTCAGCTTGTCAAAGGACTCTGCCAAACTGTTGGCATCCAGATTGAAGGAAAAAAACCTCCTCTCTGACAGTGCTCGCATCAGCTTCTTCCGCAACAGGCATTAAGAGTACCACCGTTTTTTCTCGGAAGAGTACTGTACTGTGCAGATATTGCACAGTTTCTGCTCAAGCTTGGAGTGCCACAGTACGAACCCAAAGATTGGAGACTGTTCATTGACAGCAGCAAGCGATCACTGAAATGTGTTCTGCTACACAACGGCAACCAGTTTGCTTCTATACCCCTGGCTCACTCGAGTACACTGAAGGAGAACTATGAAGCGGTGAAGTATGTGCTGGCAAAAATTAGTTATGATCAGCATGAGTGGTTTATTTGTGTTGACCTGAAGATGGTGAACTTTTCGTTGGGACAACAGTCTGGCTTCACCAAGTACCCATGTTTTCTGTGCATGTGGGATAGTAGGGACCGTGCTCAGCATTACACGAAGAAGGACTGGCCTGTGTGGGAGGAATTGGTGCCTTGCAAAGAAAGGAACGTCATCAACGACCCTCTGGTGGACAGAGACAGAATACTCTTCCCACCGCTGCACATCAAGCTCGGCTTAATCAAGCAGTTCACCAAGGCTCTGTATAAGGATGGTGACTGCTTCACTTACTTGTGCCAGGCTTTTCCTGGATTGACCATGGAGAAGTTGAAAGCTGGCATCTTTGACGGTCCTCAGATCCGTCAGCTCATCAGAGATCCAGAGTTCGGACACTCAATGAACGAAGTGGAACTGGAAGCGTGGAAGGCATTTGTTCTTTTAGCGAAGAACTTTCTTGGCGACAATAAGGCCCAAAACTACGCAGAACTTGTCAACAACATGCTGACTGCTTTCAGAAACCTGGGCTGCAACATGAGCGTCAAGATGCACTACCTATTTTCACATATGGACCGGTTTCCTGAGAACCTGGGTTCAATGAGTGATGAGCAGGGGGAGAGATTCCATCAGGACATGAAAGAGATGGAGACCAGGTATCAGGGTTGCTGGGACGCAGTCATGATGGCTGACTACTGTTGGACTCTGAAGAGAGACCTCCCTGCCGCTGAGCATTCCAGGAGTTCCAAGAAACAGAAGTTGAAGCCCTGAAGTTTGAAAAATGGTGAAGCAACATGCAATTTACATGTACTTACCTTTATCAATGCCCACCATTCAGTTTACAGTAAACCTGACCTGATGGAGAGAAACGGATGCCATTTCCTGATTCAGCAGTGCAAAAATACCCTAAATCAGTTGTAGAAATCTAGACAATATTCAAAAAGTAAAAAATTGTTGCCCACTGTAATAAATTATTATTATTATTATTATTATTATTATTATTATTATTATTATTATTATTACAACAAAGGCATTGTGCAGCCAACCCCTACTGCCACTGACCCCAGCCTGAGTGGAAGTTGTTGCCCCCTTCTGGCACCCCCCTCCCCAGATCCGAGCCTTGCAAGGCTGCTCGGTGTGGGGACGTGGCGTATACAAAAGTCACCTGGCTCGGTTGCTTTGCTTGTGTTTTGAAAGACACTCGCTGCTGCAGGCCACCTGTTTGTGCATGTTGTGTTTTCCTGTGGAAGGTTCCACTTCTAGTTCGCCCCCACCCCACATCTCCAGTGGGATGGAGTCAGGTTTGCCCTCCCCCCCATGGCTCCCCAAGCTGGTGACAGCCATTCCCAGTTCAGGGCGGTAGTGCCAGGAGACGGGTGCGCAGTGAGTTCAGAACTCAGCACTGGCACTGGGGAAGCAGTGTGCGTGCCTCCCAGCTAGTTGCCCATTTTGTCACCCCCCTTATTGATGATACCTGGGGCGGACCCCACACCCCACACACCCCTTCCTATGCCACTGGAAAGAGGCAGAGTATGAGGGGCAGACAGGAAGAAAATCAGAAACATAGAGAAAAGGAAATATTGATTATATGCAACGACAAATTAAAATTTGGTCTTATTTGAAAGCAGGTGCTAAGTCTGACAAGGTTGAAGGTGACTGGTAATCACAAAATCAACCTATTTTGAATATGCTTCCTTTCCTAAGGGCACTAAAAACCACAATTACTGGGGGTGGGGGGAAACAACCACAATTTATGTATGGTAAATTCTCTACCCTTGTGATTGAGTTTCAATATATGTACCTTTATCACACAGAGAGGATACTCCAGGTTGCCTTCTGTGCACAGCGCTCTGAAGGGTGGGGAGGACAGTTGTGGTATATAACCCGATTTACAGGAAAATTCAGCTGTGTCGCCAGATGCTGCATATATTTTTGATTTCTTCTCCACTTTAGCTGGATATTATAATGATCCATATCTTCTGTAGTTATTATACATGGTTCTGCAGAAAGGCACAGGTCATTTCACCTTTTAAAGATGAACTTGAGAGTGATAAAACAGCCACACTGCTTAAACTGTCAGCGTTCTAGGAAACCTATTTGAAATAAATACATAATACAAAATTTTAAAAAATGAAGCTGCCTGATACTGTCTATGGCAGCTGGTGGTGTCTCTATGAAGTCTGAGGCAGAGAGGTTACCCAAATCTGCTACCTGAAATCTTTCTTACTTGAAGATGCTAGGGTCCTTCTGCATGAAAACTCTAGTCCTTTCCCAGTGTTATAGTCCTCATTTATCAAGTCGATCATATACTTCCATGGGACTTGAGCTGGGGATTTCTTACACTGAAAGCAAGAATTATGGCCCCAATCTAGACCAACATGTGGACTTTCTTGCCTATAGAAGGAAGGTGACTTGCTATCTATGCTCTAAGCACTAAGTTCAACATGGCCTCCAAAACTGGTGAATAGGATTGTTCCTAAAATACTGACTTTGCACATTTATTAGGAAGTATAACCACATATATATGAATCAGAAGGCTTGATGAGTCTCCCTCTTCCACAATGCCATTGGTTAAATAGTTGATAGTTTATAATGTTCAAAAACATTCCAGCTGCTTTGCCTGAAAGGTACTGTTTGTGGGACATTCTTGAAATACTTATAATCGGTTGAGCTGCTGAAACAAGAGCAGAATGTCTGTTGGGAAAATACCTTAGCTCACCCTGCCAAATAGGAGGACCACCAATGAGGTGGCTGCGATACCAGTTTGTAGCAATAAAGTTCACTCTAAAACACCCAGATGTTGTTGGGTGACAACTACCATCATCCCTTGACCACTGGCCATGCTGGCTGGGGATAATTAGAGTCAAACAAAATCTAGAATGCACCAGGTTGAGGAAGCCTGCCTTAGGATCAACCCAACATCAGGATGCTGTTACAAACTTAACATGTACCCTTTTCTAGGTGTATCGTTCAACAGAACAAGAATATAAAAGGTTATAGACTTCCCTCATACCTAAGCATACTGGTGCTTCCGTCCAATTGCTGTTGTTGCAACTCACCACTGAAGAGCCTTTCATTACATAAAGGCGTTGGCATCTGTATTCCACTGCTGCACCTGATGCATATTGTATCAGGGGTGTGTTGATAATATCTCAATTTTCAATAGGAGGAGGCCGACCACATCCTTCTCCAGAACCTGCAATGATGCATTAGATTATGCATACACTGATTACAAAAATTGCTGTGTGCACTTAGATCCCAGCACACTTACTGAGGGAGGTACCTGGTGGCAGATCCATATGCCTACCAGCCCACTGCCTGAGTGAAGGATTTGTGAGCAATCCCAAAGATTGATCACTTAGAAATAACTGCACATGGCTTTGGCTACCATACAAAAGCAGCTGTCTGGGGCAGTGCTGGATAAAACCCTGCAGAGGTCCCTAGGCAGTCGAAATCTCAGGGCTCCCCTCACAAATTATCTCTTAATACGTTTTTAATTTTACCAATCAACAATTTTAATAAACCAATTATGATCCATTGTCGTGGGGCCCCTGCTTATGGAAGCCCATACAATGACTTCTGCTAGTGCAGCAGGACTTTCACCCATCTTCTACCCCTGTGCCATTGGCTCTGGAGGGAGTCAGGAAAATCCCTCAGAACAGCACATGGGGAAGTGAGAGGCGAGATTATTTCATCAATTGAGCAGACATGCTTGCACTGATAGAACATTTGGAAAAGCATTACTGTATTTTTCGCTCTGTAAGACACACTTTTTCCCTCCTAAAAAGTAAGGGGAAATGTGTGTGCGTCTTATGGAGCGAATGCAGGCTGCGCAGCTATCCCAAAGCCAGAACAACTTCTAGCTTCTGGCTTAGCCACGCAATGCCTCTGCAGGGCACAGGGAGCCTTCATCCCCGTGCCCTGCGGAGGCAGCGCGGGGCTATCTCTGGCTTTTGCAGGAGGTGGGGGAAGGGACAGAGCGCACAGCTCTGTCCCTCCCCCCACCTCCCAGAAAAGCCCCCAAGAGCCACGCTCCTCATGGCTCGTGAAAGGGAGAGCTGAGCAGAGCCTGGGGTGCATACAGGCTCCGCTCAGTGCTCTCTTTAAAGATTTCCCCCCCTCTTGCATTCCCCCTCTAAAAACTAGGTGCATCTTATGGAGGGAAAAGCACCAGCATGAGCACCAATTTGGCTGCACCAGTGTGTTTGCACTGTGTCAACCTTACTCAACCCTGCCAGCACCAGCAACATCAGTAGTGGGAGGTCATGTAAGTGCCAGGACCTTACCCTGCCGACAGTGCTAGGGGCAACCCAACATGGAAACCCTATGCATAATCCTACTAATACCATTTGGTTTAATAGCAGTATTCGGCTAGCAAGATCTTGTGATCTCACAAGATCTCGACAGAATCTGCCATTGTTGCCGACAGGCACCGCTGCACAATCCAGGTAAGGGAGGCTTGGGCGGTGGTGAAATTCTTGGCATGTTGTATGCTGAAAGAAAATTATATGAAAATGATGTACAGGTGGTATTTGACTCCTAGTAAGCTAGCAAAAATGTATAAGAAAAGTGCAAATATCTGCTGGAAGTGTAAGGAAATGGAATGCATCTTCTATCATATGTGATGGACCTGTAAGGTTCTAAAAGCATTCTGGGAAATGATATATAATGAATTGGGAAAAAAAAATTTAAATAACTTTTGTAAAAAAAAACCTAGAAACATTTTTATTAGGAATTGTAGGTATCAACATTCCAAAGGAACAGAAAAGACTTTTCATGTATACGACAACAGCCATGCAGAAGCTACTAGCCCCGAGATGGAAAGAAGACAAAGTCCCTACCAGAGAGGAATGCCAAACCAGGAAGCAAGAAGACCAAATCTTCCAACGAAGAATGGGAAAAAATTATAATTTATCTAGGAGACCACTGTAAGCAGATGAAAACCTTAGCAGGATTTTAATAACACTTGTAATGTAGAGAATATTATGGATAATCTGGAAAGATATAAAATATGGACTATGATTAATGAATGTTAGAACAAAGTTGGAATGAAGCTATATGGCTTTAGCAGAAATGTTATAAGGAATTATGTATAAATAGACTAATAGAGTGTTAAAGGAAAAATAAGGTTAGAATGTTTTAAGATAATTATAGGATGGAAAACAGAGGAAGATGGAAAGGAATTGCTGAAACAATTAATAGAGGTGGAATACAAAAAGGGAGGTGTGAGGAGGTCGTTGAAATAAGTGAATGGAAGATAAGATATTGAAATTGTTTGATGTGTTTTAAATTGTTTTTGTTTTTGTTTTGTTATTTTGATGTGTTAGTGTTAGTGTTTTGTAGTGTCTTTGTATTGTATTGTATTGTTTATTTTTTCTTTTTGTTGTTGTTGTAATGTTTAAATTGTTGGAAAAGTAATAAATATTATTTTTAAAAAATAAAAATAAAATATGGACTATGAAATAATATGCAGTTGAGAAGGTGGACAACGGGATCCATAGAGGGGAAGGTGGGAAGTCCAGAGATTTGGAGAAATCTCTAAATAGGGATATGTAATTTGAATTGTCATAATTCTATATTTGTAAAATCAAATAGAAATTATTATATATGTAAAAAGAGAGGATTGAGTGGTGGTGAGTTGGGGCAGCACCTTCCCATTGCATATCGGGTGATGAAACAGGATGGCACTGTCCTTGCCCGTCCCTCAAAAATGCCATCTAAGAAGAGGAAAGCGTGTTCTCCTTCATGGAGAGCATGTGTTGCAGTGGGGGCCGCCAGGACACTCCAAAGTTGTGGGGCGGGCTAATTGTTCGTTGGCCACTGATGCGATTGGGGCTTCCCTTGTTGTTGGGAAGAAGTTAATGTTGCCATTTGTTGATTGACAGCCAGAAATGCTAAAACTCCTTGCACAAGGCTAGGGCTTCCTCTTTTCGCCCATGCATCGGATTCCCCCCCCCCCTAGAATTAGGGTTGTTCGCTTTGACCTTGCTATGCCTGTCATGGGGTCGTCTGCTCTTGGGACAGGGGCCTGGTAGGAATTTTGTCCATCTGGCTGATTGGCTGGGGGCATTTGATTTTTGCCTACTGCGTAGCAAACCGTCACAACTTGTAAGGTTGCGGTTAGGCATTGGTTTATGGTTTGGTTGGTTGAGGGGAAGTGGTTGAGTGCCTGCCCTTGGTAGGTTGAGTGCCTGCCCCTCTAATGCTGCTGCTGCAAGGGATTCCGTTAAAGGAATTGGGGGCTAACTATTGCTTGTCCACTCTGTCAAGGGGGCTCGGGTCATAGCAATGAGCTCCTGGTTGCATTTGGGGTGAGGGCAGGTTCCCTGCTCCGCGTAACCCCCAAGTGTATTCCCCTATTCTGACTTTCGCATCGTGCGGAATATCAGTCTGTCCCCCATGGTGGGGGCAGATAGTCGCAACCAATGCCTAAGCAACCACTGACAAATTTGTATTTCAATAAAGTTGTGGCCAAAATTATGCCAAAAATCTTAAACAAAAAATTCTGTGTGATATGTGAGTTATTGGGGTGGCCCTGGGGACCTCGACACACAAAGGAATTCCTGCAGCAGGGCACTTTCCCTCCCCTCCCCTTCTTGAATGTACACTCTGTAAAATGGAAGACACTGCAGTATGAGCAGATCAGTCTTATAGCACACAGTCAACCCAAGTGGAGGTGACAATCTTCTTGTCATTGCCCCAGTCCCATCCTTGAAACTACAGTCTGTAAAGAGGAACGAAGGAGACACTCTAAGCAGAACAGGAGAGAACTGCTTCTACTGAGCTCATTCACAGAGCCGTCTTAAGCATATGTGGCGCCGGGGTGCAAAGATCCACCCTGCGCCCCTAGGTTGCCCAGAGTTGTGCCAGTACAGAACGGTGGGGAATGCAAGCGGCATCGGAGGCAACATCTCCGACAGGATCAGTGCGCTCCTATTCTTTGGGTTTTGTTGCTGCCTTCGCTGCTGTCGGCGCTGCGGATCCCACCACAATGTTACACAGCACTCCAGGCGTGGCACTGAAACTGTTAGCTGCCATGAAGCTGGTGCAAGAGTCAACAGCCGAGCGAAGCTGAGCCTGTCAGAGAACCGCAGGATCTTCTGTGGCGGCAGCTCAGCATGGGATGGTAGGCGTGAGTTGGAGTCCGGGGAAGAGCCCCTTGCAGCAGAAGAGTCTACAGTGCTCTGACGAGCTCTGCTCCACTCGGCTGTCGGTGGCTCTTCCCCGGACTCCAACGCTCGGTCCCGGACCCTTGGCCTGCCACCCTGAGAGCCTGGCACCCCGGTGCCATGCACCCCTAGTGCCAATGGATAAGATGGCCCTGCTGCAGTATAGGATATAGCCAGGGCCTGATTTATGCATAGGCTATGTAGACTGAAGCCTAGGGCCTCTAAATCTAGGGGGCCTCACCAGCCTACCCGCTCCCAAAAATTGCAAACCCAAGACTTCATGCAAGGGCAGGGCAAAATGGGCCTCTAAATCTAGGGGGCCTCGCCAGCCTGACCGTCCCTCAATGCCGCAGTCACCCCTCTCCCAAAATTGCAAACCCAAGACTTCCTGCAAGGGCAGGGAAACTCAGACCCAGCACCTATTAGACTCAGTGATGGCCAGAGGGGGCCCAATTTGAAGAAGTGGGGCCCAACTTTACACTTTTTTTTGGTAGGGCCACAGTTGCCCAGCCAAAGGCCTCAACACCTTAAACTGCAGATTTTAAAAAAAAAAAAAAAAAATCCCTAACCCTCGGGTCACAATTTCTCAAAAAATCAGACGTCAAAAATTTGACCCCTGTGATAAAAAGCCTTCTGTTTCGACCGCAAACCTTTCAGGGCAGCATTTGCAACCATTTGACACCATTTTTGAGTGAATTGCCAAAAGTCAGATTTTTCATGAAATTCTGACCCCAGGGCTTAGGGATTTTTTCAAAAAAATCTTTTTCTGCCGGTGAATTGTCGAGGGCTGATTTCTTTTCCTGTGATAAAAAGCCTTCTGTTTCGACCGCCAAACCTCTCAGGGGAGCGTTTGCAACCGTTTGGCACCATTTTTGAGTGAATTGCCAAAAGTCAGATTTTTGATGAAATTGTGACCCCGGGGCTTAGGCATTTTTTCAAAAAAATCTTTTTCTGCCAGTGAAGTTGTCAAGGGCTGAGTTCTTTTCCTGTGATAAAAAGCCTTCTGTTTCGACCGCCAAACCTCTCAGGGGAGCGTTTGCAACCATTTGGCACCATTTTTGAGTGAATTGCCAAAAGTCAGATTTTTGATGAAATTGTGACCCCGGGGCTTAGGCCTTTTTTCAAAAAAATCTTTTTCTTCCGGTTAAGTTTTCGAGGGCTGATTTCTTTTCCTGTGATAAAAAGCTTTCTGTTTCGACCGCCAAACCTCTCAGGGGAGCGTTTGCAACCGTTTGGCACCATTTTTGTGTGAATTGGAGAACGTCAGATTTTTGATGAAATTGTGACCCCGGGGCTTAGGCATTTTTTCAAAAAAATCTTTTTCAGCCGGTTAAGTTGTCAAGGGCTGATTTCTTGTCCTGTGATAAAAAGCCTTCTGTTTTGAACGCCAAACCTTTCAGGGGAGCATGTGCAACCGTTTGGCACCATTTTTGTGTGAATTGGAGAACGTCAGATTTTTGATGAAATTGTGACCCCGGGGCTTAGGCATTTTTTCAAAAAAATCTTTTTCTGCCGGTTAAGTTCCCGAGTGCTGATTTCTTTTCCTGTGATAAAAAGCCTTCTGTTTCGACAGCCAAACCTCTCAGGGGAGCGTTTGCAACCGTTTGGCACCATTTTTGAGTGAATTGCCAAAAGTCAGATTTTTGATGAAATTGTGACCCCGGGGCTTAGGAATTTTTTCAAAAAAATCTTTTTCTGCCGGTTAAGTTGTCGAGGGCTGATTTCTTGTCCTGTGATAAAAAGCCTTCTGTTTTGAACGCCAAACCTTTCAGGGGAGCATGTGCAACCGTTTGGCACCATTTTTGAGTGAATTGCCAAAAGTCAGATTTTTGATGAAGTTGTCGAGGGCTGATTTCTTTTCCTGTGATAAAAAGCCTTCTGTTTCGTCCGCCAAACCTCTCAGGGGAGCGTTTGCAACCGTTTGGCACCATTTTTGAGTGAATTGGAGAACGTCGGATTTTTGATGAAATTGTGACCCCGGGGCTTAGGCATTTTTTCAAAAAAATCTTTTTCTGCCGGTCAAGTTGTCGAGGGCTGATTTATTATCCTGTGATAAAAAGCCTTCTGTTTCGTCCGCCAAACCTCTCAGGGAAGCGTTTGCAACCGTTTGGCACCATTTTTGTGTGAATTGGAGAAAGTCAGATTTTTGATAAAATTGTGACCCCGGGGCTAAGGCATTTTTTCAAAAAAATCTTTTTCTGCCGGTCAAGTTGTTGAGGGCTGATTTCTTGTCCTGTGATAAAAAGCCTTCTGTTTCGACCGCCAAACCTCTCAGGGGAGCGTTTGCAACCGTTTGGCACCATTTTTTAGTGAATTGCCAAAAGTCAGATTTTTGATGAAATTGTGACCCCGGGGCTTAGGAATTTTTTCAAAAAAATCTTTGTCTGCCGGTTAAGTTGTCGAGGGCTGATTTCTTGTCCTGTGATAAAAAGTCTTCTGTTTTGAACGCCAAACCTTTCAGGGGAGCATGTGCAACCGTTTGGCACCATTTTTGTTTGAATTGGAGAACGTCAGATTTTTGATGAAATTGTAACCCCGGGGCTCAGGCATTTTTTCAAAAGAATCTTTTTCTGCCGGTCAAGTTGTCGAGGGCTGATTTCTTGTCCTGTGATAAAAAGCCTTCTGTTTCGTCCGCCAAACCTCTCAGGGGAGCGTTTGCAACCGTTTGGCACCATTTTTGAGTGAATTGCCAAAAGTCAGATTTTTGATGAAATTGTGACCCCGGGGCTTAGGCATTTTTTCAAAAAAATCTTTTTCGGTCAGTTAAGTTGTCGAGGGCTGATTTCTTTTTCTGTGATAAAAAGCCTTCTGTTTCGACCGCCAAACCTCTCAGGGGAGCGTTTCCAACCGTTTGGCACCATTTTTGTGTGAATTGGAGAACGTCAGATTTTTGATGAAATTGTGACCCCGGGGCTTAGGCATTTTTTCAAAAAAATCTTTTTCTGCCGGTCAAGTTGTTGAGGGCTGATTTCTTTTCCTGTGATAAAAAGCCTTCTGTTTCGTCCTCCAAACCTCTCAGGGGAGCTTTTGCAACCGTTTGGCACCATTTTTGAGTGAATTGCCAAAAGTCAGATTTTTGATGAAATTGTGACCCCGGGGCTTAGGCATTTTTTCCAAAAAATCTTTTTCTGCCGGTCAAGTTGTTGAGGGCTGATTTCTTTTCCTGTGATAAAAAGCCTTCTGTTTCGTCCGCCAAACCTCTCAGGGGAGCGTATGCAACCGTTTGGCACCATTTTTTAGTGAATTGCCAAAAGTCAGATTTTTGATGAAATTGTGACCCCGGGGCTTAGGCATTTTTTCAAAAAAATCTTTTTCTGCCGGTTAAGTTGTCGAGGGCTGATTTCTTGTCCTGTGATAAAAAGTCTTCTGTTTTGAACGCCAAACCTTTCAGGGGAGCATGTGCAACCGTTTGGCACCATTTTTGAGTGAATTGCCAAAAGTCAGATTTTTGATGAAGTTGTCGAGGGCTGATTTCTTTTCCTGTGATAAATAGCCTTCTGTTTCGTCCGCCAAACCTCTCAGGGGAGCGTTTGCAACCGTTTGGCACCATTTTTGAGTGAATTGGAGAACGTCGGATTTTTGATGAAATTGTGACCCCGGGGCTTAGGCATTTTTTCAAAAAAATCTTTTTCTGCCGGTCAAGTTGTCGAGGGCTGATTTATTATCCTGTGATAAAAAGCCTTCTGTTTCGTCCGCCAAACCTCTCAGGGAAGCGTTTGCAACCGTTTGGCACCATTTTTGTGTGAATTGGAGAAAGTCAGATTTTTGATAAAATTGTGACCCCGGGGCTTGGGCATTTTTTCAAAAAAATCTTTTTCTGCCGGTCAAGTTGTCGAGGGCTGATTTATTATCCTGTGATAAAAAGCCTTCTGTTTCGTCCGCCAAACCTCTCAGGGAAGCGTTTGCAACCGTTTGGCACCATTTTTGTGTGAATTGGAGAAAGTCAGATTTTTGATAAAATTGTGACCCCGGGGCTTGGGCATTTTTTCAAAAAAATCCTTTTCTGCCGGTCAAGTTGTCGAGGGCTGATTTCTTGTCCTGTGATAAAAAGCCTTCTGTTTCGACCGCCAAACCTCTCAGGGGAGCGTTTGCAACCGTTTGGCACCATTTTTGAGTGAATTGCCAAAAGTCAGATTTTTGATAAAATTGTGACCCCGGGGCTTGGGCATTTTTTTAAAAAATTTTTTTCTCCCAGTGAAGTTGTCGAGGGCTGATTTCTTTTCCTGTGATAAAAGGCCTTCTGTTTCGTCCGCCAAACCTCTCAGGGGAGCGTTTACAACCGTTTGGCACCATTTTTGAGTGAATTGCCAAAAGTCAGATTTTTGATGAAATTGTGACCCCGGGGCTTAGGAATTTTTTCAAAAAAATCTTTTTCTGCCGGTTAAGTTGTCGAGGGCTGATTTCCTGTCCTGTGATAAAAAGTCTTCTGTTTTGAAAGCCAAACCTTTCAGGGGAGCATGTGCAACCGTTTGGCACCATTTTTGTGTGAATTGGAGAACGTCAGTTTTTTGATGAAATTGTAACCCCGGGGCTCAGGCATTTTTTCAAAAAAATCTTTTTCTCCCGGTCAAGTTGTCGAGGGCTGATTTCTTTTCCTGTGATAAAAAGCCTTCTGTTTCGTCCGCCAAACCTCTCAGGGGAGCGTTTGCAACCATTTGGCACCATTTTTGAGTGAATTGGAGAACGTCGGATTTTTGATGAAATTGTGACCCCGGGGCTTAGGCATTTTTTCAAAAAAATCTTTTTCTGCCGGTCAAGTTGTCGAGGGCTGATTTCTTTTCCTGTGATAAAAAGCCTTCTGTTTCGTCCACCAAACCTCTCAGGGAAGCGTTTGCAACCGTTTGGCACCATTTTTGAGTGAATTGCCAAAAGTCAGATTTTTGATGAAATTGTGACCCCGGGGCTTAGGAATTTTTTCAAAAAAATCTTTTTCTGCCGGTTAAGTTGTCGAGGGCTGATTTTTTGTCCTGTGACAAAAAGTCTTCTGTTTTGAACGCCAAACCTTTCAGGGGAGCATGTGCAACCGTTTGGCACCATTTTTGAGTGAATTGCCAAAAGTCAGATTTTTGATGAAGTTGTCGAGGGCTGATTTCTTTTCCTGTGATAAATAGCCTTCTGTTTCGTCCGCCAAACCTCTCAGGGGAGCGTTTGCAACCGTTTGGCACCATTTTTGAGTGAATTGCCAAAAGTCAGATTTTTGATGAAATTGTGACCCCGGGGCTTAGGCATTTTTTCAAAAAAATCTTTTTCTGCCGGTCAAGTTGTCGAGGGCTGATTTATTATCCTGTGATAAAAAGCCTTCTGTTTCGTCCGCCAAACCTCTCAGGGAAGCGTTTGCAACCGTTTGGCACCATTTTTGTGTGAATTGGAGAAAGTCAGATTTTTGATAAAATTGTGACCCCAGGGCTTAGGCATTTTTTCAAAAAAATCTTTTTCTGCCGGTTAAGTTGTCGAGGGCTGATTTATTTTCCTGTGATAAAGAGCCTTCTGTTTTTACTGCCAAACCTTTCATGGGAGCGTTTCCAACCGTTTGGCACCATTTTTGAGTGAATTGCCAAAAGTCAGATTTTTGATGAAGTTGTCGAGGGCTGATTTCTTTTCCTGTGATAAATAGCCTTCTGTTTCGTCCGCCAAACCTCTCAGGGGAGCGTTTGCAACCGTTTGGCACCATTTTTGAGTGAATTGGAGAACGTCGGATTTTTGATGAAATTGTGACCCCGGGGCTTAGGCATTTTTTCAAAAAAATCTTTTTCTGCCGGTCAAGTTGTCGAGGGCTGATTTATTATCCTGTGATAAAAAGCCTTCTGTTTCGTCCGCCAAACCTCTCAGGGAAGCGTTTGCAACCGTTTGGCACCATTTTTGTGTGAATTGGAGAAAGTCAGATTTTTTATAAAATCGTGACCCCGGGGCTAAGGCATTTTTTCAAAAAAATCTTTTTCTGCCGGTCAAGTTGTTGAGGGCTAATTTCTTGTCCTGTGATAAAAAGCCTTCTGTTTCGACCGCCAAACCTCTCAGGGGAGCGTTTGCAACCGTTTGGCACCATTTTTGAGTGAATTGCCAAAAGTCAGATTTTTGATAAAATTGTGACCCCGGGGCTTGGGCATTTTTTAAAAAAAAAAATTTCTCCCAGTGAAGTTGTCGAGGGCTGATTTCTTTTCCTGTGATAAAAGGCCTTCTGTTTCGTCCGCCAAACCTCTCAGGGGAGCGTTTGCAACCGTTTGGCACCATTTTTGAGTGAATTGCCAAAAGTCAGATTTTTGATGAAATTGTGACCCCGGGGCTTAGGAATTTTTTCAAAAAAATCTTTTTCTGCCGGTTAAGTTATCGAGGGCTGATTTCTTTTCCTGTGATAAAAGGCCTTCTGTTTCGTCCGCCAAACCTCTCAGGGGAGCGTTTACAACCGTTTGGCACCATTTTTGAGTGAATTGCCAAAAGTCAGATTTTTGATGAAATTGTGACCCCGGGGCTTAGGAATTTTTTCAAAAAAATCTTTTTCTGCCGGTTAAGTTGTCGAGGGCTGATTTCCTGTCCTGTGATAAAAAGTCTTCTGTTTTGAAAGCCAAACCTTTCAGGGGAGCATTTGCAACCGTTTGGCACCATTTTTGTTTGAATTGGAGAACGTCAGATTTTTGATGAAATTGTGACCCCGGGGCTTAGGCATTTTTTCAAAAAAATCTTTTTCAGCCGGTTAAGTTGTCGAGGGCTGATTTCTTGTCCTGTGACAAAAAGCCTTCTGTTTTGAACGCCAAACCTTTCAGGGGAGCATGTGCAACCGTTTGGCACCATTTTTGTGTGAATTGGAGAACGTCAGTTTTTTGATGAAATTGTAACCCCGGGGCTCAGGCATTTTTTCAAAAAAATCTTTTTCTCCCGGTCAAGTTGTCGAGGGCTGATTTCTTTTCCTGTGATAAAAAGCCTTCTGTTTCGTCCGCCAAACCTCTCAGGGGAGCGTTTGCAACCATTTGGCACCATTTTTGAGTGAATTGGAGAACGTCGGATTTTTGATGAAATTGTGACCCCGGGGCTTAGGCATTTTTTCAAAAAAATCTTTTTCTGCCGGTCAAGTTGTCGAGGGCTGATTTCTTTTCCTGTGATAAAAAGCCTTCTGTTTCGTCCACCAAACCTCTCAGGGAAGCGTTTGCAACCGTTTGGCACCATTTTTGAGTGAATTGCCAAAAGTCAGATTTTTGATGAAATTGTGACCCCGGGGCTTAGGAATTTTTTCAAAAAAATCTTTTTCTGCCGGTTAAGTTGTCGAGGGCTGATTTTTTGTCCTGTGACAAAAAGTCTTCTGTTTTGAACGCCAAACCTTTCAGGGGAGCATGTGCAACCGTTTGGCACCATTTTTGAGTGAATTGCCAAAAGTCAGATTTTTGATGAAGTTGTCGAGGGCTGATTTCTTTTCCTGTGATAAATAGCCTTCTGTTTCGTCCGCCAAACCTCTCAGGGGAGCGTTTGCAACCGTTTGGCACCATTTTTGAGTGAATTGCCAAAAGTCAGATTTTTGATGAAATTGTGACCCCGGGGCTTAGGCATTTTTTCAAAAAAATCTTTTTCTGCCGGTCAAGTTGTCGAGGGCTGATTTATTATCCTGTGATAAAAAGCCTTCTGTTTCGTCCGCCAAACCTCTCAGGGAAGCGTTTGCAACCGTTTGGCACCATTTTTGTGTGAATTGGAGAAAGTCAGATTTTTGATAAAATTGTGACCCCGGGGCTAAGGCATTTTTTCAAAAAAATCTTTTTCTGCCGGTCAAGTTGTTGAGGGCTAATTTCTTGTCCTGTGATAAAAAGCCTTCTGTTTCGACCGCCAAACCTCTCAGGGGAGCGTTTGCAACCGTTTGGCACCATTTTTGAGTGAATTGCCAAAAGTCAGATTTTTGATAAAATTGTGACCCCGGGGCTTGGGCATTTTTTTTAAAAAAAAATTTCTCCCAGTGAAGTTGTCGAGGGCTGATTTCTTTTCCTGTGATAAAAGGCCTTCTGTTTCGTCCGCCAAACCTCTCAGGGGAGCGTTTGCAACCGTTTGGCACCATTTTTGAGTGAATTGCCAAAAGTCAGATTTTTGATGAAATTGTGACCCCGGGGCTTAGGAATTTTTTCAAAAAAATCTTTTTCTGCCGGTTAAGTTATCGAGGGCTGATTTCTTGTCCTGTGATAAAAAGCCTTCTGTTTTGAACGCCAAACCTTTCAGGGGAGCATGTGCAACCGTTTGGCACCATTTTTGTTTGAATTGGAGAACGTCAGATTTTTGATGAAATTGTGACCCCGGGGCTTAGGCATTTTTTCAAAAAAATCTTTTTCAGCCGGTTAAGTTGTCGAGGGCTGATTTCTTGTCCTGTGACAAAAAGCCTTCTGTTTTGAACGCCAAACCTCTCAGGGGAGCATGTGCAACCGTTTGGCACCATTTTTGTGTGAATCGGAGAACGTCAGATTTTTGATGAAATTGTAACCCCGGGGCTCTGGCATTTTTTCAAAAAAATCTTTTTCTGCCGGTCAAGTTGTCGAGGGCTGATTTCTTTTCCTGTGATAAAAAGCCTTCTGTTTCGTCCGCCAAACCTCTCAGGGGAGCGTTTGCAACCGTTTGGCACCATTTTTGAGTGAATTGGAGAACGTCGGATTTTTGATGAAATTGTGACCCCGGGGCTTAGGCATTTTTTCAAAAAAATCTTTTTCTGCCGGTCAAGTTGTCGAGGGCTGATTTCTTTTCCTGTGATAAAAAGCCTTCTGTTTCGTCCACCAAACCTCTCAGGGAAGCGTTTGCAACCGTTTGGCACCATTTTTGAGTGAATTGCCAAAAGTCAGATTTTTGATTAAATTGTGACCCCGGGGCTTAGGCATTTTTTCAAAAAAATCTTTTTCTGCCAGTGAAGTTGTCGAGGGCTGATTTCTTATCCTGTAATAAAAGGCCTTCTGATTCGTCCACCAAACCTCTCAGGGGAGCGTTTGCAACCGTTTGGCACCATTTTTGAGTGAATTGCCAAAAGTCAGATTTTTGATGAAATTGTGACCCCGGGGCTTAGGCATTTTTTCAAAAAAAATCTTTTTCTGCCGGTCAAGTTGTCGAGGGCTGAGTTCTTTTCCTGTGATAAAAAGCCTTCTGTTTCGACTGCCAAACCTCTCAGGGGAGCGTTTACAACCGTTTGGCACCATTTTTGAGTGAATTGCCAAAAGTCAGATATTTGATGAAACTGTGACCCCGGGGCTTAGGCATTTTTTCAAAAAAATCTTTTTCTGCCAGTGAAGTTGTCGAGGGCTGATTTCTTTTCCTGTGATAAAAAGCCTTCTGTTTCGACCGCCAAACCTCTCAGGGGAGCGTTTGCAACCGTTTGGCACCATTTTTGAGTGAATTGCCAAAAGTCAGATTTTTGATGAAATTGTGACCCCAGGGCTTAGGCATTTTTTCAAAAAAATCTTTTTCTGCCGGTTAAGTTGTCGAGGGCTGATTTATTTTCCTGTGATAAAGAGCCTTCTGTTTTTACTGCCAAACCTTTCATGGGAGCGTTTCCAACCGTGTGGCACCATTTTTGTGTGAATTGGAGAACGTCAGATTTTTGATGAAATTGAGACCCCGGGGCTTAGGCATTTTTTCAAAAAAATCTTTTTCTGCCGGTCAAGTTGTTGAGGGCTGATTTCTTTTCCTGTGATAAAAAGCCTTCTGTTTCGTCCGCCAAACCTCTCAGGGGAGCTTTTGCAACCGTTTGGCACCATTTTTTAGTGAATTGCCAAAAGTCAGATTTTTGATGAAATTGTGACCCCGGGGCTTAGGCATTTTTTCAAAAAAATCTTTTTCTGCCGGTTAAGTTGTCGAGGGCTGATTTCTTGTCCTGTGATAAAAAGTCTTCTGTTTTGAACGCCAAACCTTTCAGGGGAGCATGTGCAACCGTTTGGCACCATTTTTGAGTGAATTGCCAAAAGTCAGATTTTTGATGAAGTTGTCGAGGGCTGATTTCTTTTCCTGTGATAAATAGCCTTCTGTTTCGTCCGCCAAACCTCTCAGGGGAGCGTTTGCAACCGTTTGGCACCATTTTTGAGTGAATTGGAGAACGTCGGATTTTTGATGAAATTGTGACCCCGGGGCTTAGGCATTTTTTCAAAAAAATCTTTTTCTGCCGGTCAAGTTGTCGAGGGCTGATTTATTATCCTGTGATAAAAAGCCTTCTGTTTCGTCCGCCAAACCTCTCAGGGAAGCGTTTGCAACCGTTTGGCACCATTTTTGTGTGAATTGGAGAAAGTCAGATTTTTGATAAAATCGTGACCCCGGGGCTAAGGCATTTTTTCAAAAAAATCTTTTTCTGCCGGTCAAGTTGTTGAGGGCTAATTTCTTGTCCTGTGATAAAAAGCCTTCTGTTTCGACCGCCAAACCTCTCAGGGGAGCGTTTGCAACCGTTTGGCACCATTTTTGAGTGAATTGCCAAAAGTCAGATTTTTGATAAAATTGTGACCCCGGGGCTTGGGCATTTTTTTAAAAAAAAAATTTCTCCCAGTGAAGTTGTCGAGGGCTGATTTCTTTTCCTGTGATAAAAGGCCTTCTGTTTCGTTCGCCAAACCTCTCAGGGGAGCGTTTGCAACCGTTTGGCACCATTTTTGAGTGAATTGCCAAAAGTCAGATTTTTGATGAAATTGTGACCCCGGGGCTTAGGAATTTTTTCAAAAAAATCTTTTTCTGCCGGTTAAGTTATCGAGGGCTGATTTCTTGTCCTGTGATAAAAAGCCTTCTGTTTTGAACGCCAAACCTTTCAGGGGAGCATGTGCAACCGTTTGGCACCATTTTTGTTTGAATTGGAGAACGTCAGATTTTTGATGAAATTGTGACCCCGGGGCTTAGGCATTTTTTCAAAAAAATCTTTTTCAGCCGGTTAAGTTGTCGAGGGCTGATTTCTTGTCCTGTGACAAAAAGCCTTCTGTTTTGAACGCCAAACCTCTCAGGGGAGCATGTGCAACCGTTTGGCACCATTTTTGTGTGAATCGGAGAACGTCAGATTTTTGATGAAATTGTGACCCCGGGGCTTAGGCATTTTTTCAAAAAAATCTTTTTCTGCCAGTGAAGTTGTCGAGGGCTGATTTCTTATCCTGTAATAAAAGGCCTTCTGATTCGTCCACCAAACCTCTCAGGGGAGCGTTTGCAACCGTTTGGCACCATTTTTGAGTGAATTGCCAAAAGTCAGATTTTTGATGAAATTGTGACCCCGGGGCTTAGGCATTTTTTCAAAAAAAATCTTTTTCTGCCGGTCAAGTTGTCGAGGGCTGAGTTCTTTTCCTGTGATATAAAGCCTTCTGTTTCGACTGCCAAACCTCTCAGGGGAGCGTTTACAACCGTTTGGCACCATTTTTGAGTGAATTGCCAAAAGTCAGATATTTGATGAAACTGTGACCCCGGGGCTTAGGCATTTTTTCAAAAAAATCTTTTTCTGCCAGTGAAGTTGTCGAGGGCTGATTTCTTTTCCTGTGATAAAAAGCCTTCTGTTTCGACCGCCAAACCTCTCAGGGGAGCGTTTGCAACCGTTTGGCACCATTTTTGAGTGAATTGCCAAAAGTCAGATTTTTGATGAAATTGTGACCCCAGGGCTTAGGCATTTTTTCAAAAAAATCTTTTTCTGCCGGTTAAGTTGTCGAGGGCTGATTTATTTTCCTGTGATAAAGAGCCTTCTGTTTTTACTGCCAAACCTTTCATGGGAGCGTTTCCAACCGTGTGGCACCATTTTTGTGTGAATTGGAGAATGTCAGATTTTTGATGAAATTGAGACCCCGGGGCTTAGGCATTTTTTCAAAAAAATCTTTTTCTGCCGGTCAAGTTGTTGAGGGCTGATTTCTTTTCCTGTGATAAAAAGCCTTCTGTTTCGTCCGCCAAACCTCTCAGGGGAGCTTTTGCAACCGTTTGGCACCATTTTTTAGTGAATTGCCAAAAGTCAGATTTTTGATGAAATTGTGACCCCGGGGCTTAGGCATTTTTTCAAAAAAATCTTTTTCTGCCGGTTAAGTTGTCGAGGGCTGATTTCTTGTCCTGTGATAAAAAGTCTTCTGTTTTGAACGCCAAACCTTTCAGGGGAGCATGTGCAACCGTTTGCCACCATTTTTGAGTGAATTGCCAAAAGTCAGATTTTTGATGAAGTTGTCGAGGGCTGATTTCTTTTCCTGTGATAAATAGCCTTCTGTTTCGTCCGCCAAACCTCTCAGGGGAGCGTTTGCAACCGTTTGGCACCATTTTTGAGTGAATTGGAGAACGTCGGATTTTTGATGAAATTGTGACCCCGGGGCTTAGGCATTTTTTCAAAAAAATCTTTTTCTGCCGGTCAAGTTGTCGAGGGCTGATTTATTATCCTGTGATAAAAAGCCTTCTGTTTCGTCCGCCAAACCTCTCAGGGAAGCGTTTGCAACCGTTTGGCACCATTTTTGTGTGAATTGGAGAAAGTCAGATTTTTGATAAAATTGTGACCCCGGGGCTAAGGCATTTTTTCAAAAAAATCTTTTTCTGCCGGTCAAGTTGTTGAGGGCTGATTTCTTGTCCTGTGATAAAAAGCCTTCTGTTTCGACCACCAAACCTCTCAGGGGAGCGTTTGCAACCGTTTGGCACCATTTTTGAGTGATTTGCCAAAAGTCAGATTTTTGATGAAATTGTGACCCCGGGGCTTAGGCATTTTTTCAAAAAAATCTTTTTCTGCCGGTCAAGTTGTTGAGGGCTGATTTCTTTTCCTGTGATAAAAAGCCTTCTGTTTCGTCCGCCAAACCTCTCAGGGGAGCTTTTGCAACCGTTTGGCACCATTTTTGAGTGAATTGCCAAAAGTCAGATTTTTGATGAAATTGTGACCCCGGGGCTTAGGCATTTTTTCAAAAAAATCTTTTTCGGTCAGTTAAGTTGTCGAGGGCTGATTTCTTTTTCTGTGATAAAAAGCCTTCTGTTTCGACCGCCAAACCTCTCAGGGGAGCGTATGCAACCGTTTGGCACCATTTTTTAGTGAATTGCCAAAAGTCAGATTTTTGATAAAATTGTGACCCCGGGGCTTAGGCATTTTTTCAAAAAAATCTTTTTCTGCCGGTCAAGTTGTTGAGGGCTGATTTCTTTTCCTGTGATAAAAAGCCTTCTGTTTCGTCCGCCAAACCTCTCAGGGGAGCGTATGCAACCGTTTGGCACCATTTTTTAGTGAATTGCCAAAAGTCAGATTTTTGATGAAATTGTGACCCCGGGGCTTAGGCATTTTTTCAAAAAAATCTTTTTCTGCCGGTCAAGTTGTTGAGGGCTGATTTCTTTTCCTGTGATAAAAAGCCTTCTGTTTCGTCCGCCAAACCTCTCAGGGGAGCTTTTGCAACCGTTTGGCACCATTTTTGTGTGAATTGGAGAACGTCAGATTTTTGATGAAATTGTGACCCCGGGGCTTAGGCATTTTTTCCAAAAAATCTTTTTCTGCCGGTCAAGTTGTTGAGGGCTGATTTCTTTTCCTGTGATAAAAAGCCTTCTGTTTCGTCCGCCAAACCTCTCAGGGGAGCTTTTGCAACCGTTTGGCACCATTTTTGAGTGAATTGCCAAAAGTCAGATTTTTGATGAAATTGTGACCCCGGGGCTTAGGCATTTTTTCCAAAAAATCTTTTTCGGTCAGTTAAGTTGTCGAGGGCTGATTTCTTTTTCTGTGATAAAAAGCCTTCTGTTTCGACCGCCAAACCTCTCAGGGGAGCGTATGCAACCGTTTGGCACCATTTTTTAGTGAATTGCCAAAAGTCAGATTTTTGATAAAATTGTGACCCCGGGGCTTAGGCATTTTTTCAAAAAAATCTTTTTCTGCCGGTTAAGTTGTCGAGGGCTGATTTTTTATCCTGTGATAAAGAGCCTTCTGTTTTTACCGCGAAACCTTTCAGGGGAGCTGTGATGGGATGAAGAGCTGCTTGTGCGTAAACTGCAAGTCCCTCAGAGTTTGAACAAGTTCTCAAACCTCTGCCTGTGACGGAGCCCCTCCAGCATGGCTGCGTCAATCGCTAGCAGAATCCGAAAGTGGTTGCTTTCGGAAACGTTTCCAACATAAAAGCTCCTTAACGGAAACACGTCTTCTGGACTCTCTGCGTGACAGTTTCCGGCGAGGAACGGGTGTCCCTATAGGAGGTCCTGAGACCTCCCCAATGTTTTCGCTGGAAGCGTCTCTGAGCCATTCCTCCGACTCTCCTTCCCTTGACGTTCCTGTTCGCCCCCTACTGGTTCCCTCTTCAGCTGTTACGTCTCTCTCTACCTCAGAGAGCCTTTGCACCTCCTGTCCTGCCGATGGCAGTTCCCTGACATCCACCTCCCCTCCAGGGCCCCCTTCACCTCCTCCCGTCTCCTCCCCTACGGGTTGGGAGGAGGTAAAACCCCGGAAAGAACCTTCCTCATCGTCCGAAGTTTCGAACACCTTTCTCCACTTGTTGTTGTTCCTAGTCTCTCGGTACTCCTCGTCATCTGAGTCCGTTCCTTCTTCCAACTCCGACTCCGCGAATCCTTCCAGTTCCTCTTCCTCGTCTGTGGTGCCGAAATACTCCCTCCTAAACCTTGCTACCGGCTGTGGTTTCCTCGGGAATCTTTGGTGGAACGTTTCTGTTAAAACCTCGTCATTGACCTCCTCTGCAGTCACCCAGGTGTTTTCTGACTCCGGTTCCCCTTCCCACGCCACCAAATACTCCACCTGATTGCCCTTCCACCTGGAATCGAGGATTTCCGCTACATGGTTACTGCTTTCCCTCTCTTCCAAGACTGGTCCCCTGGTGTACTCCCCTTCACCTCCTCCCTTGTACGGTGACAGTAACGACCTGTGGAACACTGGGTGCAATTTCATGTGGCTGGGTAACCGGAGTTTGAAAGCCACTGGGTTGACCTGCTGAATGACCTCAAAGGGTCCCAATCTCTTGGGTCTTAATTTTTTACAACCCCCTTTGAACGGCAACCCTTGGGTGGACAGCCACACCTGATCCCCCACCCTTATTGTTTCACCTTCCCTTCTGTTCTTGTCTGCCTGCTTCTTATATTGTGCCTTGGCCCTTTCTAAGTTGAGCTGAAGCTGACGATGGATCGCTTCCATCTCTTCTACAAAATGTTCGGCCGCTGGGACACTCCATCTCTCGCCTCCCTCCCCTGGGAATGCCCTGGGGTGACACCCATAATTGGCCAAAAAGGGGCTCATCCCTGTGGACACATTCTCCGCATTGTTGTAGGCAAATTCTGCCAGCGCCAGCTTTTCGACCCAATCATTCTCTCTGTCATTGACATAACACCTCAGATATTGTTGGAGGATGCCATTTGCTCTTTCCGCCTGCCTGTTGGTTTCAGGGTGCCGGGCAGTCGAAAAATTGACTTCCACGTGCAGCAAGCTCATGAGCTTCCTCCAGAACCTGGAAGTAAATTGTTTGCCGCGGTCTGAGATCACCCTCAAGGGGGCGCCGTGCAGCCGGAAGATGTGTTCTACAAACAACTTCGCTGTTTCTTCCGCTGTGACTGCATGTGAACATGCTACAAAGTGGCACATCTTAGTTAACAGGTCCACTACTACCATAATGGCCGTTTTCCCCTTGGATTTGGGCAGATCCGTCATAAAATCTATTGATACCGCCTCCCAAGGCCGTTCTGGCGTGGGTAATGGTTCTAATAACCCTGCCGGCGCCCTTCTTTCCCCCTTGGCCCTCTGACATTGGTCACACCCTCTTACATACTCCTTTACATCTTCCCTCACCTTGGGCCACCAAAATTCCCTGGTGACCATCCACATGGTCTTGTGTTGTCCAAAATGTCCCGCCGTGGGACTATCATGCAACTGCTTGAGTACCCTCCCTCTCAATTCACCTTCTGGTATATACAGTGCCCCTTTGTAATACAATGCCCCGTTTCTTTCCTCAAAACCCTCCGGGCTCTCACCCTCTCCCCTGAGACCTCTGAGCTTATTTTGGGCATATTCGTCATTTTCCGTTTCCTCTACCAGTTCTCGTCTCCCCACCAGCGCCGCCCCACACACCCAGCGGTCCTCAGGAATGACATGTCTTTCTTCGATTGCCCCCTCCCCCTCCAAATACTCTGGTTTGCGTGAGAGAGCGTCCGCCCTGACGTTCTCTGGTCCTGGTACATAACAAATCTCGAAGTGGAATTTGGAAAATTCCTGTGCCCATCTCACTTGTCGTTGGTTGAGTACTCGAGCTGTTCTCCAATACTCCAAATTCTTGTGGTCGGTGCACACTTGCACCTTGTGTTGTGCCCCAATCAATAAATGTCTCCACCTCCGGAACGCTTCGTGAATGGCGAGTAGTTCCCTGTCATACACCGTGTAGTTCCGCTCGGACTTATTCAGCTTCCTCGAGAAGAAGGCACACGGTCTCCACTCCGACGTATTCCTTCCCGGCTGAAGAAGTACCGCCCCTACCGCTCGGTCTGACGCATCTGTTTCCACTCTCATGGGCTTCTGTAGGTCCACATGCAGAAGTTGTTCTTCCGAGGCGAAAGCCCTTTTCAGTTCTTCAAAAGCTCGCTCCGCCTCCGCCGTCCAAACAAATTTCTTCTTGCTACTGAGGCAGTCGGTGATGGGCGCCGTCAAGTGTGCAAAGTTCTTGATGAACTTCCGATAAAAGTTCCCAAACCCCAGGAATCTTTGCACATCCTTCTTGGTCTTCGGTGTCTTCCATTCCAGCACCGCCTGGACCTTGCCTGGATCCATGGCCAATCCTTTGTCTGACAAGCGGTACCCCAGGAATTCCACCTCCTTGGCATGAAACTGGCACTTCTCCAGTTTCACCCACAGCTGATTGGCTTGCAGCCGGCCCAACACTTCTCTCACGTCCCTCACATGCTGCTCTTCATCTTCCGAATACACCAACACGTCATCTAAAAAGGCCACACAATTCTTGTAGAGCAAAGGTCCCAAGACGTGGTTGATAAAACTTTGAAAACATGCGGAGCCGGCTTGGAGACCGAAGGGCATTACGAGGTATTCAAATGCTCCCAAAGGGGTGAACATGGTGGTCTTCCATTCATCCCCCTTCCTTATGCGTATCAGATTGTACGCCCCCCGCAGGTCCAGTTTTGTAAAAATCTTCCCCTTCCTCACCCTGGTCAGAATGTCATCAATTCGGGGCATAGGAAAAGCCAGGGGTTCCGACACGGCATTTAGGGCCCTGAAGTCCACTACAAGTCTCGGCTTATCTGTGTTTTTTTTGTCCACAAAAAACACTGGGCTGCCCCCCACCGCTCGGGACTCTCTGATGAAACCTCGCTTCAGGTTTTTGTCAATGAACTCCCTCAGCTCCTGCATCTCTCTGTCTGACATGGCGTACAGCTTGCCCACTGGGAGTTGAGCCCCAGGGAGTAGGTTGATTTGACAGTCAAAGGGTCTATGCGGCGGCAGTTTGTCCGCTTCCCTTTCGCTAAATACGTTGCTCAGATCTGCATATTGCGGAGGCACCTCCCCTTTATTCATTACCTCCATCCCAGCTAGGGTGAGCCTGGCTCCCCCTGGATCCTTCCCCTGCTTGCAGTGTTCTAGGCAATGCGCTGACCCAAAGGAGACCACCCTCTGATGCCAGCCCACTAGAGGATCGTGTAGTGCCAGCCAGCTCATCCCCAAAATGATGGGAGCTCCTCCCAAGGTGGCCACATTAAACGCTATCCTCTCGGTGTGCCTTGCCACCCTCATTATCATGGGGACTGTCTGTTGGTTCACTTCTCCTCCCAACAGCTCTCTGCTGTCAATCGTGGTCACCTGCAGGGGTTTACTTAAGGGGAGGGTTTGTATCTGGTGCTCAGCTGCGAACTCCTTACTCATGAAATTACAGGAGCTGCCTGAATCCAGAAGGGCCTTGATCTGTAGGGGGTGTCCGTTTGGCAGCTCTAGCAACACCTCTATCACTAGAGCAGGTCTGGGAGGTTCTGGTGAGGGCACTTTCACTGCTTTTGGGCCTGGCTGCTGTGCCCCGACGGTGGCAGCCAGGCGTTGGCTTTTACTTGCTCCTTGCTTTCCTCCTCCTCTCCCCCAACAGCTCCTGCCATGCCTTGCCATTCCTTTCTTCGTGGACAGACTCTGGCAAAGTGTCCTGGCTGTTGGCAGAGATAACATTTCTTGGCGCTCTTTCCCTCCTTCTTCCGCCCTTCACCGAGGTTTGAAACTGCGCGCGCCCGCGCTGTTCCAACTTCCATCGGCTCTGCCGGCGGGAAAGGCTGCTCTGGAATGTCTGGAATGCGGAGCTCCCTCCAACGTTCTCCTTTCCCCTCCCTCTTCTCCAAAGCCCTCGCTTCCTGGCGCGCTCCTATGGCCAGCGCGGATTTAGTCAGCTGGTCCATAGACTCCGCTCTGGGGGCCCGGGAAAGTTCATCTTTTAAGGACGAAGAGAGCCCTTCTTCGAAAAGCATCTGAATGGGCTCCGCAGACAGGTCCCACCCCAATCTATGAATCAACATGGTGAACTCAGTCCAGTACTCACGGACAGTCCGGTTCCCCTGTTTGCAAGCCATTAACTGCCTTCGCACCCCTCCCTGCTCAATGTCGCTGGAAAACATCAGGTCCATGGCACGAAAAAACTTCATCGTGTCCTTTAGGATCTCATTATTTGCTGCCATCAAGGGTCTAACCCAGTCCTTCGCCCCTGATTCGAGATGGCTAATTACAAAAGCCACTCGCGATTCCTCATCAGGGAAGTCATCAAATTGCAGATTGAGAGCGTATTGCATCTCTGTCCTAAAGGCATGATAGTTTCTGGGGTCCCCCCCAAATTTCTGCACCAATCCTGGCATCTTTCTGGTGAGCGGGGTGGCTTTCTCCTTCCCCCTTTCTGCATCCTGAGCCCTCCTCTCCTCCAGCCTCGCCGTCTGCAAGGCAAGCTGGATCTCCAACGTCCTGTACCTTTCCTCCAGGCTTGGACCTCCTCCAGCTGCTCCTGCTCCTCCGGTTCCGGCTGGTTCGCTCATGATGCCTCTCCCTGGCACAAGCTAGCTTTCGGTGACTTTCGGATTGCTGTGATGGGATGAAGAGCTGCTTGTGCGTAAACTGCAAGTCCCTCAGAGTTTGAACAAGTTCTCAAACCTCTGCCTGTGACGGAGCCCCTCCAGCATGGCTGCGTCAATCGCTAGCAGAATCCGAAAGTGGTTGCTTTCGGAAACGTTTCCAACATAAAAGCTCCTTAACGGAAACACGTCTTCTGGACTCTCTGCGTGACAGTTTCCGGCGAGGAACGGGTGTCCCTATAGGAGGTCCTGAGACCTCCCCACTGTTTTCGCTGGAAGCGTCTCTGAGCCATTCCTCCGACTCTCCTTCCCTTGACGTTCCTGTTCGCCCCCTACTGGTTCCCTCTTCAGCTGTTACGTCTCTCTACCTCAGAGAGCCTTTGCACCTCCTGTCCTGCCGATGGCAGTTCCCTGACAGGAGCATTTGCAACCGTTTGGCACCATTTTTGTGTTAATTGCCAAAAGTCAGGTTTTTGATGAAATTGTGACCCCGGGGCTTAGGCATTTTTTCAAAAAAATCTTTTTCTGCCGGTCAAGTTGTCGAGGGCTGATTTCTTCTCCTGTGATAAAAAGCCTTCTGTTTTGCCCCCCAAACCTCTCAAGGGAGCGTTTGCAACCATTTGGCACCATTTTTGTGTGAATTGGAGAACGTCAGATTTTTGATGAAATTGTGACCCCGGGGCTTAGGCATTTTTTCAAAAAAATCTTTTTCTGCCGGTCAAGTTGTCGAGGGCTTATTTCTTTTCCTGTGATAAAAAGCCTTCTGTTTTTTCCGCCAAACCTCTCAGGGGAGCGTTTGCAACCGTTTGGCACCATTTTTGAGTGAATTGCCAAAAGTCAGATTTTTGATGAAATTGTGACCCCGGGGCTTAGGCATTTTTTCAAAAAAATCTTTTTCTGCTGGTCAAGTTGTCCAGGGCTGATTTCTTTTCCTGTGATAAAAAGCCTTCTTTTTCGTCCGCCAAAGCTCTCAGGGAAGCATTTGCAACCGTTTGGCACCATTTTTGAGTGAATTGCCAAAAGTCAGGTTTTTGATGAAATTGCTTAGGCTTAGGCTTAGGCATTTTTTCAAAAAAATCTTTTTCTGCCGGTCAAGTTGTCGAGGGCTGATTTATTTTCCTGTGATAAAGAGCCTTCTCTTTTTACTGCCAAACCTTTCAGGGGCGCTGTCAGGGAACTGCCATCGGAGGAGGAGGAGGAGCTGAGAAGGCTCCAGGATGATGGCAGAGAAGCCTCCAGCAGAAGGAGGGGTAGCCCGCAAGCTGGGGAAGGAAATCAGCGTAGCACCAGTGGAGAAGGGGAGGAGATAGAGGAAGCGGAGAGGTGGCTCCAAGACTCTGCGCCAGAGACAAGCGGAGAAGGAACCAGTACTCCCTTGCCAGCTCCCACATTGCGAAGGAAGTTGTCACGTAGGGAGAGAGGGAGGAGACTGGGAGTAAAGGAGTTCTTATGTTGGAGAAGGTTTAAGAAACGCCCACTTACGGATTCTGCCAGCGACTGAGGCAGCCACGGGGAAGAGGCTGCTCTGTCAGAAAGGGGTTCAGCCATGCCAGACCACCAGGAGTGAAGGCAATTTACGCACAAGCAATCCCCAGAACCATAACAGGAGCATTTGCTACCGTTTGGCACTATTTTTGTGTGAATTGGAGAACGTCAGATTTTTTATGAAATTGAGACCCCAGGGCTTAGGCATTTTTTCAAAAAAATCTTTTTCTGCCGGTCAAGTTGTCGAGGGCTGATTTCTTTTCCTGTGATAAAAAGCCTTCTGTTTCGACCGCCAAACCTCTCAGGGGAGCGTTTGCAACCGTTTGGCACCATTTTTGTGTGAATTGGAGAACGTCAGATTTTTGATGAAATTGTGACCCCGGGGCTTAGGCATTTTTTGAAAAAAATCTTTTTCTGCCAGTGAAGTTGTCGAGGGCTGATTTCTTTTCCTGTGATAAAAAGCCTTCTGTTTCGACCGCCAAACCTCTCAGGGGAGCGTTTGCAACCGTTTGGCACCATTTTTGAGTGAATTGCCAAAAGTCAGATTTTTAATGAAATTGTGACCCCGGGGCTTAGGCATTTTTTGAAAAAAATCTTTTTCTGCCAGTGAAGTTGTCGAGGGCTGATTTCTTTTCCTGTGATAAAAAGCCTTTTGTATCGACCGCCAAACCTCTCAGGGGAGCGTTTGCAACCGTTTGACACCATTTTTGTGTGAATTGGAGAACGTCAGATTTTTTATGAAATTGAGACCCCGGGGCTTAGGCATTTTTTCAAAAAAATCTTTTTCGGTCGGTTAAGTTGTCGAGGGCTGATTTCTTTTTCTGTGATAAAAAGCCTTCTGTTTCGACCGCCAAACCTCTCAGGGGAGCGTTTGCAACCATTTAGCACCATTTTTTCAAAAAAATCTTTTTCGGTCGGTTAAGTTGTCGAGGGCTGATTTCTTTTCCTGTGATAAAAAGCCTTCTGTTTCGACCGCCAAACCTCTCAGGGGAGCGTTTGCAACCGTTTGGCACCATTTTTGAGTGAATTGGAGAACCTCAGATTTTTGATGAAATTGTGACCCCGGGGCTTAGGCATTTTTTCAAAAAAAATCTTTTTCTCCCGGTCAAGTTGTCGAGGGCTGATTTCTTTTCCTGTGATAAAAAGCCTTCTGTTTTTTCCGCCAAACCTCTCAGGGGAGCGTTTGCAACCGTTTGGCACCATTTTTGTTTGAATTTGAGAACGTCAGATTTTTGATGAAAATGTGACCCCGGGGCTTAGGCATTTTTTCAAAAAAATCTTTTTCTCCCGGTCAAGTTGTCGAGGGCTGATTTCTTTTCCTGTGATAAAAAGCCTTCTGTTTCGAGCGCCAAACCTCTCAGGGGAGCGTTTGCAACCATTTGGCACCATTTTTGACTGAATTGCCAAAAGTCAGATTTTCGATGAAATTGTGACCCCGGGGCTTAGGCATTTTTTCAAAAAAATCTTTTTCTGCCGGTTAAGTTGTCGAGGGCTGATTTATTTTGCTGTGATAAAGAGCCTTCTGTTTTGACTGCCAAACCTTTGAGGGGAGCATTTGCAACCGTTTGGCACTATTTTTGCGTGAATTGGAGAACGTCAGATTTTTGATGAAATTGTGACCCCGGGGCTTAGGCATTTTTTGAAAAAAATCTTTTTCTGCCAGTGAAGTTGTCGAGGGCTGATTTCTTTTCCTGTGATAAAAAGCCTTCTGTTT
This sequence comes from Podarcis tiliguerta, assembly GCF_965153285.1. Classification (NCBI taxonomy): domain Eukaryota; kingdom Metazoa; phylum Chordata; class Lepidosauria; order Squamata; family Lacertidae; genus Podarcis; species Podarcis tiliguerta. The sequence goes on from NC_139539.1 coordinate 80,078,305, forward strand.
CGACCGCCAAACCTCTCAGGGGAGCGTTTGCAACCGTTTGGCACCATTTTTGAGTGAATTGCCAAAAGTCAGATTTTTAATGAAATTGTGACCCCGGGGCTTAGGCATTTTTTGAAAAAAATCTTTTTCTGCCAGTGAAGTTGTCGAGGGCTGATTTCTTTTCCTGTGATAAAAAGCCTTTTGTATCGACCGCCAAACCTCTCAGGGGAGCGTTTGCAACCGTTTGACACCATTTTTGTGTGAATTGGAGAACGTCAGATTTTTTATGAAATTGAGACCCCGGGGCTTAGGCATTTTTTCAAAAAAATCTTTTTCTGCCAGTGAAGTTGTCGAGGGCTGATTTCTTTTCCTGTGATAAAAAGCCTTCTGTTTCGACCGCCAAACCTCTCAGGGGAGCGTTTGCAACCATTTGGCCCCATTGTTGAGTGAATTGCCAAAAGTCAGATTTTTGATGAAATTGTGACCCCAGGGCTTAGGCATTTTTTCAAAAAAATCTTTTTCTGCCGATTAAGTTCTCGAGTGCTGATTTCTGTTCCTGTGATAAAAAGCCTTCTGTTTCGACCGCCAAACCTCTCAGGGGAGCGTTTGCAACCGTTTGGCAAGATTTTTGTGTGAATTGGAGAACGTCAGATTTTTGATGAAATTGTGACCCCGGGGCTTAGGCATTTTTTCAAAAAAATCTTTTTCGGTCGGTTAACTTGTCGAGGGCTGATTTCTTTTCCTGTGATAAAAAGCCTTCTGTTTCGACCGCCAAACCTCTCAGGGGAGCATTTGCAACCGTTTGGCACCATTTTTGAGTAAATTGGAGAACCTCAGATTTTTGATGAAATTGTGACCCCGGGGCTTAGGCATTTTTTCAAAAAAATCTTTTTCTGCCGGTCAAGTTGTCGAGGGCTGATTTCTTCTCCTGTGATAAAAAGCCTTCTGTTTTGCCCGCCAAACCTCTCAAGGGAGCGTTTGCAACCGTTTGGCACCATTTTTGTGTGAATTTGAGAACGTCAGATTTTTGATGAAGTTGTGACCCCGGGGCTTAGGCATTTTTTCAAAAAAAATCTTTTTCTCCCGGTCAAGTTGTCGAGGGCTGATTTCTTTTCCTGTGATAAAAAGCCTTCTGTTTTTTCCGCCAAACCTCTCAGGGGAGCGTTTGCAACCGTTTGGCACCATTTTTGTTTAAATTTGAGAACGTCAGATTTTTGATGAAAATGTGACCCCGGGGCTTAGGCATTTTTTCAAAAAAATCTTTTTCTCCCGGTCAAGTTGTCGAGGGCTGATTTCTTTTCCTGTGATAAAAAGCCTTCTGTTTCGAGCGCCAAACCTCTCAGGGGAGCGTTTGCAACCATTTGGCACCATTTTTGACTGAATTGCCAAAAGTCAGATTTTCGATGAAATTGTGACCCCGGGGCTTAGGCATTTTTTCAAAAAAATCTTTTTCTGCCGGTTAAGTTGTCGAGGGCTGATTTATTTTGCTGTGATAAAGAGCCTTCTGTTTTGACTGCCAAACCTTTGAGGGGAGCATTTGCAACCGTTTGGCACTATTTTTGCGTGAATTGGAGAACGTCAGATTTTTGATGAAATTGTGACCCCGGGGCTTAGGCATTTTTTGAAAAAAATCTTTTTCTGCCAGTGAAGTTGTCGAGGGCTGATTTCTTTTCCTGTGATAAAAAGCCTTCTGTTTCGACCGCCAAACCTCTCAGGGGAGCGTTTGCAACCATTTAGCACCATTTTTTCAAAAAAATCTTTTTCGGTCGGTTAAGTTGTCGAGGGCTGATTTCTTTTCCTGTGATAAAAAGCCTTCTGTTTCGACCGCCAAACCTCTCAGGGGAGCATTTGCAACCGTTTGGCACCATTTTTGAGTGAATTGGAGAACCTCAGATTTTTGATGAAATTGTGACCACGGGGCATAGGCATTTTTTCAAAAAAATCTTTTTCTGCCGGTCAAGTTGTCGAGGGCTGATTTCTTCTCCTGTGATAAAAAGCCTTCTTTTTCGACCGCCAAACCTCTCAGGGGAGCGTTTGCAACCGTTTGGCACCATTTTTGAGTGAATTGCCCAAAGGCAGATTTTTGATGAAATTGTGACCCCGGGGCTTAGGCATTTTTTCAAAAAAATCTTTTTCTGCCGGTTAAGTTCTCGAGTGCTGATTTCTTTTCCTGTGATAAAAAGCCTTCTGTTTCGACCGCCAAACCTCTCAGGGGAGCATGTCCAACCGTTTGGCACCATTTTTGAGTGAATTGCCAAAAGTCAGATTTTTGATGAAATTGTGACCCCGGGGCTTAGGCATTTTTTCAAAAAAATCTTTTTCTGCCGGTCAAGTTGTCGAGGGCTGATTTCTTTTCCTGTGATAAAAAGCCTTCTATTTCGACCGCCAGACCTCTCAGGGGAGCATTTGCAACCGTTTGGCACCATTTTTGTGTGAATTGGAGAACCTCAGATTTTTGATGAAATTGTGACCCCGGGGCTTAGGCATTTTTTCAAAAAAATCTTTTTCTGCCGGTCAAGTTGTCGAGGGCTGATTTCTTCTCCTGTGATAAAAAGCCTTCTGTTTTGCCCGCCAAACCTCTCAAGGGAGCGTTTGCAACCGTTTGGCACCATTTTTGTTTGAATTTGAGAACGTCAGATTTTTGATGAAAATGTGACCCCGGGGCTTAGGCATTTTTTCAAAAAAATCTTTTTCTCCCGGTCAAGTTGTCGAGGGCTGATTTCTTTTCCTGTGATAAAAAGCCTTCTGTTTCGACCGCCAAACCTCTCAGGGGAGCGTTTGCAACCATTTGGCACCATTTTTGACTGAATTGCCAAAAGTCAGATTTTCGATGAAATTGTGACCCCGGGGCTTAGGCATTTTTTCAAAAAAATCTTTTTTGGTCGGTTAAGTTGTCGAGGGCTGATTTATTTTGCTGTGATAAAGAGCCTTCTGTTTTGACTGCCAAACCTTTGAGGGGAGCATTTGCAACCGTTTGGCACTATTTTTGCGTGAATTGGAGAACGTCAGATTTTTGATGAAATTGTGACCCCGGGGCTTAGGCATTTTTTGAAAAAAATCTTTTTCTGCCAGTGAAGTTGTCGAGGGCTGATTTCTTTTCCTGTGATAAAAAGCCTTCTGTTTCGACCGCCAAACCTCTCAGGGGAGCGTTTGCAACCGTTTGGCACCATTTTTGAGTGAATTGCCAAAAGTCAGATTTTTAATGAAATTGTGACCCCGGGGCTTAGGCATTTTTTGAAAAAAATCTTTTTCTGCCAGTGAAGTTGTCGAGGGCTGATTTCTTTTCCTGTGATAAAAAGCCTTCTGTTTCGACCGCCAAACCTCTCAGGGGAGCGTTTGCAACCGTTTGGCACCATTTTTGTGTGAATTGGAGAACGTCAGATTTTTGATGAAATTGTGACCCCGGGGCTTAGGCATTTTTTCAAAAAAATCTTTTTCTGCCGGTCAAGTTGTCGAGGGCTGATTTCTTCTCCTGTGATAAAAAGCCTTCTGTTTCGTCCACCAAACCTCTCAGGGGAGCGTTTGCAACCGTTTGGCACCATTTTTGAGTGAATTCCCAAAAGTCAGATTTTTGATGAAATTGTGACCCCGGGGCTTAGGCATTTTTTCCAAAAAATCTTTTTTGGTCGGTTAAGTTGTCGAGGGCTGATTTCTTTTTCTGTGATAAAAAGCCTTCTGTTTCGACCGCCAAACCTCTCAGGGGAGCGTTTGCAACCATTTAGCACCATTTTTTCAAAAAAATCTTTTTCGGTCGGTTAAGTTGTCGAGGGCTGATTTCTTTTCCTGTGATAAAAAGCCTTCTGTTTCGACCGCCAAACCTCTCAGGGGAGCATTTGCAACCGTTTGGCACCATTTTTGAGTGAATTGGAGAACCTCAGATTTTTGATGAAATTGTGACCACGGGGCATAGGCATTTTTTCAAAAAAATCTTTTTCTGCCGGTCAAGTTGTCGAGGGCTGATTTCTTCTCCTGTGATAAAAAGCCTTCTGTTTTGCCCGCCAAACCTCTCAAGGGAGCGTTTGCAACCGTTTGGCACCATTTTTGTGTGAATTTGAGAACGTCAGATTTTTGATGAAGTTGTGACCCCGGGGCTTAGGCATTTTTTCAAAAAAATCTTTTTCTCCCGGTCAAGTTGTCGAGGGCTGATTTCTTTTCCTGTGATAAAAAGCCTTCTTTTTCGACCGCCAAACCTCTCAGGGGAGCGTTTGCAACCGTTTGGCACCATTTTTGAGTGAATTGCCCAAAGGCAGATTTTTGATGAAATTGTGACCCCGGGGCTTAGGCATTTTTTCAAAAAAATCTTTTTCTGCCAATTAAGTTGTCGAGGGCTGATTTCTTCTCCTGTGATAAAAAGCCTTCTGTTTCGACCGCCAGACCTCTCAGGGGAGCATTTGCAACCGTTTGGCACCATTTTTGTGTGAATTGGAGAACCTCAGATTTTTGATGAAATTGTGACCCCGGGGCTTAGGCATTTTTTCAAAAAAATCTTTTTCTGCCGGTCAAGTTGTTGAGGGCTGATTTCTTCTCCTGTGATAAAAAGCCTTCTGTTTTGCCCCCCAAACCTCTCAAGGGAGCGTTTGCAACCGTTTGGCACCATTTTTGTGTGAATTTGAGAACGTCAGATTTTTGATGAAAATGTGACCCCGGGGCTTAGGCATTTTTTCAAAAAAATCTTTTTCTCCCGGTCAAGTTGTCGAGGGCTGATTTCTTTTCCTGTGATAAAAAGCCTTCTGTTTCGACCGCCAAACCTCTCAGGGGAGCGTTTGCAACCATTTAGCACCATTTTTGAGTGAATTGCCAGAAGTCAGATTTTTGATGAAATTGTGACCCCGGGGCTTAGGCATTTTTTCAAAAAAATCTTTTTCTGCCGGTCAAGTTGTCGAGGGCTGATTTCTTCTCCTGTGATAAAAAGCCTTCTGTTTTGCCCGCCAAACCTCTCAAGGGAGCGTTTGCAACCGTTTGGCACCATTTTTGTTTGAATTTGAGAACGTCAGATTTTTGATGAAAATGTGACCCCGGGGCTTAGGCATTTTTTCAAAAAAATCTTTTTCTCCCGGTCAAGTTGTCGAGGGCTGATTTCTTTTCCTGTGATAAAAAGCCTTCTGTTTCGACCGCCAAACCTCTCAGGGGAGCGTTTGCAACCATTTGGCACCATTTTTGACTGAATTGCCAAAAGTCAGATTTTCGATGAAATTGTGACCCCGGGGCTGAGGCATTTTTTGAAAAAAATCTTTTTCTGCCGGTTAAGTTGTCGAGGGCTGATTTATTTTGCTGTGATAAAGAGCCTTCTGTTTTGACTGCCAAACCTTTGAGGGGAGCATTTGCAACCGTTTGGCACTATTTTTGCGTGAATTGGAGAACGTCAGATTTTTGATGAAATTGTGACCCCGGGACTTAGGCATTTTTTCAAAAAAATCTTTTTCTGCCGGTCAAGTTGTCGAGGGCTGATTTCTTCTCCTGTGATAAAAAGCCTTCTGTTTCATCCACCAAACCTCTCAGGGGAGCGTTTGCAACCGTTTGGCACCATTTTTGAGTGAATTCCCAAAAGTCAGATTTTTGATGAAATTGTGACCCCGGGGCTTAGGCATTTTTTCCAAAAAATCTTTTTCGGTCGGTTAAGTTGTCGAGGGCTGATTTCTTTTTCTGTGATAAAAAGCCTTCTGTTTCGACCGCCAAACCTCTCAGGGGAGCGTTTGCAACCATTTAGCACCATTTTTTCAAAAAAATCTTTTTCGGTCGGTTAAGTTGTCGAGGGCTGATTTCTTGTCCTGTGATAAAAAGCCTTCTGTTTCGACCGCCAAACCTCTCAGGGGAGCATTTGCAACCGTTTGGCACCATTTTTGAGTGAATTGGAGAACCTCAGATTTTTGATGAAATTGTGACCACGGGGCATAGGCATTTTTTCAAAAAAATCTTTTTCTGCCGGTCAAGTTGTCGAGGGCTGATTTCTTCTCCTGTGATAAAAAGCCTTCTGTTTTGCCCGCCAAACCTCTCAAGGGAGCGTTTGCAACCGTTTGGCACCATTTTTGTGTGAATTTGAGAACGTCAGATTTTTGATGAAGTTGTGACCCCGGGGCTTAGGCATTTTTTCAAAAAAATCTTTTTCTCCCGGTCAAGTTGTCGAGGGCTGATTTCTTTTCCTGTGATAAAAAGCCTTCTTTTTCGACCGCCAAACCTCTCAGGGGAGCGTTTGCAACCGTTTGGCACCATTTTTGAGTGAATTGCCCAAAGGCAGATTTTTGATGAAATTGTGACCCCGGGGGCTTAGGCATTTTTTCAAAAAAATCTTTTTCGGTCGGTTAAGTTGTCGAGGGCTGATTTCTTTTCCCGTGATAAAAAGCCTTCTGTTTCGACCGCCAGACCTCTCAGGGGAGCGTTTGCAACCGTTTGACACCATTTTTGTGTGAATTGGAGAACGTCAGATTTTTTATGAAATTGAGACCCCGGGGCTTAGGCATTTTTTCAAAAAAATCTTTTTCTGCCAGTGAAGTTGTCGAGGGCTGATTTCTTTTCCTGTGATAAAAAGCCTTCTGTTTCGACCGCCAAACCTCTCAGGGGAGCGTTTGCAACCATTTGGCGCCATTGTTGAGTGAATTGCCAAAAGTCAGATTTTTGATGAAATTGTGACCCCAGGGCTTAGGCATTTTTTCAAAAAAATCTTTTTCTGCCGATTAAGTTCTCGAGTGCTGATTTCTGTTCCTGTGATAAAAAGCCTTCTGTTTCGACCGCCAAACCTCTCAGGGGAGCGTTTGCAACCGTTTGGCACCATTTTTGTGTGAATTGGAGAACGTCAGATTTTTGATGAAATTGTGACCCCGGGGCTTAGGCATTTTTTCAAAAAAATCTTTTTCTGCCGGTCAAGTTGTCGAGGGCTGATTTCTTCTCCTGTGATAAAAAGCCTTCTGTTTCGTCCACCAAACCTCTCAGGGGAGCGTTTGCAACCGTTTGGCACCATTTTTGAGTGAATTCCCAAAAGTCAGATTTTTGATGAAATTGTGACCCCGGGGCTTAGGCATTTTTTCCAAAAAATCTTTTTCGGTCGGTTAAGTTGTCGAGGGCTGATTTCTTTTTCTGTGATAAAAAGCCTTCTGTTTCGACCGCCAAACCTCTCAGGGGAGCGTTTGCAACCATTTAGCACAATTTTTTCAAAAAAATCTTTTTCGGTCGGTTAAGTTGTCGAGGGCTGATTTCTTTTCCTGTGATAAAAAGCCTTCTGTTTCGACCGCCAAACCTCTCAGGGGAGCATTTGCAACCGTTTGGCACCATTTTTGAGTGAATTGGAGAACCTCAGATTTTTGATGAAATTGTGACCACGGGGCATAGGCATTTTTTCAAAAAAATCTTTGTCGGTCGGTTAAGTTGTCGAGGGCTGATTTCTTTTCCTGTGATAAAAAGCCTTCTGTTTCGACCGCCAAACCTCTCAGGGGAGCGTTTGCAACCATTTGGCACCATTTTTGACTGAATTGCCAAAAGTCAGATTTTCGATGAAATTGTGACCCCGGGGCTGAGGCATTTTTTGAAAAAAATCTTTTTCTGCCGGTTAAGTTGTCGAGGGCTGATTTATTTTGCTGTGATAAAGAGCCTTCTGTTTTGACTGCCAAACCTTTGAGGGGAGCATTTGCAACCGTTTGGCACTATTTTTGCGTGAATTGGAGAACGTCAGATTTTTGATGAAATTGTGACCCCGGGACTTAGGCATTTTTTCAAAAAAATCTTTTTCTGCCGGTCAAGTTGTCGAGGGCTGATTTCTTCTCCTGTGATAAAAAGCCTTCTGTTTCATCCACCAAACCTCTCAGGGGAGCGTTTGCAACCGTTTGGCACCATTTTTGAGTGAATTCCCAAAAGTCAGATTTTTGATGAAATTGTGACCCCGGGGCTTAGGCATTTTTTCCAAAAAATCTTTTTCGGTCGGTTAAGTTGTCGAGGGCTGATTTCTTTTTCTGTGATAAAAAGCCTTCTGTTTCGACCGCCAAACCTCTCAGGGGAGCGTTTGCAACCATTTAGCACCATTTTTTCAAAAAAATCTTTTTCGGTCGGTTAAGTTGTCGAGGGCTGATTTCTTGTCCTGTGATAAAAAGCCTTCTGTTTCGACCGCCAAACCTCTCAGGGGAGCATTTGCAACCGTTTGGCACCATTTTTGAGTGAATTGGAGAACCTCAGATTTTTGATGAAATTGTGACCACGGGGCATAGGCATTTTTTCAAAAAAATCTTTTTCTGCCGGTCAAGTTGTCGAGGGCTGATTTCTTCTCCTGTGATAAAAAGCCTTCTGTTTTGCCCGCCAAACCTCTCAAGGGAGCGTTTGCAACCGTTTGGCACCATTTTTGTGTGAATTTGAGAACGTCAGATTTTTGATGAAGTTGTGACCCCGGGGCTTAGGCATTTTTTCAAAAAAATCTTTTTCTCCCGGTCAAGTTGTCGAGGGCTGATTTCTTTTCCTGTGATAAAAAGCCTTCTTTTTCGACCGCCAAACCTCTCAGGGGAGCGTTTGCAACCGTTTGGCACCATTTTTGAGTGAATTGCCCAAAGGCAGATTTTTGATGAAATTGTGACCCCGGGGGCTTAGGCATTTTTTCAAAAAAATCTTTTTCGGTCGGTTAAGTTGTCGAGGGCTGATTTCTTTTCCCGTGATAAAAAGCCTTCTGTTTCGACCGCCAGACCTCTCAGGGGAGCGTTTGCAACCGTTTGACACCATTTTTGTGTGAATTGGAGAACGTCAGATTTTTTATGAAATTGAGACCCCGGGGCTTAGGCATTTTTTCAAAAAAATCTTTTTCTGCCAGTGAAGTTGTCGAGGGCTGATTTCTTTTCCTGTGATAAAAAGCCTTCTGTTTCGACCGCCAAACCTCTCAGGGGAGCGTTTGCAACCATTTGGCGCCATTGTTGAGTGAATTGCCAAAAGTCAGATTTTTGATGAAATTGTGACCCCAGGGCTTAGGCATTTTTTCAAAAAAATCTTTTTCTGCCGATTAAGTTCTCGAGTGCTGATTTCTGTTCCTGTGATAAAAAGCCTTCTGTTTCGACCGCCAAACCTCTCAGGGGAGCGTTTGCAACCGTTTGGCACCATTTTTGTGTGAATTGGAGAACGTCAGATTTTTGATGAAATTGTGACCCCGGGGCTTAGGCATTTTTTCAAAAAAATCTTTTTCTGCCGGTCAAGTTGTCGAGGGCTGATTTCTTCTCCTGTGATAAAAAGCCTTCTGTTTCGTCCACCAAACCTCTCAGGGGAGCGTTTGCAACCGTTTGGCACCATTTTTGAGTGAATTCCCAAAAGTCAGATTTTTGATGAAATTGTGACCCCGGGGCTTAGGCATTTTTTCCAAAAAATCTTTTTCGGTCGGTTAAGTTGTCGAGGGCTGATTTCTTTTTCTGTGATAAAAAGCCTTCTGTTTCGACCGCCAAACCTCTCAGGGGAGCGTTTGCAACCATTTAGCACAATTTTTTCAAAAAAATCTTTTTCGGTCGGTTAAGTTGTCGAGGGCTGATTTCTTTTCCTGTGATAAAAAGCCTTCTGTTTCGACCGCCAAACCTCTCAGGGGAGCATTTGCAACCGTTTGGCACCATTTTTGAGTGAATTGGAGAACCTCAGATTTTTGATGAAATTGTGACCACGGGGCATAGGCATTTTTTCAAAAAAATCTTTGTCGGTCGGTTAAGTTGTCGAGGGCTGATTTCTTTTCCTGTGATAAAAAGCCTTCTATTTCGACCGCCAGACCTCTCAAGGGAGCGTTTGCAACCGTTTGGCACCATTTTTGAGTGAATTGCCCAAAGGCAGATTTTTGATGAAATTGTGACCCCGGGGCTTAGGCATTTTTTCAAAAAAATCTTTGTCGGTCGGTTAAGTTGTCGAGGGCTGATTTCTTTTCCTGTGATAAAAAGCCTTCTATTTCGACCGCCAGACCTCTCAGGGGAGCATTTGCAACCGTTTGGCACCATTTTTGTGTGAATTGGAGAACCTCAGATTTTTGATGAAATTGTGACCCCAGGGCTTAGGCATTTTTTCAAAAAAATCTTTTTCTGCCGGTCAAGTTGTCGAGGGCTGATTTCTTCTCCTGTGATAAAAAGCCTTCTGTTTCGTCCGCCAAACCTCTCAGGGGAGCGTTTGCAACCGTTTGGCACCATTTTTGAGTGAATTGGAGAACGTCGGATTTTTGATGAAATTGTGACCCCGGGGCTTAGGCATTTTTTCCAAAAAATCTTTTTCTGCCGGTTAAGTTCTCGAGTGCTGATTTCTTTTCCTGTGATAAAAAGCCTTCTGTTTCGACCGCCAAACCTCTCAGGGGAGCATGTCCAACCGTTTGGCACCATTTTTGAGTGAATTGCCAAAAGTCAGATTTTTGATGAAATTGTGACCCCGGGGCTTAGGCATTTTTTCAAAAAAATCTTTTTCTGCCGGTCAAGTTGTCGAGGGCTGATTTCTTTTCCTGTGATAAAAAGCCTTCTGTTTCGACCGCCAGACCTCGCAGGGGAGCATTTGCAACCGTTTGGCACCATTTTTGTGTGAATTGGAGAACCTCAGATTTTTGATGAAATTGTGACCCCGGGGCTTAGGCATTTTTTCAAAAAAATCTTTTTCTGCCGGTTAAGTTGTCGAGGGCTGATTTATTTTGCTGTGATAAAGAGCCTTCTGTTTTGACTGCCAAACCTTTGAGGGGAGCATTTGCAACCGTTTGGCACTATTTTTGCGTGAATTGGAGAACGTCAGATTTTTTATGAAATTGAGACCCCGGGGCTTAGGCATTTTTTCAAAAAAATCTTTTTCTGCCAGTGAAGTTGTCGAGGGCTGATTTCTTTTCCTGTGATAAAAAGCCTTCTGTTTCGACCGCCAAACCTCTCAGGGGAGCGTTTGCAACCATTTGGCGCCATTGTTGAGTGAATTGCCAAAAGTCAGATTTTTGATGAAATTGTGACCCCAGGGCTTAGGCATTTTTTCAAAAAAATCTTTTTCTGCCGATTAAGTTCTCGAGTGCTGATTTCTGTTCCTGTGATAAAAAGCCTTCTCTTTCGACCGCCAAACCTCTCAGGGGAGCGTTTGCAACCGTTTGGCACCATTTTTGTGTGAATTGGAGAACGTCAGATTTTTGATGAAATTGTGACCCCGGGGCTTAGGCATTTTTTCAAAAAAATCTTTTTCTGCCGGTCAAGTTGTCGAGGGCTGATTTCTTCTCCTGTGATAAAAAGCCTTCTGTTTCGTCCGCCAAACCTCTCAGGGGAGCGTTTGCAACCGTTTGGCACCATTTTTGAGTGAATTGCCAAAAGTCAGATTTTTGATGAAATTGTGACCCCGGGGCTTAGGCATTTTTTCAAAAAAATCTTTTTCTGCCGGTCAAGTTGTCGAGGGCTGAGTTCTTTTCATGTGATAAAAAGCCTTCTGTTTCGACCGCCAAACCTCTCAGGGGAGCGTTTGCAACCGTTTGGCACCATTTTTGAGTGAATTGCCAAAAGTCAGATTTTTGATGAAATTGTGACCCCGGGGCTTAGGCATTTTTTCAAAAAAATCTTTTTCTGCCGGTCAAGTTGTCGAGGGCTGATTTCTTTTCCTGTGATAAAAAGCCTTCTGTTTCGACCGCCAGACCTCTCAGGGGAGCATTTGCAACCGTTTGGCACCATTTTTGTGTGAATTGGAGAACCTCAGATTTTTGATGAAATTGTGACCCCGGGGCTTAGGCATTTTTTCAAAAAAATCTTTTTCTGCCGGTCAAGTTGTCGAGGGCTGATTTCTTCTCCTGTGATAAAAAGCCTTCTCTTTTGCCCGCCAAACCTCTCAAGGGAGCGTTTGCAACCGTTTGGCACCATTTTTGTGTGAATTTGAGAACGTCAGATTTTTGATGAAATTGTGACCCCGGGGTTTAGGCATTTTTTCAAAAAAATCTTTTTCCCCGGTCAAGTTGTCGATGCTGATTTCTTTTCCTGTGATAAAAAGCCTTCTGTTTCGACCGCCAAACCTCTCAGGGGAGCGTTCACAACCGTTTGGCACCATTTTTGAGTGAATTGCCAAAAGTCAGATTTTTGATGAAATTGTGACCCTGGGGCTTAGGCATTTTTTCAAAAAAAAAATTTTCTGCAGGTTAAGTTGACGAGGGCTGATTTATTTTTCTGTGATAAAGAGCCTTCTGTTTTTACTGCCAAACCTCTCAGGGGAGCATTTGCAACCATTTGGCACCATTTTTGTGTGAATTGGAGAACGTCAGATTTTTTATGAAATTGAGACCCCGGGGCTTAGGCATTTTTTCAAAAAAATCTTTTTCTGCCGGTCAAGTTGTCGAGGGCTTATTTCTTTTCCTCTGATAAAAAGCCTTCTGTTTCGACCGCCAAACCTCTCAGGGGAGCGTTTGCAACCGTTTGGCACCATTTTTGAGTGAATTGCCAATAGTCAGATTTTTGATGAAATTGTGACCCCGGGGTTTAGGCATTTTTTCAAAAATATCTTTTTCTGCCGGTCAAATTGTCGAGAGCTGATTTCTTTTCCTCTGATAAAAAGCCTTCTGTTTCGTCCGCCAAACCTCTCAGGGGAGCGTTTGCAACCGTTTGGCACCATTTTTGTGTGAATTGGCAATAGTCAGATTTTTGATGAAATTGTGACCCCGGGGCTTAGGCATTTTTTCAAAAAAATCTTTTTCTGCCGGTCAAGTTGTCGAGGGCTGATTTCTTTTCCTGTGATAAAAAGCCTTCTCTTTCGACCGCCAAACCTCTCAGGGGAGCATTTGCAACCGTTTGGCACTATTTTTGCGTGAATTGGAGAACGTCAGATTTTTGATGAAATTGAGACCCCGGGGCTTAGGCATTTTTTCAAAAAAATCTTTTTCTGCCAGTGAAGTTGTCGAGGGCTGATTTCTTTTCCTGTGATAAAAAGCCTTCTGTTTCGACCGCCAAACCTCTCAGGGGAGCGTTTGCAACCATTTGGCGCCATTGTTGAGTGAATTGCCAAAAGTCAGATTTTTGATGAAATTGTGACCCCAGGGCTTAGGCATTTTTTCAAAAAAATCTTTTTCTGCCGATTAAGTTCTCGAGTGCTGATTTCTGTTCCTGTGATAAAAAGCCTTCTCTTTCGACCGCCAAACCTCTCAGGGGAGCGTTTGCAACCGTTTGGCACCATTTTTGTGTGAATTGGAGAACGTCAGATTTTTGATGAAATTGTGACCCCGGGGCTTAGGCATTTTTTCAAAAAAATCTTTTTCTGCCGGTCAAGTTGTCGAGGGCTGATTTCTTCTCCTGTGATAAAAAGCCTTCTGTTTCGTCCGCCAAACCTCTCAGGGGAGCGTTTGCAACCGTTTGGCACCATTTTTGAGTGAATTGCCAAAAGTCAGATTTTTGATGAAATTGTGACCCCGGGGCTTAGGCATTTTTTCAAAAAAATCTTTTTCTGCCGGTCAAGTTGTCGAGGGCTGAGTTCTTTTCATGTGATAAAAAGCCTTCTGTTTCGACCGCCAAACCTCTCAGGGGAGCGTTTGCAACCGTTTGGCACCATTTTTGAGTGAATTGCCAAAAGTCAGATTTTTGATGAAATTGTGACCCCGGGGCTTAGGCATTTTTTCAAAAAAATCTTTTTCTGCCGGTCAAGTTGTCGAGGGCTGATTTCTTTTCCTGTGATAAAAAGCCTTCTGTTTCGACCGCCAGACCTCTCAGGGGAGCATTTGCAACCGTTTGGCACCATTTTTGTGTGAATTGGAGAACCTCAGATTTTTGATGAAATTGTGACCCCGGGGCTTAGGCATTTTTTCAAAAAAATCTTTTTCTGCCGGTCAAGTTGTCGAGGGCTGATTTCTTCTCCTGTGATAAAAAGCCTTCTCTTTTGCCCGCCAAACCTCTCAAGGGAGCGTTTGCAACCGTTTGGCACCATTTTTGTGTGAATTTGAGAACGTCAGATTTTTGATGAAATTGTGACCCCGGGGTTTAGGCATTTTTTCAAAAAAATCTTTTTCCCCGGTCAAGTTGTCGATGCTGATTTCTTTTCCTGTGATAAAAAGCCTTCTGTTTCGACCGCCAAACCTCTCAGGGGAGCGTTCACAACCGTTTGGCACCATTTTTGAGTGAATTGCCAAAAGTCAGATTTTTGATGAAATTGTGACCCTGGGGCTTAGGCATTTTTTCAAAAAAAAAATTTTCTGCAGGTTAAGTTGACGAGGGCTGATTTATTTTTCTGTGATAAAGAGCCTTCTGTTTTTACTGCCAAACCTCTCAGGGGAGCATTTGCAACCATTTGGCACCATTTTTGTGTGAATTGGAGAACGTCAGATTTTTTATGAAATTGAGACCCCGGGGCTTAGGCATTTTTTCAAAAAAATCTTTTTCTGCCGGTCAAGTTGTCGAGGGCTTATTTCTTTTCCTCTGATAAAAAGCCTTCTGTTTCGACCGCCAAACCTCTCAGGGGAGCGTTTGCAACCGTTTGGCACCATTTTTGAGTGAATTGCCAATAGTCAGATTTTTGATGAAATTGTGACCCCGGGGTTTAGGCATTTTTTCAAAAATATCTTTTTCTGCCGGTCAAATTGTCGAGAGCTGATTTCTTTTCCTCTGATAAAAAGCCTTCTGTTTCGTCCGCCAAACCTCTCAGGGGAGCGTTTGCAACCGTTTGGCACCATTTTTGTGTGAATTGGCAATAGTCAGATTTTTGATGAAATTGTGACCCCGGGGCTTAGGCATTTTTTCAAAAAAATCTTTTTCTGCCGGTCAAGTTGTCGAGGGCTGATTTCTTTTCCTGTGATAAAAAGCCTTCTCTTTCGACCGCCAAACCTCTCAGGGGAGCATTTGCAACCGTTTGGCACTATTTTTGCGTGAATTGGAGAACGTCAGATTTTTGATGAAATTGTGACCCCGGGGCTTAGGCATTTTTTCAAAAAAATCTTTTTCTGCCGGTCAAGTTGTCGAGGGCTGATTTCTTTTCCTGTGATAAAAAGCCTTCTCTTTCGACCGCCAAACCTCTCAGGGGAGCGTTTGCAACCATTTGGCACCAATTTTGAGTGAATTGCCAAAAATCAGATTTTTGATGAAATTGTTACCCCGGGGCTTAGGCATTTTTTCAAAAAAATCTTTTTCTGCCGGTCAAGTTGTCGAGGGCTGATTTATTTTGCTGTGATAAAAAGCCTTCTGTTTCGACCGCCAGACCTCTCAGGGGAGCATTTGCAACCGTTTGGCACCATTTTTGAGTGAATTGCCAAAAGTCAGATTTTTTATTAAATTGTGACCCCGGGGCTTAGGAATTTTTTGAAATTTTTTTTTTTCTGCCGGTCATGTTTTCGAGGGCGGATTTCTTTTCCTGTGATAAAAAGCCTTCTCTTTCGACCGCCAAACTTCTCAGGGGAGCGTTTGCAACCATTTGGCACCATTTTTGACTGAATTGCCAAAAGTCAGATTTTTGATGAAATTGTGACCCCGGGGCTTAGGCATTTTTTCAAAAAAATCTTTTTCTGCCGGTTAAGTTGCCGAGGGCTGATTTATTTTCCTGTGATAAATAGCCTTCTGTTTTGACTGCCAAACCTTTCAGGGGAGCATTTGCAACCGTTTGGCACCATTTTTGAGTGAATTGCCAAAAGTCAGATTTTTTATTAAATTGTGACCCCGGGGCTTAGGCATTTTTTCAAAAAAAATTTTTTCTGCCGGTCATGTTTTCGAGGGCTGATTTCTTTTCCAGTGATAAAAAGCCTTCTCTTACGACCACCAAACTTCTCAGGGGAGCGTTCGCGACCATTTGGCTCCATTTTTGACTGCCAAAAGTCAGATTTTCGATGAAATTGTGACCCCGGGGCTTAGGCATTTTTTCAAAAAAATCTTTTTCTGCCGGTTAAGTTGTCGAGGGCTGATTTATTTTGCTGTGATAAAGAGCCTTCTGTTTTGACTGCCAAACCTTTGAGGGGAGCATTTGCAACCGTTTGGCACCATTTTTGCGTGAATTGGAGAACGTCAGATTTTTGATGAAATTGTGACCCCGGGGCTTAGGCATTTTTTCAAAAAAATCTTTTTCTGCCGGTCAAGTTGTCGAGGGCTGATTTCTTTTCCTGTGATAAAAAGCCTTCTGTTTCGACCGCCAAACCTCTCAAGGGAGTGTTTGCAACCATTGGGCACCATTTTTGAGTGAATTGCCAAAAGTCAGATTTTTGATGAAACTGTGACCCTGGGGCTTAGGCATTTTTTCAAAAAAATCTTTTTCTGCCGGTCAAGTTGTCGAGGGCTGATTTCTTTTCCTGTGATAAAAAGCCTTTTCTTTCGACCGCCAAACCTCTCAGGGGAGCGTTTGCAAGCATTTGGCACCATTTTTGAGTGAATTGCCAAAAGTCTGATTTTTGATGAAATTGTGACCCCGGGGCTTAGGCATTTTTTCAAAAAAATCGTTTTCTGCCAGTGAAGTTGTCGAGGGCTGAGTTGTTTTCCTGTGATAAAAAGCCTTCTGTTTCGACCGCCAAACCTCTCAGGGGAGCGTTTACAACCGTTTGGCACCATTTTTGAGTGAATTGCCAAAAGTCAGATTTTTGATGAAATTGTGACCCCGGGGCTTAGGCATTTTTTCAAAAACATCTTTTTCTGCCGGTTATGTTGTCGAGGGCTGATTTCTTGTTCTGTGATAGAAAGCCTTCTGTTTTGAACGCCAAACCTTTCAGGGGAGCATGTGCAACCGTTTGGCACCATTTTTGTGTGAATTGGAGAACGTCAGATTTTTGATGAAATTGTGACCCTGGGGCTTAGGCATTTTTTCAAAAAAATCTTTTTATGCCGGTCATGTTGTCGAGGGCTGATTTATTTTCCTGTGATAAAAAGCCTTCTGTTTCGACCGCCAAACCTCTCAGGGGAGCGTTTACAACCGTTTGGCACCATTTTTGAGTGAATTGCCAAAAGTCAGATTTTTGATGAAATTGTGACCCCGGGGCTTACGCATTTTTTCAAAAAAAAAAAAAATTCTGCAGGTTAAGTTGACGAGGGCTGATTTATTTTCCTGTGATAAAGAGCTTTCTGTTTTTACTGCCCAACCTTTCAGGGGAGCATTTGCAACCATTTGGCACCATTTTTGTGTGAATTGGAGAACGTCAAATTTTTTATGAAATTGTGACCCCGGGGCTTTGGCATTTTTTCAAAAAAATCTTTTTCTGCCGGTCAAGTTGTCGAGGGCTGATTTCTTTTGCTGTGATAAAAAGCCTTCTGTTTCGACCACCAAACCTCTCATGGGAGCATTTGCAACCGTTTGGCACCAATTTTGAGTGAATTGCCGAAAGTCAGATTTTGGATGAAATTGTGACCCCGGGGCTTAGGGATTTTTTCAAAAAAAATCTTTTTCTGCCGTTGAAGTTTTGGAGGGCTGATTTCCTTTCCTGTGATAAAAAGGCTTCTGTTTCGACCGCCAAAACTCTCATGGGAGCATTTGCAACCGTCTGGCACCATTTTTGAGTGAATTGCCCAAAGTCAGATTTTCGATGAAATTGTGACCCCGGGGCTTACGCATTTTTTCAAAAAAAAAAAATTTCTGCCGGTCATGTTGTCGAGGGCTTATTTCTTTTCCTGTTATAAAAAGCCATCTGTTTCGACCGCCAAACCTCTCAGGGGAGCGTCACAATTTCATCAAAAATCTGACTATTGGCAATTCACACAAAAATCGTGCCAAACGGTTGCAAACGCTCCCCTGAGAGGTTTGGCGGTCAAAACAGAAGGCTTTTTATCAGAGGAAAAGAAATCAGCCCTCGACCACTTGACCGGCAGAAAAAGATTTTTTTGAAAAAATGCCTAAGCCCCGGGGTCACAATTTCATCAAAAATCTGACGTTTTCCAATTCACACAAAAATGGTGCCAAACAGTTGCACATGCTCCCCTGAAAGGTTTGGCAGTCAAAACAGGAGGCTCTTTATCACAGCAAAATAAATCAGCCCTCGACAACTTAACCGGCAGAAAAAGATTTTTTTGAAAAAATGCCTAAGCCCCGGGGTCACAATTTCATCAAAAATCTGACGTTCTCCAATTCACACAAAAATGGTGCCAAACGGTTGCAAATGCTCCCCTGAAAGGTTTGGCAGTAAAACAGAAGGCTCTTTATCACAGGACAATAAATCAGCCCTCGACAACTTAACCGGCAGAAAAAGATTTTTTTGAAAAAATGCGTAAGCCCCGGGGTCACAATTTCATCAAAAATCTGACTTTTGGCAATTCAGTCAAAAATGGTGCCAAATGGTTGCAAACACTCCCCTGAGAGGTTTGGCGGTCGAAATAGAAGGCTTTTTATCACAGGAGAAGAAATCAGCCCTCGACAACTTAACCGGCAGAAAAAGATTCTTTTGAAAAAATGCCTAAGCCCCGGGGTCACAATTTCATCAAAAATCCGACGTTCTCCAATTCACGCAAAAATAGTGCCAAACGGTTGCAAATGCTCCCATGAGAGGTTTGGTGGTCGAAACAGAAGGCTTTTTATCACAGGAAAAGAAATCAGACCTCAACAACTTAACCGGCAGAAAAAGATTTTTTTTAAAAAAATAGCTAAGCCCCAGGGTCAAACTTTCATCAAAAATCTGACTTTTGGCAATTCACTCAAAAATGGTGCCAAATGGTTGCAAACACTCCCTTGAGAGGTTTGGCGGTCGAAACAAAAGGCTTTTTATCACAGAAAAAGAAATCAGCCCACGACAACTTGACCGGCAGAAAAAGATTTTTTTGAAAAAATGCCTAAGCCCCGGGGTCTCAACTTCATAAAAAATTTGACGTTCTCCATTTCACACAAAAATGGTGCCAAATGGTTGCAAATGCTCCCCTGAAAGGTTTGGCAGTAAAAACAGAAGGCTCTTTATCACAGGAAAATAAATCAGCCCTCGACAACTTGACAGGCAGAAAAAGTTTTGTTGAAAAAATGCCTAAGCCCCGGGGTCAGAATTTCATCAAAAATCTGAATTTTGGCAATTCAGTCAAAAATGGTGCCAAATGGTTGCAAACGCTCCCCTGAGAGGTTTGGCGGTCGAAACAGAAGGCTTTTTATCACCGGAAAAGAAATAAGCCCTCGACAACTTCACTGGTAGAAAAAGTTTTTTTTGAAAAAATGCCTAAGCCCCGGGGTCACAATTTCATCAAAAATCGGACTTTCAGCAATTCACTCAAAAATGGTGCCAAACGGTTGCACATGCTCCCCTGCAAGCTTTGGCGGTTGAAACAGAAGGCTTTTTATCACAGGAAAAGAACTCAGCCCTCAACAACTTCACGGACAGAAAAAGATTTTTTTAAAAAAATGCCTAAGCTCCAGGGTCACAATTTCATCCGAAATCTGACTTTGGGCAATTCACTCAAAAATGGTGCTAAATGCTTGCAAACGCTCCCCTGAGAGGTTTGGCGGTCGAAAGAGAAGGCTTTTTATCACAGGAAAAGAAATCAGCCCTCGACAACTTGACCGGCAGAAAAGATTTTTTTGAAAAATGCCTAAGCCCCGGGGTCACAATTTCATCAAAAATCTGACTTTTGGCAATTCAGTCAAAAATGGTGCCAAATGGTTGCAAACGCTCCCCTGAGAGGTTTGGCGGTTGAAACAGAAGGCTTTTTATCACAGGAAAAGAAATCAGTCCTCGACAACTTCACTGGCAGAAAAAGATTTTTTTGAAAAAACGCCTAAGCCCCAGAGTCACAATTTCATCAAAAATCTGACTATTGGCAATTCACACAAAAATGGTGCCAAACGGTGGCAAACGCTCCCCTGAGAGGTTTGGCGAACGAAACAGAAGGCTTTTTATCAGAGGAATGAAATCAGCCCTCGACAACTTGTCCGGCAGAAAAAGATTTTTTTGAAAAAATGCCTATGTCCCGGGGTCACAATTTCATCAAAAATCTGACTATTGGCAATTCACACAAAAATGGTGCCAAACGGTGGCAAACGCTCCCTTGAGAGGTTTGGCGGTCCAAACAGAAGGCTTTTTATCAGAGGAAAAGAAATCAGCCCTCGACAACTTGACCGGCAGAAAAAGATTTTTTTGAAAAAATGCCTAAACCCCGGGGTCACAATTTCATCAAAAATCTGACGTTCTCCAATTCACGCAAAAATAGTGCCAAACGGTTTCAAATGCTCCCCTCAAAGGTTTGGCAGTCAAAACAGAAGGCTCTTTATCACAGCAAAAGAAATCAGCCCTCGACAACTTAACCGGCAGAAAAAGATTTTTTTGAAAAAATGCCTAAGCCCCGGGGTCACAATTTCATCAAAAATCTGACTTTTGGCAATTCACTCAAAAATGGTGCCAAACAGTTGTAAACGCTCCCCTGAGAGGTTTGGCGGTGGAAACAGAAGGCTTTTTATCACAGGAAAAGAACTCAGCCCTCAACAACTTCACTGGAAGAAAAAGATTTTTTTTAAAAAAGTGCCTAAGCCCCGGGGTCACAATTTCATCAAAAATCTGACTTTTGGCAATTCAGTCAAAAATGGTGCCAAACGGTTGCAAACGCTCCCCTGAGAGGTTTGGAGGTCGAAACAGAAGGCTTTCTATCACAGGAAAAGAAATCAGCCCTCGACAACTTCACTGGCAGAAAAAGATTTTTTTGAAAAAACGCCTAAGCCCCGGGGTCACAATTTCATTAAAAATCTGACTTTTGGCAATTCACTCAAAAATGGTGCCAAACGGTTGCAAACGCTCCCCTGAGAGGTTTGGGGGTCGAAACAGAAGGCTTTTTATCACAGGAGAAGAAATAAGCCCTCGACAACTTAACCGGCTGAAAAAGATTTTTTTGAAAAAATGCCTAAGCCCCGGGGTCACAATTTCATCAAAAATCTGAGTTTTGGCAATTCACTCAAAAATGGTGCCAAACGGTTGCAAACGCTCCCCTGAGAGGTTTGGCTTTCAAAACAGAAGGCTTTTTATCACAAGAAAAGAAATCAGCCCTCGACAACTTGACCGGCAGAAAAAGATTTTTTTGAAAAAATGCCTAAGCCCCGGGGTCACAATTTCATCAAAAATCTGACGTTCTCCAATTCACACAAAAATGGTGCCAAACGGTTGCAAACGCTCCCCTGAGAGGTTTGGCTTTCAAAACAGAAGGCTTTTTATCACAGGAAAAGAAATCAGCCCTCGAAAATTTAACGGGCAGAAAAAGATTTTTTTGAAAAAATGCCTAAGCCCCGGGATCACAATTTCATCAAAAATCTGACTTTTGGCAATTCACTCAAAAATGGTGCCAAATGCTTGCAAACGCTCCCCTGAGAGGTTTGGCGGTCCAAACAGAAGGCTTTTTATCAGAGGAAAAGAAATCAGCCCTCGACAACTTGACCGGCAGAAAAAGATTTTTTTGAAAAAATGCCTAAACCCCGGGGTCACAATTTCATCAAAAATCTGACGTTCTCCAATTCACGCAAAAATAGTGCCAAACGGTTGCAAATGCTCCCCTCAAAGGTTTGGCAGTCAAAACAGAAGGCTCTTTATCACAGCAAAATAAATCAGCCCTCGACAACTTAACCGGCAGAAAAAGATTTTTTTAAAAAAATGCCTAAGCCCCGGGGTCACAATTTCATCAAAAATCTGACGTTCTCCAATTCACACAAAAATGGTGCCAAACGGTTGCAAACGCTCCCCTGAGAGGTTTGGAGGTCGAAACAGAAGGCTTTCTATCACTGGAAAAGAAATCAGCCCTCGACAACATGACTGGCAGAAAAAGATTTTTTTGAAAAAATGCCTAAGCCCCGGGATCACAATTTCATCAAAAATCTGACTTTTGGCAATTCACTCAAAAATGATGCCAAATGCTTGCAAACACTCCCCTGAGAGGTTTGGCGGTTGAAACAGAAGGCTTTTTATCACAGGAAAAGAAATCAGCCCTCGACAACTTCACTGGCAGAAAAAGATTTTTTTTGAAAAAACGCCTAAGCCCCGGGGTCACAATTTCATCAAAAATCTGACTTTTGGCAATTCACTCAAAAATGGTGCCTAACGGTTGCAAACGCTCCCCTGAGAGGTTTGGCGGTCGAAACAGAAGGCTTTTTATCACAGGAAAAGAAATCAGCCCTCGACAACATGACCGGCAGAAAATTTTTTTTTTGAAAAAATGCCTAAGCCCCGGGGTCACAATTTAATCAAAAATCTGACTTTTGGCAATTCACTCAAAAATGGTGCCAAACGGTTGCAAATGCTCCCCTGAAAGGTTTGGCAGTCAAAACAGAAGGCTATTTATCACAGGAAAATAAATCAGCCCTCGACAACTTGACCGGCAGAAAAAGATTTTTTTGAAAAAATGCCTAAGCCCCGGGGTCACAATTTCATCAAAAATCTGACTTTTGGCAATTCAGTCAAAAATGGTGCCAAACGGTTCCAAACGCTCCCCTGAGAGGTTTGGCGGTCGAAACAGAAGGCTTCTTATCACAGGAAAAGAAATCATCCCTCGACAATTTGACCGGCAGAAAAAGATTTTTTTGAAAAAATGCCAAAGCCCTGGAGTCACAATTTCATCAAAAATCTGACGTTCTCCAATTCACACAAAAATGGAGCCAAACGGTTGCACATGCTCCCCTGAAAGGTTTGGCGTTCAAAACAGAAGGCTTTTTATCACAGGACAAGAAATCAGCCCTCGACAACTTAACCGGCAGAAAAAGATTTTTTTGAAAAAATGCCTAAGCCCCGGGGTCACAATTTCATTAAAAATCTGACTTTTGGCAATTCACTGAAAAATGCTGCAAAAAGGTTGCAAACGCTCCCCTGAGAGGTTTGGCGGTCGAAAGAGAAGGCTTTTTATCACAGGAAAAGAAATCAGCCCTCGACAACTTGACCGGCAGAAAAAGATTTTTTTGAAAAAATGCCTAAGCCCCGGGATCACAATTTCATCAAAAATCTGACTTTTGGCAATTCACACAAAAATGGTGCCAAACAGTTGGAAATGCTCCCCTGAAATGTTTGGCAGTCAAAACAGAAGGCTCTTTATCACAGCAAAATAAATCTGCCCTCGACAACTTAACCGGCAGAAGAAGATTTTTTTGAAAAAATGCCTAAGCCCCGGGGTCACAATTTCATCAAAAATCTGACTTTTGGCAATTCACTCAAAAATAGTGCCAAACGGTTGCAAATGCTCCCCTGAGAGTTTTGGCGGTCGAAACAGAAGGCTTTTTATAACAGGAAAAGAAATCAGCCCTCGACAACTTCACTGGCAGAAAAAGATTTTTTTCAAAAAACGCCTAAGCCCCGGGGTCACAATTTCATCAAAAATCTGACTTTTGGCAATTCACTCAAAAATGGTGCCTAACGGTTGCAAACGCTCCCCTGAGAGGTTTGGCGGTCGAAACAGAAGGCTTTTTATCACAGGAAAAGAAATCAGCCCTCGACAACATGACCATCAGAAAAAAATTTTTTTGAAAAAATGCCTAAGCCCCGGGGTCACAATTTAATCAAAAATCTGACTTTTGGCAATTCACTCAAAAATGGTGCCAAACGGTTGCAAATGCTAACCTGAAAGGTTTGGCAGTCAAAACAGAAGGCTATTTATCACAGGAAAATAAATCAGCCCTCGACAACTTGACCGGCAGAAAAAGATTTTTTTGAAAAAATGCCAAAGCCCCGGGGTCACAATTTCATCAAAAATCTGACTTTTGGCAATTCAGTCAAAAATGGTGCCAAACGGTTGCAAACGCTCCCCTGAGAGGTTTGGCGGTTGAAACAGAAGGCTTTTTATCACAGGAAAATAAATCAGCCCTTGACAACTTGACCGGCAGAAAAAGATTTTTTTGAAATAATGCCTAAACCCCGGGGTCACAATTTCATCAAAAATCTGACTTTTGGCAATTCACTCAAAAATGGTGCCAAACGGTTGTAAACGCTCCCCTGAGAGGTTTGGCAGTCGAGACAGAAGGCTTTTTATCACAGGAAAAGAAATCAGCCCTCAACAACTTGACCGGCAGAAAAAGATTTTTTTGAAAAAATGCCTAAGCCCCGGGGTCACAATTTCATCAAAAATCTGACGTTCTCCAATTCACACAAAAATGGTGCCAAACGGTTGCACATGCTCCCCTGAAAGCTTTGGCGTTCAAAACAGAAGGCTTTTTATCACAGGACAAGAAATCAGCCCTCGACGACTTAACCGGCAGAAAAAGATTTTTTTGAAAAAATGCCTAAGCCACGGGGTCACAATTTCATCAAAAAATTGACTTTTGGCAATTCACTCAAAAATGGTGCCAAAAGGTTGCAAACGCTCCCCTGAGAGGTTTGGCGGTCGAAAGAGAAGGCTTTTTATCACTGGAAAAGAAATCAGCCCTCGACAACTTCACTGGCAGAAAAAGATTTTTTTGAAAAAATGCCTAAGCCCCGGGGTCACAATTTCATCAAATACCTGACTTTTGGCAATTCACTCAAAAATGGTGCCAAACGGTTGCAAACGCTCCCCTGAGAGGTTTGGCGGTCGAAACAGAAGGCTTTTTATCACAGGAGAAGAAATCAGCCCTCGACAACTTAACCAGCAGAAAAAGATTTTTTTGAAAAAATGCCTAAGCCCCGGGGTCACAATTTCATCAAAAATCTGACGTTTGGCAATTCAGTCAAAAATGGTGCCAAACTGTTCCAAACGCTCCCCTGAGAGGTTTTGCGGTCGAAACAGAAGGCTTTTTATCACAGGAGAAGAAATCAGCCCTCGACAACTTAACTGGCAGAAAAACATTTTTTTGCAAAAATGCCTAAGCCCCGGGGTCACAATTTCATCAAAAATCTGACTTTTGGCATTTCACTCAAAAATGGTGCCAAACAGTTGCAAACGCTCCCCTGAGAGGTTTGGCTTTCAAAACAGAAGGCTTTTTATCACAGGAAAAGAAATCAGTCCTCGACAACTTGACCGGCAGAAAAAGATTTTTTTGAAAAAATGCCTAAGCCCCTGGGTCACAATTTCATCAAAAATCTGACGTTCTCCAATTCACACAAAAATGGAGCCAAACGGTTGCACATGCTCCCCTGAAAGGTTTGGCGTTCAAAACAGAAGGCTTTTTATCACAGGACAAGAAATCAGCCCTCGACAACTTAACCGGCAGAAAAAGATATTTTTGAAAAAATGCCTAAGCCCCGGGGTCACAATTTCATCAAAAATCTGACTTTTGGCAATTCACTCAAAAATGGTGCCAAAAGGTTGCAAACGCTCCCCTGAGAGGTTTGGCGGTCGAAAGAGAAGGCTTTTTATCACAGGAAAAGAAATCAGCCCTCGACAACTTGACCGGCAGAAAAAGATTTTTTTGAAAGAATGACGAAGCCCGGGGTCACAATTTCATCAAAAATCTGACTTTTGGCAATTCACACAAAAATGGTGCCAAACAGTTGGAAATGCTCCCCTGAAAGGTTTGGCAGTCAAAATAAAAGGCTCTTTATCACAGGAAAATAAATCAGCCCTCGACAACTTAACCGGCAGAAAAAGATTTTTTTGAAAAAATGCCTAAGCCCCGGGATCACAATTTCATCAAAAATCTGACTTTTGGCAATTCAGTCAAAAATGGTGCCAAACGGTTGCAAACGCTCCCCTGAGAGGTTTGGCGGTTGAAACAAAAGGCTTTTTATCACAAGAAAATAAATCAGCCCTCCACAACTTGACCGGCAGAAAAAGATTTTTTTGAAAAAATGCCTAAGCCCCGGGGTCACAATTTCATCAAAAATCTGACTTTTGGCATTTCACTCAAAAATGGTGCCAAACAGTTGCAAACGCTCCCCTGAGAGGTTTTGCGGTCGAAACAGAAGGCTTTTTATCACAGGAGAAGAAATCAGCCCTCGACAACTTAACTGGCAGAAAAACATTTTTTTGCAAAAATGCCTAAGCCCCGGGGTCACAATTTCATCAAAAATCTGACTTTTGGCATTTCACTCAAAAATGGTGCCAAACAGTTGCAAACGCTCCCCTGAGAGGTTTGGCTTTCAAAACAGAAGGCTTTTTATCACAGGAAAAGAAATCAGTCCTCGACAACTTGACCGGCAGAAAAAGATTTTTTTGAAAAAATGCCTAAGCCCCTGGGTCACAATTTCATCAAAAATCTGACGTTCTCCAATTCACACAAAAATGGAGCCAAACGGTTGCACATGCTCCCCTGAAAGGTTTGGCGTTCAAAACAGAAGGCTTTTTATCACAGGACAAGAAATCAGCCCTCGACAACTTAACCGGCAGAAAAAGATTTTTTTGAAAAAATGCCTAAGCCCCGGGGTCACAATTTCATCAAAAATCTGACTTTTGGCAATTCACTCAAAAATGGTGCCAAAAGGTTGCAAACGCTCCCCTGAGAGGTTTGGCGGTCGAAAGAGAAGGCTTTTTATCACAGGAAAAGAAATCAGCCCTCGACAACTTGACCGGCAGAAAAAGATTTTTTTGAAAGAATGACGAAGCCCGGGGTCACAATTTCATCAAAAATCTGACTTTTGGCAATTCACACAAAAATGGTGCCAAACAGTTGGAAATGCTCCCCTGAAAGGTTTGGCAGTCAAAATAAAAGGCTCTTTATCACAGGAAAATAAATCAGCCCTCGACAACTTAACCGGCAGAAAAAGATTTTTTTGAAAAAATGCCTAAGCCCCGGGATCACAATTTCATCAAAAATCTGACTTTTGGCAATTCAGTCAAAAATGGTGCCAAACGGTTGCAAACGCTCCCCTGAGAGGTTTGGCGGTTGAAACAAAAGGCTTTTTATCACAAGAAAATAAATCAGCCCTCCACAACTTGACCGGCAGAAAAAGATTTTTTTGAAAAAATGCCTAAGCCCCGGGGTCACAATTTCATCAAAAATCTGACTTTTGGCATTTCACTCAAAAATGGTGCCAAACAGTTGCAAACGCTCCCCTGAGAGGTTTGGCTTTCAAAATAGAAGGCTTTTTATCACAGGAAAAGAAATCAGTCCTCGACAACTTGACCGGCAGAAAAAGATTTTTTTGAAAAAATGCCTAAGCCCCGGGGTCACAATTTCATCAAAAATCTGACTTTTGGCAATTCACTCAAAAATGGTGCCAAACAGTTGTAAACGCTTCCCTGAGAGGTTTGGCGGTCGAAACAGAAGGCTTTTTATCACAGGAAAAGAACTCAGCCCTCAACAACTTCACTGGCAGAAAAAGATTTTTTTAAAAAAAATGTCTAAGCCCCGGGGTCACAATTTCATCAAAAATCTGACTTTTGGCAATTCAGTCAAAAATGGTGCCAAACGGTTGCAAACGCTCCCCTGAGAGGTTTGGCTTTCAAAACAGAAGGCTTTTTATCACAGGAAAAGAAATCAGCCCTCGACAACTTGACCGGCAGAAAAAGATTTTTTTGAAAAAATGCCTAAGCCCCGGGGTCACAATTTCATCAAAAATCTGACGTTCTCCAATTCACACAAAAATGGTGCCAAACGGTTGCAAATGCTCCCTTGAAAGGTTAGGCAGTCAAAACAGAAGGCTTTTTATCACAGGAGAAGAAATCAGCCCTCGACAACTTAACCAGCAGAAAAAGATTTTTTTGAAAAAATGCCTAAGCCCCGGGGTCACAATTTCATCAAAAATCTGACGTTTGGCAATTCAGTCAAAAATGGTGCCAAACTGTTCCAAACGCTCCCCTGAGAGGTTTTGCGGTCGAAACAGAAGGCTTTTTATCACAGGAGAAGAAATCAGCCCTCGACAACTTAACTGGCAGAAAAACATTTTTTTGAAAAAATGCCTAAGCCCCGGGGTCACAATTTCATCAAAAATCTGACTTTTGGCATTTCACTCAAAAATGGTGCCAAACAGTTGCAAACGCTCCCCTGAGAGGTTTGGCTTTCAAAACAGAAGGCTTTTTATCACAGGAAAAGAAATCAGCCCTCGACAACTTGACCGGCAGAAAAAGATTTTTTTGAAAAAATGCCTAAGCCCCGGGGTCACAATTTCATCAAAAATCTGACGTTCTCCAATTCACACAAAAATGGTGCCAAACGGTTGCAAACGCTCCCCTGAGAGGTTTGGCTTTCAAAACAGAAGGCTTTTTATCACAGGAAAAGAAATCAGCCCTCGAAAACTTAACGGGCAGAAAAAGATTTTTTTGAAAAAATGCCTAAGTCACAATTTCATCAAAAATCTGACTTTTGGCAATTCACTCAAAAATGGTGCCAAATGCTTGCAAACGCTCCCCTGAGAGGTTTGGCGGTCGAAAGAGAAGGCTTTTTATCACAGGAAAAGAAATCAGCCCTCGACAACTTGACCGGCAGAAAAAGATTATTTTCAAAAAACGCCTAAGCCCCGGGGTCACAATTTCATCAAAAATCTGACTATTGGCAATTCACACAAAAATGGTGCCAAACGGGGGCAAACGCTCCCCTGAGAGGTTTGGCGGTCGAAACAGAAGGCTTTTTATCAGAGGAAAAGAAATCAGCCCTCGACAACTTGACCGGCAGAAAAAGATTTTTTTGAAAAAATGCCTAAGCCCCGGGGTCACAATTTCATCAAAAATCTGACTATTGGCAATTCACACAAAAATGGTGCCAAACATTGGCAAACGCTCCCCTGAGAGATTTAGCGGTCCAAACAGAAGGCATTTTATCAGAGGAAAAGAAATCAGCCCTCGACAACTTGACCGGCAGAAAAAGATTTTTTTGAAAAAATGCCTAAACCCCGGGGTCACAATTTCATCAAAAATCTGACGTTCTCCAGTTCACGCAAAAATAGTGCCAAACGGTTGCTAATGCTCCCCTCAAAGGTTTGGCAGTCAAAACAGAAGGCTCTTTATCACAGCAAAATAAATCAGCCCTCGACAACTTAACCGGCAGAAAAAGATTTTTTTGAAAAAATGTCTAATCCCCGGGGTCACAATTTCATCAAAAATCTGACTTTTGGCAATTCACTCAAAAATGGTGCCTAACGGTTGCAAACGCTCCCCTGAGATGTTTGGCGGTCGAAACAGAAGGCTTTTTATCACTGGAAAAGAAATCAGCCCTCGACAACTTCACTGGCAGAAAAAGATTTTTTTGAAAAAATGCCTAAGACCCGGGGTCACAATTTCATCAAAAACCTGATTTTTGGCAATTCACTCAAAAATGATGCCAAACGGTTGCAAACGCTCCCCTGAGAGGTTTGGCGGTCGAAACAGAAGGCTTTTTATCACAGGAGAAGAAATCAGCCCTCGACAACTTAACTGGCAGAAAAAGTTTTTTTTGAAAAAATGCCTAATCCCCGGGGTCACAATTTCATCAAAAATCTGACTTTTGGCAATTCACTCAAAAATGGTGCCAAAGGGTTGCAAACGCTCCCCTGAGAGGTTTGGCTTTCAAAACAGAAGGCTTTTTATCACAGGAGAAGAAATCAGCCCTCGACAACTTAACCGGCAGAAAAAGATTTTTTTGAAAAAATGCCTAAGCCCCGGGGTCACAATTTCATCAAAAATCTGACTTTTGGCAATTCAGTCAAAAATGGTGCCAAACGGTTGCAAACGCTCCCCTGAGAGGTTTGGCGGACGAAACAGAAGGCTTTTTATCAGAGGAAAAGAAATCAGCCCTCGACAACTTGACCGGCAGAAAAAGATTTTTTTGAAAAAATGCCTAAGCCCCGGGGTCACAATTTCATCAAAAATCTGCCTTTGGGCAATTCACTCAAAAATGGTGCCAAACGGTTGCAAACGCTCCCCTGAGAGGTTTGGCGGTCGAAACAGAAGGCTTTTTATCACAGGAGAAGAAATCAGCCCTCGACAACTAGACCGGCAGAAAAAGATTTTTTTGAAAAAATGCCTAAGCCCCGGGGTCACAATTTCATCGAAAATCTGACTTTTGGCAATTCAGTCAAAAATGGTGCCAAACGGTTGCAAACGCTCCCCTGAGAGGTTTGGCGGTCGAAACAGAAGGCTTTTTATCACAGGAGAAGAAATCAGCCCTCGACAACTTAACCAGCAGAAAAAGATTTTTTTGAAAAAATGCCTAAGCCCCGGGGTCACAATTTCATCAAAAATCTGACGTTTGGCAATTCAGTCAAAAATGGTGCCAAACTGTTCCAAACGCTCCCCTGAGAGGTTTTGCGGTCGAAACAGAAGGCTTTTTATCACAGGAGAAGAAATCAGCCCTCGACAACTTAACTGGCAGAAAAACATTTTTTTGCAAAAATGCCTAAGCCCCGGGGTCACAATTTCATCAAAAATCTGACTTTTGGCATTTCACTCAAAAATGGTGCCAAACAGTTGCAAACGCTCCCCTGAGAGGTTTGGCTTTCAAAACAGAAGGCTTTTTATCACAGGAAAAGAAATCAGTCCTCGACAACTTGACCGGCAGAAAAAGATTTTTTTGAAAAAATGCCTAAGCCCCGGGGTCACAATTTCATCAAAAATCTGACGTTCTCCAATTCACACAAAAATGGAGCCAAACGGTTGCACATGCTCCCCTGAAAGGTTTGGCGTTCAAAACAGAAGGCTTTTTATCACAGGACAAGAAATCAGCCCTCGACAACTTAACCGGCAGAAAAAGATTTTTTTGAAAAAATGCCTAAGCCCCGGGGTCACAATTTCATCAAAAATCTGACTTTTGGCAATTCACTCAAAAATGGTGCCAAAAGGTTGCAAACGCTCCCCTGAGAGGTTTGGCGGTCGAAAGAGAAGGCTTTTTATCACAGGAAAAGAAATCAGCCCTCGACAACTTGACCGGCAGAAAAAGATTTTTTTGAAAGAATGACGAAGCCCGGGGTCACAATTTCATCAAAAATCTGACTTTTGGCAATTCACACAAAAATGGTGCCAAACAGTTGGAAATGCTCCCCTGAAAGGTTTGGCAGTCAAAATAAAAGGCTCTTTATCACAGGAAAATAAATCAGCCCTCGACAACTTAACCGGCAGAAAAAGATTTTTTTGAAAAAATGCCTAAGCCCCGGGATCACAATTTCAACAAAAATCTGACTTTTGGCAATTCAGTCAAAAATGGTGCCAAACGGTTGCAAACGCTCCCCTGAGAGGTTTGGCGGTTGAAACAAAAGGCTTTTTATCACAAGAAAATAAATCAGCCCTCCACAACTTGACCGGCAGAAAAAGATTTTTTTGAAAAAATGCCTAAGCCCCGGGGTCACAATTTCATCGAAAATCTGACTTTTGGCATTTCACTCAAAAATGGTGCCAAACAGTTGCAAACGCTCCCCTGAGAGGTTTGGCTTTCAAAACAGAAGGCTTTTTATCACAGGAAAAGAAATCAGTCCTCGACAACTTGACCGGCAGAAAAAGATTTTTTTGAAAAAATGCCTAAGCCCCGGGGTCACAATTTCATCAAAAATCTGACTTTTGGCAATTCACTCAAAAATGGTGCCTAACAGTTGTAAACGCTTCCCTGAGAGGTTTGGCGGTCGAAACAGAAGGCTTTTTATCACAGGAAAAGAACTCAGCCCTCAACAACTTCACTGGCAGAAAAAGATTTTTTTTAAAAAAATGTCTAAGCCCCGGGGTCACAATTTCATCAAAAATCTGACTTTTGGCAATTCAGTCAAAAATGGTGCCAAACGGT
The DNA here is from genome assembly GCF_965153285.1 of Podarcis tiliguerta. NCBI lineage: Eukaryota > Metazoa > Chordata > Lepidosauria > Squamata > Lacertidae > Podarcis > Podarcis tiliguerta. Next base: position 80,109,631 of record NC_139539.1, read on the forward strand.
TGCAAACGCTCCCCTGAGAGGTTTGGCTTTCAAAACAGAAGGCTTTTTATCACAGGAAAAGAAATCAGCCCTCGACAACTTGACCGGCAGAAAAAGATTTTTTTGAAAAAATGCCTAAGCCCCGGGGTCACAATTTCATCAAAAATCTGACGTTCTCCAATTCACACAAAAATGGTGCCAAACGGTTGCAAATGCTCCCTTGAAAGGTTAGGCAGTCAAAACAGAAGGCTTTTTATCACAGGAGAAGAAATCAGCCCTCGACAACTTAACCAGCAGAAAAAGATTTTTTTGAAAAAATGCCTAAGCCCCGGGGTCACAATTTCATCAAAAATCTGACGTTTGGCAATTCAGTCAAAAATGGTGCCAAACTGTTCCAAACGCTCCCCTGAGAGGTTTTGCGGTCGAAACAGAAGGCTTTTTATCACAGGAGAAGAAATCAGCCCTCGACAACTTAACTGGCAGAAAAACATTTTTTTGAAAAAATGCCTAAGCCCCGGGGTCACAATTTCATCAAAAATCTGACTTTTGGCATTTCACTCAAAAATGGTGCCAAACAGTTGCAAACGCTCCCCTGAGAGGTTTGGCTTTCAAAACAGAAGGCTTTTTATCACAGGAAAAGAAATCAGCCCTCGACAACTTGACCGGCAGAAAAAGATTTTTTTGAAAAAATGCCTAAGCCCCGGGGTCACAATTTCATCAAAAATCTGACGTTCTCCAATTCACACAAAAATGGTGCCAAACGGTTGCAAACGCTCCCCTGAGAGGTTTGGCTTTCAAAACAGAAGGCTTTTTATCACAGGAAAAGAAATCAGCCCTCGAAAACTTAACGGGCAGAAAAAGATTTTTTTGAAAAAATGCCTAAGCCCCGGGATCACAATTTCATCAAAAATCTGACTTTTGGCAATTCACTCAAAAATGGTGCCAAATGCTTGCAAACGCTCCCCTGAGAGGTTTGGCGGTCGAAAGAGAAGGCTTTTTATCACAGGAAAAGAAATCAGCCCTCGACAACTTGACCGGCAGAAAAAGATTATTTTCAAAAAACGCCTAAGCCCCGGGGTCACAATTTCATCAAAAATCTGACTATTGGCAATTCACACAAAAATGGTGCCAAACGGGGGCAAACGCTCCCCTGAGAGGTTTGGCGGTCGAAACAGAAGGCTTTTTATCAGAGGAAAAGAAATCAGCCCTCGACAACTTGACCGGCAGAAAAAGATTTTTTTGAAAAAATGCCTAAGCCCCGGGGACACAATTTCATCAAAAATCTGACTATTGGCAATTCACACAAAAATGGTGCCAAACATTGGCAAACGCTCCCCTGAGAGATTTAGCGGTCCAAACAGAAGGCATTTTATCAGAGGAAAAGAAATCAGCCCTCGACAACTTGACCGGCAGAAAAAGATTTTTTTGAAAAAATGCCTAAGCCCCGGGGTCACAATTTCATCAAAAATCTGCCTTTGGGCAATTCACTCAAAAATGGTGCCAAACGGTTGCAAACGCTCCCCTGAGAGGTTTGGCGGTCGAAACAGAAGGCTTTTTATCACAGGAGAAGAAATCAGCCCTCGACAACTAGACCAGCAGAAAAAGATTTTTTTGAAAAAATGCCTAAGCCCCGGGGTCACAATTTCATCGAAAATCTGACTTTTGGCAATTCAGTCAAAAATGGTGCCAAATGGTTGCAAACGCTCCCCTGAGAGGTTTGGCGGTCGAAACAAAAGGCTTTTTATCAGAGGAAAAGAAATCAGCCCTCGACAACTTGACCGGCAGAAAAAGATTTTTTTGAAAAAATGCCTAAGCCCCGGGGACACAATTTCATCAAAAATCTGACTATTGGCAATTCACACAAAAATGGTGCCAAACATTGGCAAACGCTCCCCTGAGAGATTTAGCGGTCCAAACAGAAGGCATTTTATCAGAGGAAAAGAAATCAGCCCTCGACAACTTGACCGGCAGAAAAAGATTTTTTTGAAAAAATGCCTAAACCCCGGGGTCACAATTTCATCAAAAATCTGACGTTCTCCAATTCACGCAAAAATAGTGCCAAACGGTTGCTAATGCTCCCCTCAAAGGTTTGGCAGTCAAAACAGAAGGCTCTTTATCACAGCAAAATAAATCAGCCCTCGACAACTTAACCGGCAGAAAAAGATTTTTTTGAAAAAATGTCTAATCCCCGGGGTCACAATTTCATCAAAAATCTGACTTTTGGCAATTCACTCAAAAATGGTGCCTAACGGTTGCAAACGCTCCCCTGAGAGGTTTGGCGGTCGAAACAGAAGGCTTTTTATCACTGGAAAAGAAATCAGCCCTCGACAACTTCACTGGCAGAAAAAGATTTTTTTGAAAAAATGCCTAAGACCCGGGGTCACAATTTCATCAAAAACCTGATTTTTGGCAATTCACTCAAAAATGATGCCAAACGGTTGCAAACGCTCCCCTGAGAGGTTTGGCGGTCGAAACAGAAGGCTTTTTATCACAGGAGAAGAAATCAGCCCTCGACAACTTAACTGGCAGAAAAAGTTTTTTTTGAAAAAATGCCTAATCCCCGGGGTCACAATTTCAGCAAAAATCTGACTTTTGGCAATTCACTCAAAAATGGTGCCAAAGGGTTGCAAACGCTCCCCTGAGAGGTTTGGCGGTCGAAACAGAAGGCTTTTTATCACAGGAGAAGAAATCAGCCCTCGACAACTTAACCGGCAGAAAAAGATTTTTTTGAAAAAATGCCTAAGCCCCGGGGTCACAATTTCATCAAAAATCTGACTTTTGGCAATTCAGTCAAAAATGGTGCCAAACGGTTGCAAACGCTCCCCTGAGAGGTTTGGCGGACGAAACAGAAGGCTTTTTATCAGAGGAAAAGAAATCAGCCCTCGACAACTTGACCGGCAGAAAAAGATTTTTTTGAAAAAATGCCTAAGCCCCGGGGTCACAATTTCATCAAAAATCTGCCTTTGGGCAATTCACTCAAAAATGGTGCCAAACGGTTGCAAACGCTCCCCTGAGAGGTTTGGCGGTCGAAACAGAAGGCTTTTTATCACAGGAGAAGAAATCAGCCCTCGACAACTAGACCAGCAGAAAAAGATTTTTTTGAAAAAATGCCTAAGCCCCGGGGTCACAATTTCATCGAAAATCTGACTTTTGGCAATTCAGTCAAAAATGGTGCCAAATGGTTGCAAACGCTCCCCTGAGAGGTTTGGCGGTCGAAACAAAAGGCTTTTTATCACAAGAAAATAAATCAGCCCTCGACAACTTGACCGGCAGAAAAAGATTTTTTTGAAAAAATGCCTAATCCCCGGGGTCACAATTTCATCAAAAATCTGACTTTTGGCAATTCACTCAAAAATGGTGCCAAACGGTTGTAAACGCTCCCCTGAGAGTTTTGGCAGTCGAGACAGAAGGCTTTTTATCACAGGAAAAGAAATCAGCCCTCAACAACTTGACCGGCAGAAAAAGATTTTTTTGAAAAAATGCCTTAGCCCCGGGGTCGCAATTTCATCAAATACCTGACTTTTGGCAATTCACTCAAAAATGGTGCCAAACGGTTGCAAACGCTCCCCTGAGAGGTTTGGCGGTCGAAACAGAAGGCCTTTTATCACAGGAGAAGAAATCAGCCCTCGACAACTTAACCGGCAGAAAAAGATTTTTTTGAAAAAATGCCTAAGCCCCGGGGTCACAATTTCATCAAAAATCTGACGTTTGGCAATTCAGTCAAAAATGGGGCCAAACGGTTCCAAACGCTCCCCTGAGAGGTTTTGCGGTCGAAACAGAAGGCTTTTTATCACAGGAGAAGAAATCAGCCCTCGACAACTTAACTGGCAGAAAAACATTTTTTTGAAAAAATGCCTAAGCCCCGGGGTCACAATTTCATCAAAAATCTGACTTTTGGCATTTCACTCAAAAATGGTGCCAAACAGTTGCAAACGCTCCCCTGAGAGGTTTGGCTTTCAAAACAGAAGGCTTTTTATCACAGGAAAAGAAATCAGTCCTCGACAACTTGACCGGCAGAAACAGATTTTTTTGAAAAAATGCCTAAGCCCCGGGGTCACAATTTCATCAAAAATCTGACTTTTGGCAATTCACTCAAAAATGGTGCCAAACAGTTGTAAATGCTTCCCTGAGAGGTTTGGCGGTCGAAACAGAAGGCTTTTTTTCACAGGAAAAGAACTCAGCCCTCAACAACTTCACTGGCAGAAAAAGATTTTTTTTAAAAAAATGCCTAATCCCCGGGGTCACAATTTCATCAAAAATCTGACTTTTGGCAATTCACTCAAAAATGGTGCCAAAGGGTTGCAAACGCTCCCCTGAGAGGTTTGGCTTTCAAAACAGAAGGCTTTTTATCACAGGAGAAGAAATCAGCCCTCGACAACTTAACCGGCAGAAAAAGATTTTTTTGAAAAAATGCCTAAGCCCCGGGGTCACAATTTCATCAAAAATCTGACTTTTGGCAATTCAGTCAAAAATGGTGCCAAACGGTTGCAAACGCTCCCCTGAGAGGTTTGGCGGACGAAACAGAAGGCTTTTTATCAGAGGAAAAGAAATCAGCCCTCGACAACTTGACCGGCAGAAAAAGATTTTTTTGAAAAAATGCCTAAGCCCCGGGGTCACAATTTCATCAAAAATCTGCCTTTGGGCAATTCACTCAAAAATGGTGCCAAACGGTTGCAAACGCTCCCCTGAGAGGTTTGGCGGTCGAAACAGAAGGCTTTTTATCACAGGAGAAGAAATCAGCCCTCGACAACTAGACCGGCAGAAAAAGATTTTTTTGAAAAAATGCCTAAGCCCCGGGGTCACAATTTCATCGAAAATCTGACTTTTGGCAATTCAGTCAAAAATGGTGCCAAATGGTTGCAAACGCTCCCCTGAGAGGTTTGGCGGTCGAAACAAAAGGCTTTTTATCACAAGAAAATAAATCAGCCCTCGACAACTTGACCGGCAGAAAAAGATTTTTTTGAAAAAATGCCTAATCCCCGGGGTCACAATTTCATCAAAAATCTGACTTTTGGCAATTCACTCAAAAATGGTGCCAAACGGTTGTAAACGCTCCCCAGAGAGTTTTGGCAGTCGAGACAGAAGGCTTTTTATCACAGGAAAAGAAATCAGCCCTCAACAACTTGACCGGCAGAAAAAGATTTTTTTGAAAAAATGCCTAAGCCCCGGGGTCACAATTTCATCAAAAATCTGACGTTCTCCAATTCACACAAAAATGGTGCCAAACGGTTGCACATGCTCCCCTGAAAGGTTTGGCGTTCAAAACAGAAGGCTTTTTATCACAGGACAAGAAATCAGCCCTCGACGACTTAACCGGCAGAAAAAGATTTTTTTGAAAAAATGCCTAAGCCACGGGGTCACAATTTCATCAAAAAATTGACTTTTGGCAATACACTCAAAAATGGTGCCAAAAGGTTGCAAACGCTCCCGTGAGAGGTTTGGCGGTCGAAAGAGAAGGCTTTTTAACACAGGAAAAGAAATCAGCCCTCGACAACTTGACCGGCAGAAAAAGATTTTTTTGAAAAAATGCCTAAGCCCCGGGGTCACAATTTCATCAAATACCTGACTTTTGGCAATTCACTCAAAAATGGTGCCAAACGGTTGCAAACGCTCCCCTGAGAGGTTTGGCGGTCGAAACAGAAGGCTTTTTATCACAGGAGAAGAAATCAGCCCTCGACAACTTAACCGGCAGAAAAAGATTTTTTTGAAAAAATGCCTAAGCCCCGGGGTCACAATTTCATCAAAAATCTGACGTTTGGCAATTCAGTAAAAAATGGGGCCAAACGGTTCCAAACGATCCCCTGAGAGGTTTTGCGGTCGAAACAGAAGGCTTTTTATCACAGGAGAAGAAATCAGCCCTCGACAACTTAACTGGCAGAAAAACATTTTTTTGAAAAAATGCCTAAGCCCCGGGGTCACAATTTCATCAAAAATCTGACTTTTGGCATTTCACTCAAAAATGGTGCCAAACAGTTGCAAACGCTCCCCTGAGAGGTTTGGCTTTCAAAACAGAAGGCTTTTTATCACAGGAAAAGAAATCAGTCCTCGACAACTTGACCGGCAGAAACAGATTTTTTTGAAAAAATGCCTAAGCCCCGGGGTCACAATTTCATCAAAAATCTGACTTTTGGCAATTCACTCAAAAATGGTGCCAAACAGTTGTAAATGCTTCCCTGAGAGGTTTGGCGGTCGAAACAGAAGGCTTTTTTTCACAGGAAAAGAACTCAGCCCTCAACAACTTCACTGGCAGAAAAAGATTTTTTTTAAAAAAATGTCTAAGCCCCGGGGTCACAATTTCATCAAAAATCTGACTTTTGGCAATTCAGTCAAAAATGGTGCCAAACGGTTGCAAACGCTCCCCTGAGAGGTTTGGCTTTCAAAACAGAAGGCTTTTTATCACAGGAAAAGAAATCAGCCCTCGACAACTTGACCGGCAGAAAAAGATTTTTTTGAAAAAATGCCTAAGCCCCGGGGTCACAATTTCATCAAAAATCTGACGTTCTCCAATTCACACAAAAATGGTGCCAAACGGTTGCAAACGCTCCCCTGAGAGGTTTGGCTTTCAAAACAGAAGGCTTTTTATCACAGGAAAAGAAATCAGCCCTCGAAAATTTAACGGGCAGAAAAAGATTTTTTTGAAAAAATGCCTAAGCCCCGGGATCACAATTTCATCAAAAATCTGACTTTTGGCAATTCACTCAAAAATGGTGCCAAATGCTTGCAAACGCTCCCCTGAGAGGTTTGGCGGTCGAAAGAGAAGGCTTTTTATCACAGGAAAAGAAATCAGCCCTCGACAACTTGACCGGCAGAAAAAGATTTTTTTGAAAAAACGCCTAAGCCCCGGGGTCACAATTTCATCAAAAATCTGACTATTGGCAATTCACACAAAAATGGTGCCAAACGGTGGCAAACGCTCCCCTGAGAGGTTTGGCGGTCGAAACAGAAGGCTTTTTATCAGAGGAAAAGAAATCAGCCCTCGACAACTTGACCGGCAGAAAAAGATTTTTTTGAAAAAATGCCTAAGCCCCGGGGTCACAATTTCATCAAAAATCTGACTATTGGCAATTCACACAAAAATGGTGCCAAACGGTTGCAAACGCTCCCCTGAGAGGTTTGGCGGTCGAAACAGAAGGCTTTTTATCACAGGAGAAGAAATCAGCCCTCGACAACTAGACCGGCAGAAAAAGATTTTTTTGAAAAAATGCCTAAGCCCCGGGGTCACAATTTCATCGAAAATCTGACTTTTGGCAATTCAGTCAAAAATGGTGCCAAATGGTTGCAAACGCTCCCCTGAGTGGTTTGGCGGTCGAAACAGAAGGCTTTTTATCACAGGAAAAGAAATCAGCCCACGACAACTTCACTGGCAGAAAAAGATTTTTTTGAAAAAATGTCTAAGCCCCGGGGTCACAATTTCATCAAAAATCTGACTTTTGGCAATTCACTCAAAAATGGTGCCAAACGGTTGCAAACGCTCCCCTGAGAGGTTTGGCGGACGAAACAGAAGGCTTTTTATCAGAGGAAAAGAAATCAGCCCTCGACAACTTGACCGGCAGAAAAAGATTTTTTTGAAAAAATGCCTAAGCCCCGGGGTCACAATTTCATCGAAAATCTGACTTTTGGCAATTCAGTCAAAAATGGTGCCAAATGGTTGCAAACGCTCCCCTGAGAGGTTTGGCGGTCGAAACAGAAGGCTTTTTATCACAGGAAAAGAAATCAGCCCACGACAACTTCACTGGCAGAAAAAGATTTTTTTGAAAAAATGTCTAAGCCCCGGGGTCACAATTTCATCAAAAATCTGACTTTTGGCAATTCACTCAAAAATGGTGCCAAACAGTTGTAAACGCTTCCCTGAGAGGTTTGGCAGTCGAAACAGAAGGCTTTTTTTCACAGGAAAAGAACTCAGCCCTCAACAACTTCACTGGCAGAAAAAGATTTTTTTTAAAAAAATGTCTAAGCCCCGGGGTCACAATTTCATCAAAAATCTGACTTTTGGCAATTCAGTCAAAAATGGTGCCAAACGGTTGCAAACGCTCCCCTGAGAGGTTTGGCTTTCAAAACAGAAGGCTTTTTATCACAGGAAAAGAAATCAGCCCTCGACAACTTGACCGGCAGAAAAAGATTTTTTTGAAAAAATGCCTAAGCCCCGGGGTCACAATTTCATCAAAAATCTGACTTTTGGCAATTCACTCAAAAATGGTGCCAAACAGTTGCAAACGCTTCATTGAGAGGTTTGGCGGTCGAAACAGAAGGCTTTTTTTCACAGGAAAAGAACTCAGCCCTCAACAACTTCACCGGCAGAAAAAGATTTTTTTGAAAAAATGCCTAAGCCCCGGGGTCACAATTTCATCAAAAATCTGACGTTCTCCAATTCACACAAAAATGGTGCCAAACGGTTGCAAACGCTCCCCTGAGAGGTTTGGCTTTCAAAACAGAAGGCTTTTTATCACAGGAAAAGAAATCAGCCCTCGAAAATTTAACGGGCAGAAAAAGATTTTTTTGAAAAAATGCCTAAGCCCTGGGATCACAATTTCATCAAAAATCTGACTTTTGGCAATTCACTCAAAAATGGTGCCAAATGCTTGCAAACGCTCCCCTGAGAGGTTTGGCGGTCGAAAGGGAAGGCTTTTTATCACAGGAGAAGAAATCAGCCCTCGACAACTTGACCGGCAGAAAAAGATTTTTTTGAAAAAACGCCTAAGCCCCGGGGTCACAATTTCATCAAAAATCTGACTATTGGCAATTCACACAAAAATGGTGCCAATCGGTGGCAAACGCTCCCCTGAGAGGTTTGGCGGTCGAAACAGAAGGCTTTTTATCAGAGGAAAAGAAATCAGCCCTCGACAACTTGACCGGCAGAAAAAGATTTTTTTGAAAAAATGCCTAAGCCCCGGGGTCACAATTTCATCAAAAATCTGACTATTGGCAATTCACACAAAAATGGTGCCAAACAGTGGCAAACGCTCCCCTGAGAGATTTAGCGGTCCAAACAGAAGGCATTTTATCAGAGGAAAAGAAATCAGCCCTCGACAACTTGACCGGCAGAAAAAGATTTTTTTGAAAAAATTCCTAAACCCCGGGGTCACAATTTCATCAAAAATCTGACGTTCTCCAATTCACGCAAAAATAGTGCCAAACGGTTGCAAATGCTCCCCTCAAAGGTTTGGCAGTCAAAACAGAAGGCTCTTTATCACAGCAAAATAAATCAGCCCTCGACAACTTAACCGGCAGAAAAAGATTTTTTTGAAAAAATGTCTAAGCCCCGGGGTCACAATTTCATCAAAAATCTGACTTTTGGCAATTCACTCAAAAATGGTGCCTAACGGTTGCAAACGCTCCCCTGAGAGGTTTGGCGGTCGAAACAGAAGGCTTTTTATCACTGGAAAAGAAATCAGCCCTCGACAACTTCACTGGCAGAAAAAGATTTTTTTGAAAAAATGCCTAAGACCCGGGGTCACAATTTCATCAAAAACCTGATTTTTGGCAATTCACTCAAAAATGATGCCAAACGGTTGCAAACGCTCCCCTGAGAGGTTTGGCGGTCGAAACAGAAGGCTTTTTATCACAGGAGAAGAAATCAGCCCTCGACAACTTAACTGGCAGAAAAAGATTTTTTTGAAAAAATGCCTAATCCCCGGGGTCACAATTTCATCAAAAATCTGACTTTTGGCAATTCACTCAAAAATGGTGCCAAAGGGTTGCAAACGCTCCCCTGAGAGGTTTGGCTTTCAAAACAGAAGGCTTTTTATCACAGGAGAAGAAATCAGCCCTCGACAACTTAACCGGCAGAAAAAGATTTTTTTGAAAAAATGCCTAAGCCCCGGGGTCACAATTTCATCAAAAATCTGACTTTTGGCAATTCAGTCAAAAATGGTGCCAAACGATTGCAAACGCTCCCCTGAGAGGTTTGGCGGACGAAACAGAAGGCTTTTTATCAGAGGAAAAGAAATCAGCCCTCGACAACTTGACCGGCAGAAAAAGATTTTTTTGAAAAAATGCCTAAGCCCCGGGGTCACAATTTCATCAAAAATATGACTATTGGCAATTCACTCAAAAATGGTGCCAAACGGTTGCAAACGCTCCCCTGAGAGGTTTGGCGGTCGAAACAGAAGGCTTTTTATCACAGGAGAAGAAATCAGCCCTCGACAACTAGACCGGCAGAAAAAGATTTTTTTGAAAAAATGCCTAAGCCCCGGGGTCACAATTTCATCGAAAATCTGACTTTTGGCAATTCAGTCAAAAATGGTGCCAAATGGTTGCAAACGCTCCCCTGAGAGGTTTGGCGGTCGAAACAGAAGGCTTTTTATCACAGGAAAAGAAATCAGCCCACGACAACTTCACTGGCCGAAAAAGATTTTTTTGAAAAAATGTCTAAGCCCCGGGGTCACAATTTCATCAAAAATCTGACTTTTGGCAATTCACTCAAAAATGGTGCCAAACGGTTGCAAACGCTCCCCTGAGAGGTTTGGCGGACGAAACAGAAGGCTTTTTATCAGAGGAAAAGAAATCAGCCCTCGACAACTTGACCGGCAGAAAAAGATTTTTTTGAAAAAATGCCTAAGCCCCGGGGTCACAATTTCATCGAAAATCTGACTTTTGGCAATTCAGTCAAAAATGGTGCCAAATGGTTGCAAACGCTCCCCTGAGAGGTTTTGCGGTCGAAACAGAAGGCTTTTTATCACAGGAAAAGAAATCAGTCCTCGACAACTTGACCGGCAGAAAAAGATTTTTTTGAAAAAATGCCTAAGCCCCGGGGTCACAATTTCATCAAAAATCTGACTTTTGGCAATTCACTCAAAAATGGTGCCAAACAGTTGTAAACGCTTCCCTGAGAGGTTTGGCGGTCGAAACAGAAGGCTTTTTTTCACAGGAAAAGAACTCAGCCCTCAACAACTTCACTGGCAGAAAAAGATTTTTTTTAAAAAAATGTCTAAGCCCTGGGGTCACAATTTCATCAAAAATCTGACTTTTGGCAATTCAGTCAAAAATGGTGCCAAACGGTTGCAAACGCTCCCCTGAGAGGTTTGGCGGTCGAAACAGAAGGCTTTTTATCACAGGAGAAGAAATCAGCCCTCGACAACTTGACCGGCAGAAAAAGATTTTTTTGAAAAAATGCCTAAGCCCCGGGGTCACAATTTCATCAAAAATCTGACTATTGGCAATTCACACAAAAATGGTGCCAAACGGTGGCAAACGCTCCCCTGAGAGGTTTGGCGGTCGAAACAGAAGGCTTTTTATCAGAGGAAAAGAAATCAGCCCTCGACAACTTGACCGGCAGAAAAAGATTTTTTTGAAAAAATGCCTAAGCCCCGGGTTCACAATTTCATCAAAAATCTGACTATTGGCAATTCACTCAAAAATGGTGCCTAACGGTTGCAAACGCTCCCCTGAGAGGTTTGGCGGTCGAAACAGAAGGCTTTTTATCACTGGAAAAGAAATCAGCCCTCGACAACTTCACTGGCAGAAAAAGATTTTTTTGAAAAAATGCCTAAGACCCGGGGTCACAATTTCATCAAAAACCTGATTTTTGGCAATTCACTCAAAAATGATGCCAAACGGTTGCAAACGCTCCCCTGAGAGGTTTGGCGGTCGAAACAGAAGGCTTTTTATCACAGGAGAAGAAATCAGCCCTCGACAACTTAACTGGCAGAAAAAGATTTTTTTGAAAAAATGCCTAATCCCCGGGGTCACAATTTCATCAAAAATCTGACTTTTGGCAATTCACTCAAAAATGGTGCCAAAGGGTTGCAAACGCTCCCCTGAGAGGTTTGGCTTTCAAAACAGAAGGCTTTTTATCACAGGAGAAGAAATCAGCCCTCGACAACTTAACCGGCAGAAAAAGATTTTTTTGAAAAAATGCCTAAGCCCCGGGGTCACAATTTCATCAAAAATCTGACTTTTGGCAATTCAGTCAAAAATGGTGCCAAACGATTGCAAACGCTCCCCTGAGAGGTTTGGCGGACGAAACAGAAGGCTTTTTATCAGAGGAAAAGAAATCAGCCCTCGACAACTTGACCGGCAGAAAAAGATTTTTTTGAAAAAATGCCTAAGCCCCGGGGTCACAATTTCATCAAAAATCTGACTATTGGCAATTCACTCAAAAATGGTGCCAAACGGTTGCAAACGCTCCCCTGAGAGGTTTGGCGGTCGAAACAGAAGGCTTTTTATCACAGGAGAAGAAATCAGCCCTCGACAACTAGACCGGCAGAAAAAGATTTTTTTGAAAAAATGCCTAAGCCCCGGGGTCACAATTTCATCGAAAATCTGACTTTTGGCAATTCAGTCAAAAATGGTGCCAAATGGTTGCAAACGCTCCCCTGAGAGGTTTGGCGGTCGAAACAGAAGGCTTTTTATCACAGGAAAAGAAATCAGCCCACGACAACTTCACTGGCCGAAAAAGATTTTTTTGAAAAAATGTCTAAGCCCCGGGGTCACAATTTCATCAAAAATCTGACTTTTGGCAATTCACTCAAAAATGGTGCCAAACGGTTGCAAACGCTCCCCTGAGAGGTTTGGCGGACGAAACAGAAGGCTTTTTATCAGAGGAAAAGAAATCAGCCCTCGACAACTTGACCGGCAGAAAAAGATTTTTTTGAAAAAATGCCTAAGCCCCGGGGTCACAATTTCATCGAAAATCTGACTTTTGGCAATTCAGTCAAAAATGGTGCCAAATGGTTGCAAACGCTCCCCTGAGAGGTTTTGCGGTCGAAACAGAAGGCTTTTTATCACAGGAAAAGAAATCAGTCCTCGACAACTTGACCGGCAGAAAAAGATTTTTTTGAAAAAATGCCTAAGCCCCGGGGTCACAATTTCATCAAAAATCTGACTTTTGGCAATTCACTCAAAAATGGTGCCAAACAGTTGTAAACGCTTCCCTGAGAGGTTTGGCGGTCGAAACAGAAGGCTTTTTTTCACAGGAAAAGAACTCAGCCCTCAACAACTTCACAGGCAGAAAAAGATTTTTTTTAAAAAAATGTCTAAGCCCCGGGGTCACAATTTCATCAAAAATCTGACTTTTGGCAATTCAGTCAAAAATGGTGCCAAACGGTTGCAAACGCTCCCCTGAGAGGTTTGGCTTTCAAAACAGAAGGCTTTTTATCACAGGAAAAGAAATCAGCCCTCGACAACTTGACCGGCAGAAAAAGATTTTTTTGAAAAAATGCCTAAGCCCCGGGGTCACAATTTCATCAAAAATCTGACTATTGGCAATTCACACAAAAATGGTGCCAAACGGTGGCAAACGCTCCCCTGAGAGGTTTGGCGGTCGAAACAGAAGGCTTTTTATCAGAGGAAAAGAAATCAGCCCTCGACAACTTGACCGGCAGAAAAAGATTTTTTTGAAAAAATGCCTAAGCCCCGGGTTCACAATTTCATCAAAAATCTGACTATTGGCAATTCACACAAAAATGGTGCCAAACAGTGGCAAACGCTCCCCTGAGAGATTTAGCGGTCCAAACAGAAGGCATTTTATCAGAGGAAAAGAAATCAGCCCTCGACAACTTGACCGGCAGAAAAAGATTTTTTTGAAAAAATGCCTAAACCCCGGGGTCACAATTTCATCAAAAATCTGACGTTCTCCAATTCACGCAAAAATAGTGCCAAACGGTTGCAAATGCTCCCCTCAAAGGTTTGGCAGTCAAAACAGAAGGCTCTTTATCACAGCAAAATAAATCAGCCCTCGACAACTTAACCGGCAGAAAAAGATTTTTTTGAAAAAATGTCTAAGCCCCGGGGTCACAATTTCATCAAAAATCTGACTTTTGGCAATTCACTCAAAAATGGTGCCTAACGGTTGCAAACGCTCCCCTGAGAGGTTTGGCGGTCGAAACAGAAGGCTTTTTATCACTGGAAATGAAATCAGCCCTCGACAACTTCACTGGCAGAAAAAGATTTTTTTGAAAAAATGCCTAAGACCCGGGGTCACAATTTCATCAAAAACCTGATTTTTGGCAATTCACTCAAAAATGATGGCAAACGGTTGCAAACGCTCCCCTGAGAGGTTTGGCGGTCGAAACAGAAGGCTTTTTATCACAGGAGAAGAAATCAGCCCTCGACAACTTAACTGGCAGAAAAAGATTTTTTTGAAAAAATGCCTAATCCCCGGGGTCACAATTTCATCAAAAATCTGACTTTTGGCAATTCACTCAAAAATGGTGCCAAAGGGTTGCAAACGCTCCCCTGAGAGGTTTGGCTTTCAAAACAGAAGGCTTTTTATCACAGGAGAAGAAATCAGCCCTCGACAACTTAACCGGCAGAAAAAGATTTTTTTGAAAAAATGCCTAAGCCCCGGGGTCACAATTTCATAAAAAATCTGACTTTTGGCAATTCACTCAAAAATGGTGCCAAATGCTTGCAAACGCTCCCCTGAGAGGTTTGGCGGTCGAAAGGGAAGGCTTTTTATCACAGGAGAAGAAATCAGCCCTCGACAACTTGACCGGCAGAAAAAGATTTTTTTGAAAAAACGCCTAAGCCCCGGGGTCACAATTTCATCAAAAATCTGACTATTGGCAATTCACACAAAAATGGTGCCAAACGGTGGCAAACGCTCCCCTGAGAGGTTTGGCGGTCGAAACAGAAGGCTTTTTATCAGAGGAAAAGAAATCAGCCCTCGACAACTTGACCGGCAGAAAAAGATTTTTTTGAAAAAATGCCTAAGCCCCGGGGTCACAATTTCATCAAAAATCTGACTATTGGCAATTCACACAAAAATGGTGCCAAACAGTGGCAAACGCTCCCCTGAGAGATTTAGCGGTCCAAACAGAAGGCATTTTATCAGAGGAAAAGAAATCAGCCCTCGACAACTTAACCGGCAGAAAAAGATTTTTTTGAAAAAATTCCTAAACCCCGGGGTCACAATTTCATCAAAAATCTGACGTTCTCCAATTCACGCAAAAATAGTGCCAAACGGTTGCAAATGCTCCCCTCAAAGGTTTGGCAGTCAAAACAGAAGGCTCTTTATCACAGCAAAATAAATCAGCCCTCGACAACTTAACCGGCAGAAAAAGATTTTTTTGAAAAAATGTCTAAGCCCCGGGGTCACAATTTCATCAAAAATCTGACTTTTGGCAATTCACTCAAAAATGGTGCCTAACGGTTGCAAACGCTCCCCTGAGAGGTTTGGCGGTCGAAACAGAAGGCTTTTTATCACTGGAAAAGAAATCAGCCCTCGACAACTTCACTGGCAGAAAAAGATTTTTTTGAAAAAATGCCTAAGACCCGGGGTCACAATTTCATCAAAAACCTGATTTTTGGCAATTCACTCAAAAATGATGCCAAACGGTTGCAAACGCTCCCCTGAGAGGTTTGGCGGTCGAAACAGAAGGCTTTTTATCACAGGAGAAGAAATCAGCCCTCGACAACTTAACTGGCAGAAAAAGATTTTTTTGAAAAAATGCCTAATCCCCGGGGTCACAATTTCATCAAAAATCTGACTTTTGGCAATTCACTCAAAAATGGTGCCAAAGGGTTGCAAACGCTCCCCTGAGAGGTTTGGCTTTCAAAACAGAAGGCTTTTTATCACAGGAGAAGAAATCAGCCCTCGACAACTAGACCGGCAGAAAAAGATTTTTTTGAAAAAATGCCTAAGCCCCGGGGTCACAATTTCATCGAAAATCTGACTTTTGGCAATTCAGTCAAAAATGGTGCCAAACGGTTGCAAACGCTCCCCTGAGAGGTTTGGCGGACGAAACAGAAGGCTTTTTATCAGAGGAAAAGAAATCAGCCCTCGACAACTTGACCGGCAGAAAAAGATTTTTTTGAAAAAACGCCTAAGCCCCGGGGTCACAATTTCATCAAAAACCTGATTTTTGGCAATTCACTCAAAAATGATGCCAAACGGTTGCAAACGCTCCCCTGAGAGGTTTGGCGGTCGAAACAGAAGGCTTTTTATCACAGGAGAAGAAATCAGCCCTCGACAACTTAACTGGCAGAAAAACATTTTTTTGAAAAAATGCCTAAGCCCCGGGGTCACAATTTCATCAAAAATCTGACTTTTGGCATTTCACTCAAAAATGGTGCCAAACAGTTGCAAACGCTCCCCTGAGAGGTTTGGCGGTCGAGACAGAAGGCTTTTTATCACAGGAGAAGAAATCAGCCCTCGACAACTTGACCGGCAGAAAAAGATTTTTTTGAAAAAATGCCTAAGCCCCGGGGTCACAATTTCATCAAAAATCTGACTTTTGGCAATTCACTCAAAAATGGTGCCAAACAGTTGTAAACGCTTCCCTGAGAGGTTTGGCGGTCGAAACAGAAGGCTTTTTTTCACAGGAAAAGAACTCAGCCCTCAACAACTTCACTGGCAGAAAAAGATTTTTTTTAAAAAAATGTCTAAGCCCCGGGGTCACAATTTCATCAAAAATCTGACTTTTGGCAATTCAGTCAAAAATGGTGCCAAACGGTTGCAAACGCTCCCCTGAGAGGTTTGGCTTTCAAAACAGAAGGCTTTTTATCACAGGAAAAGAAATCAGCCCTCGACAACTTGACCGGCAGAAAAAGATTTTTTTGAAAAAATGCCTAAGCCCCGGGGTCACAATTTCATCAAAAATCTGACTATTGGCAATTCACACAAAAATGGTGCCAAACGGTGGCAAACGCTCCCCTGAGAGGTTTGGCGGTCGAAACAGAAGGCATTTTATCAGAGGAAAAGAAATCAGCCCTCGACAACTTGACCGGCAGAAAAAGATTTTTTTGAAAAAATGCCTAAACCCCGGGGTCACAATTTCATCAAAAATATGACGTTCTCCAATTCACGCAAAAATAGTGCCAAACGGTTGCAAATGCTCCCCTCAAAGGTTTGGCAGTCAAAACAGAAGGCTCTTTATCACAGCAAAATAAATCAGCCCTCGACAACTTAACCGGCAGAAAAAGATTTTTTTGAAAAAATGTCTAAGCCCCGGGGTCACAATTTCATCAAAAATCTGACTTTTGGCAATTCACTCAAAAATGGTGCCTAACGGTTGCAAACGCTCCCCTGAGAGGTTTGGCGGTCGAAACAGAAGGCTTTTTATCACTGGAAATGAAATCAGCCCTCGACAACTTCACTGGCAGAAAAAGATTTTTTTGAAAAAATGCCTAAGACCCGGGGTCACAATTTCATCAAAAACCTGATTTTTGGCAATTCACTCAAAAATGATGCCAAACGGTTGCAAACGCTCCCCTGAGAGGTTTGGCGGTCGAAACAGAAGGCTTTTTATCACAGGAGAAGAAATCAGCCCTCGACAACTTAACTGGCAGAAAAAGATTTTTTTGAAAAAATGCCTAATCCCCGGGGTCACAATTTCATCAAAAATCTGACTTTTGGCAATTCACTCAAAAATGGTGCCAAAGGGTTGCAAACGCTCCCCTGAGAGGTTTGGCTTTCAAAACAGAAGGCTTTTTATCACAGGAGAAGAAATCAGCCCTCGACAACTTAACCGGCAGAAAAAGATTTTTTTGAAAAAATGCCTAAGCCCCGGGGTCACAATTTCATCAAAAATCTGACTTTTGGCAATTCAGTCAAAAATGGTGCCAAACGGTTGCAAGCGCTCCCCTGAGAGGTTTGGCGGACGAAACAGAAGGCTTTTTATCAGAGGAAAAGAAATCAGCCCTCGACAACTTGACCGGCAGAAAAAGATTTTTTTGAAAAAATGCCTAAGCCCCGGGGTCACAATTTCATCAAAAATCTGCCTTTGGGCAATTCACTCAAAAATGGTGCCAAACGGTTGCAAACGCTCCCCTGAGAGGTTTGGCGGTCGAAACAGAAGGCTTTTTATCACAGGAGAAGAAATCAGCCCTCGACAACTAGACCGGCAGAAAAAGATTTTTTTGAAAAAATGCCTAAGCCCCGGGGTCACAATTTCATCGAAAATCTGACTTTTGGCAATTCAGTCAAAAATGGTGCCAAATGGTTGCAAACGCTCCCCTGAGAGGTTTGGCGGTCGAAACAGAAGGCTTTTTATCACAGGAAAAGAAATCAGCCCACGACAACTTCACTGGCAGAAAAAGATTTTTTTGAAAAAATGTCTAAGCCCCGGGGTCACAATTTCATCAAAAATCTGACTTTTGGCAATTCACTCAAAAATGGTGCCAAACGGTTGCAAACGCTCCCCTGAGAGGTTTGGCGGACGAAACAGAAGGCTTTTTATCAGAGGAAAAGAAATCAGCCCTCGACAACTTGACCGGCAGAAAAAGATTTTTTTGAAAAAATGCCTAAGCCCCGGGGTCACAATTTCATCAAAAATCTGACGTTCTCCAATTCACACAAAAATGGTGCCAAACGGTTGCAAATGCTCCCTTGAAAGGTTAGGCAGTCAAAACAGAAGGCTCTTTATCACAGCAAAATAAATCAGCCCTCGACAACTTAACCGGCAGAAAAAGATTTTTTTGAAAAAATGCCTAAGCCCCGGGGTCACAATTTCATCAAAAATCTGACTTTTGGCAATTCACTCAAAAATGGTGCCAAACAGTTGCAAACGCTTCATTGAGAGGTTTGGCGGTCGAAACAGAAGGCTTTTTTTCACAGGAAAAGAACTCAGCCCTCAACAACTTCACCGGCAGAAAAAGATTTTTTTTAAAAAAATGCCTAAGCCCCGGGGTCACAATTTCATCAAAAATCTGACTTTTGGCAATTCAGTCAAAAATGGTGCCAAACGGTTGCAAACGCTCCCCTGAGAGGTTTGGCTTTCAAAACAGAAGGCTTTTTATCACAGGAAAAGAAATCAGCCCTCGACAACTTGACCGGCAGAAAAAGATTTTTTTGAAAAAATGCCTAAGCTCCGGGGTCACAATTTCATCAAAAATCTCACGTTCTCCAATTCACACAAAAATGGTGCCAAACGGTTGCAAACGCTCCCCTGAGAGGTTTGGCTTTCAAAACAGAAGGCTTTTTATCACAGGAAAAGAAATCAGCCCTCGAAAATTTAACGGGCAGAAAAAGATTTTTTTGAAAAAATGCCTAAGCCCCGGGATCACAATTTCATCAAAAATCTGACTTTTGGCAATTCACTCAAAAATGGTGCCAAATGCTTGCAAACGCTCCCCTGAGAGGTTTGGCGGTCGAAAGAGAAGGCTTTTTATCACAGGAAAAGAAATCAGCCCTCGACAACTTGACCGGCAGAAAAAGATTTTTTTGAAAAAACGCCTAAGCCCCGGGGTCACAATTTCATCAAAAATCTGACTATTGGCAATTCACACAAAAATGGTGCCAAACGGTGGCAAACGCTCCCCTGAGAGGTTTGGCGGTCGAAACAGAAGGCTTTTTATCAGAGGAAAAGAAATCAGCCCTCGACAACTTGACCGGCAGAAAAAGATTTTTTTGAAAAAATGCCTAAGCCCCGGGGTCACAATTTCATCAAAAATCTGACTATTGGCAATTCACACAAAAATGGTGCCAAACAGTGGCAAACGCTCCCCTGAGAGATTTAGCGGTCCAAACAGAAGGCATTTTATCAGAGGAAAAGAAATCAGCCCTCGACAACTTGACCGGCAGAAAAAGATTTTTTTGAAAAAATGCCTAAACCCCGGGGTCACAATTTCATCAAAAATCTGACGTTCTCCAATTCACGCAAAAATAGTGCCAAACGGTTGCAAATGCTCCCCTCAAAGGTTTGGCAGTCAAAACAGAAGGCTCTTTATCACAGCAAAATAAATCAGCCCTCGACAACTTAACCGGCAGAAAAAGATTTTTTTGAAAAAATGTCTAAGCCCCGGGGTCACAATTTCATCAAAAATCTGACTTTTGGCAATTCACTCAAAAATGGTGCCTAACGGTTGCAAACGCTCCCCTGAGAGGTTTGGCGGTCGAAACAGAAGGCTTTTTATCACTGGAAAAGAAATCAGCCCTCGACAACTTCACTGGCAGAAAAAGATTTTTTTGAAAAAATGCCTAAGACCCGGGGTCACAATTTCATCAAAAACCTGATTTTTGGCAATTCACTCAAAAATGATGCCAAACGGTTGCAAACGCTCCCCTGAGAGGTTTGGCGGTCGAAACAGAAGGCTTTTTATCACAGGAGAAGAAATCAGCCCTCGACAACTTAACTGGCAGAAAAAGATTTTTTTGAAAAAATGCCTAATCCCCGGGGTCACAATTTCATCAAAAATCTGACTTTTGGCAATTCACTCAAAAATGGTGCCAAAGGGTTGCAAACGCTCCCCTGAGAGGTTTGGCTTTCAAAACAGAAGGCTTTTTATCACAGGAGAAGAAATCAGCCCTCGACAACTTAACCGGCAGAAAAAGATTTTTTTGAAAAAATGCCTAAGCCCCGGGGTCACAATTTCATCAAAAATCTGACTTTTGGCAATTCATTCAAAAATGGTGCCAAACGGTTGCAAACGCTCCCCTGAGAGTTTTGGCGGACGAAACAGAAGGCTTTTTATCAGAGGAAAAGAAATCAGCCCTCGACAACTTGACCGGCAGAAAAAGATTTTTTTGAAAAAATGCCTAAGCCCCGGGGTCACAATTTCATCAAAAATCTGCCTTTGGGCAATTCACTCAAAAATGGTGCCAAACGGTTGCAAACGCTCCCCTGAGAGGTTTGGCGGTCGAAACAGAAGGCTTTTTATCACAGGAGAAGAAATCAGCCCTCGACAACTAGACCGGTAGAAAAAGATTTTTTTGAAAAAATGCCTAAGCCCCGGGGTCACAATTTCATCGAAAATCTGACTTTTGGCAATTCAGTCAAAAATGGTGCCAAATGGTTGCAAACGCTCCCCTGAGAGGTTTGGCGGTCGAAACAGAAGGCTTTTTATCACAGGAAAAGAAATCAGCCCACGACAACTTCACTGGCAGAAAAAGATTTTTTTGAAAAAATGTCTAAGCCCCGGGTCACAATTTCATCAAAAATCTGACTTTTGGCAATTCACTCAAAAATGGTGCCAAACGGTTGCAAACGCTCCCCTGAGAGGTTTGGCGGACGAAACAGAAGGCTTTTTATCAGAGGAAAAGAAATCAGCCCTCGACAACTTGACCGGCAGAAAAAGATTTTTTTGAAAAAATGCCTAAGCCCCGGGGTCACAATTTCATCGAAAATCTGACTTTTGGCAATTCAGTCAAAAATGGTGCCAAATGGTTGCAAACGCTCCCCTGAGAGGTTTGGCGGTCGAAACAGAAGGCTTTTTATCACAGGAAAAGAAATCAGCCCTCGACAACTTCACTGGCAGAAAAAGATTTTTTTGAAAAAATGCCTAAGCCCCGGGGTCACAATTTCATCAAAAATCTGACTTTTGGCAATTCACTCAAAAATGGTGCCAAACGGTTTTAAACGCTCCCCTGAGAGGTTTGGCGGTCGAGACAGAAGGCTTTTTATCAGAGGAAAAGAAATCAGCCCTCGACAACTTGACCGGCAGAAAACGATTTTTTTGAAAAAATGCCTAAGCCCCGGGGTCACAATTTCATCAAAAATCTGACTTTTGGCAATTCACTCAAAAATGGTGCCAAACGGTTGCAAACGCTCCCCTGAGAGGTTTGGCGGTCGAAAGAGAAGGCTTTTTATCACAGGAAAAGAAATTAGCCCTCGACAACTTGACCGGCAGAAAAAGATTTTTTTGAAAAAATGTCTAAGCCCCGGGGTCACAATTTCATCGAAAATCTGACTTTTGGCAATTCAGTCAAAAATGGTGCCAAATGGTTGCAAACGCTCCCCTGAGAGGTTTGGCGGTCGAAACAGAAGGCTTTTTATCACAGGAAAAGAAATCAGCCCTCGACAACTTCACTGGCAGAAAAAGATTTTTTTGAAAAAATGCCTAAGCCCCGGGGTCACAATTTCATCAAAAATCTGACTTTTGGCAATTCACTCAAAAATGGTGCCAAACGGTTTTAAACGCTCCCCTGAGAGGTTTGGCGGTCGAGACAGAAGGCTTTTTATCAGAGGAAAAGAAATCAGCCCTCGACAACTTGACCGGCAGAAAAAGATTTTTTTGAAAAAATGCCTAAGCCCCGGGGTCACAATTTCATCAAAAATCTGACTTTTGGCAATTCACTCAAAAATGGTGCCAAACGGTTGCAAACGCTCCCCTGAGAGGTTTGGCGGTCGAAAGAGAAGGCTTTTTATCACAGGAAAAGAAATTAGCCCTCGACAACTTGACCGGCAGAAAAAGATTTTTTTGAAAAAATGTCTAAGCCCCGGGGTCACAATTTCATCAAAAATCTGACTTTTGGCAATTCAGTCAAAAATGGTGCCAAATGGTTGCAAACGCTCCCCTGAGAGGTTTGGCGGTCGAAACAGAAGGCTTTTTATCACTGGAAAAGAAATCAGCCCTCGACAACTTCACTGGCAGAAAAAGATTTTTTTGAAAAAATGCCTAAGCCCCGGGGTCACAGTTTCATCAAAAACCTGATTTTTGGCAATTCACTCAAAAATGGTGCCAAACGGTTGCAAACGCTCCCCTGAGAGGTTTGGCGGTCGAAACAGAAGGCTTTTTATCACAGGAGAAGAAATCAGCCCTCGACAACTTAACTGGCAGAAAAAGATTTTTTTGAAAAAATGCCTAATCCCCGAGGTCACAATTTCATCAAAAATCTGACTTTTGGCAATTCACTCAAAAATGGTGCCAAAGGGTTGCAAACGCTCCCCTGAGAGGTTTGGCTTTCAAAACAGAAGGCTTTTTATCACAGGAGAAGAAATCAGCCCTCGACAACTTAACCGGCAGAAAAAGATTTTTTTGAAAAAATGCCTAAGCCCCGGGGTCACAATTTCATCAAAAATCTGACTTTTGGCAATTCAGTCAAAAATGGTGCCAAACGGTTGCAAACGCTCCCCTGAGAGGTTTGGCGGACGAAACAGAAGGCTCTTTATCACAGCAAAATAAATCAGCCCTCCACAACTTAACCGGCAGAAAAAGATTTTTTTGAAAAAATGTCTAAGCCCCGGGGTCACAATTTCATCAAAAATCTGACTTTTGGCAATTCACTCAAAAATGGTGCCTAACGGTTGCAAACGCTCCCCTGAGAGGTTTGGCGGTCGAAACAGAAGGCTTTTTATCACTGGAAATGAAATCAGCCCTCGACAACTTCACTGGCAGAAAAAGATTTTTTTGAAAAAATGCCTAAGACCCGGGGTCACAATTTCATCAAAAACCTGATTTTTGGCAATTCACTCAAAAATGATGGCAAACGGTTGCAAACGCTCCCCTGAGAGGTTTGGCGGTCGAAACAGAAGGCTTTTTATCACAGGAGAAGAAATCAGCCCTCGACAACTTAACTGGCAGAAAAAGATTTTTTTGAAAAAATGCCTAATCCCCGGGGTCACAATTTCATCAAAAATCTGACTTTTGGCAATTCACTCAAAAATGGTGCCAAAGGGTTGCAAACGCTCCCCTGAGAGGTTTGGCTTTCAAAACAGAAGGCTTTTTATCACAGGAGAAGAAATCAGCCCTCGACAACTTAACCGGCAGAAAAAGATTTTTTTGAAAAAATGCCTAAGCCCCGGGGTCACAATTTCATCAAAAATCTGACTTTTGGCAATTCACTCAAAAATGGTGCCAAAGGGTTGCAAACGCTCCCCTGAGAGGTTTGGCGGTCGAAAGGGAAGGCTTTTTATCACAGGAGAAGAAATCAGCCCTCGACAACTTGACCGGCAGAAAAAGATTTTTTTGAAAAAACGCCTAAGCCCCGGGGTCACAATTTCATCAAAAATCTGACTATTGGCAATTCACACAAAAATGGTGCCAAACGGTGGCAAACGCTCCCCTGAGAGGTTTGGCGGTCGAAACAGAAGGCTTTTTATCAGAGGAAAAGAAATCAGCCCTCGACAACTTGACCGGCAGAAAAAGATTTTTTTGAAAAAATGCCTAAGCCCCGGGGTCACAATTTCATCAAAAATCTGACTATTGGCAATTCACACAAAAATGGTGCCAAACAGTGGCAAACGCTCCCCTGAGAGATTTAGCGGTCCAAACAGAAGGCATTTTATCAGAGGAAAAGAAATCAGCCCTCGACAACTTGACCGGCAGAAAAAGATTTTTTTGAAAAAATTCCTAAACCCCGGGGTCACAATTTCATCAAAAATCTGACGTTCTCCAATTCACGCAAAAATAGTGCCAAACGGTTGCAAATGCTCCCCTCAAAGGTTTGGCAGTCAAAACAGAAGGCTCTTTATCACAGCAAAATAAATCAGCCCTCGACAACTTAACCGGCAGAAAAAGATTTTTTTGAAAAAATGTCTAAGCCCCGGGGTCACAATTTCATCAAAAATCTGACTTTTGGCAATTCACTCAAAAATGGTGCCTAACGGTTGCAAACGCTCCCCTGAGAGGTTTGGCGGTCGAAACAGAAGGCTTTTTATCACAGGAGAAGAAATCAGCCCTCGACAACTTAACTGGCAGAAAAAGATTTTTTTGAAAAAATGCCTAATCCCCGGGGTCACAATTTCATCAAAAATCTGACTTTTGGCAATTCACTCAAAAATGGTGCCAAAGGGTTGCAAACGCTCCCCTGAGAGGTTTGGCTTTCAAAACAGAAGGCTTTTTATCACAGGAGAAGAAATCAGCCCTCGACAACTTAACCGGCAGAAAAAGATTTTTTTGAAAAAATGCCTAAGCCCCGGGGTCACAATTTCATCAAAAATCTGACTTTTGGCAATTCAGTCAAAAATGGTGCCAAACGATTGCAAACGCTCCCCTGAGAGGTTTGGCGGACGAAACAGAAGGCTTTTTATCAGAGGAAAAGAAATCAGCCCTCGACAACTTGACCGGCAGAAAAAGATTTTTTTGAAAAAATGCCTAAGCCCCGGGGTCACAATTTCATCAAAAATCTGCCTTTGGGCAATTCACTCAAAAATGGTGCCAAACGGTTGCAAACGCTCCCCTGAGAGGTTTGGCGGTCGAAACAGAAGGCTTTTTATCACAGGAGAAGAAATCAGCCCTCGACAACTAGACCGGTAGAAAAAGATTTTTTTGAAAAAATGCCTAAGCCCCGGGGTCACAATTTCATCGAAAATCTGACTTTTGGCAATTCAGTCAAAAATGGTGCCAAATGGTTGCAAACGCTCCCCTGAGAGGTTTGGCGGTCGAAACAGAAGGCTTTTTATCACAGGAAAAGAAATCAGCCCACGACAACTTCACTGGCAGAAAAAGATTTTTTTGAAAAAATGTCTAAGCCCCGGGGTCACAATTTCATCAAAAATCTGACTTTTGGCAATTCACTCAAAAATGGTGCCAAACGGTTGCAAACGCTCCCCTGAGAGGTTTGGCGGACGAAACAGAAGGCTTTTTATCAGAGGAAAAGAAATCAGCCCTCGACAACTTGACCGGCAGAAAAAGATTTTTTTGAAAAAATGCCTAAGCCCCGGGGTCACAATTTCATCGAAAATCTGACTTTTGGCAATTCAGTCAAAAATGGTGCCAAATGGTTGCAAACGCTCCCCTGAGAGGTTTGGCGGTCGAAACAGAAGGCTTTTTATCACAGGAAAAGAAATCAGCCCTCGACAACTTCACTGGCAGAAAAAGATTTTTTTGAAAAAATGCCTAAGCCCCGGGGTCACAATTTCATCAAAAATCTGACTTTTGGCAATTCACTCAAAAATGGTGCCAAACGGTTTTAAACGCTCCCCTGAGAGGTTTGGCGGTCGAGACAGAAGGCTTTTTATCAGAGGAAAAGAAATCAGCCCTCGACAACTTGACCGGCAGAAAAAGATTTTTTTGAAAAAATGCCTAAGCCCCGGGGTCACAATTTCATCAAAAATCTGACTTTTGGCAATTCACTCAAAAATGGTGCCAAACGGTTGCAAACGCTCCCCTGAGAGGTTTGGCGGTCGAAAGAGAAGGCTTTTTATCACAGGAAAAGAAATTAGCCCTCGACAACTTGACCGGCAGAAAAAGATTTTTTTGAAAAAATGTCTAAGCCCCGGGGTCACAATTTCATCAAAAATCTGACTTTTGGCAATTCAGTCAAAAATGGTGCCAAATGGTTGCAAACGCTCCCCTGAGAGGTTTGGCGGTCGAAACAGAAGGCTTTTTATCACTGGAAAAGAAATCAGCCCTCGACAACTTCACTGGCAGAAAAAGATTTTTTTGAAAAAATGCCTAAGCCCCGGGGTCACAGTTTCATCAAAAACCTGATTTTTGGCAATTCACTCAAAAATGGTGCCAAACGGTTGCAAACGCTCCCCTGAGAGGTTTGGCGGTCGAAACAGAAGGCTTTTTATCACAGGAGAAGAAATCAGCCCTCGACAACTTAACTGGCAGAAAAAGATTTTTTTGAAAAAATGCCTAATCCCCGAGGTCACAATTTCATCAAAAATCTGACTTTTGGCAATTCACTCAAAAATGGTGCCAAAGGGTTGCAAACGCTCCCCTGAGAGGTTTGGCTTTCAAAACAGAAGGCTTTTTATCACAGGAGAAGAAATCAGCCCTCGACAACTTAACCGGCAGAAAAAGATTTTTTTGAAAAAATGCCTAAGCCCCGGGGTCACAATTTCATCAAAAATCTGACTTTTGGCAATTCAGTCAAAAATGGTGCCAAACGGTTGCAAACGCTCCCCTGAGAGGTTTGGCGGACGAAACAGAAGGCTCTTTATCACAGCAAAATAAATCAGCCCTCCACAACTTAACCGGCAGAAAAAGATTTTTTTGAAAAAATGTCTAAGCCCCGGGGTCACAATTTCATCAAAAATCTGACTTTTGGCAATTCACTCAAAAATGGTGCCTAACGGTTGCAAACGCTCCCCTGAGAGGTTTGGCGGTCGAAACAGAAGGCTTTTTATCACTGGAAATGAAATCAGCCCTCGACAACTTCACTGGCAGAAAAAGATTTTTTTGAAAAAATGCCTAAGACCCGGGGTCACAATTTCATCAAAAACCTGATTTTTGGCAATTCACTCAAAAATGATGGCAAACGGTTGCAAACGCTCCCCTGAGAGGTTTGGCGGTCGAAACAGAAGGCTTTTTATCACAGGAGAAGAAATCAGCCCTCGACAACTTAACTGGCAGAAAAAGATTTTTTTGAAAAAATGCCTAATCCCCGGGGTCACAATTTCATCAAAAATCTGACTTTTGGCAATTCACTCAAAAATGGTGCCAAAGGGTTGCAAACGCTCCCCTGAGAGGTTTGGCTTTCAAAACAGAAGGCTTTTTATCACAGGAGAAGAAATCAGCCCTCGACAACTTAACCGGCAGAAAAAGATTTTTTTGAAAAAATGCCTAAGCCCCGGGGTCACAATTTCATCAAAAATCTGACTTTTGGCAATTCACTCAAAAATGGTGCCAAATGCTTGCAAACGCTCCCCTGAGAGGTTTGGCGGTCGAAAGGGAAGGCTTTTTATCACAGGAGAAGAAATCAGCCCTCGACAACTTGACCGGCAGAAAAAGATTTTTTTGAAAAAACGCCTAAGCCCCGGGGTCACAATTTCATCAAAAATCTGACTATTGGCAATTCACACAAAAATGGTGCCAAACGGTGGCAAACGCTCCCCTGAGAGGTTTGGCGGTCGAAACAGAAGGCTTTTTATCAGAGGAAAAGAAATCAGCCCTCGACAACTTGACCGGCAGAAAAAGATTTTTTTGAAAAAAACGCCTAAGCCCCGGGGTCACAATTTCATCAAAAATCTGACTATTGGCAATTCACACAAAAATGGTGCCAAACAGTGGCAAACGCTCCCCTGAGAGATTTAGCGGTCCAAACAGAAGGCATTTTATCAGAGGAAAAGAAATCAGCCCTCGACAACTTGACCGGCAGAAAAAGATTTTTTTGAAAAAATTCCTAAACCCCGGGGTCACAATTTCATCAAAAATCTGACGTTCTCCAATTCACGCAAAAATAGTGCCAAACGGTTGCAAATGCTCCCCTCAAAGGTTTGGCAGTCAAAACAGAAGGCTCTTTATCACAGCAAAATAAATCAGCCCTCGACAACTTAACCGGCAGAAAAAGATTTTTTTGAAAAAATGTCTAAGCCCCGGGGTCACAATTTCATCAAAAATCTGACTTTTGGCAATTCACTCAAAAATGGTGCCTAACGGTTGCAAACGCTCCCCTGAGAGGTTTGGCGGTCGAAACAGAAGGCTTTTTATCACAGGAGAAGAAATCAGCCCTCGACAACTTAACTGGCAGAAAAAGATTTTTTTGAAAAAATGCCTAATCCCCGGGGTCACAATTTCATCAAAAATCTGACTTTTGGCAATTCACTCAAAAATGGTGCCAAAGGGTTGCAAACGCTCCCCTGAGAGGTTTGGCTTTCAAAACAGAAGGCTTTTTATCACAGGAGAAGAAATCAGCCCTCGACAACTTAACCGGCAGAAAAAGATTTTTTTGAAAAAATGCCTAAGCCCCGGGGTCACAATTTCATCAAAAATCTGACTTTTGGCAATTCAGTCAAAAATGGTGCCAAACGATTGCAAACGCTCCCCTGAGAGGTTTGGCGGACGAAACAGAAGGCTTTTTATCAGAGGAAAAGAAATCAGCCCTCGACAACTTGACCGGCAGAAAAAGATTTTTTTGAAAAAATGCCTAAGCCCCGGGGTCACAATTTCATCAAAAATCTGCCTTTGGGCAATTCACTCAAAAATGGTGCCAAACGGTTGCAAACGCTCCCCTGAGAGGTTTGGCGGTCGAAACAGAAGGCTTTTTATCACAGGAGAAGAAATCAGCCCTCGACAACTAGACCGGCAGAAAAAGATTTTTTTGAAAAAATGCCTAAGCCCCGGGGTCACAATTTCATCGAAAATCTGACTTTTGGCAATTCAGTCAAAAATGGTGCCAAATGGTTGCAAACGCTCCCCTGAGAGGTTTGGCGGTCGAAACAGAAGGCTTTTTATCACAGGAAAAGAAATCAGCCCACGACAACTTCACTGGCAGAAAAAGATTTTTTTGAAAAAATGTCTAAGCCCCGGGGTCACAATTTCATCAAAAATCTGACTTTTGGCAATTCACTCAAAAATGGTGCCAAACGGTTGCAAACGCTCCCCTGAGAGGTTTGGCGGACGAAACAGAAGGCTTTTTATCAGAGGAAAAGAAATCAGCCCTCGACAACTTGACCGGCAGAAAAAGATTTTTTTGAAAAAATGCCTAAGCCCCGGGGTCACAATTTCATCGAAAATCTGACTTTTGGCAATTCAGTCAAAAATGGTGCCAAATGGTTGCAAACGCTCCCCTGAGAGGTTTGGCGGTCGAAACAGAAGGCTTTTTATCACAGGAAAAGAAATCAGCCCACGACAACTTCACTGGCAGAAAAAGATTTTTTTGAAAAAATGTCTAAGCCCCGGGGTCACAATTTCATCGAAAATCTGACTTTTGGCAATTCACTCAAAAATGGTGCCAAACGGTTGCAAACGCTCCCCTGAGAGGTTTGGCGGACGAAACAGAAGGCTTTTTATCAGAGGAAAAGAAATCAGCCCTCGACAACTTGACCGGCAGAAAAAGATTTTTTTGAAAAAATGCCTAAGCCCCGGGGTCACAATTTCATCGAAAATCTGACTTTTGGCAATTCAGTCAAAAATGGTGCCAAATGGTTGCAAACGCTCCCCTGAGAGGTTTTGCGGTCGAAACAGAAGGCTTTTTATCACAGGAGAAGAAATCAGCCCTCGACAACTTAACTGGCAGAAAAACATTTTTTTGAAAAAATGCCTAAGCCCCGGGGTCACAATTTCATCAAAAATCTGACTTTTGGCATTTCACTCAAAAATGGTGCCAAACGGTTGCAAATGCTCCCTTGAAAGGTTAGGCAGTCAAAACAGAAGGCTCTTTATCACAGCAAAATAAATCAGCCCTCGACAACTTAACCGGCAGAAAAAGATTTTTTTGAAAAAACGCCTAAGCCCCGGGGTCACAATTTCATCAAAAATCTGACTATTGGCAATTCACACAAAAATGGTGCCAAACGGTGGCAAACGCTCCCCTGAGAGATTTAGCGGTCCAAACAGAAGGCATTTTATCAGAGGAAAAGAAATCAGCCCTCGACAACTTGACCGGCAGAAACAGATTTTTTTGAAAAAATGCCTAAACCCCGGGGTCACAATTTCATCAAAAATCTGACGTTCTCCAATTCACGCAAAAATAGTGCCAAACGGTTGCAAATGCTCCCCTCAAAGGTTTGGCAGTCAAAACAGAAGGCTCTTTATCACAGCAAAATAAATCAGCCCTCGACAACTTAACCGGCAGAAAAAGATTTTTTTGAAAAAATGTCTAAGCCCCGGGGTCACAATTTCATCAAAAATCTGACTTTTGGCAATTCACTCAAAAATGGTGCCTAACGGTTGCAAACGCTCCCCTGAGAGGTTTGGCGGTCGAAACAGAAGGCTTTTTATCACTGGAAATGAAATCAGCCCTCGACAACTTCACTGGCAGAAAAAGATTTTTTTGAAAAAATGCCTAAGACCCGGGGTCACAATTTCATCAAAAACCTGACTTTTGGCAATTCACTCAAAAATGGTGCCTAACGGTTGCAAACGCTCCCCTGAGAGGTTTGGCGGTCGAAACAGAAGGCTTTTTATCACAGGAGAAGAAATCAGCCCTCGACAACTTAACTGGCAGAAAAAGATTTTTTTGAAAAAATGCCTAATCCCCGGGGTCACAATTTCATCAAAAAACTGACTTTTGGCAATTCACTCAAAAATGGTGCCAAAGGGTTGCAAACGCTCCCCTGAGAGGTTTGGCTTTCAAAACAGAAGGCTTTTTATCACAGGAGAAGAAATCAGCCCTCGACAACTTAACCGGCAGAAAAAGATTTTTTTGAAAAAATGCCTAAGCCCCGGGGTCACAATTTCATCAAAAATCTGACTTTTGGCAATTCAGTCAAAAATGGTGCCAAACGGTTGCAAACGCTCCCCTGAGAGGTTTGGCGGACGAAACAGAAGGCTTTTTATCAGAGGAAAAGAAATCAGCCCTCGACAACTTGACCGGCAGAAAAAGATTTTTTTGAAAAAATGCCTAAGCCCCGGGGTCACAATTTCATCAAAAATCTGCCTTTGGGCAATTCACTCAAAAATGGTGCCAAACGGTTGCAAACGCTCCCCTGAGAGGTTTGGCGGTCGAAACAGAAGGCTTTTTATCACAGGAGAAGAAATCAGCCCTCGACAACTAGACCGGCAGAAAAAGATTTTTTTGAAAAAATGCCTAAGCCCCGGGGTCACAATTTCATCGAAAATCTGACTTTTGGCAATTCAGTCAAAAATGGTGCCAAATGGTTGCAAACGCTCCCCTGAGAGGTTTGGCGGTCGAAACAGAAGGCTTTTTATCACAGGAAAAGAAATCAGCCCACGACAACTTCACTGGCAGAAAAAGATTTTTTTGAAAAAATGTCTAAGCCCCGGGGTCACAATTTCATCAAAAATCTGACTTTTGGCAATTCACTCAAAAATGGTGCCAAACGGTTGCAAACGCTCCCCTGAGAGGTTTGGCGGACGAAACAGAAGGCTTTTTATCAGAGGAAAAGAAATCAGCCCTCGACAACTTGACCGGCAGAAAAAGATTTTTTTGAAAAAATGCCTAAGCCCCGGGGTCACAATTTCATCAAAAATCTGACGTTCTCCAATTCACACAAAAATGGTGCCAAACGGTTGCAAATGCTCCCTTGAAAGGTTAGGCAGTCAAAACAGAAGGCTCTTTATCACAGCAAAATAAATCAGCCCTCGACAACTTAACCGGCAGAAAAAGATTTTTTTGAAAAAATGCCTAAGCCCCGGGGTCACAATTTCATCAAAAATCTGACTTTTGGCAATTCACTCAAAAATGGTGCCAAACAGTTGCAAACGCTTCATTGAGAGGTTTGGCGGTCGAAACAGAAGGCTTTTTTTCACAGGAAAAGAACTCAGCCCTCAACAACTTAACCGGCAGAAAAAGATTTTTTTGAAAAAATGCCTAAGCCCCGGGGTCACAATTTCATCAAAAATCTGACTTTTGGCAATTCAGTCAAAAATGGTGCCAAACGGTTGCAAACGCTCCCCTGAGAGTTTTGGCGGACGAAACAGAAGGCTTTTTATCAGAGGAAAAGAAATCAGCCCTCGACAACTTAACCGGCCTAAGCCCCGGGGTCTAAGCCCCGGGGTCACAATTTCATCAAAAATCTGACTTTTGGCAATTCAGTCAAAAATGGTGCCAAACGGTTGCAAACGCTCCCCTGAGAGTTTTGGCGGACGAAACAGAAGGCTTTTTATCAGAGGAAAAGAAATCAGCCCTCGACAACTTGACCGGCAGAAAAAGATTTTTTTGAAAAAATGCCTAAGCCCCGGGGTCACAATTTCATCAAAAATCTGCCTTTGGGCAATTCACTCAAAAATGGTGCCAAACGGTTGCAAACGCTCCCCTGAGAGGTTTGGCGGTCGAAACAGAAGGCTTTTTATCACAGGAGAAGAAATCAGCCCTCGACAACTAGACCGGTAGAAAAAGATTTTTTTGAAAAAATGCCTAAGCCCCGGGGTCACAATTTCATCGAAAATCTGACTTTTGGCAATTCAGTCAAAAATGGTGCCAAATGGTTGCAAACGCTCCCCTGAGAGGTTTGGCGGTCGAAACAGAAGGCTTTTTATCACAGGAAAAGAAATCAGCCCACGACAACTTCACTGGCAGAAAAAGATTTTTTTGAAAAAATGTCTAAGCCCCGGGGTCACAATTTCATCAAAAATCTGACTTTTGGCAATTCACTCAAAAATGGTGCCAAACGGTTGCAAACGCTCCCCTGAGAGGTTTGGCGGACGAAACAGAAGGCTTTTTATCAGAGGAAAAGAAATCAGCCCTCGACAACTTGACCGGCAGAAAAAGATTTTTTTGAAAAAATGCCTAAGCCCCGGGGTCACAATTTCATCGAAAATCTGACTTTTGGCAATTCAGTCAAAAATGGTGCCAAATGGTTGCAAACGCTCCCCTGAGAGGTTTGGCGGTCGAAACAGAAGGCTTTTTATCACAGGAAAAGAAATCAGCCCTCGACAACTTCACTGGCAGAAAAAGATTTTTTTGAAAAAATGCCTAAGCCCCGGGGTCACAATTTCATCAAAAATCTGACTTTTGGCAATTCACTCAAAAATGGTGCCAAACGGTTTTAAACGCTCCCCTGAGAGGTTTGGCGGTCGAGACAGAAGGCTTTTTATCAGAGGAAAAGAAATCAGCCCTCGACAACTTGACCGGCAGAAAAAGATTTTTTTGAAAAAATGCCTAAGCCCCGGGGTCACAATTTCATCAAAAATCTGACTTTTGGCAATTCACTCAAAAATGGTGCCAAACGGTTGCAAACGCTCCCCTGAGAGGTTTGGCGGTCGAAAGAGAAGGCTTTTTATCACAGGAAAAGAAATTAGCCCTCGACAACTTGACCGGCAGAAAAAGATTTTTTTGAAAAAATGTCTAAGCCCCGGGGTCACAATTTCATCAAAAATCTGACTTTTGGCAATTCACTCAAAAATGGTGCCAAATGGTTGCAAACGCTCCCCTGAGAGGTTTGGCGGTCGAAACAGAAGGCTTTTTATCACTGGAAAAGAAATCAGCCCTCGACAACTTCACTGGCAGAAAAAGATTTTTTTGAAAAAATGCCTAAGCCCCGGGGTCACAGTTTCATCAAAAACCTGATTTTTGGCAATTCACTCAAAAATGGTGCCAAACGGTTGCAAACGCTCCCCTGAGAGGTTTGGCGGTCGAAACAGAAGGCTTTTTATCACAGGAGAAGAAATCAGCCCTCGACAACTTAACTGGCAGAAAAAGATTTTTTTGAAAAAATGCCTAATCCCCGAGGTCACAATTTCATCAAAAATCTGACTTTTGGCAATTCACTCAAAAATGGTGCCAAAGGGTTGCAAACGCTCCCCTGAGAGGTTTGGCTTTCAAAACAGAAGGCTTTTTATCACAGGAGAAGAAATCAGCCCTCGACAACTTAACCGGCAGGAAAAGATTTTTTTGAAAAAATGCCTAAGCCCCGGGGTCACAATTTCATCAAAAATCTGACTTTTGGCAATTCAGTCAAAAATGGTGCCAAACGGTTGCAAACGCTCCCCTGAGAGGTTTGGCGGACGAAACAGAAGGCTCTTTATCACAGCAAAATAAATCAGCCCTCCACAACTTAACCGGCAGAAAAAGATTTTTTTGAAAAAATGTCTAAGCCCCGGGGTCACAATTTCATCAAAAATCTGACTTTTGGCAATTCACTCAAAAATGGTGCCTAACGGTTGCAAACGCTCCCCTGAGAGGTTTGGCGGTCGAAACAGAAGGCTTTTTATCACTGGAAATGAAATCAGCCCTCGACAACTTCACTGGCAGAAAAAGATTTTTTTGAAAAAATGCCTAAGACCCGGGGTGACAATTTCATCAAAAACCTGATTTTTGGCAATTCACTCAAAAATGATGGCAAACGGTTGCAAACGCTCCCCTGAGAGGTTTGGCGGTCGAAACAGAAGGCTTTTTATCACAGGAGAAGAAATCAGCCCTCGACAACTTAACTGGCAGAAAAAGATTTTTTTGAAAAAATGCCTAATCCCCGGGGTCACAATTTCATCAAAAATCTGACTTTTGGCAATTCACTCAAAAATGGTGCCAAAGGGTTGCAAACGCTCCCCTGAGAGGTTTGGCTTTCAAAACAGAAGGCTTTTTATCACAGGAGAAGAAATCAGCCCTCGACAACTTGACCGGCAGAAAAAGATTTTTTTGAAAAAATGCCTAAGCCCCGGGGTCACAATTTCATCAAAAATCTGACTTTTGGCAATTCACTCAAAAATGGTGCCAAATGCTTGCAAACGCTCCCCTGAGAGGTTTGGCGGTCGAAAGGGAAGGCTTTTTATCACAGGAGAAGAAATCAGCCCTCGACAACTTGACCGGCAGAAAAAGATTTTTTTGAAAAAACGCCTAAGCCCCGGGGTCACAATTTCATCAAAAATCTGACTATTGGCAATTCACACAAAAATGGTGCCAAACGGTGGCAAACGCTCCCCTGAGAGGTTTGGCGGTCGAAACAGAAGGCTTTTTATCAGAGGAAAAGAAATCAGCCCTCGACAACTTGACCGGCAGAAAAAGATTTTTTTGAAAAAATGCCTAAGCCCCGGGGTCACAATTTCATCAAAAATCTGACTATTGGCAATTCACACAAAAATGGTGCCAAACAGTGGCAAACGCTCCCCTGAGAGATTTAGCGGTCCAAACAGAAGGCATTTTATCAGAGGAAAAGAAATCAGCCCTCGACAACTTGACCGGCAGAAAAAGATTTTTTTGAAAAAATGCCTAAACCCCGGGGTCACAATTTCATCAAAAATCTGACGTTCTCCAATTCACGCAAAAATAGTGCCAAACGGTTGCAAATGCTCCCCTCAAAGGTTTGGCAGTCAAAACAGAAGGCTCTTTATCACAGCAAAATAAATCAGCCCTCGACAACTTAACCGGCAGAAAAAGATTTTTTTGAAAAAATGTCTAAGCCCCGGGGTCACAATTTCATCAAAAATCTGACTTTTGGCAATTCACTCAAAAATGGTGCCTAACGGTTGCAAACGCTCCCCTGAGAGGTTTGGCGGTCGAAACAGAAGGCTTTTTATCACAGGAGAAGAAATCAGCCCTCGACAACTTAACTGGCAGAAAAAGATTTTTTTGAAAAAATGCCTAATCCCCGGGGTCACAATTTCATCAAAAATCTGACTTTTGGCAATTCACTCAAAAATGGTGCCAAAGGGTTGCAAACGCTCCCCTGAGAGGTTTGGCTTTCAAAACAGAAGGCTTTTTATCACAGGAGAAGAAATCAGCCCTCGACAACTTAACCGGCAGAAAAAGATTTTTTTGAAAAAATGCCTAAGCCCCGGGGTCACAATTTCATCAAAAATCTGACTTTTGGCAATTCAGTCAAAAATGGTGCCAAACGATTGCAAACGCTCCCCTGAGAGGTTTGGCGGACGAAACAGAAGGCTTTTTATCAGAGGAAAAGAAATCAGCCCTCGACAACTTGACCGGCAGAAAAAGATTTTTTTGAAAAAATGCCTAAGCCCCGGGGTCACAATTTCATCAAAAATCTGCCTTTGGGCAATTCACTCAAAAATGGTGCCAAACGGTTGCAAACGCTCCCCTGAGAGGTTTGGCGGTCGAAACAGAAGGCTTTTTATCACAGGAGAAGAAATCAGCCCTCGACAACTAGACCGGCAGAAAAAGATTTTTTTGAAAAAATGCCTAAGCCCCGGGGTCACAATTTCATCGAAAATCTGACTTTTGGCAATTCAGTCAAAAATGGTGCCAAATGGTTGCAAACGCTCCCCTGAGAGGTTTGGCGGTCGAAACAGAAGGCTTTTTATCACAGGAAAAGAAATCAGCCCACGACAACTTCACTGGCAGAAAAAGATTTTTTTGAAAAAATGTCTAAGCCCCGGGGTCACAATTTCATCAAAAATCTGACTTTTGGCAATTCACTCAAAAATGGTGCCAAACGGTTGCAAACGCTCCCCTGAGAGGTTTGGCGGACGAAACAGAAGGCTTTTTATCAGAGGAAAAGAAATCAGCCCTCGACAACTTGACCGGCAGAAAAAGATTTTTTTGAAAAAATGCCTAAGCCCCGGGGTCACAATTTCATCGAAAATCTGACTTTTGGCAATTCAGTCAAAAATGGTGCCAAATGGTTGCAAACGCTCCCCTGAGAGGTTTGGCGGTCGAAACAGAAGGCTTTTTATCACAGGAAAAGAAATCAGCCCACGACAACTTCACTGGCAGAAAAAGATTTTTTTGAAAAAATGTCTAAGCCCCGGGGTCACAATTTCATCAAAAATCTGACTTTTGGCAATTCACTCAAAAATGGTGCCAAACGGTTGCAAACGCTCCCCTGAGAGGTTTGGCGGACGAAACAGAAGGCTTTTTATCAGAGGAAAAGAAATCAGCCCTCGACAACTTGACCGGCAGAAAAAGATTTTTTTGAAAAAATGCCTAAGCCCCGGGGTCACAATTTCATCGAAAATCTGACTTTTGGCAATTCAGTCAAAAATGGTGCCAAACGGTTGCAAACGCTCCCCTGAGAGGTTTGGCGGTCGAAACAGAAGGCTTTTTATCACAGGAGAAGAAATCAGCCCTCGACAACTTAACTGGCAGAAAAAGATTTTTTTGAAAAAATGCCTAATCCCCGAGGTCACAATTTCATCAAAAATCTGACTTTTGGCAATTCACTCAAAAATGGTGCCAAAGGGTTGCAAACGCTCCCCTGAGAGGTTTGGCTTTCAAAACAGAAGGCTTTTTATCACAGGAGAAGAAATCAGCCCTCGAC
Organism: Podarcis tiliguerta; assembly: GCF_965153285.1. Classification (NCBI taxonomy): domain Eukaryota; kingdom Metazoa; phylum Chordata; class Lepidosauria; order Squamata; family Lacertidae; genus Podarcis; species Podarcis tiliguerta. The sequence goes on from NC_139539.1 coordinate 80,146,716, forward strand.
AACTTAACCGGCAGAAAAAGATTTTTTTGAAAAAATGCCTAAGCCCCGGGGTCACAATTTCATCAAAAATCTGACTTTTGGCAATTCAGTCAAAAATGGTGCCAAACGGTTGCAAACGCTCCCCTGAGAGGTTTGGCGGACGAAACAGAAGGCTCTTTATCACAGCAAAATAAATCAGCCCTCCACAACTTAACCGGCAGAAAAAGATTTTTTTGAAAAAATGTCTAAGCCCCGGGGTCACAATTTCATCAAAAATCTGACTTTTGGCAATTCACTCAAAAATGGTGCCTAACGGTTGCAAACGCTCCCCTGAGAGGTTTGGCGGTCGAAACAGAAGGCTTTTTATCACTGGAAAAGAAATCAGCCCTCGACAACTTCACTGGCAGAAAAAGATTTTTTTGAAAAAATGCCTAAGACCCGGGGTCACAATTTCATCAAAAACCTGATTTTTGGCAATTCACTCAAAAATGATGCCAAACGGTTGCAAACGCTCCCCTGAGAGGTTTGGCGGTCGAAACAGAAGGCTTTTTATCACAGGAGAAGAAATCAGCCCTCGACAACTTAACTGGCAGAAAAAGATTTTTTTGAAAAAATGCCTAATCCCCGGGGTCACAATTTCATCAAAAATCTGACTTTTGGCAATTCACTCAAAAATGGTGCCAAAGGGTTGCAAACGCTCCCCTGAGAGGTTTGGCAGTCAAAACAGAAGGCTTTTTATCACAGGAGAAGAAATCAGCCCTCGACAACTTAACCGGCAGAAAAAGATTTTTTTGAAAAAATGCCTAAGCCCCGGGGTCACAATTTCATCAAAAATCTGACTTTTGGCAATTCAGTCAAAAATGGTGCCAAACGGTTGCAAACGCTCCCCTGAGAGGTTTGGCGGACGAAACAGAAGGCTTTTTATCAGAGGAAAAGAAATCAGCCCTCGACAACTTGACCGGCAGAAAAAGATTTTTTTGAAAAAATGCCTAAGCCCCGGGGTCACAATTTCATCAAAAATCTGCCTTTGGGCAATTCACTCAAAAATGGTGCCAAACGGTTGCAAACGCTCCCCTGAGAGGTTTGGCGGTCGAAACAGAAGGCTTTTTATCACAGGAGAAGAAATCAGCCCTCGACAACTTGACCGGCAGAAAAAGATTTTTTTGAAAAAATGCCTAAGCCCCGGGGTCACAATTTCATCGAAAATCTGACTTTTGGCATTTCAGTCAAAAATGGTGCCAAATGGTTGCAAACGCTCCCCTGAGAGGTTTGGCGGTCGAAACAGAAGGCTTTTTATCACAGGAAAAGAAATCAGCCCACGACAACTTCACTGGCAGAAAAAGATTTTTTTGAAAAAATGTCTAAGCCCCGGGGTCACAATTTCATCAAAAATCTGACTTTTGGCAATTCACTCAAAAATGGTGCCAAACGGTTGCAAACGCTCCCCTGAGAGGTTTGGCGGACGAAACAGAAGGCTTTTTATCAGAGGAAAAGAAATCAGCCCTCGACAACTTGACAGGCAGAAAAAGATTTTTTTGAAAAAATGCCTAAGCCCCGGGGTCCCAATTTCATCGAAAATCTGACTTTTGGCAATTCAGTCAAAAATGGTGCCAAATGGTTGCAAACGCTCCCCTGAGAGGTTTGGCGGTCGAAACAGAAGGCTTTTTATCACAGGAAAAGAAATCAGCCCTCGACAACTTCACTGGCAGAAAAAGATTTTTTTGAAAAAATGCCTAAGCCCCGGGGTCACAATTTCATCAAAAATCTGACTTTTGGCAATTCACTCAAAAATGGTGCCAAACGGTTTTAAACGCTCCCCTGAGAGGTTTGGCGGTCGAGACAGAAGGCTTTTTATCTGAGGAAAAGAAATCAGCCCTCGACAACTTGACCGGCAGAAAAAGATTTTTTTGAAAAAATGCCTAAGCCCCGGGGTCACAATTTCATCAAAAATTTGACTTTTGGCAATTCACTCAAAAATGGTGCGAAAAGGTTGCAAACGCTCCCCTGAGAGGTTTGGCGGTCGAAAGAGAAGGCTTTTTATCACAGGAAAAGAAATCAGCCCTCGACAACTTGACCGGCAGAAAAAGATTTTTTTGAAAAAATGTCTAAGCCCTGGGGTCACAATTTCATCAAAAATCTGACTTTTGGCAATTCAGTCAAAAATGGTGCCAAATGGTTGCAAACGCTCCCCTGAGAGGTTTGGCGGTCGAAACAGAAGGCTTTTTATCACTGGAAAAGAAATCAGCCCTCGACAACTTCACTGGCAGAAAAAGATTTTTTTGAAAAAATGCCTAAGCCCCGGGGTCACAGTTTCATCAAAAACCTGATTTTTGGCAATTCACTCAAAAATGGTGCCAAACGGTTGCAAACGCTCCCCTGAGAGGTTTGGCGGTCGAAACAGAAGGCTTTTTATCACAGGAGAAGAAATCAGCCCTCGACAACTTAACTGGCAGAAAAAGATTTTTTTGAAAAAATGCCTAATCCCCGAGGTCACAATTTCATCAAAAATCTGACTTTTGGCAATTCACTCAAAAATGGTGCCAAAGGGTTGCAAACGCTCCCCTGAGAGGTTTGGCTTTCAAAACAGAAGGCTTTTTATCACAGGAGAAGAAATCAGCCCTCGACAACTTAACCGGCAGAAAAAGATTTTTTTGAAAAAATGCCTAAGCCCCGGGGTCACAATTTCATCAAAAATCTGACTTTTGGCAATTCAGTCAAAAATGGTGCCAAACGGTTGCAAACGCTCCCCTGAGAGGTTTGGCGGACGAAACAGAAGGCTTTTTATCAGAGGAAAAGAAATCAGCCCTCGACAACTTGACCGGCAGAAAAAGATTTTTTTGAAAAAATGCCTAAGCCCCGGGGTCACAATTTCATCAAAAATCTGCCTTTGGGCAATTCACTCAAAAATGGTGCCAAACGGTTGCAAACGCTCCCCTGAGAGGTTTGGCGGTCGAAACAGAAGGCTTTTTATCACAGGAGAAGAAATCAGCCCTCGACAACTTGACCGGCAGAAAAAGATTTTTTTGAAAAAATGCCTAAGCCCCGGGGTCACAATTTCATCGAAAATCTGACTTTTGGCAATTCAGTCAAAAATGGTGCCAAATGGTTGCAAACGCTCCCCTGAGAGGTTTGGCGGTCGAAACAGAAGGCTTTTTATCACAGGAAAAGAAATCAGCCCACGACAACTTCACTGGCAGAAAAAGATTTTTTTGAAAAAATGTCTAAGCCCCGGGGTCACAATTTCATCAAAAATCTGACTTTTGGCAATTCACTCAAAAATGGTGCCAAACGGTTGCAAACGCTCCCCTGAGAGGTTTGGCGGACGAAACAGAAGGCTTTTTATCAGAGGAAAAGAAATCAGCCCTCGACAACTTGACCGGCAGAAAAAGATTTTTTTGAAAAAATGCCTAAGCCCCGGGGTCACAATTTCATCAAATATCTGCCTTTGGGCAATTCACTCAAAAATGGTGCCAAACGGTTGCAAACGCTCCCCTGAGAGGTTTGGCGGTCGAAACAGAAGGCTTTTTATCACAGGAGAAGAAATCAGCCCTCGACAACTTAACCGGCAGAAAAAGATTTTTTTGAAAAAATGCCTAAGCCCCGGGGTCACAATTTCATCAAAAATCTGACTTTTGGCAATTCACTCAAAAATGGTGCCAAACGGTTGCAAACGCTCCCCTGAGAGGTTTGGCGGACGAAACAGAAGGCTTTTTATCAGAGGAAAAGAAATCAGCCCTCGACAACTTGACCGGGAGAAAAAGATTTTTTTGAAAAAATGCGTAAGCCCCGGGGTCACAATTTCATCAAAAATCTGACTTTTGGCAATTCACTCAAAAATGGTGCCTAACGGTTGCAAACGCTCCCCTGAGAGGTTTGGCGGTCGAAACAGAAGGCTTTTTATCACTGGAAAAGAAATCAGCCCTCGACAACTTCACTGGCAGAAAAAGATTTTTTTGAAAAAATGCCTAAGACCCGGGGTCACAATTTCATCAAAAACCTGATTTTTGGCAATTCACTCAAAAATGATGCCAAACGGTTGCAAACGCTCCCCTGAGAGGTTTGGCGGTCGAAACAGAAGGCTTTTTATCACAGGAGAAGAAATCAGCCCTCGACAACTTAACTGGCAGAAAAAGATTTTTTTGAAAAAATGCCTAATCCCCGGGGTCACAATTTCATCAAAAATCTGACTTTTGGCAATTCACTCAAAAATGGTGCCAAAGGGTTGCAAACGCTCCCCTGAGAGGTTTGGCTTTCAAAACAGAAGGCTTTTTATCACAGGAGAAGAAATCAGCCCTCGACAACTTAACCGGCAGAAAAAGATTTTTTTGAAAAAATGCCTAAGCCCCGGGGTCACAATTTCATCAAAAATCTGACTTTTGGCAATTCAGTCAAAAATGGTGCCAAACGGTTGCAAACGCTCCCCTGAGAGGTTTGGCGGACGAAACAGAAGGCTTTTTATCAGAGGAAAAGAAATCAGCCCTCGACAACTTGACCGGCAGAAAAAGATTTTTTTGAAAAAATGCCTAAGCCCCGGGGTCACAATTTCATCAAAAATCTGCCTTTGGGCAATTCACTCAAAAATGGTGCCAAACGGTTGCAAACGCTCCCCTGAGAGGTTTGGCGGACGAAACAGAAGGCTTTTTATCAGAGGAAAAGAAATCAGCCCTCGACAACTTGACCGGCAGAAAAAGATTTTTTTGAAAAAATGCCTAAGCCCCGGGGTCACAATTTCATCGAAAATCTGACTTTTGGCAATTCAGTCAAAAATGGTGCCAAATGGTTGCAAACGCTCCCCTGAGAGGTTTTGCGGTGGAAACAGAAGGCTTTTTATCACAGGAGAAGAAATCAGCCCTCGACAACTTAACTGGCAGAAAAACATTTTTTTGAAAAAATGCCTAAGCCCCGGGGTCACAATTTCATCAAAAATCTGACTTTTGGCATTTCACTCAAAAATGGTGCCAAACAGTTGCAAACGCTCCCCTGAGAGGTTTGGCTTTCAAAACAGAAGGCTTTTTATCACAGGAAAAGAAATCAGTCCTCGACAACTTGACCGGCAGAAACAGATTTTTTTGAAAAAATGCCTAAGCCCCGGGGTCACAATTTCATCAAAAATCTGACTTTTGCCAATTCACTCAAAAATGGTGCCAAACAGTTGTAAACGCTTCCCTGAGAGGTTTGGCGGTCGAAACAGAAGGCTTTTTTTCACAGGAAAAGAACTCAGCCCTCAACAACTTCACTGGCAGAAAACGATTTTTTTTAAAAAAATGTCTAAGCCCCGGGGTCACAATTTCATCAAAAATCTGACTTTTGGCAATTCAGTCAAAAATGGTGCCAAACGGTTGCAAACGCTCCCCTGAGAGGTTTGGCTTTCAAAACAGAAGGCTTTTTATCACAGGAAAAGAAATCAGCCCTCGACAACTTGACCGGCAGAAAAAGATTTTTTTGAAAAAATGCCTAAGCCCCGGGGTCACAATTTCATCAAAAATCTGACGTTCTCCAATTCACACAAAAATGGTGCCAAACGGTTGCAAATGCTCCCTTGAAAGGTTAGGCAGTCAAAACAGAAGGCTCTTTATCACAGCAAAATAAATCAGCCCTCGACAACTTAACCGGCAGAAAAAGATTTTTTTGAAAAAATGCCTAAGCCCCGGGGTCACAATTTCATCAAAAATCTGACTTTTGGCAATTCACTCAAAAATGGTGCCAAACAGTTGCAAACGCTTCATTGAGAGGTTTGGCGGTTGAAACAGAAGGCTTTTTTTCACAGGAAAAGAACTCAGCCCTCAACAACTTCACCGGCAGAAAAAGATTTTTTTTAAAAAAATGCCTAAGCCCCGGGGTCACAATTTCATCAAAAATCTGACTTTTGGCAATTCAGTCAAAAATGGTGCCAAACGGTTGCAAACGCTCCCCTGAGAGGTTTGGCTTTCAAAACAGAAGGCTTTTTATCACAGGAAAAGAAATCAGCCCTCGACAACTTGACCGGCAGAAAAAGATTTTTTTGAAAAAATGCCTAAGCTCCGGGGTCACAATTTCATCAAAAATCTGACGTTCTCCAATTCACACAAAAATGGTGCCAAATGCTTGCAAACGCTCCCCTGAGAGGTTTGGCGGTCGAAAGAGAAGGCTTTTTATCACAGGAAAAGAAATCAGCCCTCGACAACTTGACCGGCAGAAAAAGATTTTTTTGAAAAAACGCCTAAGCCCCGGGGTCACAATTTCATCAAAAATCTGACTATTGGCAATTCACACAAAAATGGTGCCAAACGGTGGCAAACGCTCCCCTGAGAGGTTTGGCGGTCGAAACAGAAGGCTTTTTATCAGAGGAAAAGAAATCAGCCCTCGACAACTTGACCGGCAGAAAAAGATTTTTTTGAAAAAATGCCTAAGCCCCGGGGTCACAATTTCATCAAAAATCTGACTATTGGCAATTCACACAAAAATGGTGCCAAACAGTGGCAAACGCTCCCCTGAGAGATTTAGCGGTCCAAACAGAAGGCATTTTATCAGAGGAAAAGAAATCAGCCCTCGACAACTTGACCGGCAGAAAAAGATTTTTTTGAAAAAATGCCTAAACCCCGGGGTCACAATTTCATCAAAAATCTGACGTTCTCCAATTCACGCAAAAATAGTGCCAAACGGTTGCAAATGCTCCCCTCAAAGGTTTGGCAGTCAAAACAGAAGGCTCTTTATCACAGCAAAATAAATCAGCCCTCGACAACTTAACCGGCAGAAAAAGATTTTTTTGAAAAAATGTCTAAGCCCCGGGGTCACAATTTCATCAAAAATCTGACTTTTGGCAATTCACTCAAAAATGGTGCCTAACGGTTGCAAACGCTCCCCTGAGAGGTTTGGCGGTCGAAACAGAAGGCTTTTTATAACTGGAAAAGAAATCAGCCCTCGACAACTTCACTGGCAGAAAAAGATTTTTTTGAAAAAATGCCTAAGACCCGGGGTCACAATTTCATCAAAAACCTGATTTTTGGCAATTCACTCAAAAATGATGCCAAACGGTTGCAAACGCTCCCCTGAGAGGTTTGGCGGTCGAAACAGAAGGCTTTTTATCACAGGAGAAGAAATCAGCCCTCGACAACTTAACTGGCAGAAAAAGATTTTTTTGAAAAAATGCCTAATCCCCGGGGTCACAATTTCATCAAAAATCTGACTTTTGGCAATTCACTCAAAAATGGTGCCAAACGGTTGCAAACGCTCCCCTGAGAGGTTTGGCTTTCAAAACAGAAGGCTTTTTATCACAGGAGAAGAAATCAGCCCTCGACAACTTAACCGGCAGAAAAAGATTTTTTTGAAAAAATGCCTAAGCCCCGGGGTCACAATTTCATCAAAAATCTGACTTTTGGCAATTCAGTCAAAAATGGTGCCAAACGGTTGCAAACGCTCCCCTGAGAGGTTTGGCGGACGAAACAGAAGGCTTTTTATCAGAGGAAAAGAAATCAGCCCTCGACAACTTGACCGGCAGAAAAAGATTTTTTTGAAAAAATGCCTAAGCCCCGGGGTCACAATTTCATCAAAAATCTGCCTTTGGGCAATTCACTCAAAAATGGTGCCAAACGGTTGCAAACGCTCCCCTGAGAGGTTTGGCGGTCGAAACAGAAGGCTTTTTATCACAGGAGAAGAAATCAGCCCTCGACAACTAGACCGGCAGAAAAAGATTTTTTTGAAAAAATGCCTAAGCCCCGGGGTCACAATTTCATCGAAAATCTGACTTTTGGCAATTCAGTCAAAAATGGTGCCAAATGGTTGCAAACGCTCCCCTGAGAGGTTTGGCGGTCGAAACAGAAGGCTTTTTATCACAGGAAAAGAAATCAGCCCACGACAACTTCACTGGCAGAAAAAGATTTTTTTGAAAAAATGTCTAAGCCCCGGGGTCACAATTTCATCAAAAATCTGACTTTTGGCAATTCACTCAAAAATGGTGCCAAACGGTTGCAAACGCTCCCCTGAGAGGTTTGGCGGACGAAACAGAAGGCTTTTTATCAGAGGAAAAGAAATCAGCCCTCGACAACTTGACCGGCAGAAAAAGATTTTTTTGAAAAAATGCCTAAGCCCCGGGGTCCCAATTTCATCGAAAATCTGACTTTTGGCAATTCAGTCAAAAATGGTGCCAAATGGTTGCAAACGCTCCCCTGAGAGGTTTGGCGGTCGAAACAGAAGGCTTTTTATCACAGGAAAAGAAATCAGCCCTCGACAACTTCGCTGGCAGAAAAAGATTTTTTTGAAAAAATGCCTAAGCCCCGGGGTCACAATTTCATCAAAAATCTGACTTTTGGCAATTCACTCAAAAATGGTGCCAAACGGTTTTAAACGCTCCCCTGAGAGGTTTGGCGGTCGAGACAGAAGGCTTTTTATCAGAGGAAAAGAAATCAGCCCTCGACAACTTGACCGGCAGAAAAAGATTTTTTTGAAAAAATGCCTAAGCCCCGGGGTCACAATTTCATCAAAAATTTGACTTTTGGCAATTCACTCAAAAATGGTGCGAAAAGGTTGCAAACGCTCCCCTGAGAGGTTTGGCGGTCGAAAGAGAAGGCTTTTTATCACAGGAAAAGAAATCAGCCCTCGACAACTTGACCGGCAGAAAAAGATTTTTTTGAAAAAATGTCTAAGCCCCGGGGTCACAATTTCATCAAAAATCTGACTTTTGGCAATTCAGTCAAAAATGGTGCCAAATGGTTGCAAACGCTCCCCTGAGAGGTTTGGCGGTCGAAACAGAAGGCTTTTTATCACTGGAAAAGAAATCAGCCCTCGACAACTTCACTGGCAGAAAAAGATTTTTTTGAAAAAATGCCTAAGCCCCGGGGTCACAGTTTCATCAAAAACCTGATTTTTGGCAATTCACTCAAAAATGGTGCCAAACGGTTGCAAACGCTCCCCTGAGAGGTTTGGCGGTCGAAACAGAAGGCTTTTTATCACAGGAGAAGAAATCAGCCCTCGACAACTTAACTGGCAGAAAAAGATTTTTTTGAAAAAATGCCTAATCCCCGAGGTCACAATTTCATCAAAAATCTGACTTTTGGCAATTCACTCAAAAATGGTGCCAAAGGGTTGCAAACGCTCCCCTGAGAGGTTTGGCTTTCAAAACAGAAGGCTTTTTATCACAGGAGAAGAAATCAGCCCTCGACAACTTAACCGGCAGAAAAAGATTTTTTTGAAAAAATGCCTAAGCCCCGGGGTCACAATTTCATCAAAAATCTGACTTTTGGCAATTCAGTCAAAAATGGTGCCAAACGGTTGCAAACGCTCCCCTGAGAGGTTTGGCGGACGAAACAGAAGGCTTTTTATCAGAGGAAAAGAAATCAGCCCTCGACAACTTGACCGGCAGAAAAAGATTTTTTTGAAAAAATGCCTAAGCCCCGGGGTCACAATTTCATCAAAAATCTGCCTTTGGGCAATTCACTCAAAAATGGTGCCAAATGGTTGCAAACGCTCCCCTGAGAGGTTTGGCGGTCGAAACAGAAGGCTTTTTATCACAGGAGAAGAAATCAGCCCTCGACAACTTGACCGGCAGAAAAAGATTTTTTTGAAAAAATGCCTAAGCCCCGGGGTCACAATTTCATCGAAAATCTGACTTTCGGCAATTCACTCAAAAATGGTGCCAAATGGTTGCAAACGCTCCCCTGAGAGGTTTGGCGGTCGAAACAGAAGGCTTTTTATCACAGGAAAAGAAATCAGCCCACGACAACTTCACTGGCAGAAAAAGATTTTTTTGAAAAAATGTCTAAGCCCCGGGGTCACAATTTCATCAAAAATCTGACTTTTGGCAATTCACTCAAAAATGGTGCCAAACGGTTACAAACGCTCCCCTGAGAGGTTTGGCGGACGAAACAGAAGGCTTTTTATCAGAGGAAAAGAAATCAGCCCTCGACAACTTGACCGGCAGAAAAAGATTTTTTTGAAAAAATGCCTAAGCCCCGGGGTCACAATTTCATCAAATATCTGCCTTTGGGCAATTCACTCAAAAATGGTGCCAAACGGTTGCAAACGCTCCCCTGAGAGGTTTGGCGGTCGAAACAGAAGGCTTTTTATCACAGGAGAAGAAATCAGCCCTCGACAACTTAATCGGCAGAAAAAGATTTTTTTGAAAAAATGCCTAAGCCCCGGGGTCACAATTTCATCAAAAATCTGACTTTTGGCAATTCACTCAAAAATGGTGCCAAACGGTTGCAAACGCTCCCCTGAGAGGTTTGGCGGACGAAACAGAAGGCTTTTTATCAGAGGAAAAGAAATCAGCCCTCGACAACTTGACCGGCAGAAAAAGATTTTTTTGAAAAAATGCCTAAGCCCCGGGGTCACAATTTCATCAAAAATCTGCCTTTCGGCAATTCACTCAAAAATGGTGCCAAACGGTTGCAAACGCTCCCCTGAGAGGTTTGGCGGTCGAAACAGAAGGCTTTTTATCACAGGAGAAGAAATCAGCCCTCGACAACTTGACCGGCAGAAAAAGATTTTTTTGAAAAAATGCCTAAGCCCCGGGGTCACAATTTCATCGAAAATCTGACTTTTGGCAATTCAGTCAAAAATGGTGCCAAACGGTTGCAAACGCTCCCCTGAGAGGTTTGGCGGTCGAAACAGAAGGCTTTTTATCACAGGAAAAGAAATCAGCCCTCGACAACTTCACTGGCAGAAAAAGATTTTTTTGAAAAAATGTCTAAGCCCCGGGGTCACAATTTCATCAAAAATCTGACTTTTGGCAATTCACTCAAAAATGGTGCCAAACGGTTGCAAACGCTCCCCTGAGAGGTTTGGCGGACGAAACAGAAGGCTTTTTATCAGAGGAAAAGAAATCAGCCCTCGACAACTTGACCGGCAGAAAAAGATTTTTTTGAAAAAATGCCTAAGCCCCGGAGTCACAATTTCATCAAATATCTGCCTTTGGGCAATTCACTCAAAAATGGTGCCAAACGGTTGCAAACGCTCCCCTGAGAGGTTTGGCTGTCGAAACAGAAGGCTTTTTATCACAGGAGAAGAAATCAGCCCTCGACAACTTGACCGGCAGAAAAAGATTTTTTTGAAAAAATGCCTAAGCCCCGGGGTCACAATTTCATCGAAAATCTGACTTTTGGCAATTCACTCAAAAATGGTGCGAAAAGGTTGCAAACGCTCCCCTGAGAGGTTTGGCGGTCGAAAGAGAAGGCTTTTTATCACAGGAAAAGAAATCAGCCCTCGACAACTTGACCGGCAGAAAAAGATTTTTTTGAAAAAATGTCTAAGCCCCGGGGTCACAATTTCATCAAAAATCTGACTTTTGGCAATTCAGTCAAAAATGGTGCCAAATGGTTGCAAACGCTCCCCTGAGAGGTTTGGCGGTCGAAACAGAAGGCTTTTTATCACTGGAAAAGAAATCAGCCCTCGACAACTTCACTGGCAGAAAAAGATTTTTTTGAAAAAATGCCTAAGCCCCGGGGTCACAATTTCATCAAAAACCTGATTTTTGGCAATTCACTCAAAAATGGTGCCAAACGGTAGCAAACGCTCCCCTGAGAGGTTTGGCGGTCGAAACAGAAGGCTTTTTATCACAGGAGAAGAAATCAGCCCTCGACAACTTGACCGGCAGAAAAAGATTTTTTTGAAAAAATGCCTAAGCCCCGGGGTCACAATTTCATCAAAAATCTGACTTTTGGCAATTCAGTCAAAAATGGTGCCAAACGGTTGCAAACGCTCCCCTGAGAGGTTTGGCGGACGAAACAGAAGGCTTTTTATCAGAGGAAAAGAAATCAGCCCTCGACAACTTGACCGGCAGAAAAAGATTTTTTTGAAAAAATGCCTAAGCCCCGGGGTCACAATTTCATCAAAAATCTGCCTTTGGGCAATTCACTCAAAAATGGTGCCAAACGGTTGCAAACGCTCCCCTGAGAGGTTTGGCGGTCGAAACAGAAGGCTTTTTATCACAGGAGAAGAAATCAGCCCTCGACAACTTGACCGGCAGAAAAAGATTTTTTTGAAAAAATGCCTAAGCCCCGGGGTCACAATTTCATCGAAAATCTGACTTTTGGCAATTCACTCAAAAATGGTGCGAAAAGGTTGCAAACGCTCCCCTGAGAGGTTTGGCGGTCGAAAGAGAAGGCTTTTTATCACAGGAAAAGAAATCAGCCCTCGACAACTTGACCGGCAGAAAAAGATTTTTTTGGAAAAATGTCTAAGCCCCGGGGTCACAATTTCATCAAAAATCTGACTTTTGGCAATTCAGTCAAAAATGGTGCCAAATGGTTGCAAACGCTCCCCTGAGAGGTTTGGCGGTCGAAACAGAAGGCTTTTTATCACTGGAAAAGAAATCAGCCCTCGACAACTTCACTGGCAGAAAAAGATTTTTTTGAAAAAATGCCTAAGCCCCGGGGTCACAATTTCATCAAAAACCTGATTTTTGGCAATTCACTCAAAAATAGTGCCAAACGGTTGCAAACGCTCCCCTGAGAGGTTTGGCGGTCGAAACAGAAGGCTTTTTATCACAGGAGAAGAAATCAGCCCTCGACAACTTAACCGGCAGATAAAGATTTTTTTGAAAAAATGCCTAAGCCCCGGGGTCACAATTTCATCAAAAATCTGACTTTTGGCAATTCAGTCAAAAGTGGTGCCAAACGGTTGCAAACGCTCCCCTGAGAGGTTTGGCGGTCGAAACAGAAGGCTTTTTATCACAGGAGAAGAAATCAGCCCTCGACAACTTAACCGGCAGATAAAGATTTTTTTGAAAAAATGCCTAAGCCCCGGGGTCACAATTTCATCGAAAATCTGACTTTTGGCAATTCACTCAAAAATGGTGCCAAATGGTTGCAAACGCTCCCCTGAGAGGTTTTGCGGTCGAAACAGAAGGCTTTTTATCACAGGAGAAGAAATCAGCCCTCAACAACTTCACTGGCAGAAAAAGATTTTTTTGAAAAAATGCCTAAGCCCCGGGGTCACAATTTCATCAAAAATCTGACTTTTGGCAATTCACTCAAAAATGGTGCCAAACGGTTTTAAACGCTCCCCTGAGAGGTTTGGCGGTCGAGACAGAAGGCTTTTTATCACAGGAAAAGAAATCAGCCCTCGACAACTTCACTGGCAGAAAAAGATTTTTTTGAAAAAATGCCTAAGCCCCGGGGTCACAATTTCATCAAAAATTTGACTTTTGGCAATTCAATCAAAAATGGTGCGAAAAGGTTGCAAACGCTCCCCTGAGAGGTTTGGCGGTCGAAAGAGAAGGCTTTTTATCACAGGAAAAGAAATCAGCCCTCGACAACTTGACCGGCAGAAAAAGATTTTTTTGAAAAAATGCCTAAGCCCCGGGGTCACAATTTCATCAAAAATCTGACTTTTGGCAATTCACTCAAAAATGGTGCCAAACGGTTGCAAACGCTCCCCTGAGAGGTTTGGCTTTCAAAACAGAAGGCTTTTTATCACAGGAGAAGAAATCAGCCCTCGACAACTTAACCGGCAGAAAAAGATTTTTTTGAAAAAATGCCTAAGCCCCGGGGTCACAATTTCATCAAAAATCTGACTTTTGGCAATTCACTCAAAAATGGTGCCAAACGGTTGCAAACGCTCCCCTGAGAGGTTTGGCTTTCAAAAGAGAAGGCTTTTTATCACAGGAGAAGAAATCAGCCCTCGACAACTTGACCGGCAGAAAAAGATTTTTTTGAAAAAATGCCTAAGCCCCGGGGTCACAATTTCATCAAAAATCTGACTTTTGGCAATTCACTCAAAAATGGTGCCAAACGGTTGCAAACGCTCCCCTGAGAGGTTTGGCGGTCGAAACAGAAGGCTTTTTATCACAGGAGAAGAAATCAGCCCTCGACAACTTAATTGGCAGAAAAAGATTTTTTTGAAAAAATGCCTAAGCCCCGGGGTCACAATTTCATCAAAAATCTGCCTTTGGGCAATTCACTCAAAAATGGTGCCAAACGGTTGCAAACGCTCCCCTGAGAGGTTTGGCGGTCGAAACAGAAGGCTTTTTATCACAGGAGAAGAAATCAGCCCTCGACAACTTGACCGGCAGAAAAAGATTTTTTTGAAAAAATGCCTAAGCCCCGGGGTCACAATTTCATCAAAAATCTGCCTTTGGGCAATTCACTCAAAAATGGTGCCAAACGGTTGCAAACGCTCCCCTGAGAGGTTTGGCGGTCGAAACAGAAGGCTTTTTATCACAGGAGAAGAAATCAGCCCTCGACAACTTGACCGGCAGAAAAAGATTTTTTTGAAAAAATGCCTAAGCCCCGGGGTCACAATTTCATCGAAAATCTGACTTTTGGCAATTCAGTCAAAAATGGTGCCAAATGGTTGCAAACGCTCCCCTGAGAGGTTTGGCGGTCGAAACAGAAGGCTTTTTATCACAGGAAAAGAAATCAGCCCTCGACAACTTGACCGGCAGAAAAAGATTTTTTTGAAAAAATGCCTAAGCCCCGGGGTCACAATTTCATCAAATATCTGCCTTTGGGCAATTCACTCAAAAATGGTGCCAAACGGTTGCAAACGCTCCCCTGAGAGGTTTGGCGGTCGAAACAGAAGGCTTTTTATCACAGGAGAAGAAATCAGCCCTCGACAACTTGACCGGCAGAAAAAGATTTTTTTGAAAAAATGCCTAAGCCCCGGGGTCACAATTTCATCAAAAATCTGACTTTTGGCAATTCAGTCAAAAATGGTGCCAAACGGTTGCAAACGCTCCCCTGAGAGGTTTGGCGGTCGAAACAGAAGGCTTTTTATCACAGGAAAAGAAATCAGCCCACGACAACTTCACTGGCAGAAAAAGATTTTTTTGAAAAAATGTCTAAGCCCCGGGGTCACAATTTCATCAAAAATCTGACTTTTGGCAATTCACTCAAAAATGGTGCGAAAAGGTTGCAAATGCTCCCCTGAGAGGTTTGGCGGTCGAAACAGAAGGCTTTTTATCACAGGAGAAGAAATCAGCCCTCGACAACTTGACCGGCAGAAAAAGATTTTTTTGAAAAAATGCCTAAGCCCCGGGGTCACAATTTCATCGAAAATCTGACTTTTGGCAATTCAGTCAAAAATGGTGCCAAACGGTTGCAAACGCTCCCCTGAGAGGTTTGGCGGTCGAAACAGAAGGCTTTTTATCACAGGAAAAGAAATCAGCCCACGACAACTTCACTGGCAGAAAAAGATTTTTTTGAAAAAATGTCTAAGCCCCGGGGTCACAATTTCATCAAAAATCTGACTTTTGGCAATTCACTCAAAAATGGTGCGAAAACGTTGCAAACGCTCCCCTGAGAGGTTTGGCGGTCGAAAGAGAAGGCTTTTTATCACAGGAAAAGAAATCAGCCCTCGACAACTTGACCGGCAGAAAAAGAATTTTTTGAAAAAATGTCTAAGCCCCGGGGTCACAATTTCATCAAAAATCTGACTTTTGGCAATTCAGTCAAAAATGGTGCCAAATGGTTGCAAACGCTCCCCTGAGAGGTTTGGCGGTCGAAACAGAAGGATTTTTATCACTGGAAAAGAAATCAGCCCTCGACAACTTCACTGGCAGAAAAAGATTTTTTTGAAAAAATGCCTAAGCCCCGGGGTCACAATTTCATCAAAAACCTGATTTTTGGCAATTCACTCAAAAATGGTGCCAAACGGTTGCAAACGCTCCCCTGAGAGGTTTGGCGGTCGAAACAGAAGGCTTTTTATCACAGGAGAAGAAATCAGCCCTCTACAACTTGACCGGCAGAAAAAGATTTTTTTGAAAAAATGCCTAAGCCCCGGGGTCACAATTTCATCAAAAATCTGCCTTTGGGCAATTCACTCAAAAATGGTGCCAAACGGTTGCAAACGCTCCCCTGAGAGGTTTGGCTTTCAAAACAGAAGGCTTTTTATCACAGGAGAAGAAATCAGCCCTCGACAACTTGACCGGCAGAAAAAAATTTTTTTGAAAAATGCCTAAGCCCCGGGGTCACAATTTCATCAAAAATCTGACTTTTGGCAATTCAGTCAAAAATGGTGCCAAACGGTTGCAAACGCTCCCCTGAGAGGTTTGGCGGACGAAACAGAAGGCTTTTTATCAGAGGAAAAGAAATCAGCCCTCGACAACTTGACCGGCAGAAAAAGATTTTTTTGAAAAAATGCCTAAGCCCCGGGGTCACAATTTCATCAAAAATCTGCCTTTGGGCAATTCACTCAAAAATGGTGCCAAACGGTTGCAAACGCTCCCCTGAGAGGTTTGGCGGTCGAAACAGAAGGCTTTTTATCACAGGAGAAGAAATCAGCCCTCGACAACTTGACCGGCAGAAAAAGATTTTTTTGAAAAAATGCCTAAGCCCCGGGGTCACAATTTCATCAAAAATCTGACTTTTGGCAATTCACTCAAAAATGGTGCCAAACGGTTTTAAACGCTCCCCTGAGAGGTTTGGCGGTCGAGACAGAAGGCTTTTTATCACAGGAAAAGAAATCAGCCCTCGACAACTTCACTGGCAGAAAAAGATTTTTTTGAAAAAATGCCTAAGCCCCGGGGTCACAATTTCATCAAAAATTTGACTTTTGGCAATTCAATCAAAAATGGTGCGAAAAGGTTGCAAACGCTCCCCTGAGAGGTTTGGCGGTCGAAAGAGAAGGCTTTTTATCACAGGAAAAGAAATCAGCCCTCGACAACTTGACCGGCAGAAAAAGATTTTTTTGAAAAAATGCCTAAGCCCCGGGGTCACAATTTCATCAAAAATCTGCCTTTGGGCAATTCACTCAAAAATGGTGCCAAACGGTTGCAAACGCTCCCCTGAGAGGTTTGGCGGTCGAAACAGAAGGCTTTTTATCACAGGAGAAGAAATCAGCCCTCGACAACTTGACCGGCAGAAAAAGATTTTTTTGAAAAAATGCCTAAGCCCCGGGGTCACAATTTCATCAAAAATCTGACTTTTGGCAATTCACTCAAAAATGGTGCCAAACGGTTGCAAACGCTCCCCTGAGAGGTTTGGCGGTCGAGACAGAAGGCTTTTTATCACAGGAAAAGAAATCAGCCCTCGACAACTTGACCGGCAGAAAAAGATTTTTTTGAAAAAATGCCTAAGCCCCGGGGTCACAATTTCATCAAAAATCTGACTTTTGGCAATTCACTCAAAAATGGTGCGAAAAGGTTGCAAACGCTCCCCTGAGAGGTTTGGCGGTCGAAAGAGAAGGCTTTTTATCACAGGAAAAGAAATCAGCCCTCAACAACTTCACAGGCAGAAAAAGATTTTTTTGAAAAAATGTCTAAGCCCCGGGGTCACAATTTCATCAAAAATCTGACTTTTGGCAATTCAGTCAAAAATGGTGCCAAATGGTTGCAAACGCTCCCCTGAGAGGTTTGGCGGTCGAAACAGAAGGCTTTTTATCACTGGAAAAGAAATCCGCCCTCGACAACTTAATTGGCAGAAAAAGATTTTTTTGAAAAAATGCCTAAGCCCCGGGGTCACAATTTCATCAAAAATCTGCCTTTGGGCAATTCACTCAAAAATGGTGCCAAACGGTTGCAAACGCTCCCCTGAGAGGTTTGGCGGTCGAAACAGAAGGCTTTTTATCACAGGAGAAGAAATCAGCCCTCGACAACTTGACCGGCAGAAAAAGATTTTTTTGAAAAAATGCCTAAGCCCCGGGGTCACAATTTCATCAAAAATCTGACTTTTGGCAATTCACTCAAAAATGGTGCCAAACGGTTTTAAACGCTCTCCTGAGAGGTTTGGCGGTCGAGACAGAAGGCTTTTTATCACAGGAAAAGAAATCAGCCCTCGACAACTTGACCGGCAGAAAAAGATTTTTTTGAAAAAATGCCTAAGCCCCGGGGTCACAATTTCATCAAAAATCTGACTTTTGGCAATTCACTCAAAAATGGTGCGAAAAGGTTGCAAACGCTCCCCTGAGAGGTTTGGCGGTCGAAAGAGAAGGCTTTTTATCACAGGAAAAGAAATCAGCCCTCAACAACTTCACAGGCAGAAAAAGATTTTTTTGAAAAAATGTCTAAGCCCCGGGGTCACAATTTCATCAAAAATCTGACTTTTGGCAATTCAGTCAAAAATGGTGCCAAATGGTTGCAAACGCTCCCCTGAGAGGTTTGGCGGTCGAAACAGAAGGCTTTTTATCACTGGAAAAGAAATCAGCCCTCGACAACTTCACTGGCAGATAAAGATTTTTTTGAAAAAATGCCTAAGCCCCGGGGTCACAATTTCATCAAAAACCTGATTTTTGGCAATTCACTCAAAAATGGTGCCAAACGGTTGCAAACGCTCCCCTGAGAGGTTTGGCGGTCGAAACAGAAGGCTTTTTATCACAGGAGAAGAAATCAGCCCTCGACAACTTAACCGGCAGATAAAGATTTTTTTGAAAAAATGCCTAAGCCCCGGGGTCATAATTTCATCGAAAATCTGACTTTTGGCAATTCACTCAAAAATGGTGCCAAATGGTTGCAAACGCTCCCCTGAGAGGTTTTGCGGTCGAAACAGAAGGCTTTTTATCACAGGAGAAGAAATCAGCCCTCAACAACTTCACTGGCAGAAAAAGATTTTTTTGAAAAAATGCCTAAGCCCCGGGGTCACAATTTCATCAAAAATCTGACTTTTGGCAATTCACTCAAAAATGGTGCCAAACGGTTTTAAACGCTCCCCTGAGAGGTTTGGCGGTCGAGACAGAAGGCTTTTTATCATAGGAAAAGAAATCAGCCCTCGACAACTGCACTGGCAGAAAAAGATTTTTTTGAAAAAATGCCTAAGCCCCGGGGTCACAATTTCATCAAAAATTTGACTTTTGGCAATTCAATCAAAAATGGTGCGAAAAGGTTGCAAACGCTCCCCTGAGAGGTTTGGCTTTCAAAACAGAAGGCTTTTTATCACAGGAGAAGAAATCAGCCCTCGACAACTTGACCGGCAGAAAAAGATTTTTTTGAAAAACTGCCTAAGCCCCGGGGTCACAATTTCATCAAAAATCTGACTTTTGGCAATTCACTCAAAAATGGTGCCAAACGGTTTTAAACGCTCCCCTGAGAGGTTTGGCGGTCGAGACAGAAGGCTTTTTATCATAGGAAAAGAAATCAGCCCTCGACAACTGCACTGGCAGAAAAAGATTTTTTTGAAAAAATGCCTAAGCCCCGGGGTCACAATTTCATCAAAAATTTGACTTTTGGCAATTCAATCAAAAATGGTGCGAAAAGGTTGCAAACGCTCCCCTGAGAGGTTTGGCTTTCAAAACAGAAGGCTTTTTATCACAGGAGAAGAAATCAGCCCTCGACAACTTGACCGGCAGAAAAAGATTTTTTTGAAAAACTGCCTAAGCCCCGGGGTCACAATTTCATCAAAAATCTGACTTTTGGCAATTCACTCAAAAATGGTGCCAAACGGTTTTAAACGCTCCCCTGAGAGGTTTGGCGGTCGAGACAGAAGGCTTTTTATCACAGGAAAAGAAATCAGCCCTCGACAACTTGACCGGCAGAAAAAGATTTTTTTGAAAAAATGCCTAAGCCCCGGGGTCACAATTTCATCAAAAACCTGACTTTTGGCAATTCACTCAAAAATGGTGCCAAACGGTTGCAAACGCTACCCTGAGAGGTTTGGCGGTCGAAGCAGAAGGCTTTTTGTCACAGGAGAAGAAATCAGCCCTCGACAACTTAACCGGCAAAAAAAGATTTTTTTGAAAAAATGCCTAAGCCCCGGGGTCACAATTTCATCAAAAATCTGACTTTTGGCAATTCAGTCAAAAATGGTGCCAAACGGTTGCAAACGCTCCCCTGAGAGGTTTGGCGGACGAAACAGAAGGCTTTTTATCAGAGGAAAAGAAATCAGCCCTCCACAACTTGACCGGCAGAAAAACATTTTTTTGAAAAAATGCCTAAGCCCCGGGGTCACAATTTCATCAAAAATCTGACTTTTGGCAATTCACTCAAAAATGGTGCCAAACGGTTGCAAACGCTCCCCTGAGAGGTTTGGCGGTCGAAACAGAAGGCTTTTTATCACAGGAGAAGAAATCAGCCCTCGACAACTTGACCGGCAGAAAAAGATTTTTTTGAAAAAATGCCTAAGCCCCGGGGTCACAATTTCATCAAAAACCTGACTTTTGGCAATTCACTCAAAAATGGTGCCAAACGGTTGCAAACGCTCCCCTGAGAGGTTTGGCGGTCGAAACAGAAGGCTTTTTATCACAGGAGAAGAAATCAGCCCTCGACAACTTGACCGGCAGAAAAACATTTTTTTGAAAAAATGCCTAAGCCCCAGGGTGACAATTTCATCAAAAACCTGACTTTTGGCAATTCACTCAAAAATGGTGCCAAACGGTTGCAAACGCTCCCCTGAGAGGTTTGGCGGTCGAAACAGAAGGCTTTTTATCACAGGAGAAGAAATCAGCCCTCGACAACTTAACCGGCAAAAAAAGATTTTTTTGAAAAAATGCCTAAGCCCCGGGGTCACAATTTCATCAAAAACCTGACTTTTGGCAATTCACTCAAAAATGGTGCCAAACGGTTGCAAACGCTACCCTGAGAGGTTTGGCGGTCGAAGCAGAAGGCTTTTTGTCACAGGAGAAGAAATCAGCCCTCAACAACTTAACCGGCAAAAAAAGATTTTTTTGAAAAAATGCCTAAGCCCCGGGGTCACAATTTCATCAAAAATCTGACTTTTGGCAATTCAGTCAAAAATGGTGCCAAACGGTTGCAAACGCTCCCCTGAGAGGTTTGGCGGACGAAACAGAAGGCTTTTTATCAGAGGAAAATAAATCAGCCCTCCACAACTTGACCGGCAGAAAAACATTTTTTTGAAAAAATGCCTAAGCCCCGGGGTCACAATTTCATCAAAAATCTGAATTTTGGCAATTCACTCAAAAATGGTGCCAAACGGTTGCAAACGCTCCCCTGAGAGGTTTGGCGGTCGAAACAGAAGGCTTTTTATCACAGGAGAAGAAATCAGCCCTCGACAACTTGACCGGCAGAAAAAGATTTTTTTGAAAAACTGCCTAAGCCCCGGGGTCACAATTTCATCAAAAACCTGACTTTTGGCAATTCACTCAAAAATGGTGCCAAACGGTTGCAAACGCTCCCCTGAGAGGTTTGGCGGTCGAAACAGAAGGCTTTTTATCACAGGAGAAGAAATCAGCCCTCGACAACTTGACCGGCAGAAAAACATTTTTTTGAAAAAATGCCTAAGCCCCAGGGTGACAATTTCATCAAAAACCTGACTTTTGGCAATTCACTCAAAAATGGTGCCAAACGGTTGCAAACGCTCCCCTGAGAGGTTTGGCGGTCGAAACAGAAGGCTTTTTATCACAGGAGAAGAAATCAGCCCTCGACAACTTGACCGGCAGAAAAAGATTTTTTTGAAAAAATGCCTAAGCCCCGGGGTCACAATTTCATCAAAAACCTGACTTTTGGCAATTCACTCAAAAATGGTGCCAAACGGTTGCAAACGCTCCCCTGAGAGGTTTGGCGGTCGAAACAGAAGGCTTTTTATCACAGGAGAAGAAATCAGCCCTCGACAACTTGACCGGCAGAAAAAGATTTTTTTGAAAAAATGCCTAAGCCCCAGGGTGACAATTTCATCAAAAACCTGACTTTTGGCAATTCACTCAAAAATGGTGCCAAACGGTTGCAAACGCTCCCCTGAGAGGTTTGGCGGTCGAAACAGAAGGCTTTTTATCACAGGAGAAGAAATCAGCCCTCGACAACTTAACCGGCAGATAAAGATTTTTTTGAAAAAATGCCTAAGCCCCGGGGTCACAATTTCATCAAAAATCTGACTTTTGGCAATTCAGTCAAAAGTGGTGCCAAACGGTTGCAAACGCTCCCCTGAGAGGTTTGGCGGTCGAAACAGAAGGCTTTTTATCACAGGAGAGGAAATCAGCCCTCGACAACTTAACTGGCAGAAAAAGATTTTTTTGAAAAAATGCCTAAGCCCCGGGGTCACAATTTCATCAAAAATCTGACTTTTGGCAATTCACTCAAAAATGGTGCCAAACGGTTGCAAACGCTCCCCTGAGAGGTTTGGCTTTAAAAACAGAAGGCTTTTTATCACAGGAGAAGAAATCAGCCCTCGACAACTTGACCGGCAGAAAAAGATTTTTTTGAAAAAATGCCTAAGCCCCGGGGTCACAATTTCATCGAAAATCTGACTTTTGGCAATTCACTCAAAAATGGTGCCAAATGGTTGCAAACGCTCCCCTGAGAGGTTTGGCGGTCGAAACAGAAGGCTTTTTATCACAGGAAAAGAAATCAGCCCACGACAACTTCACTGGCAGAAAAAGATTTTTTTGAAAAAATGTCTAAGCCCCGGGGTCACAATTTCATCAAAAATCTGACTTTTGGCAATTCACTCAAAAATGGTGCCAAACGGTTGCAAACGCTCCCCTGAGAGGTTTGGCGGACGAAACAGAAGGCTTTTTATCAGAGGAAAAGAAATCAGCCCTCGACAACTTGACCGGCAGAAAAAGATTTTTTTGAAAAAATGCCTAAGCCCCGGGGTCACAATTTCATCAAAAATCTGACTTTTGGCAATTCAGTCAAAAATGGTGCCAAACGGTTGCAAACGCTCCCCTGAGAGGTTTGGCGGACGAAACAGAAGGCTTTTTATCAGAGGAAAAGAAATCAGCCCTCGACAACTTGACCGGCAGAAAAAGATTTTTTTGAAAAAATGCCTAAGCCCCGGGGTCACAATTTCATCAAATATCTGCCTTTGGGCAATTCACTCAAACATGGTGCCAAACGGTTGCAAACGCTCCCCTGAGAGGTTTGGCGGTCGAAACAGAAGGCTTTTTATCACAGGAGAAGAAATCAGCCCTCGACAACTTAACCGGCAGAATAAGATTTTTTTGAAAAAATGCCTAAGCCCCGGGGTCACAATTTCATCAAAAATCTGACTTTTGGCAATTCAGTCAAAAATGGTGCCAAACGGTTGCAAACGCTCCCCTGAGAGGTTTGGCGGACGAAACAGAAGGCTTTTTATCAGAGGAAAAGAAATCAGCCCTCGACAACTTGACCGGCAGAAAAAGATTTTTTTGAAAAAATGCCTAAGCCCCGGGGTCACAATTTCATCAAATATCTGCCTTTGGGCAATTCACTCAAAAATGGTGCCAAACGGTTGCAAACGCTCCCCTGAGAGGTTTGGCGGTCGAAACAGAAGGCTTTTTATCACAGGAGAAGAAATCAGCCCTCGACAACTTGACCGGCAGAAAAAGATTTTTTTGAAAAAATGCCTAAGCCCCGGGGTCACAATTTCATCGAAAATCTGACTTTTGGCAATTCACTCAAAAATGGTGCGAAAAGGTTGCAAACGCTCCCCTGAGAGGTTTGGCGGTCGAAAGAGAAGGCTTTTTATCACAGGAAAAGAAATCAACCCTCGACAACTTGACCGGCAGAAAAAGATTTTTTTGAAAAAATGTCTAAGCCCCGGGGTCACAATTTCATCAAAAATCTGACTTTTGGCAATTCAGTCAAAAATGGTGCCAAATGGTTGCAAACGCTCCCCTGAGAGGTTTGGCGGACGAAACAGAAGGCTTTTTATCAGAGGAAAAGAAATCAGCCCTCGACAACTTGACCGGCAGAAAAAGATTTTTTTGAAAAAATGCCTAAGCCCCGGGGTCACAATTTCATCAAAAATCTGCCTTTGGGCAATTCACTCAAAAATGGTGCCAAACGGTTGCAAAGGCTCCCCTGAGAGGTTTGGCGGTCGAAACAGAAGGCTTTTTATCACAGGAGAAGAAATCAGCCCTCGACAACTTGACCGGCAGAAAAAGATTTTTTTGAAAAAATGCCTAAGCCCCGGGGTCACAATTTCATCGAAAATCTGACTTTTGGCAATTCACTCAAAAATGGTGCGAAAAGTTTGCAAACGCTCCCCTGAGAGGTTTGGCGGTCGAAACAGAAGGCTTTTTATCACAGGAAAAGAAATCAGCCCTCGACAACTTGACCGGCAGAAAAAGATTTTTTTGAAAAAATGTCTAAGCCCCGGGGTCACAATTTCATCAAAAATCTGACTTTTGGCAATTCACTCAAAAATGGTGCCAAATGGTTGCAAACGCTCCCCTGAGAGGTTTGGCGGTCGAAACAGAAGGCTTTTTATCAGAGGAAAAGAAATCAGCCCTCAACAACTTCACTGGCAGAAAAAGATTTTTTTGAAAAAATGCCTAAGCCCCGGGGTCACAATTTCATCAAAAACCTGATTTTTGGCAATTCACTCAAAAATGGTGCCAAACGGTTGCAAACGCTCCCCTGAGAGGTTTGGCGGTCGAAACAGAAGGCTTTTTACCACAGGAGAAGAAATCAGCCCTCGACAACTTAACCGGCAGAATAAGATTTTTTTGAAAAAATGCCTAAGCCCCGGGGTCACAATTTCATCAAAAATCTGACTTTTGGCAATTCAGTCAAAAATGGTGCCAAACGGTTGCAAACGCTCCCCTGAGAGGTTTGGCGGACGAAACAGAAGGCTTTTTATCAGAGGAAAAGAAATCAGCCCTCGACAACTTGACCGGCAGAAAAAGATTTTTTTGAAAAAATGCCTAAGCCCCGGGGTCACAATTTCATCAAATATCTGCCTTTGGGCAATTCACTCAAAAATGGTGCCAAACGGTTGCAAACGCTCCCCTGAGAGGTTTGGCGGACGAAACAGAAGGCTTTTTATCAGAGGAAAAGAAATCAGCCCTCGACAACTTGACCGGCAGAAAAAGATTTTTTTGAAAAAATGCCTAAGCCCCGGGGTCACAATTTCATCGAAAATCTGACTTTTGGCAATTCACTCAAAAATGGTGCGAAAAGGTTGCAAACGCTCCCCTGAGAGGTTTGGCGGTTGAAAGAGAAGGCTTTTTATCACAGGAAAAGAAATCAACCCTCGACAACTTGACCGGCAGAAAAAGATTTTTTTGAAAAAATGTCTAAGCCCCGGGGTCACAATTTCATCAAAAATCTGACTTTTGGCAATTCAGTCAAAAATGGTGCCAAATGGTTGCAAACGCTCCCCTGAGAGGTTTGGCGGACGAAACAGAAGGCTTTTTATCAGAGGAAAAGAAATCAGCCCTCGACAACTTGACCGGCAGAAAAAGATTTTTTTGAAAAAATGCCTAAGCCCCGGGGTCACAATTTCATCAAAAATCTGCCTTTGGGCAATTCACTCAAAAATGGTGCCAAACGGTTGCAAAGGCTCCCCTGAGAGGTTTGGCGGTCGAAACAGAAGGCTTTTTATCACAGGAGAAGAAATCAGCCCTCGACAACTTGACCGGCAGAAAAAGATTTTTTTGAAAAAATGCCTAAGCCCCGGGGTCACAATTTCATCGAAAATCTGACTTTTGGCAATTCACTCAAAAATGGTGCGAAAAGGTTGCAAACGCTCCCCTGAGAGGTTTGGCGGTCGAAACAGAAGGCTTTTTATCACAGGAAAAGAAATCAGCCCTCGACAACTTGACCGGCAGAAAAAGATTTTTTTGAAAAAATGTCTAAGCCCCGGGGTCACAATTTCATCAAAAATCTGACTTTTGGCAATTCAGTCAAAAATGGTGCCAAATGGTTGCAAACGCTCCCCTGAGAGGTTTGGCGGTCGAAACAGAAGGCTTTTTATCAGAGGAAAAGAAATCAGCCCTCGACAACTTCACTGGCAGAAAAAGATTTTTTTGAAAAAATGCCTAAGCCCTGGGGTCACAATTTCATCAAAAACCTGATTTTTGGCAATTCACTCAAAAATGGTGCCAAACGGTTGCAAACGCTCCCCTGAGAGGTTTGGCGGTCGAAACAGAAGGCTTTTTACCACAGGAGAAGAAATCAGCCCTCGACAACTTAACCGGCAGATAAAGATTTTTTTGAAAAAATGCCTAAGCCCCGGGGTCACAATTTCATCAAAAATCTGACTTTTGGCAATTCAGTCAAAAGTGGTGCCAAACGGTTGCAAACGCTCCCCTGAGAGGTTTGGCGGTCGAAACAGAAGGCTTTTTATCACAGGAGAAGAAATCAGCCCTCGACAACTTAACCGGCAGATAAAGATTTTTTTGAAAAAATGCCTAAGCCCCGGGGTCACAATTTCATCGAAAATCTGACTTTTGGCAATTCACTCAAAAATGGTGCCAAATGGTTGCAAACGCTCCCCTGAGAGGTTTTGCGGTCGAAACAGAAGGCTTTTTATCACAGGAGAAGAAATCAGCCCTCAACAACTTCACTGGCAGAAAAAGATTTTTTTGAAAAAATGCCTAAGCCCCGGGGTCACAATTTCATCAAAAATCTGACTTTTGGCAATTCACTCAAAAATGGTGCCAAACGGTTTTAAACGCTCCCCTGAGAGGTTTGGCGGTCGAGACAGAAGGCTTTTTATCACAGGAAAAGAAATCAGCCCTCGACAACTTCACTGGCAGAAAAAGATTTTTTTGAAAAAATGCCTAAGCCCCGGGGTCACAATTTCATCAAAAATTTGACTTTTGGCAATTCAATCAAAAATGGTGCGAAAAGGTTGCAAACGCTCCCCTGAGAGGTTTGGCGGTCGAAAGAGAAGGCTTTTTATCACAGGAAAAGAAATCAGCCCTCGACAACTTGACCGGCAGAAAAAGATTTTTTTGAAAAAATGCCTAAGCCCCGGGGTCACAATTTCATCAAAAATCTGACTTTTGGCAATTCACTCAAAAATGGTGCCAAACGGTTGCAAACGCTCCCCTGAGAGGTTTGGCTTTCAAAACAGAAGGCTTTTTATCACAGGAGAAGAAATCAGCCCTCGACAACTTAACCGGCAGAAAAAGATTTTTTTGAAAAAATGCCTAAGCCCCGGGGTCACAATTTCATCAAAAATCTGACTTTTGGCAATTCACTCAAAAATGGTGCCAAACGGTTGCAAACGCTCCCCTGAGAGGTTTGGCTTTCTAAACAGAAGGCTTTTTATCACAGGAGAAGAAATCAGCCCTCGACAACTTGACCGGCAGAAAAAGATTTTTTTGAAAAAATGCCTAAGCCCCGGGGTCACAATTTCATCAAAAATCTGACTTTTGGCAATTCACTCAAAAATGGTGCCAAACGGTTGCAAACGCTCCCCTGAGAGGTTTGGCGGTCGAAACAGAAGGCTTTTTATCACAGGAGAAGAAATCAGCCCTCGACAACTTAATTGGCAGAAAAAGATTTTTTTGAAAAAATGCCTAAGCCCCGGGGTCACAATTTCATCAAAAATCTGCCTTTGGGCAATTCACTCAAAAATGGTGCCAAACGGTTGCAAACGCTCCCCTGAGAGGTTTGGCGGTCGAAACAGAAGGCTTTTTATCAGAGGAAAAGAAATCAGCCCTCAACAACTTCACTGGCAGAAAAAGATTTTTTTGAAAAAATGCCTAAGCCCCGGGGTCACAATTTCATCAAAAACCTGATTTTTGGCAATTCACTCAAAAATGGTGCCAAACGGTTGCAAACGCTCCCCTGAGAGGTTTGGCGGTCGAAACAGAAGGCTTTTTACCACAGGAGAAGAAATCAGCCCTCGACAACTTAACCGGCAGAATAAGATTTTTTTGAAAAAATGCCTAAGCCCCGGGGTCACAATTTCATCAAAAATCTGACTTTTGGCAATTCAGTCAAAAATGGTGCCAAACGGTTGCAAACGCTCCCCTGAGAGGTTTGGCGGACGAAACAGAAGGCTTTTTATCAGAGGAAAAGAAATCAGCCCTCGACAACTTGACCGGCAGAAAAAGATTTTTTTGAAAAAATGCCTAAGCCCCGGGGTCACAATTTCATCAAATATCTGCCTTTGGGCAATTCACTCAAAAATGGTGCCAAACGGTTGCAAACGCTCCCCTGAGAGGTTTGGCGGACGAAACAGAAGGCTTTTTATCAGAGGAAAAGAAATCAGCCCTCGACAACTTGACCGGCAGAAAAAGATTTTTTTGAAAAAATGCCTAAGCCCCGGGGTCACAATTTCATCGAAAATCTGACTTTTGGCAATTCACTCAAAAATGGTGCGAAAAGGTTGCAAACGCTCCCCTGAGAGGTTTGGCGGTTGAAAGAGAAGGCTTTTTATCACAGGAAAAGAAATCAACCCTCGACAACTTGACCGGCAGAAAAAGATTTTTTTGAAAAAATGTCTAAGCCCCGGGGTCACAATTTCATCAAAAATCTGACTTTTGGCAATTCAGTCAAAAATGGTGCCAAATGGTTGCAAACGCTCCCCTGAGAGGTTTGGCGGACGAAACAGAAGGCTTTTTATCAGAGGAAAAGAAATCAGCCCTCGACAACTTGACCGGCAGAAAAAGATTTTTTTGAAAAAATGCCTAAGCCCCGGGGTCACAATTTCATCAAAAATCTGCCTTTGGGCAATTCACTCAAAAATGGTGCCAAACGGTTGCAAAGGCTCCCCTGAGAGGTTTGGCGGTCGAAACAGAAGGCTTTTTATCACAGGAGGAGAAATCAGCCCTCGACAACTTGACCGGCAGAAAAAGATTTTTTTGAAAAAATGCCTAAGCCCCGGGGTCACAATTTCATCGAAAATCTGACTTTTGGCAATTCACTCAAAAATGGTGCGAAAAGGTTGCAAATGCTCCCCTGAGAGGTTTGGCGGTCGAAACAGAAGGCTTTTTATCACAGGAAAAGAAATCAGCCCTCGACAACTTGACCGGCAGAAAAAGATTTTTTTTGAAAAAATGTCTAAGCCCCGGGGTCACAATTTCATCAAAAATCTGACTTTTGGCAATTCAGTCAAAAATGGTGCCAAATGGTTGCAAACGCTCCCCTGAGAGGTTTGGCGGTCGAAACAGAAGGCTTTTTATCAGAGGAAAAGAAATCAGCCCTCGACAACTTCACTGGCAGAAAAAGATTTTTTTGAAAAAATGCCTAAGCCCTGGGGTCACAATTTCATCAAATACCTGATTTTTGGCAATTCACTCAAAAATGGTGCCAAACGGTTGCAAACGCTCCCCTGAGAGGTTTGGCGGTCGAAACAGAAGGCTTTTTACCACAGGAGAAGAAATCAGCCCTCGACAACTTAACCGGCAGATAAAGATTTTTTTGAAAAAATGCCTAAGCCCCGGGGTCACAATTTCATCAAAAATCTGACTTTTGGCAATTCAGTCAAAAGTGGTGCCAAACGGTTGCAAACGCTCCCCTGAGAGGTTTGGCGGTCGAAACAGAAGGCTTTTTATCACAGGAGAAGAAATCAGCCCTCGACAACTTAACCGGCAGATAAAGATTTTTTTGAAAAAATGCCTAAGCCCCGGGGTCACAATTTCATCGAAAATCTGACTTTTGGCAATTCACTCAAAAATGGTGCCAAATGGTTGCAAACGCTCCCCTGAGAGGTTTTGCGGTCGAAACAGAAGGCTTTTTATCACAGGAGAAGAAATCAGCCCTCAACAACTTCACTGGCAGAAAAAGATTTTTTTGAAAAAATGCCTAAGCCCCGGGGTCACAATTTCATCAAAAATCTGACTTTTGGCAATTCACTCAAAAATGGTGCCAAACGGTTTTAAACGCTCCCCTGAGAGGTTTGGCGGTCGAGACAGAAGGCTTTTTATCACAGGAAAAGAAATCAGCCCTCGACAACTTCACTGGCAGAAAAAGATTTTTTTGAAAAAATGCCTAAGCCCCGGGGTCACAATTTCATCAAAAATTTGACTTTTGGCAATTCAATCAAAAATGGTGCGAAAAGGTTGCAAACGCTCCCCTGAGAGGTTTGGCGGTCGAAAGAGAAGGCTTTTTATCACAGGAAAAGAAATCAGCCCTCGACAACTTGACCGGCAGAAAAAGATTTTTTTGAAAAAATGCCTAAGCCCCGGGGTCACAATTTCATCAAAAATCTGACTTTTGGCAATTCACTCAAAAATGGTGCCAAACGGTTGCAAACGCTCCCCTGAGAGGTTTGGCTTTCAAAACAGAAGGCTTTTTATCACAGGAGAAGAAATCAGCCCTCGACAACTTAACCGGCAGAAAAAGATTTTTTTGAAAAAATGCCTAAGCCCCGGGGTCACAATTTCATCAAAAATCTGACTTTTGGCAATTCACTCAAAAATGGTGCCAAACGGTTGCAAACGCTCCCCTGAGAGGTTTGGCTTTCTAAACAGAAGGCTTTTTATCACAGGAGAAGAAATCAGCCCTCGACAACTTGACCGGCAGAAAAAGATTTTTTTGAAAAAATGCCTAAGCCCCGGGGTCACAATTTCATCAAAAATCTGACTTTTGGCAATTCACTCAAAAATGGTGCCAAACGGTTGCAAACGCTCCCCTGAGAGGTTTGGCGGTCGAAACAGAAGGCTTTTTATCACAGGAGAAGAAATCAGCCCTCGACAACTTAATTGGCAGAAAAAGATTTTTTTGAAAAAATGCCTAAGCCCCGGGGTCACAATTTCATCAAAAATCTGCCTTTGGGCAATTCACTCAAAAATGGTGCCAAACGGTTGCAAACGCTCCCCTGAGAGGTTTGGCGGTCGAAACAGAAGGCTTTTTATCACAGGAGAAGAAATCAGCCCTCGACAACTTGACCGGCAGAAAAAGATTTTTTTGAAAAAATGCCTAAGCCCCGGGGTCACAATTTCA
Organism: Podarcis tiliguerta; assembly: GCF_965153285.1. Classification (NCBI taxonomy): domain Eukaryota; kingdom Metazoa; phylum Chordata; class Lepidosauria; order Squamata; family Lacertidae; genus Podarcis; species Podarcis tiliguerta. The sequence goes on from NC_139539.1 coordinate 80,177,098, forward strand.
TCAAAAATCTGACTTTTGGCAATTCACTCAAAAATGGTGCCAAACGGTTTTAAACGCTCCCCTGAGAGGTTTGGCGGTCGAGACAGAAGGCTTTTTATCACAGGAAAAGAAATCAGCCCTCGACAACTTGACCGGCAGAAAAAGATTTTTTTGAAAAAATGCCTAAGCCCCAGGGTGACAATTTCATCAAAAACCTGACTTTTGGCAATTCACTCAAAAATGGTGCCAAACGGTTGCAAACGCTCCCCTGAGAGGTTTGGCGGTCGAAACAGAAGGCTTTTTATCACAGGAGAAGAAATCAGCCCTCGACAACTTAACGGGCAGAAAAAGATTTTTTTGAAAAAATGCCTAAGCCCCGGGGTCACAATTTCATCAAAAATCTGCCTTTGGGCAATTCACTCAAAAATGGTGCCAAACGGTTGCAAACGCTCCCCTGAGAGGTTTGGCGGTCGAAACAGAAGGCTTTTTATCACAGGAGAAGAAATCAGCCCTCGACAACTTGACCGGCAGAAAAAGATTTTTTTGAAAAAATGCCTAAGCCCCGGGGTCACAATTTCATCAAAAATCTGACTTTTGGCAATTCACTCAAAAATGGTGCCAAACGGTTTTAAACGCTCCCCTGAGAGGTTTGGCGGTCGAGACAGAAGGCTTTTTATCACAGGAAAAGAAATCAGCCCTCGACAACTTGACCGGCAGAAAAAGATTTTTTTGAAAAAATGCCTAAGCCCCGGGGTCACAATTTCATCGAAAATCTGACTTTTGGCAATTCACTCAAAAATGGTGCCAAACGGTTTTAAACGCTCCCCTGAGAGGTTTGGCGGTCGAGACAGAAGGCTTTTTATCACAGGAAAAGAAATCAGCCCTCGACAACTTGACCGGCAGAAAAAGATTTTTTTGAAAAAATGCCTAAGCCCCGGGGTCACAATTTCATCGAAAATCTGACTTTTGGCAATTCACTCAAAAATGGTGCCAAATGGTTGCAAACGCTCCCCTGAGAGGTTTTGCGGTCGAAACAGAAGGCTTTTTATCACAGGAGAAGAAATCAGCCCTCAACAACTTCACTGGCAGAAAAAGATTTTTTTGAAAAAATGCCTAAGCCCCGGGGTCACAATTTCATCAAAAATCTGACTTTTGGCAATTCACTCAAAAATGGTGCCAAACGGTTTTAAACGCTCCCCTGAGAGGTTTGGCGGTCGAGACAGAAGGCTTTTTATCACAGGAAAAGAAATCAGCCCTCGACAACTTCACTGGCAGAAAAAGATTTTTTTGAAAAAATGCCTAAGCCCCGGGGTCACAATTTCATCAAAAATTTGACTTTTGGCAATTCAATCAAAAATGGTGCGAAAAGGTTGCAAACGCTCCCCTGAGAGGTTTGGCGGTCGAAAGAGAAGGCTTTTTATCACAGGAAAAGAAATCAGCCCTCGACAACTTGACCGGCAGAAAAAGATTTTTTTGAAAAAATGCCTAAGCCCCGGGGTCACAATTTCATCAAAAATCTGACTTTTGGCAATTCACTCAAAAATGGTGCCAAACGGTTGCAAACGCTCCCCTGAGAGGTTTGGCTTTCAAAACAGAAGGCTTTTTATCACAGGAGAAGAAATCAGCCCTCGACAACTTAACCGGCAGAAAAAGATTTTTTTGAAAAAATGCCTAAGCCCCGGGGTCACAATTTCATCAAAAATCTGACTTTTGGCAATTCACTCAAAAATGGTGCCAAACGGTTGCAAACGCTCCCCTGAGAGGTTTGGCTTTCTAAACAGAAGGCTTTTTATCACAGGAGAAGAAATCAGCCCTCGACAACTTGACCGGCAGAAAAAGATTTTTTTGAAAAAATGCCTAAGCCCCGGGGTCACAATTTCATCAAAAATCTGACTTTTGGCAATTCACTCAAAAATGGTGCCAAACGGTTGCAAACGCTCCCCTGAGAGGTTTGGCGGTCGAAACAGAAGGCTTTTTATCACAGGAGAAGAAATCAGCCCTCGACAACTTAATTGGCAGAAAAAGATTTTTTTGAAAAAATGCCTAAGCCCCGGGGTCACAATTTCATCAAAAATCTGCCTTTGGGCAATTCACTCAAAAATGGTGCCAAACGGTTGCAAACGCTCCCCTGAGAGGTTTGGCGGTCGAAACAGAAGGCTTTTTATCACAGGAGAAGAAATCAGCCCTCGACAACTTGACCGGCAGAAAAAGATTTTTTTGAAAAAATGCCTAAGCCCCGGGGTCACAATTTCATCAAAAATCTGACTTTTGGCAATTCACTCAAAAATGGTGCCAAACGGTTTTAAACGCTCCCCTGAGAGGTTTGGCGGTCGAGACAGAAGGCTTTTTATCACAGGAAAAGAAATCAGCCCTCGACAACTTGACCGGCAGAAAAAGATTTTTTTGAAAAACTGCCTAAGCCCCGGGGTCACAATTTCATCAAAAATCTGACTTTTGGCAATTCACTCAAAAATGGTGCCAAACGGTTTTAAACGCTCCCCTGAGAGGTTTGGCGGTCGAGACAGAAGGCTTTTTATCACAGGAAAAGAAATCAGCCCTCGACAACTTGACCGGCAGAAAAAGATTTTTTTGAAAAAATGCCTAAGCCCCGGGGTCACAATTTCATCAAAAACCTGACTTTTGGCAATTCACTAAAAAATGGTGCCAAACGGTTGCAAACGCTACCCTGAGAGGTTTGGCGGTCGAAGCAGAAGGCTTTTTGTCACAGGAGAAGAAATCAGCCCTCGACAACTTAACCGGCAAAAAAAGATTTTTTTGAAAAAATGCCTAAGCCCCGGGGTCACAATTTCATCAAAAATCTGACTTTTGGCAATTCAGTCAAAAATGGTGCCAAACGGTTGCAAACGCTCCCCTGAGAGGTTTGGCGGACGAAACAGAAGGCTGTTTATCAGAGGAAAAGAAATCAGCCCTCCACAACTTGACCGGCAGAAAAACATTTTTTTGAAAAAATGCCTAAGCCCCAGGGTGACAATTTCATCAAAAACCTGACTTTTGGCAATTCACTCAAAAATGGTGCCAAACGGTTGCAAACGCTCCCCTGAGAGGTTTGGCGGTCGAAACAGAAGGCTTTTTATCACAGGAGAAGAAATCAGCCCTCGACAACTTAACGGGCAGAAAAAGATTTTTTTGAAAAAATGCCTAAGCCCCGGGGTCACAATTTCATCAAAAATCTGACTTTTGGCAATTCAGTCAAAAATGGTGCCAAATGGTTGCAAACGCTCCCCTGAGAGGTTTGGCGGTCGAAACAGAAGGCTTTTTATCACAGGAGAAGAAATCAGCCCTCGACAACTTGACCGGCAGAAAAAGATTTTTTTGAAAAAATGCCTAAGCCCCGGGGTCACAATTTCATCGAAAATCTGACTTTTGGCAATTCACTCAAAAATGGTGCGAAAAGGTTGCAAACGCTCCCCTGAGAGGTTTGGCGGTCGAAAGAGAAGGCTTTTTATCACAGGAAAAGGAATCAGCCCTCGACAACTTGACCGGCAGAAAAAGATTTTTTTGAAAAAATGTCTAAGCCCCGGGGTCACAATTTCATCAAAAATCTGACTTTTGGCAATTCACTCAAAAATGGTGCCAAACGGTTTTAAACGCTCCCCTGAGAGGTTTGGCGGTCGAGACAGAAGGCTTTTTATCACAGGAAAAGAAATCAGCCCTCGACAACTTCACTGGCAGAAAAAGATTTTTTTGAAAAAATGCCTAAGCCCCGGGGTCACAATTTCATCAAAAATTTGACTTTTGGCAATTCAATCAAAAATGGTGCGAAAAGGTTGCAAACGCTCCCCTGAGAGGTTTGGCGGTCGAAAGAGAAGGCTTTTTATCACAGGAAAAGAAATCAGCCCTCGACAACTTGACCGGCAGAAAAAGATTTTTTTGAAAAAATGCCTAAGCCCCGGGGTCACAATTTCATCAAAAATCTGACTTTTGGCAATTCACTCAAAAATGGTGCCAAACGGTTGCAAACGCTCCCCTGAGAGGTTTGGCTTTCAAAACAGAAGGCTTTTTATCACAGGAGAAGAAATCAGCCCTCGACAACTTAACCGGCAGAAAAAGATTTTTTTGAAAAAATGCCTAAGCCCCGGGGTCACAATTTCATCAAAAATCTGACTTTTGGCAATTCACTCAAAAATGGTGCCAAACGGTTGCAAACGCTCCCCTGAGAGGTTTGGCTTTCAAAACAGAAGGCTTTTTATCACAGGAGAAGAAATCAGCCCTCGACAACTTGACCGGCAGAAAAAGATTTTTTTGAAAAAATGCCTAAGCCCCGGGGTCACAATTTCATCAAAAATCTGACTTTTGGCAATTCACTCAAAAATGGTGCCAAACGGTTGCAAACGCTCCCCTGAGAGGTTTGGCGGTCGAAACAGAAGGCTTTTTATCACAGGAGAAGAAATCAGCCCTCGACAACTTAATTGGCAGAAAAAGATTTTTTTGAAAAAATGCCTAAGCCCCGGGGTCACAATTTCATCAAAAATCTGCCTTTGGGCAATTCACTCAAAAATGGTGCCAAACGGTTGCAAACGCTCCCCTGAGAGGCTTGGCGGTCGAAACAGAAGGCTTTTTTGTTACGATATTGAAGCAATGATGCTGCAAGCTGATTGCTTGGAAATGTCACATGATGTTGGGAGTGTCTGTGGGAAACAGACAGCACCGGAATTAGCTCAGAGTGTAATATGAGCTGCACAGGAAGTGCTTGTGGAGTCGTCTGCTGGAGGTTGATGAGAGCAGACATGCTTTTGTATCACTGCAGAGACAGAAATAAAGCCATGTAAATACGTTTCTGTCTTATCTCTTTCCCCTGCCGGGGGGGCAGGAAAGAGTGGTGTGTCCTTCTCACGCTGAGAAGGATCGCCTATCGCGACCTCTGCCTGGTTCTTGCCGGGAGAGCAGACTGGGAGGTCAACAGGAGACCGAGCCGGGTGCCTGGGAGAGTTGCCAGTTTCTGCTGATAATGGCTCGGAATCCAACATCTGGTAGCATATCCGATGGTTTCATTCCATGAAAGCAGCGAAAGAGGTTGGTGGATCGTAACTTCATCCTCTGCTTGAAGATAAGGGAAGATATGGTAGCGGGCAGATGCAAGCTGCAAGACCGGCAGAGCACCGGAGCAATCGTTTTTGCTGATAAGCTACCGAGCAACGGAACCCCCAAGGTATGCTGATTTTATGGGCTAAAAGGGTGAACGCAGATTGAAGATTCTCTGGTTCACGAGAGCTGTTTTTCTTGGATTAGAAACGGCACTGAGAGAGAGCCACATACTTCGCATACCAGGGCAAAGATAAGAAGCTTGTTGTTCAGGCTTGGAATGTCCAGTTGCTAAGCAACGAGACGTCAATCTTTTCAGCTACTTCGGAGATAGCTAGCTTGAAAAGGAAGTGGAAAATCACTGGCCAACCGGAAGAGGCTGGGACTGTGAAGAGGCTGGAAAAACACTGAGTAAACATTCCAGCGTTTGTTTTGACTTATCTCACTACTCTTGGAAGGGACTTTCCAGAGCTGCCTGCGTTTAGCTGCCAGGTGCAAAAAGGCAGTAAACAATCCAACAGACTCTTGGATTTTACAAGGCTCGAGAGTGAGAGCTGAAGGCTTGGATTCAAAATGGATACCAAGAAAGGGGGAGGCTTACCTTACCCACCTCCACTGACTAATGACAATTATGCCTCATGGTCTATAAAGATGAAAGCCCTGCTACAGAATCAGAGGATTTTTGGGGTGATTGATAACCCCATCCCTCCTGCACCAACGCCAGGTTGGAATTCACAGAATGTCAGAGCCAGGACGGCCATAATTCTGTGTATCTCAGATGATCAGCTCGTGCATGTTCAGGATTTGGAATACGCACGTGAGATTTGGGAAACGCTGCGTAGAATACATCAAAGAGATGCTGGTTCTTCAGCGTTGCTGCATTTTGAGAAGCTAACCAATCTGAGGCTAGCGCCTGATGGAGATGTGCAAGCGCATTTGACAGAGATGAAATTCTTACGCCAGCAGATGGCGCAACGAAATTTCCCTCTACAGGAAGAGATATTCTGCTTCATGATTATTAACAGCCTTAATCGGACTTATAAAACCGTTGCAAGTCAGCTTGGTTCGCTACCAGCGGCCGATCTATCTGTGGAAAGAATCTGTTCAGTCGTTCTGAACGAAAGGGACAGACTTGCTGCAATAGATGTCAAAGACAGGGGGAGAGAAGCTCGGAATCCTGACACCCCCACTGCTATTGCAAGTGAAGAACAGGCTGTTGCTTTGAACGTTGTCCGTTGTTTCAATTGTGGACAGACTGGGCATCTTCAGCGGAACTGTAAGAAGCCACATCAACAGAAAGGAGCTAAGGGGAGCTCTGCAAAGCCTGAGGCGTCAGGCAAAAGTCGTACCAAGTCCCAGATGAAACCTGGAAAAGCATTGCTGTCAACGAAAGCCGAAATTTCAATGGAGAACGCTTTTGTTATTGACACGGGTTGCACGCAACACATGACGTCGCGCCGAGGACTGTTTTCAACGTTTAAGAAGCAAAGCTTCACTGTGAAACTGGCCAATGGCCAGGAGCTGAAAGCGATCGGGTTTGGGACTGTGTATCTTGAAAGTCTGAACTTGACTATAAACAATGTGTACTTGGTTCCTGATTTAAAGTACAATCTGCTGAGTGTGTCGCAGATCACAAAGAAAGGACTGAAATTGTCCTATGATGAAGAAAGCTGCAAAATCTTCAAAGATGGAGAGCTGTATCTTTCTGCCAGAGAGAAAGATGGACTGTATTTGTTGACTTTTGATGAAAGTGATTGCATAAAATGTAATGCTTCTGAATCTAACATGATCTCTCTTGCAGGTACGACGAAGACTACGAGAGAAACCAAAGCTTTTCAGCGAGTGTATGCTGATGTGATTGGTCCTCTAGCACCGTCTAGAGGCAATGCAAGATTTTATCTTGTGTGTGTGGATCATTTTTCTCATTACGTGTGGTTATTCATGTTGAACAGACCACAAGAAGCCTTAGAAAGGTTTAAAGAGTTTTGTGGCAAGGTTAAGGATATTCATGATGCTAACATTGATTGTCTTTTCACAGATGAAAAGCCAGTTTTTCTTTTACAGGATTTTCAGAATTTCCTGCATAAGAAAGGAATCAGGCACAAGGTTGCTGTTTCAGCAGATGCATGGAACAGAAGTGTCTGTGTGCAAGTGAACAAAGAATTGCAAAATGGGATGAAGGCGCAATTGCTGAGTTCACATTTGCCACATGAGTTTTGGGCGGAGTCCCTATCATGTTATTGTTATTGTTGGGTGAGAAAGGTTCCCAAAGGTATGGAATGTTCGCCTTTTGAGAAGCTGTTCCACAGAAAACCTTCTGTCGCGCATTTTAAGGTTTTTGGATCTCAAGTCAGAACAGAAACTCCAGATGGGGTGAAGAATGCCAGAGGCATTTTTGCGGGTTATGAAAAGGGTCTCTACAGAGTAATTTTGTCTGAATCTGGTCAGGTGATTCTCACAAAGTTTCTAGAGAGTGCTCCTGAACAGGAGAGAGTAATTGTTCACACATTTCCCACTGAGGACGATTCAGATGATGATGATGATTTTACTGATTACAGTGGTACTGAGAGTGACAGTGATAGCTCGAAGAGCTCAGTTGACACAGTCATTGAGAGGAAATCTCACACAATGGCCAGACCTTCACAGGTGAAGGATGAACCACTGTTTACTATTGGAACTGGTTCTCCAAAGAGTCCTGAGTTTGCTAACTCAGCTGTAGCATGTGTTACTATTGTTGACAACTCAAGACAGGTTAAAGCTGTGTCTAAGTCAGAGACAGAGACACAACAGGGAGTTGCTAAACGTAACACCACATTCCCTAGCCAAGGTAATGCAGATGCACTCATTCCTTGGAAATCAGACAACCAGAGAGGTACACTGGGGAAACCAGTGGCGGGTAGTTCCAAGGGTGGAACTGAAACAACAGGGGAGTGTTATATGTATAACAACTGTTTGTTTTCTTCTCTGGATCTCGCAGCACACATTGAATCAAATGGGGGAGTATGTTACGATATTGAAGCAATGATGCTGCAAGCTGATTGCTTGGAAATGTCACATGATGTTGGGAGTGTCTGTGGGAAACAGACAGCACCGGAATTAGCTCAGAGTGTAATATGAGCTGCACAGGAAGTGCTTGTGGAGTCGTCTGCTGGAGGTTGATGAGAGCAGACATGCTTTTGTATCACTGCAGAGACAGAAATAAAGCCATGTAAATACGTTTCTGTCTTATCTCTTTCCCCTGCCGGGGGGGCAGGAAAGAGTGGTGTGTCCTTCTCACGCTGAGAAGGATCGCCTATCGCGACCTCTGCCTGGTTCTTGCCGGGAGAGCAGACCGGGAGGTCAACAGGAGACCGAGCCGGGTGCCTGGGAGAGTTGCCAGTTTCTGCTGATAATGGCTCGGAATCCAACATTTTTATCACAGGAGAAGAAATCAGCCCTCGACAACTTGACCGGCAGAAAAAGATTTTTTTGAAAAACTGCCTAAGCCCCGGGGTCACAATTTCATCAAAAATCTGACTTTTGGCAATTCACTCAAAAATGGTGCCAAACGGTTTTAAACGCTCCCCTGAGAGGTTTGGCGGTCGAGACAGAAGGCTTTTTATCACAGGAAAAGAAATCAGCCCTCGACAACTTGACCGGCAGAAAAAGATTTTTTTGAAAAAATGCCTAAGCCCCGGGGTCACAATTTCATCAAAAACCTGACTTTTGGCAATTCACTCAAAAATGGTGCCAAACGGTTGCAAACGCTACCCTGAGAGGTTTGGCGGTCGAAGCAGAAGGCTTTTTGTCACAGGAGAAGAAATCAGCCCTCGACAACTTAACCGGCAAAAAAAGATTTTTTTGAAAAAATGCCTAAGCCCCGGGGTCACAATTTCATCAAAAATCTGACTTTTGGCAATTCAGTCAAAAATGGTGCCAAACGGTTGCAAACGCTCCCCTGAGAGGTTTGGCGGACGAAACAGAAGGCTTTTTATCAGAGGAAAAGAAATCAGCCCTCCACAACTTGACCGGCAGAAAAACATTTTTTTGAAAAAATGCCTAAGCCCCGGGGTCACAATTTCATCAAAAATCTGACTTTTGGCAATTCACTCAAAAATGGTGCCAAACGGTTGCAAACGCTCCCCTGAGAGGTTTGGCGGTCGAAACAGAAGGCTTTTTATCACAGGAGAAGAAATCAGCCCTCGACAACTTGACCGGCAGAAAAAGATTTTTTTGAAAAAATGCCTAAGCCCCGGGGTCACAATTTCATCAAAAACCTGACTTTTGGCAATTCACTCAAAAATGGTGCCAAACGGTTGCAAACGCTCCCCTGAGAGGTTTGGCGGTCGAAACAGAAGGCTTTTTATCACAGGAGAAGAAATCAGCCCTCGACAACTTGACCGGCAGAAAAAGATTTTTTTGAAAAAATGCCTAAGCCCCAGGGTGACAATTTCATCAAAAACCTGACTTTTGGCAATTCACTCAAAAATGGTGCCAAACGGTTGCAAACGCTCCCCTGAGAGGTTTGGCGGTCGAAACAGAAGGCTTTTTATCACAGGAGAAGAAATCAGCCCTCGACAACTTAACGGGCAGAAAAAGATTTTTTTGAAAAAATGCCTAAGCCCCGGGGTCACAATTTCATCAAAAATCTGACTTTTGGCAATTCAGTCAAAAATGGTGCCAAATGGTTGCAAACGCTCCCCTGAGAGGTTTGGCGGACGAAACAGAAGGCTTTTTATCAGTGGAAAAGAAATCAGCCCTCGACAACTTGACCGGCAGAAAAAGATTTTTTTGAAAAAATGCCTAAGCCCCGGGGTCACAATTTCATCAAAAATCTGACTTTTGGCAATTCACTCAAAAATGGTGCCAAACGGTTGCAAACGCTCCCCTGAGAGGTTTGGCGGACGAAACAGAAGGCTTTTTATCAGAGGAAAAGAAATCAGCCCTCGACAACTTGACCGGCAGAAAAACATTTTTTTGAAAAAATGCCTAAGCCCCGGGGTCACAATTTCATCAAAAATCTGACTTTTGGCAATTCACTCAAAAATGGTGCCAAACGGTTGCAAACGCTCCCCTGAGAGGTTTGGCGGTCGAAACAGAAGGCTTTTTATCACAGGAGAAGAAATCAGCCCTCGACAACTTGACCGGCAGAAAAAGATTTTTTTGAAAAAATGCCTAAGCCCCGGGGTCACAATTTCATCAAAAACCTGACTTTTGGCAATTCACTCAAAAATGGTGCCAAACGGTTGCAAACGCTCCCCTGAGAGGTTTGGCGGTCGAAACAGAAGGCTTTTTATCACAGGAGAAGAAATCAGCCCTCGACAACTTAACCGGCAGATAAAGATTTTTTTGAAAAAATGCCTAAGCCCCGGGGTCACAATTTCATCGAAAATCTGACTTTTGGCAATTCACTCAAAAATGGTGCCAAATGGTTGCAAACGCTCCCCTGAGAGGTTTTGCGGTCGAAACAGAAGGCTTTTTATCACAGGAGAAGAAATCAGCCCTCAACAACTTCACTGGCAGAAAAAGATTTTTTTGAAAAAATGCCTAAGCCCCGGGGTCACAATTTCATCAAAAATCTGACTTTTGGCAATTCACTCAAAAATGGTGCCAAACGGTTTTAAACGCTCCCCTGAGAGGTTTGGCGGTCGAGACAGAAGGCTTTTTATCACAGGAAAAGAAATCAGCCCTCGACAACTTCACTGGCAGAAAAAGATTTTTTTGAAAAAATGCCTAAGCCCCGGGGTCACAATTTCATCAAAAATTTGACTTTTGGCAATTCAATCAAAAATGGTGCGAAAAGGTTGCAAACGCTCCCCTGAGAGGTTTGGCGGTCGAAAGAGAAGGCTTTTTATCACAGGAAAAGAAATCAGCCCTCGACAACTTGACCGGCAGAAAAAGATTTTTTTGAAAAAATGCCTAAGCCCCGGGGTCACAATTTCATCAAAAATCTGACTTTTGGCAATTCACTCAAAAATGGTGCCAAACGGTTGCAAACGCTCCCCTGAGAGGTTTGGCTTTCAAAACAGAAGGCTTTTTATCACAGGAGAAGAAATCAGCCCTCGACAACTTAACCGGCAGAAAAAGATTTTTTTGAAAAAATGCCTAAGCCCCGGGGTCACAATTTCATCAAAAATCTGACTTTTGGCAATTCACTCAAAAATGGTGCCAAACGGTTGCAAACGCTCCCCTGAGAGGTTTGGCTTTCAAAACAGAAGGCTTTTTATCACAGGAGAAGAAATCAGCCCTCGACAACTTGACCGGCAGAAAAAGATTTTTTTGAAAAAATGCCTAAGCCCCGGGGTCACAATTTCATCAAAAATCTGACTTTTGGCAATTCACTCAAAAATGGTGCCAAACGGTTGCAAACGCTCCCCTGAGAGGTTTGGCGGTCGAAACAGAAGGCTTTTTATCACAGGAGAAGAAATCAGCCCTCGACAACTTAATTGGCAGAAAAAGATTTTTTTGAAAAAATGCCTAAGCCCCGGGGTCACAATTTCATCAAAAATCTGCCTTTGGGCAATTCACTCAAAAATGGTGCCAAACGGTTGCAAACGCTCCCCTGAGAGGCTTGGCGGTCGAAACAGAAGGCTTTTTATCACAGGAGAAGAAATCAGCCCTCGACAACTTGACCGGCAGAAAAAGATTTTTTTGAAAAACTGCCTAAGCCCCGGGGTCACAATTTCATCAAAAATCTGACTTTTGGCAATTCACTCAAAAATGGTGCCAAACGGTTTTAAACGCTCCCCTGAGAGGTTTGGCGGTCGAGACAGAAGGCTTTTTATCACAGGAAAAGAAATCAGCCCTCGACAACTTGACCGGCAGAAAAAGATTTTTTTGAAAAAATGCCTAAGCCCCGGGGTCACAATTTCATCAAAAACCTGACTTTTGGCAATTCACTCAAAAATGGTGCCAAACGGTTGCAAACGCTACCCTGAGAGGTTTGGCGGTCGAAGCAGAAGGCTTTTTATCACAGGAGAAGAAATCAGCCCTCGACAACTTAACCGGCAAAAAAAGATTTTTTTGAAAAAATGCCTAAGCCCCGGGGTCACAATTTCATCAAAAATCTGACTTTTGGCAATTCAGTCAAAAATGGTGCCAAACGGTTGCAAACGCTCCCCTGAGAGGTTTGGCGGACGAAACAGAAGGCTTTTTATCAGAGGAAAAGAAATCAGCCCTCCACAACTTGACCGGCAGAAAAACATTTTTTTGAAAAAATGCCTAAGCCCCGGGGTCACAATTTCATCAAAAATCTGACTTTTGGCAATTCACTCAAAAATGGTGCCAAACGGTTGCAAACGCTCCCCTGAGAGGTTTGGCGGTCGAAACAGAAGGCTTTTTATCACAGGAGAAGAAATCAGCCCTCGACAACTTGACCGGCAGAAAAAGATTTTTTTGAAAAAATGCCTAAGCCCCAGGGTGACAATTTCATCAAAAACCTGACTTTTGGCAATTCACTCAAAAATGGTGCCAAACGGTTGCAAACGCTCCCCTGAGACGTTTGGCGGTCGAAACAGAAGGCTTTTTATCACAGGAGAAGAAATCAGCCCTCGACAACTTAACGGGCAGAAAAAGATTTTTTTGAAAAAATGCCTAAGCCCCGGGGTCACAATTTCATCAAAAATCTGACTTTTGGCAATTCAGTCAAAAATGGTGCCAAACGGTTGCAAACGCTCCCCTGAGAGGTTTGGCGGACGAAACAGAAGGCTTTTTATCAGAGGAAACAAATCAGCCCTCCACAACTTGACCGGCAGAAAAACATTTTTTTGAAAAAATGCCTAAGCCCCGGGGTCACAATTTCATCAAAAATCTGACTTTTGGCAATTCACTCAAAAATGGTGCCAAACGGTTGCAAACGCTCCCCTGAGAGGTTTGGCGGTCGAAACAGAAGGCTTTTTATCACAGGAGAAGAAATCAGCCCTCGACAACTTGACCGGCAGAAAAAGATTTTTTTGAAAAAATGCCTAAGCCCCAGGGTGACAATTTCATCAAAAACCTGACTTTTGGCAATTCACTCAAAAATGGTGCCAAACGGTTGCAAACGCTCCCCTGAGACGTTTGGCGGTCGAAACAGAAGGCTTTTTATCACAGGAGAAGAAATCAGCCCTCGACAACTTAACGGGCAGAAAAAGATTTTTTTGAAAAAATGCCTAAGCCCCGGGGTCACAATTTCATCAAAAATCTGACTTTTGGCAATTCAGTCAAAAATGGTGCCAAATGGTTGCAAACGCTCCCCTGAGAGGTTTGGCGGACGAAACAGAAGGCTTTTTATCAGTGGAAAAGAAATCAGCCCTCGACAACTTGACCGGCAGAAAAAGATTTTTTTGAAAAAATGCCTAAGCCCCGGGGTCACAATTTCATCAAAAATCTGACTTTTGGCAATTCACTCAAAAATGGTGCCAAACGGTTGCAAACGCTCCCCTGAGAGGTTTGGCGGACGAAACAGAAGGCTTTTTATCAGAGGAAAAGAAATCAGCCCTCGACAACTTGACCGGCAGAAAAACATTTTTTTGAAAAAATGCCTAAGCCCCGGGGTCACAATTTCATCAAAAATCTGACTTTTGGCAATTCACTCAAAAATGGTGCCAAACGGTTGCAAACGCTCCCCTGAGAGGTTTGGCGGTCGAAACAGAAGGCTTTTTATCACAGGAGAAGAAATCAGCCCTCGACAACTTGACCGGCAGAAAAAGATTTTTTTGAAAAAATGCCTAAGCCCCGGGGTCACAATTTCATCAAAAACCTGACTTTTGGCAATTCACTCAAAAATGGTGCCAAACGGTTGCAAACGCTCCCCTGAGAGGTTTGGCGGTCGAAACAGAAGGCTTTTTATCACAGGAGAAGAAATCAGCCCTCGACAACTTGACCGGCAGAAAAAGATTTTTTTGAAAAAATGCCTAAGCCCCAGGGTGACAATTTCATCAAAAACCTGACTTTTGGCAATTCACTCAAAAATGGTGCCAAACGGTTGCAAACGCTCCCCTGAGAGGTTTGGCGGTCGAAACAGAAGGCTTTTTATCACAGGAGAAGAAATCAGCCCTCGACAACTTAACCGGCAGATAAAGATTTTTTTGAAAAAATGCCTAAGCCCCGGGGTCACAATTTCATCAAAAATCTGACTTTTGGCAATTCAGTCAAAAGTGGTGCCAAACGGTTGCAAACGCTCCCCTGAGAGGTTTGGCGGTCGAAACAGAAGGCTTTTTATCACAGGAGAGGAAATCAGCCCTCGACAACTTAACTGGCAGAAAAAGATTTTTTTGAAAAAATGCCTAAGCCCCGGGGTCACAATTTCATCAAAAATCTGACTTTTGGCAATTCACTCAAAAATGGTGCCAAACGGTTGCAAACGCTCCCCTGAGAGGTTTGGCTTTAAAAACAGAAGGCTTTTTATCACAGGAGAAGAAATCAGCCCTCGACAACTTAACCGGCAGAAAAAGATTTTTTTGAAAAAATGCCTAAGCCCCGGGGTCACAATTTCATCAAAAATCTGACTTTTGGCAATTCAGTCAAAAGTGGTGCCAAACGGTTGCAAACGCTCCCCTGAGAGGTTTGGCGGTCGAAACAGAAGGCTTTTTATCACAGGAGAGGAAATCAGCCCTCGACAACTTAACTGGCAGAAAAAGATTTTTTTGAAAAAATGCCTAAGCCCCGGGGTCACAATTTCATCAAAAATCTGCCTTTGGGCAATTCACTCAAAAATGGTGCCAAACGGTTGCAAACGCTCCCCTGAGAGGTTTGGCGGTCGAAACAGAAGGCTTTTTATCACAGGAGAAGAAATCAGCCCTCAACAACTTAATTGGCAGAAAAAGATTTTTTTGAAAAAATGCCTAAGCCCCGGGGTCACAATTTCATCAAAAATCTGCCTTTGGGCAATTCACTCAAAAATGGTGCCAAACGGTTGCAAACGCTCCCCTGTGAGGTTTGGCGGTCGAAACAGAAGGCTTTTTATCACAGGAGAAGAAATTAGCCCTCGACAACTTGACCGGCAGAAAAAGATTTTTTTGAAAAAATGCCTAAGCCCCGGGGTCACAATTTCATCAAAAATCTGACTTTTGGCAATTCACTCAAAAATGGTGCCAAACGGTTTTAAACGCTCCCCTGAGAGGTTTGGCGGTCGAGACAGAAGGCTTTTTATCACAGGAGAAGAAATCAGCCCTCGACAACTTGACCGGCAGAAAAAGATTTTTTTGAAAAAATGCCTAAGCCCCGGGGTCACAATTTCATCAAAAACCTGACTTTTGGCAATTCACTCAAAAATGGTGCCAAACGGTTGCAAACGCTACCCTGAGAGGTTTGGCGGTCGAAGCAGAAGGCTTTTTATCACAGGAGAAGAAATCAGCCCTCGACAACTTAACCGGCAAAAAAAGATTTTTTTGAAAAAATGCCTAAGCCCCGGGGTCACAATTTCATCAAAAATCTGACTTTTGGCAATTCAGTCAAAAATGGTGCCAAACGGTTGCAAACGCTCCCCTGAGAGGTTTGGCTTTAAAAACAGAAGGCTTTTTATCACAGGAGAAGAAATCAGCCCTCGACAACTTAACCGGCAGAAAAAGATTTTTTTGAAAAAATGCCTAAGCCCCGGGGTCACAATTTCATCAAAAATCTGACTTTTGGCAATTCACTCAAAAATGGTGCCAAACGGTTGCAAACGCTCCCCTGAGAAGTTTGGCGGTCGAAACAGAAGGCTTTTTATCACAGGAGAAGAAATCAGCCCTCAACAACTTAATTGGCAGAAAAAGATTTTTTTGAAAAAATGCCTAAGCCCCGAGGTCACAATTTCATCAAAAATCTGCGTTTGGGCAATTCACTAAAAAATGGTGCCAAACGGTTGCAAACGCTCCCCTGAGAGGTTTGGCGGTCGAAACAGAAGGCTTTTTATCACAGGAGAAGAAATCAGCCCTCGACAACTTGACCGGCAGAAAAAGATTTTTTTGAAAAAATGCCTAAGCCCCGGGGTCACAATTTCATCAAAAATCTGACTTTTGGCAATTCACTCAAAAATGGTGCCAAACGGTTTTAAACGCTCCCCTGAGAGGTTTGGCGGTCGAGACAGAAGGCTTTTTATCACAGGAAAAGAAATCAGCCCTCGACAACTTGACCGGCAGAAAAAGATTTTTTTGAAAAAATGCCTAAGCCCCGGGGTCACAATTTCATCAAAAACCTGACTTTTGGCAATTCACTCAAAAATGGTGCCAAACGGTTGCAAACGCTCCCCTGAGAGGTTTGGCGGACGAAACAGAAGGCTTTTTATCACAGGAAAAGAAATCAGCCCTCGACAACTTGACCGGTAGAAAAACATTTTTTTGAAAAAATGCCTAAGCCCCGGGGTCACAATTTCATCAAAAATCTGACTTTTGGCAATTCACTCAAAAATGGTGCCAAACGGTTGCAAACGCTCCCCTGAGAGGTTTGGCGGTCGAAACAGAAGGCTTTTTATCACAGGAGAAGAAATCAGCCCTCGACAACTTGACCGGCAGAAAAAGATTTTTTTGAAAAAATGCCTAAGCCCTGGGTCACAATTTCATCAAAAATCTGACGTTCTCCAATTCACACAAAAATGGTGCCAAACGGTTGCACATGCTCCTCTGAAAGGTTTGGCTTTCAAAACAGAAGACTTTTTATCACAGGAGAAGAAATCAGCCCTCGACAACTTGACCGGCAGAAAAAGATTTTTTTGAAAAAATGCCTAAGCCCCAGTGTGACAATTTCATCAAAAACCTGACTTTTGGCAATTCACTCAAAAATGGTGCCAAACGGTTGCAAACGCTCCCCTGAGAGGTTTGGCGGTCGAAACAGAAGGCTTTTTATCACAGGAGAAGAAATCAGCCCTCGACAACTTGACCGGCAGAAAAAGATTTTTTTGAAAAAATGCCTAAGCCCCAGGGTGACAATTTCATCAAAAACCTGACTTTTGGCAATTCACTCAAAAATGGTGCCAAACGGTTGCAAACGCTCCCCTGAGAGGTTTGGCGGTCGAAACAGAAGGCTTTTTATCACAGGAGAAGAAATCAGCCCTCGACAACTTAATTGGCAGAAAAAGATTTTTTTGAAAAAATGCCTAAGCCCCGGGGTCACAATTTCATCAAAAATCTGCCTTTGGGCAATTCACTCAAAAATGGTGCCAAACGGTTGCAAACGCTCCCCTGAGAGGTTTGGCGGTCGAAACAGAAGGCTTTTTATCACAGGAGAAGAAATCAGCCCTCGACAACTTGACCGGCAGAAAAAGATTTTTTTGAAAAAATGCCTAAGCCCCGGGGTCACAATTTCATCAAAAACCTGACTTTTGGCAATTCACTCAAAAATGGTGCCAAACGGTTGCAAACGCTCCCCTGAGAGGTTTGGCGGTCGAAACAGAAGGCTTTTTATCACAGGAGAAGAAATCAGCCCTCGACAACTTGACCGGCAGAAAAAGATTTTTTTGAAAAAATGCCTAAGCCCCAGGGTGACAATTTCATCAAAAACCTGACTTTTGGCAATTCACTCAAAAATGGTGCCAAACGGTTGCAAACGCTCCCCTGAGAGGTTTGGCGGTCGAAACAGAAGGCTTTTTATCACAGGAGAGGAAATCAGCCCTCGACAACTTAACTGGCAGAAAAAGATTTTTTTGAAAAAATGCCTAAGCCCCGGGGTCACAATTTCATCAAAAATCTGACTTTTGGCAATTCACTCAAAAATGGTGCCAAACGGTTGCAAACGCTCCCCTGAGAGGTTTGGCTTTAAAAACAGAAGGCTTTTTATCACAGGAGAAGAAATCAGCCCTCGACAACTTAACCGGCAGAAAAAGATTTTTTTGAAAAAATGCCTAAGCCCCGGGGTCACAATTTCATCAAAAATCTGACTTTTGGCAATTCAGTCAAAAGTGGTGCCAAACGGTTGCAAACGCTCCCCTGAGAGGTTTGGCGGTCGAAACAGAAGGCTTTTTATCACAGGAGAGGAAATCAGCCCTCGACAACTTAACTGGCAGAAAAAGATTTTTTTGAAAAAATGCCTAAGCCCCGGGGTCACAATTTCATCAAAAATCTGACTTTTGGCAATTCACTCAAAAATGGTGCCAAACGGTTGCAAACGCTCCCCTGAGAGGTTTGACGGTCGAAACAGAAGGCTTTTTATCACAGGAGAAGAAATCAGCCCTCAACAACTTAATTGGCAGAAAAAGATTTTTTTGAAAAAATGCCTAAGCCCCGGGGTCACAATTTCATCAAAAATCTGCCTTTGGGCAATTCACTCAAAAATGGTGCCAAACGGTTGCAAACGCTCCCCTGTGAGGTTTGGCGGTCGAAACAGAAGGCTTTTTATCACAGGAGAAGAAATTAGCCCTCGACAACTTGACCGGCAGAAAAAGATTTTTTTGAAAAAATGCCTAAGCCCCGGGGTCACAATTTCATCAAAAATCTGACTTTTGGCAATTCACTCAAAAATGGTGCCAAACGGTTTTAAACGCTCCCCTGAGAGGTTTGGCGGTCGAGACAGAAGGCTTTTTATCACAGGAGAAGAAATCAGCCCTCGACAACTTGACCGGCAGAAAAAGATTTTTTTGAAAAAATGCCTAAGCCCCGGGGTCACAATTTCATCAAAAACCTGACTTTTGGCAATTCACTCAAAAATGGTGCCAAACGGTTGCAAACGCTACCCTGAGAGGTTTGGCGGTCGAAGCAGAAGGCTTTTTATCACAGGAGAAGAAATCAGCCCTCGACAACTTAACCGGCAAAAAAAGATTTTTTTGAAAAAATGCCTAAGCCCCGGGGTCACAATTTCATCAAAAATCTGACTTTTGGCAATTCAGTCAAAAATGGTGCCAAACGGTTGCAAACGCTCCCCTGAGAGGTTTGGCTTTAAAAACAGAAGGCTTTTTATCACAGGAGAAGAAATCAGCCCTCGACAACTTAACCGGCAGAAAAAGATTTTTTTGAAAAAATGCCTAAGCCCCGGGGTCACAATTTCATCAAAAATCTGACTTTTGGCAATTCACTCAAAAATGGTGCCAAACGGTTGCAAACGCTCCCCTGAGAAGTTTGGCGGTCGAAACAGAAGGCTTTTTATCACAGGAGAAGAAATCAGCCCTCAACAACTTAATTGGCAGAAAAAGATTTTTTTGAAAAAATGCCTAAGCCCCGAGGTCACAATTTCATCAAAAATCTGCGTTTGGGCAATTCACTAAAAAATGGTGCCAAACGGTTGCAAACGCTCCCCTGAGAGGTTTGGCGGTCGAAACAGAAGGCTTTTTATCACAGGAGAAGAAATCAGCCCTCGACAACTTGACCGGCAGAAAAAGATTTTTTTGAAAAAATGCCTAAGCCCCGGGGTCACAATTTCATCAAAAATCTGACTTTTGGCAATTCACTCAAAAATGGTGCCAAACGGTTTTAAACGCTCCCCTGAGAGGTTTGGCGGTCGAGACAGAAGGCTTTTTATCACAGGAAAAGAAATCAGCCCTCGACAACTTGACCGGCAGAAAAAGATTTTTTTGAAAAAATGCCTAAGCCCCGGGGTCACAATTTCATCAAAAACCTGACTTTTGGCAATTCACTCAAAAATGGTGCCAAACGGTTGCAAACGCTCCCCTGAGAGGTTTGGCGGACGAAACAGAAGGCTTTTTATCACAGGAAAAGAAATCAGCCCTCGACAACTTGACCGGTAGAAAAACATTTTTTTGAAAAAATGCCTAAGCCCCGGGGTCACAATTTCATCAAAAATCTGACTTTTGGCAATTCACTCAAAAATGGTGCCAAACGGTTGCAAACGCTCCCCTGAGAGGTTTGGCGGTCGAAACAGAAGGCTTTTTATCACAGGAGAAGAAATCAGCCCTCGACAACTTGACCGGCAGAAAAAGATTTTTTTGAAAAAATGCCTAAGCCCTGGGTCACAATTTCATCAAAAATCTGACGTTCTCCAATTCACACAAAAATGGTGCCAAACGGTTGCACATGCTCCTCTGAAAGGTTTGGCTTTCAAAACAGAAGACTTTTTATCACAGGAGAAGAAATCAGCCCTCGACAACTTGACCGGCAGAAAAAGATTTTTTTGAAAAAATGCCTAAGCCCCAGTGTGACAATTTCATCAAAAACCTGACTTTTGGCAATTCACTCAAAAATGGTGCCAAACGGTTGCAAACGCTCCCCTGAGAGGTTTGGCGGTCGAAACAGAAGGCTTTTTATCACAGGAGAAGAAATCAGCCCTCGACAACTTGACCGGCAGAAAAAGATTTTTTTGAAAAAATGCCTAAGCCCCAGGGTGACAATTTCATCAAAAACCTGACTTTTGGCAATTCACTCAAAAATGGTGCCAAACGGTTGCAAACGCTCCCCTGAGAGGTTTGGCGGTCGAAACAGAAGGCTTTTTATCACAGGAGAAGAAATCAGCCCTCGACAACTTAATTGGCAGAAAAAGATTTTTTTGAAAAAATGCCTAAGCCCCGGGGTCACAATTTCATCAAAAATCTGCCTTTGGGCAATTCACTCAAAAATGGTGCCAAACGGTTGCAAACGCTCCCCTGAGAGGTTTGGCGGTCGAAACAGAAGGCTTTTTATCACAGGAGAAGAAATCAGCCCTCGACAACTTGACCGGCAGAAAAAGATTTTTTTGAAAAAATGCCTAAGCCCCGGGGTCACAATTTCATCAAAAATCTGACTTTTGGCAATTCAGTCAAAAATGGTGCCAAACGGTTTTAAACGCTCCCCTGAGAGGTTTGGCGGTCGAGACAGAAGGCTTTTTATCACAGGAAAAGAAATCAGCCCTCGACAACTTGACCGGCAGAAAAAGATTTTTTTGAAAAAATGCCTAAGCCCCGGGGTCACAATTTCATCAAAAACCTGACTTTTGGCAATTCACTCAAAAATGGTGCCAAACGGTTGCAAACGCTACCCTGAGAGGTTTGGCGGTCGAAGCAGAAGGCTTTTTATCACAGGAGAAGAAATCAGCCCTCGACAACTTAACCGGCAAAAAAAGATTTTTTTGAAAAAATGCCTAAGCCCCGGGGTCACAATTTCATCAAAAATCTGACTTTTGGCAATTCAGTCAAAAATGGTGCCAAACGGTTGCAAACGCTCCCCTGAGAGGTTTGGCGGACGAAACAGAAGGCTTTTTATCACAGGAAAAGAAATCAGCCCTCGACAACTTGACCGGCAGAAAAACATTTTTTTGAAAAAATGCCTAAGCCCCGGGGTCACAATTTCATCAAAAATCTGACTTTTGGCAATTCACTCAAAAATGGTGCCAAACGGTTGCAAACGCTCCCCTGAGAGGTATGGCGGTCGAAACAGAAGGCTTTTTATCACAGGAGAAGAAATCAGCCCTCGACAACTTGACCGGCAGAAAAAGATTTTTTTGAAAAAATGCCTAAGCCCTGGGTCACAATTTCATCAAAAATCTGACGTTCTCCAATTCACACAAAAATGGTGCCAAACGGTTGCACATGCTCCTCTGAAAGGTTTGGCAGTCAAAACAGAAGGCTTTTTATCACAGCAAAATAAATCAGCCCTCGACAACTTAACCGGCAGAAAAAGATTTTTTTGAAAAAATGCCTAAGCCCCGGGTCACAATTTCATCGAAAATCTGACTTTTGGCAATTCAGTCAAAAATGGAGCCAAATGGTTGCAAACGCTCCCCTGAGAGGTTTGGCGGTCGAAACAGAAGGCTTTTTATCACAGGAAAAGAAATCAGCCCTCGACAATTTCACTGGCAGAAAAAGATTTTTTTGAAAAAATGCCTAAGCCCCGGGGTCACAATTTCATCAAAAACCTGACTTTTGGCAATTCACTCAAAAATGGTGCCAAATGGTTGTAAACGCTCCCCTGAGAGGTTTGGCGGTCGAGACAGAAGGCTTTTTATCACAGGAAAAGAAATCAGCCCTCGACAACTTGACCGGCAGAAAAAGATTTTTTTGAAAAAATGCCTAAGCCCCGGGGTCACAATTTCATCAAAAATCTGACGTTCTCCAATTCACACAAAAATGGTGCCAAACGGTTGCACATGCTCCCCTGAAAGGCTTGGCATTCAAAACAGAAGGCTTTTTATCACAGGACAAGAAATCAGCCCTCGACAACTTAACCGGCAGAAAAAGATTTTTTTGAAAAAATGCCTAAGTCCCGGGGTCACAATTTCATCAAAAATTTGACTTTTGGCAATTCACTCAAAAATGGTGCCAAAAGGTTGCAAACGCTCCCCTGAGAGGTTTAGCGGTCGAAAGAGAAGGCTTTTTATCACAGGAAAAGAAATCAGCCCTCGACAACTTGACCGGCAGAAAAAGATTTTTTTGAAAAAATGCCTAAGCCCCGGGGTCACAATTTCATCAAAAATCTGACTTTTGGCAATTCACTCAAAAATGGTGCCAAACGGTTGCAAACGCTCACCTGAGAGGTTTGGCTGTCGAAACAGAAGGCTTTTTATCACAGGAAAAGAAATCAGCCCTCGACAACTTGACCGGCAGAAAAATATTTTTTTGAAAAAATGCCTAAGCCCCGGGGTCACAATTTAATCAAAAATCAGACTTTTGGCAATTCACTCAAAAGTGGTGCCAAATGGTTGCAAATGCTCCCCTGAAAGGTTTGGCAGTCAAAACAGAAGGCTATTTATCACAGGACAACAAATCAGCCCTCGACAACTTAACCGGCAGAAAAAGATTTTTTTGAGAAAATGGCTAAGGCCCGGGGTCACAATTTCATCAAAAATCTGACTTTCGGCAATTCACTCAAAAATGGTGCCAAACCCTGGCAAACGCTCCCGTGAGAGGTTTGGCGGTCGAAACAGAAGGTTTTTTATCACAGGAAAAGAAATCAGCCCTCGACAACTTCACCGGCAGAAAAAGGTTTTTTTGAAAAAATGCCTAAGCCAAACCTTTCAGGGGAGCGTTTGCAACTCCTTTGACCGCCAAAACTCTCAGAGGAGCGTTTGTAACCGTTTGGCACCATTTTTGAGTGAATTGCCGAAAGTCAGATTTATGATGAAATTGTGACCCCGGGGCTTAGCGATTTTTTCAAATAACTCTTTTTCTGCCGGTGAAGTTGTCGAGGGCTGATTTCTTTTCCTGTGATAAAAAGCCTTCTGTTTCGACCGCCAAACCTCTCAGGCGACTGTTTGCAACCGTTTGGCTCCATTTTTGAGGGAATTGCCGCAAGTCAGATTTATGATGATATTGTGGCCCTGGGCCTTAGGGATTTTTTCAAAAAAATCTTTTTCTGCCGGTTAAGTTGCCGAGGGCTGATTTCTTTTCCTGTGATAAAAAGCCTTCTGTTTCGACCGCCAAACCTCTCACGATAGCGTTTGCCAGGGTTTGGCACCATTTTTGAGTGAATTGGAGAACGTCAGATTTTTGATGAAATTGTGACCTCGGAGCTTAGGGATTTTTTTCAAAAACATCTTTTTCTGCTGGTTAAGTTGTCGATGGCTGATTTCTTGTCCTCTGATAAAAAGCCTTCTGTTTTGACTGCCAAACCTTAAAGGGGAGCGTTTGCAATCGTTTGGTACCACTTTTAAAGTGAATTGCCAAAAGTCAGATTTTTGATGAAACTGTCACCCCGGGGCTTAGGGATTTTTTTCAAAAAAATCTTTTTCTGCTGCTTAAGTTGTCGATGGCAGATTTTTTGTCCTCTGATAAAAAGCCTTCTGTTTTGACTGCCAAACCTCTCAGCGGAGCATTTGCAATCATTTACACCATTTTCGTGTGAATTGGAGAACCTCAGATTTTTGATGAAATTGTGGCCCCGGGGCTTAGGGATTTTTTCAATAAAATCTTTTTCTGCCGGTGAAGTTGGCGAGGGCTGATTTCTTTTCCTGTAATAAAAAGCCTTCTGTTTCGACCGCCAAACCTCTCAGGGGAGAGTTTGCAACCGTTTGGCTCCATTTTTGAGGGAATTGCCAAAAGTCAGATTTATGATGAAATTGTGGCCCCGGGGCTTAGGGATTTTTTCAATAAAATCTTTTTCTGCCGGTTAAGTTGCCGAGGGCTGATTTCTTGTCCTCTGATAAAAAGCCTCCTGTTTTGACTGACAAACCTTAAAGGGGAACGTTTGCAATCGTTTGGCACCATTTTTAAAGTGAATTGCCAAAAGTCAGATTTTTGATGAAACTGTCCCCCCAGGGCTTAGGGATTTTTTTCAAAAAAATCTTTTTCTACTGGTTAAGTTGTCGATGGCTGATTTTTTGTCCTCTGATAAAAAGCCTTCTGTTTTGACTGCCAAACCTTTCAGGGGAGCATTTGCAACCGTTTACACCATTTTCGTGTGAATTGGAGAACGTCAGATTTTTGATGAAATTGTGGCCCCAGGGCTTAGGGATTTTTTCAAAAAAATGTTTTTCTGCTGGTGAAGTTGGCGAGGGCTGATTTCTTTTCCTGTGATAAAAAGCCTTCTGTTTCGACCGCCAAACCTCTCAGGGGTGTGTTCTCTACCGTTTGGCACCATTTTTGAGTGAATTGCCAAAAGTCAGATTTTTGATGAAATTGTGACCCCGGGGCTTAGCGATTTGTTCAAAAGAATCTTTTTCTGCCGTTGTAGTTTGCGAGGGCTGATTCCTTTTCCTGTGATAAAAAGCCTTCTGTTTCGACCGCCAAACCTCTCAGGGGAGCGTTCTCTACCATTTGGCACCAATTTTGAGTGAATTGCCGAAAGTCAGATTTTTGATGAAATTGTGAGCCCGTGGCTTAGCAATTTTTTCAAAAAAAATCTTTTTCTGTCGGTGAAGTTGGCGAGGGTTGATTTCTTTTCCTCTGATAAAAAGCCTTCTGTTTCGACTGCCAAACCTTAAAGGGGAGCGTTTGCAACCGTTTGGCACCATTTTTTAAGTGAATTGCCAAAAGTCAGATTTTTGATGAAATTGTGACCCCGGGGCTTAGCGATTTTTTCAAAAGAATCTTTTTCTGCCGGTTAAGTTGTCGAGGGCTGATTTCTTTTCCTATGATAAAAAACCTTCTGTTTTGACCGCCAAACCTCTCAGGAGAGCGTTTGCAACTGTTTGCCACCATTTTTGAGCGAATTGCCAAAAGTCAGATTTTTTCAAAAAAAAATCTGTTTCTACCAGTTAAGTTCTCCAGGGCTGATTTCTTTTCCTGTGATAAAAAGCCTTCTGTTTCGACCGCCAAACCTCTCAGGGGAGCGTTTGCAACCGTTTGGCACCATTTTGTAAGTGAATTGCCAAAAGTCAGATTTTTTATGAAATTGTGAACCCGGGGCTTAGCCATTTTTTCAAAAAAAATCTTTTTCTGCCGGTGAAGTTGTCGAGGGCTGATTTCTTTTCCTGTGATAAAAGGCCTTCTGTTTCAACCGCCAAACCTCTCAGGGGAGCGTTTGCAACTGTTTGCCACCATTTTTGAGCGAAATGCCGAAAGTCAGATTTTTTCAAAAAAATCTTTTTCTGCCGGTCAAGTTGTCGAGGGCTGATTTCTTGTCCTGTGATCAAAAGCCTTCTGTTTCGACAGCCAAACTTTAAAGGGGAGCGTTTGCAACCGTTTGGCACCATTTTTTAAGTGAATTGCCAAAAGTCAGATTTTTGATGAAATTGTGACCCCAGGGATTAGAGATTTTTTCAAAAGAATCTTTTTCTGCAGGTGAAGTTGTCGAGGGCTGATTTCTTTTCCTATGATAAAAAACCTTCTGTTTTGACCGCCAAACCTCTCAGGGGAGCGTTTGCCACTGTTTGCCACCATTTTTGAGCGAATTGCAGAAAGTCAGATTTTTTCAAAAAAATCTTTTTCTGCCGGTCAAGTTGTCGAGGGCTGATTTCTTTTGCTGTGATAAAAAGCCTTCTGTTTCGACCACCAAACCTCTCAGGCGAGCGTTTCGAACCGTTTGGCACCATTTTTGAGTGAATTGCCAAAAGTCGGATTTATGATGAAATTGTGACCCCGGGGCTTAGGCATTTTTTCAAAAAAATCTTTTTCTGCTGGTAAAATTGTCGAGGGCTGATTTGTTGTCCTGTGATAAATAGCCTTCTGTTTTGACCGCCAAACCTCTCAGGAGAGCGTTTGCAACTGTTTGCCACCATTTTTGAGCGAATTGCCAAAAGTCAGATTTTTTCAAAAAAAATCTGTTTCTACCAGTTACGTTGTCCAGGGCTGATTTCTTTTCCTGTGATAAAAAGCCTTCTGTTTCGACCGCCAAACCTCTCAGGGGAGCGTCTGCAACCGTTTGGCACCATTTTGTAAGTGAATTGCCAAAAGTCAGATTTTTTATGAAATTGTGAACCCGGGGCTTAGCCATTTTTTCAAAAAAAATCTTTTTCTGCCGGTGAAGTTGTCGAGGGCTGATTTCTTTTCCTGTGATAAAAAGCCTTCTGTTTCGACCGCCAAACCTCTCAGTGGAGAGTTTGAAACCGTTTGGCACCATTTTTGAGTGAATTGCCAAAAGTCAGATTTTTGATCAAATTGTGACAACGGGACTTAGCGATTTTTTCAAAAAAATCTTTTTCTGCCGGTGAAGTTGTCGAGGGCTGATTTCTTTTCCTGTGATAAAAGGCCTTCTGTTTCAACCGCCAAACCTCTCAGGGGAGCGTTTGCCACCATTTGGCACCATTTTTGAGTGAATTGCCGAAAGTCAGATTTTTGATGAAATTGTGACGCCGGGGCTTAGGCATTTTTTCAAAAAATTCTGTTTCTACCAGTTAAGTTGTTGAGGGCGGATTTCTTGTCCTGTGATCAAAAGCCTTCTGTTTCGACTGCCAAACCTTAAAGGGGAGCGTTTGCAACCGTTTGGCACCATTTTTGAGTGAATTGCCAAAAGTCAGATTTTTTATGAAATTGTGAACCCGGGGCTTAGCCATTTTTTCAAAAAAAATCTTTTTCTGCCGGTGAAGTTGTCGAGGGCTGATTTCTTTTCCTGTGATAAAAAGCCTTCTGTTTTGACCGCCAAACCTCTCAGGGGAGCGTTTACAACTGTTTGCCACCATTTTTGAGCGAAATGCCGAAAGTCAGATTTTTTCAAAAAAAATCTGTTTCTACCAGTTAAGTTGTCGAGGGCTGGTTTCTTTTCCTGTGATAAAAAGCCTTCTGTTTCGACCGCCAAACCTCTCAGGGGAGCGTTTGCCACCATTTGGCACCATTTTTGAGTGAATTGCCGAAAGTCAGATTTTTGATGAAATTGTGACGCCGGGGCTTAGGCATTTTTTCAAAAAATTCTGTTTCTACCAGTTAAGTTGTTGAGGGCGGATTTCTTGTCCTGTGATCAAAAGCCTTCTGTTTCGACTGCCAAACCTTAAAGGGGAGCGTTTGCAACCGTTTGGCACCATTTTTGAGTGAATTGCCAAAAGTCAGATTTTTTATGAAATTGTGAACCCGGGGCTTAGCCATTTTTTCAAAAAAAATCTTTTTCTGCCGGTGAAGTTGTCGAGGGCTGATTTCTTTTCCTGTGATAAAAAGCCTTCTGTTTTGACCGCCAAACCTCTCAGGGGAGCGTTTACAACTGTTTGCCACCATTTTTGAGCGAATTGCCAAAAGTCGGTTTTTTTCAAAAAAATCTTTTTCTGCCGGTCAAGTTGTCGAGGGCTGATTTCTTTTCCTGTGATAAAAAGCCTTCTGTTTCGACCGCCAAACCTCTCAGGGGAGAGTTTGAAACCGTTTGGCACCATTTTTTAAGTGAATTGCCAAAAGTCAGATTTTTGATGAAATTGTGACCCCAGGGATTAGAGATTTTTTCAAAAGAATCTTTTTCTGCCGGTGAAGTTGTCGAGGGCTGATTTCTTTTCCTATGATAAAAAACCTTCTGTTTCGACCGCCAAACCTCTCAGGGGAGCGTTTGCCACTGTTTGCCACCATTTTTGAGCGAATTGCCGAAAGTCAGATTTTTTCAAAAAAATCTTTTTCTGCCGGTCAAGTTGTCGAGGGCTGATTTCTTTTGCTGTGATAAAAAGCCTTCTGTTTCGACCACCAAACCTCTCAGGCGAGCGTTTGCAACCGTTTGGCACCATTTTTGAGTGAATTGCCAAAAGTCGGATTTATGATGAAATTGTAACCCCGGGGCTTAGGCATTTTTTCAAAAAAATCTTTTTCTGCTGGTAAAATTGTCGAGGGCTGATTTGTTGTCCTGTGATAAATAGCCTTCTGTTTTGACTGCTAAACCTTTCAGGGGAGCATTTGCAACCGTTTGGCAACATTTTTGAGTGAATTGCCAAAAGTCAGATTTTTGATGAAATTGTGACCCCGGGGCTGAGGGATTTTTTCAAAAAAATCTTTTTCTGCCAGTTAAGTTGTCGAGGGCGGATTTCTTGTCCTGTGATCAAAAGCCTTCTGTTTCGACTGCCAAACCTTAAAGGGGAGCGTTTGCAACCGTTTGGCACCATTTTTTAAGTGAATTGCCAAAAGTCAGATTTTTGATGAAATTGTGACCCCAGGGATTAGAGATTTTTTCATAAGAATCTTTTTCTGCCGGTGAAGTTGTCGAGGGCTGATTTCTTTTCCTATGATAAAAAACCTTCTGTTTCGACCGCCAAACCTCTCAGGGGAGCGTTTGCAACCGTTTGGCACCATTTTTGAGTGAATTGCCAAAAGTCAGATTTATGATGAAATTGTGACCCCGGGGCTTAGGCATTTTTTCAAAAAAATCTTTTTCTGCCGGTAAAATTCCCGAGGGCTGATTTGTTGTCCTGTGATAAAAAGCCTTCTGTTTCGACCGCCGAACCTCTCAGGGGAGTGTTTGCAACTGTTTGGCACCATTTTTGAGTGAATTGCCGAAAGTCAGGTTTTTTCAAAACAATCTTTTTCTGCCGGTCAGGTTTTCGAGGGCTGATTTCTTTTCCTGTGATAAAAAGGCTTCTGTTTTGACCGCCAAACCTCTGAGGCGAGTGTTTGCAACCGTTTGGCACCATTTTTGAGCCAATTGCCGAAAGTCAGATTTATGATGAAATTGTGAACCCCGGGGCTTCGGCATTTTTTCAAAAAAATCTTTTTCTGCCGGTTAAGTTGTCGAGTGCTGGTTTCTTGTCCTGTGATAAAAACCCTTCTGTTTCGACCGCCAAAACTTTCAGGGGACCATTTGCAAGCGTTTGGCAGCATTTTTGAGTGAATTGCCAAAAGTCAGATTTTTTATGAATTTTTGACCCCGGGGCTTAAGGATTTTTTTAAAAAAAATCTTTTTCTGCCGGTTAAGTTGTCGAGGGCTGATTTCTTGTCCTGAGATAAAAAGCCTTCTGTTTCGACTGCCAAAGCTCTCAGGGGAGCATTTGCAACCGTTTGGCACGATTTTTGAGTGAATTGCCGAAAGTTAGATTTTTGCTGAAATTGTGATCCCCCGGGGCTTAGGGACTTTGTTAAAAAAACCTTTTTCCATAAGTTCAGTCGTAGAGCCCTAATTCTTTTTCCGATCATAAAAACCCTTCTGTTTCCATTGAAAAACCTTTCAGTGGAGCATTTCGATCAGCTGGGCACCATTTTTGAGTGAATTGCCGAAAGTCAGATTTTTGCTGAAATTGTGACCGCTCGGCTTAGGGATTTTTTGAAGAAAAAGTTTTGCTGCTTGTTAAGTTGCCGAGCGCTATATCTTTTTCAAATGATACAAACCCTTCTGTTTCCACCCAAAAAACTCTCAGGGGAGCATTTGCTACAGCTGGGCCCCATTTTGGAGTAAATTGCAGAACGCCAGATTTTTGTTGAAATTGTGATTTTGGGATTTTTTCAAAAAAAGTTTTCCCCAATTCAGTTGTCGAGGGCTAATTCTTTTTCCGATCATAAAAACACTTCTGTTTCCACCGAAAAACCTTTCAGGGGTGCATTTGCAACAGTTTGGCACCATTTTTGAGTGAATTGCAGAACGTCAGATTTTAGCTGAAATTGTGACAGCGCGGCTTAGAGATTTTTTCAAAAAAAAAGGTTTCCGCACGTTCAGACGTCGAGGGCTAATTCTTTTTCCGAAGATAAAAACAATTCTGTTTCCACAGAAAAATCTTCCAGGGGAGCATTTGCAACAGCTGGGCATCATTTTTATTGAATTGCAGAAAGTGATTTGATCATGGATGGAGGACTTGACCTGGCATGTGTGACAGAGACTTGGTTGGATGATGCAGATGGGCTTGTCCTTGCCGCTGCTTGTCCACCAGGTTTCTCTTACATACAGCAACCCAGGTCATGTGGGCGGGGAGGGGGGGGGGTTGCAGTGATTTGTAGGAAGTCATTAGTTTGCACCAGGTGTCCTATTGGGAAGACCCAGTTTTCCGAGTGCATGTTCTGGAAGTTGGGCAATAGGGTCAGTACAGGATTCCTTTTGGTGTACCGACCTCTCCACTGCACCAAGGATTCCCTGCCCGAGCTGCTTCAGGTTGTGGCGGATGTTCTCCTGGAGACACCTAGCTTGGTTGTCCTAGGGGATTTTAACGTCCATGCCGACACGACCTTACAAGGGGCTGCTCGGGACTTCGTGGAAAGCATGGCCTCCATGGGGCTGTCCCTGAATAAGTCTGGCCCAACCCTTAGCCATGGGCATGCCTTAGACCTGGTGTTCACCTCTATGGATGTTGGTGATCTGACACTAAGTAAAAGCGAAACGAAAGAAGTGCCATGGTCAGATCACTTCCTGGTGCAACTGGACTTCTCTGTGACCCATCCCCTCTGCAGGGAGGTGGGACCAATTCGGATGGTCCGCCCCCGCCACTTAATGGATCCAAATGGTTTCCAGAGAGTGGTAGGGGATGTTTTATCCCATGTTGATGGTCTTTCAGCCGATTCCCTGGCGGCCCGCTGGAATGTGGAGTTAACCAGGGCTATTGACTGTTTGGCTCCGAAGCGCCCTCTCCGATTGCATGGAGCCCGCACAGCCCCGTGTTTTTCCACGGATCTGAGGGCAATGAAACAATCGTTGAGACGGCTAGAGCGCCAGTGGTGGATAACTCATTCCGAATCTGACCGGACACAGGTTAGAGCTCAACGTCGAGCCTACCAAGTGGCGATAGCGACGGCGAAGAAGACCTTCTTCACCGCCTCTATTGCATCTGCAGAAAACAGCAGCAGGAGACTTTTTCAGGTGGTTCACAATTTAGCGGAACCACCTGCGACATCTGGGCCCAGTACGGGCCACATGATCTCCTGCAATGATATTGCAAAGTTTTTCGCAGATAAAATCACTCAGATTCGGGAAGAAGTAGACTCCACCATGGAAGCAGGGCCAGGGCGGGAGAGTGCTAGAGTCCT
This sequence comes from Podarcis tiliguerta, assembly GCF_965153285.1. Lineage (NCBI taxonomy): Eukaryota > Metazoa > Chordata > Lepidosauria > Squamata > Lacertidae > Podarcis > Podarcis tiliguerta. The sequence continues at coordinate 80,208,200 of NC_139539.1, forward strand.
GTCTAGTCAAGTTGCGTGGGATCAATTCCAACCTGTTACCTCCGAGGATGTGGACAGGCTGCTTGGACTAGTGAAGCCAACCACCTGTCTCCTGGATCCTTGCCCATCCTGGCTTATAAAAGCTAGCCGGGAAGGACTGGGCGATGGGCTTCGTGGGGTGGTGAATGCTTCCCTCCGTGAGAGAGCCTTCCCAGACCCGTGGAAAGAGGCGGTTATTAAACCGCTTCTTGAAAAAACCATCGTTAGATGCGGCCACGATGGCCAATTATTGCCCAGTCTCAAATCTTCCATTCTTGGGCAAGGTGATTGAACGAGTGGTTGCTGAACAACTCCAGCCACGCCTGGAAGAAGCGGACCATTTGGATCCCTTCCAGTCGGGATTCAGGCCTCATCATGGGACTGAAACTGCCTTGGTCGCACTGGTTGATGATCTCCGGCGGGCTAGGGACAAAGGTGAGAGCTATTTCCTAGTTCTGCTGGATCTCTCAGCGGCGTTTGATACCATCGGCCATAACATCCTTCTGGACCGTCTTGAGGGGCTGGGAGCTGGGGGCACTGTCATACAGTGGTTCCGCTCCTTCCTCCTGGGCCGTGTTCAGAAAGTGGTGGGGGGGGATGAGTGTTCAGACCCCTGGTCTCTCACTTGTGGGGTGCCTCAGGGTTCTGTCCTCTCCCCCATGCTTTTCAACATTTACATGCAGCCACTGGGAGAGATCATCAGGAGGTTTGGGCTGGGTGTTCTTCAGTATGCAGATGATACCCAGCTCTCCTCTCTTTTAAATCAGAACCAGTGAAGGCAGTGAAGGTCCTGTGTGAGTGTCTGGAGGCGGTTGGAGGATGGATGGCGGCTAACAGATTGAGGTTGAATCCTGACAAGACAGAAGTACTGTTTTTGGGGGACAGGAGGCGGGCAGGTGTGGAGGATTCCCTGGTCCTGAATGGGGTAACTGTGCCCCTGAAGAACCAGGTGCACAGCCTGGGAGTCATTTTGGACTCACAGCTGTCATTGGAGGCACAAGTCAAATCTGTATCCAGGGCAGCTGTTTACCAGCTCCATCTGGTACGTAGGCTGAGACCCTATCTGCCTGCAGACTGTCTCGCCAGAGTGGTGCATGCTCTGGTTATCTCCCGCTTGGACTACTGCAATGCGCTCTACCTTTGAAGGTGACCCGGAAACTACAACTAATCCAGAATGCGGCAGCTAGACTGGTGACTGGGAGCGGCCGCCGAGACAATATAACACCGGTCTTGAAAGACCTACATTGGCTCCCAGTACGTTTCCGAGCACAATTCAAAGTGCTGGTGCTGACCTTTAAAGCCCTAAACGGCCTCGGTCCAGTATATCTGAAGGAGCGTCTCCACCCCCATCGTTCTGCCCGGACACTGAGGTCCAGCTCCGAGGGCCTTCTGGTGGTTCCCTCACTGCGAGAGGCCAAGTTACAGGGAACCAGGCAGAAGGCCTTCTCGGTAGTGGCGCCCACCCTGTGGAACGCCCTCCCATCAGATGTCAAAGCGATAAACAACTACCTGACATTCAGAAGACATCTGAAGGCAGCCCTGTTCAGGGAAGTTTTTAATATGTGACATTTTAGTGTATTTTTCATCTTTGTTGGAAGCCGCCCAGAGTGGCTGGGGAAACCCAGCCAGATGGGCGGGGTACAAATATTAAATTATTATTATTATTATTATTAAAGTCAGATTTTTGCTGAAATTGTGACCGCACGGTTTAGAGATTTTTTCAAAAAAAAGTTTTTCCGCAAGTTCAGTCGTCGAGGGCTACTTCTTTTTCCGATGATAAAAACACTTCTGTTTCTACCGAAAATCCTTTCAGGGGAGCATTTGCAACAGCTGGGCATCATTTTTTATTGAATTGCAGAACGTCAGTTTTTTGCTGAAATTGTGACCTCAGGGCTTAGGGATTTTTCAAAAAACAGTTTTTCCGCAAGTTCAGACGTCGAGGGCTAATTCTTTTTCCGATGATAAAAACTCTTCTGTTTCCACCGAAAAACCTTTTAGGGGAGCATTTGCAACAGCTTGGCACCATTTTTGAATGAATTGTGGAACATCAGATTTTTGCTGAAATTGTGACCGCGCGGCTTAGGAATTTTTTTTAAAAAAAGTTTTTCGCAAATTCAGTCATAGAGGGCTAATTCTTTCCCCGATGTTAAAAAGCCTTCTGTTTCCACCGAAAAACCTCTCAGGGGAGCATTTGCAACAGTTTGGCACCATTTTGGATTGAATTGCAGAATGTCAGATTTTAGGGATTTTTTTTTTTAAAAAAAAGTTTTTCGCAAGTTCAGTCGTTGTCGCAGGCTAATTCTATTTCCGATGATAAAAACCCTTCTGTTTCCACAAAAAACCCGGCTTGAACCAGTGCAAACTGGTCTGGACCGGTTCAAACTGGCCTAAACCGGTTCAAACTGGCTTTGACCGGTTCAAACTGGCTTTGACCAGTTCCCATAAGTCTGGATCGGTTCCAACCAGCTTGGACCAGTTCAAACTGGCCTAAACCAGTTCAAACCAGTCTGAACTGGTTACGGCTTTTACCGGTTCAAACTGGCCTAAACCGCTTCAAACTGGCCTAAACTGCTTCAATCCGGTCTGAACCGGTTCCAACCGGCTTAGACTAGTTCCAACTGGCTTAGACCAGTTCCAACAGGTCTGGACCGGATGCAACCGGTCTGCACTGGTTCCAACCAGCTTGGACCAGTTCAAACTGGCCTAAACTGGTTCAAAGCGGTCTGAACTGGTTCCAATCGGCTTGAACTGGTTCGAACTGGCCTAAACCGGTTCAAACCAGCCTTGACTGGTTCAAACTGGCCTGAACCAGTTCACACTGGCCTAAACCGGTTCAAACTGGTCTGAACCGGTTCCAACCGGCTTGGACCAGTTCAAACTGGCCTAAACTGGTTCTAACTGGCCTAAACCAGTTCAAACCGGTCGGAACCGGTTCCAAGCATCTTTGAATGGTTCCAACTGGCTTGGACCAGTTCAAACTGGCCTAAACTGGTTCAAAGCGGTCTGAACTGGTTCCAATCGGCTTGGACTGGTTTGAACTGGCCTAAACCGGTTCAAACCAGCCTTGACTGGTTCAAACTGGCCTGAACCAGTTCACACTGGCCTAAACCAGTTCAAACCGGTCTGAACCGGTTCCAACCGGCTTGGACCGGTTCAAACTGGCCTAAACTGGTTCTAACTGGCCTAAACCAGTTCAAACCGGTTGGAACCAGTTCAGAGCATCTTTGAATGGTTCCAACTGGCTTGGACCAGTTTAAACTGGCCTAAACCTGTTCAAACCGGTCTGAACTGGTTTCCACCGGCTAGGACCTATTCAAACTGTCCTAAACCGCTTCAAACTAGCCTAAACTGGTTCAAACCGGTCTGAACCGGTTCCAAGCGGCTTGGACCGGTTCAAACCGGCTTGGACCGGTTTAAACTGGCCTAAACCTGTTCAAACCAGTCTGAACCGGATCCAACCGGCTTGGACCGGTTCAAACTGGCCTAAACCGGTTCAAACCGGTTCCAACCGTCTTTGAGTGGTTCAAACTGGCCTATACCGGTTGAAACTGCTCTGAACCGGATCCAACCAGCTTGGACCGGTTCAAACCGGCTTGGACCGGTTCAAACTGGCTTAAACCGGTTCAAAGTGGCCTAAACCGGTTCAAACCGGTCTAAACTGGTTCCAACCGGCTTGGGCCGGTTCAAACCGGCTTGGACTGGTTCAAACTGGCTTAAACCGGTTCAAAGTGGCCTAAACCGGTTCAAACCGGTCTGAACTGGTTCCAACCGGCTTGGACCGGTTCAAACCGGCTTGGACTGGTTCAAACTGGCTTAAACCGGTTCAAAGTGGCCAAAACCGGTTCAAACCGGTCTGAACTGATTCCAACCGTCTTTGAGCGATTCAAAGTGTCCTAAACCGCTTCAAACTGGCCTAAACCGGTCTGAACCGGTTCCAACCGAATTTGACCGGTTCCAACTGGCTTAGACCAGTTCCAAGAGTTCTGGACCGGTTCCAATTAGCTTGGACAAGTGCAAACTGGTCTGGACCTGTTCCAACCAGCTTTGACTGGTTCAAACCGGCTTGGAACGGTTCAAACTGGCTTAAACTAGTTTAAACTGGCCTAAACCAGTTCGAACCGGTCTGAACCGGTTCCAACTGGCTTTGACCGGTTCCAACTGGCCTAAACCGGTTCAAACCGGTCTGAACCGGTTCCAACCAGCCTTGACCAGTTCAAATAGGCCTAAACCGGTTCAAATCGGTCTGAACCGGATCCAACCGGCTTGGATCGGTTCAAACTGGCCTAAACCAGATCAAACTGGCTTAAACTGGTTCAAACTGGCCTAAACCAGATTAAACTGGCTTAAACTGGTTCAAACTGGCCTTGACCGGCTCAAACTGGCCTAGACCAGTTCAAACCAGCCTAGATCGGTTCAAACTGGCTTCGACCGGCATAACTGATTGGCTTGCAGCAGCAGCCCAAACAGTTCCCAGGAGGAAGTTAATCAACCTATTAGGCTGGTAGGATCGTAGAATGTAACAACTGATTGGCCTGTAGTACCAGCCAGGAGGGAAGCAGAAGCAGCCAATCAGACGGGACACATTGTGTAAATAATGTATATAAAAGCCTGAGGTTTGGGGGGAAATTCAATCACTGTTTTACAAGTTGCAATAAAGAGGATGAAATCACTGCAGGACTCTGAGTATATTTCACAGGGGAAGAAAAAAAACAACTACGGAAATAAAGGCAATGCTATTTGTAAAGGAAATGGTTTGAATTTGATCCGAATGGAAAGACAGACCATAGCAAAGGACATGGTTGGCACAATCAGAAGAGCAGAGCAACAGTAGTTCACCTGGGAAATTGCACAGCTATTCCATCAGGTTAAAAATAAAAGCCAGATATTTCAAACTCGGGGGGGGGGGGGAGAGATCCTAAAGTCGGACAGTGAAGACACAAGAGCAGCATGTTTTATATACATCTTGTAGGTGCCAAGTGATGGAAAAAGTAAGATCATTTCTTGACCAAGTCCCAGTGTGAAAGGAACAAGCTTTGTCAGCCCTTAAGTAAATTTAACATTGCAGCCTATTAACTCCATAAAACTTAGTGGGAGCCAAAATGATGGGTTGACCTCTTGCATATTTTTTTGGTGTTTTTGTTTGTTTGTTTGTTTGTTTTACATTTCTGCCTTTGCTTTTGCTTTTAGGCAAGGGAAATAATGCCTTTGGCGTTCAGGTCCTTCATTTTAAAGGTGTCGTGGAAATACTGCTGCTTTGAAATTTTGCAAGCTCTATTTTACTAAATTGTTCGATTATTAATTTTTTGTATTTGTATTGCCCTTTGTGATCACCCTCTAGGGCCTTTCCCACCATCACTATGCAGATGACACCCAGCTAAACCTCTCTTTTAAATCAGAACCAGTGAAGGCGGTGAAGGTCCTGTGTGAGTGCCTGGAGGCGGTTGGAGGATGGATGGCGGCTAACAGATTGAGGTTGAATCCTGACAAGACAGAAGTACGGTTTTGGGGGGACAGGGGGCGGGCGGGTGTGGGGGACTCCCTGGTCCTGAATGGGGTAACTGTGCCCCTGAAGGACCAGGTGCGCAGCCTGGGAGTCATTCTGGACTCACAGCTGTCCATGGAGGCACAAGTCAATTCTGTGTCCAGGGTGGTTGCCTACCAGCTCCACCTGGTACACAGGCTGAGACCCTATCTGCCTGTGGACTGTCTTGCCAGAGTGGTGCATGCTCTAGTTATCTCTCGCTTGGACTACTGCAATGCGCTCTATGTGCAGCTACCTTTGAAGGTGACCCGGAAACTGCAATTAATCCAGAATGTGGCAGCTAGACTAGTGACTGGGAGTGGCCACCAGGACCACATAACACCGGTCCTGAGAGATCTGCATTGGCTCCCAGTACATTTCCGAGCACAATTCAAAGTGTTGGTGCTGACCTTTAAAGCCCTAAACGGCCTTGGTCCTGTATACCTGAAGGAGCGTCTCCACCCCATCGTTCAGCCCGGACACTGAGATCCAGTGCCAAGGGCCTTCTTGCGGTTCCCTCATTGCGAGAAGTGAGGTTACAGGGAACCAGACAGAGGGCCTTCTTGGTAGTGGCGCCCACCCTGTGGAACACCCTCCCTTCAGATGTGAAGGAAATAAGCAGCTATCTTCTCTTTAAAAGACATCTGAAGGCAGCCCTGTTTAGGGAAGTTTTTAGTATTTAATGCTGTATTGTTTTTAACACTCGATTGGAAGCCGCCCAGAGTGGCTGGGGAAACTCAGCCAGATGGGCGGGGTATAAATAATAAATTATTATTATTATCCTCCTAGATCTCAGAAACTACAGATAAATCCTGCTGAAGGAGAAAGCAAGAAACCTCAAGAGGAAAGAGTGCTGTTGTACTCACATCCTTTATTATAGGCTTCCAATGGGTGCTGAACTTAAGATGAACCACTGGCCTAATCCAGGAGGCTCTTATGTTATTAAGAAAACACCCTCAGCAACACTCCTTGGATATGCAACTACATGAACTCAGCTGTAGCTATTTGTGCAGAGATCCAAAAAAGTAAAGAGGCGGCAAGTTCAGCTGCTTTGTGGTAGGCCATCTTCTTGCAGACTGGCAGGGCTATTGTAAACCTAAGATTGCAAACATCTCAAACAATGGCCCTGGTGCGCTTTTGCCAGTCTCTGTTGCCTAGGAGTCCTTCGTCTCCTTGGATGACACCGATCCTTCTCTTGTTGGAAAATGAATTAATATTTTTTTCCCCTTTCCACATTTACTCAAAAGCTCCTGTAGGAATGCTCAGGCTCCTGCCTGTCTTCAGGCCTCGTGTTTGGAGATGAAGTAATGGAAAATGAGATTCCCGCGAGGCCAGGAGGCGATATGTCCAGAGACAAAAGGCTGCTGCCACGTGAAAGCCACCGTTATTGCACGCAAACGGTTTTCTTCTCATTTCATAGGAAGATCCTATGAGGAAGGGCTTTGGCTTTTTGGTAGAGCATCTGTTGTGAATGCAGAAAGCCCAGGTTCAAGTCTTGGTGTGTCCAGGTGAACACTGCCTGAAACCCTGCACAGCCCCTGCCAGTCAGTGTAAACAATACTAGATGGAATACCAACAGTGTGATCAACACTATAAGGCAGCTTTCTGTGTTCCCCTGGTGAAAATAAGGGGTCTTCTGTAACTTCAGGATCAAATGATCACGTTGGGTGCCTTAAAGCAGCAACACTAGTGCCTTAGGAACTGGAACTATTTTTACAACTTGACAGAGGCAAGCCTCCAAAGAATGAGAAATATTTCTGCTACCGCAGAGCAAATTCTTGTTTTCTTATCATAACGGCAAACCTGGGAAGGCACAAAGTAACCTACAGTACAGGGCGCATGAAGCGAAATTCAGCAGAAATCACACCTCTGAGACACGCTCTCTGTCTCGGCTTCATCACACTGTGACTTTTGTTACCCTACCAACCAATGCAGGGAAACTCACAATGAGAAAATACCAAAATGTTGTAGGAGAACTATTTGCCATTTTTAGGAGCATCCCTGTGGTGGGTGGAATTCTGTTCCGTCTCAAAATATGACTGGATTCTAATCAGGGGGATGCTAATCTATTCGTAACAAGTAGTTTTATTCTTGCCTTAGGGTTTTAAATTGGGAACAGACAGCAGTACTTACACACAAAGCATACATACATTTGCCCAACCTTTCCTCAAGCTTGGAGGTCCCTGCCATTGGGATTTCTTTCTTCACCTAAATCATAACAAACAAGGGTTGGATGGCCATCTGTCATGGATGCTTTAGCCAAGATTCCTGCATTGCAGTTGGGTGGACTAGAGCCTTTCCAACTCTACAATTCGAAAGGTAAAAAAGGCAAAAGTCCCTTGGATGGTTAAGTCCAGTCAAAGGTGACTCTGGGGTTGTGGCGTTCATCTCGCTTTTCAGGCCGAGGGGACTGGCGTTTGTCCACAGACAGCTTTCCGGGTCATGTGGCCAGGAGGACTAAACTGCTTCTGGCATAACGGGACACCGTGACAAGTGCCAGAGTGCACAGAAATGCCATTTACCTTCCTGCCACGGCGGTACCTATTTATCTACTTGCACTGCTGTGCTTTCGAACTGCTAGGTTGGCAGAAAGTGGGACAGAGCAACGGGAGCTCACCCCGTTGTGCAGATTCAAACCGCCGACCTGATCGGCAAGCCCAAGAGACTCAGTGGTTTAGACCACAGCCAATTCTATGATTCAATGAAACAACTTTTCTTCCCTGTTTGCCATTTCTGGAAATATCTTGTCGACATATGCTCAATGATGCATTGGGCAAAGTAATTTTCCTATTCATACATACTCAGTTTTGATTGGTCAGCCGCTGGTAAGGAAGTGCTTCTTAGTAAACAAACAGTAAGTCCCCCCCCCCCCTAAATACCTCCAGTGCTGGGGCAGCTATTGATTAGAGGAAGAGTCACCAAACCTTTTGGACCAGTGGGCAAATTTGGAATTCCCCCCACATGGCTGCTGGAGGGGAGGAGCATGGAGTAACACAAAGCAGAAGAAGAAGAGTTTGGATTTGATACCCCGCCTTTCACTCCCTTTAAGGAGCTCAAAGCGGCTAACATTCTCCTTTCCCTTCCTCCCCCACAACAAACTCTCTGTGAGGTGAGTGGGGCTGAGAGACTTCAAAGAAGTGTGACTGGCCCAAGGTCACCCAGCAGCTGCATGTGGAGGAGCGGGGAAGCGAACCCGGTTCCCCAGATTACGAGACTACCGCTTTTAACCACTACACCACACTGGCCAAAGTGGCTGCCTTATCTAAAAAAGGAGAAAAAAGACAGAACCACAAAATGGAATGGGCATGAGGGGGGAAAAAACCACCTACGGCAGCCACGAGCACACTGGCTCACAGAAAACACCACTTTCCTGTCTATCACAGGAGGGTAGGTATCCAGTTATGGAATTCACTGAAATAATGGCATGTTTGTGTGTGTGTGTGTGTCCAATGCTGCAGAGGCAGCGTAAACCAGAACTGAGTGGGAAGAGCAGACAGCCTCTTGTACAATGAGAATTTTTGAGTGGCTTTTGTGGATTTGAACAGGACTTTTTATGGGCACATACTGGCAGGCACACTGGCGTTGGCTCGTGCTGAATTGGAGACCCCCTGCATTAGAGAATGTTTATGGCAGGAAAGAGCATACTTGTCCTCGCAGTTTGCCTGATGGTGACACACCTGCTTACAAGGGATGCCGTATATATGATAAGGAAGCAGAGGTGTGGGTCCCGGGGGAGGGGGGGATACATGTATATAGCTGCTTTATGCATACACCCAATCTACATGACCTTTCCCTGCCCTCTGCCAAGGGAAATGGGTTGCAGATCAAATGTATGCAGTATCACTCATGCCAAATGTTGCCATGGATGCAGCAGGCAGAGAAATGGGTGCCTTCTCCATCTAACATTCCCAGGCAGCCTTTACTTCACAATTTTTGTTTCTAAAAAAAGCAGCACAGGGAAGAACAGATATTAGATGATCTAATTTACACCCGCTTCAGTGTTGTTAACATGTAACATGGAGCTGTTTTCTGAAGTAATGCCCCATAGTTCAAGTTGCAGGATTTGGCTTATACAACTGTATTTGGTATGTAATTAAAAAGCTAAACCTACCCTGACGGGGGGGGGGGGGAGGGAGAAGGGAATGACTTATTAAGTAGCTTAAATAACCACAAGAAAGTGCAAACAACATTCCTAATGAAGAAAAAAAAGGTTAGATTACGCAAGATAAAATGAAACAGCTTGGAATACTTAAAAAAAACCAAACCCGTTTTGTTAAACGCTCCCAAGCAACAAGTATTGGATAATGTATTTTATTCTCCTTTTTATCAGAGCTTCATCTTAATGTCACTGCACAGGGCAGACTTACGCCACTTGTAGCAAGAGCTGTGCAGAAAGGCATAATGGCCACCTTTCACATGCAGTAATCCCATTTTTCCGTGGTGTCAATCCATGCGAGGGGTGCATGGATATAGCAACTGTGTGGGTAGCGCCAACTGCACAGGTCTTTCCTACCAGATCAGGATGCAGCTGGGCACACTTGCGTGAGCTTTTCGTAGCCACTCTGGCACACCCCACACGGTTACGATAGTCATACACACCTGCAAAAATATACCACAGGGAAGCACCTCTCATACAGTGGATATCAAATAAGAGGTGGGAAAAGAGAAGGGAGAATTAACACACATCAAAATCACAGGCGCATAGTGGGCAGACAAGCCTCAAAACATCTAATTTCTGGGCAAGGAGTTTTAGTGTGAAGTAGCAACTGGACTCTAGGAACAAGAGCATTTACATAGATCTGTTTCAGCTGTTGTGGGACAGAGAGAGTATGGGTTGCTCTGATGGGTTATTTACCGTATTTTTCGCTCCATAAGATGCACTTTTTTCCTCCTAAAAGGTAAGGGGAAATGTGAGTGCGTCTTATGGAGCGAATGGCGCTGCACAGAGAGGGAGAGCTGCGCAACGCCCGTTCAGCGAAGCGGGAGGAACAGAAGGAGACCCTTCTGTTCCTCCTCCCGCTTTGCTGAAGGGGCGCTGCGCAGCTCTGCCTCTCTGCTCAGCGCCCCTTCAGCGACACCTGTCCTGGCTTCTGCCTTATCTGCGCGCAGCCTCTTCTGGCAGGGGGAGCCTTCATCCCGCTGCCCTGAAGAGGCTTGGCGAGGTTATCCCAGAAGCCAGAACAGCCACACGGTATCCCAGAAGCCAGATCTCTCTTGCTGTTCTGACTTCTGGGATTCAGAAGAATTTTTTCTTATTTTCCTCCTCCCAAACCTAGGGCCACCTTATGGTTGGGTGCATCTTATGGAGCGAAAAATATGGTACTCAGAAGCCAGACAGAGAGAGTGCACCCATTAGTTCTGCTGGTGCTGTAACTCTCAGCAGCACTAACCTGGAGCTGTTCTAGAATGCTTCTAGACCATATGGCTAGGATAGACACACTGTTCCACAGTCCTTGCTGGGGCACAGGCTTCGGATGTGGCACTGGGAGACTTCTATTTGACACCAAAGGAATTGGCATATAGATGCTTTTTTACCATCAATATGAAATGGGTGCAAAGGGGACAGGGATCAGAGACTTCAGGTTCAGTGTCACCAGCCTGTATATAGTGTCGCTATCTCTTTTTTCCAACATAAAACAGGAAGAGCCATAGCTGAGTGGTGCAGCATCTGTTTCACATGCAAGAAGTTCCAGGTCCCTGTCTGAAATGCGGGAGAGCTGCTGTCAGTCAACAGAGACAATATTGAGCTGGATGTGGAGGCAGGCTAACAAAATCCAGGCTTAATCCAGGCGAAGTACTGCTAATCAGCAGGACTGGGGCTCAACCCATTTGGAGCAGGGTGGCACATCTCTCAAAGAGTGGGGGAAGTACTCAAAGAGTTCATCAGAGAGCTGAGGTGGTCAAAAGTGCTTTTATGCAGCTTAGATGTGCACAGCAATTGCCTCCATTACGGGCTTGAATGCTTTATGTCCAGGATACTTAAAAGGATCACCTTCTCACAGATAAACCCACTAAATCAGGTCTTTTAGGGAGACTATGTTCTGTTATCCCACCTCTAGCAAGGATTTAGCCTGGTGTGTGTGTGTGTGTGTGTGTGTGTGTGTGTAAGAATAGGGCAAAGGGTATTTGTGGTGTAAGCACCCAGCTTACGAACCTCCCTACCACCTACCTTTCTGCCCAGTAGTGTTCTAACACCAGACGAAGGTTCTCAGTCTCTGTGTCTTAAGTGGCATTTGTCCTGCTAGTCACTTTTTATACAACACAGGATAAAAATGGGAAACCAGGTGCTGCCGTTGCCTGTCCTCCCTGCCATACCATAGGACTGTTTCCAAAATATTGGTGACAGTTACATTGAGCTTCCTAAATTATGAGACACAAAGGCAACACAGAAATATTTTGGATACCTATTGTTCATTTTTTTGCCTTTTGGAGTGGTTGATTCAGCTGAAATGTCAATGTGTGCTCGTGATAAAGCATGAATTTTTCACCCATTAAATACTTCGCTAAACATAAACATACTTTTTTTCTTCTAAAATCTTGAAGGATGAAAATAGAGCATTTGTTTAATTGGGAATATCAGGACAAAATCTATACATGTAGTGATGTACACCAGAGCAGGGCAAGTTAAAAATTCTCCCTGAAACCGTACTAGATACAACCTCATCCTATGAGAAAACATCTCTGCAAAAATCTTTTGCAACTTTGGTGTTACATAAATGGCTCAAGACAAGGCAAGACTGCTTTCCTTGCAAAAATCATATTACCCATGGACAGCAATACTACAAGGTACAAACATGTGCCAAAATAAAAATGGGAATTTATTATTATTTTTTTCTACTAAAGCAATAAACTCTCAAGCTTATCCATTGGTCATTGTAAATGATTCTACCGTTCAATCTGTACTTTCAACTCTGTAAAAAATTTAGACACAACTCCATATAAACAAGAACACAGGGAGAGCCACTGAAAGATTCAGAGACGAGGACAGTTAGTGGTGATAAACAAAGAGAGGCCAACTTATTTTTTTAAAAAAAAACAAGTCAAGCTTTCTTCACATAACTATATATCCAATGCTTCACTGTGAGACAAGATATTTAAATATATTCATTATGGTAAAAAGATCTACATTACTTTCACAAATTTGGGTCTGTACAAATTGCAGCAGTATTTCCTGATTAAGTTATGAAGAATCAAGTCAGATATAACTGTTAAATACTGGAATTTGACGGAGACTCTAAAAACATTACCGAGCGGTAGTACATGCACATGATGCAAGGGAAAAGGGGAAGATTTATAGACTCCGTGCAAATGGGACAGGACAAACTGTTACGGTCAGTAAACGTGCGTTGGACAATTTTAAACTTTACAAGAAGTCTTGCAGGGTTACTTTCATGAAGACGAAGAAATTCAGAAGCACATTCCCCTCTCAAAACAAAACAAACAAAAACCCTGACCACCCACAAAATGAACGAAAGATAGGACACCAGTCTTCATTTGGCCTCTTGAGCTTTCTTGGCATTCTGTTTTTCTTTTGCCTAGAAGGTAAAGTCAGACAGAGAAAGCATGCTGCACTGTTATAACAGGCCAGGTATTTTTTTTCCTTCTGTAACTCAAAATATACAAAACTCTTCATTATCTCTTCAATCACTGAATATACAAGCAACTGCATTCTACAACAGATGCAGTTTGATACAGACAGAACTTTGGAAACTGATATATAATCACAAATCAGTCCAGAAGAGCTTACAACATTTACTCTCAAGTAGATGTACATAGGACTAAAACTCAGTATCTATCATTGTACTCATTGTACATCTAGAGCACATGGGAAGAACATGTGCAAGGCAATTTCAGAACAATAATCTAAATCGGGTCAGCTGAATCACCGAACAGTTTAATAGCCCTGCAGGGGACAGGCTGAGTGTTACTTTATTGATTAAACGTGCTTGGAATTAGGCCACACAGGCAAATCTATGCTACAACTGGAACCAGAGCACTGAGGAAATAGCAAAATGCCATGAAGTCAATATAATCAGAATAGATGCTACAGAAGCCAAAGCTTACAGTTTGCTAGGGGTTTAGTGAGAAATGCAAGAGAGAGAAAGAGTGTATGTGCTTCAGATACTCTCTTCTCTAAGCAAAAAAAGTCTACAGGTTTCACGATTCTGCTTCTATTGATTACTCTGACATTTTTCTCTAATGTTCAGGTGTGTGCTGCACAACACATACACACAAACAGCCTGCCTATTAAGTTATTTGAGGCTGAGAGCACAACACTTACCTTTTCTACAAGTGGGATTAGCTGCTGGTGTTCTGCTAAAGTCTTTAACAATTCCATAATGAATGGCAGGTAGTTATGTTTTCTTCTAATGTTTTCAATCTACAAGCATAGGTGAGACATTAAAGAAATTAGCATTAAATCCCATCATGTGCACACACCGCAAAGCCAGGTTTCCACCTCATTGCATTAGCAAATACATACAATAAACTTTGTCAATAAGCATTTGAGCAAAATCACTATCTCCCTTGTGCAAGTCTTTTATTGTATTTTGGAGAGGGGAGAGAGAGAGAAGAGAGAAATTTTGGCTGGGGGATGCAACATACTGCTGGTGCTGATTATGGGATGACTGGTGCAGACTGCTTTTCATTTTCTGTGCCAGCTTAAATGTGATTGTTTTCTCAAGCATTTGGGGGGGGTCATTAGTTGTTCAGTTGAGGGTTGATTTATGCAGCCTCCCTGTAGTTTTAAAAAACTTGATGGCATTAAAAAAAAAAAGCTGCTTAGTTGTTATTGTTGTGCTCTGAAATGTAACTTCATCCTGAGATGAAAAGCAAGTTAGAAATGTTTTAAAAGCAAAATCAGTTTCTCTAACACTTTGCCCTCTTAACCCCCTTGGGTTGTGCAAGAGTAAAATTTGCCAGTTGCTGGAGAGTAGAAGCTTTTTGAGGCTTCCAGCCTGAATAAAACTTTTGTGGACAAGATTTGGAATGTAAGTGTTTCAAGAGGCAAGATAAAGGTTTCTATAGTTCACCAGTTCTCCAAATTCTGTAGTTTTCCTTTCTTCAGAAGGAAGTCACTATTGAAATTATGCAGTCATTAGTTGTCTGCAAAAAGCAGACAGGAGCTAACTTTAGATAGTCTAACTTCATGGATAATAATGGGAAGCTCAATGTGCGTGCCAAGTCATTAAGTATTTGCTGTTATGGCCTATAGCTCACAGCATTATTCTCTTAGTACAAAAGAGCCACAATAAAAATTGGAACAATACAATTGCTAAAACATTATCCTAACAGAAGATAAGAAGCATGCATTAAAAAACTCTTTTATGAAAATCTTGTTTCAACCCAAACAAAATGAAGATTTACAGATTTTTAGAATTATTTTAATTCTATCAACCTTTTTGCAAGTAGCCAATAGCTAATTTGGGAAAAACGTATTAGGTTCAGATTATGGTCTCAGTATAAGAAAAACAAAATATTGGGGTGTGTGTTCAATGTTAGCCCTACTCGGAGTAGATTCACCAATGTTAATATGCATGGCCAACTTAGGCTTATTAAATTCTGAACAGGACTTATGTCAGACCAAAGTTTAGAACAGCCGAATAGAAAGCCCTACTGCAATCTTGTATATGTCTACTGAGAAATAAGTCTGAATGAGTTCAGTGGAGCTTATGCCCATGCTATGCCCATGTAAAGGACTGCAGCTTCAGTTGTTATATACAGTGGTACCTCGGGTTAAGTACTTAATTCGTTCCGGAGGTCCGTTCTTAACCTGAAATTGTTCTTAACATGAAGCACCACTTTAGCTAATGGGGCCTCCCGCTGCCATTGCGCCACCGCTGCACAATTTCTGTTCTCATCCTGAAGCAAAGTTCTTAACCCGAGGTAATATTTCTGGGTTAGCAGAGTCTGTAACCTGAAGCGTATGTAACCTGAACCATATGTAACCTGAGGTACCACTGTATAGACAACCACATTGGCTTGATGTGCCCTCGTAGGATGATAGTTAGCCTGCAGAAAACCACAGCGTCTGATGTCAGAACAGATCTGAACCAGGGATAGACAATATCATCAGTGAAAGAATATTACGATGAATATTCACCGTTTTTGTCCTTTTAAATAATAAATAGCTGTGCAGGTATGTTTGATGGGGTGATGGTACTGCATTCAACAAGAAGCCCATGGGTAAATTAAGAGTTTTCTGCCACAGGTTTCAAACATCATAATGGGATTTACTTCAATCATTCCGACAAGGCTCTTAAGGTAATCTAGCTGGCAAATTAAGTCAATTATCATTAGTCTGTATAAAAGCCTGCAACTTGTAGTGCTTTGGGCAGTGAAAGAAGTCTGTGCAGAATAAGAAAAGCCTTTGATGCATCACTATGGTATAAATGCATCTGAACAGAGCAGAAGATATGCAGCCCTCAAGGTCTTTTTGGCAGCCCTCAGCAACATCTGACACCTCCCCGCACCAGCCCTTATGCAGTTCCCGTAGCTGGGTAAGCGAGGCACTGGGCTTTGGGAAGGAGGCCTGAGGGCTCTAGGACCTTGCCAGAGCCTTCTGCCTCCTTCTTAAAGTTCGCTGCTTATCAGGGTTTGGGAAGGCAGCACAAGAGCTGTGTGTTTGCGTGTGTCAAATTTTGGCCTCTGCGTGTGCCAAGGGAGTGTGAGGCTTGGAGGTTCCGTGTTGAAGTACTCCCGTGGCCGCCCTGATCTCAGAAATCCACACACTATGCTCAGAAATCCACATTACAATCACACTAAGAAGCAAACTGTAACGGAAGCAACACATAAAAAAGTTAGATCAGAGTTGCAGCAGGTACAGATCCCGCTGTAACCAGTTTAACCTGCAAATAATTGTTCCTGCAAGTAGTCCTCTGCACGAGCAGTGTTAATGTCGGATTACAAAGCTTGCCCCTTCCATTCCATGAACAGACGGGAAATTGTGTTCCAATTAATGGAACAAGAGCTACACATCTTCCAACATGAGTACCTCTTAAAAGTGTCCAGTTATCTGTGGGAGCCAAATGGCTGCACTAATGTCTGTGCCAGTTTATGCAACAAGCCACAGAACAGAGACCACAGAGCAAGTTGCGGGGGGAGGGGTGTCTTTTATTAGAAAGATCAAATGTTAAAAATTACGAAGTGATCTGAAACAAAGGAGGAGTTTTAAACAGGAACTAGAATTAGGATTACAAGCCATCTGACCTTGTTGGAGGGATCAGGTTGCACAGCCCCCTAGAATCAAGGTAGAAAAGAAATTTCAACAAGGCATGGGGGTGGCGGGGATAAAAACCAGCCATGAAATTATAAAGAACTTAAGAGTGAAAGGCCTCTTTCCATCTTCAGTATCATCAGACCCCATAGGTCCCTTCGAGGGCAGGACACTGGCGAGGCAAACCAAACTTGCCATTCAATAACTGGAGGTAAATTTGGGAAGGGTCAGTTCAGGTGATACACTGCGGCACTGAATAGTATCCCAAGGCTTTGGTATCACGTTCCCTCAGAACCTCTCTTGCTTTCAAAAGGAATGCTCACACTTTACGGTTCACATCATTTATTTATTTTTTGCACTGAATCATAGAATTGTAGAGTTGGAAGGGACCCTCAAGAATCATTTAGTCCAATGCAGGAATCTCAACTAAAACATCCATGACAGACGACCATCCAACCTTTGCTTAAAAATGCCTGGGCTTTGTGTAAGAGGACTGTGCAACTGCTTTGAAATGTGAAAGCATAAATGAAACGTCTCTCCTTTACAAAATGTGGATTATTAATTCAGTTCTCCAAGATGCATTGTTTTTCTTCATCTCCTCCTGCTTGCCTTCTTACAGCCAGTCATTTGATAGGCTCTATTCGTCAATGGCTCTGGCTGTCATCATCTCTGGTTCCACCTACTACTATTGGTCTTCCTGCCTTCTGCCCTCTCAGTCCCAGTGGGCACCAGAAACTACTGATTACTTCTGAAATGTTTGACATCTGAGATCACAAGCCGTCTCTCTTCCAGTCTACCCCACAGTGATTTTCAAAACTGGGGAACCCTGCAGGTCCTCAGAAGTTGACCGCAAGCTCCTCAAGGTGAAAGTAAGTGATGATGGGAAAACATCCCTGAAAGAAAGCGTGCCCATCACTACCCATCTGCCCCCGTAATGCAGCCACAGTATACTTTTAGATGTGTGAGAACTAACAGGACTGGGGCCAGCAGCCCAAGTAAACTGATTATGCTTCTTGTCACCTCAGGAACTACCAGGGCTTCCTTAATGGAAAAGTCAGTGTGCAAAGGGATTCCCATAAGAAGCAAGTCTGAAACCACTCCTTGGGGCAACACACATTTATTTAGAATAAGCTGTTTTCTACTCTTCTGTTTCCAGAGACAGCTAGCCAGCCCTCCATCCTGCACACAAAAGCTCATTAGTTTTTTGCTCTGAGCACCAGATGAAGAATCAATTATTTGAAAAGGCATAGTGTGTTGACATTTCTTCACCAGCTTGTGTCACATTCTCTGGGACCAACACAGCCATGGAGCATAATGTTTCTCCATTTCTTTCAGCTCAGAAACCACATGGTTAGCACCCCACTTTTAAAAAACCATTCTGAGCATGCACAGCACATACCTTGTATCTTTTCAATTTTTGGTTTTCTTCATCAATTAACATCTGATATTTTGCAACTTCTGACTGAATAGAACTTAGTATATTACTGCTCTGGTCTGTATCCATGGGCTCTTCCTATTGGGAAAAACAATTTATACTTGCATGTTAGCGTTTCTAGCACAATGTCATCCAGTCAAGATTCACAGAGATAAAATATCATACAGCGGACAAAGAACCAAAGCTTGCCTCACTAGTCTCATTTGCATGTATCGTGCAAACTATCATGCAATGTTCTATTCTGTCCTGTAGTGATTAAAAGTGGTTGCTAAAGTACTTTTATTTGCTAGTACCATTTGCTTGCCTCTTCATAAAGGAGATCAGAAATAATAAAAAGCTGGAAGAAATGCGGAATAATTGAAGTTTGCTTCGTTTCTGTCGCCCCCACCTCCGTGTGTCTGCATTTCCTACAATTGCTTTTGTGCCTACCTCTACAACAACCAAGCATACTGGTTAGAGAAGAGAGCTGGGGTTTTCAGGCTATGTACAGAAGTCTAGGTGCTATACAGTTGTTCAGAAAGGAAAAGAAAGTGGTAGTGAAAGAGAACCAATTCATATTGCCCAACTTTTTCTTTCTGAAATAAAAAAAAATACACTTGTATCCCACTCTTACATGATACTTTGAGTTGATTCCTGTTGTGATTTATTAGCTGCTTAGCTTCAGGAATGCTGCAACACCAGGTGCTCCCAGGGCAATTTACTAACTAAGGCTTACGATGCAACCAAGTTATCGAAACAACCTATTCGATTAGCAGAATACCTCAGCAAGTTGTCTCTGCAACTCTGCAATTTTCTGTTCATATATCATTTTTCTGTCAGATACAATTGCCATCAAGTTAAACCTTATTTCGCCTTCACTGTACCTACAAAATAAAAACAGAGTTGTCACATACTGCCATCACTGCATCAGGAGTCTCATAGCTATTGATAAGCTTCGGACACTTCTGCATTAAGAACAAAGCCAACTAAACATTGCCCACCGATTAACAATGGCAAATGCAGCGACCAGCAACAGAAGTGGAGAGTGATAACACTCTGTTCTCTCATTATGCGCTGATTTTAACATATGTGTCAAGTTAAGAATATTGCAAGATGATTCCAGTTACTTTGCGAACCCAGTTTAAGCATGTTTGTAAGCAAATTTTGCCAAATTTACAGCCTGGTATTTTGGTTTCTATACAGGACAATCTAATGCAAACAGTTAATTAAATGTTTACTTTTGTATTCGTTTTTCTATGACGGGCCTTACAGCACTGATCCAGTCATCTTGATTGCATACTCCTAAATGGGAAATACACAAGAAGTACAAGTTAATTTTCTTGCAAGTTACAAGTTTATAGGACTGTAAGCTTCAGATACACAATACCTGCTGATGAAGTCAAACTTATTTTTTTTACTATCTAGCCAAGATACATTTGTTACAAAGAGAGTAGCCAGACTTGTTGCAGCTCAAGAGTTGGCTATTGGGTTGTTGCTTTTTATTTTGATTATGTATTTTGTGGTTTTATATTTTGATTTTATTCTGTGAACCGCCCTGAGACCTCTGGGTATAGGGTGGTATATAAATTCAATAAATAAATAATAATAATAAATAAATAAATAGTCTGCTGAGGTTGTTTTGGTGCATTAACACATTTCTTGATCATAGGCAGCTCCTATGAATCTTAGGGAAAGTATACTGATTTTAAACTAATATTTAGATTCCAGGGATGCTGTATAATCACGTATATCATTTCTAAAACAATAAAATCACGCTTTTAAAGGCAAAGGGACCCCTGACCATTAGGTCCAGTAGCGGACGACTCTGAGGCTACGGCGCTCATCTCGCTTTACTGGCCGAGGATTAAAGAATTAATAGAGTAAGATAACTGCATTTAAATTATAAATACTACTGAGATTAGCAATGTGGTTCTAACATTGGAAATACATTGGTTTGATTTTGTAAATTTGGTAGTGATGTATTTAAAGGAAGGTAAGGCTCTCTAATAGCATGCAGGTGGCACTGTGGGTTAAACCACAGAGCCTAGGGCTTGCTGATCAGAAGGTCAGCGGTTCGAATCCCTGCGACGGAGTGAGCTCCCGTTGCTCGATCCCTGCTCCTGCCAACCTAGCAGTTCGAAAGCACCTCAAAGTGCAAGTAGATAAATAGGTACCGCTCCGGCGGGAAGGTAAACAGCATTTCCGTGCGCTGCTCTGGTTCGCCAGAAGCGGCTTAGTCATGCTGGCCACATGACCCGGAAGCTGTACGCCGGCTCCCTTGGCCAATAAAGTGAGATGAGCGCCGCAACCCCAGAGTTGGCCACGACTGGACTTAATGTTCAGGGGTCCCTTTACCTTTGGCTCTCTAACAAAAAGTTTTACAGGATACCACCCCACCTCATGTACACCCTGAATGGCATTAAAAGAGTCTACTTAGCTATCTTAGCTTTTTTTCCTTCAACACCCAGTTTGACAGGTAATTCAGGCTGAAGCCCACCAGCTGGTCCTGTCTTCTACCCTTGCTACCCTATGTATTTTGTATACACCCGGTATACTTTGAATGACATGCAGGCAGGAAATTATACAGGTGAAATGTGAGAGTTACCTAAATCTATTGGGCCTTCTCTTAGACCATCCAGTTCATATAATCTTCCATGCACAGGAACATAGCTGACAAAGTGAAAAGCATCTTCTTCTTTTGCCGTCGACTTTGCATCAAACTCAAACATTTGTTGTCTAGAGGTTAAAATAGAGACAAGCATGGATGTTAAACCAAAAGCATCTCTGGAAACTGTATCCGAAAGGCTTCAAATTTCTTGTTACCTGGCAAAACTGTTGTGGACTTGTCGAATCACTTCAGAGTTACTTAATGCCAGGCCCTTCATCTAAAATTAAAATGAGACATTTGTTCAACTAACGACTCAGGCTTAAGATGCTTTTTTTAAAAAAGAGAGAGAGAAAGAGAATGAGAATAGAATAATTGGACGTACTGCTGCATCAAAGCTTTGTGAAAATTCTTTAAATTCCGACAGCGTTTCTCCTAAATGGACGTCTTGATGGGTGCAGTTTAATAGCACACTTACTATAGCCTGAGTTGCACAGGCGTTATTTATTACCTGTTAAAAAAGAAACAAAGTGAAAATTCAGAAATAATTGAATACAAGACAAATTATAAAATGAGTTATAGTAGCCTCAAGTTTACCCACTATGGCCATTGGGTTGGATCCAGGCTACTTGGGGTGAAACTCAGCTTATGGAACAATCTGTTGGAGGAAGAGTGGGAAGTGATTTTCATCAATTCCTCCTGAAGTTTCCTGAAAAGCTTCTCTGGCAAGTCAGTGAACTCTCTGGAACAATGTGGAAGGTGGGCAAGACTGGACTATGTTTTAAGTTTAAAGTAAGAGCCCCTTCTTCTACATCAGTATGCTCCCAACCCCATATCCACTGCAGGAAGGTAAAATGCCTTTGACACCTAATGACTTATTTTGCAGCTTTGTTTAGAGAAACAAATTAAACCTGTTTTATCGCCCTGACACTGAAATATGTGAGTTACAGACTCTTGGACAATAGGAGTTAGTTAAATTGGGTGGGAGTTTTTTTTTTTAATGAGGTACTCCATTTTTATAAATGAAAGAAATTAATAACTTCCTTTTTACTAGAATGGGCCAGAATGCACAGAGCTACTTTAGACATACTCCACAAATATACAAAAAGACAGCGAGCATCTAGATAGGAATTCTTGGTTGAACTTTCCTCTTACATTTTGTTTAATAATGACTAATGCTTTTTGGAGATTAACAGCAGTGAAGGAATAATGGAGGTCTTTCCCACTTTTTACACAAAAAGTAACTTATAGCAGAATCATGTGTATGTTAACTCAGAAATAAGCATTATCGAGCTAACTTGGACTTTACTCCCAAGCAAATGGGTCTATGATTGAAGCCGTAAGGAGAAAGTCGTATAATCGAAAGCAGCAGCAGTGAAGTTTAAAATGGACCAAGTAACCAAGGTACCATCTGAATGGTCATCAATGGAACAACCATGAGAAAATACCTGTAGTCCTTTAAAAAAAAAAACTACAGAGAAAAATAAAGAACTTAAAATACTGATGCCTAAATGATATGAACATTTTCAACATACAAGCAAGTCAGATCTGAGAAGCTGACGCACACTAAGAGGTTGGGCTTTCCATAAAGTATCTTTCTGGTCAGATATCTGTCACACTTAGAACACCTGAGTTTTTCTATTTAAAAAGCTTTCTCATGTACACTAGCAAATTAATATAAGAAGCTATTCAAACAAAGTTAAAAATAGCCAAGTTTAAAAAATAAAATAAGCAATTTTGATTCATGTGATTAGCCCCCACCCCAACCCATTGTACTGTTGTTTTATGATTAACAGTACACGGAAAAAAACCCACTATTAATCTACTCTGACACAATAGCAAAGCTAGGAATTTAGAGTTAAGGCAGAAATTGCACCCTTACCTCACCTTATTGTGCCTAGGTATCCTAGCTCATATAGGGTGATCCAGAGTTCTGAGGCCCCAAAATACAGGACCGTATCATATCTAGGCATAACAAGGAGGCCAAATTTTACAAGTGTGCATATGAAGCTGGCCACATTGACAAACATGCAGACAACTTTATCGTGTGATTATCCAAGAAAGGCTCAAGAGCTACAATCCCTATTAACAGGCCATCAATTTTATTTCATTTGTTTCATCGCCAATCTGGATGTTATTACAGAAATTACTTGGTTATCATATTAAGATATTTATTATTATTTTTTTTAAAAAAGTATGTAAAGCTTGATTGATTGGTTTTAAAATTTAGATGAGATCAAGCAGTAGGAATGCAAAAAGTATTGCATGGGTACCTACTCCTGTAGAAATCCCTTTTACAACATTATTTTGGTGCCATCAAGTGTCAGTTCTCTGAACTGCTAGCCTAAGAGTATTTCCCCACAACATCCTTCAAAATACAAGAATTGACATAGTAGTTCACTGGAAGGCACAGCCTTCCAAGAATAATGCCTACCATTTTATCTTCAAGACCCAGCAAATGCAAAATCCCTATTAAATAAAGTTAGCTCTAATCTGAAAATCACTTTTGAGTCTGCATTTTTATTCCTAAATTTAATATATGAACTGGATTTTCTCTCTCAGTAATGAGATTTGCTAAATCAGGGCTAAACTCAACATACTAGGAATAAAAAAAGGAGGGGAACTGGAGTGCAAGTGGTCAGAAGATGAAGTATGCCCAGAAGCTGAGATTTAAGTATGACTAAATAAAAAGGTAAATGACCTCTGACAGTTAAGTACAGTCAGGAACGACTCTGGGGTTACAGCACTCATCTCGCTTTACTGGCTGAGGGAGCCGGCATTTGTCCGCAGACAGTTTTTCCGGGTCATGTGGTAAACGCTGTTTACCTTCCTGCCGGAGCGGTACCTATTTATCTACTTGCACTTTGACATGCTTTCAAACTGCTAGGTTGGCAGGAGCTGGGACCGAGCAACAGGCGCTCACCCCGTCGAGGGGATTCAAACCACTGACCTTCCGATTGGCAAGCCCTAGGCTCAGCGGTTTAGACCACAGTGCCATAGACCATATCAATACACATTTTCTTTGATGAACTCTCACCACAATGCCAGGTTTTTGGAAACTGAACTTAAACTTTTCTTACACTTCCCCTCCCAAAAGACATTTGCATAGAATTGACTTCATGCAAGGACTTCCACTTGGCTCTGAAGTCCTCTTCTCCCAAAAAATATTTTCTAGGGGTCCCCACCACTGGACCAGAATTGCAACGGGGGCTGCAGAGCAAAAGGAAAGGAATGGGAAGTTCTACTGCCAAGTGGCATTCCTTGCTCAACCCCCAAATTTCTAAATAAATCTGCCTCAAACTATGCTTGCTATAGTTTTATATGATGCAATTTTACCAGTCACACAATGAAACTGGAAAGGAGCAACAATGATTTATTTTTTTGCTATTCCACCAACCATTTGTACAAGGGTAAGAATCCTGTGAACTCCACACCCCACCCCACCAAGATGTTGTTGGACTCTGATCAGTCCCAGACAGCCTGGTTAATGTTAAGGAATGTTAGGAGCTGCAGTCAAAGAACATCTGGAGGGCTATGGGTTCCCCATTCCTGAACCAATATGATACAAGAACAACAGAATGGTAGGGAGATGGTCCCCTCTTCTAAGATAGATGATAGGGTTGCTGGTGGAGGGTACCAATGCTTTTACCTATCAGAATTCCATTCTACCATAAAATATTCCAGGATAGAACACTACTTTCTTATACATCACTTTACTTTGGACTTTTAAAATAAATGTATATCCCCCAGGGAAAATTGGATTTTCCCATCATGGTAACAGCTTTCAAGCTCTCCGCCTTGCTTATGGGGCTCTGGAAATATCTTGTGTGGGCTCTGGAGGCAAGATCTCACATTGCCGTCCAATATCCCTGTAAGCAAGGCAGAGAACTTAAAAGCTATTTCCATGCCAATAGAACCCTGCATAACAAGAGCTTTTAAGCTCCCTTTTACTGAAACCCTTTTGTGGGCTCTGGAGGCCTTCATAAGATCTCGCGCCAGCTCTGGAAGGTAAGATTCCCTGTGTGGAAGTGATTCCAGGGGGCTGTTTTGACAATATGCCATTTTGGCTTTATGCACTACTCTCAGAATACAACCCCTGTGCAAGGTCGTCCCTACTGTAATAATGTGTTAATAGCCATCAAAAGGTCAATCTCAACAATCTCAACTGGGGGGAAAGAACTGCCCCTCCCCATCAGAGTGGTTTTTCAGGATTTGAGAACTAACCACAACGTATGAACTCACTAAACTCATCACAGCACCAGAAAGAAATTTATAACAAAACAAGTTTAGTGGAAAATGGGCGAGTTATATCTTATTTTGGAATGAGAAAGTAGGATATGATCTAAAGCCATGCTCATTATTTACTTTGGTTGAAAGATTTTTTAAAAAATGTGAATTATCTTTCATCATATATACATGCATACGTGTATGTTTGTTTACTGCCCTTTTGTGTAACAAATGTTTATAATGATGATATTGTCCTGTCTGCAATTTAAGATATGGTAGAAGGCATGCTTCAGTGTCCACCATCAAAGGCAATCAGGCTGGTGAACACACAAATTAGAGCCTTCTCTGCAATGGCCCTGAAATTATGGAATACAATCCTGACAGGGATCAGGCAGCCCCCCGTATTTAATGTGGGATAATCAGTTGTAATAGTAAACTGGAATATTGTTGAGCTACTGTTGTTTTATGCTGATCTTATCAGTGCTGTTGATTGTTGTTTAAACGTTTTATGAATGTGGATCTGCATTTTGAAATGCTGTAAGCTGCTTTGTGAGAAATATCCTCAAAGTGGAGACTAAGTTTCCCAATGTTTGTGAAAATTCCCTTAAAGCAGAATCCTTTGCATGCTTACTCAGAACTGCCAGAGACATATGAGATTTACTTCCGATAAAATCTGCGAAGTTTGCAGCCCATGAATTATTCTTGACTCATAAAAGGCAAGTGTTGCATCTTCGGAAATATTAAATTTGAATGCACATTAAACAAAGTTGTTTTGCCGATGATAATTTTTATTATTCACTGAACAACCTGTTCTGCCAGACTGCCTTACTATTTAGACTATGTCACAATGTTTCAAAGTTGTATTATTTTCACTTGCTGCATCTAATTAGGAGGTGTCACAGATAATCTTTTAACTTACTATACCTGTTTAGCAAAAAATATAGTATCTAATCTGGAGTCCTGAACAACAGAGCCAGCTGGTTCTTCTCCTGGTTGCCACTTGAACAGAAAAATTAATCCATGAACTGGCCTACATAAAAAGGAGCACAAAAAGAAAGCAAGCAAGAAAACCCAGTAAGGCATTATCACAACATGTCAAAAGTTAAAACACTAAAAATCCACTAAACATCACTAAACAAATTCAATAAACCTAAATGAACACACACATAGTTTTTTTAATGGCTACACCTGAACAATAAGGTGTAAAATCTTGTTTAGTAAGCCCTACTGTGCCTGAGGTATGTGCTGGTGCATGCAGTCCGAGTGTTGACATGTAACTCTTCCCTTCAATCGAACATGTGAATAAAGCATGACAGAGATAGCTTAGCATGATGTCTGAACCCGAGGCAGAGGTTTGTTTTGTTGTAACAAGCCACAATCTCTACCCAGGCTTAAGCAGTAACTGGTTGATGATTTAACAACCAAGGGTAAAAAACCAACCACTACCCTGGGCTCCTACATCACTTCTACATATCCCTGTTGTGCTTTCCTTGCTTGCAAGAAGCAAGTGTTTCTGCTGTGTGAACAGTATACTTTGCTAAACCAGATGTGGCTTAGTACCAAATATGAACATAGAAAATTATTACTTAACCCAACCAACACTTAAAAGCTTAGGACAGGAACTGCCCAGGGTCAGCAGGAAAAGAAATGCATGCCTTTCCAAAAAAAATTTGCAGGATGCTGCTCCCAGCTCCCTCCATTGTTCACTTTAATGTATGAATGGAACACACAACTCTGTAAGTGTGCACTATTATACCCGACAGATTTTTTTAGCAATAAGAATTGGGGATGGGGGAAAGAGAAGTAAATTATTTGGAATAAAACTTACTTTAATTTCTCAAAGTTCTCTGGCTCCAAACTCCATATTTCCTCTACTTGTGCGCCTCTACAACCTGTAGTAGCAGAGATAATTATTGTGATTATTCCTGCTTAGAAAGTTTGCTTTACAGGAAAAACTAAAACTAAAGCCTGACACCTCTTTCTAAACAACTTAATTTTGTTTCAATATACAGAAATAACTTCCACCCCTTCTATTGCATTTTATAATGAATTGGTCTATCGTATATGTAAATCATGATGACATGAAAATCATGCCAAATTTACATATTTACAAACCTTATAATAAAAAATGAGTTGCTAAAAATGGATGTCTCGGAATGTGCACAGTGCCACAAATATGTGGGATACTAAAAATGTGGTGTCTGAGAATTTGGATAAAGAATACTCTTGACAGACGCTAATATTGCAAATATCTGTTTAAATTGTAAACACCTACCTGGTGGGGTAAGTTACCAACCATGGTGCTAAAATAGCCAATAGTTTGATGACAAAAAAGGGTTTAGTAGTAGTAGTTACAAGGGATATTTCTTTTACTTCAGGGACTTAATTATTAAACAAGTGAAAGTTGTGCCTTACTTATTGAAGCAATGTTTTTTATTAATTCACAATCCTAAACCATGGTTTAATTTAGGCTTAGAAAGGTATTCCAATATATATGATTCAGGAAGAAAATGTGCAATGAAAGAACTGGCAAAGGTGAACAACGTGCATTAGGAATGCTCTGAAGCAGAAATTATTTTTAATGAATGTGTGCAGAACTCAGAGATGAGACCTTGTGTACCTGTCAGCATGTTTAATGACTCAGCTTCCCCAGAGCAAAAAACGAATAATAGCAAGCTACATTACATCTACCAGATAGGATGATAGCAAAGTCATCTGCCAGGAATTTTACGATTATTATTTGTTAATCTGAATAGCTCCTTTCTTTCAAGGGGCTGAGACAGATGTTTTAGCCTCAAATCAAAGCAAATCATAAAGACAGATTAAGATTAGACAGATGAACAGTAACTTGTCTAAAGTGGTCCATCCACGACCACTTCACTCATCAAATTGCAAAAGATGCAACAAAATGTAAATTCAATAAGGAGACACAACCAACTCCAGCTCCCTATCAAGCACATTCCTATGAAACATGTTTGTAAATGCCCACTTGAGATCAGTAGTGAGAAATCTCTGGCTTGTGGGTCAACTAGGCCCACAATGTCTCCATTTGGCCAAGCCATACTCCCCTGCCCTACAACTCACATCATACACAATATCATGTTTGGGGCAGAGAAATATGTACCTGGGTCAAAAGGAGGCTTAGACCTATGTTTAAATTGTGTTAAATGCACACACACAAGCCACCAACACAATTGACCTGAGTCTGCAAATACAGGGACACATACAGGGCAGTGGCTGGCTACAACTCTTTCAAAAACAAAGCTTGATGGCAAACCTTCTGTGGTGCAAAAAAAAAAAAAATGGTCCGTAGCCACACACAAAACCAGAATAATGCTATGAAGCAGTTCTACACAAGCCCTTGAACCCAGGCTCAGCCCAAGTCCAACACCATGGAAGATATCCATTAGCATATAGACATATGAATAGGGTCAACTGCAAGTACATCAGGGTGTGACTTTGCTAGGAATTCCAACCAGCCATGCTATCGTAACCAGGGCACGATCTAGTCTGGGAACTGAGCTTCTTCTCTCCTGCTCTGGAGGGGTACGACCTGAACCAAAGACTTCAAGTTACAAGAGAGGAGAACTTTATGGCTGTAACGGACGCCCTTGGGAAGTTGTGGACCCCTCCTTTATTGGAGGTTTTAAAGGAGAGATTGGATGGCCACCTGTCATGGATGCTTTAGCTGAGATCAGGGGTGCCAACTTGAATAAAACACTGGGGAGCCCCAGGTATGCCCCACCCCGCATAAGCAACCACAAGACGCGGCACATGCACACCTTTGTATGGCAAAGCCCATCATCTTTAAAGGGGGGACCTGGACCCCTTAAATATTTTATAGAAGGAGGGGAGGGGACCCCTAGGAGTTGGTGTCTACAGTTGAAATTCCTGCATTGTAGGGGCTACCAGGAGATGATGCTTCCTTTCCATGAGTCTATAAAATAGTCCAGCAGAATGACAACGCAAAAGCATGCGAGCTTTTCACGTACTTCATTCAGGGCCAGATTTAGGTTTGATGAGGCCTTAAGTTACTGAAGGTAATGGGGCCCTTTATATGTCCAGCTGTCCTTTGTCAACAACAAATTATTGCTGTTTTTAGGGAGCAGGCTAGTAGGCATAGCTGTCAACTTTTCCCTTTTCTTGCGAGGAATCCTATTCGGAATAAGGGAATTTCCCTTTAAAAAGGGAAACGTAGGCAGCTATGCTAGCAGGCTTACATTATAGGAGCCTACACAACACAAAACACTGTTTCTTTTATTTTTCTTATCTTATATTTTGGAAATGTACATAGTTTCCCCCACGCTATGAATTTTTTTGGGCCCCCCCCAAGAGAGTGGGGCCCTCAGCTATAGCTTGTTTAGCTTACACGTAAATCCGGCACCGACTTCATTGCAACCCAACCCGCCCGCCTCTTGCCAGCTAAACGAAAATCCTGCTTTCCACCGGATGGGAGAGGCGCTCTGCACACGCCTCGGAGTGAGGACTTCTAAACACAGAGAAAGAGAGAGGAAGCTGGCTTTCCCAACTAAGGCGCTCTGCACATGGCAAGAGACTACGTTTCCTCCAGCAAATAAAAGGGAGCTTGGAAAATCCTAGCCTCCCCTCTCCCCGGTGGCAAGGCCCCGCCTCGCCCACCCGCCTCCCCGCGAAGTGGGCCGCCGCCAAGCCTCACCGAAGCCCTTGATGAGCTCCGTGAAGACGCCCGGGTCGCTCTCCATGAGGCACCACTCGCCGGCGCTGCCTCCTCCCGCCATGGCGCTGGAGCGGCCGCAACTGCCTCCCCCGGGAGGGCCCCGTTCGCTCTCGTTCTCTCTCGCTCCGTCCGCCTGATGCGACAACCCTTTCCTACTATTATTATTGTTATTGTTGTTATTAAAAAAAAATTCTCTCCTCACGCCGCCCTCCAACGCCCGCAAAGCAGCGCACGCGCCGCTCCCTTCCCGGCAACCTCTGCGGCAAGGGCCGCTTCGACGTCCGTCACCCAGGCAAGTGTCTCCTTCGTCTCTATGGTGAAAGGGGAAGGGAGGAAAGCCAACCACCGAGATTGTAGAAGACCGCTGCTGCGCACGCGCAGGGAGAGTCACGTGAAAACGGGGAACCCGTTCGTTCTAGCCTCGAGTCTCTATCGTCCCCACGGCCCCGTGTCCGTGCATTTGGGTTTCGCGGTCGATTCGGCCGGCGACCGGAAGTCCCTCTGCGCGTGCGCAGGAATCTGCCACTTACTGAATAGGGGTGGTCGCCAGTTCGTGGAATGGTGGTGCCTCTCCGCCAGGCATCCAGTCTCCCTGCCTAACCACCTTTCCTTGTGGAAACATCATTATTCGATTATGATTCTGTATTTAGTTATTCCCTTACGGGACTCAAGGCGGACAACAGATTATAAAAATGCTTGCTCGAGCCTCGTTAACTGAAGCGGCTATTCTCTCTTCGAGCATCTTTCCGTTGCAGGACTACAGCTCCCATCAGCCCCTGCAAGCACGCCAAATGGCCAGGGGATGCTGGGAGTCGTAGTACCGCATGTTCCGGCGGGCTATTAAATCTCCACACACTTAAAAAGGGCCTGGCTAAGAGGAGAAAGCGCCGCTAAGCTCACTCGGGCCTCACTTCTGAGGTGCGGAGGCCCAACTCTTGAAAGTATGGAGGCTCCTTTCCCGTATGAAAAGGGATACATGGGCGACGCCTCCTCTCAATCCTCCAGAAGGGAATCTTATTTATTAATTAATTTATTAGATTTATAAGATCTCAGGGTGAGTCATAGGTCAAGCGGCAGTTGTCTGAGGGGTGAGGATGAGGAGAGAACTACTGCTTCTCGCTCCATCCGGGCCTTTGTTTTCGCGGCGTGAGGGAAGCGCCGGCCGGGAAGGCGGGGTCGGGCGCCGACATCCGGGTCCTGGGGGATGGCCTCCCTGAGCCGCTGCATCCGGGTCCTTCTCTCGTGAGGGAAGTTGTCAGGAGGCGCGAGGGGTCCTGAAGCGGAGAACGAGAAGCCTCCGAGCTGCTCGCCGGGACCTCCCCACCCCCGCCGAAGGCCGCTCAGGTACGGGTTCTTCCTTGGGCAGCGAAGGGCCCGGACGCCGGAGGACCCGCCTTGTCCGCCTCCCTCAGCGGCTCGGGCGAGTCGGCGTAGGGAATCCTCCCCTCGCCTCTGCTTGCCCTGAAGGCCTGGCGGCGGTGCCCAGCCTTCTCTCGCCGCCCCGTGCGCGCTTACTCCACACACGCGATCTCGCGCTCACACGAGCGCTGCGAACCGACAGCAGCTGGCTAGGCAGTGTAAACCGGCGGCGTTTGTGTTTTGAGCGGGTTTGTGTTGCTTTCCCAGACAGGCGGTGTTGCATCCCCCCCCCCCCAAATTAGCCTTCAAACTCCTTTGCAGTGTCCCTTTATTGTGCGCATAAGCAGGGACCGCACCGTGCATGTTGTTGGGTTTGTTTTGCTTTTAGTACTTCGTTTCGCCTGTAGTTTTATTTCGCATTTTCATGCTGTGAACCAGCCCCGAGATCTTCGGGTCTTGAAGGGCGGCATACCGATTTAATAAAATAAATGGACGTCATTGGGCTGTGTGTGTGAGAAAGAGAGAGAATTTATGCACGGTAGTGCAGCAGCCTGAAAAGGTATTGATCTGCTGTTGCCTGATCAAAATACGAAACTTCGCAGGAAGTTTTGGAAGAGTGTGTTTTGTACATCTGACAGCTGAATGTGCATATATAGTGTAAACATAGGCAGACTACAAATTCAATGGCTCCTCCCGCAGAGACCTGCCCCTGTTTGGGTTAAAATCAGGGACGGAGGAGGTTGTTCTGCAGTTGAATAGGTTCATCCCTCTGAGGGCCTTTTCAGTGGCGCCCCATTTGTGTAACATCCTTCCAGCTTAAATAAGTTGGCAGTGATTCTTCTGTTAAACAGTTTTCACCCGCTGAAGCATGTGTTTATCAAGTAGAGTGGGGTTGTTGTTTTTTGCTGCATCCTGGTTTGCTGTCCTGCTTTGGTGGTTTTATTTGCCTGTTACTTGAGATTGCACCCTGTACTTGGATAATTTGTCAAGGAAGAAAGGATTATATCTACCTGTCTGGTAGGCAAGATTGGGACTCCAAACTATGTTAGAATTTGGGTACTGAAATGATCTCAATTTCTGTTCAAAAATATGACCAATGTTTTATTTTGTGTAATATCACTGTGCCCTTATAACTGGAACTTGTCTAGCACAAATAATTGCATCATATCATTGGAATCTTATTGGAATCTAAGAACAGCAGCAAAAAAAACACATATGTAACAATAATATGTTGTCTAGAAATATATGGTGCATCTCTGGTAGGGCATAGTATTATACCCCTAAAGCAGCTAGCACGTTTTGTTTCTTTTGCTATGGTAGTATAAACTCTTTGTTCCTTAACTTAAATAAGTATTCCTCCTCCGATAAGCTTGTCCTGTGTTAAAAAGGATTTGAATGGTTTGGGAGAAAGGGCCACAGTTCAGTTGTAGAGCGTCTGCTTTGCACACAGAACTCTCAGGTTCAATCCCTGCTGTCTCTAGGTAGGTTTAGGCATGGCCTCTGCCTGAAACTTTTGGAGAGCCTTTGCCGGTCAAAACTGACAGTACTGAGCTAGATGCACAATAGTCAGATTCAGTATAAAGCAGCCTTGTATGCTTGCTGCAACAGTAAGTCAACAAATGAATGATATTCTGTGAGTGCCAACAACAATTCCCATATCTCAAACATTAAATCAGAAGAGTTGCATGAGAAATGTGACGAGTTGTACAGTTGTAAAGTACTATGATATATGGAAGTGTGTACAATAATTATGGTTTAAGCCGACAAAAAACTGATAATGTCATATAATAGCATAGAGTACATAAATAACTTTCATGAGTCCTTCTTTCTTAAAGAATAAAAAAGTGACTTTGTGTGCATGGTTGGCCAACTCATTCCATAGGTGTGCTCAAATATATTTTATCAGTATTTAGGTGCCAGCATCAAATGTTTTATGGCAGCACAAATAGGTTCATAGAACTTAATTTGCCTGGCTCTCTGGGGATTGTGCCCATAGGTAATAATCCAGAAATGGTTACAACTTCATATTTAAACTGGTTTTATGAATGTGTGCTGTTTTAAGTGGGCATTGGATTTTGCTACTGTTTATTTTCAAGTTTTTTATGAGGCTGTAACATTTAGGTATAACTTCTGGACAGTAACAGAATTTCAGAATTACGGCACAGCACTTTTTGTGCAGCATAACTATATCCATGCAGATTAATAGATCTCACAATAGATAAGGTAAGCCTTAGAAGTTATATATATCTATTTGAAGCATCCCCCCCCCCCCCTATTTTTCAGGAGCCTCCTAACACTGGGAAGCAATGGAAGTAACAACAAGTCAAACGCAACCTTGCAATGAAAAGCAGCTGCCAAATTCTGAAGGTGGATACGTGTGGCAGGTTACCGACATGAATCGACTGCGTCGTTTCTTGTGTTTTGGTTCTGAGGGAGGTACTTACTACATCAAGGAACAAAAGTTGGGCTTTGAAAATGCAGATGCTCTGCTGAGGCTTATTGAAGATGGCAGAGGCTGTGACGTGGTACAGGAAATAAAGACGTTCAGTCAAGAAGGGAGGGCAGCAAAACAGGAGCCAGCATTGTTTGCACTTGCTGTTTGTTCACAGTGTTCTGATTCCAAAACAAAACAAGCAGCTTATAAGGCTGTCCCTGAAGTTTGTCGTATACCAACCCATCTCTTCACTTTCATTCAGTTTAAAAAGGATCTGAAGGAGGGCATGAAATGTGGCATGTGGGGCCGTGCCCTAAGAAAAGCTGTTGCGGAGTGGTACAATGGGAAGAATGACATGGCTATTGCTTTAGCGGTGACAAAATATAAGAAAAGAAATGGCTGGTGTCATAAAGATCTTCTCAGGTTATCCCATCTGAAGCCTGCAAATGAAGGTAACAACAACTGGGAATAATTGTCTGGAGTAAGCACTGTCTGTTTGAGTGTGTAAGAAATGAAAGAATGAGGAATGAAGCCTCCATAAAACTGGGGAGCTGTTGTTGCCCAGGCTCATTTAGACTTGCAGAAATGAGTGACCACACATTTTGAAATCAGATACTTAGAAGTATAACCATGTGGTTTTACTCATGGCTTTCATCGTAATGGGAGAAACTGTCCTTAGTCTGTTACTACCATGTTAAGTAGAATGACAAAAATCTCACTTTAAAAAAAAAAATCACTTTTTTACTTTATGCTTATGTATGGTCCGTTTCATTCTATACAGTAAAATGAAGGGAAAATGTGTCTCAAATAGCTAATAAATTATTGGTTTTTTACATTATAACTGAATTATCTCTGATCATAGTTTTGATATTTTTCTGCAAGCTGTAAATGTATTTATACTGATGTGCATTTGCATAATCTGCTGTAGATAAAAAACCTGGTCACTTCTTATTAACCATCCTGTTAATAAGCTGTTATGCAAGAGTTACTGAGTATAGCTTTTTTCTATTTCAACAGGCCTTGCCGTAGTCACTAAGTATGTAATGAAAGGGTGGAAGGAAGTCCAAGAAGCATATAAAGACAGCAAGCTTTCTCCTGAGACTGAAAAACTGATAAAATATTTGGAGGCAGTGGAGAGGGTGAAGCATACAAAGGATGAATTGGAAGTGATTCATTTGATAGAAGAATACAGTTTAGTTAGGGAACACCTTCTCACAAATCATTTGAAATCTAAAGAGGTGAGTGCATTAAATTTGTTATGTGCACTAACTGTGTAGTTAACGTGATGATGTGCAATTGCCTGTTGATTCTTAAATGGTTAAATGTAATATATCCTCATTTTAAAACACCATATCCTGGTCTTTCTATCTCAATCTGTACAAGGTGTGGAAAGCATTGTTACAGGAGATGCCCTTAACGGCAATGTTGAGGAATCTAGGAAAGATGACAGCAAATTCTGTTCTTGAACCGGGAAGCCCAGAAGTAGCAGCAGTTTGTGAAAGACTAAGAAACGAAAAACTTCTTAAAAAGGTGAGACTCTCATGTGTGTACTATGCTAATGCAGCTCTGTGCAGTTGAAGTAGATCATTCCAATAATAGAAATTGGTGTTGAAGGTGTAACTACACTTGCAACTAAAAACAGCAATTTCACTTAAGTGTGAAATTTTGATTGAAATATATTGAACCTGCAAACAGCGTAGAGATGGAAGAAAGTTGGCCACTATTTCTAGTTTAAGGAATTGCGGGTGTTGTGGATAAGGTTATAAAAACAAGAATCTTATGAGGTCTTTCTCCTGCACATTGCCATATGTTCAGGAAATCGATTGATCAAGGAAAATGTTGGGAAGCATTTTCTCAGAAAAGGATAAGTATTGTGGAATTGACAAAACAACGGCACATTATTACGATCTCCACCATTCTGAGTAGCATTTTAAAGGACCATCATTTTGTAGGAAGAACAAAAACCTTTTACTCAAATGGGAAATAAATCTTTCTTTTACTCAATTTGGAAGAGGGTTAATCCTGCAATGAGGGTTCTAGAGTAAAGTATGATGGAAAGAGTAGAAACACATTAATTGGAGGCAGAGGGTATTGATGTTTCAACATCTTAGATCTGATGTGAGGGCATCAGAGAGAAGTTGCTAAAAACAGCAACCCTAAAACAAATTGAAAACCTGGATATCTCAACATACAGTCGTACCTTGGTTCTCGAACAGAATGCGTTCCGGGAGTCCGTTTGACTCCTGGAACCATTCGAAAACCAAGGCGCGGCTTCTGATTGGCTGCAGGAGCGTCCCTCAGGCAATCAGAAGTTGTGGAAGCCACACCGGACGTTTGACTTCCAAAAATCATTCGAAACCCAGAACACTCACTTCTGGGTTTCGATTGTTAGGGAGCCAAGGCATTTGAAATCCAATGTACAACAGTACATTGTGTGGACATCTTGAAAGCCCCCTTTTGGTGTAAAGTGAAGATTACACAAAAGTTCAGAAAAAAAAATGTAAGCTAGGATGGTCAGAAGACAACTTAAGATGACAACACTTTTTTTTGTATTTAGAATATTGTTTTGTCAATTATATGTCTTTGAGAATGCAGCCCTCTTTTTCTAGGCTCGAATACATCCATTCCATGTTTTGGTTGCACTAGAAAACTACAAAGGAGAACGTGGTTATCGGGGAAAACTTCGCTGGCAGCCTGATAATGATATTTTGGAAGCACTTGATGCCTCATTTTACAAGACCTTCAAGGTAGTTGTCAGTTGTAGCTGCAGAAGTTCACACCTGTTTTAACAGCATGTTGATTTAACCTTTATTTTGAATCTATCCATACATACACATATAGTATCAGCCTCCAGATGAGCAATCTTCATTTAAGAGAGTATTCAATTTTAATAATAAAGGTTTAAGGACAGGATGATCAGAGTGTCTTAAGGACTCTGAAAAACAGAAATCTTTTGCTTCTCTGCCTCCTTTCTTGTCCTGGCTAAGTCCCATGGAGACCCATTCTGCAGATTACGCTGCTTCAGCCACTTCCTCCTTCTGAGTTCTCTGAGGCCTTGTATTTGGGGGAGAGAGAGATTATAAAGAACAACATCTTGTGCATCCTTCTCATACTGTGTGGTCTTCTAGTTCTGGGCAACAGCCAATGTTGTGCCTGTAGCGTGACTTCCTTTGCTCGAGGGTCCCTCAAACAGACCTGGAGACTTGTGGGGAACAAGGGGATGGGGGACGGGACGATGACAACCATTTTGCACAAGCTGCTTCCTTTACTGTGAGAAGCGAAGTTACAGGGAACCAGGCAGAGGGCCTTCTTGGTAGTGCTGCCCTCCGTGTGGAACACCCTCCCCTCAGATGTCAAGAAGATAAAGAACACAACCTTTAGAAGACATCTGAAGGCAGCCCTGTATTGGGAAGTTTTTAATGCTTGATACTTTACTGTGTTTTTAAATATGCTGCCCAGAGTGGCTGGGGAAACCCAGCCAGATGGATGGGGTATAAATAATAAAAGTATTTATTTTTATCATCATCATCATTATTATTAGCAATTGACATAGTTTGGACATCACCCTCTTTTTCTTCAAGGTAGCAATTGCTTGTTCTCAATGTATGCTTATGCTATGAAAGCATAATAATAACAACCACTCTCCCAATTTACCTCTCACACTCTTTCTTTAGACAATGGAGCCAACAGGGAAGCGTTTCATGCTTGCAATTGATGTCAGTGACTCTATGTTCCAAAAGGTTTTGGGTAGTGTGCTGAATGCTAGTACAGTTGCTGCAGCAATGTGTATGGTAAGTTACGTTTGTTTCACCAAATTATTTCAACCCAAATTTGAATGCTGAAGTAGCTTGCTGTTGTCTTTCATGCCCAGACATGCACGCTGTCTACAGACCTAATCAAGAGACACTTAAAAACTTAAGTGGGGGTAGTGTAAGAGAGTAGCTTAGTGAGTCTTTCCTCATTTTTTAAAAACAATTACTTTAAAAGATAAAAGCATGCTTGCAAAGCAAACGTAATAACCCCATCGAAATTTTTATCATCTAAAAGTATAATGCAGATAATCATGCATGTATTTGGGGTGGTTGTGGAAAACAAACAAACAACTTAGTGAGGGAGCAGTGTCCTCCTTTCTGCTCCCAAATGTCTCACATTAGCACATTTAGAGCAATGCATAGAGATGTGAAGGCCTGGGGGAAGTACAGGAAAATTGGGGGGAAATGGGTTTCCTCCCAATTTTTCCATTTTCTCCCCAGGCCTTCACATCTCTAGGGAGGCACGAAGGAGCCAGCTTGAGCAGCAAAAGAGATACAAGAGGATGGAGGGATCTGCTAAAGAGTGATAAGTTTGACGTGAGAAGTGCAATAGGAGAGGAGTTGAAGGGGAAATGTGGATATAGCAATGGACACTGTGAAAATCTTGAGACAGACAGTGGTACTCTTAGGTCTCCCTTCAGAACATAGAACACAAAATGAAAATAACATGGCTTCATTTTCTGTTTTCTGTTTTGTTTAACACTCTTACCAGGTTGTTGCACGAACTGAAAAAGATTCTCATATTGTTGCCTTTTCCCATGAAATGGTCCCTTGCTCGGTGACTGAGGACATGACATTACCTCAAGTGTTACATAAGATGTCTGAGGTATCTAAAGCGTTTATATTTGTCTCTAATTTTATATGTGGAAGTTCAACTAATTGTCCTGAATTGCAAAAAGGGAATACTGGTAAACTTTCTCCCTCATTTTGAACAAAATATTTTATAAATAATATTTTGAAGTATTTTGTTCACTTTCAGATTATTTTTTCACCTTTAAATTAAACTGAAGCTGCTTTTGATAATATTTTCATGCAGTTTTCACTGTTCTCCAATCTATATATAATCCTATACATATGGACTTGGATGCAAATCCACTTGTGTTCAATGGGATTTTCCATCTAGTAAGTATATTTAAGATCTTAAAATCTGTGATTAGTTTGTTTGAAAAGATGGAATTGAGAACTTCAACATCAATAGACACAACAAAAATATAGAACTAAAATTCATTTTTGCTATTGAACATCATTATATGTACATGACACTTTACATAGTTGCATGCCAAAATCGAAGAAAAACAAAACCGAGGAAGACCAAGGGCAGTTGCCTGTATTTAAGCTTTGTCGCAGTTGAGGCTGAGCATAGATTTGAAGTGATATTGGAAGGCAGAGGGAGAAAGAAAGAGACATTATATAGGAGTTCTAAGGATAAGGGACAGAAAGAGAATGTGGCTAACACTGTTGTAAGAATAGGAGTCTTTGGGTCAATTGCTGGCAATAGAGTTTGAGTAAATGTTGTGGACAGGGATGTAAAAGGAAATAAGAGCACAGAGAGATACTAGGGCAAAACCTTGGAGAGCTATATGGGTAAAAACAAAAAGTTTATCCTGGATGCTGAAGAGTATAGGAAGTCGTCAGGGATTTGCGGAGGGCTTCTCAGAGTGCACCAGTGTGAGAGATGAGTAGAGTTTTGAACCGAAGTACAGTTCCCATCTAAAACGTCTGCTGACTTGTTTTGTTAATAATGGTTTCTTATTTTTCCTAGATTCCAATGGGTGCCACAGATTGCTCTCTTCCAATGCTATGGGCTCAGAAGACAGGTGTAGCTGTTGATGTCTTTATTGTGTTAACAGATAATGAGACATTTGCTGGAGATACTCATCCTGCCACAGCCTTGAGGACGTATAGAGAGGTAAAATGCCCTTTGTACAACTTTGCCATGAAGTTGTTTCTGTAGGAAATAGCTGATTTTTAAATAGTTCCCAGCTTTTAAAAGGATGACTGCTATGTCGCAGAAATAAAAACTCTTTAGAATCATTTATGCGTGGCAGTTGAAACTACAATATTAGTGGCTGGCACACTGTTAAAAATATTCCAGTTTGCAACAGCAGCACTCAAAAATAAAGCATTTTCTTCAAACATTTTGCTCACTTCACATTTACTCTGGTCAGTATCAGTGTAAGATGCTGTACTTTGTGGCTCTGCATCATAGTCAACCAGACTTGTGCATGTGTGGCTATAAAAGCTCTCCAAAAGCCAAGCCGGGCCAATAAGAAAATGATTTCCGTAGGTAGGACAGATAGGCAATGGCAGTACAACCTCTCTTTTGTCCTAATGTGCAGCAGCAGGGGATGTTACTGTACTGGAAAACAGATGGAATTGGAAACCCAGGGAAATTGTCAATGAATACTTTGCATGCAAAGAGGTGGGGCAGGTCAGCCGGGTTTCCTGTATCTGTCACAGTAAAGTGTAAAAGACTTGGCTTTTGTAAAGAGTTCATACTTGGTTGTGCAGCTGCACACTGGAAAAAACATGTTTCTTTTTCTTCTTCCTTTAGAGAATGGGTATTCCATCCAAGCTGATAGTTTGTGGGTTGACATCCAACAGTTTTACCATTGCAGACCCAGATGACAGAGGCATGCTGGACATTTGTGGCTTTGACACAGGAGCACCAGATGTCATTCGAAACTTCACTTTGGATTTGATTTAAATCTGTGAGCACCTGCTTTACTGAATCTGTTACTTGCTGAAGACTTTGACCTGGGACTTACCAGTCGGATTGACTGACTGTACTAACTTATGACTGAGTTTGACTCATCAATTGGAAAGTTGAACTTTTTTAAAGGGGATGTACAGACACGTAGAGGCAGAATCCACTTTCTGGGGAGATTGTTTACGTCTGTTGCATATAGTTTTAAAATAGCAGTGGAAGGCCTTATAGAAATACCTATGGAACACCATATGTGTTTAATTTTATTAATAGCTTACCAATAGCAAGGTATTCCATCAATTTATACATTATTTTCTGAGAATAATTTTATTCTGTTACTTCCAGGATGGGAAGTGATTTTAAGATTTTTACATTGTGTTGGGTTAATAACTGTTTGCTTGAGTAGCTGTTACTCATTGTATTGAAAAGGAAAAGTGAGACCAAGTCTGCACTACAGGTTAACTCACTTTTATTAATGTGTGTTGGTTCACATTGTGTACACCACACTTAATTTTAGCAACTTGCTGCTTTCAGTGCTCCTTTTATTTGTAGGGGGTTCTGTTTCTATAAGTGTTGGGATATTTTTTTGGACAACTGGATTGTCCCAAGGGATATGTGGGTGGTGTTTGGTCTTCAGCCTCCTCCTTCATCATTCCTTGTTTCAAAACAAGTCTTGCAAGAATTGCACGATTTCGTAGTCATGCATTCTCATCACACTAATTCACGAATAAGCATATTTTAAATTTTATACGTTTGCTGATACGAAGAAGGATCACCAAGCAAGTTTGTCTTTTTGCACATTTTAATCAAAGGCAAATGAAATTACAAACCTCACCATTTGAAGCACAGGGACAAAGAAGTAGAGAGGATTGTTGGC
Organism: Podarcis tiliguerta; assembly: GCF_965153285.1. NCBI lineage: Eukaryota > Metazoa > Chordata > Lepidosauria > Squamata > Lacertidae > Podarcis > Podarcis tiliguerta. The sequence goes on from NC_139539.1 coordinate 80,249,085, forward strand.
AAAGATAAAAATTGGGACAAGTAATTTCATGCTAGTAAATGGTGTAGGGAATATGCCCTGAAACAGTCTTTTAAGTGTGACAGCACTGAACCTGTACAGGTTTCCAGGTATTTTGAGTGCAGTTGATACCAGTGAGAAGCTAAATTCTAGTCAACAGTGATTTGTGGTATACTATTAGTGCAGGCAAAGCCCATGGACCAACCTTGTAGTTTTCACCTCTGCTATGTATAATAGGGAAATGCTTATGGAATGCACTAGACCACACAACTGTGATAGGGGTACAAAAGCTACATATATTTTAAACTGAACGGGGGAGTTTTAATTAAATTATAATGGATTTTTTTGGTCTTTTCCGGAGCTGAATGTATTGGTACATACTACTACCATTACCTTATCTATGAGCATTATAGGTAACAAACTGCCCTTCTTTATGCCTTGTTCACTTTGTTCAAAACCCATTTCCTTCCACCAGCTTCTACGGAAAGTTTTAATATATTGAGTTCTTCTTTACAGGGCACTAGTGTTAATCAGTGCAACTGGTAGAGCAAAATTGATACTTATGCATGTATACTGGAGTCCTGAAATATGCCATATAATACAAAAAATAACAACCACATCTTTCCTTTCTGATGTTTTAGTCCTAGGTTGATAAATTTCTTTCAAGTGTTCTTTTGAAAACACTTCTCAATGCAAACACTAATCTAATGTCAAAATCCAGGGTAATTATAGCAAAGTAATTACACAGTGCATTCTGCAAACATTTTATAGTCCACAATTTGTATAGGCCTCAGCCTAGTAAACATTTGATTAAATTGTAATGAGCAGGGATGCAGCAACTGCCTGCATCTTATCCAGTCAAAAGTGTTTGCACTGCATTTTGTGTAAAGTACCTACTATAGGTACTTGCATTTTTTCACAACTTCAGAATGTTACTTGCAAATGCTATCCCCCCCCCCTTTTTAATTCTTAAAATGGCTAGAGAATCCAGGAAATCACAATTTGCAATTGTTGAAGGATGTGCATCTAGTAGTTATGTAAGTAGTGGCATATGTTTAATACAGGACTGCAAAGTTTGACTAAGTGTAGAATAATTCATTAAATTTTTTGATCAAAAAGATTAATAGAGTAACACATTTTCAATAATAGTAATGTAAGTACTTCACCTGGAAATTCCAGGCATTGTCTTAGAAAAGTCCAAGATTAATATATTCAAGATAATTAATAATTTGGTACCTGGAGTACTGTGTCCAGTTCTGGGCACCACAGTTCAAGAAGGACACTGACAAACTAGAACGTGTACAGAGGAGGGCAACCAAAATGGTCAAAGGCCTGGAAACAATGCCTTATGAGGATCGGCTAAGGGAGCTGGGCATGTTTAGCCTGGAGAAGAGGAGGTTAAGGGGGGATATGATAGCCATGTTCAAATATATAAAAGGATGTCACATAGAGGAGGGAGAAAGGTTGTTTTCTGCTGCTCCAGAGAAGCGGACACGGAGCAATGGATCCAAACTACAAGAAAGAAGATTCCACCTAAACATTAGGAAGAACTTCCTGACAGTAAGAGCTGTTCGACAGTGGAATTTGCTGCCAAGGAGTGTGGTGGAGTCTCCTTCTTTGGAGGTCTTTAAGCAGAGGCTTGACAACCATATGTCAGGAGTGCTCTGATGGTGTTTCCTGCTTGGCAGGGGGTTGGACTCGATGACCCTTGTGGTCTCTTCCAACTCTATGATTCTATGATTCTATGATTCTATGATTCTATGGTACAGTTCTTTAGAAGGAGATTGTTTCTGTAATTGCCAAGATGCATAGTTACTTTTCTGCCCTTCACAGAAGCAGCCATCCATCAGAAGCAGCTATATTTAAAATATTGCCGTATGAAGTACTTGTGGCTGCAATCTCTTGTCTAATTTTTTTTATTAAAGGAGGCAAGTGTCTAAAAATGTTACCATAACACTCTGCTGCTTTTCTAATATCTTGGGTGATATTTGTTTTAGATTAGCTGTTGTGTACATAGCAGGCATTATTTCCTTCTTGTTAAAAGATAATAATTCTGTTAGGAGTATTATGCCTCTTCCTGTAGAGAGGTGCCCTACATGGATTAGATGCATGATTGATCAACAAATACTATTGACAGTTTCTGACCAAATGAACAGAACTACTGCCCTCTCCCTAGGTATGAGAATATCAAAAGCACAGAAAATGGTGAATGATAGAATAGGAAATTGCTGCTAAGTGTGAAAATAGTTGCTACACATACAACGTTACTAACATAAAGTATGTTTTTTTACAGCGTTGGTAAAAGTTTGGTGTAAACATTAGGCGAGTCAGAATAAGTTAATTGTTCAAGTAGAAAGAAGCTGACATGACTTTGTGTGGCTTTAGCACAAATTTGATTCATTGAAAACTAAAAGGAATAGCTGTAACTACTATATTTGTACGCTTTCAAAATTAAGTACAGTTAACTCGTGTTATACACATTTCGCTTGTGTGCATTCAGTTTTATGCACTTGGCAAGTTAAAAGCAAACAAACAAGGAGGCAGACCTAAAAAACCCCCCTAACCTTCACAATTCCATCCATCATTGCATCCAGTATGTTTTGACTATATGTAATTTTCACTTCATGCATTACCCCTGGCATGTAACTCCCACGTAAGTTTGAGAGTTGCCTGTTTCCAGTTGTTTTGCAGGCTGAGATTTAGGGCCTGTTCCTTTGTAGAGGAATGCCAGTGGATTTGCAGGAAAGATGCAGACTAAACCAGGGGAGGCTGATTGGTGACTTCCAGATGTTGCTGGACTCTTAACACCCATCAGACCTTGACAGCATATCCAGTAATGATGGGAGTTGTAATACAGCAGTGTCTGAAGGTCCACTGGTTGGCCACTCCCCTGTCATAAACATTGGTGAGATTTTGAAGAGTTAATAGTACTAACACTAATAATTTTATTATTTGTATTCCGCCCATCTGACTGGGTTGCCCCAGCCACTCTGGGCGGCTCCCAACAGAATATTAAAAACACAATAAAACATCAAACATTAAAACTGTCCTTAAACAGGGCTGCCTTCAGATATCTTCTCAAAGTCAATTAGTTGTTTATTTCCTTGACATTTGATGGGAGGGCATTCCCGCAGGGTGGGCTCCACCACCAAAAAGGCCTTCTGCCTGGTTCCCTGTAGCTTCACTTCTCTTCACTTCTGAGGGAACCGCCAGAAGGCCCTCAGAGCTGGACCTCAGCAGAATGATGGAGGTTAACACACTCCTTCAGGTATACAGGGCCAAAGCTATGTGTGCCAGGTTATGTCGCTATGCCTTGTAGAATTTTGCTTCCTACCCCATTAAAGGGTAGTAACTCCACTCCACCCACATAATACATTGCTTTTGAGATTTCCCTTGGCCTCAGAAGAGATTTTCTATATGGCTATAGAGTGGGTTGGCTGTTGAGGAAATGCTAGTCAAAGTCTTCTAAGAGCATATTGCATTACTGGTTGTGCAGTTTTGATGCCTCTTTCAGCAAAGCTGTTTCCCCCCCTCTTTGACGTTTCTTACAGACACTAATCTATGATACACAAAGTATTGGTTCTAGGTCTGTTATTTTGATTAGGCTAGCTGTTTTTATTCTCCAGAACTCCTGAGTCGACTTCGTTGAAAAATGCTCATTGTTTGACACACTCCAGGAATGTAAAAGAGCATGGAAAAAGCCAGATGTCATTTGTGACCTGCCTGCCAGATGGCATTCAGAATTCAGTTGTTCAAGCAAATGATCTGAATTGCCTTTCCAGGCATGGCCAAACTTGGCCCTCCAGTTCCCATCATCCCTAACCACTGGTCCTGTTAGCTAGGGATGATGGGAGTTGTAGTCCCAAAACACCTGGAGGGCCAAGTTTGGCCATGCCTGCCCCAAACAATATCATTGATCCTTTTAGATCAATTCATGGACGTTGTGCCAATATTTTATGAAAAAATGTAGGAGTTAAGCCCCGTTTTGCAGAAGTTCATCTACACTATCCAAATGTTTCTCAGGGTTATGGCTAGCTATTCTGATTTTGATGTCAATATGCTATGAAATTCAATCCTGCCTTTTTCTGGCTGTGTTGCAGAAGCAGCAGAGTGTAGCAGGTAAGGAGGAAGGAAGGAAGGGAGGGAGCAGCAAATTCAGAGTAGAAGGTGAGGTGTCATAATTGGTCCTGCATCCAAGATGGTTAAAGGCTCTTAATCATTCTTCTATGTGCTAGTTATCTCTGTTGTGTCCTCTATTCTGGGCACCCTTGTATTGCAAACAAATTGTACAGATCTCAATGGGACATAGTAAAATAGGTTTATGTGGGCAGAACAGGCCAGACTTCAGTTGGTTACTGGGTAGGTAGCATCAAAGTGTTGCTATAGGACAGGTTGCTAAACAGCTATGAGCGATTGAGTGCTTGAAGAAATTGAATGAATGCTTCTGCAAAAAGAAAAACAAAAATAGTTGGTATTTGGGCAAACAAACAGTTAATTCTGAGTTAAAAGTTTTTCATATGCTCATTATAATGGAACTAAGTTATTAACTCTGGGAAAGTCCAATAAATGTCACTGTGGAGCTGCTACTTGAGGAGTCTCTAGAAAAGAGGATGCAGAAATGCAAAACTAATACTGAGAAATGATTGTAGGAATAGCATACATGGGTACTTGGGGGTGGAAGAATAAAAAATTAAGGCCCTAATGCTAAAAGAAGTATTGAGAAGGAAACTGTATTTCCTGGAAAGTGTGTTGATTCCTTCAAGTGCATGTCTTTCTTCAAATGGTAAGACACATAATTACAAAAACGGTCTAAATTATTAATCAGAAAAAGGAAGACTTTAGCAGGACTGATGAACGTGCAGAGATGAGAAAAAAATTGATCTCTTTGAAAAGGGATGCAATTAGCACTTTATGAGATTTTGGGAACACAAATTAAAATTTAACTGAAATTGTTCTTTCTGCTTCTGTATGCTGTTTCAAACCTGCATTTTACATAGGAGGATACAAGGCCTTATTTTTCCTGCCCATCCTCTCCACTGTTCCCCCCCCCCCCGAATCAAAGCTGCTCCTGGCAATTTGAAACCCCAAGAAGATGTGGCATATGGTATAGGTGGGAAGAAATAGGGCAGGAAAACCTTGTTACGTGGGCAGCCTCCTGCTCATGAAAATGTGGATGCAAGCTGTTGTAAAGTATGAGCTGATTAATGCTGATAAGTAGACAGTCCATAAAGCTGGACTATGAGTGTAATCCAAGGCCAGGCAGGCACTGGTGCCTTGTGTGTGTTTCTGTGGAGTCCATGTACTTATGAGAATTTCCTGTTACATGTGCAGAATACTCCTGAGCTCATGGAAAAGTACATGAAATCCCTGGTGTGTGTCACATCTTCTGGCTCACAAGTCGTAAATCGTTGAGGGTCTATGGAATACACCATGACGTTATTGTTTTTACATACACTAATTCTGAATATATTTTAATACTGTCACATCTCTTGCTACATAAATGCTACTGTCTTACCTTGCGACTCTTTCACAACCCAGCTGCTGTTTAGCCGCCATTCATTTTTCTCATTACTTGATTTACAGAAGTACATGGGAAGGGCTGAATGAATAGTGCTTTAATCGGGTATCTTTCCCCTTTCAGCAGTTATAGAGGTCATCTTAATTCCCCTTTCTCCGTTTGGCCACTTTCTTTTCTGAGGTTTGTCTGTTCCAGGTATGATTTGCGTTGCTAGTCTCACCTTTATTCTTTTTTTAATGATAGATAGATATATTTGCTGTTTCTTTACACTTTTGTAAAGGTGTTCTTTTCTGTCGAGTAGTAGACGGAGCCTACAGGCTGATGCAAACACACCAAATTCATTAAAATGGTTAAGTGAGAGGGCCTTAAGTTTGAGTTGAGCCTCAACAATGGCTAAGGGTTACATCACCACTGGTTAATGCTAACTACGATTCACACTTTACGGGGATATTTAATCAGCTTCTGACTTTTTTTCTGGTTAGTTAGTGCTAACCATGATTAACATCTGTGCCAACATACCCCTCAACTGGGTTGACGTTTTTCTGGGAAATTCAAGTGGGTGGGTGGGTGGCAGTGAGCAACCAAATAACAGGCTCCCAAGTTTTTAGCCATGGCTAGTGGATCAGAAAGTATTGCAGCTGCTTAGGCCTATGGTGCAATGACCTCTTATGGCCATAGCCTCTGATGGTTTCACAGAGCAGCTTTGTGTACCCCACCCTCATACTGGAGTGGGATTGCATGTATTTGAATGGCACAAAAGGACTCCAGTTGAGATGGTTTCACTAGAGAAGATTAGTAACAAGTTTGAGAAACTGAGGGCCCAGTTAGGCAGAAAGCTGTGGGACACAAGTTGAAGAATCATGGTACTTGTTGAGTACAACCGAAAGAAAAAGATGAGCATAGAACAATGATGTTCTTAAAAAAAACCACAAAAACCTCCTGATTTTTTGTGCTTTGTTCTTTTGGTGTTTCCAAAGTTCTGTTTGTAGAACCTGAGCAAAAGCAATAATTCTGTCGTACAGCAGGACCCATTCGCTTGAAGGAAATGCTTTAGTTGCCGCTGGTTTCCTTGCGGAGGAGAAAAAAACATAGTGGTTTACAAAGTATATACTCAAATTAATGCTCACCAAGCTCAATTAAAAATGTCCTAAAATAAGACAAACCTGTGGAAATGCTTCAGTTGCCACCAGTTTCCTTGCGGAGAAGCAAAAAAAAGTGCTTTACAGTTAAAATGCCCTGAAAATCAGACATACATGGGGAAGGCCGGAATTAATTTTCGTGGTATTAGAAATGTGTTCTTGGACTCGCAAAGTGAGGGAGAAGTTAGTGACTATTGTGGAAGTATGAATGTACTGTATATGCATGTGGCTCTGCCGTTTTTTCTTTTATTTTCATGTACCCTGAATTTGGAGTATAGGAAACACACGAGACGAGTGCACTTTAGTGTGGCACTGTATAAACTTAACTATGAGCACAATAGGTAACAAGCAGCTCCTTTAAGACCTTGTTGACAATACATACCTGCATTCTTGCTAGAACACAGTGCTTGTAACATCTGGGTTTCCATGCGAAGAAAATATTTTTCATGGAGGAGCTTTCAACCATCTGAGTCCCCACATAGTCTGAAGTGTATGTTGATCACCTTGGAGAGAACCCAGGCTTGTATTCACATTCTAATTTGAGCAGCTGTTCTCAGACTAATAGTTTGTTAAAATCACACTTACATATTTGGAGCAATATAGTCCCTCTGTAAGCAGATGCAACCACATTATTTGCATTGTGCGCTTTGCATTAAAAGGTTACCAATTTGTACGTGTAATTGTACAACAAAGTTAACTTTATTGCTACAACTGCAGTGCTGCTTAATTTTTTTTAGATCTAAATAAGGTTAACATAGGATGTGGCGACACTGTTTTAATAGACTGGTAATAGGGTTTTGGTGTTAGCTTTTTCTACAGAATGAAAAAGAGCCTTAATTGGGTAAACAGTGGTGTGATTGTTTAGAATGCCTTAAGATATGTATCATATGAAATGGGCACTCATTTGAATCTGTAGGTATGCAGCTTTCCCCCTAAATAATTGAGTTCTGCCTTAAGCCACGCCACCCTGAGATCTGAGAGTGTACAATTGAACAAGCTAGCATTAAAATAGGAAATGGATGGGGTGGGGTGGGAATAGGTCTTTGTGGTAAAAGGATAAAAAGTGTAAATGTCTTAGAAATAATTCCTTTTACATGTTAATGTAGCATTATAAAGGCAACCTAGACATACCAGCATTTTGCATGTTTTTGCATTTATTTGATGGAGCTATATTGTACTGTGGGAAAACCCTATATACAAAAAGCTGTTCAATACAAATTGGTAATCCATAGACCAGATTAATTTATTTTATTAATATTGTGGGAAGATCAGTTTTCACTTGAGGGTTCAGTTTCAGTTCTTTAAGAAACATTGAGATAGAGATATTTACCAGCATCTGTGCAAAATGTTTTTTTAATGGTATGTTTAGTGTGAAATGTATGTGTTTGTCTAATTGGTAGATAAATATTACTTAACAGGGTCATAAAGAATTTAGCAAAACTTAACTCTTGCAATGGCAGGAAAAATGCTGTTATTCAGGTTTCTATGTTGTGATTTTTGCTTTATATATGTTAAAGGTGCACTATGTCATTCCAAACAAGAAGGAAGACTGCCTATGAATTACAAAATTTATCCATTTAAACTTTTACAATTGAAGTTTATACATTTTGTTGTTTGCTTGTATTTTGACTGAATTTGCTGCTCAGTTTTTTAGAATTAAAAACTGCCTTCTATTGGAGCAAAATGCATTACTTGTGAATGTGAGTAATGAAGCCCTGATAATCACTACCTATATACACAGCTTATGGAGAGGGCTATTTCGAATAGAGGATCGGGGATGTGTAAAGTCAAAATCAAAATCTCCTCTTGAAGGTTTAATTTTAAAATGAAAACAGCTGTCACAGCTTCATGAAATAATTTGAGTATAACACAAAGGCCTTAAGAGGTTTGTGTTGGTATCTGACTTCTACTTTAAAACATGCTGGAAAATCAGCCTTAATATCTTTTTTTAAAAAAATAATAATAATCAAAAATCAAATAGTGCATCTTTAACTGTGACATGATCACTTTCTTAATAAGAAAGGTGAACATTGCCAGACAATGTGGTTTTTGATCTTACTCATAACCCTAATCCTTAAATAATTACATGAACGGTTTTTGACGCTGCAAATGAATTGTTCCTAATCTACATTATGATTTGTAGAACACGACAAGTACAAAATAAATTCTATGCATATCATTCTCTTAAATGACTTCACAATCAATATGCATGTACTAACATAAGGCTCACTAAATGGTAGGCATGTGTATGGAAAATGAGGCCATAAAGATCAGCTGGAACAGATGTTGGGCAGATGCTGAATGCTGCTTACCTCTGCGTGCCTACAATCTGCCTCTTTGGGTGAGGTCCAGTGTAGCACAAATGGGCATTCCCTCATGCAGTGGGATATCTCCCTTCTTCCTGCTACCCCCTTTCAGCCTCCCATGCACCCTCAAAGCCTGTTCCTGAGGGTTGGGGGATATTCCATGACAGACTTGGAGGAGCAGAGAATTTTTATTGCCCAGGTGGGTGGGCTTCATTAGATGTGACCCTTTGTTTCCAGGCGTCTGAGGTAAGTTGGCCTTTGTGGTGAGAACCAGTGTGGTATAGTGGTTAAGAGGGGTGGACTCGTAATCTGGTGAACCGGGTTCGCTTCCCCGCTCCTCCACATACAGCTGCTGGGTGACCTTGGGCAAGTCACACTTCTCTGAAGTCTCTTTGCCTCACTCACCTCACAGAGTGTTTGTTGTGGGGAGCAAGGGAAAGGAGATTGTTAGCCGCTTTGAGACTCCTTAGGCTAGTGATAAAGCAGGATATCAAATGCAAACTTCTCCTCCTCTTTGTCCTTGGCTGTTAAGCTTCTGGTGGCTCTCACAACCATTATGTGTTTCCTTACGAATTCTCACAATGCACTTACCCTTCCTGTAAGCTTTCTCGACCATGTCTGCCCTGCTCCCCTCTGTACTGACATAGTTATTTAGGAGAAAGACAGTTCCAGAGCTGTGGTATCTTGTAGGATCACCGACTTCACATTTCAAATCGAGAAAATGTGTTTCAAGATTGGCTTTACAATTAAGGGGCCTCTAGGTGGTGTGGCGGCTTTTTGGTGCAGAAATGAATGGAAGGAATTTGCTCTGGTTTTCACGTGGTTATCGTGGCGATGCCATAGGAAGGCCAACCATTTCAGCCAAATGCATGTAGTTGTTGCATCATTTTTGTGCAGGAGAAAAATAAATAAGTATGCGTTTGGAGATAAAATTGATTTGAACAGGGACAAATGCACTAGCATGAAGGTTATGAATTGTAACATCCACTTTCTAGAGCAGTATGGTGAACTTGCGTCCCTTCGGTTGCTTTTTGACAACTCCCACCATCCCAGACCACTGGCTGTGCTTCCTAGTATGGCTGGGAGTCAAACAATATTCAGCATCCCTGCTCTATCACTTTTAAGGCTACATTCCTAAACTCACTTACCTGGTAGTAAGACCCATTGAACTAAACTGAACTTTGAGAAGACATTAGTAGTGTACTCCTTTTGTCTCTTTCCCTTAGAAAGTGTTGTAGGGACTAAAAGTTCACTGGCTAGCCATTTCAATTTAAAATATTTCTAATATGTCCTTTATTGCACATGATTCCATGACGGTATAATGATCCACTCCTCACATGTCACACTAAGCTCGATAACTATTTTGTGACATTTTATTCCTGGTCACAATAAAGGTATTCACAGACAATGGATTTCCTTTTGTGTTTTGTATGGCTTCATCAATCACAGATCAGAAACAACGTACTTTGGGCACAAACCATGTTAGTAGTCTCACAGTTCACTGAATTGAAATCTACACTTCAGACTATTTTTGCTGCTCTCTGAGCTACTCCAGCAAATGCAAGTTTCCCATATTCATTTGAAGCACAGTGATAAAAGCACAAAGTTATGTAATTCTGGGTTTCCACATTGTGGTGCTTCTTGTTGCACAACTGTACCTTGTAAAGAGGTTGGCTGCTCTGCCCTGTCAAAGCATGGCATTCTGGTACAAGCATGTGAAAGTATTGAGGGAAAGGTCTTTTGGTTGACAGTATTTGCTTGAAAAGTGGGATAGCAATAAAGCTAGATATAAGGTAAAGGTAAAGGGACCCCTGAACATTAGGTCCAGTCGTTGCCGACTCTGGGGTTGTAGCGCTCATCTCGCTTTATTGGCCGCGGGAGCCGGCGTACAGCTTCTGGGCCATGTGGCCAGCATGACTAAGCCGCTTCTGGCGAACCAGAGCAGTGCACGGAAACGCATTTACCTTCCCGCCGGAGCGGTACCTATTTATCTACTTGCACTTTGACGTGCTTTCGAATTGCTAGGTTGGCAGGAGCAGGGACTGAGCAATGGGGATTTGAACTGCCGACCTTCTGATCAGCAAGTCCTGGGCTCTGCGGTTTAACCCACAGCACCACCAAATGTACATTATATAATTGCACACACTTAATGGCAAATACTGAAGTATCTTACTTTGCTCAAGTATTCAGCAACAGGGAAAACTTTTGTAGAAAATACCACTGAAAAACAGGATCGTGCCACTTCCAGATGTTGATGAACTATACCTATCACCCCATGGCTGGTAGGAACTGTAAAGCCACAAGTTGGTTACTCATAGTATAAAATGTCGCTTGTAATTTATGAGCATAAAAATAAAAATAAGCACTGTTGCAGCAGTGGGCTAGAGAAACTTTGGTGTTCTGCACCAGGGAAGCTTGGAGATGTGTTTTAAAAACAGTCCGTTCTACTTTACCTGTAGCTTTAGCCTGTCACTTCAGATCGCAATACCACACTTCTTTAATATCTTTCCTCCTCTCGCCTCTCCACCTGCTTGATTCGAACTGTGACAAGCTAATCCTCTGCCATTGCTTTCAAGGTCTGGCAATGAGGTCGGGAAGGGAGAGAGTGGCAGCTGGACTCTGCTTGTACGCTCCTCCCACCCCCTTGGGCATGGTCACAACAAGGAGTTCAAAATGCTTGCTTCTGGTTTCCATTAACCACAGCTCAGCATTATGTATATACCTTGGGATTCATCTTTGGTTTTTGAAACAAGCTAACAGCATCAACCCTATTTGGAAGCTGACACACACTTCACATAGATCACATAGATCGGAGGTGTTTTATTTGTGTATCCTTGGCAGTGTTCCAACTGCCAGCACAATTAATGCATGCAACATGCATTTCTTGTAGTTTAATCTCAATGGAAAGGGTGGAGTGTGAGGACTGCTCCATTTAATTCCAACTGCAGCTTTTGTCAGAGATGCTGCTCTAGTTTGAATAAAGGAGACATCTGTGCTAGGATAAACCTAGCGTACTACAAGGTAGCTAATGTTGGGAATTCCATTCCACCCTTGCTGCAGATATGTGGGATTGTTACATGTCACATGCCTGTTTGCATTCCAGCGCAGATTGCTGGAGTCCCCTGAGCGGAACATCCGCTCTGTATTGCTTTTGTTTTCTCTCTCTCCAAGAAGAACGGCAAGGAGAGAAGCCATGTTTTTCTTTGTCCTGACTTAAATTCAATAAATGTAGCCTAGTACCCATGCCTCGATCCAGCTCTGTTGTGCGTTTACACTGCTGAGTAATGTGTGCTCATGCACAGTTGCATGAGTCTCAGATGCATTTCGGAGGAGGATGACTGATGGATCTCCGCAGCGGCAAGGCTGAGACGGGAGACGCTCTGGCTGGGGCCAAGCCAGCTGGCTTTCCATCCCATGGTTCTGATAGCTAATACAGCCACAGAATTAATGCACAAGCTCTCTTTACATTTGACGCATGTAGTAATTCTTTGCTACAGAATATACTAGCTGAATCTTGAACTGATTCTAGATGAAGCTGAGGTTAGTTACTACACTTCAGGGGAAACGAAGTCACTATTAACTTCCCATATTGATTTCAATGATGCCCAAGTGCAATTTAATTTAGGCTTGAAATAAAAAAATGTCCAGTAGCACCTTAGAGACCAACTAAGTTTGTCCTGGGCAGAAGCTTTTGCGTGCATGCAGACTTCTTCAGATACCAGATACCTGAAGAAGTGTGCATGCACACGAAAGCTTATACTCAGAACAAACTTGGTTGGTCTCCAAGGTGCTACTGGACATTTTTATTATGATTATTATTTCGACTGCATCAGACCAACGCGGCTACCTACCTTAATTTAAGCTGCAATACTGTGACCTGGGAGGAAAACTCCAATGAATTCAATAGGGTTTACTTCTGTGTCGATGTGGTTAGGACTGTGTAGTTAGCTATTTGCACTGGGTTGGACCTAAATGAAATTTAAGTATTTAAATAGAATTTGTGGTTAAATTGAAATCAAGCAGTGCACTCCTATGCATTTTTACTTCTTCAACAGAGCTTATTTTGTCTTGAGAATGTACAAGAGTGCATTGTGAATTTAGGATGAACTGGATCGTGATAAATTATCTGGCCATACATATTTTGAACACATAAATAGTACTGAAACCAGAGTACCGGGGTGTAAGAATTCATAACTAAGTATACGCAGTCTAGTAAACTCCAGCAACACAACTGTGTCAGAAGAAAGGGAATCAAGGAAGACTACATGGCTGTTCTGAGTTTCGCCCTCTTCGCAAGAGACACTGGTGAACTAATGGGAGCAGTTTGCCGTCCCGATGAAGTCTCTGTGTGTCTGTAGCACCTCCGACAAATGTTCCATTGATAAATATTCTTGGAACCTGTTGAGTATAAAAATTAACAAATGAATCTTATTTCTTGGATATAAGCTTAAAACGCACATACTGTATATTCCATAATGTTACCACTTACGTCCCGGTGTAGTAGGGGTGGCCAACTCCCAAGAGACTGCGATCTACTCACAGAGTTAAAAACTGGCAGGTCGAAAGTTTTTTTTTTAGGTCGGAGGAAGGCCCATTTTTGCAGGGTTCGGGTCAAAGTTGTTGAGTTTTTTCAGGGAAGAGGTAAAATGTTGAGCTTTTTTTAGGGGATCCACAGTTGTTCAGTTTCTTTGGGGGGAGCCAATGATCTACCAGTGATCTACCGCAGACGTCCAGTGATCTACCTGTTGGACATGCCTGCAGTATAGTATTTCTGAGCTGTTGCAGAAATAGCTATGGAGTTGGACAAATGGCATGCAGAAATGGCAAGCAATGCCCAACTCTTCAATATTGAAATTGAATTGAAATACTTTATTGTCACTTGTACAATTTGTATACAGTGAGATTACACAAGCACCCCCCCCCACTCAGCTCTCTTAGTCTTAATTCCCCTCGTTTACTGACACCCACCCACCAAACCCAAAAGCCAGTTGCCCTGTTGTTATCTTTTCATTCAGCAGCCTAACAGTCCACGGATAGAAGCTGTTCTTTACCCTGTTGGTGCGACTAATCATGCTTCTATATCTTCTGTCTGAGGGCAGGTGATCAAGAAAGTGCCGGCCAAGGTGTGACTCATCCCTGAGAATTTTCCTCACGTTCCTGAGGCAACGTTCTTCCGTTATTTCATCCAGCGGATTCACGGCACAGCCCATAATATATTGTGCTGTATTCACCACCCTCTGTAGGCACTTCCTATCAGATGATGTCAAACCAGCGTACCACACCGTGATGCAGTATGAAAGGACACTTTCTGTTGTGGACCGGTAGAAGGAGATCATCAAATGTTGATTGACATCGTTCTTTCGCAATACTCTGAAGAGATGGAGTCTCTGTTGGGCTTTCTTAACCACCTCTTGTATTTATTTTCCAAATAAGGTCTTCACTGAGATAAACTCCTAGGAATTTAAAGGAAGAGACTCTCTCCACACAGCCCTCCTGATATACAGTGGGGCTAGTTCTCCTCTCTTCCTCCAAAAGTCCAACACCATCTCCTTTGTCTTGCTGATATTAAGGTGCAAGTTGTTCCCTAGGCACCATGTAGATATTTTTTGGACCTCCCCTCTATACGCTGGTTCGTCTCTGCCTGTTATTAAACCCATTATGGTGGTGTCATCTGCAAACTTAATAATTGCAGTAGACTGGTCAGATGATATGTATGTATACAACATATTCTGCAGACAGGAGGTCATGCTACATTGTCTAAATCCTATGCTCTGGAAGGTTTACCATGAAATCAAACACGGAAAGCAAACTTAAAAACAACAACAGGTAGCCACATCTGATGGATATGAATATCTTAATGAGGTAACATCCAGGAAGGCCACAACAGGGCACAAAGCAATAGCTCCCACTCCTATTGTTAGGGTTGTAACCAGTCTCCTGTAACTTTTATTCAGAGGTTCATAGGCACATGTTGTCATGACTGGTGGTCACTGATTAATTCACAGAGAGAGAGGTCTATGTCATCCCATCACCACATCTTGTGGCTACGAGTTCCACAGGTCAATTATTTGCTGTAGGAAGAAATGCATCTACTGGGGGTGTGGGCTGGAGAGAGAATCCCCCCCCCCCGAAGTTTCTGCTATAGGTGACCAAACTTGGGAAGTACTCACTGTCCTGCCGCCAGTCATTTGATGAAGAATATCTTGAAACTGGCTTCCGTTTTCGTACATGTCCAGTTCAATGGCTGTGTAGTTCACATTCATATCTTCAAATAGCTTCTTTGCCATGTTGCAGTAGGAGCATGTGGTTTTCGAGAAGATCACTACACAGTTGTCTGAGATAGTTCGCTAAGTGTTTTAAGAAAAGCTTGCGTGAGCAGTTTCTATACGTAATGTAAGCTTTTAAGTTTTTAACAATATCAAGGTTCTCGCATTTAGATTTTCCCATCCCAGAACTGTCTAAAAGGATTGGGGGAGGCAGAGTCTGCTCAAGTCTTGGCCCTCAAAAAATAATCAAAATATTTAACTATAATCTAGAAGGGAATTACCTCTTTAAACTGCAAAAATAAAGCCTAAGGTTCACATTTGTCATCTTAAACATCTCGCTGTTTGCATCAAGCAAGACATGCTTTTGCCAACATTCTTCACAGAATGAGCTTGAATATAATCTGAGTACTTTTTAAAAAAATCTTTTAAGTAGAAAGAGAAAAAAGAAACTAAAAGGCAAAACAAACATACGCTTCATGGGCATGCTAAATATGCAAAAGAAAAATAGCATAAATACATTTCTACAATACCGAGTATATTTACAGAATAGAACCAATAAATGAGCATTAACATCTAATTGTAAGGGAAAGAATAAAGGGGAAATACAGGCAAGCAAGCAAAGACATAATTGGGGAAAACAAATTGGAAAAGGACTAGTTACATTCCAAATGAATTCATACTTTACATGGACTATATTCAGATGGGTACAGTAACTAAGATACGCCATCAAGGCCACTCAAATGCACACTTAATCCTCGGGCTCCACAGTTCCGCACAGCACTCAGAATTATGAGTGAGTTTTTCCATGATTAAAATATGCACAGCCTTTTTTGAGCCAAATATCAAATCTAAAATTTGGACCATCTTTCCACCTTGGGCTATAGGAGGTGGGCTACCACCATAAGATAAGGCAAGTGGTTTTTATTTAACTGGGGAGTTACTGCCTTTAAATACAGAAAGAAGGCACATAAGCCCAATCTGTTTGGACTATTTAACAGTGGTGCTGATTTCAACCATAACAACTGTCCAGGGAGACTGGGGGAAATGGGCATAAAGTGCCAATAAGTCTTTATGGCTCCACAGTTCCACCAACAGGACATATTCTCAGAGTTTGAATATGTACCATGTGAAAGGTGCTATCTATTAATAATTTTCATGAATTTTCTCAAATCTAAACAACAATTAAAAACATGTTTCAGTATTGCCTTTGTTTATATTTCTGATTTGGGGATGTGTTTTCTACCCTGGGCTCTATCGAAAGGAAGGGCAGGAAATAGATTCAACAAATAATAATAAGGTGTCATTTAAAAATGACAGGTTGTACAATGACAATAAAGGTATTATTATTAAACCTGAAAATTTATAAACAATAATTTAAAAGTATTTTCTCTACTTCCTCATGTGTCACATATTTTGTGAACCCGAGGGCTTAATACTAATTTCTCTAAGACACTCCAGGAGCTTCTTTGGTTAAGGGGCAAGGGTATAAATGAATAAATTTCATACAAAAAACTGGCAGTAGAGTACGTTTAAGGTAAAAGCCATTTCCACTCACCTCTATCTGGTTAGCAGTGGCAGTGTTAGATAAGTCTGTGGTAGCAGATGTACTGTTCCCCATTCTGAAATAAAATCATAAATGGAGCCAAATGAATATATTAATGTTATTTTGCAGAGCCCAGTCAATGTTTACAGAGCAAATAACATCTAAGCAAAATGAAACAAGAAAGGGAGTTGGCAACTGTGTTTTAACATTTTGCACGTCATTAAGACTTCAGCAGAACCGAACTGTTTACTGAGATCTATCTTTTTATTATTATATATGGTATTACTATTTTTTGTAACTAGATCTGAGTTCATTTTTGAAGTGGTCTATAAAATTTTGAATAAAAATAGCCTATACGTCTCTACTCAGAAATATGTCACATTGAGATCAGAATGTATAATATTGTATGTGTATAAGATAAATTATTATAATTACAGTGGTACCTCAGGTTAAGTACTTAATTCGTTCTGGAGGTGTGTTCTTAACCTGAAACAGTTCTTAACCTGAAGCACCACTTTAGCTAATGGGGCCTCCTGCTGCCGCCGGGCCGCCGGAGCACGATTTCTGTTCTCATCCTGAAGCAAAGTTCTTAACCTGAGGTACTATTTCTGGGTTAGCAGAGTCTGTAACCTGAAGCATCTGTAACCTGAAGCGTATGTAACCCGAGGCAAAAGCATCCTGGCCTGGTCACCTGGAGGTAGCCCTTGTTTGCCACAGGCAACTAGGCAATAACCTGTTTACAAACCTGCCATACAACTGGTACAGCCTAATTGCTTCACATGTTTTGATGCTTCATAATGTCCTTTCTGTAAATAACATGCAAACTGTTATAGACTATAGTGCACATGCTATTTACTACATTTATGCAAGTTCTTATACAGGCAGGTGGTTTTCATGCATGCCAGGTACAATATTTTGTGCAACCTCTTTCCAGAGAATTTATGGGTTGTTTCCCTCGTGAGGAAAGACTACTGAAGATCTGTAATATGTGTTTATATACAAATATGTGTCACTCCTGGCGGGAGAATCCAGGATATGCTTAATCCCTCTCCCCATTTTTAAATCTATGGGATCTGGAAGTGCTTACTTTTCACAGGATCACACACCATCAACTAGTAAACTTTGCAGAGCTCCACACAGAGGACTGTTTTTTCATTTGGCACAATGTAACAGTATAGCCTTCTTGGGAGAAAAGCAATGACAAACCTAGACAGCATCTTAAAAAGCAGAGACTATGCCAACAAAGGTCCGTATAGTTAAAGCTATGGTTTTCCCAGTAGTGATGTATGGAAGTGAGAGCAGGACCAGGCTGATCGCTGAAGAATTGATGCTTTTGAATTATAGGGCTGGAGGAGACTCTTGAGAGTCCCATGTACTGCAAGAAGATCAAACCTCTCCATTCTTAAGGAAATCAGCCCTGAGTGCTCACTGGAAAGATAGATCCTGAAGCTGAGGCTTCAATACTTTGGCCACCTCATGAGAAGAGAAAACTCCCTGGAAAAGACCCTGATGTTGGGAAAGATGGAGGGCACAAGGAGAAGGGGACGAGAGAGGGCGAGATGGTTGGACAGTGTTCTCGAAGCTACCAACATGAGTTTGACCAAACTGCGGGAGGCAGTGGAAGACAGAAGTGCCTGGCGTGCTCTGGTCCATGGGATCACGAAGAGTCAGACACGACTAAACAACAACAACAACAGTATAGCCTATACCAGGTGGTCCAACTTTTCATACCAAGTGCAAGTACTTTGACACAGAACCCGCAGGCCACACAGTGAATTAAATTTCCACATCGCAAATTAAAGTGTTTGCAATATACTTAATATTATTTAGTATACACAATTAATAGATTTGATTCAATATATTTTATTAAATACACAATAAATAGGTTTAAATCTCAGCATTGTGGGTTCCAGCCCCACGTTGGGCAAAAGATTCCTGCATTGCAGGAGGCTGGACTAGATGACCCTGGCAGTCCCTTCCAACTCTACAGTTTTGTGACGAAGGAATCCCAGTGACTGATCCTAGCGCTAATACAAAGAAACCATGGGATCCATTTTAATACACAAGCAAATGCGTGACACAAAAAATAAAATTTCCAAGGGTTTAAGATCTTTTTTTCTCAAACGTTGACACCCTGACCTGTACCAGGCTTTTAAAATAAAAATACTGCATATTGAAGCAACTTGGAGATGCTGTGGTCTGTACCTCCCTGGAACTCCTCCCCCAAAATCTGAAAGCATGAGACTCTTGACACAAATCTGCTTGTTTCTAGAGACTCTGAACCTGTTGCTGTCTGAGGGAAAGGGCCCAGCTTTGCCGATGGACACCTTATAACCTAAGCTGCGGGGAACTGGAAGGGACAACATGAAAGCCTTGCCCTGGTTTGCTCCTTCTTAGGAGTGAGATGAGGAAGCCTAGAGCTGGAAGGGAACCCAGGATCATCTAGTCCAACACCCTGGCCATGCAGGAATATGCAGCTCAGTGCCGGATTTACATATAAGCTAAACAAGCTATAGCTTGGCCCCATTCTCTTGCCCCCCCAAATATACTACTTCTTAATTGTATTTCTCTATTAATATACTTCTTAATTGCATGTCAGTTCAACAATTGCTTTGATAAAATACATATTTTGTTATGTGCAAATGGCTTTAGATACCTATTAGGTCCATAAATTGCCATATTGCATATATTCAACACAAAAAAACAGCGACAATTTGTTGTTGGCAAAGGACAGCTGGACATATAAAGGGCCCCATTACCTTCAGTTACTTAGGGCCTCATCAAACCTAAATCCAGCCCTGATGCAACTGTCCCCATGTGGGGATCGAACCTGCGAGCTTGGTGTTGTGAGCACCATGCTGGAATACCAATTGAGCTGTCCAGTTGCCAAGGGAAGGAGCGCGGAGCGAAAAGAGGGAAGGGAGGCCGCAAGAGGTTGGGAGCAGAGAGAAAGCAGCAGCATGCAAAAAAGGGGAATGCAAGACAAACTGAATCAATGCAGGACATAGCATTTTACTGGAAAATAGGGGCAATCTTGTATGACCAATGGCATTTTATATCGAAACAAGGGGCAATCTTGTATGACCAATGGCATTTTACATTGGAATAAAGCACAATCTTGTATGACCAATGGCATTTTACACTGAAACAAGGGACAGTCTTGTATGATCAAGGGCATTTCACATTGAAACAAGGGGCAATTTTGTATGATCAAGGGCATTTCACATTGAAACAAGGGGCAATCTTGTATGATCAATGGCATTTTACATTGAAATAAAGGGCAATCTTGTACGACCAAGGGCATTTTACATTGAAACAAGGGCTAAATCTTGTATGATCAATGGCATTTTACATTGAAATAAAGGGCAATCTTGTATGACCAAGGGCATTTTACATTGAAACAAGGGCTAAATCTCGTATGATCAATGGCATTTTACCTTGAAATAAGGGGCAATCTTGCATGATCAAGGCAACCCTGCTTGGGGAAAACCTTGCAAAGCGCCTGCTAGGGAAGAAAACCCTTGCAACGCGGACAGCGCTCCCCCCCCCCCGCGTCCCACCCCCGCCAGTACTGACCTTCGCCAGCCCCGCAGCAGACTCAGCCTGGGCAGCGCCTTCAAAGCCATAGGCAACAGCAGCAACAGCAGATGAGGAAACAGAGGGCGGGGTTTTGCTCAGGCCCCGCCCCTTGGCCCCGTCCTCTTTCGGCCCCGCTCCTCCCTCGAGGACCCTCACCGCTTGAGGCTGGCTATCCGAGTGCCTGCTTGGTGATTAATTTTTGTCTCCACCCTTCCCTTCCCAGCGCGGGCCTCTGACGGGCTTCCTCCGCTGCCCATCACGCGCGGGGGGGCGGGGCCTCGCCTCAGAACGCTAGGAGCAGGAGGAGGCGGGGCTCCAGGGAGGCGTCCGTTCTACTTGCGTGCGCAGGCGCCAGCTAGGTCAGGCCAGCGTGGGGTCCTTCTTCTCTTTCTCGCGGCGGCGGCGGCTGGGCCAGTCAGTCAGCGAGTCGCTCGCTCGGTGGTTCGTTCGGTTTGTTTTCCTGTCAGCGAGTGAGGCGGAGGAGGGCGGCGGCGGCGGACTTGAGGAGAGCCGAGCCGTCGGAGCGAGCGCGCGCCCCGGGTCCGCGAGGCCGGCGAAGGGAGCGAGCGAGGCTTTTCTGAGGGAGCTTTGAGGCTGAGGCGATGGCGGACGTCCTGAGCGTGCTGCGCCAGTACAACACGCAGAAGAAGGAGATCGTGGTGAAGGGGGACGAGGTGATCTTCGGCGAGTTCTCCTGGCCCAAGAACGTCAAGACCAACTATGTCATCTGGGGGTGAGTCCCAGGTCGCGAGGAGGAGGAGGAGGAGGAAGGAGAGGCGCCTTTTAAAAGCTCTGTAAAGCTGGACGACTCCAGCTGCCGGGCCGGCGGAACGGGCTGCCTCATGATTCTTAAGCGTGTTGGTTCTGTGGGGTTTGGTTCATCCCGCATGAAGAAGCTCCCCTGCCCACTGCACCCGTCTACCTTCCCAAGCTTCGTTTCCAGCATGCACAGAAAAGTTCTGCTGGGGCTGCATAAAGATACTTTAAACGTTGCACATAGGGCTTAACGTTTCTGTGGCGGTAGTTGCCTTTGGAAAATTGAGCTCCTCCTGTATAGAAATGCTTTACGTTGTATAGGGCTTTAATATTTCCGTGGCAATAGTTTCCGTTGGGAACTGGGCTCGCCCTGTGCTGTATAGAAATGCTTACATTGCATAGGGGTTTAATATTTCTGTGGCAATAATTTATTGTATTTTAATATTTTGCTGTAGCTGGGGAAACCCAGCCAGATGGGCGGGGTATAAATAAATTATTATTATTATTTCCCTTGGAACTGCACCCAAGCGACAAGAACCCTGCATCCATGCTGTACGATAAATACCATATTTTTCCGTGCATAAGATGGCCCCATATATAAGACGCCCCCTACTTTTGGGGATTCCAAATTAAGAAAACACCCCTCAGCACTACTTGTGTATAAGACGCGCCCCAATTTTAAACCTAATTTTTTGGTTAAAACAACCTAGTCTTATACACAGAAAAATATGGTATTCAGGGGAGGGGATTAATATTTTCTAAGAAAAAATATGCAAAGGAAGAATAAAATATTCACAGATTTAGAATCATAGTCTTAATCTCCAGTCCCATGTTGGGCAAAAAGATTATTGTGTTGCAGGGAGTTGGACTAGATTGCCCTTAGGGTGCCTTCCAACTCTGTGATTCTCTGATTCCACCCCCAGTGACTGGGGTAGGTTGCCTTTGCACACAGGGCTCTCGTATAGCGCATTTCAATGCATTTGACTAATTCTTTTTTTAAAAAAGCCATTTAGGCCAGAGCCTGTGTCACCACATCATGCAGGAACAAGTTCTGTAAACTGGGGGTGTCAGCACTGTAGCTTTGTGCGTGCTTGCCGGGGAGGGAGTACTGCATGCTGTATTCAAGTCATGAATTTGTGGGGGAAGCAGGTGGAGAGGTGTGTCTTTCTGACCTCCTGCAAGTATGAGGAGTATAGGGTCCCTAGGAAGAGTTAGGAGAGTCAGGCTGGAGTCTTGTATGTACTTTCTGGGAAGTAAGTCTCGCTGAACTCTGCAGTGCATTGGGTAATGGGAAGTGTGGTGCTTCAGGTGGTGCAGGCCTACAGCTTCCACAGTCCTTGCTGGTTGGGGCTGATGGAAGTTTGTAGTCTGGCAACAGTTGGAGGGCCACAGGTCCCCCATCCATGGCATCACATGCTTAGGGGCAGTATTAAGGTGAAGTCATATTTATTTATACCTGGGAATAAAGAATTGCAGAAGTCAGTGGGCCTTGTTATTGAATTGCACACTCTCTCACTTAATTGGGTTTTAAGAAAGAGAGGACGGCAAGGACGAAAGGAGGCAATCCTTGAAAAGTTGAGAGAAAGAGCTCAGGATGGGGATGCCCTGTGACTCCTGTGCAAATAGTAATGTTCTTTTTGTTGAAGGAAGAGTTAAGAGTCGGGTTAAAAGTTTTATAATTTGGCCCTGCTTCTGCGCCTGTAGCAGGAATCAAACATGGAAGAAGGAGCCAAATTGCACGCAAGAGCTAAAGTTGGAAAGGCTCTTCCTTTTGTTTAATCTCCAAGTCTGAAGATTCACCTGCTTAATTTCTGCCTGAGGGCTGCTACTAGAGAAACAAGAAGTGGACCACATGAAAAGGAAAAAAATGACAACTAGTTGGGGAACTGTAAACACATACATATATGAGGGTCAGTCCCATTAAGTCCAGATGCATGCTTACCTGGGAATGAGAGTAACTGCTGTTACCATTTGGACTGGCATCTGAGTAAGCATAGTTAAGACAAAGCTGTAAGAATTTCTCTTCCACTTTTTTCGTACACCACTCCAGATGAGTGCAAGTGAAAAAGGAGTCCCCACAGTCTGGGTTTTTCTTTCAATACTACTAGAGTGTAGAATCTTAATTTTTAAGGAAAGTATGGAAAGTATGCAAGCTTGAATAAACCATCCTGTTTCTGGATATCAAGATTTGTATAGAAGTAGTAACAGCCTGCAGTCCTAAACCTACCTACTTAGGAGTAAGTTCCATTTAATTCAGTAAGGCTGATTTCTGAGTAGACATGGTTAGGTTTGTTCCAATTATTCCAGTGCTGATAATCCTTTTTGAGGATAATTCTTACTAGTTTCTTTTGACCTGTATCTGTTGGGAGGGGCAAAGAGAATGCCTCACAGCCTGTGTGGAAAAATGACACCTTTTTCTTTGCCATGTAGTGTGCATGTTTTCACTTCTTTTTCCATCCTCCGTGGGAGAGGGAAAGGGTAAGGACAACAGAAGGACCCCCCCCCCCATTTTTCTTACCTTTCTCAATGCCAAATGGGGTTCACTATGAAATCCTAATGCAATCTAGTTGCAAAGTTGGATCCAAGAGCCAATCTAGTTGCAAAGTTGGATCCAAGAGCCAAATGTGGAGTTTCCAAACATGACTTTGCTGAGAGGAGATTGGGATGCACTGATTAGGATTTTCCCTGGGTTACAGAGCTTCCTGCCAGAGTGTGATTTGCTGTCTTTGAACCGTAGAGCTAAAGATTATGCACCTGTTCATCCCTTGCCCAGCTTATCTGAGGTTTTGAGAGACAGTGGTAGTTGTGTCTTGCTGAAGTTTGTTCAGAGATTCATGTTTATCTAACCCTCTCTCCTGACTAACTTTGATTGGTTACTTGTGGCGTTCTTTTCAAAGGTTCTTTATCTGATTGGCACCAGGACTTGTCACCTGGCTGCTGGAGATGCATGTTCCATCAAGAACTGTGCATGGCTGTGCAGTTCAAGAAGGAAAATCCTTTCCTCTAATGCAAGTTTTATAGCTGTATATGCCTAGTTATGTTGTGCACACTTTGGAGGGTATACTACGGAGTTTTTAAAACAGCTTTAACAAATTGGACCGTAGTTCACTTTTAATAATTGGCATGTTGTAGCTTGTATTGCTAACAGTTAAAGTTGATTCCACAGTCTGGTGTAGCTAAACCTGTTAACTAAAACTGGCCCAGTTTTTGACTTGGCTGTGAACTGACTAGGAGATGATTGCACACCAGAGGGGTTAGAGCTGCTATCAATTTTAAAATACCAATACTGCCTTTCTTACTTGGGGAAAATAGTAAGAGCCATCAATGTTGTTATAATTAAAACACTTGCACAAAATGGCGATGAAGCACCTATACAGAAATACAAATTTACAAGATAGCAAGTTATAAACTGCACAGGCTCCCCAGTCCATGTTGCCTGAACCAGAGATGGAAATATAGTGAGGGTGGAGAGTTTGCCTCTATGGAGTGAGGATGGGTACTAAAGAACTAGGCAAGTTACAGTTGGGGCATAAGTGCAGCAAGAGGGGAAGCTCAAATTCTCTGCACTCACTGCTCAGAGCAGAGTCAAAATAGAGACTTAGGTTTGGGATATGTGCAGGTGAACCTAGGTTTTTTTGGGGGGTGTAACAGTATTGTACAGATACAGACTCGAGGGATACATGATTGATGTCATATCACTGTTCACCTCACATTCTGTGGTAAACCCAGATTTTCTGATTACTGTCCAAGGACCCATTTTCTAATTGGTGTTTGCATATTCAGTCGGAGATCCAGAGGTAACTTTGAAGTCCTTGCTTTATGCTGAGAGGCAAACAACAGCACTTTCTGGGTGCTGTTCAAGGCTGCATGGTGGAGGAAAAGCAAAGGGAACCTTGATTATGTACATGGTATTCCCATGTGCCAGATGTGTTGGATTACAACTATACTGAACAAATATAGCAGCCGAGTTTCTATGGTGTGCCACAAAAGGCAAGCACACAAGGATACCTGTCTTCAAGTTAAACTCACTACGTACAACAGTAGATTATAAGCCCGTCAATTTACAACATTTTTGGTGAGTTTTTAAAAAGTGTGACTACTTTTGTGCTCTTTGCTTTTATTCTGAAGGTTATCTAGTTTGGGGCATATTGATTGCTCCTCTCCAGTTTGGTTGCCCTTCAGGCAAGGAATCTTTAAAAAAAATTAAAAATGCATGTGTTCCAGGTGTCCAGAAAACGAACGAATGAAAAGTGTTAGGATGGCAAACTTGAGGGCCACATTGAATAAATATTTGGCAATGCTTGGAGTCAGACTGCATGCTACAGTGTAATCTTTAGTCTTGACATTTAAAAATAATGGGATGAATTAGAAGAGACAATAGGGGGTTGAGTTAACCCTTCCCTAGCCTTCTACTTTTCCGCTTCCCTGCCCTCTGTCACAGCTGCATTTATCCCTACTGGAATTTCAGACCTATGTTTACCTTGCAGCCCTTTTGGTGTTGGGAAGATTTACTCGAGGAAATATTTCAGTGGGAATAGCCAGCTGATAAAGGAGTTAGGCACAAGCTTCTTTCTTACACCATATTTTTTTGTGCATCTTGCATTTCTGAGGATGCCTTGCACTGGAGAAGCTCTCATTGGTCTAACATTACTTATGTCTGCTTTATAACATGTGATTTGACCCCTATTACCATCTTTTAGTTTAAGGTAGGGGACGCGGGTGGCGCTGTGGGTAAAACCACAGTGCCTAGGACTTGCTGATCGTATGGTCAGCGGTTCGAATCCCCGTGGCGGGGTGAGCTCCCGTCATTCGGTCCCAGCTCCTGCCCACCTAGCAGTTTGAAAGCACCCTTAAGTGCAAGTAGATAAATAGGTACCGCTTTATAGCGGGAGGGTAACCAGCGTTTCCGTGTGCTGCGCTGGTGCTGGTTCGCCAGAGCAGCTTCGTCACGCTGGCCACGTGACCCGGAAGTGTCTCCGGACAGCGCTGGCCCCCGGCCTCTTAAGTGAGATGGGCGCACAACCCTAGAGTCAGACACGACTGGCCCATACGGGCAGGGGTACCTTTACCTTTACCTTTAATTATCACTTTGCATATTTATAGGCACAAATATGCAGAATTCGTCTGTGAAAC
The DNA here is from genome assembly GCF_965153285.1 of Podarcis tiliguerta. Taxonomy (NCBI): domain Eukaryota; kingdom Metazoa; phylum Chordata; class Lepidosauria; order Squamata; family Lacertidae; genus Podarcis; species Podarcis tiliguerta. The sequence continues at coordinate 80,275,322 of NC_139539.1, forward strand.
GCTACACTTATTCTAACATATTTTTGTGTGGTTTGAGTCAGCTTTTAAAAAGTCTTAATATTAATGAGAAATGTAAATTTTTTTTCACTTCCAGTACTTTTGCAGTTGTTGCTAGAATTCATCAAGTACATACTTCAGCAGAAGGAAAGTTGTTAAATAAAATAAAAACAGTTTTCTGACACACCTGCAATGTTCCTGTCTTGTCCAGGCTATCAAATCTTTATGTAGCACTTTTCATTATTAAAGGTAGTTAAAAGATCTGTGTGGGACATCTTAAGAAGTTGCCTCTCTCCTATTAATTTTATCTTAGAACTCTGTTTTCCCCTCTTCATTTCCTTCCTTCCTTCCTTCCTGGGTGGGGTGTGTGGGTGTGAGAGAGTTCTGACCTATACATGCACTTTTGCTAAATTGATCACACCTAATCTGTTTTGTGGACATCAGCTGCAGTGCTGAAACTGCTTTGTCGTATCTGGTCCAAATTATATTTTCTCACTAGAGTAATTAGTTACATTGACATTACTTGATACCCTGTATAGGGAAACAAAAATAAATTTAATGATAAGACCATTGTCTTCAGGTACATCTTTAAAAAATGTCAGGAACCCATTTCTGCACAGCAAAGTACTCAGACCTCTGCCAGTGTAATATGATACCTTAATAGGAACAATTCTGGTTGTAGCATAGCAACAGTGGTGAGCAGATAGCTTGCAGTAGCAATGTACAACTGGTGGCCCTGCTGCTCAAATCTACCTTTTAAGGGCTTTCCATCTGGTCCTCAGATATGCACCTCGACTTTCTATACAGGCCAACCCAAGCAAAAAACCTTTCATCTCTCTCTGTTCACACTTGTGAGTGATACAAAGGGTTTGGCAAAGTCATTCCTGTGCTATGTAGTTTCACTGTCTTTCCATGGCACGGGCAAAAGGATTTTGAACTTTTACTTCCTACTGTGAACAAGTGTATCTATCAAAATTATCTTAAGCGCCACAGTTTCTGTATTTTCCTGTATTTTGGCCCATGTACAAAATATACATTAAGCTACAGAAGAGCCCTTTGGTTGTGCCTTGGCTTATGCAGGAGTAAGTCAGTGGGTGAAGACATTGTTGCTGACCCTTTCATCTTTTTTTTTTTTTTAATGGAACCTGTTAAAGTATTCCCTATTAGTTGAGCATTTATTTTGTAATATATTTCCCTTCAAGCTGCCACTGCTTGATTTGGCAGCTGTGCTTGCCCCTTCATAGTGTGCCATCTTGAATGATATAAATACCCAATTTTAAGGATATGTTAACCTTTTTGGGACGATTGCCCTTAATAGAAAGAACCTGACTGAAAAGGTCTGTATGCCGTGTGTCTTTGGAAAGGTGGGAAGAGAACAATTCAAGTATTATGGTGCCTTTCCCTTCAAATTTGTCAAACTTGGCTTAAGTGAGCAGGGTGGGGGAAGGCAGAGTGAGGAAGCAGTAAGCCAAGCTGATCGGTGGCATTTGCATGAGTTATTTGCCAGACAGTTTTGATATACTGTACAAGTTTGTTGTTTTGTCATGCTTCCAGCTTTTTATGAAGAGAACCATTGGTGGTTATATATTCTCTCCAAATATTTCCTAAACCATCCTTGCTTTCCATCCATTACAGGACAGGAAAGGAAGGCCAGCCAAGAGAGTACTACACTTTGGATTCCATTTTATTCCTGTTGAATAATGTGCATCTTTCACATCCTGTTTATGTCCGCCGTGCTGCGGTAAGTAGATCCCTCAGAATAGGAGCCTAATGTTGGTTGATGTTGTTTCTAACCTGCCTGTTGGTCAACTGAACGTTTGTAGAATTGGAGGGGATGAACTGCTGTGCTAATAATAATAATAATAATAATAATAATAATAATAATTCAGCAATCGGAAATCATAATCTTGCAATGCCTTATTTAAATGGGGTACATTTTAATCAATGCCCTTAATTTTTTTGGCAGGAACTAAAAAACATAACAAAATTGCAACTGAAAAAAACCAAAATTTTACAGGTAGAGGCAGTAGTAGCTGTGATAAGTGTAATTCAGTCCCCCGACCAGAGGTTCTGTAATAGTATTGTTTCACATATTTATGCCTTTAAAAATAACTTTTTGTGTTGCTAAATTATATTGCAGTGTCTTGCTGCTTCAGTTTCAGAAATGCACTCACCCTGCCCTTTCCTAGAGTAAACTGTGTATGTATTTTTGTGTTTTTATATTGTAAACTACCCTGTGATCTTTGTATGAAGCGCAGTATAGAAATCTTCACAATAGTAATGATGACAATGATAATAAAGCTCCCTTCTTGAACAGTTTGTCAGAACTATGTTAACCATGCTTGAGGTTAACTAGGATTTCCCTGAACTGAGGACCTGAAAGTTGAGATCCTGCGAAATTGAGATCCCATGTTAAATGAAATCCTGGTAGGTCTTAATTGCAGTGAGCATTTCCTCTGAGGAAGAGCTATGACCTACCTGTTCATAAATTGCTAATGGTGTCTAGAAGGAAGCCAGCATTATTTCTTCAAAGTAACAACATTATGTTTGTAAAGCACACCCATGTTGCTGTTTCATTTGCTGCTTGCCTTTTTTATTGTGTTCTCTCCTTTCAAACACGGTGCATTTCTCAAGAAGCTGATTTCATCAGTGTCATTAAAAGTGCCATGTGGTTTTGGCACAAACCTTTGATCCAGAACTAGGGATGGATGAGTCTGTCAATTTTGGTTTCTCTTTTTTCCAATCCCAAATTCACTTCACCTGACTTCTGCATTAGTTGGCATTTTTATTTATTTATTTTTTAATACCCATAGGTGTTTTCATGTTCATTTCTAATATATGCCTTTTTCAAGTGTGATTTAAGTAGATCCACATTAAAATGCAAACTTGAACACCACCACCCCAATCCAGAATTGAAAATATTTCAAATTTCTATTTTCAGGAACCTAGGAAACTAGACTGTGCTACATATATATATATATATATATATATATATATATATATATATATAAAAACTAGCATTAGATATACCTGCTATTTTCGCCTTACTTACAGGAGTGGAAGCAACCTGATCATCACTCTTTGTAGTTGTAATTTTAGATAATGGCAAGTATAATTGAGCTGCCCCTATTCCGTGGAACAAAAGCCAATCACTTTGTATTGTGATGCTGCTTGCACTTCCCTGCCATAATAGCTATTTTAGCCTTATGGGCTGTAATCTTACATACTGGTGTCTTACATTTGACTATTTTCCTGCTTGACCTGTGCTTTTGTTGCCTTATGCTGTTTTTGTTGCCTTATGCTGGTTTTTTTTTTTAAAAAAAGAAAGATTGCTTCAGAATAAGTGTGCACAGATACACTCCCAAGTTCTTCACACTTGTGGCAAAACATCTCTTAGAAACTATAACTTTTCTCCACAAGTTCAGAGAAATGTGCAGAGCTATCAACTACTGATGTCCAAAAAAACAACAACCCCACCTGAGTATCAGCATCACTAAAATAGTGAGGGAAAGTGCACATAGACTTTGTGACTTCATGTATATTTTGGTATTGACAGCTGAAGCTAATGGAATACCTTTAAAGTCTTGTTTCAGAACTATTACTAAGCTTCTTATATCTTAATTACATCCTAGTCCTACTTACTTGAAAGGAAATGTCACTGAGCTCAGTGAGATCTAGTTGGAATTAAATGTAGGTTTTCAGCCTTAGCAGAAGAAACCACATCATTCTACAGTGACTTAATATTAATTCTAATATTGTATTTATTTAAAAATTTATAGACTGCTCACCCTATAACAAGTAAAATAGCAATTAACTTCTACAGTATGATCAGCAGACAGTAATTAAAAAGCTTGAGGAAATAGTCTTAAGCATTCATTTGAAAGAGTGGATTGCTGGAGCGTGCCTTATCGTGATCGGTAACAGATTTTAATGTGCTAGTATTATTGGTAATAAATAATTCTGCATTTATTATTACCTGCCCCAAGGCATTTGACAGGCAAAGACTAGAAATCCAGATGAATCCTAATCTGAATTTGAAGGATGGTGATTGATCATAATGTTATTTTTGTTATGTGGTAGGTTACTGCTCACATTTTACAGATAGGAAGTTGATCAGCGAGTGAGTTATACTAAGACATTCTGCAAGTTTGTGGCTGATCTGGGTTTTGAAACCAGCCCCCCAGTTTTTGAGTCACTGGCTAATGTTAAATCATTAGCCATAATGTTCTAGTCATTGCTGCGATCTACTACTTCTGAATTTAACACTTGTAAGCTTCCTCCCCTCCTGCCGTGTACTATGGAAAGCTTTAACTGGCCATGTAGCTGTTGCTCCATCCCCTACTTTACAGAAAAGTATAAATATTGATAAAATTAATAATCAGATCCTTCCCGTGTGTGGCAGATTAAATGAAAAGGGCTTTAAGTAGAGCGAGATAAAATAATTTATGGGGGAAAGGGCCTGAGGGCATCTTTCCCCACGTGAAGTGCTAACATTGCACTCTATCTAACCATGCTAAAATGACAGCAGGTTCCAAACAAGTGTCATAATAGCTTTCCTTGCATGGCTCTGATCAAAGTATATATTGCACGCATATTTGTATAATAAAGCTCCATCAGCAGCTACTTCCATACAAAGAAGAAAGTGGGTGGCATTTAGAAGTGAATTATCTCTTGCCACTTTTCCTCTCCAGCTTTGCCTCTGAACCAGCAACTCTTCCTTCCCTACCTGCAGGATTTGCAGATTTAAAAGAGGCGGGTTAAGCAGTCCCCGCTCCCCCCTCTAATACACTTCAATTTGCCTTTTTCCAAAAGTTGCTTTCCTTGGAAGAAGCAGATGCATGTAGTAACATAGCACCCAAGCCACCACTGTTTGCCATGTAACACTGAACGCTACTGTGTTAATAGCGCTGGCGGAAGACACAGTCCAGCTGCAGTGCAATAATTCTACAACTGGTGGAAGCACAACAATTTGTAATCCCATGAAGCCCTATTCCCTCACTGGGAGCAGCTGAAGCTATTTTGACTTGTCACAGTTATGCAGTAACTAGGCGCTTGGTGCAGGCATGGCTGGTACTTCCTTGGACTTTTAGTGGATTCTATTTTTCAAATCAAATGTTTTATTAACAATTGGTCTGTTGCTTTAATCTGTTTTCAGTCTATTGTTATAAATTATGAAGCAGTCCTCTCCTACTGGATCAGATTGCACTCGACCAACCATGCTAATATTCTGTTCAGGTGTGGCTATTATTAGCATTTTCAAATCCTGGGGGAAACCCTGCCGTGTGGCATTTTATTGAGAAGCAGCTGTATTTGATGTTCCAATTAACATTTGAGATAGGCTTCACACCAAACTGTCGACTTTGGGTTTGTTTTGAAGCAAAGACATGTATGTTGCTGTGTCTCAAGGCCGTATTTTCATTCTTTTAGACTGAAAACATTCCTGTAGTAAGAAGACCTGACAGAAAGGATCTACTTGCATACCTAAATGGGGAAACATGTGAGTTAAAAGTTATTTAACTGTTTCATGTTTTCACTAATCTGTTTTTCCTCCTTGGTCTAAAAATACAGGCTGTAGCCACTGCTGCTGTGGTGTTTGTGTAATGGGACTTCTCTTTCTCTGCTCTCCTTAGTTCACCCTCAAAATCTTCTCCAGAGGGTTGGGGGACCCTCTTGAGCATATCTGGGGAGCACGAAGGGGCTTCGGGGGGAGGAAAGGAAGGAGAAGTCCCACTGTATAAGGAGAACTCTGCACAACATTGGATGCAGCCCATTTCTGGGAAGTGAAGGGTGATGATCTTGGAGTTCATCAGATGTTTGGAGGCCTGGTACCTCTTTCCAAAATGAATCTGAAGCTTAATTAGTTAACCAGATAAGCTAAAATGAAGTCTAGATCATGTTGTAAATAGGGTGTGTGTGTGTGTTTACAAAAAGAGAATGATTGGTTGCCTGACTCTCTTGGAAACAAGCAGCACAAAGACCTGAATGAAACTGTTGTCATGAGTGTCAACCAAAATCACCAAATAGGGAGCTGTCAGTGAAATTCTTATTGGGGGATGCTGCTCACATTAGTTACTTTCTGACCAACCAAAGTTGCAGCAAGCAAAGACATTTCTTGTCCATTTTAGCATGGCATGGTTACTTTTGGGGCTTGTCTATTTTATGTTTGTATATCTTAAAAGCATTCATGATTTATTGATCTTATTGTATATTTTTAGCAACATCATCGAGCATAGACAGGAGTGCACCGCTTGAAATAGGTCTTCAACGATCTACTCAAGGTATAATTTAGTTCTCAAGTATTACAACTGCACACTTTTTGAAGGGCTGCCTCATTCATGTATGTTAATTGCCTCTTTTCCTTGTAGTTAAAAGAGCAGCTGATGAAATACTAGCAGAAGCAAAGAAACCAAGAATAGAGGTAACCTAGTAATATTTTTTCTGAAAGGTTTGTGGGACAAAGTGGGTTTTGAAGACTTTATATGTCTTCAAAACAATTCAGAGAAGAGCCTGTGTCCTTGTACTGTACAGTGGTACCTCAGGTTAAGTACTTAATTTGTTCCGGAGGTCTGTACTTAACCTGAAACTGTTCTTAACCTGAAGCACCACTTTAGCTAATGGGGCCTCCTGCTATTGCCGCGCCGCCGGAGCACGATTTCTGTTCTCATCCTGAAGCAAAGTTCTTAACCCGAGGTAATATTTCTGGGTTAGCGGAGTCTGTAACCTGAAGCGTATGTAACCTGAAGCGTATGTAACCCGAGGTACCACTGTATTCTCATAATGCTTCCCACTGGTATTTATGATAGTTTGAAGGACTGAGTCCTTGTGGTCTTTGAGTTAAGGACTCTAAATAACCAAACTTAGAATGTAAAAAAATTGTTCAGGGTAATGCAAATGGCTTGCGCTAACTTTCAGCTTTTTGATTTGCTTTTATGGATGGCTGATTCCATCCTATATTAGAAACAAGCTGCTTTTGGAACTATCCTCAGTTTTTGAAAGCAGTTTTTACCACACAGCATTGGGGTGAAGAGGAACTACACAGCATTGGGGTGAAGAGCAAGCTCAAAGCTCACATAAACTTACAGGACTTGTTTCACAATACTCTTTGTGATCATATTTAGTATTTGGGAGAGCTCAGTGGAGAACTCTCTCCGGTAGTTTGTGAAAGGTGAAGCATGAAATATAAGCCATGTTATGGAAGAAATAATTGGTAAACACCATTCCAAACAGTTTTTTTGGTGTGTAGGGTTATAGCTTGGACATTAAACTGATTTTTTAAAAAATAATTGAATAGGTAACATAAAACTGGCTGGCAAATCTATACTGTTGGGGAATAGGGCTGGACAATACCTTGCTTTCAACAGTGTGCTTTGCCACCAGCTAAACATCACAATATACTCATATATTGCAATTTCTGAAATAAGGATGGAGCTATGGCTGTTAGCTGGCTTCACGGTTTTTCCTGCATTGGGATTTTTGCCAGTACCTGCTCTTGTGATTTGCTGCCCCCCTGCAGGAGGCAGAGGACAGCTGAGCTGGCTTCACAGTTCCCCTACATTGTGATTTTTGCATTGCACGCACGCATGCTTGCACAAACACACATACAAAATCATTTGTAATATATTGTCAGGTCAAAAATTATGAAACTGATGTCGCGATATGGACTTCAAACCTGTTTTGGATGATACATTGATATATACCCCAGCCCTACTGAGGAACAGCAGTGAACAGGCATGCCACGAACAGCCAATGCAACTGTACAGGCTTTATCTAAACTCCCTGATTTCAGTGGTTTGTGGACTAGGACTCCTTGTGGCTTGTGGGGCTGACTAAACGTTTCCCAGTTTGCTAAGGGGTAGCTTTGGGTGGCCTGTGCTGTAGTTTCTCTGACACTTGGCTTATCCTTGTAGGAAGCAAAAAAATATTCTTAAAAACACTGCTCTTATTCCTAGGATGAGGAGTGTGTGCGGCTTGACAAAGAGCGACTGGCAGCTCGACTGGAGGGCCACAAAGAAGGCATTGTGCAGACGGAGCAGATCAGGCAAGTCTTGCTTTGTTTCTGATAACTGCTAATTCAAGAATTGTGATAATGCTCTCGACATGTAGGCCTTTCTAAAATGTGACACAGCAAAAATGGCCAACCATTGAAAAAACGTTATCTGCGGTGTAATTGCAGGGACAATGTGAGATTTGTTGCTAACTATTTCATCCAATATTGTTAATTGGGAAATGGAAATATTCAAGAGAAGTAGTCAGTGTTTAATGGTATCTTGTAGAAAAGGCACATGGACTTAAAATGTAGTGCATCTTCCGTATGAAGAGAGAGCTTATCATTCTTGGTGTTCCTGCTACTGGCTATGCAGCCTGATCTTAATCACGCTTACTCCAGTGTTGTAAATCCCACAGAATTCAGTGGGACTCATAAGTAAATAACGTCAAGATGCAGCCTGACACCTGGAAAACTGGAGAATTGCTGCTCACCTCTGGGCTTCTGGGCTTCATTACTACACCTATAAAATGGAGCCAAGGAGATTTAGGATTTTAAAGCTGGTGAATTGTTTGTACTGTTTACGAAAGAAAAATTCAGTATTTTGAGATTAGAAAGAGTCTATAGGTTCCTGGTTAATTCATGTAACTCAAAGTTTGACCACAGTACAGAGTTTTTAGGTATAAGGACTTAATTTAGCTTCTCCAAGAGTCCATGTATCCCATATAGGACAGCACCATACAGGATAGGTAAATTTCCCAATCCATCTCAGTGGATTCCGTGATACTATGTGCATGTGGGCACATGGAGCTAAGGGCAGAAGATTTGCAAACATACATCTTTTTCCTAAAGCTATATTCTTCACCTACACATTAATTGCAAAATACATGATAGCAGTAAGAAGTACGCTGCCTTTTTTGTATAAGAAGCTCATAAAAATTGCTTAAGAAATTGCTGTTTCCTGTTTCTCGGGCAGGGGGAGAAGTGTTGCATGCAGAGCTGGGTGAAATCAACAGTTTTCCAGCAAAAAGGAGGAAGTATTCTTTCACATTTGTGTGTGAGAGAGACTTGTTTACGGTTAAACATTGTTTCAGGTATAATTTTAAATTGCAATTCAATTTGTATTGAAGAAATTACTCGTTTATCAATTGTTCTGAGGTCAGGGAGCAGATCATTGAACCTGTCATTTGAAATCCAAGAGCTTTGAAAGTCCAGAAAGGTCAAGGTCATTTTGTCTAGCACTAAGGCAGCAGAGTACGGGACGCGGGTGGCGCTGTGAGTAAAACCTCAGCGCCTAGGACTTGCCGAACGCATGGTCGGCAGTTCGAATCCCCGCGGCGGGGTGCGCTCCCGTCGTTCGGTCCCAGCGCCTGCCAACCTAGCAGTTTGAAAGCACCTCTGGGTGCAAGTAGATAAATAGGGACCACTCTGGCGGGAAGATAAACAGCGTTCCGTGTGCTGCGCTGGCTCGCCAGATGCAGCTTGTCACGCGGCCACGTGACCTGGAAGTGTCTGCGGACAGCGCTGGCTCCCAGCCTATAGAGTGAGATGAGCGCATAACCCTAGAGTCTGGCAAGACTGGTCCGTACGGGCAGGAGTACCTTTACCTTTACCTAAGGCAGCAGCACCAGTCTTAAGACTGTGGAAAAGGACAACTATTTGTACTGTGTTTCTGGTTTTTCTTAGGTTTGTATGGACCCCCCCCCCCCAAGTTTTCCACTTGACAAGGGAAACTCAGAGAAACCACACATAATGTGAAACATGAGCTTACTGTTGCATGCAAATACATGCATTGGCTGTGTTTGAATGTAACAATAAGTGCCACGTCATTGAACAAGCCAGGATTCAGCTCACAGACATTCAAACAAACCATAGTCTGTTTTAGCTAATGTTGGCCTGTTGTCTGTCTTCTCTCTCGCACGTGAACCCATGCTACCCACAGCCTCTCTCAGCTGCTATGGTGAAGTCATCTGCACAGTGCACAGAACTGCCAAGCATTATTGCTTCACCATTACCATTGGCAAGAAACACTAATGCTTTCCTCCAAGAGTATCAGTCACTTTTGCCACAACTTTAAGGGGAAAGTCCTACAGTATTTCTTGCTTCCCTCTTTCCTTTGTAGGCTTATTAGCCCACTTTGTTAATCATTTCCTTCCAGTCTACCTTAACTAGTGTATTTCCTATTGTGGCCAATCCTTAAATAAGAAACCTTTCCCCCAGTACTAATTTTTTACTGTGGAGCAAGCACAATAATGGGTACAGTGGTACCTTTGTTTAAGAACAGCTTAGTTTATGAACAACTTGGATTAAGAATGCTGCAAACCTGGAAGTAGGTGTTTTGGTTTGTGAACTTTGCCTTGGAAGCAGAACATGTTTCACTTCCTGTTGAGTGTGTTCCATTTGTAAATTGAGTCTCCCGCTGCTATGGAAAAGCACGCCTTGGTTTAAGAACTCTTTGGTTTAAGAGCGGACTTCCAGAACAGATTAAGTTGGTAAACCAAGATACCACTGTCTTAGCGATGACTTGAACCCTTAGGACTTAAAAGGAAGCTGTTGCAGAAACAGAGTTTAGTGGCAAGTGGTGGTGGTTTTAGGTCACACTGTGCTAATCGCATCTGATCCTCTGCTAATATAAGAAAGAGTGCTTAGGCATGGATAAAAGTTCCTGCGTCCGTGAAAAGAAAAACCCTCACAAGAGCTTGCCAGTGGAGAGGTGTGTGAGGTACAGCCAGCTATGCAAAGTAATATTTGTGAGCTTTCTGTAAGTACCAAGCCTGGTGGGGCTTGCTGAATGCACCAACCAGCATTTCTAGCAAGCCTGCTTTGGGCAGGAATTGGCTGCTGTGCAAATGAGGAACTCCAGAGTGCAGCCAATCCCACTGGGACTTTATGTCACTACCAGTCAGCTGACTTGTGTTGACAGGAAGCATCACTTTCCAACAATTGGGAGCACACTTTTAGGCTTCTGATTGTTCCTTTGCCGCTGTATTTTACCTGCCCCACAACTGATGTCTCATGGGATGTCAGGTGTGGGGCAAATGTGTGGTTTGGTGATAATGGCCTTGTGGGCAAATTGGGCTTCAACTGAGGCCTCATTTGGCCCAGTTGCTGGAAGTTCTCACTCTCTGTCTCCTCCACACCCCATGAGCTTAAGGACACAGCATAAAAAGAAAGATGATTGGGAGAGACAAGGAAAAAAGCAAGTTTAGGCACTCATTTTTTATTACAACTATCAACTGGAGTGGAAAGAGTTTTAAGGAGAAGAGGGCCCAAAAAATGCTGGTCTCTGATATAATCCACATACAGTGGTACCTCGGGTTACAGATGCTTCAGGTTACAGACACTTCAGGTTACAGACTCCGCTAACCCAGAAATAGTACCTCAGGTTAAGAACTTTGCTTCAGGATGAGAACAGAAATCATGCTCTGGTGGCATGGCGACAGCAGGAGGCCCCATTAGCTTAAGTGGTGCTTCAGGTTAAGAACAGTTTCAGGGTTAAGAACGGACCTCCAGAATGAATTAAGTTCTTAACCCGAGGTACCACTGTAGTCTTAATGCTCACATACATATTTCTAATCTGTAGCTTAGTGTTATGTCTGAATCAGATAACAGTGTCTGGAAGGAAGGAAAGAACGAAAGAAAGAAAGCCAAACTTGGCCCTAGGGCTGTAAATTAGTTTTATCTCAATCTCTCAATATTGATACTTTTGAGATTTTTACAGTAAAACCGTAAGACCATGATTTATTGAGCTTGAAGATTTATGTGGTTTATCACTGGGACATTCATTTTATACCGTTGTTTGGTATAAAATGCTGGTTTGTAACTCTGGTCAATCTTTTCTAGATCCTTGTCCGAAGCCATGTCTGTGGAAAAAATCGCTGCTATCAAAGCCAAAATCATGGCCAAGAAAAGATCCACCATTAAGACTGACTTGGATGATGATATAACTGCTCTTAAACAGCGAAGTTTCGTGGATGCAGAAGTTGATGTAACTAGAGACATTGTCAGCAGGGAAAGGGTATGGAGGACTAGAACGACCATTTTACAAAGCACAGGCAAGGTAAGGACTTAGAATATTTGTGTCCCATCAACTGACAGATGATTCTATGTCTACCTTTGATGTTCAGTAAGGACAAGGGTCATTTTAGAGTTTGACCGTAGTAGTGCAAATACATATGTGTACACATAGCAGACCAGTCCTATGCGTGTTTTCTCAGATGTGTGCAACTACTGTATGTTCACTTGTACTTTCCCCACATAAACATGCAAATGGCTGCAGCGTAAGAACTGTCAATATACACCTCTGCAAATTTCCTTAGAAATTGCTTGTTTCTCAATCATTTCTCAGTCTCAATCATAGTTGAACCGTGATTTGGTGGTTGTCGTATGTATTTATTCATATCCTAACACTCTTTAGAAGACACACTTTTTTTTCTTTTTTAGCTTTTTGGTCTTGCTTAATGACACCAGAGTCTATAAAGTATGAAAACCGCTAAATGTTTTACCTTGTCATGCTCCTACAGCTGTTAACTCTTCTAGTTCAGTAAGGTACCAATGTTTTGCATGGTAAGTCTTAGGCCGGTACAACCCCTCCTCCTCCATTGACTGGATTCAATGATTCAGATCAGCCCTGAGCTGGGACTATCCCACAAATCCTTAAAAAAGCACAACCCACAAATCCTTAAAAAAGAAAAATTGTGTTTCTAATACCATTCCATATCTGAGAAATAAATGGGGGGAAATACAAAGATCACAAAAAAACCTCTGAAATAGAAAATAAATAACAATTTTAAGATTGCAAAAAAATAAACTGAAAACCAGAAAGTATTCCTCCTCCGACTTCCCATCCTCTCCTTCCATGGTTCCATTTCTCTATTTTTTTCCTCGCATTTTCTTGGTTCACCCCATCTATCACAACTACAGTGGTACCTCTAGTTACGAACTTAATTCGTCCCAGAGGTCCGTTTTTAACCTGAAACTGTTCTTAACTAGAGGTGTGCACACGATTTCCGTTCTTATCCTGGGGCAAAGTTCTCAACTCGAGGTAACTCTTCCAGGTTAGCGGACTTTGTAACCTAAAGTGTTTGTAACCTGAGGTGTTTGTAACTCGAGGTACTACTGTACTCGTATACACGTTAGTTTTTTCTTACCATGCTGAAAATCTCACCATCCTGCTAGGTTAATTGTTTGTTTATAATACTTTTCATATATTCAATAAAAAATATCCAGTCCTCCTTATATTTTTCATCATTTTGATTTCTTATTCTAGTGGTCATCCCTGCTAACTCTGCATATTCTAACAGTTTAATATGCCATACCTTTGTTGAGATCTTGTCTGTTTTCCATTTTGGGGCTAGTAATACACATGCAGCTGTTGTCGCATAGAGGAACACTTCTGTTGTGATTAACCCCAGCAGCTATGCTTCTGGATTTTTAGAGAAGGGTTTTTTAAACTTTTTTTTTTAGGTCATTATGGATCATTTCCCAGTATTTTTAAATTATACTACATGCCCACCACATGTGGTAAAATGATCCCTCTGCTGTCTTACATTTCCAGCAATTGCCCGTTGATGACCCACAAATCCTGATCACATTGCAAGAGGGAAAAAACCAGAAATGCCATTGACTTGCATTGGAAAGCCAAAATGCCTATATTTTGCTCCCCGCCCCCCCATAGGTGCATGAAATTTGGAGATATGGTAATTCATCAATAAGGGATTAACACTTCAAAGTTTCAGATGCTGGAGTAAACATGATTAAGACCAGGCTTCACAGCCAGCAGCAGAAACACCATGCTATTTATTTATATGGCGTGTGCACTATATTTTATGTTCATGGACCTTTTCTACAAGGTATCATTAACTACTGACAATTTCTTTTGTATATATCTATATTCCTGTTAACAGTATGTTATGAAAAACGAATTTCACACTGTCCCTGAAAGTACATTTCAGACTATACTGAGTTCACGGTTTTCAAGGGTTGTCCATTTTTTTGCCAGTACACATCTCAAAATACATAGAAAATGTATGATATGTTTTAACAAGCTACTGTACAAAATCCTGACGACAACAGCAATACCTTCTCTGAAAATTCTTGTTCCAAACTGTGACTCAGTGGAGGTGTGGTGATGTGACATAGGCCTGGCACATACCTATTGGAAAGGTTGCAGAGGAGGAATCTCTGCCAAGTGTTTTAGAAGAGTGGTTACTTGACCTGCCCATTTGTCTCGATGTGCAAACAAATATGCACATGTTGAATTTTGATGATTGTGGGTGCAGAAAGAATAAAGCAGGATGTTGGTTTTATGTAACACTGGAACAAGGATTTCATAGATTTGGTCACAAAGTTCCCGATGCTTTCTTCTTTGTCTCATCTTGAGCATGATTTCTCCCTTGTTGGGAATTGTATGAGTTTAGTTTTGTTTGCCTCTGATTTTAAAATAAAGCTTCTAAACTGACTATGTTCTTGAAGGTAAATATTAAGACTCTACTACCTGCAGTGATGGGACGCGGGTGGCGCTGTGGGTTAAACCACAGAGCCCAGGACTTGCCAGTCAGAAGGTCGGCGGTTCGAATCCCCACAATGGGGTGGGCTCCTGTTGCTAGGTCCCAGCTCCTGCCCACCTAGCACTTAGAAAGCACATCAAAGTGCAAGTAGATAAATAGGTACCACTCTGGTGGGAAGGTAAACGGCGTTTCCGTGCACTGCTCTGGTTTGCCAGAAGCGGCTAAGTCATGCTGGCCACATGACCTGGAAGCTGTACAACAGCTCCCTTGGCCAATAAAGCGAGATGAGCGCCACAACCCCAGAGTCGGTCACAACTGGACCAAATGGTCAGAGGTCCCTTTACCTTTACCTTTACCTGCAGTGATGCAGCATTGGCTTTCAAACTGTGCAAACAGAGTGACATTCTTTTTTAACAACAAGAACAACAGTGTTGTTAAAAAATAATGTCATTCTATTTGCACTGTTTGAAAGCCAGTCTGAACACTGGGGAAATCTCTGGGGGACTAGTGCTGTGTCTGTGAGATGTGGCTTTGAATTTAAATGCCAGTATGCTGTAGTGATTAGGGTGTCAGCTTAGGAACAGTGAGACCAGGGTTCAAATCCCCACGCAGCCATGAAGCTCACTTGGTGACCTAGGGACAGTCACTGCCTCTCAGCCTAACCTACCTCTGGGAATTAAATGTGGAAGTAGGGGGGGGCGGCATGTATGCTATGTTGAGCTCCTTGAAGAAAAGGTGGAATATAATTGCAATAATAATAATAAAAGCTGCGGTTTTGCTAGGATCTATGACATTGAAGTCTTGCCACTCTAATCACTGTATTGAAAACAAAATGTATGCCAAAGAGCAAGCTGTGCTGCTCATGCCAGGACACAGGAGTTTGAAATATTGACATGTTGGTTCAGATATCCTGGCAGCAATGTCTACAATTTAAAGACCATGTTCTGAGGAAGGAATGTTGCAGGGTCCTTGATATAATTCTCAGTATTGGCTACCTAAATATTCTGTTTTTGGTAGATGTGTATTTTACCTTAAACTAAGACAGCTGTGGTCTAAACCACAGAGCCTAGGGCTTGCCGATCAGAAGGTCAGCGGTTCGAATCCCCACGACAGGGTGAGTTTCTGTTGCTCGGTCCCAGCTCCTGGCAATCCTAGCAGTTCGAAAGCACGTCAAAGTGCAAGTAGAAATATAAGTACCGCTCTGGTGGGAAGGTAAACAGCGTTTCTCTGCGCTGCTCTGGTTCGCCAGAAGCGGCTTAGTCATGCTGGCCACATGACCCGGAAGCTGTACGCTGGCTCCCTCGGCCAGTAAAGCGAGATGAGCGTCGCAACCCCAGAGTCATCTGCGACTGGACCTAACGGTCAGGGGTCCCTTTACCTTTACCTTTACCTTTAAGACTTAAAGCATGGGAGAGTTGAAGTTGGATCAGGACCAACTGATAAATCAGTCTGGTTTGTAGATCATTGGCCCCTGTTCTTAACTGTTTTTTCATGATAGCAACAGAAGGATGCTCCTCCCTCTTAATTTAGACTTGACCTATGGAAGTTCCATGGTTTTTCATTTGGAAAGTAAGTTCCCTCACCATCTCTGCTAGTTATTATTCTGTGCTACTTTGCCCCAAGCCACCTATTTTCTACTTGGTGGACTCTTGTTCCAGCAAAAAGAAAATTCTATAAAGCTGAAGTCTGCCCACCCCTGACTTAAACTGTTAGAAGAACAAGATGTTTTAAATGTTTGGGGCAAAGGTTTTGAAAGTAAGCTGAAATTGCTTTGTGCAAAATGTACCAGTACTGTACATGGAAGGTTGCCTGCAATGTGTCCCTTATTTGGTAACATCTAGTGACAGGCTCATCAAATGATGAGAATGTGCACTGAAATACTGCTATAATGATGGACTACAAGTTGGGCGCTGCTTGTGTCAGTATATCCACATTATTTCTGACAAACGTTATGGTGGCGTCTTATAGCAGGAATATATCATAAGCAGTCCTGGGGAAGGGGCAAAGCAGGACAGGTTTTTTGTGGGTAAGCCAGTGAAGTGAGGAATCACATTATGATATGGGCAACCATAAGTATAGTTAATGTTAAGCATGAATGACCTGCATGCCGGTGATCACTTCTCAATTGTGAGTGGCAGTGGTTGCTGCTCATGGTTTAGTGAAAGACAAACCAAAAGTTGGGTTCAGCTGGCAGAACAAGCAAAAAGTGGGGATATTTGAGCAAGGTGTGCTTACACCCTCAAATTACTTAGAATTTGGAAGCTATAAAGCTTCTAATGTATGAAATATATTTGCAGAGAAAAATTAAAAATGATCAACACTGTATTATGTGTTCCTCTTTTCCTTTTCTTTTTGTATTGTTGCTTTTCCTCTTTCTATTACTAGCCTTTGCTCCTAATTCCATTATTGAATTCATATATTGGCCTTCAGGTATTAGTAGGGGTATACATACGTTATTCATGGCTCTCTAAGGCAGTTCCCTTTAGAATTTGATCATTGTAGCTTTATCCAAACTCTTACCCTTGAATACTAGATTTCATTCTTTTCATTTGTTAACTGGAACATTTCAGATGACCTCTAACGCACCCGCAACATTTTCTTTCTCGTGTCAGTAAGCTTAACCTTGTTTCGCTGCAGTGCCTGACAGTGAGTTAGTTTGTTCAAAGAGAACTTCATTCTCAAAGCAGTCTCTGTAGTAGCTAATAATGCAAGAATTCTGAATTCTCAAAAGGCCGCCCTTATAGTGAAGGTGCTGGGTTGCCTTTTAAGATGCTGAGGTTTTTTCCAAATCCACTTTGTAGGTCTGCATCTCAAAGCTCTAAGGATACAAAAGAAGAATCCCCTTTCTTCTCCTCACAGACAGTTTTCTGAATGAGCACTAGATGGTGGTCTTGTTCCACACATGATAAAATTATTCGCTTGATGGAGTCTGAGAACCAAAGGAATCAATGTGCACTTGGAGCTCTAAGAATGATTTTTCCTGCTGTGAGCTCATTCCAATGACAAATTTCAATAATGTTAACATGTCCAACATTTTGAGTTAGGAGTCTCATGCATGTTTAGATCGAGGCAATTTGACGACCAGGGGGAAAAATCCATTTTAAATCATTGCCATCAATTAAGTTTTTCAATCAGTATATATCCTGAATAAAGTACATGAATTAGTTGCTTAAGCAATGAAAGCATATTGGTATGACACTAAATAGTCTTTATTTCACCTAGGAGTCCACAAATTCTGACTACTAACACTAACCAGCTTGTGGTCCTCAAACAATTTAATATTTACATTTCAAAACAGATATCTGTTTCACCAGGCTATGAATAACTCAACCTTTATTTAGGCCATGGGTTTTGAGGCTTTGCCCAACCCAGATAATTTTGGACTACAACTCCCATCATTCTTTGCTATTGGCCATGCTGATTGGGAATGCTGGGAATTGAAGGTCAACATCATTTTGAGAGGCATAGATTAGGTAAAGGTAAAGGGACCCCTGATCGTTAGGTCCAGTCGTGACTGACTCTGGGGTTGCGGCGCTCATCTCGCTTTATTGGCTGAGGGAGCCAGCGCACAGCTTCCGGGTCATGTGGCCAGCATGACTAAGCTGCTTCTGGCGAACCAGAGCAGCGCACGGAAACGCCGTTTCCCTTCCCGCCGGAGCGGAACCTATTTATCTACTTGCACTTTGATGTGCTTTTGAACTGCTAGGTTGGCAGGAGCTGGGACCGAGCAACGGGAGCTCACCCCGTGGCGGGGATTCGAACCGCCGACCTTCTGACTGGCAAGTCCTAGGCTCTGTGGTTTAACCCACAGCACCACCCGTGTCCCAGGCATAGATTACCCATCCCTGATTAGATCTATGAGTACATGAAATGACTTTATGGAGATTTTAAGAAGCAGTAACCTTTTGGCATTTTGAAGACTGAACATTTTAAAGGAAAAAAATGGTGTTATATATTGTAGTAGATCAAATACGTAACAAACAGAAAATTCTTAATCCTGTTTGTAGAATATGTCACACTTTAAAGAAATATAATCTGAATCCTGTATGTAGCGAGGGGAGTAATTTATGTTTATATTTATACCTTAAGCAATAATACTTTTGCAAAACTGTTTAGTATGGAAAATAAATAATTAAAACATTAAACAATTTTTAAAAACACATTGAACATAATAAATCAAGTTTGGGTTTGTTTTTTTAAAAAAAGACTGAATTCTGAGCTTTAGAAAGTTAAATATATTTTTCAACTGTACAGTGCAGGTTTAGCAAATGAGTTTGCCCATAGGCTTGATTGCAGAAGTGATAAAGCCCAATGGGGGATTTGTATGGCAAAATTTGGTTGGTATTCTGGAACAGCAGAAGTGCTGGATGGGGTTATAAAGTAAAGGACCCCTGGACGGTTAAGTCCAGTCAAAGGCGACTATGGGGTTGTGGTGCTCATCTCGCTTTCAGGCCGAGGGAGCTGACGTTTGTCCACAGACAGCTTTCTGGGTCATGTGGCCAGCATAACTAAACCGCTTCTGGCACAATGGGACACCGTGACAGAAACCAGAGCACACAGAAATCCTGTTTACCTTCCTGCTACAGCAGTACCTATTTATCTACTTGCACTGGTGTGCTTTCGAACTGCTAAGTTGGCAGGAGCTGGGACAGAGCAATGGGAGCTCACTCCATCACGGGGATTCAAACCACCGACCTTGAAGTTGGCAAGCCCAAGAGCCTCAGTGGTTTGGACCACAGCGCCACCTGCGTCCTGGATGGGACTAACAGATTGCAGCCCTTGCTCTTTTCCTGCCCACTTCAAGTGGCATAGGGAGCCCGAAGTGTCCAGCTTTGGTGGCCTAGCTGTGGAAATACACTTCAGCCTCTCCCTTGCAACACACGATTGTGCCCTTGCTCACAGTTTGGAAGTCAGTGTACTGAACTATTTTGTGTAAGTTGCTACGCTGCCACCATCTGTTGCCACGTATGTGTGTACTTACTGAGCATCACTTCATTCTAGGTCTAATTGTCTGGAGCAGATGCTTATTTGTTGCACATAAATGTGCCCAGGCATAACAGATGGACATTTGGTGTGTGTGTGTGTGATGCTACTACAATAGTGTATTCAGCTGAAGAAATGCAAATAGGAGCTTCTCAGCCTACAGGCAGTGGAGCACATGTTGGCCTGCCAAGAACTTCTCAAACCACGCAAAGCTTGAGCCTCCTTATTTCCAGCCACTTATGTATTCTGTGACTTCAGCCAAAGATCTTCCCCCTCCTGCACAGTTACTAGTTGTTGCTGAAGATGCCATCTGACTGTAAGGCCATAAGTATTGGAAATTGCAGTTTGTGGGAAAGTGGGTGGAAAAATAAAATTCGATATAGCTTAAAGTAGGTTCATGGTAAGAGAACTTGTTTAGCAATAATAATAATAATAATAATAATAATAATAATAATAATAATTTATTATTTATACCCCGCCCATCTGGCTGACTCTCCCCAGTCACTATGGGCAGCTCCCAATCAAGTGTTAAAA
Source organism: Podarcis tiliguerta (assembly GCF_965153285.1). NCBI lineage: Eukaryota > Metazoa > Chordata > Lepidosauria > Squamata > Lacertidae > Podarcis > Podarcis tiliguerta. Next base: position 80,295,329 of record NC_139539.1, read on the forward strand.
ACAATACAGCGTTAAATATTAAAAAATTCCCTGAACCGGGACCGCCTTCAGATGTCTTTTAAAGATAGGATAGCTGCTTATTTCCTTCACATCTGAAGGGAGGGTGTTCCACAGGGTGGGAGCCACAACCGAGAAGGCCCTCTGTCTGGTTCCCTGTAACCTCACTTCTCGCAATGAGCAACTTGTCAGACTTCATTGTAAAGCAGTGCTAAACAGATTATTTGGAAATAAACTGGGCAGGAGTCATGCTTCTGGCCATATGGAAGGAGTGGAGGAGGAGCTGGACACTGTGCTTAACTTTGCTAAAGTTAATACAAATCATGCTAAACTATTGCTTAGGGTTACATACGGATGAGTACATGCTCCCAGTTCTGTTGAAGTAATTTCTACCTCTAGTAGAACAATTTGTTTTGAGTTGAACCTGTTTACAGTACAGAAATAATATCCTAATACAGTAGGTTGCCTTAAGCAGGTACAGTGGTACCTCGGGTTACATAGGCTTCAGGTTACATACGCTTCAGGTTGCAGACTCTGCTAACCCAGAAATAGTACCTTGGGTTAATAACTTTGCTTCAGGATGAGAACAGAAATCGTGCTCCGGCAGCGTGGCGGTAGCAGGAGGCCCCATTAGCTAAAGTGGTGCTTCGGGTTAAGAACAGTTTCAGGTTAAGAACGGACCTCCGGAACGAATTAAGTACTTAACCTGAGGTACCACTGTATTGGAGTCCATTTTGAGGGGGCAAAGCACAAATAAAATAGTTCTCTAAACCCTTGAGTTAAAAAGCATTTTCCTCATTTTAAAAGAAAACACTAGAAAATTTCAAAAAGGCTGAAAAAATACACCATTTCCCCATTTCTCTTGCCCATCTCATTAGCTCCACTGCAGTTAATGTCGGTGCCAAAAGTTGCTTAACCGTGATTGAAGTAGAAGAGCAAAGCTTCTTCAGGGAGGAATCTGAGTGTGCATTCCCAAGGGCTGGCTCTTTGTTTGCTAACTGCAGTAAGCAAGGGAGCTAGCTAGCATTATATCTGCACTGGACCTTCTATTAAAAAATACAGTTCATTTAGAGTCTTTTAAATGTGGTATAGACTTGAACTGTCCGTTCATTCCTATATCATTAATTCCAGCTGCTTCTGAAGATGACTTTATGCAGCAGACTTGAATGAGATGGTCAGGTTTTTGTTTTTTTTAATGGAATGGAATTACTACCGCAAGGGGCCCTGGGTTACTCTCGTGTAGTTTTAAAGCACACATCAACGTGCAAGACAGGCACATTACTGAGTATATAGCACACTTAGAACTTTGCAGCTTGTGTCTGGTTTTGATGCTTTAATGTTTCCATACTTAATAGGAGAGAACCATTTTGCATTATAAATGTTTTGCAGGGAGCTCTGCTACTGAATACATTCATTATTACTTAGAATTATCGGTAATGGAGGACATCTGTTGTGTACATATGCCATTCAATATGAAGTGCATCTTGAGAGTTGATGTAAATTTGTTAAATATGTGCCCTTTTAAATATGACTGATATTAGCATTATATGCTGCTTTTAAACAGCCTAATATGGTTTACTTATGCTGCCTCATGCTGAGCTCCTTTTAATAGGGTTAACATAGTAATTTTCTTGGTTTGAAAGGCCTATATTATGTTTTTCTTGCTTCTTACACATTTGTGCACATCCCGAGTCGTCATTTGTCTAGTGTACCTAGCTTTTTATGCTTTAAGGCAAGATCCAATATTAGTCATGTTTGGAGTAGACCCATCGAAATCAACATACCTAAGTAATTTACAACTAGATTACCAGATTACTAGTATTTTTGCCCTGCATCCAGGTTTATGTACCCTCCTTTTATGCTGCCAGGTGGTCAGGATATAGTTTAGTTACAGAACATTTAAAATTTAAAATATCTTAAATATATATTCTAGTTGAAACTCCCTTTTTGTGGACGCTCTTTCCTTAATTGTTGGCCACCTCTGTACGAGAAAGAGCTGTTGCTATTCCTGATGGTGTAGAGTAAAGCTTCCAGAAAAAAATATACATTGGTACCTCTGGATACGAACGGAGCCCCGTTCGCATCCTGAAGTAAACGTAACACGTGTCTGCAGGTCGCGTTTCGCCACTTCCGTGCATGTGTGTGACGTCATTTTGAGTGCGCATGCACGAGCAGCGAAACCCAGAAGTAATGCTCTCCGTTACTTTCGGGTCGCCGCGGAGCGCAACCCGAAAATACTTAACCTGAAGCTACTTCAACCCGAGGTATGACTGTATTCTTTCCGCTTTTCAAATCTTTAATGGAGTTTGAATCAGAGCCCCAGATTTCAGAGCCATGGAGCATTTGAGTAAGCCCTTTGCTACCAACTATCTTTAGGGATGGTTCAGTCAGCTGACCTTCCTTTTGGTAATAGGATTTCATCAGTGCCCCTATGGTTTTCTGTGCTTTGACTTTCACTGTCTCCATATGGCACTTCCACAAGAGGATTTCATTAAAGAGTGCACCCATGTATCTAAATGAGTGAGTTTGTTCTATGGCCTGCTGATCCAAGCATCATCTCTACGTAGGTCTGTGTCTGCCAAAAATCATAATGTTGGTCTTAAGAGTAATTTGTAGCTAGGCTTTCCTGTTTACAGTATGTGCTAAACACCTCCAAGAGATTTTTGAGGAAAGAGAGAGGGGTACTAAATAATCTGCATACATCAAGATTAAGATCTTTCTGTCTCTAATTACTGAAGAGGGGAAGTTTGCATTGGCTAAATAGGCATCAAATCATTAATATAAAAGTTAAAAAGAGTGGGAGCCAGAATGCAATCTCACTTTACTCCTTGTGACGTTTTAAAATCACCAACCATACCACCCTTTAAACCTACTCTGAGCCTCATTTCTGCATAGCCGTATACTTCGTGAATCAATAGGGGAAGTCTGCATTTGATATTGGCAATTTGAAATTTCTCCCATCTGTTTCGATAAATAGAGTCAAATCCTGCAGAAAGATCAATAAAGGCTACATAAGGATTTTTCTTAATGTTCTAGGATATATTTTTATAATATGGTTCATAGTAATACATTGATCAATGGATAGGTAAGGTAAAGACTCCTGGACAGTTAAGTCCAGTCAAAGGCAACTATGGGGTTGCGGCGCTCATCTCGCTTTCAGGCTGTGGGAGTTGGCGTTTGTCCACAGACAGCTTTCCAGGTCATGTGGCAAGCATGACTAAACCGCTTCTGGTTCAATGGAACAGCGTGACGGAAACCAGAGCGCACGGAAACTCTGTTTACCTTCCTGCCACAGTGGTACCTATTTATCTACTTGCACTGGTATACTTTCAATCTGCAAGGTTGGCAGAAGCTGGGGCAGAGCAACGGGAGCTCACCCCATTGCATGGATTCAAAACGCTGACCTTCTGATTGGCAAGCTCAAGAGCCTCAGTGGTTTAGACCACAGCACCACCCGTGTCCCTGTATCAATGAGTATACGAGAGTATTACATGTAATGTAGTGTGGGAAGCCCTCCCCTTTGGAATTCCCTACCAGTAGAAGTTCAATAGGGACCACTTTTGCCTTCTTTCTGATGTCTTCTGAAAACTGTACTATAGGCAGTCTGTCACAATTTGTATTACTCTTTTTAACCTACTGATCTACTGATGTTTTGTTGATATTTTATTGATAAATATGGGATGACTTCATTATTCTTTATGTTGTAACACATAGGAGCATTGGGTGGAGTTCATAAAACCTCTTCGCATTTCATGGAGAGAAAGATTATTGTAATTAATTAGAACGTATGCTCTAGTGTTCATGTAGACACACATTTTATCAAATAGATTTATATCCTACGTTTCCTCCGAAATGAGCCCAGGGTTGCAAGGGTCATTTACATACAAAGGTCACTAACTAAACTTCACACCTGCCTTTTCCTCCACTTGTACCAAGCTGAAGAAAGGAAACTGTCATCAAGTGTTAAGAGGAGGTTATTTGTCACTAGATACTTTGTATTTTCTAAGCATTAAAGTCTCTCTTCCTTTAATACATTTGTGCAAAGAGACAGAAACTGGAAATATGACAACTCATGTGCATGTGCAAATTGAATAAAAGCTGTTTCACATGCTACTTATTATCATTTACTGTCTGAAAATGTGCAAACGGTAAGAGACAGAAGAGTGGCAGAAAATGTTCAGTGGTTTTGTCAGTTGCATTTCTCAAAACTGTGGCTTCTAGCTATACTTTGTAGTACACTGTATAGATGTAAATTTATATACCACACTTTTCTGTTATGCACTGCTTTAGAAGACACTGGTTAACAGATAAATAGTATAACATTCAATCTCTTGTGTTCTAGAACTTTGCCAAGAACATTTTTGCAATTCTTCAGTCCGTCAAAGCAAGAGAAGAAGGCCGTGCACCTGAACAAAGACCAGCACCAAATACTGCACCAGTGGTAAGACTTATTCCTCAGTAAGGGATTTGGGTTTAATTAAAAAGCAAAAGGATTCAGGTACTAAGCATTTAATTGCAAAACAGATACCTTTAATACTGCTTCCCATATATTTTGTCATGGCAATAGTTTGAATGTCCATATTACAGAAGTGAGGTTTATGTGAAGATTTACACTCTGGAAGAAATTATGTAGACAATTGAAACAGAATGCTTGCTAATTTTAAAAGGACTTTGGCAATGTTGGCACTTGTACTTTCCTTAAAATTCCAAGTACAGTCAAACCTCAGTTCCCGAATGCCTCGGTTATCGTATGTTTCAGCTCCCGAACGCCGAAAACCCGGAAGTAAGTGTTCTGGTTTTCAAACGTTTTTTAGAACCTGAACATCCAAAGCTCTTGCAACTAGGCAGAAGCTGCGCCTTGGTTACTGAACGTTTTGGAAGCTGAATAGGCTTCCAGAAGGGATTACGTTCGACATCTGAGGTTTGACTGTAGCAACATTTAAAAAAAAAAAAAAAAAAGAATCCAGAATAAACGTAGGAAGCGTTTGAATCAGTATACTTGTGTGAAATAAAACAGATTTATTCAAAAACAAGGGCAGCATCCAACAAAATAGTTCTGTTAATGCAAGGATTTCAGTTTGTGCAGCGGAAGTTGCTCTCCCTGCAAGCCCTACACCCACCCTAAATCTGCTCCAGAAGCCTGGAATAACCCCCAGAACAGGTTTAGTGTGCAGATTGGGAGAAGAGAAGGAGGAGAAATTATATTGTGCAACCAAATGTCCCTGTGTTGTATACTGCCCCAAATTCCAAATTGGTGTAGATTCTACTAACAAGACTCCCTAAAATTCTATTATACTGTTTAGTTTTATTAATAGTGGATCTGTTACAGAGGGTACTTTAATTACTACTCTTTCTGGATGGCATTCTGCTGTGGACCTTCGTTGGCATATCTCAGCTCTTCTTCTATCCCCCTGCTGTTTCCACGCCTTTCTGTGTTTTCCGTGCTTAGTTAGGATAGAGCTTGTTTATCTAGAATCAGCAAGGTGACCAGGACTTAAAACCAATGGCAGTCTGGTGTTACAAAGTAATGATGATGAGGCACAATACCTGGTGGTTGAGTTGGCTCAAATTCCCACTTTCCAAAATTCATTTTTCTAGTTGTACCAAAGTCCGGCGCACTCTTTCCATTCTTGCCGTAACTTGCATGTAATGATAAGATGACGTCCAGAACTGCGATGGCCACTTGAACATTGAAATGGATGAGACTTTGTTTCACGTACACTGTACCGAATGATTGAAACCGTGTTAGTAAATGGCCTATGCAAAAGATGGATGAATTGGAATTTGCTGCCCCATTAGGCTGACAGCATTTCAATTACACTTAGGAAAAGCTTCCACTCCTCCCAAGTTTGTACTTAATCTGTGCATCTCAGTTCCAAATGGCGTTTACTTAGCAATAAACCCCTCTGACTTGGTGGAACCTGTATACCTGTTCTCAGTGTTAGCAATTTTGGTTAGAAAAGGCAAATTGGTTGGCAGTCAATTTTGATTATTAAGGGTTGAAAGATCAATAAAAGCTACATAAAGATTATGTATTCCATTCTTTCTCTTAGGTTTAATTCATAAGTTGTTGGATTAGTTTGAGAACTACTGACCCTTGCCATGCCAATAACATTTCTAAATATTAACCATGTGGATCAATTCAATAATGGTGTTGGAACCACTTTTATCCATCTAATCTGTTTTGGGGTTTTGTTCGTTTGTTTTTTGTTTTGGTTTAGGAAAGCTACAATGGCACTGGGATCAGGCAACTGGAAAACAGCTCTTGCATTGCTTTGCTAACTCTTTAAATTGAGCCTCACTTAGTACAGGATGATATTGTGCTAAGTTTAGAAGACCTTTCCACTAGTTTTAGAAGTCAGTGGATAAGCTTAAATAGCAAATCAGGTTTAATATGAAATACCTTTGAATATATTAAAATAGTAAGAGTTGAATCCAAATACAGTTTTGTGCTAGTGAACATTTAATGTTCCGTTAGATGGGGAACATGGTTTTTCCCCCAACTTTGCTGCAACCCTCTGCTTCATATTTAATAGGGTTTCTTGACATGCAAAAACAGCTTTTCAAAGCGTTCAGGAGCCTGCAGAGCTAGGAGGAAGTGGCGAAAAGCAAGTGTATTGATTGCATTAAGCAAATCCACTGGCTATAACCCAAAGTAAATTCTGCATCATCATTTCACATATCGTAATAATATCCTAAGTGTAATTTTTTTTTTTTTTACTTACATTAGGATGCCACAAAACTCATACTTTACATTTTTGTTTTCAGGATCCCACTTTGCGCAACAAGCAGCCAATTCCAGCGGCCTACAACAGATATGATCAGGAAAGGTTTAAAGGAAAGGAAGGTAAGTTTACTTGTGTTACCTGTTTTCAGTGTCAGCAATTTTGATTGGGAGAGGGCACACACGATAAGTAAAACAGTACAGTGGTACCTCGTGTAACGTACCGGCCCCCTTATGAATGCTGCGGGTTACGCGCTCCGCTAACCCGGAAGTAGATGCCCCTTGTTGCAACCTTTGCCCTGGGATGCAAGTGGAAGTCACACTCTGGCGGCGCGGCAGCCAGCAGGGGGCACCATTAGAGAAAGCGCACCTCATGTTATGAGCGGTTTCCTGTTACAAACGGACCTCCGGAACGGATTAAGTACGTAACACGAGGTACCACTGTATGCTTATTTTCAAATCCCTGGAGTTGACCGTGTTGATCAGAAACCTGTATCCGAAAAAGTAGCAGATTAATGGGGAAAATGAAATAAGACATAGCTATTAAGAAGCAAGGGACGCGGGTGGCGCTGTGGGTAAAACCTCAGCGCCTAGGACTTGCCGATCACATGGTCGGCGGTTCGAATCCCCGCGGCGGGGTGCGCTCCCATCGTTCGGTCCCAGCGCCTGCCAACCTAGCAGTTCGAAAGCACCTCCGGGTGCAAGTAGATAAATAGGGACCGCTTACCAGCGGGAAGGTAAACGGCGTTTCGTGTGCTGCGCTGGCTCGCCAGATGCAGCTTGTCACGCTGGCCACGTGACCCGGAAGTGTCTGCGGACAGTGCTGGCTCTCGGCCTATAGAGTGAGATGAGCGCACAACCCTAGAGTCTGGCAAGACTGGCCCGTACGGGCAGGGGTACCTTTACCTTTTTATTAAGAAGCAAATGGTACTTTTAAAATAGTAAATACCTATATTTGAATTTTACGAATTCCCGATATGTCATATTCATAGTTTCTTTGCTGATAGTACCAATCAGCTAGACAGTTCTGACACTTGGTACTTAAATAATCATCTTTTCTTTATCAACTCTAGAAAAGCTGAGGTAATTATTTCAGTTCTGCTTTCCTGTTAAACAAAAGCCTAGTTTCCTGATAAATTATATCCCTAGAGTGTCTCCATTAATTAATATGTTATTGGGAAGAGTCTCTCTTTCCACCTCTCTCCAGAGAGGTGTAAGAATAAAATATGTCAGACACTCATTTTCTGTCATCTGTGTGTACGTACCTCTGTGTGTACGTACGTGTACCAGTTGCCACCACAATTTGTCATTCTACATTGTGGCCACTGAGTTGTATCCATATGAGAGCCCTCCACTGATGGAAGGTTCCAGCACAACCTCTGAACATATTGCCACCAGCTCCACAAATTAAGGATCAAGATGATTCTGAGTTGGCACTGCAGATCTTGTCTTCTTAAATCAGGATTTTAACCTGCTTTAGGCTGCAATTTCCACTTGTCAGGAGTGAACTCTGATTAGCACTATCATCCACAAACCTTAGAATGGCTGGGAGGGACTCATGCTCAAGAGTAGAGGGGTTGCTGGTAATAGGGATTGCAGAATCTAGGCCCCTTAACTGTAGCTGCATTGTGTTGGCCCCAAATGAAGAGGCCCCAATTGGCTCTGGCTCTTCTGCTATCACAAAATTTCGCTGCCGGGTGTTTTATTTTTTCATCTAATGTTCTGTGGCTTGATGTCTTGTGAAATGATGCTTTAAATATAAAGGTAGCTTATACATTTAATAAGTGTACTGAAAGGAACCACAGGCTAGCTGAGCTTGGGTAAACATGGAATCAGACACTCAGAATTTCTTTCCAAATGATTGGCATGCCATACAGGTGGCCGTGTTCTTGTTCATGTGAACAATTATTACAGCTCTAGTTGAATAATTACCGTTCTGCCCATTTTATATGCGCTTTGACAATGTTAGTTATTGTTTTTGGCATCTGTCTGTCTCAAGAGACAATGGAGCATGGCTCTGAGGGTGAAGTCTAATGATGCATTAGCAGCACCTAAGTGATTTTCCCAGGATGCACGCCTGGGCAGTGTGTATGGAGGTCCTGGGCTGCCCAGATGACAAGACTCCCCTCACAGCCTCACTGATGGAGTCCAAAGGAAAGCAGAGCAATGCATTTGGCACCAGCTTGGCTGCAGGAGTAGCTGGAAAGAAGTGGGCAAGGCGCTATCTTATCATCTTCAGGACTCCATTCTGGATTTGTGTAGCATTTACTCCTTAGTCTTTTCTCCTCCTGAAGATACCCCACAAGGCAGCAGAAGTTTAGTACTGGAGTTTTCCTTCTCCTGGATATGCAGTGTTCAAAACTCCCATTGTTCTAGGCGCATTTTGCAACAGGGAATTTCATTAGCACAAGCTGTTTGTAAGCTTTGTGTGCAGTATTGCACTTAAGATTTCAGATTAAAACTGCAGAGTGGAAGGAAAGGAGGACCTTTTTCTACCTTCCCACTTCCAGCTACTCTCTGAAGTAGAAAGAGACCCTCTTAAGAATATTAGGGGGTGGGCAGGGGAAGAACTAGACCATGTGAAAAATGAACATAATATTTTAGCTGCAGTTCATTCATTTTCAGCTTTGTATTCTTGTTATAAAAATAGCATGCCCAGACATTCCATTTTTGCGCCCGTAACCTAGGTCTAAGGTGCCATATGGCTCCTAGCTTTCATATATCAGTTTCTAACACTGTAGATGGGCTGCCTTCCTAGGTTGATGGGCCCTACCTGTCCTTCACTTCCCTGTGAAGGACATGCAGAAAATGCCTTCTTGACCATTGGTCCCACTATTGGTCTCATCCGCTCAATCCACCAGAGAAGTCCCAAACTCACTGAGCGTTTGAGATCCATCAGCTACCTTTATTTGGTTTAGCCAGCCAGTCAAATCCTTTTCTGGGGTGTGACTTCTATTGCATGCTGACAGCTTCTAGGAGCCACAGGTGAGAGCTGCGTGCACATGGGGACCAAAGGTGGGCAAACTACCCCAGAAGGAGCACGACGTGTTCCCCACCAGAGGTACTACCCTCATATACCCCGTGTTAGCTAATATAACAATGCTATATCCTTAGAATGCACAATACTGTAGTGCAGAATTACCATTGCTCCAGTATACTGGGCAAAGATGGTGGTGGAATTCAAAATTTGCTGCCTGTAACATATACAGTATGCAACTCCTCTTCAGCAAACCTCATGCTGCCTTTGCACAGTGTGTCTGTCTATGCTATCACTCCCCATGCCTTCTGTAATGGCAATCCAGTTTAGTTAATGCCACGTCCTTTAGTCTGTTGCATGCTTTTCAGGCATGCTTTCTGTTAAGACTGTGTTGTTCAGTTTTTCTGGTTTGAAGAAAACAATGGAGATTGGATTGCAGAGTGTATTTCCCCCACAGCTGGTAATAGCTTTGTAAAAAGGAAATATTCACATCCTTTCTAAAGCGATTTTGTGTCCTCAAAGATTATAAGAACAGAGTCACGGCTTCATATCTTGTGAATAAAAAGCCCTATGGGTTTAACAGAGCATGGTAATAAACACTGGCAAACCTTTAAGCAGAATACATCAGCCTTTGACAAAGTACAAGTAATTTTTTGGAAATGGTTACTGTCTGATAAAAATAACTCTGTCTCTGTGACACACCAAACATTCAAGTGGAAAATGTGATTAAGCTGCAAAAACAGTAAAGACCTCTAACTATCATCACAAGATATCTATTGCCCTCAGCCTTCTTTCCTTAAAAAAAAAAAAACACCTTCAAAATCTCCTTAATGTTACCCAGGTCTTGTAGCATTGCTGTATACTTAATTTTTTTTTGCTATGATTCTCTCATTTCATACAAATTAATTCTGATAGCTTATTTTTTTAAGCTGCTTTAAAATTTGTTTTTTTATGTTCAAAGCTGATTTGAGCATTCATTTATATTTGTATTGAATTATTCATTTTTATGGCATAAGTCGTGTGGTGAAGCAAAAGTACTAAATATTTTAATGAATGCAAAAATGAATGGGGTGAAGAAGAAAATCTGATACAGAAAGAAGAAATTCCATATTGCTCTCAATCAGCAGTTGAATGTCAACCTGATGTCAACTGGATGAGCATTTGCATGTGTTAACTGGAATAGTTGCACTATACTGAAAAATATACATTGCAGGCAGGTAGTGTGCATGCAGATATTGCAGCAGGCAGCTTAGCCGTTTCCAGAGGAAGGAACCCCCCTGGCATTGCCACCTGTCTTCTGGTGGTGTGGGGAGTAGAGCTGGCTAGGGTTGGGGGTGGGTTCCCCCCTTACAACCCTGCAACCGGGGATGGGGGTGGCTTAGTAGACTACAGTATAGTGTAAACGTAACTTTTATATTCCTGCCAACCTAGCAGTTTGAAAGCACATCAAAGTGCAAGTAGATAAATAGGTACCGCTCCGGCAGGAAGGTAAACGGTGTTTCTGTGCGCTGCTCTGGTTCGCCAGAAGCGGCTTAGTCATGCTGGCCACATGACCCGGAAGCTATACGCCGGCTCCCTCGGCTTATAAAGCAAGACGAGCGCCGCAACCCCAGAGTTGTCCACCACTGGACCTAATGGTCAGGGGTCCCTTTACCTTTACCTTTAACTTTTATATGCTCTGGAAAACACAAAAAAGTGTGACTTGCTTTATTGCGTTCCTCGTTTTGGAGGGATGGCCTGTAACCAGACTATCCAAGGCATGCCTGTATATAGTTATAAACTAGCATTATGATGGGTGGGTGTGTATGAAGGAGAGGGAAGATTCATGTATTGCTCTTGCCTGTTGGTACAGTGGTAACTTGGTTTTCGCGCGTCTCGGAAGCTGAATTTTTCGGTTTTCAAATGCCGATAACCCAGAAGTAATTGCTTCCATTTTCGAACGCGCCTTGGAAGTTGAACGGCTTCTGCGTGTTTTTCAATTTTTCCAATTGAACTTGCAGCCAGCCCTTTTTGCCTCAGTTTCAGAAGTTGAAAGTGCATAGAAATCAATGAATTACACAGGTAAAGCAAATAAGCACAATTAAGGACATCATTAGGATGTCCTTACTCCCTTTCTCCCTACTCCCATTAACTCAGTTATTAAGACTCAATCCTTCTGCTCTTTCCGTTGCCTCATTCTGAATTGCATTTCTTGGTCAACCTGGGGTCTTGATGGAACTTTGTAAACCAGCTGACATTCACAAACAATTAATATAGTGTTTAATGTGTACACTGTAAGTTGTCTTTACCATGTTTTTTCCTCACCAGAACTTTCTTAGGCTGACTTTTTCTATTTTTGTGACAGAGAATGGATGCTGAAAGTGTCCAGACTGATTGCCTTTTTGCCCAACTTAAGTTTGTAATAGGTGGAAAATATAAGCAGTATTTCTGGTGGTCACTGTAGTCTTCAGAAAGTTCTTTTCCGTTTAGCATGTAAGGCAGCCGGTAGGAACCCCAGTTACTAATTGGGTTGGGGGGGGGGCTGTGAATCCTAAATTTGTGTAGGCCTCTGTAGGTCAGCCATTTTAGGTCAGAGTCACCAACATGCATCTGTGTTCACACCTTTACCTGCAGAGGACATCCCTCGCGCCTGCAGAATCTCTTCCCCCTACCAAAATAAAGAAGTATTCTTTATGAAAGAAGTATTCCGTAGTAGCGAGTATACAAAGTATATACTAGGTAAGGGGTCTGCAACCTTTAAGACAAAAAGAGCCACTTAGACCCGTTTCCGAAGAAAAAAAAACTGGGAGCCGCAAAACTCGTCATTATATAAATAACTTTTTTGTCACTTTTTTATTATTTCTTTGTTTGACCCCTCAGAATTACTCCTCCTCATAGAAATAAACGCTAAATTAACAAGTTACCTTTTTGTGTGTGTGTGTTCTTCACTCCCCTTCAAAACAGTGACCAGCACACATGCCCCCTTTCAATGCAGTGACCAGCGTACATACCCCTTACAATGTAGCGGGCGGGCAGGAAGGTGACGTCGGGACGGTGCGTGACTAACGCACGCACTGCCCCCATGCGACGTCACAGCCAGTACAGCACCCGCCACAGTGGGGAGTGTCGGGGCGCACAATGGGCCTCCTCCCCTCGCTAGTATCTGCCCCGGAGCCGCGGCAAAGGTGTAAAAGAGCCACATGCGGCTCCGGAGCCGCGGGTTGCAGACCCCTGTACTAGGTTGTGGAGTGCATGGATTGCCCAGAGCAGTTTCTCAGTTTTGCAGATATGCCCACAAACCCCAAAAGCATGGCAAGCTCTGATGTGGAGTAGGCACTTGTGAAAATCCCTCCATTCCTGCTATGCATCTGTTGAGCAGCCTGATCTTCCCTGCCAGTTTGGGGTTTTTTTCTTCCTTGCATGGATTTCTGCTCTGTGATGTTTGAATATTTTATCCTACTCAAGTCAGTTCTTGAAGAGCTTTCCTCTATGGATGACACATTCCCTTTTTAGTTCCCCTGTCTTCTGGTTAAAGAGGAGCTAATGTTTTTTCTGCCTGCTCTCCTAACTGCTGGACAGAAAGGAACTTCACAGCAAGGTTTCTAATGGCAGAGATGGACTTGAGCAAGCCTTACTAGGTCAGGTGCTCCCTTCATATAAAGGTCACAACATTTTAGTAGATGAAATGAGGGACACTGAGCAGGGTCTCTCTAGTACATTTTAAACAACACGGGTTGTTATAGAGGCATGCTTAGTTATATGCAGTACCAAGGTTGCAAAGGGTTTTCCAGCATCTCTGATATGACCTGGACTACCAGTTAAATATGTTCCTACTGTAGCTGAGTATCTCTGTATCTTGAGCTTCTGAACTGTTTTTTAGTGCGGCCTTGTGAACAGAATAGCAATAGAAATCTTAAGTGCCCAAATTCTTAAAGGCTAAAATCCTAATGTAATGGTGGCCAGATTCTTTTTAATAAAACGCGCGCGCGCACACACACACACACACACACACACTTTAAAGCAGGCATAGGCAAACTCCGGCCCTCCACATGTTTGGGACTACAATTCCCATCATCCCTGACCACTGGTCCTGTTAGCTAGAGATGATGGGAATTGTAGTCCCAAACATCTGGAGGGCCAGAGTTTGCCTATGCCTGCTTTAAAGGGATAGCAAATCTATCCCCTGCTCTCCCTTCCCATCCACTTTTTCTTTCATAATAATGCTTCCACTATAATAACTAATAAAAAGTTACATACTTTCATAAGTACATATAATCCATTCTAGGTGTAAAGTTAATTAAAATTAGCTTGTATCATCCAGGTACTATTGTCAAAGGCCATCAGCCTTGCCATTCGAATTGAGCTTTTTCTGAAAGTGCATCATGACAATGTCCCGTAGTTTGTATAGACATTCCTCAGTATTACAGGGTTGTTGATCATTCTACTATTGAATAATCAACCTAAATTGGATCTTATTCTTTTTTGTATAATTTCACATGATGTTCTTCTTGTTTAGTATCAAGCAGCAGAGCTGTGAAAAGATGACATTTTCATAGGAATTTTATGTCCTTTTTATGAACCTTTTCCCCCAAATATCTGGATAAACACAGCATGCATTGTCCACAGTCTTGAAAACAGGTTTCTGTGTGTTGGATCTAAAAACTTGTTTGTCATGTGGAGGTAGATACATGCAGTAGATATTGTGATATGAATTAATTTGGATGCAGTGAAACTTCTCATGAAACAGGTACTACTTTTGCTGTAGTTAGCCACATTTCAGGAATACACAGTGGCAATATAATCTCTTAGCACCTGCCACCAATTAACATTATAATGCATTAAGAGATTTTGTTGCAGTCAGCAAAACCTCTGGCGTTGCTTGGCTTGGTGATGATACGAAGGTAGGTGTTCATGAGCATTAGAATATTGCAAACATTGCAGCTTCTGTAAGGGCAATTAAAGATTGGCCTGGGAAAATTTCCCATGCTTACTCCAGTGGCAGAAACACTAAGGAGGATATTTAGAGGAAGACAGAAAGGTGAAAGAAAAACAGGCATGGAGGATGGGTGAAGAAATGGCAGAATCAAAAGCTTCCCTGTTGTGGAGATTTACTTATAAAGAACAGATTTGTCTCCTCCATACCAGAAATGAGAAATTAGAAAAATTGGTTTGAGACGGTAGAAATGTGTGGTTCTGATTTTTGTTTATGAGCATAGCTCAAAACTAGCCTGCCTCATTGCTTAATTTGTATGCATAGAGGCACCCGGAAAGTACAGCTAAATGAAAAAGCAAATTGCAGATATATGCAACACATTGATTATATATGCACACAGTAATCTTATTACTGTAAAAACAAATAGACTGAGCTCTAATGAAATTGATAAAAGCTCTTTTTAAATATATTACAATATTGAACAGATAACTCTTTTGAATCACATTTAAAACAAATGCTTTCTTCCCTTTGCCTCATCTCTGGGCATGGAGAATACCTTTTGTAGGCCAAAAGCTGTTCTCACTTGGGGCAGAAACAGTGCTGTTCTGTAATTTCCATTAACTCTGAAAGGGCTTGCATGCAAGCCCTTCAAACCTGGTCCGTTGTTCTTAAATGGGGCAGCTCTGGTTTTAGCAAAGAGGAATACCAAGGCATTTTGTGCTGGCAGGTTGAGGGATATATATCATTGTGGCATGCCTGCTCGTTCCAGAGCACTGCATACTTGCCTCGACCTGTATTGATAGGACAAAGCAGTGGCAGCAGAGCTACAGAAAGCCACAATTCCAGATTAAAGCATTCTGTGGTAGGTTTAGCTTAATATCAAGGGGAGGGAATAGAGAGGGGAAGGTAAATATATTTTGAGAATCTGTGGTCATTATTTGATGGACCACTCACCAGCCCACTGACTTCTTGTTAAACACTGTAATTAAAAAATGTCCAAATAAGCATATGGCATCTATAGCCGCAAATGATTTTGTGGTAGAGGAAATGAGTACCTGCAATTTGCTGGCTTTTATTCTGCTACTTAAACTGCATTATAGAGGGGACATAAGAGACAGTTCTTTCTTTTCATTCAGCTCCCCGCCCCCCTGGCCATTCACCCCATCTGGGAGCTGTATTTGCAAGATAGTTACTCACCATTCTATCTAAATGAACTATTTGAGAAGCATGCAATATATCTCCCTTACTTCCTTCTGCAAAGCACCAGCCTTCTTCCTTCTGTTTTTAAATACTTAGGATAGTTTCTGCTGCACAATTGAGCTAATATGTGTTGAATTGTGTGTGTGGTGGTGTTTTTTAAAAAAAGACAGTTAAATAACACATGTATTCTAAACAGTCTCTTGCTGATCATGTCTTGCTTTACTGGAGCAATAGCATCTTTATACCAATGGTATTTCTTAACGGGCACTTTAATATACAGTGGACGCTCGAGTTGCAAACATGATCCATGCAGGATGCACGTTCGCGAACCACAGCATTCGCAACCCGCAGTGGCACGTCTGCGCACGCGCGGGTTGCATTTCGGCGCTTCTGCACAAAGCGCAATTTAGCACTTTTGCGCATGTGCTACCACCGAAACCTGGAAGTAACCCATTCCGGTACTTCTGGGTTTCGGTGGTCTATAACCCAAAAAAACGCAACCTGAAGCGTCTGTAAGCCGAGATATGACTGTAGATGAAAAGGCCAAGTATGGAGAACATGGCCAAACCATGGTTTGGTCCTTAATATCCAACTTGCTTCAATGCTATGATTTTCTTACATGCTTAGCAATAGCTTTGTTCCTTTCTATCGGCTTGGGTGTTGCAAAGAGAAAGGAACTCTGGCCCTATTCTAATGTTGCTACAAGACAGTTTTTTGTGATTTATGTATTTGGGGCAGGGTTCTAATGAACAACATCAATGGAAGCCTTGCACCTAGCCTTCCACTTGTGCAATGAGTTTTTCCTCCTTCTCCTCCCTCTCTTGTGCCCCTGAAATTGGCACTGATGGGTTTGGGAGAATGCCCAGAACAGCATGCAAAGGGAGGGGAGGGGACTTGCCACATCTGGCCAGCTGATAAGCTCATTCACATGAAATGTTTGTAACTATGCAATCTTACGTTCCACCCATAGTTGTTTTTTTTAAACTAACTGAGCTTTCTACAAACCATTTCCCTGTATTTGCACAAAGCTGATTTGTTACAAGCCATGACCAAAAGTTCTAAATTTCCTACTCTCGCGTGAAGGGGAGGTGCAGCTCACAAGCCCAAGGCTCACGGCAGCAAATTCTCATCACGACAAACCATGACCGCTTTTGATGACTGCATATGCCCAGTTGCAGTCTTTCTGTGCATTTGGCCATGGTTTAATTTTGCTAATAGTAAAGCATGGTAAAAAAAAAAAGTACAAGGGGAAATAAAACTAAAATTAAAGCAACTGAAAGTCTGCAGAATGATTTCTGATGATTATGGCTTTTAGTCAGCTGCCAAAGGCTATGTGGATAGTTCAGCTAGAGAGAACATACATTTTAGAACCTGTAAAACTTCATGACCTGTGTTCTACAACATTGCTCATTTTATAGCTATTTCTGTGTTGTGAAGATGGTGGAAAAGAATTATGCACTTGGGGTGGGTCTACCACAGCTGCACTGGGATCATCTTAGTAGTTGGAGACAAAAGCATACCAGTTGCCCTTTGTATTCTTAAAGCCTTGGATAAAATATTGGAAAGCAGCAGAGGAGGAATTACATTCAGTACTTAATGGAGCCAGTGCTATGGTTGAAAGCTCAGGAATGGGTCATAGACTAAGGTTACCAGACATTCCTGTTTCTACAAATCAATCCCCTGACAAAATCCATCTCTTTAGTAGGAAGTTGAAAAGTGTCCCCAGATTCATTGAAAAAAATCTGGTAACCTTATCATAGACTCTCTCTCTCTCTCTCTCTCTCGCTGTGTGTGCAACTCTTCCCGCTTTCCTGAAGCACATTATTCCAAATATGGAACTTTTGCTGCGATAAAGGGGAACCTCATTATTGACTTAAAATGTGGTTAGGCTGACCAGGTTCCTTCTAAGTTAGGGCTTACTAGACATATTCAAAGCCTGATTAGTCTTAACTATGTTGGGGGTTTTTTAAATTAAAATGTGTGTAGACTGTCTCTTGGCCATTAGTATATAAAGATGCATTAAGGCAAATGTTAAAAGAACAAGTTAAATAAAATTAACAGCTCAGCAATAATAACTCAAAAAGAATAAAAACCAGTTATACCCTCCCAAATGTTGTAAACTATCAAATGTGGAGCAGAAATTACTTTACTGCTGAAAACTGAGTAATGAAGGGGCTAATCTAGCTGTCCCAGACAGTGGGTTCCATAAATAGGCTACTGCGACTAAAAAGGCATGTTCCATGTTCTCACCAACCTACCCTCTTTTCATAGGTGGTACAACAGGGCCCCAGAAGAAGATTGAAAATTAATGGACTGGTTCCCTGTTCATTGATCTTTAGTGCCGAATTTCCCTTTACTGTAGCTAGTAATTTCCCTTTTCTTCACAGTGTAGGGTAACTTTTTGATTCCGAAGAGGAAACCTGTAGGAAAGTCAAGCAACACCTTAGCTATGTTCAGTTCCATTATGCATGGCTAGGTCCACAGAGGCCTTTGAGTATTTATTTATTGATAAACTCCAGTTTCCAGGAAGAACTTAACTTGTGGTGAGTTTTCCTTTCCTTAATATAGGTTTAATCCTTCCATGGTTAGCTGAGTACAAAGATTGCCTCAGTTGTAAGGAAGATGAGTAGTCTGAATCTTCCGGGCACAATGGTCTAGTGGATTATCTCAAATGGCATCTAGACAACAATTATTGGGGGCATCTGTTTCAGTATAGCAGAAAATTGTATCCCAGCTATTGAGGTTAATTGTATGAGTAACGCCAGAGAATTCCTCCAGTAGGTGCAAGCCTATTACTGATTTATAACTGATAAGCAGTTCCTGCCCTTATGTATCACTATTGACTTTTCCATTTACATTTTAATGCTTGCTAATGTGACCGCAGTTACAGTTTTATTCATGGTAACGCCTAATCTTTATTTTAAGGCAAGTCTGTATTTGTTGTGCGTATGCCTTCATGCATGCTTGTTTATAAGGCTGACTGATTTTGTCTACCTTGCAGTGTACTGAATGAAGCTGTATATTAGCAGCATTTGTGCATAAAGGGGTTTTAGGAGGCAATTACTGGTAGTTGTAGAATATATACCCAGCCGAAAACAGGAGCACTTGAATCTATTTTGTACCGTGTAAGTCCAGCAGTTCATCTTGCGCTTACTAATCTGACATAAGCTCTGTGGTCTCTGGCAGAGAGGTCTTTCTCAGGCCTGCTACTTGAAATGCTTTGCAGAGATATCAAGGATTGAATCAGAGATCTTCTGCATGCAAGGCTTCCTATTGCACCTTCACTAAGTGTATTGTCTCAGATAAATTACAAACACATGTACACACACAAATCCTATATCAAGTTTCTTTGACAAGTCACTGTTTTAGTTCCTTACCTATATTTAGATGTTGAAACCATAACTCCCAGTAATGCTTTCAATATGTAAATGACACATGTTATGCTCCATTCTGATTTTTTTTTGTTAGCACTTTCTTATACAGTGGTACCTCGGGTTACATATGCTTCAGGTTACATATGCTTCAGGTTACAGACTCCGCTAACCCAGAAATAGTGCTTCAGGTTAAGAACTTTGCTTCAGGATGAGAACAGAAATCGTGCTACAGTGGTGCGGCGGCAGCAGGAGGCCCCATTAGTTAAAGTGGTGCTTCAGGTTAAGAACAGTTTCAGGTTAAGAACAGACCTCCAGAACTAATTAAGTACTTAACCCGAGGTACCACTGTATTGAGATTAAAAAGCAAAACAGTTTCTTTACTAAGAAAAGCAAACAGTTCGGCAACCTTTTATAAATTATGCTCATGAGGCAACTTTCATGTTTATTTACCTTGCATAATGGAGAGGTCAGTAAGCTATGCCGATGTCCTCTCCTCTCCAGTCAGGTTCCCTGCAAATCATGATGTGTAGGCATTAAGATAAACAGATCCTTCATTTGCATCCTGCAACCTCAGAATGCTTGTACTAAAGCGCTAGTTTATTTTAGCATTGTGCTGTTAAAGTCTGTTAAGGTCAAAATGTCCTTTATTTGTCACAGCTGGTAGCCATCTAAAACCTGCGCCTTCAAGAAACACAGACAAAACCTTAAGTTGAATTTTCTTCCATGTTCACTGAGCTGTAAAAATAGCAATGGGCATCAGTATGGTGTATCTTGTTGGATATGTGGGAGAAATTTTCTGTCCTCTTAATTTGGGTTTACATAAGCAGACATGTTCATTCAATAAATGCATGGCTAGGGATTACTTTGAACAGTTACTGATGCGTGGATTTAAGGAAGAGTAACAAAGTTAAATGCACTAGCATCCATACAGCTGCAAAGTGTAATGCCTCAGTCTAAATAAAGGGCATCCTGAGCTGCTGTAGTTACTATCCATAGTATCTCTTTACATATGGCTGTAGGCTGCATGTTGCTCCTGAGCTGGCTAGAATTCAAAGGGTGCATATATATATATCTTTCTAACTTGCATGGTTAGAAAGACATTGTGTAGAACAATGATAGGGAAAATGATAACGGAATGAAAAGACCAGTAAAAAACAAATCAATCCATTATTTGTGGGTTTGAGGGTAACTTATCTTAACCTTATAGTCCCTGCTCAGTTGAAATCTACATATAGCATTGGAAAGTTAAATGCAACTCTTAGAGTCTAAGCCTTAGATCTATGGGGTCTTTCCACAGCATCCTAAGTACTGAGCAAAATACGGGGGCCTGATTTAATCTGGAATTTGTTGTTTAGTCGTGTCAGACTCTTCGTGACCCCATGGACCAGAGCACGACAGGCACCCCTGTCTTTGAATCTGGAATAGAAATACAAATAAATTAGTAGAAGGACCCAGTATTACTTTGGTTATTCCAAGTGGTTCAGCGTTCTTTAATGTGAAGAAATCTGAGATACTGTACCATTTGAAAGGCCATTCTACTACACATAAAACGTTACTATCTCCTGAATTTTGTTTACATAACCAGTTTTTCCCATTAGGAATAGTTCATAACTGATGAAACTTAACAAACGTCTTTTGTTTTGTCACCTGACTACTCTAAATTTGGCATATGAAATGACTTACAAGAGTGTTCTTATTTCATAGAGACGGAAGGTTTCAAGATTGACACCATGGGCACCTACCACGGAATGACTTTGAAGTCTGTAACAGTAAGTTTGAAATTTTATCTATTTATTGTGTGTAGAAATGTTCAGAAGAGATCATAAAGACATCTCTATTAGCTTCCTTCCTTGAGAGGAGACTATGTTGCATGGCAGGGGGGAAAAGCTTATTCTTAGGTAGCATCACACGTGTGTGTATGTTGAATGCCTCCTCCTTGGATGCAGGTGAAGACTGTAGATATTTCAGATGCCCCCCCCCCCCAAACAGAAGCTATAACAGTATGATTTTGATATATACTCTGTCCTACTTCAAAGGTCAAAGTAGGAGTATAAAAGAGGAGGAAGAGACCACTTCCAAGCGTCTCGATAGTATATTTTCATGCAGATAGTTTCTCAAAACAGCTGAATGTGGAGCATCTTTAAAATGGAGTTTCATCCTGTGCTTGTCTTAAATTGTCTGCTTTTATGCAAGTGGATTGAGCGCTCGCAAACAAATGCTGTTTTGATCTCCCTGCAAGTAGGACAGATGCTACAGAACTAGTATAGAAGCCTCATTAAAGACTTTTGCCATCTGTAGGCCTATATAAATCTGATGAATAGATGGCACTAAACTGTCTCAAAAATCTGTGCACCTACTTCTAGTTTGCTCTCCTAATTTGAACATAAAATAATGCCTGGAATGTAAACGTCTCAAAGCCAATTAGAGCTAACTTGTTTAAACTTTCCTCCTATCTAATAAAATTGTTCCTTTAAGTTTTTACTATCACTTTTCAGTCTTTAAATGTGTTGGTCTCTGGTTCAATCTGTAGACTTGCTTGAAAGCAAGTATTTGGTTAGAGGCTAAATCTGCATATTGCAAGGAATACCAATAGAAGCATGCATAGGTGTCACTAATAAGCAGAAGGCTTACTATGACAGCCGTTGCTGCCCTTTGATCCACCAGAGGTGTGCACTAACATTAGAGGATGGGATGTGCTTTTCTCAGATTTCCTGCAGTTGCCCCTGTGCCACCCTCCAAGTTGCCTATTTTTCACGAGGGTGTCGGTGCACTTTCAGGACCCTTCTGCAAGTAAGAAACAGCAACATTCTAGGGATGTAGATTGTTTTGACGCATTCATATAATCATTGAGCCCATGGGTTGCTGTAAAGGTTATAGAACTCCATTTCTTAACCATTGTTTCATGCTATATATGTCGTCCGGATAGTTCCAGTTTTCTTAACCACCTTGCAAATAAGTCTCCGGAACTTGCTGGTCTTCCAATATATTTACTAATCCAACTATCCATGCAAGGCTCTGTTATACTTCTGTTTGTCAAATATAGTAGAAAAAGAAACATTTTTTAAAGCTTCTCTGTCTGTTTGGCCACAAGGGAATTCTTTCTTTTTTTAAGCAAAGGCGTATTTACAAACTATTTTATATGGTGTGTTTGCAGCCAAAGTCAAATGTGGTGATCTGAGTCACACAACAAACTGAATTCGTGTTCCCTAAGTGCTACCCTTCCCTAAATCTTTAATGCCATAAAAGCATCACATGAGGATACTGCTAATTGTAACTCGCAGATTCTGTTAAAGGAGAGGGGTGTCCCAGTGTGAACATGTTATCCTTGTGCAGGAAAGGGATGAAGGAAGACTGCAGGTTGAGACCACTTCAGCTTTCCTACCACAAACCTAAATGGAGCAAATTGTCTCAGCTAGGAGAAAAGGTTGTGGTGCTTTGTGTTCATCCCTGGAGAGCAGTTTGGCACACAACTGAACCAGCGAAGGAATGCATATCAATTTACCATTGGTAGCAATAGCTGCAGTATTCTGGTGTTCCTCTCTTTTAGCAGCAAAAAAATCTACTTTCCTTTGTACCTCCTTCCCTTAGTTTGCTGTGTTGTTCCACTCCTGATTTAATTTTTTATAAGTTTATGTGAAAATTGGAATGCTCTTAGTTTGGGCAGTTGGAAGATGAAGGCAAGATGGGTTATCATTAACTCGAGCTTCAAATTCATTATAATGAAGAATTTTCTAACTCTTTCATAAAAGTAAGTGTCTGAATTTCATCTGCTGCCTTATTATCAATGGTGAGCTCATGGAGAACTCTTTAGAACTTCGACAGAACAGATGGTGAAGGGCTTTTCTGAAGTAATGTCAGTGAGGATTTTCTTGTTTGTTGCTGGAATAGTTCTTAATTGGCATCCTTAGTTGATACAGAATGAATGGGCATTTTAAATTCTTTTTTGTTGCTGAATAGCAACTTGCATTATTTGTGGAAGTTGTTAGACATGCATTTCTCCTTCCATGTTTGGTAAGGAGTCATCTTAGTTTCCTCTATTTCTTTATTTCCTGAAGAATGTCATTTGTGGTTGTGTAGCAGAACACAGTACATTTCAAAATGCTAGGTAATCTTGTACAATCTTTATTCTTTAATGCTGTCTAAAGTGATGTCTTATTCCTCGTATCTCATATTTTTGTAGCTTTAACTTCTATTGATTCAAATATAGAATAGCTGTTCATTTGCTTTAGAGTGGTTTTTTTTAAAAAAAAGTTGAGAAAACTATGATGTTTCACAGAACATGGAAGACAATTTGAAGATAGGTTTTTTCCACGCTGCATGGGAATGAAAGGTTTCTTTTTCTAGTTTCTAGTTAATCCTTACAAAAAGTGTCCTGGGTAGGGACACATATTTGCTTTCTTAAAGATAAGGAATGTAAGTAAGTAAGTGAAATAAGCGAGTTCAGGGACCATGTAGTAAATGTGTGGCTAATTCTGGGGCCATGAAACTGGGTCTCCCAAGACTCATTCTGGCACATGAGGGAATCAATTTGATGTATTTGAAATTCTTTCTATTTTGTGTTCCAAATAGCATCTCTCTCTCTCTCTCTCTCTCTCTCTGAGGGACATGTGACTATATTGGGTTGCCTTGAAGATAGAAGTTTGAAGATGGGGCATCCAGTGACTTCTAGCTGTAGCTTAATAATAGCTTCTTGATCTTAACTGCTTGACCTTTACAATCCTTAATTAAAAGGATTTTTTTTTTTAAAAAAAGATTCAGATAATTTTCAAATGGTCTGATTTACCATGTTTATTTAGTAAGCTGATTTACATGCTGTATAAATATTGTAACAGTTTATCCAGTGACCAAAAATAGATGAACTGAAAACAATTCAACAAAACAGTCAGTGGATTTTAAATATATTACAGCAAATTTAAATGTTAACTTGGAAATTATTTTTTCATCATTTATTGTAAATATTTTAAGATGTGACAACTCCATAGCATACGCTTACCTTAAATTATTTAGATTTTAGGGTGCAAACAGCTTGATGAAATGGATGGCTCAACGAAGAAGTTGACCCAGTGTGCAGCAGCTGGGGGAGAGCAGGAAGCAAATGCTTTTGGTGATCAGTAGGGAAAGGGTTTGAAAATAAAATTATCAATATTATAATACCATTTTTTAAAAAAAATGATAATGTGGCCAGACTTGGAGTACAATCTACAATTCTGGTCACCTCATGTCAAAAAAATGATATTGTAGAACTCTAAAAGGCTAAGAAAAGAGCAACCAGAATGATCAAAGGGATGGAGCAACTCCCCTGTGATAGAAGGTTGCAAAATTTGGTGCTTTTCAGTTTAGACAAAAAGGTGAGGAAGAGGAAACATGATGTAAGATCATGAACATGCTGTGGAGAAAGTGAAGTTTAATGCTGGAATAATCAGGACAGACAAAACATGCTTCTTCATACAGCACATAGTTAAACTATGCATTTCACTTGCACAAGAGTGGCTTTAAAAGAGGACTAGACAATTTAATGGAGGATAAAGCTTTTTTCTACCCCCACTGTTGGAGGCATTCTAATAATAATATCATAGTAATAATTTATTATTTATGCCCCACCCATCTGGCTGGGTTTCCCCAGCCACTCTGGGCGGCTTCCAACAAAATATTAAAATACAATAGTCTGTTAAACATTGAAAGCCTCCCTAAACAGGGCTGCCTTCAGATGTCTTCTAAAAGTCTGGCAGTTGTTTTTCTCTTTGACATCTGGTGGAAGGGCATTCCACAGGGCGGGTGCCACTACCAAGAAAGCCCTCTGCCTGGTTCCCTGTAACTTGGCTTCTCGCAGCGAGGGAACCGCCAGAAGGCCCTCAGCACTGGACCTCAGTGTCCGGGCAGAACGATGCTTTGGAAATACCTGTTGCCAGGAATCACAGATGGCAAAAGTGCTGCACTCAGGCTCTGTTTGCGGATTTCCCATGGGCATCTTCTGGTTGGCTAATGTGAGAGCATTAGACTACAGGTGGTGACCATTTTGTGTGCGTTCAATTGATGTGCGACCACTGATGCAGACATCATTTTCAGCCCCAGAAGGGGGCAGAACAGGCTTATGTGTGACTTCTGACGCACACATTGACCCGGAACACAACCCCTGCACAAACGGGCAGTTGCCTGGGTCTGTCCCAGCAGGGCTCCTCTTAAGATCTTGTGAGAGAATTGATCCAGACGCCAGCTAACTCAGATCTCCTCTCAATGGATTGTTTGAGTAAACTGGGGGAAGATAAATATGATTACAGAACACTCTCCAATCTTTTCCAAGTTCTTTTGCAAGAAGAAGGATAGAACTATGCTGAGGTGATACTCAGTACAAGGTGAGCATTAATGTGTTTCAGCCACAGACACCCTCCAAGTGGTAATGCAACAGCAAGGTCATTAGAAATATGGACCAATTAATACTTATTGACCATAGGCTTTGTTGAGTTTGAGGCTGATATATCTGGGCAGCCTATCAGCAGCATACAAATTCTAGCTGGGGGAACTTGCAAAGCATGCTTTGATAAACCCAGGGAAAAATTAGCATGTGTTTTATGTTTAATTAAAAAAGAGAGAGTTAAGCTGCTTTATTAACATCAGTGGTACATATGCTGCCATAAATTATTTTGAAGAAGGCAAGGCATTAAATAAAGCCTTCTGAGTATTTATCTCTACAACAAAACACAACTGACAGATTTTGGACATAACAATCCTTTCTTCTCTTCATGAGTGTGTTACATAGGTCCACTCCCCCCCTTTTCACCCCCCTTTTATGGGCAGAATTTTGTGAATTCCAGAGATGACATTATTGTAGTTTTACAGCATCTTTTGTCCTCTGCAAATATCCTGCTTCTTTGTTAAGCTGCATAAAACTGTTGCAGATAAACCATTCCCTCTAATAGTGAACTCAGGTAGTGAGGACTGACTGAATTATAGCCAAAAGGGGCCAAGAAACAAGAGGGAAGTACTATCATATTTAGGGAAACCCAAGATTTTCCGAAGGTGAATTTTAAAAAATAAGTCAAAGGGTAGAAAGCAGTAAAAATAGTCTGAAGAGAACCAAAGGTGCTTAGTAACCAGGAATGCTGAGTATCAGGTGGGAAAAGAATGGAAAACTGGAGGGAGAAGGCAAGGGAAATATCCTGTTCAAAGCTGGCATAGTTAGCAGGCTGGAACATTGAACATGAGCCCTGTGCACTGTAACATGTTATTGTGGCTTCCACTTTTGCATAACTAAAAACAGAAAAAACAGCCCTACTTTTGAGTTGAAGTGATGGTCTGGAAAAGGTGTAGGACTGAGGCTGAAACCTGGGTACAAGTTTCATGTGTAACCTGCGTAATCAGTCTTTTCTCCTTTTTCCTCGAGGAAGCAAGCAGATAATGAAAAAGCGAGCACCCTGTTAAAATTGCTTCCACCTCTCCGTTTTGAAATAGTTATTCAAGCCACCAACCTGTATGCTCAGCACTTGCTGTTATTTATTATTCAGTCTAAATACCGAAGAGTTCACTCCAATGCATAATTTAAGGTCTCTTTTACAGAGTTTCAAAATGCAAAATAATCTTTAAGGTGTCTAGTTACCGTTCTTTGTTTTGATGCCATTGGGCCATGCAGCACAGTACTACTAAATTGCAAAAAAATGTTTTGCAGGTAAGCTGATCGAAGTTACTGTGGGCAGATTGTTGTGGTCAATAGCCAGTTGCTTTTCAGAAGTATCTGGGTTGAAAACACCAACAGTGTGCTGTGGCACAAATATAAAGGTTCCACATATAACACCAAGCCATTTTAAATGTTTTAACCATTTTAAGATATTCTTATTGGATGGTATTCAGCTAGATGTACTTAATATTGTGAACATTTCAAATCCAGTTTTGTTTTTATTGAAGTGCGTTGCTGCTTTGTTTGCTAAATTCCTTTGGAAGGAAGGGCAGAATTTACTAGTCCATGCCACTTGGTGTGTTTTCTTCAAGTTATCCCATTTTGTGGAGCTCTGAGCCTGGTAGTACTACCACTACCTTGTTCCTTACCCAGGTGAGGAACAATCACCTTTTGAATAAACTACAGAACCAAGCTATTGCAGTAGGACAGAGCTCACTCAACTCAACGTTGAGAAGATCTGCCCCAAGGCACTTCAGACCAAAAGCTTATATAGTAGTTCAAACACAGCAAACAAAGAGTCATAAAACATCTCCACATATGTCAGGAAAGGTTACAGGTCACGAGAAGTAAAGCACACATGGATCCATACTGGTATCTTCACCTTTGCATCACCTTGGAGTGGCCCCTACATGCCCAGACCATTTGATCATTTTAGGCCTTGGATGTCCGGCATTACCCTGGCAACCTAGCCTTCAGTGAGGGAAGAACATCATAAAATCCTCTTCTTGGGTCTCAGATAGCTTCAAGGATAACTGATTTACACTCTGGTGCTAAAACATTCTGCCATTTGTACCACTTTCAGGGATAGATAAGGAGAGATGGAATGCAGCGTAGGAGGGGAACATTCGCAAAAATCAAGCTTAATACATTCTAAAAGGTTAAATACAATTACAGTGAAACATTGAAACATTATTAAAACAATAAAAATATACACCTGGGGTCTTTAATTCTTATATTAGTACTTGGCTTAACTAACCAGTCACTTGTTGGACAGGTTATTACTATGTGATGCTGCGTTGACCAGACTGTTACAAAATTAATCAGGAAGTTCAAAGTTTATGGGTGTAGTTATTCCCAGGAAAAGGAACACCAGCCTTTGGACAAACTAAAATTATATGGCACTGATGTCAAATGCATGAGATTTCTTGTCAAGGCTCCGAAGCTAGTATTGTTCCCTGTACTGTGTTAATATATACTTGATTTCCTTTCATTTATGAGTACTAAAATCTGGGTCTTTCACTCAGTCTACTCTAGTCATCATATTAAGTTTTTCCACACCCCTCCTTACTTTTTCCCCCCACAAAAAACCTAGAAAGTCCCAAAACGCTTGAACCCTATTGTTTCAGTATTGAAAATTTGGCTACACCATAGACCTGCAATATTATAAGCATGGTAATTTCATTTTCATTTTTTTCCAGATTACAGTGGTTTTGTTCAGGTGCAATGCCAAACCATGTGTTACATTGTTGTTTAATTAATAATCCGTACTAGCCAGATAATGGTTTAGCTAGTTACTGGTTAGGAGAGAGTTGAAAATATATTTGCGAATGAAATACCTAAGTTTGGGGAAGCTGACAGAGGAAAGGTGTGTGCATGAGAAGGAGAGAACACAGCTGCTTGGAAGAGAGACAAGTTCACTTAAGGCATCTTCTGGGGGATCTTATGTGGAGCATCTGGAGGTTTATAGGAGTGCTTGCTCTTCGCCTTTCCTTATTCTCTAGTTGTATATTACAGACTCACACAAGACTCCAATGTGTGTTCATCCAAAGCAGTGGTTCTCAACCTTGGGTGATCCCTAGCTCACAGGACCAGTGGTCAGGGATGATGGGAGTTGTAGGCCAAAAACATCTGGGGACCCAAGGTTGAGAAAGGCTGATCCAAAGAAAACCAAACCCAGACAGTGCTGGTCTATGAATTTCCCCTTTCTTGAACAACAATTGTAACTATGGGAAGTTTGCTGTGGTTAACCAGTTACTCTTCACCAGCAAGATTATGCACATCTGGGTCAATACCTCACTGTTCTCCTACTTAAAATATATGTAACTATGTAACTCTTATACAGCTCATGGCAGTCTTGTTTTTCTGAAGCACATAACTTGTTCCTTTTTTTAAAAGAGTGCTCATCTTGGTAGACAAAAGAAAACCAGTGTATATGTCTTTAAGCTGAGGTGTGAGTTTAGATATACACACTCAGTACTGCAAATAGTTTGCCCTTTCTTTCAGAAATGTCCCACAATCCGAAACATTTAAAGGGAATTTCTGAAAGAATGGAGAAGGAATTTGACTCCTTCCTTCCTTCCTTCCTTCCTTCCTTCCATCCATCCCTCCCATTTTGCTCAGACATTCATCACTTTGCAGTTGTTTACATGGTCTTTGCTACTCATTCATTTAGTTTAGAGAGGTTCTTTTGGAGCTCTTCACAATCTCTCTTTGTTTTAATGGCCCTGAGCAATATAGTATTGTCAGCCAACTTGGCCACCTCACTGGTCACCCCGAAATCTAGTTCATTCATGAACATGTTCAAAATCACAGGTCCCAACATGGATCTTTGTGGGAGTTGACTTTTTACATCTTTCTCTTCAGAGAACTATTCATTTATTCACCATCTGTTTCTTCTACTTAACCAATTCCTGATCTGCAACAGGACTTCTCCTTTTATTCCATGACTTCTAAGCTTACTGAGGAGTCTTTTATGAGGTACCTTGTTCAAAGGTTTTTGAAAGCCCAGGTACAATAAGTCAGCTGAATCACTTCTGTCTTACATGCTTGTTGACACTCAGATATCTCTCAAATAGGTTCATGAAACAGGACTTGCTCTTGCAGAAGCCACATGCTGGCTCTGCTTCAGGTACCAGCCCTGGCAAGCTCACCTAGCAGCCAAGTAGCACAAGCAAGTAGCTCATCCATCCTTCCTCAAATGCTCTCCTCTTGCTACTGGTCTCCTGACACCTCAGACAGTGCACTATATGCATCTCACAGCCCAAGGCTGGTGGTCCAGCTCAGTGAGCAGACACAATATTTATTAACTGGCTGGGGCTTGGAGCAGGTCAGTCATACCCAGTCTGCTGCCACAATGCCCCATTCTAGCACTGTTCAGCTTGCCTGCCTTGCAGGTACTTATAACAGCAAGGTTCTCCCTACATCAGTTATCAACACAAGGCATGCAGAGAGTGCCCCACCAGAACGTATGAAACCTCACAAAGTTTTATATTACTAGTCTTTAAACAATTTAAACCCCACGTTAACGGGTTGCTCTGCAGCAGTGGGCTGCTGGTGCCCCTGAGTTACTGAATCAGAGCAATTTTTAAGCTGTCTTTTCAGTTTGTTCCATGGCTCTTTTGATGTGAACATGGCTCTGATAGAGATTTCATATTGGAAATGGGGTATGTACATGACTTTGATTAAAATTCTGGGCAGGGAACAGAAGCACAATAAAGAAGCTGAACCATTTTAGTGGAAAGCATGTAACACTATAAGCAAACCTCCTTTCTCCTCCAGATGTTGAAATTTAGGTAACATTTATCCATTATGGTTCTGTCTAGGTAGTGTGCAGCCTGTATACTAAAGCTGCTTTGCATTCTTGCTGGGGAACTGTGAATTCATGTATTGTGTCTGTAATGGCCAAGGTTCGTAAAAAGTGTTTTGATTTCAGATTTATGCATTCTTCCCCCTCCCCCATTTCTGCTGCAGCGATGGATTCAGAAAATAAACCACTGCAGTCATTTCAGTATGAATGACAGAACAGGTTTTAAGGAACAAATAAGAATGGAAAATGTGATGGTTTTATGTGTATTGTTCCTACCTATTGAGAAAACACCTCCTATAAGCCAATTTATAAACCCCTAGTTATATTTAAGCTTTCTCTTACCTTGATTGTGATTCCTGACCTTAATGGAATTCAGAGACACCAGTTTTGTTTGTAACAACAGCCCCCACAATTAAATCATGACTGAAAATAATGCTAGACCTCTATGCATATTTGAAAGCAGATTGTGAAAGGTGGTTCACCATTTACTGAAGTGCCTGGATTCTTTAAAAAAAGTAGTTATAATAACTACACTGTTACTACTTTGCCTTTTAAACTGCAATAAATGCAGAAGTTTTGGATTGAGCTGTAGGCTTTTGAAGATGCATATTGATGGATTCCTACTGAGATAATGGTGGATTATTTAAATAAATAAGTATGTTGAAAATTGTATACTACTGTATATTTTTAAAGAGTTCAAAGTGGTGTCCAGAAAGAAAGCATACAACAAAAGCAATATAAGCAATAATATATAGTAATGTAAAATTCACAATAGTAATAGGCATTGTGGTCCTGAGCCATTAAAGACTTTATAGGTCAAAACCAGCACTTCGAATTGGGCCCCAAAACTAATTGGCAGCCAGTGCCGTTGGGCCAGGATTGGTGTAAAACAGGCATGTTCAACTCCCAAGAGACTGTGATCTAATCCCAGTATATATATATATAAAAAACTGGCAGTGATCTACCCATTGTCATTGGAGGGAGAAGGAGTGTGCATGGAGTGGATGGATTGCCCAGAGTTGTTGAGCTTTTTTGAGGGAGGGTTGCACAAAGTTTTTTAGCTTTCCCCCCATAACTTTCTGTACACGATAAGGATCTACCAGGGATCTACTGGTTGGACATCCCTGGTGTAAAATTTTCTAACAGTCTTGTCCCAGTGAGCAACTTGGCTGCCAAATTGTGCATCAGCTGAAGTTTCCAAACTGACTTCAGAGACAGCCCTATGCACAATGCAGTAATCTAACCTAGAGATTCTCGGAACATAAACAACAGATATTAGGCTATCCCTGTCCAGATACAGGCAAAGCTGGGCTACTAGCCAAAGCTGATGGAAGGCATTCCGCACCACTGAGGCCACCTGAGCCTCAAGTGACAGCAAAAGAACAAGCCACCTCCCATCCCCCGGGTCTGGGGAACCACCCACTAACAGTGCTTCATTCTTATCTGGATTTAGGTACAGTTTATTGGCTCTCATCCAGTCCATTGCCAAGGCTAGACAGTGATCCAGCACATCCACTGCCACACCTGCAGATGTAAAAGAGAAGGAGAGCTGTATGTCACCAACATATTGCTGGCAATTACTGAAATCCCATTAAAATTGGCCTTTGTTAATAGATCAGCTGCCAGTTAAACATATATTCTAGAAAATGGGGTAGGGGTAGGCTTTTTTCTAATTATCCAGCATGATTGGTGATACCATGCTCATTTCATTCATGCCTGGATGTTCGTTTCTGTGCTTTTTCCTTTAAGAAACGTTGCATTTGCCTATCTGGTGTAGGAGTTCCTGTACATTTTTACAGTTTACATTTTGAGGATCAACGCATGAACACTTTTTCCATTCATCGCTCTAGCCAAGACGTTTCTTGTTACCAAGAAGCTCTTTGAAAGATCTGGGAAAGTGTTGCTCTTGAATTTCCCTTATTTTGTGGTGCCTTTAATTGAAAGGCTTTAGGAGCCAACTGAAGCTATAAGCTGTGAGCCTTTTCCTTTTCTGAGTTTAACGGGTTTCTATTTTAAAGGTTGCATAGTTGCTAAGTTGATAAGACTTAACTTCCCCAGTAGCCTGAGGGGAATGGTTAATATGCAGCAATTTTGAGTTACAGATCAGTTAACTCCTAAAGTCAACTATGGCCCTACCATCATTCAGATAGTGTTATCGTAAAGCTGTCAGATTTTAAATACTTAGGAGAGAGCTCTTATAACTGTTGCCATGGTGATAGCATGAAGGCAACATGGTAGTTTCATCTATATCAGTGTTTAGCCAGATCCTTTTATAGTCATTTAGCTGTGAAAGGATGGTACCATTCTGCAGTCAGGTTACATCTCTTTAAGCTGCTCCACGATAAATTGGGGCAGCAATTAACATTACCCCCTGCAAATGAAAATGTACTTCAACATTAGGTATATTGAGTCTAGTGTGTTCTTGCCTCTCTTTTAGTTTGGTATTCATTGACTGATTTTCTATGTAGATTTGCTTTGGAATTATCCATTCACCTGCTATTATGCTTTCATGTCAGTTTCCTTCTCTAGTATTACCTCTGCTCAGGGTATTGCTAAGTGTGCCTGCAATCAGGGAAATTGCAAAGCGATTTGAGACTTTGACATGGAAATGGACTTCCACCCCTTTCTATGCTTCTTTATGCCCCCTTACCTGATTGGGCAAACACACAGACCTATTAAAATATATTATAAATGTCAAGAAATCATGCTATTTTACCCTGTTAGTTTTACCCTGCTATTTAACCCATCACAGACCACAGTTCTATAGCCTGTTAATCTCCCTAGACAGAGTGCTTCACTAACTTTATAGTTACGTTCACAACACCAGTGAATCAGAGCATCATTCCCCTTTTTACAGTGAACATATGGATGAGGTTGTACTTGGAGTGCTCTGCTTCACTGGTTTTCATAGTTTAATAATTGGTTTAAAAATACATGTGACATTGGCTTTTATGTGCCGTCTCCCAACATCCATTCTAAATTTGGGCAGCGTTTCTGTAATATTATTACAGACTTAAGCCATAGTCCTGTGAAAAACACCCCAGAAAAAATAGACAGATGTAGGATGCTGCCTTAAGTGGATTGGTCCGTCTTTACCCAGTATGGTCTATTAATGCTGACAGTGCCTCTTCAAGGTTTCAGACAGAAGCCTTTCCCAACCCTGGTACTTATTTCCTGATTTATTTATTTTTGTGATTATACTTGTGATTGCAATTGTCTGTGTGTAAGACTGAAGTATGGATTAGAGAAATTCTAGATTTGACGTATTAAGGAAAGCTATCACAATCCTCCAACTTATGCGTGTACTTGTTTTACTGCTTGTGTTAGTTAGCTAACTTGCTAAGTTTAGCTAGGTGGTTTGAAACTATGGGCTAGAACATCATAAGTTTTGGAGATCTTCCTTGAATAATTGTTTATGTTAGGGCATTAATGCATGCCAAGTACAGTATGGCCTATATTATATAAAGAAGCCTTGGTTCTGGCCATAATAGAGCTTCAGCAGATTGGAACCTTCACCTTGGATTATGTAATTTTAAATAAGCATCAAGTATTTTACATTAGGTGGTGGGAGTATATTCTGTGAAGATTTGGTTCTTTGTTCTTCATTCACTCTGGCCGGTGACCTCATTTCTTTTCCTGGTGCCTACCTTTTGTCTCTGCTGCCTATTTACCAACCAGGACAGTGGGGAAGATTTCTTTGGGGGGCAGCAGGTCAGAGCTTGACCTCATCCAAAATACAGTGATCAAAATTATCCTAGTGTATCCAATAAAAAAGGAGTGCAATGGACTAAGTCTACCAATCCATTTTACTTCTCTCTCTCTCTGTGGGTGTAATAATATTGTGTGTGCATATTTTATTAGACTTAAGTTTGTTTATTAAGATTTATCTCTCATCCCATATATCTAGGGTCTTTTGAAGCCTCTTTTGTGTGGGCAGTAAAATTCAAGAATAATAAATAATAAGAATAAATAATAAATTGAAGCTAGCTTGCTATTTGAACTTGGTGCCATGTAGAGGATATCCTTAGCTGACTTACAGTAAAGCACACATTGATATTAGATACTCCTCTATAATAGGCATCCTAGAATACCCATCCCAGAATCACATGGCCTGCTGTTCTTTGTTACTTCTGTTTTCTATGGATTCAGTTTCAGTGAGCTCACCCACCTCTAGATAGCTATCATGTCCTCTAAGTTGGTAATGGCTTGGATGAAAAAGACAAGAACAATTATGTCATTGGCATTCTGGTAGCCCAATCCCATAAATTTGTGTAATGTCTCTTAGCCTAAAACATCTTGCCTCCATGTAGAGAGAAGTGTTGGGCTGCCCAAATTGGAATAATAATTCATTGATTACAGTATATGTATTTGGTTTTTTTTATTGAGCTGCAGTAAACCAGACTGGGTTGATTTGAACATTAGCACCTCTTATGGCTAATCATATATAATAGGTTATGTTAAAATAACATGTTGTAACTGCACATTCCAATTAATTTGTGAATATTAACTTTGTTTTTGTCTTCGCTTTCTCCTGAGAGCATAATGCTCTAATGAAATGAAGAATAGTGAGAGGTAATCAGAAGTGGCTGAAAATAGAAAAACTATGATCTAGTACATAGAAAAGTCTTGTACATTTTTTTGTAGCAAGCGTAAATCATATACCGTATTTTTTTCGTGTATAGGACACCCCCTATTTGGGGGGACTCAGATTTAAGAAAATGGGGGGAGATGTATCCGTGTATAAGGCACCCCCTAATTCTTGACATTTGGGGGGGGGGGGGACCTAGTCTTATACATGGAAAAATACAGAACTTAAGTATGACCGTCACTCTTAAGGTTACTGTTGTTGCACATCATAGTCAGTTGTTCATTGCAATACATAACTTGCAAAACAATCTGTGGAAAGTTAAAAAGCAGTATTAAAATCAGGGGAAATTTAAGGTTTATAATGCAAGCCTTTTTGTTGAAAGAAGAAGAATTTTGTAGATGCTGAAATATTAAAGTTTAATGTAAAACATTGTGGGAAACTTCAAAAATGCACTTTACTTATTTCTTATTTCAAATGGCATATGGCATATACTAACCCAGTTTTTTATATTAAAAAAAAGTCAGGCCTCCTCAAACATAGTCATGTGTGTTCCTTTCAGTGAACATGCCAGATGGGATTGTGTAACCTCTTGAAGGGTTCCAGATTCTGGTTGACTGTAAGCATGTTCCAAACAAACGCCAAGTTCATTTCTCATAGATAGAATAGCCAGTTGTCATATGTCATGGATTGCTGTGCCTAATAAGGGCAACTGAATTATCTTGAAATGGTGTCCAGCAGCAAGGTAGAATAGAAGTTCAGATCGTTTGGCGTATAGACATTGTAAATAAAATACAGCCTGAATAGAGTGCATTGGAAGAATCCATGCTTAAAATGGTGACATGAATGAGTGAAAAGTCCATTCACTGAACTGATTCACACAACAATGTGTTTTTTTATTGTTTTTTTAAAAGAGGTTTCCTCCTCCAGTTTACAAACAAGTTGAAAATACAACAGTGGATGTCTTTAAAAGGGGGTTATACAAATTCATGGAGGGTAAGGCTATTCAGTGGCTATTAACCATGATTGTTGTGTACTGCCCTCCGGTATCGGCCGTCCTACGCCTCTGAATACCAGTTACAGCACAAGTGAGTAGAGTGCTCCTCTCCTGCTTTTAAGCTTCCCTAGGCATCTGATTGGCCACTGTGAGAACAGGATGCTAGACTAGATGAGCCTTTGGCCTGATCCAGCCTATCTCTTGCTTTTTGGACAGCAAAATCTGGAGAACAAAGGAAGGTGGAAGAAAAGGCAAAGAAGTAGAAACTGTGTGTTTGTGAGCGCGTGTGTAGAGAGAGAACTGAAGTTTGATGCCTCACCCAAAAATACAGGAATGGCATACCAATTTCTTTGGGGTGGGGAGAAAAGATGACCAGATGACCTCATACTTGCCTATGTGCTGCTTTTTCCACTAGGCCTGCTGTTCACAAAAGAGATAAAGATTAGTAGCTGTTCAATCCATTGATTTGTTGTAAGGGATGCACAGGTTTTGTTAATTTTGAAACTGCAATTGCACCGCAAATTTAAGTTCATGTTTTAAAAAACATTCTCCTAGCTGTTAAAAATAAGGCATGTGAAGGCAACATCTGTGTAAAGGCATTGGCTTGGATTCAGATTAAGTTAATGGAGTCTAGTTCCTGATGAAATTAAGATGGAAATTCAGTGGGACCTAAATGCAACTTAAACTGAGTCGAACC
Organism: Podarcis tiliguerta; assembly: GCF_965153285.1. Classification (NCBI taxonomy): domain Eukaryota; kingdom Metazoa; phylum Chordata; class Lepidosauria; order Squamata; family Lacertidae; genus Podarcis; species Podarcis tiliguerta. The sequence continues at coordinate 80,331,990 of NC_139539.1, forward strand.
CATTGAAAACAGAAGAGGAAATTTCCAGTAACTGAGAAGAATGATTTTATACTTTTTCTTTATGTTTGTAAATATCCCAAAGGTCTTATCCCTTCTCCATTTCCTCTTAAATTTTCCCATTGCATCGTTTCACAAGATTTCAACTTAGTTGTGACTTAGTTGTGATTGTTTTGTTTAAATAACTCTTTTGGGTTTAATCAGCTTTGATTGTTGCAACAAGTATATTCATTTGGTTTTTCACTATGTTTTATTAAGTACACTATTTTCATTTTGTACAATTAGCTTTGCTTTCAGAAAATAGCAAAATGTAGCTTTGCTCACTGCGGAAATTGGTTTGTTGCGATTTGATCGCAATGGCCAACATACTTAAACAAAAACCGTTTTAAACAAAAACTGTCCACATGCTTCTTTTCCCCCTTCTGTCTTCTAGCACGTTAGGTTCTCTTGTCTGAGAAACTTAAGCCATATCACACTTGTACACATTAAATAATACCTTAAATTATTCCAGCCTATAGGATCTGCTTTAGGTTTTAACTAGAACTCTTGAGTTTCAACAACTGAAGCCAAGGTGTAGGCAGACAGAATTGTAGAGTTTGGAAGGGACCACGAGAATCATCTAGTACAACCTCTGCTAAGAATTAAGGACCAGAACACCTTTGAGCACATGCTCAGCCCAAACCTAAATAATTTGTACCAGAATTGAGCTCTCCAGTTCCTTCCATCCACTCCTGGTTTCTCTTTCCACCACAACCACCACCTCACCAGTGTTCTTTTTTTAAGCTGTTTAGGAGGAGAGGGAAGCTTTTAAATCCTTACTATTGTCAGGCAGTTGAAACTTGGAAGCCCTTGCTGATCTCCTGCAGATCACCTAGAAAACCGCCTTCTCACCTTCCGTGGATTGTGAAGAAGGTGAATTTGGACTGGGTGTTGTTGTGGAGGGGAGGAGTGTCAGTGAAGAAATCAATTGTAGTACCAAACTTTGCTCCCCTCAAAATCCGGATCTACATTGGTATATCAATGCCTCCATTTTCAGATTTTGTTTTCAAAATCTCTGCAGCTCATTTTTCTTATAGCGAGCTCATCATTCAGCTGCCACAAGTGTTCAGTAAGAACCAATGAAGCAATTTTCTCTCAGGCCAAGCACAGAATTGTGATTTTTAATTTGTATGTGCCAGGTAATAAGAATTATACAGCCATATGTAGCTAGATTGATAGTGGGCAGAGAGACACTATTGAACCATATGAGAGTCCCCTGAGAAAAGCAATGAGCATATTTTAATTAATCAGAAGAGCTATGATACAATAAGTGCAACTTTTTCAATCCTTTCTGCCCTCTTTTGTCCTGTTGTGACAGCAGTCTTCTAGGAGGGTTGCATCCAGACTTTCTCTGAGTTGAGTTTTACACCTCAAGACACCTCCACTGGATTTCCCTTCCTTTGGGAATCCCCTGTACTGCCTCAAAATCTCCAGAAAGTTGGGAAACACTTCGGAACACTGTTGGAGATGACATGAGGCTATAGAGAATAAATGAAAATCACTTCCTGTTCCTTCAGCAGAAGTCTCCTTCTGTGTCTGGAAGGAACACCTGGTTTCTGTGGGCAGAACCTTATTTAGAGCCTATATTACAGTGGGGAAGAGGAAGATCCAGAAAACTGTAAATTCATGTACAAACTAACGGAACCTTTCTACCTACAGTCTAGCAAGGACACATAACTCAGATTGGATAATAACACAATATGCAGTTTGTGTACACACTACCATTTTATGTAGGTACTTTCCTGGGTCAGAACTAAGACTTAGAATTATATATAATGCTAGGTAACCGCTTGTATTCAAGCCTTATCCTAGACTGAAAGTTTATGGCTTTTATCTTAACTCCCTCGCCCCACAATGAACGGCTTTGTGCCTTTGAGAGTTATTCATATTAACCTAGGACTGTGGTAGATGATGTTGATTTTATTTTTAAATGGCTTGTATTTTGTCCTCATTCTATAGCATGTGTAATTAATTACAGCGCAGTGTAAAGAATTTGGGGGATATTTGCAATGACGTCTGGGGGACGTCAGCCAAATATGGCACCAAATACCATATTTGTAGAATTCATTGGAATGTCAAAGTTGGCTTGGCAATGGTAGGTTTTTTTTAAATAGGAATACTTGGTTAATCATGAAGTCTGTAAAAATCATAGTGTCTTCAAATGTAGCTGAGGCATTGAGTGTCGACTTCAGGCAAGCCTCAGGGTAATACTGTCGAGCTCAGAAGTCTCCCTGCCCTCCAGATACTGGGTAAGGGGTCATGTGAGGGGATATCCCCCTAATTCATGTCTTGTACACGTGTTTCTCATGTCTGGAAACAGAAGCACAGTAGAGGAACACTAATGGCTGTTTCCATGCTATAGGTTCCAGTTGGATCATCAGCATAGACCCTTTTGGCTGATACTACTAATATGAGTTTACATAACGGAGTCTCCTACACAATTTTAACTAGCAGGACTTATCACTGGTGAGTGAGCCTTGTTTTCACTGAAAATGGCATAAAAGGATGGTATCATAGAAGAGACATGTCAGGCCCCAACATTTTTAACCTTATGCCAATAGTTGTGTATTTTGCATATTAAATCTGTATATATAGTCCTTAAGCGCAAGACATTTTCCTCTTATTTTCCTCTTATTGTCTGTACAAATTGGTCGTCCTTGTTTTGTCAGTCCGTTAAAACATTAGACAAAAATTAGGTATGAAGTGCCAAGATGACACAAATGTTGCCACATGACAAAGTACCAGTGTTTTCTTAGTAGTGACAGGTTTTGTCTCAAATGTAATTCTTTCCTAAAATATTTGAGCCAAGTTTTGACCAAGTTATTAAATTTTGCATCCCACTTTGCCAGCTTTCTTATAGCAAGACTATTAATTTATATGAGACACAGAGGCTCTTTAAAACTGGTGTTAGCATTACTGATCCCAGAAAATTACACATGAAAAATCTGTGTACTCTGTTAAATGACTCTTAGGCTAGTGGAAGGAATTTCATTTCATTGATACATGATTTCTTCAAATTGCCATGTATGTTTTTCATTACAGTTCTGAATACCAAAATGAGAAGTCATTAACGGCAAAAATTGGGAGTAAATCCCTCTTAAAAAAGAAAAATAGTGTGTAATATTTGCGCAGTTAATTTTATTGGCACATAAAATAGCAATTGTACCACCAAACTGTGCATGCTTATTATTGCACATTAACACAAATATCTTGAGACCACCTTTCTCTAATCTCCCAGATTTTGAAAACTTCTTGATTAATACTTCCATCATAATATTATTTCCAAGAGTTAGATTTTTTTTCTTTTAAATTAAAAAAATAATTTTCAAACATCATTAAGTGCTTGGTCTTAAATATTGTCCCTCTCAAGCACATTTTTTTTCCACTATACATGCTTTCAGCCTTTTCCCTTTTCTCTCTTTTTTATTTTTTTTACAAATTGCACATGGAATATTTTTAGGAGGAGGGTGTCTTCTAGTGAAGTTTACGATGCCGATACTTGCCCGCTTTTTCTTTTGCTGAGTTGGCACAGGCATTGTGCTTATTCTGTTGTAAATGATTCCAGTATTTGATCAGCTCACTAGGCTGGAACTGATGGGAGGTAATTAGGTGACTGTATTTACAGCTGGAATAAGAAACCCGCCAGTGATTGAAGACAAACTCGTTAGGTGGGGGCATGGGGTCAATTCGCAGCTTGGCAAGGCAGATGCCCACATATACATCCTCTAAGTGCAAACGTCTGATACTCAGTGAGACCTTAAATATTTTTTCCGCTAAATCTCCAGAAAACACATAGCCAGTCCCAGAGCAGAATACAGGGTACCGTTCACTCGGATATAGATCAGGCGGCATATACCACTTGCTATCCTTGTTCCGATTGGGCGCATACCCCCTCATTAGATAGCCCGTAAAGTATTTGTGCCGGAGAGGAAATTCTGGCTTCAGAAGCTTATGTATTAAATACTCTGTATTGACAAACATGTCACTGTCCGTTTTCATAACGTAGGGGACATTGGGGCAGTAGGTTGCCACCCAGTTCATCCCCATCAGTGTTTTGATGGTTAAGTTGTAGTAAGTATCTAAGTACTCTTGTTGGATAATATCGTGGTATTGCCTGCTTTCCTCCAGGATGGCTCTCTGAAGGTATCCATTCAGCTTAACACTTAAACCCAGCAAAAAAATCCGAACAATTTGGATCCCAGGCGCCAAGCTCTCATTTCCCCAGGTTTGTCTTATAGCTTGTCGAGCTTCCACCTGCCCTGGTTCTGCAGCTATGAGCAGTATTAGAAAGGGGCTTTTCTCCTGGCATTTCCCAGGCTCGTTGATAATATACTTAAAGTGATATGACGTCGGATGTCCAGTGCCTCGCACGTTGTAAATGCTCCCATTGGCACTCAGTGTGTTCTCTAAACCAGTAACTCCTTGAGGCGACAGCTCCGTGTTGTTGGAATTAGCCATCGCCTGCGGCCTGAGGGTCTGAGGAACTGCATCCTTCCAAATGGTCCTCAAAGAGCTGTGGTTTGTTTCGCCTCTCATCGATCTAAATCCCCGTGTAGTGTAAGCCACAGGGTTTTCTTTGAATCCACCTCGGCCAGGCAGCCAGTCATGGTGATTAAAAAACAGGAAAATAGCAAAAAGGAACACGAGGGAAAGTAAGCCAATGAAATGGGTTCGAAACAGGGACCGCTTGGTATTCCAGGTCATCTTGGCAAAGCAGCAATGCCTCCTTCTCCACTGAAGCATGTTGTAAGTATCCAGAAATGGGATGTGAGAATGATTGAAGGAAATGCTTTGTTTTTGGATCCACTGCTATTTCTTGGTGTTCATCTTCCGTTGTGGAAAGCTTGTTAGCGAATCACCAGCTCTGCAAAAGTGAAAGAAGGTTAGCAGACAAGCTTTCAAACTTTGCCCTTCCCATTGTCAGAAAAACTGCAAAACAAGAGGCAAATCTGAATATTAGTAATCACCATAACACCTTTAATGTTCTTGGGGCATCACAAGTCATAGCATCCAAGTTGTCTCGATTACTTACTCCCATTTAATAGGAGGGCAAGTTTTAGGAAGAGACTTGCCCCAAACCACATGATTGCAGCTTTTCGAATCCATATCCCAACATCTTACCCAGTTTGCCGTTCTGGTGCTTGTCTACATATGAAAAAAAGTGTTGCAAGGGTAAGGAGCAAGCCCTCAGTGTGAAGTGGTTTTCTATTCCTCTGGTTTCCAAACTTTATTTCTTTGTGAAATCACTCCAATGAATGCTATTAAACACATGTGTGTATATGCTATTGTTTATGTATATATAAAGTACTTAAAAGAATTGGGGGGGTGTCCTATTGTTAAAAAACAAGTTCTTTTACTGGGCATTTTTTATTTTAAAAGCCCTGAGTTGGTCAAGTAGATGAGCGACTCAGATTGGACCAGCGTACATCAAACGCAAAACCACTGTGAGATTCCAAGGGAAGGGTCAAGTGTAAAGGTCTCGATACCAGATGGAAGGTTTATTGCTAGCAATTAAAACTGATTTGGTATGCGGTTGGTAGTATGGCTCGCAGTTGGAGGTCCTTTATGCAAAATGATTGTGGACTGGTCGTGGGACAGACACTGCAAGGTTGATTGTAGCAGCGTTCCGTTAGTTACAGAACATTACTTGGCTTGTTTCCATTGGTCCCTGCTGTGTTCAGAAAGTCAGTGTGCCAATGCACCTGACAAAATCAATTTTCAGGGTCCAGTTACCTCACTGCTGCATCTTTCAGCATCAACCAACACCAAACACTCTGATTCACCTTTACTCCTCTTTTAGCCTTTCCCTCTAGCCTTTCCCATTTTCTTTACCTGATTGGTTGTGGTCAAGAAGTTGTGTTCTTAAAGGGACCATTTAGTTACTTATAGCTGTTCCAGTTCATTTAAGATATTGGGTATGTGTGTGCATATAAAACCAACTAACCTCTCTCTAACCCCACTGAAAGAAAGAAAAAGAAAAGAATAGAATAGTTACTGTGTATGAAATCAATAAACTCTGTTAAGATAATATCTCTCCCCCCCCCCCAAGATCCTTTTATTCATGAGCCCAAAACTCTAAAGTCATGTTAGTTTAGAAGATGGTTGGCAGACTTTTTGCATGCTAGATTATAACCCCAACTTTGTAATACATTTCACCCTGCTATTCCCTATTGATATTCAAGAGCAGATTCAACATGGCAGTTTCATGATATTGCATATTAAAACCTGATCACATTATCCTACAAATGAGCCTCTCATTTCATGGTATGAATTAATTTGTGGGTTTTTCCCCAATTAGTTCTAATTTGTTTCAAAATCTTAGGGTTTTGAACAGTGATAGAAGGCTCATATGAAAAGAACATTTTTATGTAAATATGTAATTTATTTAATTTCTTTGCTATCTCTCAGCCAGTTTTTGGATTAATTTATTTTCAAAATTTAGTGATGTGATTCATGTGTAAAGACATCTTTAGGGTAAATCTTTCAATTTGGAAAAAAAAATGACATTGAAATAGATAATGACATTAAATTATAAAGGAGGGTGGCTGGCACAAGCGTGTATTTAAATGTACAATTACATAAAAGTAAAACAGATATAGCATAATTTTAAATGAAAGAGGGAATTAGTGCCTCTAATTTCCAGTCAGCCAAATTAAGAAGCTCTCAGTGCAGCATGGAATGCATTGCAAATATTTGAATGTCTTGATGGACGTACTAGTTGTCTTTCTGAGCAAAACTCATCATATTAGCCACCACTAGGAGGAGCAATTGGGGGGTTTAGCCTTGAATTGTAGCAGTGCATCCGTCTAAAACTTGCATAGTTTCTGAGCTGCATGTTAAGGTCCTCCAAGCCATTTTCCTTGGAGCAAAAACTATGTTATGAATGACTATTAAAAAGGATTCTCTGGGCATATAAAGGACAAAATGTGGCTTTAAAACTGAGGCTCTGGGTAAGACTGGATAAAATACATTTGTAACAATGCAGTTATAATTATGAATAGCAGATCTCAGTCCAACCATGCAAATACTACATTTTGATAGATTTTAAACAAATTGAATGAATCGCCATATGTGAATCCTTGCTGGATCCAAAAATGGATTAGCCACTTCAGCCACAATTGTTGACTGGTTCAGTTGTACTGAGCAATAGGGAAATGGAAATAAGAAGTGTGTTGGACACATGAGAGAGCTGTCCTTAGCAATTCTTAATAGAGCATATTGTGTCCTTAAGGATTCTGTTTGGTGAAGCTTTTCTATATTTAGGATGTGTTTCACTGCTTGAACAGCCACAGCTTTTATTAGGAATGCACTTTAAAAAAGAGAGTTAATATTCTGTTGTTGGCAGTCACCATTTTTCTAAGCATGTCAGCCTGTTATAGTCTGATGACTTTATTAAATGTTTAAACAATTCTGGTAGAGTAATTCTAAGTCAAATTACATAAAGCATTTAGAATTATCCAAGCAGAACTTTATTTCTGTTAGTAAAAAGAAATGTTCTAATATAATTTAGTTATTTTAACTTGATTATGTTATGCTACTATTTAATAACTTGCAATGGTGCTCAGTCTCCCGTAATAAGTTATACTTTCACCAGGATGTTGGAATGTTACACTAAATCATATAGGTCATATATACGTATAGATTAAAATTTTGGGTTCTTAGCAAAATACAAAAATGTCCATGGCTGGGGACCAAAGGACTGTGTGTACCATATCACACAGTCACTGTTTTCAGAGCCCCTGGTGTCCCCTAATACCTCCTTCTGAGGGTCAGGAGGAATGAGGTGGGGGATGAAAGCTGTGGAAGTGTAGTACAAGCTCTCCCCCCCCCATGCACACGTGCACACATGCACACGCCTTCCACTCACAAATGGGCCTCTTGGGATTCTAGCCTATATTTAGAAGAGCAAAACTTGTATATTGGATTCCTCATTGAGTTTCAGTTCCTCGTTCTCACAGTGAATTGCTAACATATTGGCTTGTATGTTCTAGATGGTCATATGTTCTTTAGTTTTGGGGAGTCTACTCTTAGTTGGAAGGAACAAATAAGAAGGGAAGCTTTAGATCTGGTGGGCTGTGCAGAGCAAGTGAGTATAACTGTATTATCCAGGGCCTGATAACAGTCTTGACATACCTGCATTAATACTTTTACAGAAGGGGGGGGGGGAGAGGGAGAATGGTCAGTAGTAATATTAAAATCCTAACCAGCTCTAGTGAAAACCCATGGCATGCACACTCCTAAGTTTTTGAGTGAGCTTTGTTTAGAATTGTATGATTGTTGTATAATTATATTTTCTATAATGTTTCAACAAAGCTATCAGCATTCTATTTTTCATATTGCTATCAAATTCACATCTGATTGTGTCACTTTTTCTCTTCAAAGCAGTCTTTTTAAATCAGGCTTTCTACATACTTATGCTAGCTTTATTGCATGTTAGTTTTGCCTGGGGCAAAGAAAGAACCATTATGTTTAACATAACACTTAAAATATTTATTATCGTTTGTTGGGTAGATTTTGGAAGGGAAGCACTCAGGCACTAAAGGACCATTAGGCAGTTGTAGATGCAGGTCTTAATTTTTTTACTGCAGATAAGTAACTTGAGATTCCTGTCAGTAAGCATTCCAAACAAAACTACCAATCTTGGAAATGATGGGATTTTGGTTGTGCTTGCTGCTTTGTAACCGTTAAACAACCCAAATGTCACATGCTGCACAGAACTTGGGCATATACCCCATTTTGAAGGAAACAGACTACTATATTGTGGTTTCCTTGTGAGATTCGGTTGGATGTCTGCATGACTTATGGCATCCAAATGATTGTGATGCTTTTGCCAGAAGCTCAAATCACTGCCTTTCTTTGGGGGGGGGCAATGTGTGACTGATAATATTAATCAAATAGCACTCTTCTTGCATGTTAGGGGCTGAGGGAGTAGGTAGTATTGAGCTGGTAGTTGGTCTGCCTCGTCTGTTTTGATGGTTCTCAGTGTATGTCACATCATAGCTATTTCACTGGTGATCTTAGATTACAGTAGGTAAGGATTAAATCTGACCTATTTTGATTATCTGATCATTTTGTAAAACCAGGGGATGTAAAGTTAAATTTCTCAAACCTAGACAATCGCTACAGAGAACTACATTATCCCTCTTAATCCCTCTCCTTCTCCCCCTCCTTTCCCAACCCTCCCCAGCCTTCACATTTGAGTATAAGTGACAGATTTATTAACAGATAAGTGTAAAGACAATGACACCCTTCTAAGCTGAATGCGAGAATAGCTCTTCCTAGATTTTTTTGATTTTTTTCAAAACCCATCATCCATGGAAGCATCAGCCTCGGCTTCTGTAAATTTGGGGCGGTGGGAGTCGGCACTTGGTATGCCACTAACAGCACATGCATTTGAATGAAATATACAATGATCTGACATACCTTCCTTTGTCAAGCCATTTGTGGTGAGAGGATTATGCCCACTGCAAGTAGTTTTGGCACGCCATCCCTTCAGCCAAAAAGATGCTATCGGCCATGCGCACATCTCTCCTCCAGCAGCCTGCTGCCTGCGACTGCTTTTCACGGTATCCAGTGTGTCCATCTGTATGCTTCCTGCTCCGCTACCTTCCCTGCTCACCAGCGTGTTCGCCTTGATTTTTCTCCGGTCATCTTTCAAGAGACAGAAGCAGCATTTCTTGCCTCCATTCCGACTGGTATTGTCTGCTTCTGACAATGGAAGCATTGACGCTTTTACAGTTGGTGTTTCCCTTGCTGGACAATGCAGTGCTCTGTTTTCTCTTCAGTATCCATATTTCTAGTGGCGATGCCAGGCAGAACAGCATGAGCTAGAAGCTGGAACTGTTGGCTTGCGTTTGATAACGGGATTTACCCCTCTTCCTTCATTGTTGCTAGGCAGTAACTGAAAGGGATGACTTGAAGCGAGGGGTGGGGGGAAAGCTTTTAGCTTAAGGTTTTGTTCAGCAAAATCCAATCCATAGTTCTTCAGCTGCTGCACAGGCAAGCAGCAGTTTAAATGTGGGCTTTGACAGATGCTGTCTTCTGACAGAGCAGAATTTCACGTCATTGCTTGGCTGGGTCCCACGTGATGGTTTGCATTCATTTGGACTAAATCCGAAGGCAGGCAGAGAGCTTAGTGCTTTTGCTTCTGTTCGATAAAGGATACACATCTAGTGCCAGTGCAGCACTGGATGAATAAAATGAAAGAAGGTGGTCATGGTGGTGATGCACATTCATTGATGTGTGTACCCCCCCCCCCCAATTACCCTCCTTTATCTTTTGTACTATATCTTAGCACTCTCTAAACGTTTCTTAATGTTGGATGTTAGCTTATCTTAATTCAAGCACATCGCTGCATTGCCTAAAGAACTACAAGCTGTTTAATATAGTGTAGCATTCCTCAGCTGCTGTTGTTTTTTAGTGAATAGTATTCCACAACTTAAAATAGTAATAAAACCCTCTACTTTCTCTGACCCCTTCAGTGGAACTTTGTGATGATGGATTAGTTAGGAGCCTTTTTAATCTGTTTGTTACTCCATCACATTGTAATTTTATGAGGCATAGAATCATTGATTCAGCACTGCAAAATCAGGGAAGGAGAACCATCAGATTTTCCATGCTTGTCTCTCCTAATACACACCACTCTACTTGGGTGCTCTTTGTGCAGGCTGCCTTGTCCAGATCTCTGCTCAGCAACCTCTTTTTTTATGCCAAAGCTTGTAAATTCCATATCAAACGTATGTACAGTGCATCATATGTGGGGTTAAGAAGCTGAAGACAGAATATGTAATTGCTAGAGAACTGTATGCCTCAGATGTGCTTCAGACTTTGCTTAAATTGCTTTACAAAATTGCTTCACCTAAGAAATAGTAGCAAAACTTCGAATTTTTTGTTAGCTGGCTTTTAATTTTTAAAAAGAAGTTACTTGTTGCGAAGGACCACTAAAATGGGGGAAGTACCATAGGAGTAAAATAGGTCTGTAAAAGCTGATTCCCCAAGATCAAGGAAAGTTGACAAGAAGCTATGAAAGTCATCTCTGGAGAATGAATTCTAATCATCTGATATTGACGAAGAAACTTTAGGAGCATATTCTCTCTCTCTCTCTCTCTCTCTCTCTCACACACACACACACACACACTAAAGCAAGTCTTTCTCTTTGATTGATTTTATTTATTTATTTATTTATTTTATTTCTATACAGCCCTTCTTCCGAGGATCATAAGGGGGGGTTCACAATATAAAAACTCAAATTACCCAAAGACCTGGCTTGGAAACCATGCCTTGTGAGGAACTGTTGAAGGAACTAGGTATTTTTAACCTGGAAAAGAGGAGACCGAGAGGAGATTTGATAGCCATCTTCAAATATCTCAAGGGCTGTCACAAAGAGGGAAAAATCTTGTTTTCTCCTGCCCTGGAAGGTAGGACTCAAACCAATGGCTTCAAATTAAAAGAAAGGAGATTCTGACTAAACATCAGGAAAAGTGTTCTGACAGTAAGAGCTGTTCAACAGTGGAATGGTCTCCCTTGGGATGTTGTTAAATCTCCTTCCTTGAAACTTTTTAAGCAGAGGTTGGATGGCTGTCTGTCATGGATGCTTTAGTTGAGATTCCTGCAATACAGGGGGTTGGGCTAGATGCTCCTTGGGGTCCCTTCCAGTTCTACAGTTCTGAGATTTATGTCTATAGTGTATTATCTTCCATCCCCCCCCCCCCCCGTGAACCACATCTGTTGCTGCTGTTTCCTTTTTGTTTTTATGATGAAAGCTTTCTGAATTCCCACCTAGCTTATCACAGATGTAGAGATAGCCCATGGTTAATTGGAACTAGAAGTGAGGGTGTGAATTCCTGAATTGGGGGGGGGGGTCTGCTGCCCACCCCTTTCTGTGTTATAGGTGGGACAGGGCACAGTGATGAATACAAATGAAGATGCTTACTTTGCCACTGCCTCTTTGTAAAACTGGCATTCATGTAGCTTTTCTCCAACAGAAAACCTCCTCGATGTTTTTATAAATAAATAAAAAGGGGAAAATTAACTCTGCCTTTATCTTTCCAGTCTACCCAAGGAAGCTATTGTCTTGTTCATTAAAGTTTTCATTGTGTTGGGGTCATTGAGACTCTAATGCTTTAGATGTATAGTGTTTCATTTTCCCTTCATTCAATGTACTTGGGCTCTGATTGACCCCAATAAACTTTAAATGTAGAAGAATACTGACTGAAGTAACAGAGTTGAAGCGGAGAGTTTTTCATAGTTTCCATACCCTTTGATTTCAGTTGTGACCCCAATGTATGAGAGGGTTTAAATTGCAATAAATCTGTTCCTTTGAAGGGAGCTGCTTTTTTAAAGAATGGGTTTGTTATCCAACACAATATGTATGTGCATGTTTCAGGAATAGAATATTCTTTTGCCTCAAATAATTGAGCTCACTAAGGTGAGTGTTGGTAGCAGAACAGTGATATAACCTTCAGGCAACATCTAAATAAGAATCAATGTTTAACAAAGCTGTGTATTTTGATTATAATCTGCTGGTACGCTTTTTGTTAATACTGAGAAATGCACAGCTCTCTCAAGCACACCAGCAGATTATCTGAAAAGCAAGAGAGAGAGAGATAGAATAGTTTGCTTTCCTATTTTAAAAAGAAAATGGGCTGTTAGTATTGTTTTCTTTAGCTTGCATGAATTTAGACAGTCCACTGAAAATGTAACGTTGTCCTAAATTTTCAGGAATGACATTTGTAATGCTTATTTTTACTAAATGGACCATTTGCAGTTGAGCTGTTCCTAGAGATTATATCCTGGGGATAGTTTAGGGCATGGTCAGATGATCGCCTGTTGTTAATAACTATTGCGGAGTGCAACTGTTCTATTTTAGGAATATTCAAATGCCCTTAAGTGATAGTCAAAGTATACACTGCCTCAAATCCCACAGTAGTTCTGGGGCTTCTTGAAGTCATAACTTGTGTGAAAGTGACCACAGTCTACTTTCGTATATAGCATTTTTATTGCGAGTTGCAGCTGTGTGTTAGAAATTATTGGTGGTATCAAATTTTGCACAAGTGGAAGGCAAGCTTACAAAGAGGGTCTTTTCCTTTCCCTCATCCCCCTTGCAACCCTGCGTACCGTCCAAAAAAAGCCTCTGCATAGTGTGTGTCCTACTAAACGTTGTGGGTTGTATAGTGTGGTGCTGCAATGGCAGAAGAAACCAGACAGAAGACGCTTGTGCTCTGCTGGCATAAGATTCCCTTCCAATCAAGCCATGTATAAATGTTATGAAATAATTTAATATATATTTTTCCACAAATTGCATCCTAATTATATTTGAACCAAACAAATCACAAAACAGTAAGCCAAATTTTTGCTTCTCAGCAAGCAGGGCCGGCCCTATGTTAGGCAGAGTGAGGCAGCCGCCTTAGGCGGCAGATACTCTATCTGTTGCTCCGGAGGCTCCAGTTCTGTCCCCTCTGTTGCCCATGACCTCTCCTGGGCTCCTTGATCTCTAGGCTGCTGCCTCAGGTGTGGTGGAGAATCCAGCCACAAAGGATGAAGTGAGATTCGACCACCAGTCCAGTCAGCTTCTGTAAATGAATTTGGAAAGGGGTGCCACCTTGTCTTTCACCTGAGGCATCAAAAGGTCTTAGGCCGGGCCTGTTTGAAAGTGTTCTTGACGTAATTTTTTACAATTGCATCTCTTTTGTTCTCATTGTCAAGGCAGAGATGTAGCCTCCTAAACATTTAATATAGTGCAATGTTTGTTGTTGTTGTTTCCTTTTGAAAGCAGAAAGTATTTTTCAGTGATCCATTGGGGCAGCAGCAGGTAGGTCAAACTGATGATATCCTTCTAGCGGAGAGACTTTAATCCAATAAGATTCTCGTTTTTCAAGTGTTGGCTAGAGCTCTTCTTGAGGGAATCCAGTAATGATGACAATGGAACAACAAAAATAGTTGTTTTTCCTCATCCAACTTTAGCCCAGTTAGGGTGCGCAGGCTAGCAGAGTAAGCTTGTGCAACACATTTCTGCTAGGGAAACAGTTGTGTGACTAGAGAGCTGTAGTGAGCACCCTAGCCTCTCAAAGAAAGAATTTATAGTGTGGGACTTGAATGCAAGAGCATAGCTTTAGATTTTAAGGGACAATTGTGACAAACCAAGGGAGATTATAATTTGGATAGGAAGTATGAGGGACCACTTGCTTGTGCCTCATCCTGCTTAAAGTATCTTGTGTTTTACAATCTTTATTTATATAGCACCATTAAACGATTTTGTCGAAGTATAAAAAAAATGGTTTCATTAGTACAGTGGTACCTCGGGTTACAGATGCTTCAGGTTACAGACACTTCAGGTTACAGACTCTGCTAACCCAGAAATAGTACCTCGGGTTAAGAACTTTGCTTCAGGATAAGAACAGAAATTGTGCTCCAGCGGCGTGGTGGCAGCTGGAGGCCCCATTAGCTAAAGTGGTGTCTCAGGTTAAGAACAGTTTCAGGTTAAAGACGGACCTCCGGAATGAATTAAATTCTTAACCAGAGGTACCACTGTATAGAACTTGTGACCTTTTTGTTGAGGTTAGCGTATCTGTCTGGCAGATCCCTAGTTATTTGAAACCATGAATAATTTTGTTTCTAAACTACTTCCTCAGCAGCTATTCCAACTGGTCACCAGAAAGGCAATTACATAACTATAAAAATTGGGACTCAAATTTGCTTCTTTTCCTTGTCCCCCCCCCCATTCCCTTTTTCTTTTGTATTGTGTCTTTCATCTAAATTTTAAGCCTGCAGGTGGAATTGTTTGTTAATAATCTCTGTAGTACTTCCGAAGGGATGATAATAAATCGAGGACCTGTGAATATTCTATCTATTTTCAATATTTTCAAGTTCCCCATTACATCCAAACCAGGAAACTGTGGTTTATTTAAACTGGTTAGTGATGGTAGATCAGAATCTGAAACCTGAAAATGTGGTTTGTTCTTAAAGCCTATTGAGTTTGCATGTCATGGGGAACTGTGGTTGGTTTAAAATTGAAGCTGGAGCTTCTTATCTCCTCTTCGTTAAGTGCAGAACAGGAGGGGGAGCATGTCTGAACAGAATCTTTGTTTCTGCTATTCATAGAACGATAAAATCTGATTAGATTCCTACTTTCTCAATAAGCAAAGTGATAGTATCTTGGCCACACAGAGGCATTTCAAAACTGATTCTTGTATTCGTATTTTAACATTGCCCTTGGTTACTCTGTAACCAAGTCAAAGAATCATTTTCCAAGGCAGAATAGATTTGTATTTTAAAAATTCTGATCCAGTACCTGTGTTTAAATAGCAAAATACATGTCCGACACTGTTGAGTGCAAATGGCATCCGTACAAAGTTAAGTTGCCAGGTTTGTCCACAGAAAACATAAAACAAGCAGTTGAGGAAGGATTGAAATTTTGCCTCTGTGTTTATTGCATTAAAGCCCAGTCATATAAAAGCATGCAAACCATTCACAAGCAATGGTGACCTCTGTCTTTTACAGGCGTGTGTTTTTTGTACAAGTTTAAAAACTCTTTTAACAGTAGTCAGCCTTTACTACTGTTTACTTCTCTATTTTTTAGTTCTATTGCTGTGCCAATTTGTCTGAGCTGCAGGTGTGCCATGTGTACATGGTAGTTAATGACTGCAAGTGAGTGGCATTTGTTTTCTTATCGTAAGGTTTGCCTGAACTGAATGTAAAAACAAATTACCCCTATCCACAATGACAATCTAGGGATGGCCACAAGTGTCACTGTTGCCTTCCTTATTTTCCTTCCCAGCAAGTTGTATCACTTAAACGTATTGTTCACTTTCTCATTTGTTGATAAACAGTAAACAAAGGCACAGTGGTATTTACTATGAGGATTCACGCTGTGGCGTTGAGCAATAATGGATGAAAGATCAACTGAGCAGTTTGCTTTGAGATTGTCAAGTTTTTTTTTATTATTCTTAGCTGAGCATTTTCTCCTGTTATCAGTATAGTAAATAATTTTCTTGTCTATTCTCAGTATTGTAAGTAAATAAACCGAGTTTCTGTAAATGGGAGGTCAAAGTGAAGAATGCATCAAATAGTTATCTTTCATGATGTTTTTAAGAGTTACTCCATGTAGGTTTGGTTTTGTGCTGTTACATTATCCTAGCACTGTGCAACTGAGACCATTCAGCATCAGTAAGTAATGCCTGTCCAACCCTTCTAGAGAAAGCGAAATATCCTATTGGTTTAGGTAGGGGTCAGCAACCTTTTTCAGCCATGGGCCGCTCCACCGTCCCTCAGAGCATGTGGGGGCCCGGACTGTATTTTGAAAAAAAAATATGAACGAATTCCTATGCCCCACAAATAACCCAGAGATGCATTTTAAATAAAAGGACACACTATACTCATGTAAAAACACCAGGCAGGCCCCACAAATAACCCACAGATACATTTTAAATAAAAGGACACATTCTACTCATGTAAAAACACGCTGATTCCCGGACCGTCTGTGGGCCGGATTGAGAATCCGGCCCCGGGCCTTAGGTTGCCTACCCCTGGTTTAGGTTCTCTCCACAACAATTCTCTTTTAGGCCATTGAGTGCTAATTTGCATATATGTAGGCTAGTTCCCTTTATGGACTTATTTCAAGGTTCAGCATTACTTGCAAAGCTATTCTGGCTACCTTTTTTTGCCTTGCACCACCAAAACGTGGAGATGGTGTTTAAACCTTCACTTTCGGGGCACCCCAAAGAATCTTTAAAACGGTGTAACTCCCCACCCATACACCACTACTGGGAAAACCATAGCTTTTACTATACATAGCTTTTACCATAGCTTTTACTGTATGGAAGTGAGAGCTGGACCATAAAGAAGGCTGATCGCCGAAGAATTGACGCTTTTGAATTATGGTGCTGGAGGAGACTCTTGAGAGTCCCATGGACTGCAAGAAGATCAAACGCATCCATTCTTAAGGAAATCAGCCCTGGGTGCTCACTGGAAGGACGGATCCTGAAGCTGAGGCTCCAATACTTTGGCCACCTCATGAGAGGAGAAGACTCCCTGGAAAAGACCCTGATGTTGGGAAAGATGGAGGGCACAAGGAGAAGGGGACGACAGAGGACGAGATGGTTAGACAGTGTTCTCGAAGCTACAGACATGAATCTGACCAAACTGCGGGTGGCAGTGGAAGACAGGAGTGCCTGGCATGCTCTGGTCCATGGGGTCACGAAGAGTCGGACACGACTGAACGACTAAACAACAACAACAACAACAACAACTCCCCACCCAACGCACGACACTTTATGCATCATGTACTTTTTTCTTCAATAAAAGGCACAAATGTTTGGGTGTGGTTCGTACCTCCACCCACCCCAGACCCCTCCAG
This sequence comes from Podarcis tiliguerta, assembly GCF_965153285.1. Classification (NCBI taxonomy): domain Eukaryota; kingdom Metazoa; phylum Chordata; class Lepidosauria; order Squamata; family Lacertidae; genus Podarcis; species Podarcis tiliguerta. The sequence continues at coordinate 80,349,379 of NC_139539.1, forward strand.
ATTTTGGTGGCATTATCCTCTCCTTGTGGCAGGTTCCTCCTGAATCATCACATGATTTAATGAATTTTGAACTCTAGTCTCATATTTTTATTCTTGTGAATGTCAAGAAATTGCCCCATGGGTGTATGGAAGGGGCGCTTCCCCTCACACAGCGCAACCTTGTGATTTGTACAATCCTTCCCCACCAAACTAACTCCAGCAGTCCTTGGTGGTGCTTCATGCTTGTCACAAGTACTTCTCTCACATTCTGTAAGGAACTGTGACTTTTATGAAGCTTTCATTCAGCACAGCAGGAGAAAGGAGGCTAACCTGCAGCAGCACTGAACATTTCAAAGAGAGAGAAAATTAAACTCTTATTCAGCAGTATAGTGGTTTATATGCCACACTTGCATGCATTGCTTAATAATATAAGAGGATAGAAAAAATGTTTTTAAAGGGGAGAAAAAAGCACTGACCAGAAACATCAAAGTGGGCTTTGATCTGTGGAGATATTAATTATAGTGACAGCATCATGTATGTGCCAAACTGCATAAAAACCTATGAAGGCAGGATAGTGGTTTCCTTGTATATATTTACACTGGGGTTTTTTACGGGTCATTATGGTTCCTTTTGCTGTTGTTCTTCTCTCTATTGTCTAATATTCTCTCTAGATGATTAATACTTAAATCTCCTCAGACCAATTTTTACCTTCCTTTGGTCCTGACTGGTTGCTTTTTCCTGCTGTTTCTAATATTTGCATTGGGTTTGTTTAAAATGTACTTGAATGTCATTCAAATGGCAGTTTTCTGTGTGCCCATTATAAAACTAGAAAGTGCCAGTGACTGAATAAACTTTTGGTCTTCCCTTTGAGTCTTCTGTATTTGCAGCCAGTGAATGAATCGATCCTTTGTTTGTCTCTGGGTGTCATTAGCCCCAATTATATTATTTCAACAGTGGTGTGAGGGTTGCATTATTTTGCACTTCCAAATTGGTGTGCCTCCTTGTTGCATTATCAACTGTAAAACAACAACAATATCAAACAAACAAAAATGCAACATCACAGAAGGGCAACCAGAGCCTAGGTCCGAAATGAAATTCCTCAAATGTCCAATTCAGATTAAGCATTCCCCCCCCCCCCATCTTTAAAAACCATTAGTAGGAGAACAGAAATTCTCTCTAAGCTTGATTATTCCCTTTCTAACCTCCTTAACATGCACTGATAAAATGGTGTGATAGTGTGTGGGGAGATAGTGATTGAGGGCTGGTTAATATGGCAGTTTTAGTACTCTGGTGATGGACAGGAAGAAAAGAGAAGGAATTGGAGAGGGGCAGGTGGAACTGGCTGGAAGTAAATGATTTTAAGATATTTTCTTTTAAAGTTATGCCCAGATGAGCCAAGGCAGTCATTACACAAGGCCACCTAAGAGTACCCTTCCCTGAGCACATATCACTGACAGGATGTGCAAAACAGAATGGACAAGGCCAGCTAAAGAGAAGAATTCCTTCTAGTGATGAACAAGCTTTATTCTCTACCAGAAGAGGTCACAAAAAGTCTTAAGTTGCTGTGGGTGGGGCCTTCCATGGCGGCATTGACATCCACTGTAGCTTTCCTGTGACCAGAGTAGAGCCTCTGCTACAATCTGTTGTGTCTCAGTCACGAGTCTGGTATGTCAGTGGCCCAAAGAATTGGCGGAGATGGAAAACACACTGAAAACCGTGATGACAATGGAAGATTGTTCTCTCAGCAGCCCTAATTTATCTTTTGATGTGGTTCAGCTGGAGTCACTGGTTGTGGCTGGCAACATGGTGGCATGAAGGAAATTGTGGGTGAAAATCTAGGATGTTGACCCCCAGATGACAAACTAGCTGCCTCTGCCTAATCAGATAGTGCTGTTTAGTGTATCCCTTGAGCGAGTTCTCATCAAATAACAGGAGGGAGGAGAAATGTAAATCCCAGCAGCCAGTTCAGATTTTTGCACCTACAGCCAGAGGATCCATATGAAGCCCCCACTCTGCGTTGTTTGGTGCCTCTCCCTCCTCCATCTTCTCCAATGGTGTGAAGCATTTCTCTTCTTTGTGCACCAGACCATGTTCAATGTTTGGATTCAAGTGATGGTGCCCCATGGACTGGGGTTTCTCAGCTCATTTCATTTCCTCACCAAAATTAAAGAAGCTTGTGAAGCATCAGACAGTTTTAGGAGTCCTTCAACATATATGGACATCCAAGAGAGAACCTGTCCCACAGAGGTACTGAGAGGTGCATTGCATTATTTTCTGAATGCCCCACAGTAATGGGAGCATGAAGGCCATTCTAGATTTGAAATGGCTCAACACATTCCTCCTTGAGCAGCACTTCAAAATGGCGACTCTCATATTCATTGTAGGAGCAATATCAGGCCAGGACTTCTTGGATCCTAATGGATCTGTCAAAAGCTTGCTTTCACATTCCCATCAGGTCCAGCTTGCTTACCACACACTCCTGCTTCCAGTATAAAGTCATCCTATTTAGGTTGACTTCAGAGTCTCCACAGAGGTCAACCTAGCAGTCCCAGTCACAACAACATTTGTTGGGATGGGCTGGTCACCTGTCTGTTATGGGAGCCTCGGTGCATACCTTTGCTGAATATTATCTTACTATATAATAGAAGCACCATCACTCTTTTCATTGGCTGCTTTCCAAGGTTTTAAAGGCATGAATGGGCTTAGGCTGTTGTGATAGAACAGTGTGATTGGGCATGATTTCTTTCACATGTTCTTACATATTTGTATTCTTCCAGATAGAGGCAGTCAATAATATTCAAAGCAGGTAGGTGAAAGGATTAAAGGATTTTAACCTAAACATAAGTTCCCACTCTTAAAAATCCAGTCTCCCAATTTCCCCACTTCCCATCTAGCAACCGTTCACAATTAAGGGCTGCAGTTCTAATTTAATTTTCTCAGGAGTAAGCTCCATTGAACCACATAGAAAGTTACTTCTGAGTGCCCATGTTTAGGATTGCACTTTAAAATGCCACATGAGAGGTGGCACACCTGCCCACCTTCCACCCTCCCTATGTATGTATGTATGTATGTAAATAATACAAGCTCAGCAGGGGTTCAGGGCAGGCAGCAACCATAAAGAGAGGACCCAGGATGTGCAGTCATATTTTTCCTGCCTTATCCACAGGGTTGTGGGGTAGTGTACTAGCGATGGGGGAGCCCAGTCAAAGCGTGAGTATTTTGACCACCACTGAGGCCACCATTCTCCCCACCCCCTCTGTCCAAACCAATGATTTTTGTTTTAAAGCATGAAAATACTTACCCTGTCAGCTGTGGTTCAGACTACATACCACATTCTCCAATTGTATCTCTCTCTCTCTTTCTCAGATGGGGATAGTTCTCAAAATAAAGCAATATGCAAAAACACTGCAGATAGCTCGGACTGCAACCAGTTGGATGCCTGTCTTGTTCTGGGACCTTTCAGCCCAGGGGGAAAAAAAACACTGCTCATGCTCACAGCCTTGTGCATTATGATTGGCCACAAGTCATCCATACCCTCCTCCTCTATAAACATTTTACGGTCTTGGTTTTGTAAAGGGAGGGTGAGGCAAAACGGCTCGTTCTGAGAAGCAAGACACCCTAGTAAACATGTGCTGATATATCACATGTTGTGTTTACCTGCTTGCTTTTATTCCCTGAGAACAGAGGATACAACCTTGACCCCAGTACTAATTTGCGATTGGATATGTGTTTAAAAGAGTGGATTGACTGATTTGAGAAGACTGATAGAAACTAGATGGAGAGCAATGCTTCTGTGTAACTGAAATTAGAAGCATGGAAACAATGTGAAAGACAGAGGGGGCACAGAATTCTTTGAGGGCCCCAAGTGAGATATCTCCGCTGCAGGGACCAAAGTGTCCCACACTGAGTGAGATTTAAAGTGTCCCTTCCTTTAAATCTCTTGGACATGGGTGGCGTTGTGGGTAAAAGCCTCAGCGCCTAGGGCTTGCCGATCGAAAGGTCGGCAGTTCGAATCCCCGTGGCGGGGTGCGCTCCCGTTGTTCGGTCCCAGCGCCTGCCAACCTAGCAGTTCGAAAGCACTCCCGGGTGCAAGTAGATAAATAGGGACCGCTCACTAGCGGGAAGGTAAACGGCGTTTCCGTGTGCGGCTCTGGCTCGCCAGAGCAGCGATGTCACGCTGGCCATGTGACCCGGAAGTGTCTCCGGACAGCGCTGGCCTCCGGCCTCTTGAGTGAGATGGGCGCACAACCCTAGAGTCTGTCAAGACTGGCCCGTACGGGCAGGGGTACCTTTACCTTTCCTTTAAATCTCACTCATAGACATTTACTACAGACGCACACTGAACATCCCTCCCATTCATATCTTTTCTTTCTTTCTTTCTTTCTTTCTTTCTTTCTTTCTTTCTTTCTTTCTTTCTTTCTTTCTTTCTTTACCTCCTCTGCACCTCTGCAAATACCCCAGCCACTTACATGCCCTTTAACCCCATAAACGTCCACCTCAGCCTCCTCCAACTCCCTGTCCTCTCTATAGCTTTCTCCTCCCACCATCACTGGAGGCTGAATACTCTTTCATGCACGCCTCCCTCCCTCTTATTCCTCCAAATACCTCATTCTCTCCCAGCCTGTTCTACTTGCCCCTCCCCAATCCCTTTGCTTTCTCTCTGGCCTATTATCAGAGAACTAAAACTGTGTATTAACCTGTCCTTCTGTGCTTTCCTCCCTATCCATCCCCCAGTCACACTGTTTTCGCAGATCAGCCTCACACCTCACCTGCCTTTAGAACCTTGGAAAAAACAGCCAAGGAAAACAGAGTGATGGCACTCCTCTGGCAAGCTCCAAAATTAGAAATCCCTACATGCCTTTACTGCTTTGTCCCACAAGTCTTTGAACGAAACAAAAACAAAAAATCACGCTCTTGTAGGATGTTTACTGCCCTTCTGGGATTTGAATCTTGTCTGGCTTTTCAAAGCCCACAAGCCTCTCCTTGCACATGCATTCAAACAAGAAATAAACAGACCCTTAGGCAAAGTAATAAGTATTGCATGAAATACTACCGTACTTATCAGCATGCACAAAGAATAAAGGTTCCGTTCTATCTAAAACCTTAGCAGCAGAGACTGGGAGGGTTGACAAAGACACAGACCTGTCCAGTTTTTACCTCAGAAGAATTCTAATGCAGTTTCTTAATGTCCGCCATGCTTTGTCATGGTGTTGTTATCTATCAAGTTTATTTATTTGATAAAATTTGTGTGCCTCTTGATTGGAAAAGAAAGAGAAAACAGCTGAACCGGCCAAACCTTTGCTGCTCAGCTAGGTACCCATCATCAGCATCTTACATAGTGAGCTCTGTTGCCATGGAGACAAATGGTGCGACCTTTTCGTACCCCTGCTTGGCTAGATGCCACATCATCCTAGGATGGAGAGCAATAGGCCAAGGGGGGGGGGGGGTGAGTTGGTACTGGAAACTAGACTCAGAAGGTAAAGTCATGGTTTGGGGATCTTGAAAACTTAATGGGGAGACAAGATCTGTTGGAATGTTAACACTGTGAACCCTTCCATCAGACTGTTTATATGTATAAATAAAACTGAATCCTAAAGACAGCACGGTCTCCATTGACCTACATTCCCAGGAAACGGAACCCTGGGGTAAGCGCTGGAACCCCTGGGGTTTCTTGTCGCTTGGGTGCACGCAACAAAGGACAGAAGTAATTCTCCTCTCCAACTCTCCTCTGCCTTGCCTTGAAGTTCTGCATTTAATCCCCATCCCTCTGCCTTCATGACAGTGGCTCTCTTCCTTGCTGCTGGCATAAGCTTCTGTCTAGCTTAGAAGCGCTCAGTTGTCACCTCATTCAGCTCATGTGGTCCTGGCCGAGAGAACAGCCTCAGGCTCCGTTCTCTCTGTCCTTCCTTTCACCCTCCATTCCCATAGCTCTGCTGGTGCCAGGAAAGGACGAGGAAGATCGAGCTAGACTGCTGTGAGCAATGCCAAGAACTGACACTGAATGTCTAATGGCAGCAGGAAACGCCGTGGATGCAGTTTTTGTGGCTTGTTCTGCATCTGAACCTGTACACACGAAATGAGACAGTGTTGTCCAAATGCCTTTATTGGTGTTTCATGAATGGCACTATGTAGGCTTTAAAAAGTTGAGTTGATTGCATGCATCTAAGACAAAGAAAAGGGAGGATTCAAAATGTGTTTGTTCATCCAAGATCTAAATATGAAAAGGATCTGGGAACAGCTTATTGATATCTGTGACTGTACTGGGTGATCAGTCATGGGCTTTAGAAACCTTCTTGGCTGCATCTGCTTGATGGCATGTGGAATAATGCACTTGGCAAACCAAGCAGAATCTTAATCTGTTTCCTTCATTATTTGTTTTAAAGCAAATTGCTAGTCTTTGTGGCTTCAGAGAAAACCCGGAAGTTTGTGATCACTTTTTGCTGGAAACACAGAAGACAGTAAAAATCTGAGTGGGGATCCTAGTGGCTAGCACACGGTGACAATTTAGAGCCCCTTTCCAAAGATCCCAGTCAATATTTTCCTCTCCGTGTTCTGTTCTCCTACACCTTGTAATTCAGGGCCGATGAACATAAATGAGGTCTGTGGCTACATCAATTTGTTTCTGCCAGTCACATGCAGCTGTTCCCATGTGCAGGCCAGCATGACATCTGAGTTGGTAGCAGCACATTGTCATCATTCCTGTGTGTAGCTGCAGCTGCAGGGAGGCTTAAAGTTGGAAAATGCAATGGAAAACAAGCAAGGGGTATGCAACTGATGGTTGATCACTGGAAATATGGAAAGTTGTTTGAGTAGAAAAATGAATGTAGTACAACAAGCTAGTTAGAGGAATAATTATGCAGGACATGCCTTTCTTGTCTTAAGTGTGGGGTTTTCTGAACAGCATTGTCAAAGTACTTGTTCATATTTTCCCCGTGGCAGTTGTGTGTGGCAATTGTAATTATTGGCTATGACCTCATTTGCATGCACACTTTCCCCATGGTGTCATCATGTCATATCCCTCCCCTCTCAACTCACACCCTTCCCCCCCCACACCCCAACATAGTAGCACTTGGTGTGTTTTTTAGCAAACTTGAATGCTGTGTAGAGGGAGAAAGCCAAGTGAAATGAAAGGAGAAGGAAGTTGTGTTGTTCTTTTGTATTTCACTGCTCAGCTCTCCAGAAAAGCAGGCAAGCTGCTATTCAGAGCAATTGGTGGAGGTGGGGGCAGTAAATTTGGGAAAGGCGGGGGACCCTTGGGGAATGTTCTCTTACTTGTTTCTTTATATTGGAAAAATGCCAAGACAGCAGCTAGGATGTGGAGGGTTGTTGGAGAAATGGAATTAGAAAGTGCAACTTGAAGGGACTCCGTAAAGTGGAATGAGAAGGGAAACCCAGAATCCTGAACCCGCTCCTTATCAAGAGGGGGAAGAAGTAAAGCAAACTGAATGACAACAGTGAGCAATTAAACTGCAACCCGGTGGGAATGCTGGTGCCTTGTGCATTAGCTTTCTTGAATGGGAAAGAGCACGCGCGCACACACCTCATTCAATCTACAAGGCTGGCTCTGCTGGGGGCAGGCAGATGACATGTCGCTACTGGCCAGCCCAGAACATGCAGATTCTGCTAGCAGCAACAGGCAAACCATTTCTGTTGCAGCTGCCATGTCTAGGCATCTCACTGTGCAAGGTGGTAAGTAGTACCGTGTCCCCACCACTGCCACAGCCACAGTGAAACAGTCTCCTTGCTGGCTTTGCCACCACCATGATGCTCTGTCCTCTCCCTTTCTCCTTCCAGCCGATTGGAAGAATGGAGAGGGAGAAGCAGTACAAGGAAAGCAAATAGCTCAAGGAACTCATAAAGCAGCTTGGTGCTCTTTCACCCTCCATTCTTTTTTTCATAGAGTGGCAGCTTACTCCACCCAGGAATCGAGAGAGCTGTTTCATCCAAGTGCCCAAAAGCCAGCTCAAAGAAACAATAGCCAGCAGCCAGCAGCAGCTGTAGTCGTGGTTGTGTGTGGAAGCAGGGGGGGAGAAAGGTGTGCCCTTCATTTGCTACCTAAAGCAATTTGCTTTCTTTCTTTCCCCTCTTGATGAGGAGCAATGCTCAGTTTGCCTCATTATAGATTCCGCTCTCTTGAGAAGTAATAAAACAATCTAAACCTGCAAACAGAAAGTGTTTGCTTAAAGGCAAGGAGCTCTTTAAAAACCTCGGCAGTGGTTTGCTTGTGTACACTAAGCAAGCTAGTGCTGCAGTTGTGTGTTACAGAAATATTGCCACCCATCTAGTGGGGAAATAACCAAGGTGAAAACAAACAGCCTGGAATACAAGCAGCTTGATGAGGACAAAGTCTGGACACGCCATGACTTGTTAGCTGCCTTGAATTCCTCTGAAAGTAGGCGAGATACACATCTTTAAAAAATAAAGCCAATAAGCATTTCATTTCCTCCTCCTATTGCAGTCACCTGTAACCCCCCTGCCACCACCCAGAATATCTAAGATTTCAATCCCCAGCATCTCCAGGTAGAGCTAGGCAAGGCTGCTCTCTGAAACCCTGGACAGCTGTTGCCAGTCACTGTAGACAAAGTTTGACTTTGTATATGATGGCTTCCTTTCTGGGCAGTATGAGTGTAGCTCTCCCAGATGATCTGATTTCATATAAGTTATAATTGCAATATATAGCTGGTAGCAGTTTTGCACCTTGAGTACACTTCAGGCACCACATTGTCCAAGAACAGTAGAATTGTCTTTCTTTTCCTCTGCTCTCCTATTCTATCTTGATGGTTTGGTGGTTTGTGGTGTATATGTCAGACCAGCTATAAGGACAGTACATTTTTCAGGTTGCATGCAGCTAAGTTATGCTGAGAGTATAGCAACTAGAACTATGTTAGTCATGTCCATTACCTTCAGTGGGTCTGCTCTGAGCATGGCTAGCTAGCATTGCATGCAACCCTGTATTTTGTATGCTGCTGGGGCAAAAGGCTTTGGTTTCCTGAATTGCTCTGTGTACATGTAGCTGTTCTACATGTAACTTCTAGTATTACATCTTCTTTTTAATATTCACTAAGTCTTTCCCTTCCAAAGACAGACTTTTGTATCTTTCTTTCAGCTAGGGCACTTAACAGATCCCATCAAAACATTTAAGGGTGTTAGGTAAGGATGCCTTTTGGTCGCTTTATTATTTAATTTTTATTTAAATAACCTGGTAACCACTCTACATAACCTCGACTTCCACCCTCCAAAGTTAGCAAACCGACACATCACGGCTCTGCTTTACGCAGACGATGTGGTAATACTATCCAGAACCCCCGTAGGGCTTAGAAGAGCACTAAGAAAAATAGCTGCCTATTGTGAGACAAAATGCCTCAAAATAAATTATCAGAAGACCAAAATTATTGCTTTTGGTAAAAAACCAAAGCTCAGAAACTGGAAACATCAAGCCCAAAATTTAGAACAAGTCTCGAACTATAAATATTTAGAAATGGCGGTCCAGGCATCAGGATCCAACAAAATTCATATTAACTCAAATGGGTGTGCCAGAGAAAGATCTGCAAATGTTATCCTAAAATTTTTTAGAACTCAAGGGGTTTTTTATGTCCCCGTGGCACTAAAATTATATAAAGCAAAAAGGTTGGCACAGCTCCTTTACGGATCCTTTCTGGGCCCGCCTCCTTGTTCATTCCCCTTGAAAGAGTGCGATCCAAACTCCTCAGAGGCCTTCTACAAGTTCCTAGATGCATTTCAAATGCATGGGTCAGACTCGAAACAGGGATGATGAAAGTCGAAGCTCATGTTAGTCTAACATCAATATATAAGTGGCTAACTCTGAAACTGCTCCCCCGAGGAATAGCCCCCATTGATTCTGAGTGACCAGTTTCAGTCTGGCTGGCAGACAGCAGTCTTAAACACTCTTCAGAAACTGGGCCTTGTTCCCCAAAGCCTCATAACTATGAGCCTGGGCCAAGCTAGATCCGTGGTTAGGCAAAGAATCATGGACATAGAGATACAACAGGACTGTACAAGGGTCCCCGATTATAAAATCATAGAAAACGGGAAATACGTAGCCGCTCCAGCAACATATCTCTATTCCCTCGCATCCAGAAATGCAAGAAGGGCTTTCACTCTTGCTAGAAGCTCGGCCTTGCCCTCACCAGTTCTGGAAGGCTCCTATAGAAGAGTCCCATATGCACAGAAACTTTGCACCTAGGGGGACTAGGAAGCCCCGAGCATATATTTTTTAGATGTCCTTTTTTTGCTGAGATTTGTAGAGACACCATTGACCCTTTGCTGAAGAGGCTCCCCGATCTTTCAGAGAAGTCTAAACTTAATTCTCTCCTCTTAGGCAAAGATCACAAGACGACCTGGCTGGTAGCCAGATTCTGCGCCCAGATTTGTAGGCACAGATCATCCTCTAGAATAAAATAGCTTACTAGGGAAAAGTTGAAGCCGCCCTTTGGGGCGCCTCAGGGTCAGTTTTTATGGTAGCCCAAATCTCAGTTGTATGGGTGTATGTATATATCTCAATTTTAACTCATAAGCTATTGCTGCAATCTGCTCTAATTGTATATTTTATCTTTATGGACACTGTTTTTATTGTGTTATGCTAGCTGGTCTTTGACCATAATAAAATATCTATCTTATCTATATTGCCTTCAGAAAGGGAGTGGTGGTGAATTTTCCTTCCACCTGGCTCATTCATTTCCCCTTACTGATTAAAATCAAGGCATTCTATGTGCACTGTCCAGTTAAGCCGTTAAGCCGAGTGAACAGTGGTAAAATGCCTTTTCTGTAGAGCATAGATGCGCGTTGTGTGAGTGAAGTAATGATTTGTCACATCCAGCATTGCAGCTTCCTATGCAAAATGTCATTTCATGACTGGCAGGTTTTAGATATTTGGGAATAAATTGTTTGCTTTAAAGAGGCGTAAATCCTGGGTGATATCATTGTGAAAGAGAAGGAGACTGGGTACTGTGCTTCGCACATTACAAAAGCTGGTGGTTGTATGCCAAGCAATGATTTGTTCACCATATGTAATTAATCAGGCATGTTTTATTGAAGTTCTGTAGGGAGATATTTAACTAAATTCTAGTCTTTATCAGCCGGACGAATGAGAGATGGCCCACTGTGTATCTTTGACTCATAGACGATTGTTTCAAAGAGCCATATTGGGTTTTAATTATCATGAGAGAACATTTAATTCAGATTTCATATAACAGTACCTGTTGTAAAAAAAGGATACAAATTCAATCAAGGATGTAATCCGCCAGATGCTGCTGCTATTCAAATTGTATTCAGTTCAGTGGGACTTGCTGCCTTCCTGTATTCCATTCAGGTTGTATTAAAATGAATAGAAACTGTGTAGCAGTAGTACTTGTAGCATAGTTGCTAGTGATGTAATCTGCTTGCAGACACACAATTTGACAAGCAATGACTTCATTTGACATTCTTCTGAATGTTTTCCTATTTAGATCTGTATATTAGAATCTAAGGTCCCATTTACAGCTGATCGTTTCCCAAAATGGAAATAATTTTTATGTTGTGTAAGCTTTCCTCTCATTTGTCATGAATGCATTCATTTGAGAGCATTCTGCTTTGAGGTTTTTGGATATGTGTAATTGTGATTATATGTTTAGTTGAAAGACTTTCACATGTAAAGGCATTCACTGGTAATTGGGGGAAGCGGCTACCTACCATGCAGTTCATGAAGTAGCCTACCATTTAGTTTTTGGCTGCAGTTTGTAAGAAATGGCTTATTAATTATTTCAACTAATTAATGTTAAAATAATCTGCCCATTGCCCATGTGATGAAAAGTTATTATGATTGTTAGCAAACTACTACTACTAGAGAACAAATAGTTGAATTGACATCAGCAGCAGTTATCCAGTGGCATTTCACAGGTGAATGAAAGCAGGAACATAGCAGTAGTTAACACCTAGCTATCTTGTCCAGCATTCTTTTTCTCACAATGACCAGCCCAGATACCCATGAGAAATCCACAAACAGGATATGAGAACAATAGCCATTTTCTGCTGTTGTACCCTAGGTACTAGTATTCAGATAGATGCTCCTTCTGGTCCTTGAGGTAGCCTATAGTCATTGTTGATAACTTATCTTCCATGAATTTGTCTGATTCCCTTTACAGGCTGTCTAACCTGGTGGCCATCACCATGTTCCATGGTTGACATTAAATCAGGGGTGGCCAATGTATGTTTCATGTCCACGGCTTTATTGACCCATGGTCAGCCCTCTGGGGTCCCAACTGTAAAAGTGTGTGTGGTGTAAGAGTAGGAACATATTTTTTGTGGAGTCACTATTTTTTACTTATGTACTGTGGACATCACCCATCTTCAGATAAAGAGTCAAAATGTTGCTATATTTAAACTTTTTTTCTGCCTTTGATTTTTTGTCTAAATAAAACTTTCAGGCTTTCTAAAGCATATATTACATTGGTTGTGTAAAAGGATGCTGGAAGATGATGCTGGTCTTATTAATTATTTGCTTGAATCATTTTCCTGGAGAGAAAGAGAGAGTGTTTATGTGTACATGAATAAAAGTTTTATTATATTAAAGGCTGACTTTCCTCTTTCTAAAGGAAGGCGCTTCGGCACGGAAGACCCAAACCCCAGCAGCCCAGCCTGTGCCAAGACCAGGTAAATCTACCTTTTAAAATCAGTATTTCATGTGTATGTGTTTATTAATTCATTTGCAGTGTTTATATCCTGCTCTTCATTAAATACTCAAAGAAGGTAACAAAGTAATAAAATAAAAAGAGAAAAACAATGTGTAAAAATTGCAAAATCATATAAGCAAAGCTAATAAACAACAAATTAACAATTCTGACATAAGATAAACAAGCAAAAACTACAGTGACAAAAATAAAAATTTCTGCTTTAGCCAGATATCTTAAGTAAAAATGCCAGCAATGCAAGACATTCAAACAAATTAAGCCAGCAATGGACTAGGAATAATTCCCATCCCATTTTCCACCAAGGCAGCCTATTCACTCTTTTTCTCTCACACACAACAGGCTCTTACTCTGCGGCATTTGAGCATCTTAAGACCTTTCTCCCTCACTCTTTAACCCATCCAGGCTCTTAACCTGAGTGGTATGTATCCTTACCCATAAGCACTCACAGCAAGAAGCTCTTATGTCTTGTCTGCAGGAAGCAATAGAGCACAAAATGCATGACTTGGCTTTAAATCCGCACTGATTTTAGTATGCATTAGTTGTAGAAAATACTTGGTCTCTGGCTTTAAATAGTTAGACAGGGGTTTTTAACAACCATTATGTCTTGCACTAAGCACCTCTGGGACATACAAATATTTCCAGTGGTGAATGGTGATTGAACCTGAGTCAGGGCATGTCAGTACTATAGTGTTTGGTTTGCTGAACCGCAAAGAATTATGGTTGTTGTAGTTTGGTGAGGATTCCAAAACTGTTGTTAGAGACCCCTAGACTACCGCTCCCAAGGTCACTGCGCAAAACAAGTGTCTGGCTGTTTAAATTCCAGCTATAGTGGATGTCAACACCCTTGAGAAATACTCAGTTTATGCTGACAATTAACAGCAACTATCTCTTGAACTGATGCTAAGATTGGATACCATGTAAATACTGCAAGGCCATGTGAGTATTTTTAGTACCAAATGGTGGTTGGATCCTCATGACAGGCTGGGGAAAGAATAATGCTGTTAAATAGGTGCTAAGTAGCTATAGAATAAAGAGAAGTTAGGAGAATAAAATGGGGGGGGGGGGATTCAATGTGAATTGGATCAATTTGTTTGGCATCTTCATTGCAACAGCTCCTTGTGCCCTCCTAATGGAAATGACTATACACTTTTCAACTTTTCCAGATGCAAAATTCTCAGGAATAGGTGTTTTTGTTTGGTTTTGCCTTTGCTTTAAAATGAGCATCATCTAAAAGATATTTTAAGATGGAATGCTAATGTAGTTAGACTGGCATGGGATTGGAATTTTTTACTGGTTATGTTATCTTTGCAGCTATGTGCCTATGCTTAGAAAGGTCATACTGCCTGTCATATTTATCTCACCAGGCTGTTGAGAATAAGAATGTGTTTGGAACTGACAGGCAATGATATGAAAAGGGTAGAAATAGCAAGAGCAGAAATACATCTGGATAAGCCGTTGCACATGGGGGTCACACTGCCAGATGCGATTTCACACATATTAACTGAAAGGCCTGTACAGGCCTTCGTCAGTACAAAGGGTGGCCAATATCACGACTGACCTTCCATCCTGCAAGAGTACAAAGAAATAAGCAAAGTGCCATGAAGCATCTGAAGAAAGCATTCCCTCAGGATTTCACTACAAAACGGTTTAATTTCTTTAGTAGTCTTATATATTTATACAGTACCACCAGTGATCATGGGATCTTAACAGAGTTTCATAGGCAGTGTACTATGAAATTTGAAGTCAGCGTTGATGCAATCCTGAAAGCACTTAGTAAAGTAAGTAATTATATAGCTGCAGCTGTCCTCTTAAAGTGTGATGGGTTATGCCAATAGTTGCCCTTTACATTGCAACACTGCATGTCCCTTCAAACCTCAGGCATACTTAAACAGGTAAAGGTGAAGGACCCCTGACAGTTAAGTCAAGTTGCATACGACTCTGGGGTTGTGGCGCTCATCTCGTTTCACTGCCCGAGGGAGCTGGCATTTGTCCGCAGACAGTTTTTCCAGGTCATGTGGCCAGCATAACTAACCACTTCTGGCGAAACCAGAGCAGTGCACGGAAACGCCACTTACCTTCCCGCCAGAGTGGTACCTATTTATATACTTTTACTTAGACTTGCTTTCAAACTGCTAGGGGGGCAGGAGCTGGGACAGAGCAATGGGAGCTCATCCCATCGCGGTGATTTGAACTGCCAACCTGCTGATCGGCAAGCCGAGAGGCTCAGTGGTTTAGACCACAGCACCACCCCAGTCCCTCAGGCATACTTAGGATTGGGCAATTGCCTTTCCCAGCTGCTCATCTTCTCCCAGTGATGGTCCTGAGTGCGGGAAGAGATTTCCTCAGCCCTCGGTCAAGAGTAGTCACCCACAGTGCACCACCCCGCAGTGCTGGGAAGTTGTGAGTTGCACTCCAATTTTGTAAAACCCGAAAAGTTACTTGTTGGGTGTTCAGTTGATGAGCTTTCATTTGCTTCATCAAAGTACAACATTTGCTGAATTGGGCAATTTCTTTCATTGTACTGTATGCCGATTGTGTTCACTGCTAATCAGAATTTGTAACCAACTTCAAACCCAGTCTTAAATTTCCTGGGTTAGAATAAAATCCACGTTTCTGGTAACTCTTGGTGCAGACACAAATGTTCCCCTGCTGGAGGAAATTATGAACAAGTTCTTAAGGATGTAATCTCACCACACTGTAGGAACAAAATGTCATGGCATGTGCTATGCTACTGTGATTCAGAAGAGGAAAATATTGTCCAGTGTTTCTCAGAGAATGGATCTGAAAATATGCAGAAAATAGAGTCTTCCCCCTTGTTAGTTGCCTGTTCCGGTATCTCATGCCAGGATCACAAGAGTTGTGAGTGCTTCTTAGAACTCACATTTCTACTGCAGCATTAATGCAAATAGCAACCAAGTGACACCACGTGGAAGTGAATTAAGGATTTATTATTCCAGACTAATAAATTGACTAATCTTATCCAGAATCAAAATTTGTTATATAATCAATGATTTTGTGTTTCTTTTTCCTCTGCACAGTCTCTCAAGCAAGACCACCTCCAAACCAGAAAAAAGGTGAGTTACTTCTAATTTTGTAAGCCCTTTAATCATAAACAGCCTATAATTTGTGCCAAATATGAAGTAAGGATTTACAGTTAGTTCTGCATTACTTCATAATTTTTAAGCTGCAAAGCAAGGGATAATAATGATGGTGAGAATGGCATTTTGTTAAAATTACATCTGTTTGTTTTGTTTTTTTAATTATCTCTCTACAGGATCTCGAACACCCATCATCATTATTCCAGCAGCTACCACCTCTTTAATAACTATGCTCAATGCAAAAGATCTTCTGCAGGATCTAAAGTAAGTAGCTGAGTAAAATATGTTTCATAAAAGTCAGGTGTAAAAAAAATGCAGCTGAAGTTATAAGTTATTGTAGAAACAGTGCATGTTATTTTATATCAGCGGCATTTTAATTTTTTATGACAAAATTGGTGACTACAGCATAGGTTCCTTAGCAGAAACAAAAGAAACACAACACTATGATTGTGAGTTCTACAGAACCTCTTAACTTCCATGCAGAAAGCATATGGACACCAGAGGTACACTCAGATATGAACAAAAATATGGATTTGCTTTTTAAAAGCCTTTTTTTAAAAAAGAAAAGTTTAGCTTAGGTTTTCAGCCTTACCTTTTGCCTTTTGAGGCACACTTCGTGTTGTATTGTAGGTTGGTTGATGTATTGATTCACAAATCAGTACAGTGGTTGAACCCTGTGTGCATAGGCTCTGCTTTTGTATATTGTATGAATTTTAATTTGATTTATATTTGTAATGTTTTCCTTTACATTGTGCTTAAACTTTAGGTTTTAGTTTTCAACATCAAAATAATAAGATTATAAAAAAATGTGTGGCAAGAAGAATCTCTCTCCCAGAGTTGGTAGCTGAAATGCGAGCAATCAGGTTTTGTATTTGAAGTTCTGCCCTTCTTTCTACACGTATTTTATGGTCCTCAGGAGGCTGCAACTGTTTCTGTACTTCTGTTAGTCCTATCCCTTTATCATCCCATGAATGCAGTGTTTTGCCACTAAAGATTTGTGACCTTGAGGAGCATTTCTTTGTAGTCTGGCAAATCAGTGTGTGACTGTCATGACTGGCAGTCTAATTTTCATCCTCTGTCTGTATATTTTACACCCCCAAATTAGAGAAAGAAAATCTCACCTTCCATTTAAATTAGTTTGTGCATCCAACTGTGTTTCCTGTTCTCTCTTCTGTGTGTCACAGTGGGTTTTATCTCTGTGAGATACAATGATGAGAACAGCAAGCATGATCCAAGTTGTCGTGCATATTCTCATAAATGGTGTGGACAATGTGCCTTGCTTTGTTTTTTGGTAAGAGCATCTGTGAAGCAACTAATTAATAAAGATCTGAGAGGAATGTTAAAAAAGAGCAATTCTTATAGCACATGGTTTTTATTATGATACTACTTAAGAAGTCTGGGAAATTGCCAACATCTCAGTGTCCTTCCATATTTTGCTTATCTAAAATTTGTGAATTATACTTTGACTCGGTGTGGATGAAAAAATAAGTCATCTCCTAACAGTACTGAACCACGTCACTCCAAGTCTATTGGTGGTTTGCCACTTCATTTCTTCTCTTGTGAGTCCCAAACCAAGAAAGGAGGTTGGCTTCTTAGTTAGGAATTTCTGGAGCATAACACTTTCCCATCATTATGTTATCAAGTTTTGTAATTGGCTGCCTTCACCCAGTGGCATGTTACCCATGTTGGGAAAATGTCATAGTTCTCCACTTATTGCAGGAAGTGTTACTGAGAAAGTGCTGAACTGAATAAAAGAATATGGAAGGCTTTAAAATGCATTTTCAAGGAAATGCTGCTAAGTTGAAAGTAATTAAAAATGAGGGACGTGGGTCAGCTAACGTTCAGGTGCCATGTTTTCTAGTGTGCACACACAAAAATGTTGAAATTGTGCTTTGGCATCTTTATTAATAAAATAAAACAATTGTTATTGTTATTATTTTTCAGAAACTACTTCTGATTTGCATTTTATTGTATTTGTCCTACCTAGAAACTTAATTCCAGTGATAATAAGAGTTACTAGAATTTGTAGGCTAATTTGTAAAACTAATTTGATTGGGGTTTAGAAAAAAACACACACACTTAGCTCACACTCATCTTTATTCTGTAAACTGCGCTGAGATCTTACGATGAAGGAAGGGTGTGTGTGGAGAGATGGGTGGGTGGACGGACAGATAAATAGACAGGCAAAATTGCCATTATTTATGGATTTATTTTCTTGAGATGATAAAAGTAAGTTATTTTGTTTGCTTCTTATTGAAAAGGTTTGGAGTCCATATTTTCCTTAATTCATCATGTTTCTCCAGGTATCTCATCAAAGAGCCAGGTTTAAGGCATCATAAGTGTTAACCTTCAATAAACTTTTCCCCCCATAATGCAAAGGAGATCAGTATGTGAATATTAATAGTGCACTTTCTGTGTTCGATTTAAAAGGGAGAGATTGTCTTGATCGCTAGCTCAAAAAGGAAGTAATTGGTCACTAATTGTACTGCTATTGACCATTTCTAAGAAGAAACTATTTATTGCTTCTGAAAGCAAGGAAATTCAATAAATGCATTGTTTAGATATGATGTTTGTGTTCAGTTGTTTATATTGCTAGAACCTAAAATGTACGTATTGGGATTTGGCAATGAGGTGTCTAACCATTTCTTTTTCACCATATTTATGCTCCTAATGAGTTGCTGTCATGAAAGCCTCTCTGGATTTGTCTAATTCAGATTCCCTCTTTTACTCAAGTTTACCTTCCATGGCACTACTGAACATTATCTTCCATGCATCTAAACATGTCATGAAATATTCAAATAACTGGGAGAAAGTTCCTTCTTGTTCCATTGTTGCTACTTTGGCGGCTGCGGGGTTAATAAATTTGAATATATGTAAATTGATGCATGTCAATTAACAGAGTTTGATTTCTTCTCTTCGGAGAGACATCTAGCAGTTGATACGGTACATCCTTGCAGCCAAAATGAACTGTAAGATTAGGCTCCTAGGCATGTAGGCTTTTTTGCAAGACTGCCAAGTCATCCTTGTCTTTAATAAAAACTGAATCCTGTGAAATGTTACAAACTAACAAATTTATTGTGGCATAAATCTTTGTGGACCACAGGCCACCTACATCTGACAAAGCGAGATCTGGCTCACAAAAGCTTATGCTGCGATAAATTTGTTGGTATATAAGGTGCCATAGGACTTTTTGTTACTTTTCGGGCATAGACTAACACACCTATCCATCTGGAATTTATTTCTAGTGACACCCTTTGTGATGTAAAATATCCATTTAAATAGCATGCATGTCTCTATTTTTTGGAGTAGTCTAGAGATTTTCTGAAATTATTTTGATCGATTTAGAGGCTCTGTTTGCTTGTATTGTTCAGTGATTCCCCGTGATTCTGTCCAATTTCTGATTAATCTCTTGACTACGTAATGTCTGCTTTACCTTGACTGCACCAAATCAATTAGTCCCAGTCTATTTATTTTCTTGCCATGCTTATATTTAAGGTTTGTGCCATCTGATGAAAAGAAAAAGCAAGGCTGCCAGCGAGAAAATGAAACTTTAATACAGAGAAGGAAAGACCAGATGCAGCCTGGTGGAACCACAGTCAGTGTTACAGTACCGTATCGTGTGGTTGATCAGCCTCTAAAACTTATGCCTCAAGATTGGTAAGGGAGGGTGAAGTTTTGCTGCTGTTGCTGTTTCCCTACTGCTGACAATAGAGCTAGGATACAGCCCCCTTGAAGCCAAGTACTGTCCACTTACTTTCATTACTGGAAATAACCATTCTGGCATCATACCTTCCCACTGGATATTTGATTGCCAACATGGCTGTGTCAAATGGGCACAATCCCAGCATGTTTCCGAGCACAATTCAAAGTGTTAGTGCTGAGTTTAAAACCCCTAAACGCCCTTGGCCCAGTATACCTGAAGGAGCGTCTCCACCCCCATCGTTCAGCCCGGACACTGAGGTCCAGCTCCGAGGGCCTTCTGGCGGTTCCCTCACTGCAAAAAGTGAAGTTTCAGGAAACCAGGTAGAGGGCCTTCTCGGTAGTGGCGCCCGCCCTGTGGAATGCCCTCCCATCAGATGTCAAGGAAATAAACAAGTATCTGACTTTTAGAAGACATCTGAAGGCAACCCTGTTTAGGAAGTTTTTAGTGTTTGATGGGTGGGGTAATGATGATGATGATGATGATGATGATTTGTTACTAAGAGTGTTCCTTCAGGACACTCATGAAGAGAGCACTGAGTTATAGGTCCTCTTAAACTGCAAATTTCCATAGTTGTCTGGGTCTACAAAATCCACAATGGCCATTGTTTTTTCCATGAAAAAAGCATGACAGTGGGTCACTTCTAATGTGATTAGCAGAAAGTATGTTTCTTTTTCCCAAACTGCAAACAAAACTATCAACTCTCTTGGGGGAATGCAAAAGAGAGATTCTCATGACCTTTTCCTCCTTGCTTCCAAATTCTCCTTTTTCTGTGCTCATGGTGACCTGTCCAGGTCATGGCTCAGTATGGATTAAGATTACATGATACAGGAAGAGTGGGAGCTTTTTGGCGAGTATTTAAAGAGATACAACAAGCAAATAAATTTCCAAGTAGGGTTAGAAATATGAGCAGCAGTTAAAAACAGTATGATAAAAGTCTAGAATGTTTTGGGTGTTACCTCGGTTTTTGAGTGTTTCAGAAGCTGAAAGCAGAAAACCCAGAAGTAATTGCTTCCGTTTTCGAACGCGCCTCGGAAGTTGAACGGCTTCTGCTGCATTTTATTCCTTTTTTCTCCATTGACTTTGCTAACTGCCCTTTGCACCTTTGTTGTCGAAAGTTTCGGAAGTCAAATGGTCTTCCAGAACAGATTATGTTCGACAACCGAGGTACCACTGTATTAAAAGGATATGCAGCAAAAAAATGAATAAATAAGGAACCATGGGAGGGTGGAAGTCTTTTGATAGGAGATTAACAAAAGAAAATGCATAAATAAATTCAAATAATTCTCCACTGGAACTATTTCCCATCTTAAGGAACAACAATAAACTCTTTCCAACTAAGAGAGAGAGAGAGAGAGATTACATGTGTAGTCCATGTTCCTGGTTAGCTTTGTTGTTGAAGATTTCCAGGCATTGTTCAATGTCTAAATACATTTAATAAGACGGGTCAGATATCCACAAGACATGAACAGTTCAAAGTTCTTATGCAGTGGAGAAAACTTTATGTGAATAAATTCTTAGCTTTTGGAACATTGCAGGAAGTAAAAGACATTTTAAGCTGAACACTCTGGTATTCATTGTTCTCATCTTTCTCTTTTTAGGGATCGTGTTGTGGCTGTGTTTGTACAAGGTCCTGCTTGGCAGTTCAAAGGCTGGCCATGGTTGCTACCAGATGGATCACCTGTTGATATTTTTGCAAAAAGTAAGTCTTCATTTTTAACCAGCTAATTCTCTGCCACGTGTTTTAATTATGAATTACCAACATTGTAATATTTTGATGGAGGCGTTAACTCCGATCAGCAAGGCTGGTTTGGTAGCACAGAGAATCATTTGCTGAGGGAACCAATTTGCTGTCAAGCTTCCCTGAGGGAATGATGAGTTGTCATTTTTGCTGGGATTCACATAAGGTCAGGCTGAAATATAGAAAGAGAACCAGAGTGTAGGGAAGCAACATGACAGGGATCCTAGAGATGAGGGAAGAAGGAATAGTATAGGCCAGGCACATCCAACTTCCAAAAGACTGCGATCTACTCCCACTATAAAAAAACTCACAGTGATCTACCCAGAGTTGTGATCTACACAGGAAGAATTGAGGCAAGGAAGGGGTTAATGAAGTGATGGATAGATCTTGACAAGAGAGTTCTCCCATTTGTTGCTTCTAGTGTCACTATGGCATTCTGACTTTGCAAGTCAAAGGAGACTATGGGGCCTGAAGGCAGCTACAGGATGGGATGGGAGCTGAAATTCACATATTGATTTGAATTACCTTGGGCTGTGGACTTCTAATATTTTTATATTGTTTTGACGGAATTTACGGTTGAGAAGCATCTCAGTATCATGATAGCAGGTGTGCCTCCTCTTCTGCAAACTGCTCCTGATTTCTGCTCCTTAGCTCTGCATGGGGATGGTAGACGTTTGAGCTTCTTTTCTCATCTGTAACTCAACAATTGCTTCTCCCACAGAACAGCTTAAATCTTTCTTTAATCTTAAGAACTGTTCATCTCGCCTGCAACAGTGTGCACATACACAAACTGAAAAATCTGGACCTACGCATGAGCATCCAAGGAACCATTTTCATCTATATTGCCAGGGAGGAGGGATGTTGCCGGGGAGAAATGTTTGCAACCCTGCCTACTAAAACCTCCTGACAGAGAATAGTCAGGCATATATTCCATTAATCACTTGCAGCCGAACTTCTTAGTATTGCGGTTTCCCATCCGTTATTTTAGATTAGAACTATGTCCCTTAGCCAGCACACTTGCATCATTGAAAAACAATGCAACAATCCAGTTCTGCCGAACTTCCATCTTCCATCATATACACTCAAGTTGTTGCGAGAAACAAAATTGCTGGGACAAAATGGTTCTCTGGGAAGCATTAGGATTTAAATGAAGCTCGTCGCTCCTGACTTTCATACATGCAGAGAAGCTCAAAGTTCTTCCACGAGGAAACTGGCTTTCTTCCACAAGGAAGATTAACAGAGATTTAGAATTGTTTGCTGTAGATTGAAAGTTCGGATAAATAAATAAATTGAAAGCTGATTGCTGTAAAATCCAAGAAAAAGTCTAAATGTATCATGCAAATCCGGGATTAGACTCCCATCTAGATAGAGCACATCAGACTATTTCTCAGTATCTCACAATAACACTTTATGCTGGCTGAAATCCTATAAAGTGTCACTTGAACAAAGCTTAAAATAGTACTCTCTTTATCCTATGTTTTCCAGGCTACAGCGCTTGACCTCTTGTGAAATAATTTGTTTATTTTTGGACCATATACCAATTGCTTTTGTCGAGAATAATTTCTTTTATCCTTTCATTTCAGAGATGTCTGTATGGAAGTAGATATTTTCAGTGCAGAGTTCCGTATTTTGGCATTTTAACCGATATGAATATTTTATCTGAATGTCATTTTAAAGGTCTACTTGCAATCACATGTTAATGCAAGTCTATTGAACTTGAAGGTCACTTTTGGTGGATTGATTCTTGTTCAATACATTTTGCTCCTAACTCAAAGGATCTGTTTGACATTCATAGATTTCTTTGTAAATGCATATATCCTTGATATAGTTCGTGTACTTCTTTTAAAAGGAAAGGTTGGTATAACATAGTATGATAATAATATTTTTATTATAAATGCTAGAAGATGTCCTAGATACATAAAGTTGATGTACTTAAAGGATTTTTTGTTGATACCAAAAAAGTTTTCATGGAAGAAATTCCACCTTCAGGCAATTTGTAATACTGGTTGCAAGTCCTATGCATTTTGTGTGTGTGTTGTGTGTAAAATATAGAAGCAATTAGATAAAGATTTCCATGGTTCGATATGGTAATATTAAGATTAAGTTCGTGGGTGATTTGCTATGGTGGGGCTATCACTTTACAAACTCTGCCATGTGGTTACGACTCATATTACAGAGGTAATATATTTAAGTGCCACTCTAATGTAGTGTTGTGACATCTGAAATCGAGACTTGGTTGAGAACTTCAGAGGGCATATTTTAATGCAGTGCTTCCATTTTTTTAAAGTGGACGTGGATGAACTGAAACAGCCTCTTTGGAAACAAAACATGAGCACATTGACTTCTTATCCAGGATAATTGTCCCATTCACCTTGCTGTACTTCTGCCTCAGAGACGCTGACAACAGCATATCATTTCTATAACTTATCTGGCACACATACCCCACAGCAATACTCATGAAGCAAATTCCTTTAGCCTGAGGAAAAACAACAAAACTATATATAACAAGGAAGCTAAATGCACTTTTAAAAATATTTCCAAATTGGTAGTCTTCAGGGCTGATGTGTTTTGTTTTGTTTTCATTTTTTGGTGATGGGCGACACACTTCTGTCAAAGTACTCTGAAACACCAAAGTTATGGGTTAGCTCCAAATGTCACCATCCAACTTTTTATGTAGTAGAGGAGAATATTTTTGCTTATCCCCTACATCTCCCCCTTTCTATTCCAGAATGCCCCCCCAGCAGATTTTCAGAGGATGCAAGGAGAAGTGGGAATCAGGCAATGTGCCCCCACTTCAATGGGCAACTACAGTGTGGACTCAAGCCATAGCTTTTATCCAAAAATTTGTGATTGACCAACAACAAATAGGAAGAATTGTAAACTGATTCTGAATCGGTTGAATTAATCAGTAAAAAAAAAAAAAAAATTACAATGGACTAAAAGGGGGCCTCCAATTAATTGGTCAGCTAAATCTATGTCATTTTTATTACAAGCCCTTATAAAAACTGTATGTAGCCAGTAGCCTTTTAAAAGTTTCATTTCCCTTTTACGTCACATAGGAGGGAATGCTGCTTCTATGATGATGCCTGGTTCCACACATAAATGTATCCAAAAACCAAGAAACTGTGTGTCCAGCTTCAGAAATACTATTTTTTCATATTTGATATTTATTCATTAAAATGTTCATTAAAATGTGTTTCAATTAACCTTTATTTGATTGGATTGTGGGCCTAACAAAAATGCAAGCCATTATATTGGAACAGCTCCTTAGAATAAGGACAGAAATCAGAGTATTCTTCTAAAAACTTGTGACACGGAAGTTGGGCATTAGGGCTAGTTCACAAGGGCACCATAGTTGCCATCTTAAGCTCCTAGCTGGATCACAGAAATGAAGCCTAGCTGTGTGTACAGCCATATCCCTACACACTGGTCTTGTTGTGTCTTCTGTTTCAGAATCGCAGTCATCCAAAATGAGTTCGGGTGTTAAGAGTTATTTTAATTGCGGTATCTTTTTTTCTTGTTCCTTTCTTTCATAGTTAAAGCTTTCCATCTTAAATACGATGAAGTCCGTCTAGATCCAAATGTCCAGAAATGGGACGTGACACTGTTAGAGCTCAGTTACCACAAACGGCACTTGGACAGGCCAGTGTTCCTGCGTTTCTGGGAAACATTGGACAGGTAAATATCACTATGGAGGGGAGGGGGGTGCATTTATATCTATACTGATTGGGATTCCTGCTCACTTCTCTAATACCCTGCTCTCCAACCTGTACCAATAGCAGCTCATAAAGAGTTTCTACAGCTTAACAAATGTCTCCCCTTGCACTATATCCTCCATTTTTAGAGATCTGGCTCAAAGTGAGCTCTTACCTTCCCCCCCCCCCCCCAAAAAAAAATTATTTACATCCAAACTTAAGGTAAGAAGTGCAAAGCTAAATATTTTTAGCATTTTATCTACGGATGTAAAACATTTAGAGCAAAGATACAGCAGTATGATTATCTGGAATCGGTCATATGGAACCAGTTTGGAAAAGACACGCAGGTACCAAACCATTTCAAAGCACCTTTTAACCTTAAATGGCTTGGGACCAGGATACCTGAAGGACTATTGAATGAACTTGCCCTGTCATTAAGAGGGCATTGCTCAGGGTCCCCCATCAGGACCTGCAGGTGGTGATTAGAGACAAGGTCTTTTCCATTGTAGCAACCTGTTTATGGAACTCCCTTTCTATAGAATTTTGTTGAATTCCAACTGTATTTCCTTTCCATGGCAGGCAAACATTTTTTTAAAAAAAAAAACATTGCCCAGGCTTTTTAGTTTTGTTTCCATTTTACTCTAGATTTTTAACTGCCTGCTAAATCTGTCGTTGCTGGATTGTATTGTATATTATTTTGTAAGCCACTCAAAGCTTTGACCGAAGAGCTTCTGATAATAACGTTTTAAATAAATAAATACTCTGCAAGTACTATTTCAGTTTTTGTCATCTGCCCTCCTCCGATTTATTGCTGAAGTCCATTTTCAGTCTGTCAATCAGAGTAGTGAAAGATTTACTTTAAAAATCTATTGATGGAAAATTAGTTGTTGTATGTTGTTGACACACCACATCTGTGTCATTCAGATCATGGGGGGGGGGGCAGTTGGAACAGATGATAGCTAGTTCCAAATGCAAAAGGGGGGTGGACCAATTTACTGCTTTACCATTTTCCTTAGCTTAGTTTCTTACATCTTGGGTTATTAATGTCGCTTTTGCCAGAGAGAGAGAATGCATGCCTAAATTTACACATTTATGCAGCTGCTGCAAGATTCTATAATGGTGATTTTTCTTTACATTGCAGGTACATGGTAAAACACAAATCCCACTTGAGATTCTGAATTCTTGACTGCCATTTTGTTTTCTCAAACTTTGGATTGAGAACTTTGAAAACTGCTCTGGTCTACAGAGAGGAAGGAGTTCTCCTTGCCCGCAATTGTCAAGAACATTATACAGATAAAGAAGGGAGTCATTGTTCAATCTTTTTATAAGACCTTGTTGGATCATCATGTTGCAATGACAAGCCCGCAGCCAGTCGTCATTACAAGCAAGGGATTTTGCTTAAAACTATTTTTTAATAGCATAAACCTTCTAGCCTGCAATTCAAATGTATATTTTGATAGCAAGCCATTTCTTCTCCATTTTGTTAAACTAGCAACATTTTTACAATAACGTTTCTGTTCATCAATAGGATATAGGGTGATTTTCATGAAAGGTTACGAACTTGTGTGTGTATGTATATATAGATATAGAGGTAGATGTTCTAAACCACTTCGCTTCTGAGCATAGTTCTTGGTTCTTTGCTTTATCGTTTCACTTGTGGAAAACCTTTTGATTTGATTGGTATTATCTTCTAGTCTAAAGAACTCTAGGAACTGAGCAAAGTGAAGACTGCTTTAGATGAATCAAATTGTCATTCTGTATATGTACTGTATATTCATTCAGACTTTGGAAAAGGGATGAATAAATCCAAACTGGCTTCTTTTGTTATGATGATAGTTTACCAAAACTGTAAAAAGAGTAATTACGAATACATTTGAATTTTAAACACCCTCCTTGCAAATTCCCTAATTTAAAACTGCACGTGCATAGTCCTCACATGGAGGTGTATATAAAACTCTACACACACAAGAATATTGTCAAGAGATTCAGGGCGTCTGGGATTTTTAAAATCTGAGTTGGCAAAATAGAATAATAGAACCAGTTCTTTGAATTCCAGTACGTGTAGACCATTTCTTCCTTAGACTTTGTTCTTAAATTACCTTGGCAGTATGGGAAGCATAGCAAGCCGTGCGGGGGGAACCCATTTTTCAAAGTTCAGCGCTGGCGTAAGCGAGGAGATGCAGTGCGGATTCTTCCCACGGGTCCAGGGCTTCTCTCGAAATCACGGGGATGTGCAAAGGAATGGCATCCCACTCTGCTGGAGTAATGTAAGAACCCAGTCTCAGTGCCATAAGAAGTTCAAAGTCACCCAAGTTCCAATTATAGCTGGTTAAACCAGTTTTCAGCATTCGCATGAGATAGAAACTTTTCAGTAACCAAAGAACCTGTTTGCTTGATCAGGAATGAGCAAAGGAGAGGCAAGAAAATACTGATATTTCTGTGAGTCTGTATTTTATAATATAGTTGCTGAATGCTGCATACCAGTGGACATGCAAAATGATCCTTCAACATTCAGTTTCATGTGGATTTTTTGAGATGAAGAAACTACATATTTCTGTTTTTCAAATCCAGAACCATGTTTTTATGCTGAGTGTCTGAGGTCTGACAGAAGTAAAATATTCTCCATATTCTTCCTTAGTTTTGCTTTTATTTCATTTTCCGACTGGTTCTTTGTATATTGTTTCCTAATGAACTGTTAAGGCTTTTCTTACTATCTCCTTCTTAAGATGCAGTTGAGATCTAAATGACTTTCTGAATACTTTTCATATTTATTTCTAATATACGGAGACTGTGACTTCTATTTTGTTGTAGTTAGAGCAAGTATCAATTTTTCAGCCTTTCAGTGCTTTTTTTTAGTGATGTTAAGAATTCGCAATGGTAGTATTTTTGAAAGAATATCACAATAGAACTAGATGAACTAAATCAGGAATGGAATGTGTTTTTAAAATAAAATGGGGTTTCAGAAATCACTCATAACACCGACTTTTCCAGCACTTTTATTCAGCACTATGAAGAGCCAGAGCTGCTCTTAAACCTAAATGATGGGGTGCAATTAAAACTGTTGTTTGTACACTCTGTATTTTTCTTTTCTTTTTTACTTATGAAAAAAGAACCATACAATTTGGAGATTTTATAAGTTTGTAGAATTGTGATTGTAACACTGTCACATTTTTTGGAACACAGATTACCTTGCAATAGAAACTTCATTGGAAAGGCAATGCAATATAAGAATCACATGATCAGAATGAGTGTGTGGCTCATCAACCCTATATGGTAAGTTAGGCTTAGACTTGCCCCAGGTCTCCCAGTGAGCTTCCTGGCTCAGCAGAGATTTGAACCTGGGTCTTCTGTCTTTAGATCACATTATTCTCCTGTAGGGGTGAATGTGTTCCATGATATGGGTTGTCTGTGCCCATCTCTTCACTGGCAGGAAGTAAAATCTATTTGAGAATTTATCTTGGGAAGTGAGACAACCCCCTCCAATTATACTTCCTCCAGCATTTTTTCCCCTCTTAAGAATTCTGAGCACTGTAGTTTATCCCTCACAAAGTTATTATACCCAGCAACTCAGAACAAACTACAGTGGTACCTCGGGTTACATATGCTTCAGGTTACAGACTCTGCTAACCCAGAAATAGGGCTTCGGGTTAAGAACTTTGTTTCAGGATGAGAACAGAAATTGTGCTGCGGCGGCAGCAGGAGGCCCCATTAGCTAAAGTGGTGCTTCAGGTTAAGAACAGTTTCAGGTTAAGAACGGACCTCTGGAACGAATTAAGTACTTAACCCGAGGTACCACTGTACCGACTGAGCTATCCCAGATTAAGCTGCTTTGAACGTGTGATAAAAATGTTGTGGGTATACAGCCTCAGTGTGTAACACTATAACAACTGGTTGAACACTTAAGAAGGCAGCAAGCTCAGTGAGTCTATCTCAACCTTACTATCTTTTGAATCCCTGTTCGGTTTGAACTAGAAATTTCTGGATCTGGTTTTAGTCAACCTGTGGTACCTCTGGTGGAGTACAATGTGCCCTTATTCAGTGCTTTATGTGTGCCACAATTCTACAGAAGTTTAGAAGTCTCAGCCTTTTTTTAAGAAAAAGCCTATTTCTAATGCGTATGGTTACAGAGTTGTGTTTGATTGTGTGTGGTCAATGCCTGATACGATATCTGAAGTCAGAGGAGTTGCTTAAAGATGTTTCCACTAGACTATTGGTGCTTTGTATAATTCCTGGCCGCTCTCCTTGACAAGCAGAACAGAAGACATAACCTACAAAATGTGAAAATGCAGAATAGGTTATGCAAAATAATTGTGAAGTCATCAAGCATAGGTTAACTAGCAGAACAGGAGAACTCTGTGGGGGTTAGACACAGCATTGACCTTACCTCTTTGCTTGTGGTGATTATCGTACAGGAGATCACAGCTTCTGTACTACGATATTCCTAACAGTTTCCAGCTGTTGTAGAACACAACTTTAAAATGAGAAAAGCTGGTTTGAACTTCCCTATATGTTCCTTAAAGAATATAATGAAACACAACCTCAGTTGCAGGATATAAAATTGGGGACATAAAGGTCCATACTGATCAGGGTGTACGGATATGTATGTATACATTGTGTACGCACACACACACACACACACATATATGTATGTATGTAGTACTAGGGGCTGTGCCCCTGCTCACTTGACTCACCACTACCCGTCACCAAAAACCACTGCCTCCCCTTACTCCTTGCCCCAACTCCCTCCCCTTAGACCTCATTTGGGCTGCTGTCTACTTATTTGCCTGACCCACTAGTGATGGCTAAACTTGGCCCTCCAGCTGTTTTGGGACTACAACTCCCATCACCCCTAGCTAACAGGCCAGTGGTCAGGGATGATGGGAATTGTAGTCCCAAAACAGCTGGAGGCCCAAGTTTGCACCAGCCCATCCACGTGCTGACCACCTGGCACAGCTGTAATAGCCCAGGAACTCTTGAGAGCCCAGTTTGCTGCCATGCTGTAGTTCACAGCGCCACCTGTATGTTGACAAGCAAACTGCAGTGTGATGACATCCTTACATTTCTAATACATGTACAGACATTTCAAGCATGTGTACTTCCTTAGTGCAGTTTGGGAGGGCAGTGCCAGAACATCTTCAGGCACAGTGAAAGAGTCAGAGGAGTGTCACAAGTCCACATCATCTTGAATGAAGGTAAACTTTGCTTTCTGTACATATGAATCCAAATCTTCAAAATGTGGGGGCACGGAAGATCCTACCTTGATAAGGATTTACTATTTTTTCTGAGTCTTCAGGTGCTACATTTCAAAGAAACAAACAAGGGGAGATCTCAAAACCAAAGAAGTTTTAGGACAACACACCTCTTTTCATTTCTTAACCAGGGTAGTAGAGCCATATGTGATGAGTGCTATAAGTCCAGAAGGACTGTTTAACATGGGATCAAGGATGATGCAGTTGACACCAGGTAGATGGTTTATGTCTACTTTGTTTTTGACATTTGTTTTCAGTTGATGCATAAAACATGCCACTTGTTCTCCGTGGAGGCTGTGAAACAATTTTATTGGTACAGCTTCTCAGTCTCCTGCCCAGTGAAATATGCCTTCACTTGGTAGTGCTTGCGAACACTCTATATACAAAACAGAAGCTGGCCAAAATTAATGGCTTAGATGGTGATTTTAAAATTTAATGTTGCAGAGCTGTGCTCATTTTCATTCAGGAGCTATAACTAATGCCAAGCACTTTATTAAAGCAATGTGTTCATGAAAAATTAAACACTCCCGCCTGGAGGAATTGTTGGCCTAGCAGGTTAAAGTTCGCCCGGCATGCTGCCGGCAATTGTCAATGGTGCAATATACCATGTAAATCTGATTCTGTGGATGTCAAATTCTGGCTGTTCGAAGAGCCTTATAATGAACATTGCAGGGTCGTTATAATACCGGCATCCTTGATTATTAGAATTTTGCCTAAGCCACTGAGCTCTGTTATAGTCTTCCTCTCGCCCGAAGACCTTGTCAGTGTTTCTAGATCGCTCAAGGAACGCAGAGAGATCACCTGGAAATACGGGGCAGAATTTCACCAGCATGATCCTGGTATTTTCACATGGCGTTTGTCATCTCCATAATGCAGGCCTCCCATGTAGCTTGCTCCTCTCTGATGAGCAATATAAACTCCTATGAAATGGGATATGCTTAGTGAAGCAGAACCCATGCTGGTACGAAGCATCTGCTGGCTAGCAGTGATTCCAAGTTAACTTGGATTCATCCTTCATAAAGCACAAGCCATTATAATAATGCTTACAAATGAGCACATACCCAAACAATAATCTTAACTACTGGAAGGTATTTTAATCCACAAATGAATGATGGAGTAATATATAAATTTCCATGTAGGATATTGCTACTCCTACGTTTAATTTTCATCTCGTAATTTCCCCCCCCCCCAGCGTGCTTCTTTCAGAGCTGGAAAATAAGATAAAAATATGCATCTGCCTTCTGCAGAGTTGGTTTTGGGTCCACCTGACCCAAGTACTGTCCACTTTGACAGGGAGAAGCTCTCTAAAGTCTCAGGGTGATAATTTAATTCTAGATTTTGAGCGTTGAACTTGGAATCTTCTGTGAGCAAAGGATATGCTCTACCACTGAACTTTGCCCCTTCCCTACAATATGATGTTCCATCTTGAACCAGTCATCCAAGATAAAGTTAGCCCTTTCTAATGATGACCTGTTTATCCAGATATTTTATTTAGTACATTTATATTCTGCCTTTCTTCCCTTATGGAACTCGAGGCAATGTGCATAGGGTTCCTGGGTGATCTGCTATCTAGGCAGTAACACCACCCAAATGTGTATACATTCAACAGGTGGATGTGTTATGTGCCTGGACCATTCCCTATGTCCAGGATGGCTACTATTGTCCACTTGTTGGTCATGGTGAACTTGTTTCAGTGATTGTGATGGATCTTGCCCATGACTTAATGCTCTCAAGACTGGAATCATAATATACAAGCCACATTTTCAACAGTGGAAACCAATCTTAAGCCGGAAAGTCTTAAATTTACATATCAATGTTACAGCAATGACTACCATTCAACAACTATAGTTGAGACCATTGCGCATGATGGGTCCACATTTAAGGCTCAATCTCAAATGGAAAGTGTACTTTTACCTATGAATTTGCACCAAGCCAACTTAAAAGTACTTAAATTTGGCTAGACTGTGATCAGCATCTTAATATATTTTAATTCTCAAATGCAACTCTGCCTTTTTGGGGAAGAATGGGAAATAGACATAAATATTACGTGTTCAAACATTAAAATGTGCTTTGTTTCTGATTATTGCTTATCCGTCTTTAAGCCTGTTTTTGCAATTTCTTGAGAATCTGCTGAAAGCAATGGGGAACTTCACATCATGGTTTTGGCTCACCCCAAGCTGCTACAGCATATAATAATCAAAATTTTAATAGGCTTGAGATAAATTTTACTAGCATGCTTCAGGGAAGGAAACTGGATATTTTTATTAAAAAAAACAACCCCATGGTTTTCTCAAGAATGAATAAATCCTTGCACATCTATCAAAAACTCCACTCTTGTGGTTTATCCCCACAACAGCTACTCACCATGGGTTATAGTAAAGCAAACAGTCTATTTTGTCAATGCCAAAATGATACTGAGCATCAGTAACTTGGCCACAATAAGGAAATTTTGCCCATGGTATGACCATTTTCCATCTTCCTACTTTGATTCTCTGGAACCCTTTCTGTATAACCTAGCAATTCCAAAATATAGACACGCTTTTACACTCGCAAGATTGAATGTATTGCTCTCAGCTGTACTTGAGGGACGATTCCAACAGATTCCACATGAAAAACGCTTATGTCCCTGCGAAGATGGCAGCTCCGAATCAGTGGTGCATGTCCTCCTGGCTTACACTCTTTATAAAGACCTGAGGAACGAGATTATCCCCCCTCTTTTATTGTCCATTCCGGGTTGCCCAACCACTACAACAGTGTCTTTCCTCCTGGCAGATCAAGAGGAGCAGATGACAGCAAAGGTTGCAAGGTTTCTAGCTGGGGCAATCAGAATAAGGTCCACTATTTGACTGCTGATTCAGGACCCTAAACTGTGTTTTATACAATCGATTTTTTATTTTGTTCTGTGTGTATCACAATGTTCTTTTGCTGCTATGGCCAATGGCTAACGCAAATAAAGTTTCTTTCATTTAATTTCATTTCTTGCACATCAGATGAACATCCAGAACCATCTTTTGAATTGAGTGTCAGATCCAAGTGAGAAACTGGTTTCTAACATGCAGGTTTGTTTTCCTTTCATCAAAATGAAAGGAAAGTTCATGCGGTCGTGTTTCACATGGGACCAGCCAGGCCTGCTACCACTTTTGACAATCCTCAAGGATTGGTTGAAGAGTCGAGGACATAGTAGCTATGAATCAGTAGAGCAGAAAAGTGAAAGGAGAGAAAGAACATGTGATGGACGCAGATGGAAATAATGGATTCAGCAAGATGGCTGAATACATGTAAAGACGCATTTAAGGTGGAACTGGGGGAACGTCAAAAGACTGATTTATGTTGTTGCTTTTAGTATTCATGTAGGGGAGACGTAAATAATGGAAATACTGTTGTGATTTGATATTGTGTACTAGGAGGCTGGGAATCCAATGTATGTAACAGGGCCAAAACATCTGTATTACAATTTATCTCCAACCTTTTTGCCCATGGCACTCAAGACAGCTAGAGAGCCAATAGAAATTAGTCAAGAAGCCAGAGCATTAAGAAAGCATAGAACGGTGAATGAAAACACAAAGTTGGTCAGCCCATATTATGTTTGTTTTACGTGCTTTTGGGAGAGGTGTATGAGTGTGGTTTTGTGTGATACACCAAAAGACTCCGCTCACAGTGTAATTGTAATTTCACAATGGCACTTGAACGTTGTTATAAAAAGTGGGCCAAAGAATTTGGAGTAAAATCCGCATAATTTCAATGAGAGGACACCAGTGGCGCTTACATAATGTTTTATTGGGACTGTGTTGTACCTGGCACAATGGCTGATCAATCAGTTGCCCGCATTCTTTAGTCCCATCTTTGATAATCTGCTGGAATTTTCAGCACAACTCAGAGATTAGTTTATTCCCAAACCCTAAAGATATATTTCAAAATCTGCAGCAATACAAAGGAGCAAGAAGCTGAGATGCAGGTTCCCACTGAGCTATAAAAAGCAAAATGGAATAAGGGGGTGCTGGGAGCATCAAAGAAGCTATGTATGTTCATAGTAGCTCGAGGCAACGGCTTTATTTTAGCTAACTTTGTAGTTATTTCACAGTGCTTTGGGACTGAAGGTTATGGAATGGGTAGGCAAGTTTTCCCATTATCTGAGATGCCAAGAGAGACTACTTTCAGACTCTTGAGTTCTGTGTTTAATATTACTATTTTACGGGATGTTATGCACATGTAATTAACAGGGAACAGTGGGGTGAATGTAGCCCTTTTCTCTTTTGTTCATTGCAAGCATCAGCCACAGTTCATGTGTACTTCTGTGTGCAGCTTTAAAAACCTTTGGGACCTACAACAAAAAGGCAGAGTGCTGGTGCTCAGAATTCCAGTCACTCCATTCTTTCTTCCCTGTCTTTTATTTTATTTTTTCCCTGGCGCTCATTGGTCTGTTTAGGGCGATACTACAGTAGGCCAAGTAAGTTTGAGTGAAAACCTCTCTCCTTTAAAAGGTTTCTTTTTTTTAAACTTCGGCAAACAAGTTTCCCCAAGCCTGCTGACACCTCCTCTTGTGTGTGGGTGGTGCTGTTTAGACTACCTAAGCAATGGCACTCTCACGGCATGAACATCAGAAATAGAGGGAATTATTTCTTCCTGTCAATGCTTACTAATGCATGCATGCATCAAATGTTGCCATTAGTTGAACTGCACAATTGTCCATAGCCCCAAGTGTCAATGTCTTCAGTGTGCCAGCAGAGTCTTCCAATCTTCTTCTCTGGCGATCATTTGTAGCTGAGTAAGATTGTTTTCCATATACACGGTTTTAACAATGAGTCTGTAAGTGACTGTGGAGGCCAATTCTGGATCCACACGTCCTTCCACATTGGTTTCCGGGCGGGAGTTGATCACGGTGTGGATTTGCCAAGCGTGCTTTCCTCTTAGCACGTTTCTCCCTTGCATCCTGAGTTCGAGTGTCTTCAAAGCCCATGGCACTTTGGTAAAGGCTGTTCTCCAACTGGAGCGCTCGCAGGCCAGTGTTTCCCAGTTGTCGGTGTTTATGCTACATTTTTAAAGATTTGCCTTGAGAGAGTCTTTAAACCTCTTTTGCTGACCACCAGCATTACGCTTTCCATTTTTAAGTTCAGAATAGAGTATTTGCTTTGGAAGACGATCATCAGGTATCCGCACAACATGACCAGTCCAACGAAGTTGATATTGAAGAATCATTGCTTCAACACTGGTGATCTTTGCTTCATCCAGTAAACTGATTTTAGTTCGTCTGTCTTCCCAAGTGATGTGTAAAATTTTTCGGAGACACCGTTGATGGAATCTTTTGAGGAGTTGGAGATGGCGTTTATAAGTGCTTCCTGTTTCACAAGCTTATAGTAAGGTTAGTAGTACAATAGCTTTGTAAACAAGCATTTTGCTTGCAATAACAGAACATGCACTCATCTGCCAAACTTATTGTAGCATACTTTGGCTGTGCCACAACAGGGTGCCCAAAGATAACTAATCACCCAACTGATAACTAGCCAAGCTTGGGGAGGGTGGGTGTGTCATGGGCTTATCTCTACCATAGCCTAGTTGAGCCTCACTCTGAACATGCCAATGTCAGGGACTGGCTGGATGAGGAAGAGTGGTGGGAGCCGCTCACCCAAGAACGCTGCAGGGAGAACACAGAAGATGACAACTTAGATCCCGGATCCTGGGACATTGTTCTGCGGAAGGGTTGAGCTGGGAGGTGCTAGAAGCAGGAGGTTTAAGCCATCAAGGCGGGGGGGGGGGGTCAGAAGAAGGAGGGCCTTCCAGGACAGAGAGGCTGAAAGTCACAGTGTGAGCGCAGACTCGGGCAGAGAGGAGTCCAAGGTTGGCCCTGCTACACAGCAGCAGGAGGGTCCCAATTCTGTTCTCCTCCACGTCTGACACCCCGATTGAGGAGAGTCCTGCACATTGCTGAGCAATGTGCCAGACAAACCCAGAGGAGGAGCCCACCCCTTCGACGCAGCCTTTGTCTGGGAGGGATCCAGAGTGAAAGGCTAAAGGGGGGAAGGTCAGTTTCAGCAACATCTCAGCTGGATTAAGGCAAACTAGAGGACTCTGCTGTGTTGTTCTGCTAATAAAAAGGCTAATTGCATTCCGTGCCTCCTGTGCTTCCATTCTCTCTGGTTGAGCTGGGCTTTCTTGACAGCTCCTTGACAGCCAGTTGGGTTGTGTGAATTATCTTTTAGGACTGATTCACACGGGTATGCCTGGAAAGTTGTGTTTTGACCACACCATATTTTGCAGCTGAAGAGAAGCTGAGATTCTGGTGCTGAAGGGTCATTTGTTGTAGGTTAGATCTCCACAGTACAATGAAGAACCCTGTCATAGATCTTATGAGCTGGTGTCTCAGCTGAGCAGCTAACAGCACAAGCCAGCTACACACAGATACTGCTATCTCATTTTATCCTCATAACAGCCCTGTGATTAAAAAAAGTCCCTTCCCAATCAGAGATTTGAGCTGAGCTCTCCCCATTCCAAATCCAGCGCTTGTTCTGATGGAAGCTTCAGTTATATTTCAATTTACACCCCAAGTTAACTCACTGTGGTGGATAAATTTTACAAGTCCTCAATTCATGCACTAATTAGTACAAAAAAAATTGCAGTGCAGAAACAAAATGGCAATCTCCATTCTCCTAGAAATCAGTTATGTTATCATCGCACAGAGGTTTGGTTCAAAGGAGTCTATTGGCATCTTGAAGACTCACATGTTTTATTATGGCATGATTGTATTCTGGATAGAGCTCACCTGATACAACAATATGGTGATTAATTCTGTTAGCTGTTTTGTGAATCCCTATGATTAACAGGTGGGATATGTATTGAATAAAAGGTAAAGGTACCCCTGCCCGTACGGGCCAGTCTTGCCAGACTCTAGGGTTGTGCACTCATCTCACTCTATAGGCCGGGAGCCAGCGCTGTCCGCAGACACTTCCGGGTCACGTGGCCAGTGTGACAAGCTGCATCTGGCAAGCCAGCGCAGCACACGGAAACGCCGTTTACCTTCCCGCTGGTAAGCATTCCCTATTTATCTACTTGCACCCAGGGGTGCTTTCGAACTGCTAGGTTGGCAGACGCTGGGACCGAACGATGGGAGCGCACTCCACCGCGGGGATTTGAACCGCCGACCATGCGATCGGCAAGTCCTAGGCGCTGAGGTTTTACCCACAGCGCCACCCGCGTCCCTATGTATTGAATACAAATACATTAAAATAAGTAATGCAATAAAATTTATTCTTTGTCTTTAATTTAAAAAACACCTAAAATTTCAATCTGCATTTTAGGCATGAATCAATCATAGCAACTGATGCAAGGCTTAAACCTCAGTTGTAAGAGTCCAGTTTGTTCCAATGAAACACTAGCATAAGCCCTAAATTAGTAACCTTAGCAAATCCTGGGGGAAGGTTGTGATTCCATGAGACACAATGAAATTATATTGGATTAGTTTAGGTCTGTCACATGGGATTTTAAGGAGGACAATTGCTCCCTCTCCCATTTGACTTCTGTTATTCTAAAACAATAAGTGGCTTTTCAAGCAGACGATTAACCTGCATTACCAGAGCTGTGGACTAAAATACAAATCCTGCTGTCACTCTGAATGCCCCGTAGATCTAAGCTGATTTGACTAATTTTCCACTGATGCCTTCTAAATGGGTTGTAATGTGTTACAAGGAGACTGAGACCCCACTTATGGCAGTCAACTTAGATTGGATCAGGGGTTCAAGGCAAGTAGGGAAGCTTTTTACGCAGCTTATAACACGCCGTAGAAGATCAAATACTTTGAAAAAACTCATACAGGAACCGAATAAGAACGTGCTAAGGTGTCCCAACGTTCCAGTGATGAATCAATATGACAATGGTCATGTTGATTCAAGAGAACCAGAGGCATCTGAGCAACTACATAGCTGTAACCTACCTGTGACTATTTTGCCCAGGCTCCTCTCTGATCACCCAAGTTCAAAATGGATTTGGTAACAGCTGGAGAAGCTACAGAGAAAAAGGACAACAAAAACAATTAAGGAACCTGACCACCTTAACTTCAAGGAAGGGATAACTTGCTTGGGGCAGTTGAAGAGAAAAGTTTAGTAGGGAACTAGTATGGAGAGAGGGGAACTTTCTCTTCCAGAGTCCTACAGCTGAGGGCCCACAGTGAGGACAAATGGCAACAAATTCAAGGCTGAGTAGGAAAAAGATGCATCTTCACACACCATGCAATATACCACAATGATAGTCGCCATCTCAGAAAGTGGTGAGGGGTCTTGCAGAGAGAGGCCTGGAGCCCTTGACCAGTGCCTGCTTATGCCCAAACTCTTGGCTGAAGTCTTACCCACTCTCCCTTGTGAGAGAGCCTCATGGAGTAATTGTGACTTAAAAGGTAAAGGGACCCCTGACCATTAGGTCCAGAAACTATTCTTAACCTGAAGCACCACTTTAGCTAATGGGGCCTCCCACTGCCACCGTGCCGCCAAAGCACGATTTCTGTTCTCAGCCTGAAGCAAAGTTCTTAACCTGAGGTAATATTTCTGGGTTAGCGGACTGTGTAACCTGAAGCATATGTAACCTGAAGCGTATGTAACTCGAGGTACCACTGTACATAACACCATTACTCTTCATGGGGGGGCCCATACCACTCTCTCATATTCCAAATGTGCTGCGAGGAACAGAAGCAACAGCAGACTGCAAGGTCAACGGACATCTCCACTTGTAGCTGTTTTCGCCACCCCTCCTCCACCCACCACAGAGACCATCTGGCTCCACTGCCCTGTTATGAAGTCCAACAGGACTATCTACTTTGGCAGAAGTGGGTATCATCTAAGCTGGGCACGGGTAATCCAATCCCTCCCAGATACTGTTGAGATTCCAGCTCCCCTCAGTCCTAAGCATGGCCGATGGACCAGGGATGATGGGAGTTGCTAGCCTGATATTATTATCCATCTGTGGGAGCCTTTTCCAGCTTAAAAGTAGGGCATTTACATAACTAAATATTCTTTCATCTAACCCTGGGGTTGCGGCGCTCATCTCGCTTTATTGGCTGAGGGAGCCGGCGTACAGCTTCCGGGTCATGTGGCCAGCATGACTAAGCCGCTTCTGGCGAACCAGAGCAGTGCATGGAAATGCTGTTTACCTTCCCGCCAGAGCGGTACCTATTTATCTACTTGCACTTTGACGTGCTTTTGAACTGCTAGGTGGGCAGGAGCAGGGACCGAGCAACGGGAGCTCACCCCATTGCGGGGATTCGAACCGCTGACCTTCTGATCGGCAAGTCCTAGGCTCTGTGGTTTAACCCACAGCACCACCCACGTCCCTTACATCTGAGTAAACATGCCTCCAATTGAGCTGTAACAGCCAGCTCTCTCTCTCTCTCTCTCTCTCTCTCTCTCTCTCGATGACTAGAACAGCAAACCACCGCTCATAAAATAGCACCTAAAATCTCCATGTATGCTGTGCTTTTCAGATGAGTCAAGTTTCATATTTTGGCAGTGAGTCAAACAACAGGAAATCTATTCTATGTGAACAGGGCCTAAGGGTGTATCATCATTGTCCATGACCTGGCCCCTGAAGAGCTGGGATGTGAAGAGTAGAGCCACAGCAGGTTGAAGACATTTGCCATTTCTCTTTTAAAGTTTCCGTGAAACTTTGAGCCTCATTAAGGTCCGTTCTGAGCATCAGGGAGCTGCCTTAGGCCAGGTCAGACTTTGGTTCATCTGGCCCAGTTTCTTTCTACTGTTTCTGGAAGTGGCTTTCCAGGATTTCTTCATATCACCTGCTGCCCAATCCTTTTAACTGGAGATGCCAAAGCTGAAACATTGGGACCATCCACTTGCAAAGCACTGGGCTGAAGTATACAAGCAACACAATATTAAGTAGATAACTACAGTGTATGGATCACCAAATGTTAACGGTAATCAGAGCATGGAAAGCACGAATTCTTGCAAATCCTGTACATGATTTATAAATAAATAATAAATAAATTTGTATTTATACCCCGCCCTTCCCGGTTCAGAAAACTGGGCTCAGGGCAGCTAACAACAAATTTAAAACACTTAATTGTGTTCAGTGTGCCAGCAGAGTCTTGCAATCTTCTTCTTTGGTGATCATTTGTAGCCGAGTAAGATTGTCTTCCATAAACACGGTCTTAAAAGTGAGTCTGTAAGTGACTGTGGAGGCCAATTCTGGATCCACACATCCTTCCACAGCGGGGACAAAGGTTTCTGGGTGGGAGTTGATCACCGTGAGGGTTTGCCAAGCGTGCCTTCCTCTTAGCACGTTTCTCCCTTTCACCCTGAGTTCAAGTGTCTTCAAAGCCCAAGACACCTTTGGTAAAGGCTTTTCTCCAATTGGAGCACTCGCAGGCCAGTGCTTCCCAGTTGTCGGTGTTTATGCTACATTTTTTTTAGATTTGCCCTGAGACAGTCTTTAAACCTCTTTTGTTGACCACCAGCATTATGCTTTCCTTTTTAAAGTTGGGAATAGAGTAGTTGCTTTGGAAGACAATAATCAGACATCCGTACAACATGAAGATGATGTTGAAGAATCATTGCACAACAACTTCACAAGCTCATCGAAAAAATCTGGGAGAGAGAGGAGAACCCCACCCTCCACAACAGTACTCACAGGTTGATGAGGGGATGGGGGTCGGTGCCCAGTAACCAGAGGAGCCAGAGGGCCCCTGTTTCCACAAACATGGGCTCTGAGGTGTAGGTAGCAGCAGGAGTGGCACATTAGGAAGCTGAGGCAGGCTTGGGCCCAGAGTCCAGCTCCCTGGCTGGCCAGGTAGAGCTCACTAGC
Source organism: Podarcis tiliguerta (assembly GCF_965153285.1). Taxonomy (NCBI): domain Eukaryota; kingdom Metazoa; phylum Chordata; class Lepidosauria; order Squamata; family Lacertidae; genus Podarcis; species Podarcis tiliguerta. Next base: position 80,390,324 of record NC_139539.1, read on the forward strand.
TCTGGGAGGAGGGGTGTGAATCCTCACCTGGAGTAGGCTGGAACAGGTGAGGGTCATTTTCCTCATCAAGCTCAGATGCTGCAATCAGCAGACAGAGCTGGGAAGCAGAGCTGAGGTGCTGTGTCTGCTCAAGTGCCCATGGGGCTTGCTGGAGCTCCCCAGGACTGGGCTTCAGGTTTGACTCCGGATTGTATCCTGACTGCTTACCTTTGGACTTGGCCGCTTGGGTTGACCGTGAACCTTGTTTCCTGACCTTTGGACTTTGCTTGTGTGGATCAACCGTCGGACTTTGAACTTCAGACTTGGCCTGCTGACTTGCTGCCAGGTAGGCCAGGGGTTCAGGGCATTGAATATAGTATTTGCTCTGGATTCCAAGGAACAGTGGCACGCTTAGTTTGAAGCCTAGATGGGCTCAGGGCCTGCTTTTCTCTAGCACAGGGGAAGGGGTGGGGAAATCGACCGGACTCTGGAGCCCATCAGCCCCGGCCAGCATGCCCAATGGCAGGGGCAATGGAAGTTGTCATCCAGAACATCTGGAGGCTGACAAGTTCCTCAGACTTGCTCTAACAGCACCCAGTGAGGCTACCTTAGAAACTGTTTTTGAAAGGCAGCACTTTCAAAAGCAGTTTGTGATAGGGGGCTGCGTGGTAGAGTGGGAAGGTCTGCTTTTCAAAGAAAGTCAGTCAGAATTCCCACTGAGTAAGTAACAAGACCCTTGTGTGATTATGAATAAATTTTGGATCCATCAAAACCATTGCCATACACTCCAGAAGGGTGCATTTTGCATTTTGCCTTCAAACGAATTAGTATGGTTTCCTGTTGAGGTTCAGATGCTTTGTGTTTATTCCTGTGGTGTGTACTTTTATTTATAGGTTTGTTTTCTGATTTTTATATATATATATAAAGCAATCATTTGACATGGCTTCTTCAGTTGAAATTTGAAAAATAAGACTTTTTGAGTATAAATATTTGCTGCTTTCTGTGAATTTTTTTTACGTCTGCCCTCCTTTCGATCGTATGTAACTTTGGTCATAACTGTGTCCTCTGGGATAGAAAAATCCGATTTGTGTGAGATACATTCTTACATTGTGACAGTGCTGTGGCTGCACTGCCGAACTCTCTTATTGGGGAGGGTCCGTAGCCCACAGAAGGCCTCTCTAGGTAAAAAGGTTTCAGTCAGTGGGCCCGGAAAATGTCCCTGCCTGAGAAGCTGGGGGAAGTCTGTTGTCTGGGTAGACCAGGAGTGGGCAGACCCCTCAGGTGTTTGACTACATATCCCATCATCACTGATCAATGGCTATGCTGGCTGAGGCTGATGGGAATTGGAGTCCAATACCATCTGGGCACAGAGCCCCCACCCCTAGTGGTACTGTCCTGCTACTTCTGGGGCGAGGCAGGGGCTAGTCATCCTTGCTTAGCATGCCACAGTTTATTTAAATCTTTTGATACTTTTATGGCCAGCTGTTTTGCAAGTTTTCTTCTTACGCAACATTCCGGATTCAACCCTATTCCCACAGTTTAGCATTGCTTTGTTTAACGGCATAACTCCAGTTATGGACAAACCAATATTCTCTGCCAGCAACCAGCAATCACGTTTCTTAGCCGCCTGTCTCTTGCTAATTGCCATTTAGCAAAGTCGTACAGATCTATGATTAAACAGCAAAAACAATCTTGAAGGGAATGTTTTTAATATCTCCCCCAACATCTTTGCGAAATTATCATTTTTAAAAAATTAATTTCAAAAAGCAAGAGTTGTCCCACAGAATAGCCCTTTCAAGGGAAAAGTGGATTAATGCAGCATTTCTTAAATAGCATTTGTCGTAATTGCCTTACTTGTGCAATAGTGGAACTCATAAAGTGCTTAATTGATAACACAGTGTTATTTGGAATATCAGTCTCTTTCTAGTCATTGCCTTCTGCTGAGTTTGGTTGGTGTCTGTTAATTCTTCTATTGAACCAATTAATGAAAGTAATGGTTGCGCATCTGGTAATAATCATCCTACTTCTGTTGGGAGCATATTTTCTCTCTCCCACCCACCCCCACCCCCTGAAATTGGAATATATTAAGACAGTATTCCACAAACTATTTACTCAAGGGCAATCTAATTGAAATCCCATTTTGGTCTAGGGGGCATTCCATAGTTACTTTTCAATAAATCAGTTGTACATTATAATTCAGCTTTGTAAGTTGACTGTGGCTCCAAAGTAAATGCTGCATAGATATTTGTTCAAGTTAAATGTTCAAGTTAAATGTTAACATCAACACCTTAAATTGGGCCTGGATGACTATAGGCAAGGCTGGATTATATAAGACCAGTATGTATTAGTATGTCCAGCAGATGGAATGATCCCTCCCTGTATCAAGGGGTAAACAGGCTGTGTTCTAGCAACTGGGTTTAGGGATTACTGTTTGCACAAACACGAAGGATTAAAACAAAATTCATTTATTCCTTTCCTTCTATCCTAAATGACTGAAAGGAGGTACAGATTTTCAGACTCTCCCATCTGTTCGCCTCCTTTGAGAATAGCCACTCATTTTGGTTTCTAAAGTGGTTAGGAGCTGTTTTGCAATCCTTAAACCACTGGAAATCTTAAATATCACAGTCCAGATGTTGGGTTCCAAGTTCAAAACAACTCTGCAGATTCTTGTGTGCATTAAATTAGCAAACTGCTTCTTGAGCAGCATAACAGAAATGAGCCAAATGTAGCAACTCGTTTAAAGGTGGCCAATAATCATCTTAGGTAGAATGTTTAAAAGGAGCTAAGGAGGGGAAGTGTTTTGATGTTAATCTAGAACAGGTCTGGGCAGTGCTTTTCCCCCTCTAAAAATAAAATAAAATGTGTAGAGGTACTCTCATTTTGACTCAAGAAAATCACCAGGAAAGGAAATGAAGCCACCATCAGACGTGGTAACAACAAAACTGACCAATCTTTGTACTAGATTCCAATTCCTACTTCACACATTAAACACTCGCTTCCATCTGAGACTCAGGAAACACCATGACAGGAAATGAGGCCACCATTGGGGGTAGCAACAGAACTGACGATTCACCGTGCTAAATAAGAAAGTTTTTTTTTTTAAAAAAATAGTTTCTTCTCCCATTAGATTCACAAAATGTTTGTTTGCTGTTGTTGTTGTTTAGTCTTTTAGTTGTTTAGTCGTGTCTGACTCTTCATGCCCCATGGATCAGAGCACACCAGGCACTCCTGTCTTCCACTGCCTCCCACAGTTTGGTCAAATTCATGCTGGTAGCTTCGAGAACACTATCCAACCATCTCATCCTCTGTTGTCCCCTTCTCCTTGTGCCCTCCATCTTTCCCAACATCAGGGTCTTTTCCAGGGAGTCTTCTCTTCTCATGAGGTCGCCAAAGTATTGGAGCCTCAGCTTCACGATCTGTCCTTCCAGTGAGCACTCAGGGCTGATTTCCTTAAGAATGGACAGGTTTGATCTTCTTGCAGTCCATGGGACTCTCAAGAGTCTCCTCCAGCACCATAATTCAAAAGCATCGATTCTTTGGCAATCAGCCTTCTTTATGGTCCAGCTCTCACTTCCATACATCACTGCTGGGAAAACCATAGCTTTTACTATAGGGACCTTTGTTGGCAAGGTGATGTCTCTGCTTTTTAAGATGCTGTCTAGCACAAAATGTTTAGGGGTATGCAAACCCCTGCATCCCCCGAGAAAAAAAGCACTGGGTCTGGATAATCTTTTTTCCCCTGTTGTGAACCCCATTTTGTTGGAGTAATATGTTGGGGGGGTTGCATTTCAGGGGCTGGTGAGGCCACAACCAAATCTGGTTTCTTTTCTCTTCTCTTTGATTTCCGCTGCTCCATTCATTCTCTTTCTCTCCCAGGACTTTTTCCTTCCTTGCCACCCAGGTTAAATTGCCCACCCCTGGTCTAAAAGCTGGAAAGCAGGAATCAAATTCCTACTTAGCCCAGCCTGGATTTCAGCCAAATGTTACTCATGTGTAGGGGTTCACCTGTTGTTGTTTGAAATGAAAGCCCAACATGTGAGGGCTTACTTCTGTGTAAGGGCTCCATCTGATTGGGACGTGCATGGCATGGCGTCGGGTGGAGTTTAAACTGCAGCCCCTCACCAAAATAATCACGGACATGCCCTGTGTGCAAGTGAAACATTATTATCACATTATTTTCCCCGGCTGGAGCTCACCGGAGCTCATTTCCTGTACCTCTTTTTCTAGAAAATTAGCACTAATTATCACTCAGCCTCCATTATCCTGAAAGCTACACAATCAAAGTACAGTTTGCAATACAGAAGCACCGTAAGAGTGAATGAGCAGTTTTAAACCCTTCAGTTAATGATGCATTGATGATGATGATTACATTTGTATACCGCCCTACACCTGCAGGTCTGAGGAAAGTTCACAAGATTGGTTAATTAGGTTGGTTGGTTTCAGCCACGGGCCATAACAAAATCACAAACACATCCAGACATAAAACCGGAGGCAGAAGTACAGCGGCAGATAATAAACCAAAAGGGAAGCAATATTATTAGCCCCACAGAAATAACTGTCCTTTGGGGAATCCAGGTTAAATGGCATGACATAATCATCTGGATCAGTGGTTGCCAAGCTTTTTGGACTGGTGGACACGTTCTGAATTTCACAAGATAAAATCACAATATGAAAGCATAGAAAATAATAATAATAATAATAATAATAATAATAATAATTCTGTAATTCTCATAGCATTCTAGCCCAATGGTTGCCATTAATTTGACTCTGAACTGATTTTAGAATGAATTGATTTTAGAATGTATTTCAATTAATTGATTGTGATTTTATTTAAATTGTGTTATTTTTATTGTTGTTAGCTACTCTGAGCCCGGCTTCGGATGGGGAGGGCGGGATATAAATAAAATTATTATTATTATTATTATTATTATTATTATTATTATTATTATTTTATTTTAGAATACCCAACTGTGAAGATACATAGAATGAAAGGGTTTAAGGTCAGTGAGAAAGAGGAGGATTGGTCTGAGAAGATATTGAATTATTTGAGTAGGTTTGAACAATTTGGGGCAATTAAAATGCTAAAAGTTAAATAAACCTTGTGGAAGGAGGAGTGTTAAGGTATATAGAAGTGTACATATGGTTGATTTGAATATGTTATGATTGAATATGTATATTATTGAATATTGTATACCCAATGTATCAGCCGCCTAGGGGGTTTCACTGTGTTTTGGTGGTTGGTAAAAAATATAATAATAATAATAATAATAATAATAATAATAATAATAATAATAATAAAAAACAAGAACAAGCCAATAATCCTCATCTCCCCAACACATTTTAAAAGGGCATTTGAGCAGCCAACCTTTCTTTGCCTTGTCTTGGATTGGACAAATTAATGAGGAGAAGGCTATCAATGGCTACTAGCCATGATGCTGATGCTTTGCCCACACAGCTGAAGGGAGCAATGCTTTAAAATACCAGTTGCTGGAAACCACAAGAGGGGAGAGTGCTCTTGTCCGGTTGGTCACTGCCATAACAGGATGCTGGACTTGACGGACCAGTGTTCTGACCCAAGAGGCTGCTATTGTGCTCTTCTGTTTCTGGCTGAGGTAAGTCACACTGTCCAGAGCCAGATGGGACAAAACCACAGAAGTATCAAGGGAAACCGAAGCAAAATAATACTGGAAAAATGCCCCACTGTTTATATCCCGTGAGTAAGATGTAGTTACCTAGCAACTATTGAAAATTGGTAAATCACTTTCCTGTGCCCGTTTTCCTTTTCCGCTCCATGTGCACATTTGAGAAGGGCTGAGTGTTCCAAAACAGCTGATGTGTTCCTAGTTCAGGGTGTGTGTTGGCAACAATGGGCAACATGGATGCCCTCCGCTTAGCGGGTGGCTAGCTGTGTAATATATTCCCGTTGTTTTCTGTTGCCAAGCTAGAAAGCTAGTGTGCTGTCATGGTTAAGCAACAATGGACTTCTTCTCCTTCTTCTCCTTCCCCTTCTTTTTCTTTTTTCTTTTTTTTTAAAAAAAACATAATTTCAGTCTTAGTTCTGTAGCGCTGGATTTGCCCTTAAGTAAAGAGGAAGGGCTTTATATATGAGTCCTGCTGGGTGGACCAAAGGCCTATTGAACTCTGCATGCTGTTCTCATGGTGACCTAAACCACTGAGCATCTTGGGCTTGCCGATCAGAAGGTTGGCGGTTCGAATCCCTGCAATGGGGTGAGATCCTGTTGCTGTGTCCCATCTCCTGCCAACATAGCAGTTCGAAAGCATGCCAGTGCAAGTAGATAAATAGATACTGCTGTGGTGGGAAGGTAAACAGCGTTTCCGTGTGCTCTGGTTTCCATCACGGTGTTCCGTTGCGCCAGAAGCGGTTTAGTCCTGCTGGCCGCATGACCCGGAAAGCTGTCTGTGGACAAATGTCGACTCCCTCGGCCTGAAAGAGAGATGAGCACCACAACCCCATAGTTGCTTTTGACTGGACTTAACCATCCAGGCGTCCTTTACCTTTTTACTAGATACCCATGAAAAGCCTGTAAGAAGGACCTGCATGCAACAACACACTCTCCTCACCTGGAGGTCAAGCACAGCCATTGTGGCTAATAAGAGTTTGGATTTGATATCCCACTTTATCACTACCCAAAGGAGTCTCAAAGCGGCTAACATTCTCCTTTCCCTTCCTCTCCCACAACAAACACTCTGTGAAGTGAGTGAGGCTGAGAGACTTCAGAGAAGTTTGACTAGCCCAAGGTCACCCAGCAGCTGCATGTGGAAGAGCGGGGACTCGAACCCCGTTCACCAGATTAAGAGTCTACTGCTCTTAACCGCTACACCACACTGGTTCTCTGATAGACTCTGATAGGCCACTGATAGACTCATTTTCCATCAAGTTGTCCACTCCCCTTTTGATGACCTCCATGTTGGTGGCCATCAATATCTTCTGGAAGCAAATTCTGTAGTTTACACATTTTGTGAAGAAGACACAGGGTTAATGTCATGAAAGAGGAACAACTGCACCGCGCATACTTACACCACAATCACGTCTTCTCTTACTCACCTTTCTACTAAGCTAACAAGCCCCAAACATCTTATCCTTTCCTTGTAGGGGAGTTAGTTTAGCACCCCAGCTATATTGCTTGTCCCTTTCTGCTTCTACCCTGTCAGATTAGGGGTACCACACATTCTCTAAGAAAGTGCCACAGCCGTTAATTGTGCAGCCCACTTTAACCACATCGGGCAGGCAGCAGAGCAGCTGCAGCATCCAGAAAATATTTAAATCAGGCGTGTACACAGCCAGCACTGAGCAACGTAAAACATCATTTGTAATAATTTGTGCTCACAAGTGCTGAGGGAGGATCAAGAGCAGGTTTGGACTGCTTCAGAGTTCAGGGATGTCATGGGAGCTGCGAGCTATTTGCAGCCATTAACACCAATTTCTGGTTTGTTTTCAGCACGAGATGACTTTGTAGTGGGCATGGAGAGGAGTATTGCAGGCAATTTCTGTTTTGCATGGAGGTTGGCTTTGTAGTTAATTACTTGGGTCAAGGGAGTATTGTATCAGGCTTGTTGATGCAATTTTCTGTAACAAATAGGAGGCCAGAGACAATTTTCGAGATAATGGACATGTGGGAGTCTTCTCATGAGGCACTTACCCTGAAGTGGTTATGTATGTTTTCAGTATAAATCATCAAAGGATTCCCAGCACTTCGTTTTAGAGTGAGAAAGTGACTAAGGGTGTCCTTCTGTACAGGGCTACTCAAAAGTAAAGCTGTGCACCTACCATACCATACATTTAAAGCTCATTCTCCTCCTCCCATTGCAGAAACTGTAGTTTAAGGATACAGTCGTACCTTGAAAGTCGAACAGAATCCATTCTGGAAGTCCGTTTGACTTCCAAAATGTTCAGAAACCAAAGTGCAGCTTCTGATCAGAAGCCACAGAAGCCCTGTTAGACGTTCAGGTTCCAAAGAATGTTCACAAACTGGAACACTCACTTCGGGATTTGCAGCATTCAGGAACCAAAACATTCGACAGCTAAGGCAGATTGGGGAAAGCTGTTTTTTATGATATGATATACTCTGCACTGTATATAGTACGATATATCACTGTGGGGACATGAATGGCGTTGTGGTCCAAACTCTTGATCAGAAGGTTGGCGGTTCAAATCCCCACGATGGGGTGAGCTCCCGATGTTCGGTTCCAGCTTCTGCCAACCTAGCAGTTCAAAAGCATGTCAGTGCAAGTAGATAAATAGGTATTGCAGCGGTGGGAAGGTAAACGGCGTTTCCATGCGCTCTGGTTTCCATCACAGTGTTCCATTGCTCCAAAAACAGTTTAGTCATGCTGACCACATGACCCGGAAAGCTGTCTGTGGACAGACGCTGGCTCCTCAATATAGCTACCCACACCCCACCATGGCTGATATTTTGGATATGTCTGGAACATTTTCTTTTCTTGTAGCTTTGATTTGGTATCTGAATACTATCAAATTCTAGTGGCATCCTTAATCAATTATGTTTTCCAGGCTTCTTTGGGGAAAGCTATGGCCATTAAAGTGATGTTGTTGTTGTTGTTGTTAATAATTTCATTTCATTTCTATACCTCTTTATAACACATTAAAACATAAAATAAAACAATCCAGAATAAAGCAATACTGAAGAAAGTCAAATATGAAGTATACATTGAAAGCAAGATAATTAACAGGAAACGAAAATGTTACCTTAAAGATTTCAAAATAAAACATCAAAAAGGTCAGCTACGGAATGCACATTTAGCGGAGCAAAGTTAACAAACAAAATTATCTTAACCATTTCAAAAAAGTTACTAAAGGAAGTCACATATAAAATGCATATTTAAACCAGCATAATTAGCAAGAGAACAAAATTATCATAAGCATAGAACATATCTGCTGCTGTTGCTGCCAAATCCTGTGAAAACTGAGGCTTGATGACTTGGGTCTGGACTAAGAGACAGCCAAAATCATCTGTGACATCTTCAGCAGCCTCAGCTTTTGTAGCTGGAGTCAGTCAAGGCTCTGCTTCCCAAGCCAGAGGGAGAAGGGCCTGCAAGGCAGTGAGTAGGTCTTCCAGAACTGATGTTCTTGTTTAGTCATTTAGTCATGTCCGACTCTTCGTGACCCCATGGACCAGAGCACCCCATGCACTTCTGTCTTCCACTGCCTCCCGCAGTTTGGTCAAACTCATGCTGGTAGCTTCGAGAACACTATCCAACCATCTCATCCTCTGTCATCCCCTTCTCCTTGTGCCCTCAATCTTTCCCAACACCAGGGTCTTTTCCAGGGAGTCTACTCTTCTCATGAGGTGGCGAAAGTATTGGAGCCTCAGCTTCACGATCTGTCCTTCCAGTGAGCACTCAGGGCTGGATTCCTTAAGAATGGATAGGTTTGATCTTCTTGCAGTCCATGGGACTCTCAAGAGTCTCCTCCAGCACCATAATTCAAAAGCATCAGTTCTTCAGTGATCAGCCTTCTAGAGCCTCCTTAGTGCTGGTTAATATCTATCTCCCCCCCTGTCAAAATAATTCGGCAACTAGGGCAGCATGGGCAGACTTAGAGGCCTTCCTAGAGCCTCTCAAATCTACCTATCCTACTGCTCTGATTATCATTAGCAGAGATTTCAATGCCCGAATGGGAATAGATGATAACTGTCTATACACCCAGTACAACCAGTTCCTGGACCATGATAGCCATTTTTCGTTGGAGAAATGTTGGAGGGTATGTAAAGTGCTTTGAATGGATGGTGTGGATGTGACCTAGGAGTCTCTGTCTGGGTACTTGCCTGATTTCCACTAGGACTAGGTGCTTAAACTGGAGAGCACTAAGCCATAAGTAAGGCATATTCTGCATGCTCACTATCATTTGAGAGTGAAATGGCTCAAGGATATTATTTATTCCATTATGTCCTTGTAGAACAGGATCAAGGGTTTCTGGGAAAGGAGCTGGCAGTCCTCTGCTGGAGAGATCAGAATGGCTTCATTTAACGGCCCATGGCATATGTTCGGAGGCTAAGCCCTTTCTTCAGCCTGCAGTTAAACACAAGGAGGTCCCATGCCCTAAGAAACCATGGAATGGACAGGCTTTGAATTTTTGCCAGAGTGCTCAGTTGCTTTGGCCGGCTGCAAAAGAAGTGAGAAGTCTGTTTTAGCGAATCTCCTCTCTGCTGGCAAGTGTGCCTGTGGTGAAAACTCAGCAGCAAGGTCCAACTGTCTGACACATTGGAACCGGAGACATAACAAATGTACACACGGGGAGAGAAGGAGCAGAAGAAGGAGGGAGCTGCCAAGTGACCTGGCGAGACGTGCACTGCAGGCTTTGCAAAAAGCCAGATTTAATTTGAGATTTCCTCCCCCGCCTTGGTTCAGCTGCTTCCCATAGTGCCCGCCCGCCCCCACGTGATAAAAGAATATCCCTAAAATATCGAGTTGCCAGCACCAAGAGCAGCATGATGGCCACAGAATCTGTGACAGCTGTGGCAAAATGGAGCTTTTATTCTCAGCCTTCTGGATAATCCATCCAGGCAGGGCAAATTTTGATATGCTTCTAAATACTGTGGTGCTTGTTGGAGCGTCTTTGAAAAATGGAACCATCTGGAGTGCCGGCAACTGTGACTTTTGGCAGCCAGGAACTCTTAGCATTCTGAAGAAATATTGTGAAGGAGAATATATATATACGTTGTTCTCGGAGAACTGCCATCTCCTCCTTTCTCAAGAAGGTGGTTCTGCCTCTGGCAGAAAGACAATTGTCCCAAGAAGTACGGGTGAGATAGTGAAGATAAAGTATTAGGAATTAAGCCAACGAGACTGAATAGTTTTGAACTATGCAGGACCATTTCTTGGAGTCACAAAGAAAGTTGCATACTGCAACCAGTGTAGGTTTGGCATCCAAATGTACCATGGAAGAATTTGGAGCATACATACATGGGATCTTGTCTTTTAAACACCTGGCCTGAACACTATTCAAGTGTAAATGTGGGGCAGGGTGTGGGGGGCTGTGAGACCATCCCTTCCCTTTGTAGCCTTGCTGCGTTGAGTAGCAAGGTCTTGTGGTTGTGGTGGGGTTGTAAGTGTGGGTGTCCTTCAAAATCTTCTGTGGCAAATGAGGATTCAGCCACACCATTTCTCATTTCTGGCCTGCTCTGTCCCCAGTCCTCTTACCTTTCTTCTGCTTCCAACTGCTGTGGGGCAAAATAAGTCAAAAAACCATTGAAGTTGAGTGATGGAACCAGTGGAGTTTGGAACCAATTCAAACTGTAGCATGCAGTTGCTATCATCAGATGACAATGCAGGAGTGTTTTTGGGAATGGGAAAAGGATTGGCTTCTCCAACCACCCCTCCTTAGCCTGCGGGTGCAAAAAAATGAGCCACGCATGCAAACAAGGCAACATATGAGCCAACATTTCTCTGATGAAAATAGGGGTGTCTTATTCTTTTAAAACTTTTTTTTAAAATGTAAAATATTTTTTGTTAAACAATTTCAACATAACAATTTATCAATCCAAGTATTCAATTACATTTTTCCCCTTTCCCCCATCCCTCCCTCGTCCCCCCCCCACCTTATTCAAGGGACGCGGGTGGCACTGTGGCCTAAACTACTGAGCCTAGGGCTTGCTGATCAGAAGGTTGGCGGTTCAAATCCCCATAGCGGGGTGAGCTCCCGTTGCTTGGTCCCTGCTCTTGCCCACCTAGCAGTTCGAAAGCACGTCAAAGTGCAAGTAGATAAATAGGTACCACTCCAGCGGGAAGGTAAACGCCATTTCCGTGCGCTGCTCTGGTTCGCCAGAAGCGGCTTAGTCATGCTGGCCACATGACCCAGAAGCTGTACGCCGGCTCCCTTGGCCAGTATAGCGAGATGAGCGCTGCAACCCCAGATTCGTCCGCAACTGGACCTAATGGTCAGGGGTACCTTTACCTATTCAAGCATGATGATGATGGGTTGCCCCATCCACTCTGGGTGGCTTCCAACATATATAAAAACGTAATAAAACATTTTTTAAAAATTCACTATACACCTTCATGCTTTTTAAAGGTTGTACAGTTAGTTATCTCCTTGGCTTGAGGGGAGGACTCACATAACTCCATGTCCTCCAACATTTCTCCACTACTAATAGGAATGTCCTACCATATCCTCCAATATTTATTTGATGAAAATAGGGTCGTCCTATGGAGAAGTGTGACATTCCAGGATCAAAGCAGAAACTGGGGTAGCTTCTGTAAATCTGGGGCTGTCCCTGGAAAATAGGGACACTTGGGGGGTCTGAGATAAGTATTGGTGGTGGACTATTAATTTTTGTGGATTTGCAGGTCTCTTGGCTACTTTGGGTACCATGAAGCCCCTTGAAACTATTGCAGAAGGAGCGCGATCCAGCCGAGAATTGGATTTTGCTTGCTTGCTTCTGCTCTATTGTATTTAGCTCAGTTTCATCTGTAAACTTGATTGTTCTGGGACTGCATGGCTTGGCTCGTGAACTTCACTGTGGCTGGCTGAGCAACCAGCCCCTGAACTCTGAACTCTGGAAATGGGGGTCAGATTTTGCAGGCTCATTATAAAGCTGCTTGCTGGGCATTTATGGGAGCCCTTCCAAAGGAAGCTGTAAAAGGGCTAGGCCTTGTTTTGTTGTCATATTGTATCATTCTCCCAGATGTGTTGAAATGGTGCTTTTCTGAGGTGAAGCCCTCTCCTTTCTCCTTTAAAAACGCTTAAGATCGCCAAATTATCCCTCCACGG